>NC_134092.1:73271036-75671036 GCF_000715075.1 Nicotiana tabacum
TCACTGATTGAGTCATCCCGTTAGGATAAGTCCTCGTGTGTCTTAATGTTGTGTGTGTTGTTGACATCATTAGCTGCCATATCTGATTTTTACTAAGGTAAAAAACAAAACTAGTTAGTAATAAATGAAAGAATCAAAGCAATTGCGCAGGTGTCTATGCCCCACGGTGGGCGCCAAATATTTACCCGTAAAACAGTACATTTAAATTTATTACGTGGTTTATACACAAGCGAATTGATTTGATCTAAAAATAATAAAAAGATAGGACTAAAGTTAAGATTTAGCAATTGAAATTAAAGAAGATAACAAGCCTGGCTCCGAACTCAACGTCTCCAAGAGCAAAAGTGAAAATAACGATAAAGTGCAAAGAAAGTTATTGAATTGAGAGCAAAAGTAGTAAAATAAAGTTGTTGTATGTAGAAAGTTTCATGTGCAATGGCTGCTGACCCTGCTATTTATTGCTCTACCTAGAAAAATAAGATCTTAGGATGAAGCTCCTCTTAAATGATAATAAAAGAGTCATTGATGAACATGTAACAGCAGGCCATGAGTGCAAATATTCTCTGCAACGGTCTCTTATTTATTATTAGTGAATATTCTCTCATTGAATGCTCTCCGACGGCAAACCTTTGAACTTCTACCACCTACTACGCTTTTTTCGGGATTTACCCGATATCGGTTACACTCGTTGTATCCAGTATTGGTTGTTCCCCGATTCGTCATTTGCCTATCATCGATTCCACGTGTCATGTTACCATTTAACCATCCGTTATAAATCAGTTTTACCCCTACAGAAGTTGAGAAATTCTAAGCCAAACTTCAGACATTTACGTGAAGCTGACAAATTCTAAGCCTAACTTTATATATTTATGTTCGAAGTTGGGATATTTCAAACCTAACTTCAGTCATTTATGTCCGAAGTTGAGAATTTTCAAGCCTAACTTCTAATATGTATGAAGTTAAGAACTTCCAAGCCTTACTTCAGACATCCTAAATGTTTGATCGAAAATGAATAATGTATACTTAGAAGAATTTTAATGTAAGATAAAAAATAAAAGAGAAATTTAGACCGATAATAAGTTCAAGTTTTCATGTTAAAAAACGGAAAAGAAGAAATGAAGTGCGCCATTAAAAATGGAGTGACGTCTCGTCTCAACAAAGCAGAAAGGGAGGAAGCACATATGCAATTAAACTATATTTCTTTAAGTTCATATTTTCAAGTCTGGTCTGAAGTTTATGTCCATTAATAGAAAAATAAAACACAAATACCTGATCGTACTGTTATCCAAAGAATAGAGATAAAAGAAACTCAATTGTACTACACTATGAAAGAAGACTCTTTTCCTTGTTTAAGTTGGGGGTATTTTTGTTCAAATATTATTAATTTACTATTAGATGGGTAGCAGTTAAATAATTTGTAAAAATACGTCCGAATAAAATTAAGGTATATGTTAAATGGTGACATAAAAATAAGGTATCTATGCATTTTCCTAGCTAGAATTGGGTAATTAGCATCGAATAATCATCCACATCATAGTTCAATCATAGGGCTTTCGAGGTGTTGGGAAATATTATTAGGTTGAGTCGGGGGTGCTAGCTAATAAATCGGCTAATTAGTTACTCTAACCCTAAACCCTAATAATAGCCTATATAAACACTATGATAGGTGTTGAAAAGATACGCTTTTCATAATACCAAAACAACTAGGGTTTAGTAGTGATATTCTTTTGCATCAAGAAAGATATATATGCTGTGGAAATATGGGAGTTCAGTAATAGCTACCATTCACGTATTCAGATGGCTCCATACGAAGCTCTTTATGGACGGAAGTGTAGGTCGCCTATAGGGTGGTTCGATGTTGGGGAAACTACGTTAGTAGGACTAGAATTGGTACAACAGGCAATCGAGAAAATTAAGCTTATACAGGAAAGGCTATTAGCAGCTCAAAGCCGTCAGAAGTCTTATGCGGATAATCGACGGCGAGACTTGGAGTTTCAGGTTGATGACTGGGTATTCCTAAAGGTATCGCCGATGAAAGGTGTTATGAGGTTCGGTAAGAAAGGAAAACTTAGCCCTCGGTACATTGGACTATATAGGATCATACGCAAGGTAGGCCAGGTAGCATATGAGTTAGACTTGCCTTCGGACTTGGAGTCTGTACATCCAGTCTTTCATGTGTCTATGCTCCATGAATGTATCAGAGATCCTTCCAGAATCGTGTCAGTTGACGACATTCAGGTCACAGAGCAGCTATCATATGAAGAAGCTCCCATTGCTATATTAGACAGACAGGTTCGGAGATTGAGAACTAAAGACATAGCTTTGGTAAAAGTACTTTGGAGAAACAACAATGTGGAAGAAATGACTTGGGAGGCCGAAGAAGAGATGAAGTCTAGATATCCTCACTTATTTCCTCTTCTAGAGAAGGATCCGACCGAGACATCACAACCTTAAGGTACGTGTATGGATTCTTGTGGTAGTTATTGTCATTGGTCGTGTGAGGTCATTGTCGTTACCGATGATTGTTGTCCTATGTGACGTTGAATTATTGAGTTTCTACAGGAATAGTTGGTAGTAGTATTGTTACAAAGGTGACTCTGCCGAAGTTTATATAGATCCCGGGGAGTTAAAACATTCGAGGACGAATGTTTCTAAGGGGGGAAGGATGTTACATCTCGCATTTTCGTACGTTAAAGTTTTGTCTTCAGTTAATCGACGTAGACTCGGGGATGATATTATCTTGAGGTTATAAGCATTTATGCTATTTATAACAAGCGATAAGTAAGTGTCGTGAAGGATAAAGTGGAAATGAATCAAAGAAAATAAGTTTCATTGAAGGTTGTCGATTTGTGATATAATACGATCCAAGCCATAATACCTGGTATTTATGGACTAGTGCCATACAAGGAACCCCATAACCACGATAAGTAGGGTACATAAAGTATGTTAAAAGAGAGTAATATTTTAAGTAATTGGAGATAATTCTTAATTATGTGGATAATTGGTTAATTATTAGGTAATGAAATATTACCTAAATAATTAAGAAATTATTGGATAATGATTAAACCCCCAACTAAGGAATTATGTGGCAGCACCCCAATCCCATTTTAAGTGACTCATTATGTCTTGCATAGATGGCATATTTGGAGGGATTAGGAAGGCTTAGTCATCCAACAAGTGGGCCACACCCAAAAGCTTTCTATAATTAATAAGACTATCAACTTACTTCACATTTTTGGCAACGTAAATTCATGTGTCTTACAAACCAAATTGAATCTCTTATAGAAGATTGGCTGATCGTGAGCTCTTTAAAGAGCAAAATACATCCGTACCAAGAATTGGTAACGTTGGTTGATTGATTTTGTAAAGCGTGAATTGCAAATTCTACGAGAATCGGTTCAGGTATGTTAATGTTATTCCTTCTTTCTTTTGGCATGATCTATACGACACGAACGAAACGAGCAAATGCACAATTTCCATAAATGACTCTATTCATAGAAATATTAGAGGTGTCTATATTCTTGACTCCCTATGTGAATTATTATTATATCTTCTGTTCACGGGTCTCAGAAAAATACGTATTTGATAAAATTTATCCGACAGGCATATTATTTTTATGACATTCTGAGAAAATCTTATTAATGTATTTCTTATGCATTTCATGCATTTATACATGTACATTGACTCATGACCAGATGGCATTATATACGTGTATATTATACGTATATGGGATATGGGATATGGGATATGGGAAAAGGTTATGGCGTTATATACGCACCACCACCTGATCAGCTGGTACATGTTGATGATTTTACCCATAGTGGTCGAGATGATATGATGGGATGCCCTCAGAGGCTTGATGACGTTATGTACACCTATACCCATGCATGACACGACAATTGTATGCACGTGCATGACATTATAAATGTTTCAGTATTTACAAGTCATTTAGACTTACAAGCGCAATTCTTTATTCCATGTTTCATCTATGTCTTTTGTGTACTGATTTTTATGCCTTACATACTCAGTACATTATTCGTACTGACGTCCTTTTTTGCTTGGGGACGCTGCGTTTGATGCCCACAGGTGCTGGTAGGCAAGTTGGCGGTCCCCCTTCTTAGGATCCTTGATCAACGAGAGTTGGCGTGCTCCATTTGATCCGGAGCTGCTTTTGATTTTGGTACAATATGCTTGTATACATATATGGGTATGACGTGGCCCAGTCCCGTCCTTGTACAGTTGTATATTCTAATAGAGGTCTGTAGACCGTATGTATAATTGGATAGTATGTGGCCTTGCCGGCTTCCAGTTTTGGGTATATAGTTGTCTATAGCAGCCTTGTCGGCTCGCCCTACGTATTCTGCATGTATATGTACATATGCCTTTTGGGCAAGTTTCCTTCATGTATGTTATTCTCGTAATTCAGCAGATGTTATTCAGGTTTTTATCTTAGACGAATGCTTAGGAGTGTTCGACATGTAGGACTCGGGCACCCGTCGCGGCTCATCGGTTTGGGTCGTGATACTGCACTTCTGCACTCATCGTGCAGGTATATTTCTAATGGTCATTTGGGCGCGTAGGCGCAGTTGCCAAGAGGACATTTGGTGAGTTGTATTTCATGTCACGATCCGCAACACACAGAGTCTTCATCATGTTTATTTACTTTATCTTGTCTATCTTGTATTTCAGATAGATGTTGTATTATTATTGTACTCCCTTGTAGTTGCGCACACACTTGTGACACCGAATTTTCGGAGTTTTTACTAAATGTTTATAGTTTTTATCTAATATCGTTAATCTTTTCTTTTATGTATTATTAATGCTTCATACTTTTATGGTTTTCTATGTCTAATTTTCTTTACTTAATAAAATCCATAATTTTTCAAAAGCAATAGAATGAGTAATTAAGTTTAATAGTTCACAGTTGACTTGCCTAATGGCGATGTTGGACGCCATCACGACATATAGCGGAGATTGGATTGTGACACTGAAGTATTCTGCGTGCAAAGAACTTGCTGTATCAATGGCACCTCTTGTGGAGAATCTCACACCTTCTTCGGTCACAGATGTAGCAACTACATGAAAATGCATACAAAGGACCATAAAAATTAAGAAAATACACAAATATCTGAAGGAAAGCAGAAATTAACTAGACCATGTATGTTAGTGGTACATGTATCCCCAATGGAGCTTGGACCACTGTGATTCAATAAAAAATGCATAGAAACAGAAGAAGGTGAAAGACGGATAAGAATAGCATATGAGGGCATTCACACATGAAATTAACCGAACCCGTCTGGTCATCAATCTTGCTGGTGACAATGTCGAACATCATAGCAATCTGGGACATGTTGCTAAGGTTTATGCCCCTCGGCAAGTTGCAATCGCAGTGGTAGTACTGAAAGCCTTCGAGGAGGCGGAAGGATATATACCAGGGCGAATCTGGTGGAGTCCAAGCCTTGAAGGCAAAACATATGTGGCAAGTAAAAGAAGTTGGCTTCATTTGATTGATTCAACTACTTTCTTCAGCAAATTTCCTTGCTCCAGCCTTACGTCAAACACTTTTGTAGTATTGCTTCTTTGTTTCCGTTTCTCTTTATTTACTATAAATGCTGGATTTGTATGTTTACTATTACTTTCTTGTATGTAATTGTTATCTAATAATTCTTTTATATGCATTTTGAATTCTGCTAAGTCATCAAAGTTATATTTTAAAGGTTTTTGTGTTATTATGCTGTTTTCTTCTATTAATTCTATTTTTATTTTTGTTTTATGTTTATTCCAACCTTTTAGAGGGTTATCATTATATAATTTTTCTAATTCATTCTGGATTATTTTTACTTTGTCTATTGTAAATATAATAATTTCTAATTAAGTAGTTGTATTTTTACTTATATTTTCTAATTTTTGTGTGATTTTTTCACTTCCTTTTATCCATTCTGTATTTTTTTTTTGTTTATTATTTACTGATGATGAAGAATATATGCAAATGGAATATATAGACTATGAACTAGATAGTGAAGATAGTGTATATGAAATATCAGATATAGAAGATGAAATAGGAGATGAAATAACTAAAGAAGATGATGAAACCTAATGACTGAAAAAGAAATAAAAATAATAACACGAGAAGAATATAAAGATGAAGAATCCTCAGAACAAAAGATTATATTTGATAATAGTATATTTGAACAAATAAAAGGAAAAGAATTAGACCTCAGTGTCGAAAAAATATTTGAAGTACCTACAATAAAAAATTGGTTCAAAAGACAAAGAGACTGGACTTGTATGTTTACTATTACTTTCTTGTATGTAATTGTTATCTAATAATTCTTTTATATGCATTTTGAATTCTGCTAAGTCATCAAAGTTATATTTTAAAGGTTTTTGTGTTATTATACTGTTTTCTTCTATTAATTCTATTTTTATTTTTGTTTTATGTTTATTCCAACCTTTTAGAGGGTTATCATTATATAATTTTTCTAATTCATTCTGGATTATTTTTACTTTGTCTATTGTAAATATAATAATTTCTAATTGAAAACAAAGAAATATAATAAATACAAGTCAAAATATAAAAATAAAAAACCAAGAAAAAGATATTATGTAAAAAATTATCAGAATAAAAGACCATTTAGACCAAAAAAGAAATTAACAGAATGTACTTGTTATAACTGTGGAAAATTAGGACATATAGCTAAAGACTGTAAAGCACCTAGAAACTTAAAGAAAAAATAAATAACTGAAATCATAATTGATGATGAAGAATATATGCAAATGGAATATATAGACTATGAACATAAAAGAATGGAATGAAGCAGGATTAGCAGATACTTTAGGAGCTAGAATAAAATTTCTACAACAATGGTTTGTACAATTATGTGAAAAATATAAAGAAGAAACAAAAATGGAAAAAATATTAATAAAAAACTTAAGATGTTGTAAAAATAAAACAGCACCACAATTTGGATGTACAGATAAATATTATAATAAAAATAGAAAATAAAGAAATATAATAAATACAAGTCAAAATATAAAAATAAAAAACCATCAGTTATTTGTTTTTTCTTTAAGTTTCTAGGTGCTTTTCAGTCTTTAGCTATATGTCCTAATTTTCCACAGTTATAACAAGTACATTCTGTTAATTTCTTTTTTGGTCTAAATGGTCTTTTATTCTAATAATTTTTTACATAATATCTTTTTCTTGGTTTTTTATTTTTATATTTTGACTTGTATTTATTATATTTCTTTGTTTTCCATTTTTTATTATAATATTTATCTGTACATCCAAATTGTGGTGTTGTTTTATTTTTACAACATCTTAAGTTTTTTATTAATATTTTTTCCATTTTTGTTTCTTCTTTACCATTTTTAGTGTCTCTTTCGTTGTTAATTGGTTTCATTTGTTAGTTAGTCTGATCTAAGAGCTTTTTCATAAAATTCTCTTTGTAGTGGAATTAGTCTAATTATTTCTGATATGCATTCTAATACATATTCTATATATTCTATATCTTGGGTTCTTTGATAGTCTTCTATATTATTTTCTATTAGATTTTTTAGTAAATTTATATTTTCTGTAGTTTGTTGCCAGTATTATAGATATGTATGATTCATTATATGCTATCAAAATATAGCAGTTTCTATCATATCAGATAGAGGTTCTCTGTTCACAACTAATTATTGGAAATCATTCCACAAAGAGTTAGTTACAAGGATCAACCTCAATACAACTTTCCATCCAAAACACCCATGGCCAGGCCGAGCAAACTATTCAAACACTCGAGGACATGTTACGGGCCAATGTTCTAGACTTCGAGAGTGATTAGGATGATTGTATATCACTCATCAAATTTTCTTACAAAACAGCTACCATTCCAGCATTCGGGTGGCACCATATGAGGCCCTACATAGACGAACATGCATATCGCCTATAGGACGGTTAGAGGTTAGTTAAACAAAGTTATCAGGCCCTGAGTTTGTGCAACAAGCTGGGGAAAAGGGTGAAAACAATTCAAAATCGATTATTGACCGCTCAAAGCAGGAAAAATTCTTACTCAGATAGTCGGCGACGAGATTTGGAGTTCGCTATAGGAGACTAGGTGTTCTTGAAGGTGTCACCTATTAAAGTTGATGAGGTTTGGTAAAAGAGGCAAACTCATCCCCTGATATATCAGACCATATCGAATCTTACAAGAAGGTACCCCTCTTGAAGTTATTAATGTTACATGAGATCTATCCTACGAAGAAGTTCTGGTGGCCATTCTAGATCGTCAAGTCCGAAAGTTGTGAACTAAAGAAGTGGCTTCAATTAAAGTGCTTTGTAGGAACAATAGTAAGGAAGAAATGACGTGGGAAATGAAAGAACAAATGAAATCTACATAACCAGATTTTTCCAAGCTATGAGAGGCAATAATGAGGTAATCATGATGGGTTGTGATCCAACATTCGAGGATGACTATTCCAAAGGGGGAGATGATGTTACACCTCACACCTAAATAAATCTTGGTAAGTTTGGTCTCAAACATGGCCAGTCAGCCAGCGACATATGTGAAGGGAAGGGGGATTACACGATTCCGAAAGCTTGCACCAGGTGTCCCACCTGGTATCGTAACCAGTGCAGGGTGACCTATTTTATCTTTAAGTATTTTATCTGTAAGTATTTCTTGTGAGAAGAGGAGAGAAGAGAGAGGAGAGAGAAGCCCTTGGCCTGAAGATGTAGCCTCTCTTATTTCATAATCGAAAGACTTATTTATAATATTACAAAATGACTTTTACTATTCATGAACGACCTTTACTGTTCATGAATCTGACTCTTGACTCTTACTATTCATGAACGAGCGGCAGATGATCATCCCAGCTACCCTTGAAGTCTATCACACAAGCCCCTAACATATCCTCAAGTATCTGAATAGTACGCTCAACCTGACTATCTGTCTGGGGATGAAATATTGTACTAAGACTTACCTGAGTCCCCAATCCTTTTTGGAAGGACCTCCAAAAGGTAGCTATAAATTGAGCTCCTCTATCCGAGATAATAGATACAGGGACACCATGCAGTCGTACTATCTCCTTAATATAAAGCCTTGCATAAGCCTCTACGGAATATGTAGTCCTAACGAGCAGAAAATGGGCTGATTTTGTAAGCCTATCAACAATCACCCATATAGAATCGAACTTATGCTGGGTACGAGGTAGGCCTACGATGAAATCCATATTGATTACTTCCCACTTCCAAGTCGAAATCTCTATAGCCTGCAATAATCCACCGGGTTTTTGATGCTCAATCTTAACCTGCTGACAGTTAGGGTACTAAGCAACAAACTCCGCTATATCCTTTTTTATTCTGTTCCACCAATATACTTCCCTGATATCATGATACATCTTTGTTGCTCTTGGATGGATAGAATAACGAGAATAGTGAGTTTCTCCCATAACCTGCCGACACAGCCCTGCAACATTAAGGACACATAATCATCCTCGATATATGAGGACCCCATCTTCTGTAATCTCAAATGGTGTCTTCTCTTTCTGAGTGGTGGTATCCTTATAATGAACTAACACAGGATCCTCGTACTGGCATTCCTTCACTTCAGTTACTAACGAGGATGTTGCCGTATCCTGAATAGTAATTCTAATATCTCCTGAATCCAGTAACCGAACTCCAAGACTAGCTAGCTGATGAAGCTCATGGGCTATTCCCCTCTTCTCTAGCTGTAAATATGACATGCTACCCATAGATCTACGGCTGAGGGCATCGGCTACCACGTTCGCCTTCCCCGGATGGTATAAAATATCAACGTCATAATCTTTAAGTAGCTCCAACCATCTCCTTTGACGTAAATTCAATTCCTTTTGCTTGAAGATATACTGGAGGCTCTTATGATCCGTATAGATATCAACATGAATGTTATACAAGTAATGCCTCCACATCTTCAGTGCATGAATCACTGCAGCTAATTCTAAATCATGGGCCGGGTAATTCTTCTCGTGCTTTCTTAGTTGTCTAGAAGCATAAGCTACAACCTTACCATGTTGCATCAGTACACAACCCAATCCAACGCCCAAAGAGTCACAATAGATAACATAACCATCGGTGCCTTCTGGGAGTGTTAGAACCGGTGCTGAAGTTAATTTGTCCTTCAATGCCTGAAAACTCTGTTCGCAAGCATCAGTCCATTGAAACTTTGTTCCCTTCTGAGTCAACTTTGTCAAAGGTGCTGAAAGGGAAGAAAATCCCTCTACAAATCTCCTCTAATAACCTGCCAAACCGAGAAAGCTACGAACCTCCGTCGGTGTCGTGGGTATAGGCCAAGTTTTTACTGCCTCAATCTTTTGTGTATCAACCCGGATACCTTCCCCCGAAATGATATGCCCAAGGAAAGCTACAGAGTTCAACCAGAATTCACATTTAGAGAATTTTGCATACAACTTCCCTTTTTGTAGAACTCTGAGCACAGTACGCAAATGATCTGCATGCTCAGCCTCTGAACGAGAATACACCAATATATCATCAATAAATACAATTACAAACAGATCTAAAAAGGGTCTGAACACACGGTTCATCAAATCTATGAATACTGCTAGGGCATTGGTCAAATCGAACGACATAACACAAAACTCAAAGTGCCCGTATCTAGTCCCGAATGCTGTCTTCGGAATATCTTTCTCCTTAACCCTTACCTGATGGTACCCGGACCTCAAGTCTATCTTTGAGAAACACTTGGCACCTTGCAACTGATCAAATAAATTCTCAATCCTTGGGAGCGGGTACTTATTCTTGATCGTCACCTTATTCAACTGTCTATAATCAATACACATCCGTAAGGAACCATCTTTCTTCCTCACAAATAACACAGGTGCTCCCCACAGTGATGTACTAGGTCTGATAAAGCCTTTTTCAAGCAAGTCCTTTAGTTGTTCCTTCAACTCTTTCAGCTCTATGGGGGCCATTCTATAGGGAGGAATAGATATTGGATGAGTATCTGGTAGTAGGTCAATAGCAAACTCAATTTCTCGCTCTGGCGGAAGACCCGGAAGCTCATCGGGAAAAACATCGAGAAACTCATTAACCACAAGGATGGACTGAATGGTTGGTGACTCTACTTTCATATCCTAAACCTGAACTAAGTGATAAATATAGCCCTTTCTGATCATCTTCATTGCCTTGAGATAGGAAATAAATCTACCTCTTGGCGATGCCGTATTATCTTTCCACTCCAAAACAGGTTCCCCAGGAAATTGAAATCGGGCCATCTTTGATCTACAATCAACGTTAGCATGACAAGAAGCCAACCAATCCATACCCATTATAACATCAAATTCTACCATATCTAACTCAATTAGGTCTGCTACTGTAGATCGACTATGAACTACTATTATACAACCTCTATATACTCGCTTAGCTATCACTGAGTCCCCAATAGGTGTAGACACCTCAAAAGGTTTAACCAATTCAGGTTTTATTCCAAACTTACTAGAAACCAACGGAGTAACATATGATAAGGTGGAACTTGGGTCAATCAGTGCATATACATCATATGAGGAGACTGATAATATACTTGTAACAGCATCAGGCGATGACTCCTGATCCTGTTGTCCTGCTAATGCATAAATACGGTTCTGAGGACCGCTCGAGCTAGATGCTCCGCCTCTGCCTCTACCACGACTCATTGGTTCTTGTGAACCTTGCCCAGGGAGCATACTAATGATGACGAACTAGCTACATATCTCGCTGGCTGAGCTATGCTTACATCACCTCTCGTTGGACAATCCCTCATAACGTGGACCGGATAACCACAAGTATAACAAATACCCAACCCCATACGGCACTTCCTGACATGCTGCTTACCACATTAAGCACATCGTGGCAAGGGCGGCCTCATCTGACTTGACTCACCCCTATACTGAGAACCTGAGGCCCTGTAATTCTGACCAGGCCCTGAATATGTGGAACGATCAAATCTCTTTTCGCTAAACTGAGGGGGTGTGCTAGCCGATGGCTGGGCTGGATACCTCGGGTACTGTTGTCGCTGACCACCTCGAAACTCACCCGAAAAACTCGAAGACCTCGCTCTCTTATTCTGGGCCCTATCATGCTCATGATCGGCCCTCTATTTCTGCTTACGCTCCTCAACACCCTGAGCATATGCCTGAATACGAGAAATATCCATGTCTACCTGAAGTGAGACCGATATACAATCGTTAAGCAAGTGCGGCTCTAACCCCATCATGAACCGGTGAACCCGATCCTCCATCTTAGATACAATAATGGGAGCATACCTAGCCAACGAATCAAACTGAAGACTGTACTCCTGCACACTCATGTTACCCTGCCGAAGGGTCAAGAACCTATCAACTCTATCCCATCTAAGCTCTGGTGGTAGATAATCACGAAGAAAAACTTCTGTAAACTCCTGCCATACCATTGGAGGGGCTTCCTCCCCTATGGATAATTCCCAAGACTCGTACCAATTAAATGCAACGTCTTGGAGTCTATAGGAAGCTAGCTCAACTGACTCAGTCGCAGTGGCCTTCATTACCCTCAAAGTCCTCTGCATTCTATCAATAAATACCTGAGGGTCCTCACTTGGATCTGCCCCAGTGAATACTGGAGGGTCCAAATTAATGAAATCACGAACCCTCACACTAACGGACCTATCTGCATGACCAATACCTACTTCCTGACGCCGAGCCTGTGCGGCTACTAATCGAGTTAACAGCTGAATAAAATCTCTCATCTCCTGACCCGGTGCATCTAGCTCGGCTGCTGAACATACAGGGGCGGGCGCTGGAGCTGGTGCCCCTCGGAGCTCTTCTAGAGAGGGCGGGGTATGTGAAGTCTGAGATAGAATCTCACTATGAGACTCTCCCCGAGCACTGATAACTCGTGGCACTCAACTAGTAGTCTCACCAGCCACGGACTTTCCCTTCTGGGCGGCTGTAGTCTTTGGAGGCATCGTTGAAAATATAACATATCTTTAGGAACATGAATTCTTATATCGCACAATCTAAGATAAGAAGAGAGGATAATATCCTATATGTCCTGTAGCCTCCTGTTTATAAGTGTGGTGCACAACACACCCATAGACAAGACTCTACTAGACACGGTCTGTAGATAACCCTAGGAAAGAACTGCTCTGATACCACTTTTGTCACGACCCAAACTGATGGGCCACGACGGGTGCCTGAGCCCTACCTGTCGAACACCCCTAAGTATTCATCTAAGATATAAACCTGAATAACATCTGCTGAATTACAAGAATAATATACATGAAGGAAACCTGCCCAAAAGGCATATGTACATATACGTGCAGAATACGTAGGGCGAGCCGACAAGGCTGCTATAGACAAATATATACCCAAAACTGGAAGCCAGCAAGGCCACATACTATCTAACTATACATATTGTCTACAGACCTCTATTAGAATATACAACTGTACAAGGACGGGACTGGGCCACGTCATACCCATATATGTATACAAGCATATTGTACCAAAATCAAAAGCAGCTCTGGATCAAATGGAACACGCCAACTCTCGTTGATCAAGGATCCTAAGAAGGGGGACCGTCAGCTTGCCTACCTACACCTGCGGGAATGAAATGCTGCATCCCTAGGCAAAAAGGGACGTCAGTACAAATAATGTACTGAGTATGTAAGGCATAAAAATCAGTACACAAAAGACATAGATGAAACATGGAATAAAGAATTCCGCCTGTAAGTCTAAATGACTTGTAAATCCTGAAACATTATAATGTCATGCACGTGCATACAATTGACGTGTCATGCGTGTGTATAGGTGTACATAACGTCATCAAGCCTCTGAGGGCATCCCATCATATCATCTCAGCCACTGTGGGTAAAATCATCAACATGTACCAGCTGATCAGGTAGTGGAGCGTATATAACGCCATAACCTTTTCCCATATCCCATATACATAAAATATACGCGTATATAACGCCATCTGGTCATGGGTCAATGTACATCTATAAATGCATGAAATGCATAAGAAATACATTAGTAAAAGTTTCTCAGAATGTCATAAAAATAACATGCTTGTCGGATAAATTTTATCAAATACGTATTTTTCTGAGACCCATGAACAGAAGATATAATAATAATTCACATAGGGAATCAAGAATATAGACACCCCTAATATTTCTATGAATAGAGTTATTTATGGAAATTGTGCATTTGCTCGTTTCGTTTGTGTAGTATAGATCATGCCAAAAGAAAGAAGGGATAACCTTAACATACCTGAACCGATTCTCGTAGAATTTGCAATTCACACTTTACAAAATCAATCAACCAACGTTATCAATTCTTGGTACGGATTTGTTTTGCTCTTTAAAGAGCTCACGATCAGACACTCTTCTATAAGAGATTCAATTTGGTTTGTAAGACACATGAATTTACGTTACCAAAAATGTGAAGTAAGTTGATAGTCTTATTAATTATAGAAAGCTTTTGGGTGTGGCCAACTTGTTGGATGACTAAGCCTTCCTAATCCCTCCAAATATGCCATCTATGCAAGACATAATGAGTCACTTAAAATGGGATTGGGGTGTTGCCACATAATTCCTTAGTTGGGGGGTTTAATCATTATCCAATAATTCCTTAATTATTTAGGTAATATCCCATTACCTAATAATTAACCAATTACCCACATAATTAAGAATTCTCCAATTACTTAAAATACTACTCTCTTTTAATATACTTTATGTACCCTACTTATCGTGGTTATGGGGTACCTTGTATGGCACTAGTCCAAAAATACCGGAAATTATGGCTCGAATCGTATTATATCCCAAATCGACAACCTTCAATGAAACGTATTTTCTTTGATTTGTTTCCACTTTATCCTTCACGGCACTTACTTATCACTTGTTATAAATAGCATAAATACTTATAACCTCAAGATAATCTCATCCCCGAGTCTACGTCGATTAACTGAAAACGAAACTTTAACGTACGAAAATACGAGATGTAACATGCAGCATGAGTATGTAAATCAACACGTACCCAGTAAGTATCTAGCCTAACCCCGGAGAAGTAGTGACGAGGGGGTCAATATCGACACTTACTAGTTGTCCAATAAATAAGATGCAGGAATTTTAAGCAGGCGTGAAATACAATAGGATCAATAAAATTGGAAACAGTAGATAGCGAAATTCATTAATAAAATATCATCAGTTTAAAAAAAATCCCCAAGCACCACATGCCATCTCAACAAATAAGAACCATCAAGTAAATATCTGATCTCGGGTCATAAAGAAAATATTACATTATTCCCAAGTTTAATTAAGAGGGTAATCTCGTGGGTATTCGGACTCTTAGCGATTTTACGCACGAATTATGCCGAGGTCGTTCGGCCCGATCCATATAGTCATGTACATACACTGTCGAGGTCATACGGCCCGATCCATGGATGCATCTATATATATATATATATATATATATATATATATATATATATATATATATATATATATATATATATATATATATATTGTCGAGGCGTTCAGCCCGATCCCCAGGAAGATAAGAAACTTATTGAATTACGGGCTACGTGTTTACAACATAAAAATAGGAACATAAAGTAATCATAACTTTCACCAACATTCGAATATCTCGCCAAACAGCTCAAGGTGATGAGGTTCGATCTAACATGATCTCTAATCACATTTCATTTATAAATCTTATATAATTAAACTAAGAAGTTGAGTTCAGATTATACAAATATTGCATGATAAAGTCCTAAGTCTACCCGGACATAAGCATGATATTAGTCATGTACGGACTCTCCTCACCTCGTGCGTACGTGGATCCCACAACAGGTAGCACGTAACAAATACAATACCTACGGGGTAGTTTCCCCCTCACAAGGTTAGATATGAGACTTACCTCGCTCGAAAGTTCCATAACTGGCTCCAACGCCTCCCTAACACCTCAAACCGATGCCCATCGATCCAAAATTAGTCAAACAACATGCAAACCAATCAAAATATACTCCAATACTCTTAATCAATCAATTTATAACAATTCTCAACTCCGCTCGAAAAGTCAACAAAGTCAACTCTGGGGCTCACATGCCCAGATTCCGAATATTTTTGAAGATAAACATTACCCATAATACCATGAACTCAAATATATAATATATTCCTAATTCCATGTCCAATTTCATGGTCGAAATTCAAAAATATCAAATTTTAGGTTTTCTTCCAAAATCTCATAATTTCTACAAATTTTCATGTTAAAATCCATATATAATCCATGTATTTAACTCACAATAAGTGGGTATCACTTACCTTGCAATAGATGATGAAAACCTCAGCTCTAAAAATCGCCCAAACCATGTGAGAAGTAGAAGAAATGAGCTAAAACCCGAAATAAATTGAATTCTACCTAGGCCTTTCCTCTTCGCGGTCGCGAAAATCACCTCGCGATCGCGAATGCCAAACCAACTTACCCCAGAATTCCTTCTACGCGAATGCGAGCTCCACCTCGCGATCGTAATTCACAGTCATCCAAACCTTCGCGATCGTGTGCCACCCGTCGCGAACGCGAAGGTATAAACTCCCAGCCTCAGCACTTCCTCAAACGCGATCACGGAAAGCCTCACGCGATCGCGTAGAAGAACTCTCCCACAACAGTCCATCCTCAACAACCCTATGCATTCACGACTTCACCCACGCGAACGTGAGGAACCTCCTACTCAAGCTTCGCGATCGCGAGACACCTTCCGTGACCGCATTGAATAAAGTCTCCACCAGTACACTTTACTCTTTGTGATCGCGACCCTTCTTCTGCGATCGCGATGCATACCAAACACATCAGAAACCAGCAGCTGCAACACATAGAGAACTGGTTTGAAACCATCCCGAAGCACAACCGAGGCCCTCGGGACCCCGTCCAATCACACTAACAAGTCCTAATACCTTATTCAAACTTATCCAAAGGCTCGAAACGCCACGAATAATATTAAAATTCCAAATTGACGATCAAAATCTTTCTTTTATCTTTCAAAAATTCAAACTTCGCTGAACGCGTCCGAATCATACTTAAACATTTCGAAATGACACCAAACTTTACGTACAAGTCACAAATCACAATACGAACCTATTCTAAGGCTCGTAATCCCAAAAGGACATCAATAACACTAAAGTCCACTTCAAATTAAACTTAGGAAATTCGAAAATCTTCAAAATGCCAACTTTCCACAATGAGCGCTTAAATGCTCCCGGACCATCCGATACTCAACCCAAACATACACCAAGTCCAAAATTATCATACGAACCTATTGGAACCTTCAAATCCCGATTCCGAGGTCGTTTACTCAAAAGTCAAACCTTGGTCAACTCTTCCAACTTAAAGCTTCCGAATTGAGAATTTTCCTTCCAAATCAACTCCGAACTACCCGAAATTCAATTCCGACTACACGTATAAGTCATAATACATGAAGTAAAGTTACTCAAGCCTCAAAATGTCGAACAACGTGCTAGAGCTAAAAATGACCGGTCGGGTCGTTACATTCTCACCCACTTAAACATACGTTCATTCTCGAACGTGCCAAGAACCGCTCCGGAATTGCCCAAAATCACTGTTTGGCACCATGCGCGTCTACCCGTGCCACCACAATCCATATGAGCACATTAGCTAAAGCCAGACTCAAGATCCTTCCTGCTACCTTAGCCCACGAGCCTTAGAACCAAATTCCAACATCCGGAATTTTCTATAAGGTCCGATTCTAACATACGAACACCGTATCAATCTCAACACGCTGAACCCAAAACACGATCATCCACCCATGTTGTAATCACACTTGCACCGCATAATTTGTATGCCTATATTGACATCCTCCAACCACAATAGCTGCAACTTCACAAACCCGATGCCCGTAGTATACCTCATAACACATATAAGTCTGGTTACGACCCTTGCAATACTGCAATGATGAAAGAGATGTGTAGAAACTCATAACCACTTGCCAAATCAATAATTCATAGAGTCTCTCTACTTGACAAGAACCATTGCCTCACTCTGAACTGATTAGTGACATTTTCTCTTTAATATACCTTACATAAATCTGATCGCACTGATTTCAGGTCCAATAACCTCGTCTCACCCAGTACAAGTTGCTCGAGCAATAATCCACCTTAAACACCATCTAAAATCTTATATAACGCCATCAATGCGCCAACAAGCTATAGCTCGAATATGATCCATACGAAAGAACAAACTCTGGCAAAGAACTACACAACCCGTATAATGAATAGGACAACCAAACAAATACTACGTACCTATTTCAAAGGTGAGAAACAGAACACACAAGGTACGTACAAGGAACCGTACCCAACATGATACCATTGCGGCGCGCAACCCAATCTAAACATCATACCCGTGACGGCGTGCCACCCGATCCACACCTAACAATCAATAAGGAAATACCCGTCAAGCCATAATTCTCATACCCATGATATACCTGAATATCGACCACAACACGCCAAGTGTATAAATACAACCCTGGGGAGACGGATAGCATCATGCTCTACAAAATCCAAGTAAGACTAAGGTGCAATAAACAACCAGCATCTCGAGAGCCGTGATTAATCAAGTCGTCTCACAACCCATATGGAATAAAAGAGTAGCACATGAAATAGACGACGCTAGGAATATCACCCACTATGCCCGAAGAATCATCCGTAAGCAATGTTATGCTGACTAAGCATATTTGATTTGGTGTAAAATATACATTCATATTAGGCCTACCAACGGACCTCGAGCCGATTCTGATGATCCCAAAATGGGCCATTAATCCTCCAAAGATCCACAATGTCCCTATTCATGACACATATGATCGACAGTCAAATCCGGAACAACTTTTATAGTCCGCAACCAAAGAAATAGAGCGTCTCTTAGACATAAACTCTCCAATCAGCGACAGTACCAAAATCTTCATACTTGATCTCAATCTTTACCACTTAAATGACAAGCACGCCACACTTACACAATCATCCAATGGAAGTTACTCCCACAACCTACCACACCAGGTAGCAAAATCAGCACATCCATGGCTAACAACCATACTATTTCTGTAATGCCAATTAAGAATCCACAAACTAATACACAATGCCTCTTCCACAGAACACCATTCTCCGGCAACTTTAAGATAGCGCTAGCATACTCTGAACATCTAAATTATTCCCTTGCTCCTCCGAGCTCGTGACATTCTTATAAAATAAAAAAAACCGCAACCTTGATCCTCAACTTCCAATTTTCATACTGCTTACTGCATCTATCATGCTACTACGCGAGAGTATAAGAATTTCATCATAACTTCAGAACTACCAGTAGAGTAAACACTTCATTGGCTAGAAACCTTTCACTTAACTCACTTCCGAAGAAAAATTACAACACGCAACCAAATTCCCATAACCGCAGAAAATACAAACCTCAAGTCGTGGTCTAAACCGCCATAACTCTTTCAAAATCCATTTACACATAACAAAGCCATCAGAATCAAATACCTCCAAATCAATCAAATTGTGGCGGTTGTCAAGCCCGCACGTACAGCCACGAATCACCTGTGTAGCCTTACCATACCGAAGGAACCGATCATTTTCACAACCATGCTGAATCAAACCACTACTAACTAACTCAACTTCTCCCGATTTACTCTTGACTCGCCTTCAAAATAATAGCTCTATGCAAACACATAACGGACCTCAAACAACACTCATCCCGAGTGACCCAAATCACGAGACCACGTCGTCCCAATACCAATAAGCCATCTCATATCCTCTTCATGCACTCAATAGTATCTCCAACTGATACACTCGTTCTAAAAGATCTTCTTCGAATCCGAAGTTGTTTTCTTCCATCTTTCTAACACCGCACCGCAAACCCTGGTGCTAGCATAGAAACACTCTAAGTCCCTTTATAATCCGCTGCAAAACTCAATCCTTAACCTCACAATGAGCCCAAAAACTCTTAGGCACCGCACTTAAATTCTTGAACCTAATAGAACCATTGTTGAGATTCGCTTACTCTATCCCAGTCCTAATTATATAACCAAACAACTAGTGCCCCGTTATCACATGAACACTCCAAGGAAGCAACTGCATGAGTCACTTCCCTTGTACATCACATCCATAGGAAGCATAAACTTTGAGTCACCTCAAAATCTACACATGAATCGATAAGACGAAATATAACACACATTCATCATATTCCTTGCCCGAATTACCGTTAATGTTTTCCTCCCTTAGTAATAACTAATCCACCAATATACCGATAACCCGATACTGCCAAGGCACATAACCACGTGACCCAATCGGAGGTGGTAAGCTCCCCCACTTAGCTTTAAGCTATAATCACAAACATCCGGAACCCACAGTGACTCCTCCTTCTCTGCTACCAAGATCTTGCACCGTTACTCAGTCAAATTTCTCATAAATTCTTGTTAAACCTTTCATAAAACATTCTAAATTATCAGCCATAATCACACATTCGATCTTCTAACAGTCATACCATCTTCTTCAAGCGATCCAAGCTCACATCACAGTACATGCCTCCTGCTGGGTAGAAAGTAGAACTCTTCGTAGGAACTTCATAAATAAAAAAAATCACACAACCGCTAACCTTCTCACAGGAGATAGCCCACCTATGTAATTCTATCTCAACATCTTCCAACAGCATCGCCCTGGTTACAACTACCATGAAATTAGAAAACCCTCTTGAGCTCATACTCGTCCACCAGCTTTAAGCGCCCATTCGTTTTCATTAACATCAACTGAAAATCTAGCGATGCATTTAAAACTCGAATCCATATTACATCCCACGCAAACTCCTTCGGTCATATCCAAACTTCCAAAGCACTGAAGCCACTATCTCAAACGAAATACACATACTTAGACCCTTGCTCACCATGATCATAATCGCACCGAGCTTGCTCAAAGCATGTGGCTATCCTACCACAAAACCCATACGATATGCTAACATTTTTACTCTGACTTAACCATCTTCTGAAGCGAACTACTCGACCTATGCTGCTCATACTCGACCCGCTAGCATTTCAACCATCGCGAGACACCTCCTACCATGTCCATCATCATTTGCTGCCATAACACTGCCTCAAATCATAATCCATCTATGTAGCACCCGAACTAATAAATTGCGACCAACTCTAGTCCTCCTTAAAGATCATCTTCCTCGAGTCATCAACACTGGAGACACTGATCCGGCCCTGCAGCTGCAATACACCGTCATCTCCAATAACTGCTTCTTAGGTACCATTTCACAATGCTATATCCCAGATGCAAACAAATGAAGACCATCATACCGACGAACTCCAATGCGCGCAAACAAGGATGACACCACCACAACGCAAACAAGAATTCAACCAAGTTTGGAGACATCAAATCTCATTGCTCCGTCAACCAAAACTTGAACATCCGTAGCCCAAATGCCTCCCCAGTGATCGAACGAATACCAAACTTTCCTCGTCATGAACCGAAGAACCCTCCTTTTAAATCATTCACTGCCGTGACACCTAAGCAAGCACCCTACTATTCACGCTAACACTGCGCGATAGCAATGCCTGATGATCATAATATGCTGCGTATAACCTCGAAACCATGGGCAACGCTAACACTGGTCTGAAACGATAGAAACTTGTTCACAAGGCGACGATAATAGTCTGCCCAAATACACAGGGAGAAATACCATGTACCATATCTGCAGCACCACTACAACTCCTCGATGCCCAATTAATAACAAGAGCTCAACATCGTATAAGAATGAGTAGGAAGAAATAAAGACATAAGCTTCAATGGAATCAAATCGCATGACAAGGAATCAAGAAGGGAAGTTCTATTAACAGTCTCGTAGCCTCTCGAAGATAAGTACAGATGTCTCTGTACCGATCCGCAAGACTCTAGTAGACAAGCTCAAGACTCGTGAGACCTAAGTGAACCTAGAGCTCTGATACCAAGATATCACGACACAATCCCCGCTATAGGTCTTGATGGTGCCCAACATCACCGTTAGGCAAGCCAACGGTGAACTATCACCTTAATTACTCGTTCTATTGCTTTTGAAAAATTATGGGTTTTATTAAGTAAAGAAAATTAGACGTAGAAAACCATAAAAGTATGAAGCATTAATAATACATAAAAGAAAAGATTAACGATATTAGATAAAAACTATAAACATCTAGTAAAAATTCCCAAAACCTGGTGTCACAAGTGCATGAGCAACTATAAGGCAGTACAATAATAATAAAACATCTGTCTGGAATACAAGATAGACAGGATAAAGTAAATAAACATGATGAAGACTCTGTGTGCTGTGGATCGTGACATGGAATATAGCTCACCAAAAGTCCTCTCGGTAACTGCGCCTACGCGCCCAAATGACCATCAGAAATATACCTGCACAATGAGTGCAGAAGTGCAGCATGAGTACGTAAATCAATGTGTACACAGTAAGTATCTAGCCTAATCCCGGAGAAGTAGTGACGAGAAGTCGACATTGACACTTACTAGTGGTCCAATAAATAAAATGAAGGAATTATAAGCAGGCATGAAATACAACAGGATCAATAAAATAAGAAATATTAGATAACGGAATCCTTTAACAAAATATCATCAGTTTAAAAAAAAATCCCCAAGTGCCACATGTCATCTCAATAAATAAGAACTATCAAGTAAATATCCGATCTTGGATCATAAAGAGAATATCATGTAATTTCCAAGTTCAATCAAGAGGGTAATCTCGTGGGTTTTTGGACTCCTAGCGATTTTACGCAAAAAATATGCTGAGGTCGTTCAGCCCGATCCCCAGGAAGAGAAGAAACTTATCGAATTATAGGCTACGTGTTTGCAACATAAAAACAGGAACGTAAAGTAATCATGACTTTCACCAACATTCAAATATCTCGCCAAACAGCTCAAGGTGATGAGGTTCGATCTAACATGATCTCTAATCACACTTCATTTATAAATCTTAGGTAATTAAACTAACAAGTTGAGTTTAGATAATACAAATATTGCATGATAAAGTCCTAAGTCTACTGATATTAGCCACGTACGGACTCTCGTCACCTCGTGCGTACGTGTCTCCCACAACAAGTAGCGCGTGACAAATACAATACCTACGGGGTAGTTTCCCCCTCACAAGGTTAGACAATAGACTTACCTCGCTCTGAAGTTCCATAACTGGCTCCAACGCCTCCCTAACACATCATACCTATGCCCATCGATTCAAAACTAGTCAAACAACATGCAAACCAATAAAAATACATTCCAATACTCTTAATTAATTTATTTATAATAATTCCCAACTTTGCTCGAAAAGTCAACAAAGTCAACTCTCGGGTCCACGTGTCCGGATCCGAAAGTTTTCGAAGATAAACATTACCCATGACACCACGAACTCAAATATATAATTTATTCCTAATTACATGTCCAATTTCATGGTCAAAATCCAAAAATATCAAATTTTAGGGTTTCTTCCAAAATCCCACAATTTCTATAAATTTTCATGTTAAACTCCATATATAATCCATGTATTTAACTCACAATAAGTAGGAATCACTTACCTTGCAAACGATGGTGAAAATCTTCCCTTAAAAAGCTCCAAGATTCGCCCAAACCATGTGCAAAGTGGAAGAAATGAGCCAAAACCCGAAATAAACTGAAGTCTGCCCAAGCCTGTCTTCTTCGCGATCGCGGAAATCAACTCGCGATCGCGAAGGCCAAACAAACTTGCCCCAGAATTCCTTCTACACGAATGCTAGCTCCACCTCACGATTGCAATTCACAGTCATCCAAAGCTTCGCGATCGCGTGCCAGCCGTGGCGAACGCAAAGGTATAAACTTCCAACCTCAGCACTTCCTCATACGTGATCACGTAGAACAACTCTCCCATAACAGTCTAGCCTTAACAACCCTACACGTTCGCGATTTCACCCAAGCGAACGCGAAGAACCTACTGCTCAAGCTTCACGATCGCAAGACACCTTCCGCGATCGCGTTGAACAAAGTCTCCACCAGTCCACTTTACTCTTCCCGATCGCTACCCTTCTTCCGCCATCGCGATGTATACCAAACAACACCAGAAACCAGCAGCTGCAACACATAGAGAAATGGTCTGAAATCATCCTGAAACACACCCGAGGCCCCTGGGACCCCATCCAATCACACCAACAAGTCCCAATACCTTATTCAAACCTATCCAAAGGCTCGAAACGCCATGAATAACATCAAAATCTCAAATCGATGATAAAAATCCTTCTTTTAACTTTTGAACATTTAAATTTCGCCAAACGCATCTGAATCATATTTAAACATTTCGGAACAATGCAAACTTTACGTACAAGTCACAAATCATGATACGAACCTAGTCTAAGGCTCAGAATCCCAAACATACATCAATAATACCAAAGTCCACTTCAAATAAAACTTAGGAAATTCAAAAATCTTCAAAATGCCAACTTTCCAATGAGTGCCAAAATGCTACCGGACCATCCGATACTCAACCTGAACATACTCCCAAGTCTAAAATTATCATACAAACCTATTAGAACCTTCAAATTTTGATTCCAAGGTCGTTTACTCAAAAGTCAAACTTTGGTCAACTCTTCCAACTTAAAGCTTCCAAATTGAGAATTTTCCTTCCAAGCCAACTCCGAACTTCCCAAAATTGAATTCCGACCACACGTACAAGTTATAATACATGAAGTAAAGCTACTCAATACCTTAAACTACTGAACGACGCACTAGAGCTCAAAACGATCAGTCGAGTCATTACATTCAGCGGACAAGGTTTGTCTTCTTTTTCATATTTCAATGGACAAGGTTTCATTCAAATTTTACATCATCTTCTACTCTTTGATCCTTTAGACAACTTATTTTGAAAGTTTTGATTATCTCTTCTTTCTGTAAGACACAAGTATTTTACATAAAAACATTCTTTTGTTATTAACTGTATTTCTGGTCCCGAAAGGTCCTTCTATGTTCACATTTCCTCGATCTTTTGTTTTTTTTTAAATGCATGCATTAGTTAATTTAGTTTCCCGACATTTTCATTTCGAAGGTACATGATTCTATTACAGAAATTCACACCAGCAAAGGCTTATCTTAACTCATGTTTGGTTTCCATTTGTTTTGTAGTAAGCTAGAGTTCAGATGCTCAATGACTAAAGGAGCGCCACATGCATATTTGAAAATATTTAGTAGAACATGTAGTAGTAGTTAACAAACTAATACTTCCATGTGTAGGTTCGTAGTTAGTATAGTTTCATTTAGCAACACACTGAAATGTCTGAGCATTTTGAGTTCAAGCAATTGTTGCTTTTGGTGGACTTCAGTAATAGCTAATCTTCTGCGTGACACATTTCAGATCGGCGACAAGAAGCATAGAGGCGATGCTAAAACATAGAGACATAAGAAACTTTAAAGACTTCACAAAAGTAAGAACATTTCTGTATACGGTCGAAATCGGGCATGTCCGATTTCGTAGGCACGAGGAGCTGCCGCGAGAGTAATGTTACGCGGCGCCTTCCTGAAGTTCCTTGGAAGGGCGACGTAAGGCTAACTAACCGATGTCAGTACGGTTGCTGTCCGCCAACTGAGGTCCCCTCGGTATGCTAGACTAGATTGTCAGTGTCGTACGGGAAAACCAATGTCATGAGCAATTGAAAGAGAGCAGAAAAGAGAATTGAGAATGAAAGAAAACTTGATTGCATTGAATGAAAGCTATTGCAGAAAACAAGACGGTGTCGGGGAGGAGAGACACCAGTACAGAGAATTGTTTACTTGCTTGAAAGTTTTGATTGCTTGGTCCCCCTTAATAATGCTTAAAAAAAATAAACCAAAGTTACATGACTAGATCTATGAAAGCTGAAAAATCACACTTAAAGAAAATGCAGCAAAACTACTCTATATTTATAATGAAAAGGACTTAGTCTTCTACAAAGCAGCAACAAGTCCGTTGGCAGCAACTTTGTCTTTAGCATCAAGGTCTGCGCGCGCGGCGCTGTTGGCATCTGCCTGTGGCTGGGCGCTGGCGATGGCTATCGGTGGGGCGACAGAGGCACATGCGCGCTTGTCACTTGGAGCTGCCGAGACCACGGGGCCGACCGTGGCGACGGGCGTTGGGAGGCTGGCCAGGACGCCACGGGGCACGTCCAAGGGGTCATGGGGCATGGTTGGAAAGCCACCCATGACATTCTCCCCCACCTGAGTTGGCGACGTCCTCGGCGCCTTCCTTGCAAGGTAATCATCAATCAGGCTCTTGTAGGCTTTGAGGTTTGTTCCCCTCTCCCAAGTATTCTCCTCTGCATCACATCCCTGCCATTTCACCAAGAACTCCTGGTGATCTTTTCTTGAGGCATGAATCACTCGATCATCAAGAATAGCTTCTGCACGCCTTTTCCCGGTTGAATTGGGGCCTCGAATCCTTGGTACTGTGAGTTGGCTTCGTGAAGGATCCTCCATATCTTCCCGAAAAGGTTTCAGGAGACTGACATGGAAAATAGGATGGATTTTCCACCAAGCTAGGGTATCCACCCGGTATGCAACTTTCCCAATGCGCCTTTCAATGGACAAGGGTCCAATATATTTTTACAATAAGCGAGGGTCATGGATCCCTGCAAACAAGTACCACTTTGGGATTTTGACCATCACTTTGTCTCCCACCTGGTATTCAACAAAGCGGCGATTCTGATCAGCATGCCTCTTCATCCGCTTTTGGGCTTTGACAAGATAGCTCCGCACTATCTCCAAATTTTGCTTCCATTCTTTTGAGAAGCTAGCAGCCCGAGGAGATTTTGACATGTTTGGTGCGTTCACTGTGTGTGGGAGTAGCGGTTGCTGTCCGGTAACAATTTCAAAAGCGCTTTTGTTTGTACTTGAGATCTTTTGTGAATTGAAACACAGTTGAGCAGCATCCAGAAGCTTTACCCAATTCTTCTGCGACCCGGTCACAAAGTGCCCGAAATATTCCTCTAGCATGCCATTGAATCGCTCCGTCTGGCCATCAGATTGCGGATGAAAACTTTAGTTATGACTCAATTTTGACCCGAGGCACTTAAAGAGTTGGGTCCAAAAATTGCTAGTGAAGCGTGAGTCGCGATCACTAACAATGTCTTTAGGTAAGCCCCAATATTTGACGACATGAGAGAAGAATAGTCGAGCTGTATCTTCTGCTGATATATATTGTGGGGCTGCTATAAAGGTAGCATACTTGGAAAACAGATCCACCACAACCAAGATAGTTGTGAGATCTCCGACCTTGGGCAATCCGGTGATGAAGTCCAGGGAAACGCTTTCCCAAGGTCATTTTGGTACAGCTAGTGGTTCCAAGAGCCCTGCCTGTGTCAAGCGGTCTGACTTATCTTTCTGGCATACTAGACAAGTCTTCACATACTAAGCAACGTCATCGACCATTTGAGGCCAATAATATGCACGGCGAAGTAATGCCATGGTGCGTTCCTCGCCGGGATGACTGGCCCACAAAGTATCGTGGCATTTTGCAAGAAGAGCCCGTCGCAGATCTCCTCCTTTAGGAACATAAAGTCGGTTCCCTTTCACCTTCAGGAAACCGTCTTCGGTGTAGAACTGGCGAGTCTTTCCCTGTCCTACCAAATCAACCAAATACTGTGCAGCAGGATCCTTGATGAGTAGATCCTGTATTTGGTCTTTTATGGTGGTGGTTACTTCACTTCCCTTTAGGGCGGCGAGTACACACATCGATGCTAGATCAGCTCTCCGACTGAGTGCATCAGCAACATGATTGGCCTTTCCACTTCGGTACTCCAGGTTGAAGTGAAATTCCGCTAGGAGTTCCTGCCACCTAGCCTGTCGACCGTTCAGCTTTGGCTGGGTCATGAAATGGCTAACGGCTGTGTTGTCTGTCTTGACCACGAATGGGGCTCCCAGTAGATAATGCCTCCAAAGGCGTAAGCAATGAACGACAGCCAATAATTCTTTCTCATGGGCGACATAGCGCCGCTCTACATCCTTCAGTTTCCGGCTCTCGTACGCTACGGGATGCCCTTCTTGTAGCAACACTCCACCAAGTGCATAGTCGGAGGCATCCGTTTGCACTTCGAATGGCTTGGACAAGTCAGGGAGGGCCAAGACTGGGCTACTAGACATAGCCATCTTCAATGCGTCGAAGGCATCTGCCCACTTGGGGCCCCAATCCCACGGGGTGGCCTTCTTGAGAAGTTCTGTCAGCGGCACTGCAATAAGGGAGTAACTTTTCACAAAACACCGATAGAAGTTGCATAGACCAAGGAACGACCTCAAGGCATGTATATCCTTAGGAGGCGGCCATTCTGTAATGGCATGAATCTTCTGCTGGTCCATCTTGATCCTCCCTTCCTCGATGACATGTCCAAGGAAGTCAATTTGTTTCTAAGCAAAGGATCACTTGGATAGTTTCGCATATAATTCGTGCTCCCGCAATCGGGCTAGGACCTTCCGCAAATGCTCCAGGTTTTCTTCCAGTGTCTGGCTATATACCACAATGTCATCCAAATAAACCACGACAAATTCATCAATGTATTCTCGGATGACTTGGTTCATCAAGGTGCAAAATGTGGCTGGCGCGTTAGTCAAGCCAAAGGGCATAACCAGGAAGTCGTACGACCCATATCTTGTCACACAGGTCGTCTTGTGCTCATCACCATCTGCAATCCGAACTTGCCAATAACCTGTCCTCGGGTCTATTTTGGTGAATACCGTCGCACCACCCAGTCTATCAAACAAGTCTGCCATTAGCGGAATAGGATACTTATTTTTCACGGTGATTTTGTTTAGAGCCCGGTAATCCACACAGAGTCGTAAACTACCATCATGTTTCTTTTGGAATAGCACAGGGGACCCGTATGGGGACTTGGAGGGCACGATGATCCCTGTGTCTAGCATTTCCGTCAATTGTCTCCGAAGCTCAGAGAGTTCGGGTTGTGACATTCTTTACGGTGCCCGGCAGGTGGCTTCGCACCCGGCACCAACTCAATCTCATGGTCCACAGTTCGCCTAGGTGGAAGGCGCTTTGGCATGTCTTGTGGCATGATGTCTTCAAATTCCAGAAGCAACTCCTTCACGGGTGCAGGAATGGGACCTGATGAGCGTTCTATATCTTCCATGCAGAGGGTAGCCAGGAATGTGGGTTCATGTCTTTTTACCCCCTTCTTCAACTGTAAGGCCGAGATGTTCTCGGCTGCCATCTTCATGGGAATGCACGGAATAAGGCAGGGCTTGGCCCAATTTGCTCCCATCATCAGTAGCATGTCTGCATACGGTGCGGGCATGGTATTGGTCTGTCTCAGGAATTCCAACCCCACTATTAACTCAAAGTCATCTATGATCACTACACGCAGGTTGAACTTTCCTTCATAAGGGCCAATCTTCACTAGTACTTCTTTGGCTATTCCACCCACTGGTTGAGGTGGTGAGTTGATAGCCTTCACACGACCTTTGCCCTTTCCTACAACTAGTCCAAGACGCTCCACCTGAGTCAAGGCTAAGTAGTTGTGGGTGGCACCCGTGTCTATCATTGCCCGAATGGGCTTGCCATTTACCTTCATGTCAACGAACATTAAGGTCCTCTCTTGATGAGGAAGAGTCCTCAAATTCGCCTTCTTATTTCCTTTCCTGGCAATTGGACAGGGGTCCTTCTTCTTGCGGATACCGGCACTGGTTCCCGCTAAGGGCTCAGAAATGGAGCCAACAATTGTATTGAATGCACCTACTGGCTCGGTCTGGTCCGCATCATCGGCGTCGTCATCCGTCCCATCCTCAAAAGCTTGATGGGCATTCATCTGTGCATGTGGACATTCATTATTCCAATGTGGTCCGCCGCAATGGCGACATCCTGAGGGGGGCTTCCTCCCCCGATCATTGTTGTTAGATGCAGCACTAGTACTGCCGGAAGAGGGAGTCTTGGATTTGGGTGCACTCTGGTATCCTCCACTTCTGCTAGGGCCACCAGTGTTTGGTTGGCCCCTTTGTATCCTCCTCGGACAGGCTGTTGAGGCCTATCCTTCCGGGCTTCCACTTGGTAATCCCCAAGGCACTCTGCTGCTTGGATTGCCTTGGGCAACGTGTTTACCCTTTGTCTCTGCAACTCCATCCTGGCATAAGGTTTCAACCCTTCCAGGAAGGTGAAGAGTTTGTCTTTATCCCCCATGTCACGGATGTTCAGCATGAGCGCGGATAATTCCCGCACGTAATCTCGCACTGATTTGGTCTGGCGGAGCTCCCGCAACTTTCTCCTGGCATTGTACTCAACATTTTCGGGGAAGAACTGTAGGCGTATGGCTGCCTTCAGTTCCGCCCATGTCTCGAGGGCATCTTCACCAGCCTTGATGGCTTTGTACTTCACCCGCCACCAGAGTTTGGCATCACCCTGAAGATACATGGCAGCAGTTGCTACCTTCTTAGCTTTTTCTAGGCCTCCCACAGCATCGAAGTATTGCTCGATGTCGAAAATGAAATTTTCCACTTCTTTGGCATTCCGAGCTCCACTGTATGGCTTTGGCTCGGGAATTTTCAGCTTTTGTGCCATAGGGGCGAGGTTCACACCACCCCCAAATTGGTTTCCGCCTCCTCGAAGTAGGCCTTGTAAAGCAGCATTGACAACATTGAGCTGGCCTGTCAAGTTGTCTATAATTTGTTGCATGGCAGTCACTCTGTCTGCCTCTTGTTCCCTGTTGGCTAAATCCTCAGCACGCTCCTGCTGGAGGACCTCAAATTTACCAAACATTTTAGCTGCCTCTGTGGCTGTTGTTTGCCGGTCTCCTTCAGAGTCGCGACTGATGTTTTCTATGTCAACTTCGGCCTGGATGAGTCTGCGGTCCAGGTCGTCCAACCTTTGCACTAGGCTGGTCTTTAGATCGGGCACCATTTCCACGATGGGCCGTAATGCGTCAACCATTCCCTCAAGGGTCGCGATGCGATCCCCATAATTCACCATGGTCAGAAATGGTGGTAATTGCAATGTAATCCCTCGTCCGATGTCGAGCCTAGGCTTTGATACCAACTGTTACGCGGCGCCTTCCTAAAGTTCCTTGGAAGGGCGACGTAAGGCTAAGCAACCGATGTCAGTACGGTTTTTGTCCGCCAACTGAGGTCCCCTCGGTACGCTAGACTAGATTGTCAGTGCCGTACGGGAAAACCAATATCATGAGCAATTGAAAGAGAGCAGAAAAGAGAATTGAGAATGAAAGAAAGCTTGATTGCATTGAATGAAAGCTATTACAGAAAACAAGATGGTGTCGGGGAGGAGAGACACCAGTACAGAGAATTGTTTGCTTGCTTGAAAGTTTTGATTGCTTGATCCCCCTTAATAATGCTTAAAAAAAATAAACCAAAGTTACATGTCTAGATCTATGAAAGCTGGAAAATCACACTCAAAGAAAATGCAACAAAACTACTCTATATTTACAATGAAAAGGACTTAGTCTTCTACAAAGCAGCAACAAGTCCGTTGGCAGCAACTTTGTCTTTAGCATCAAGGTCTGCGCGCGCGGCATTGTCTACGCGCGCGGCGCTGTTGGCATCTGCCTGTGGCTGGGCGCTGGCGATGTCTATCGGTGGGGCGACAGAGGCACATGCGCGCTTGTCACTTGGAGCTACCAAGACCACGGGGCCGACCGTGGCGACGGGCGTTAGGAGGCTGGCCAGGACGCCACGGGGCGCGTCCAAGGGGTCATGGGGCATGGTTGGAAAGCCGCCCATGACAGTAAGCTCGTAATAGACCAGGATCGAGCTCAATGGCAGAGTATGGAGCATGAAGATTGAAGTACTCTCTGAAGATCAAGACCGGGCATAATAACGGAATGGCGAGATATTAGCAACCGACTGAAGATCTTGGCGGAAATCCTGGAACAGATCAAATCAAGCGGTTATTGACACAAATCATGGGATTTGTTTCCGTTATTAGAATTGTACCTTATTTAGGATTCCTCTACTATATAAAGAGGGACCCCATTCATTTAGTAAGGGAGATTTTTTGACTGATAAGAATATACACAAACGCTGCTCTCTATTTCACTTACTATCCATTATTGTTCATCATTGTTTATTTTTTGTTCTTTACTGTTCTTGTTACCCAACCTCGAGACCATCTCGAATCGAGGTCGAAAGCACTGCTAGAACACTGGTTTGATTTATTTTACTATTCAGATTATCTATTCAATTCCTTGTTTATCAATTGGTATTGGATTAAATCACGTATCTTTAAAACCACTAAATAAGTTTAATTGTTACTCGAATTTTAGGGTAAACAGTTTGGCGCCCACCGTGGGGCTAAGGATAATAGTGATTTTTCAGTACTGATTCTGGTGAAACACACTATTTTACGCTTGTTCTTGTCAAGTATCTTTGCTTTCAGGTTAAAACATGTCAAACTCACAAAACGCATCCACACACGGTAACAATGGCCTTGGATTCCATGGTGAAAACGAAAATGTGATTTCTCCAAGAATCGAAGTGCCACAGGCTAATCATGGGGGAGTACCGGTTGCCAACCTCGTCGATGTCAGTTCGCACGTTGCTCTAAATGCGGACCTAGGCACAGATCTCAATAGGAGTGTATGCAAAGAAGGCTGATCTAGTGGCCAAGGAACACAGGGCAGAAGAGACGAGGGAGTCAGACTCCAAGTAATATTTGAGATGTTTCAGGCTCAGCAAGCCCCTATTGTTCAGTTACAAAATCAACATGGAGCTCCGAATAGGGTCGAGCCGGAAATTACTCGCCGTATCGAGCCAGTACCGGAGAGGACGAATGGTAACGAATCAAGGACTGATCCTGCGATAATTAAAATGCTCGAGGAGCTTACCAAAAGAATTGAATCAGGGGAGAAGAGAATCAAAGCCAACAATAAAAAAGTGGAGACATACAACTCTCGAGTTGATCAGATACTGGGGGCACCGTCAATCTTGAAAGGGATGGATTCAAAGAAGTTTGTACAAAAGCCCTTTCCTCCAAGTGTGGCTCCGAAGCCTATTCCAAAGAAGTTTCGTATGCCAAACATACCCAAATATAATGGTACCACCGATCCCAACGAGCATGTTACTTCATATACATGCGCCATCAAGGGTAACAATTTAGAGGATGGTGAAATCGAATCTATGTTGTTGAAAATATTCTAAGAGACCCTTTCGAAGGGATCAGTGATTTGGTATCACAACCTGCCACCAAATTCCATCGACTCATTTACCATGTTAGCAGATTCTTTTGTAAAGGCACATGTCGGGGCCATAAAGGTCGCAACGAGGAAATCGGACCTTTTCAAGGTAAGACAAAGGGATAATGAAATGCTGAGCGAGTTCGTGTCCCGATTTCAAATGGAACGCATGGAGTTGCCACCGGTCATAGACAATTGGGCCGTTCAAGCTTTCACCCAAGGGTTGAACGAGCGGAGTTAGATAGCATCACGTCAGTTGAAACAAAATTTGATCGAATATCCATCTGTAACTTGGGCAGATGTGCACAATCGATACCAATCGAAGATCAGGGTCGAGGACGATCAATTGGGAGCCACTTCCAGTTCAGCACACCCAAACAGGTCGGCAGTTAAAAACCGGAGGGACGTCGACAGGGAGCCAAGGTCGAACAGAGACCGATATCAACCATATACCACAGATCGAAGGAACAATAAGGATAATGGTTCAGGATGCAATTCCGCCCAGAACGATCGGAGAAGTGATCGAGGACAGAATTCTCGGGGACATATGAGCAAGAGTGGTTTTGACAAGTACGTTGATCCCACAGAAGCACCTCAGTTATCGAAATATAACTTTAGCATTGATGCATCAGGCATTGTATCGGCAATTGGAAGGATCAAAGATACTAGGTGGCCCACACCCATACAAACTGATCCTTCTCAAAGAAACCCAAATTTGATATGCAAGTATCATGGCACGCATGGTCACAAAACCGAGGATTGCAGGCAATTAAGGGAGGAGGTAGCCCATCTATTCAATGAGATCCACCTTCGAGAGTTCCTCAGCAATCGAGCCAAGAATCATTTCAGAGAAAGAGATGCCAACAGGAAAATGAATAGGAGGAACCCTAACATGTCATTCATATGATCGTCGGTGGGGTCGACATTCCACAGGGGCCCATATTCAAACGCACTAAGGTATCAATTACTAAGGAAAAACGAACCCGAGATTATGTCCCCAAAAGTACTTTATCATTCAATGATGAAGAAGCAGAAGGCGTTTCTCAGCCCCGCAACGATGCTCTGGTAATTTCTATATTATTAAATAAAGTTCAAGTTAAGCGTGTTTTAGTGGATCCTGGTAGCTCAACGAATATCATCCGATCGAGGGTCGTGGAGCAGCTCGGCCTACAAAATGAAATCGTGCCCGCAGCTCGGGTCCTAAACGGCTTCAATATGGCTAGTGAAACAACTAAATGAGAGATTATTCTACCGGTGAGCGTGGCTGGAACCATTCAAGATACTAAGTTCCACGTGATCGAGGACGACATGAGGTACAATGCCCTACTCGGAAGGCTTTGGATCCACAATATGAGACCAGTCCCTTCGACTCTCCACCAAATGATAAAATTTCCGACATCAGACGGTGTAAAAATAGTATACGGGGAGCAGTATGCTGCAAAGGAAATATTTACAGTCGATGAAGTAACACCGATATCGACACTATCAACCTCGTAAAGGTCGAGCATCAAAGATAAACAGGAAGTCAAATAGCAATCATAGCCACCAGCCTCGACCGAATCGGGGAAGCGGGAGATAGAAGAAGAAGAGGATTTTCTGACCCCTCGAACTTTTGTTGTTCCCGAAGTTACTGACGCCACCAAATCAACGGTCGAAGAGCTGGAACAGGTTATATTGATCGAGTACCTGCCCGAGCAAATGGTATACCTGGGAACGGGATTAACCCCCGAACTCAGGAAAAATTTTATTCAATTTCTTGTTAATAACATAGATTGTTTTGCTTGGTCCCATTTAGACATGACAGGGATTCCACCGGAGGTAATGGCACATCGGCTAAGCCTGGACCCTAGATTCAAACCGGTGAAGCAAAAGAGAAGACCCCAGTCCGAAGTAAAGCACGCATTCATAAAGGACGAGGTAACTAAACTTCTCAAAATAGGATCCATTCGAGAGGTGAAATATCCCGAATGGTTAGCCAATGTAATTGTAGACCTTAAAAAGGGGATAAACTTAGAATGTGTGTAGCTTATAAGGATTTAAACAAGGCGTGCCCCAAAGATTCTTTTCCACTTCCTAACATCGATCGCATGATCGATGCCACGGCCGGCCACGAGATCCTTACTTTACTCGATGCCTATTCCGGGTACAATCAAATTCAAATGAACCCGGAAGACCAAGAAAAGACTTCATTTATCACCAAGTATGGAACATATTGTTATAATGTAATGCCCTTCGGGCTAAAAATATGCATGAGCTACTTACTAACCCCTAGTCAATAAAATGTTCGAAGAACAAATAGGTAAATCAATGGAGGTTTATATTGATGACATGCTAGTTAAGTCCCTGTGCGCAGAGGACCATTTGGCTCATTTGCAGGAAACGTTCGAGATTTTAAGGAAATACAACATGAAGCTCAACCCCGAGAATTGTGCTTTCGGGGTTGGTTCGGGCAAGTTCCTTGGCTTCATGGTATTAAATCGGGGGATCGAGATCAACCCCGATAAAATCAAGACCATCGAAGACATCACCGTCATGGATAGTGTAAAAGCCGTACAGAGGCTAACTAGACAAATAGCTTCCTTAGGTCGATTCATTTCGAGGTCATCAGATCGAAGTCACATATTTTTCTCTTTACTCAAAAAGAAGAACGATTTCGCCTGGACCCCGAAATGCCAACAGGCACTGGAAGAGTTGAAGCGATACCTATCGAGGCCACCACTGCTTCACACTCCAAAGGCAGATGAGAAACTTTACTTGTACTTGGCAGTATCGGAAATTGCGGTAAGTGGTGTCCTAGTTCGAGAAGAGCAAGGAATGCAAAGGAAATATTTACAGTCGATGAAGTAACACCGATATCGACACTATCAACCTCGGAAAGGTCAAGCATCAAAGATAAACAAGGTACGGGGGTTGCGTACCAACCCCCGTACCCAAAGTTGAGAAGGAACTCAAATCGGGTACATCATCGGGGATATGGACCCTTTTCACAGATGGTGCTTCAAATGTGAAGGGGTACGGGCTAGGCATCGTATTGAAGCCGCCCACGGGTAGCACTATTAGGCAATCTATCAAAACTTCTAGGTTGACTAACAAAGAGGCTGAGTACGAGGCCATGATTGCAGGTCTCGAGCTAGCTAAAAGCTTAGGGGCAGAAGTCATTGAATCCAAGTGTGACTCTTTACTGGTGGTGAACCATGTAAACAAAACCTTCGAAGTTCGAGAGGATAGAATGAAAAGGTATTTGGACAAGTTGCAGGTAACTTTGCATCGTTTCAAGGAATGGACTTTACAGCATGTACCTCGAGAACAAAACAGTGAGGCCGGTGCACTTGCAAACTTGGGGTCATCGGTCGAGGAAGATGAGATCAGTTCGGGGACTGTCGTTCAACTCTCGAGATCTGTGATCGAGGAAGGTCATGCCGAGATAAACTCTACATGCTTAACCTGGGATTGGAGGAATAAATATATTGAATACCTGAAGAATGGAAAGCTCCCATCGGACCCTAAAGAGTCAAGGACCCTACGAACCAAAGCTGCTCGATTCACATTGGCTGAAGATGGAACATTATACATAAGAACATTCGATGGACCATTGGCAGTGTGCTTAGGACCAGGAGGCACGGATTATGTTTTACGAGAGGTCCATGAAGGCACTTATGGGAACCACTCCGGCGCTGAATCACTGATTCACAAAATCATTAGAGCAGAATACTACTGGGATAGCATGGAAAAAGATACTAAGGAGTTTGTTCGAAAATGTGATAAATGTCAAAGGTTTTCACCGATGATCCATCAGCCCGGAGAACAACTTCATTCAGTCCTATCTTCATGGCCATTCATGAAATGGGGGATGGATATCATCGGCCCTCTTCCATCGGCCCTAGGTAAAGCTAAGTTTATTTTATTTATGACTGACTATTTCTCTAAATGGGTTAAAGCAAAGGCGTTCGAGAAAGTGAGAGAAAAAGAGGTTATAGACTTCATCTGGGATCACATCGTGTGTCGATCTGGCATACTCGCAGAAATAGTATGCGACAATGGTAAACAATTTATCGACAGTAAAGTGACGAAATTTCTCGAAGACCATAAAATAAAAAGGATATTGTCAACACCGTATCACCCTAGTGGGAACGGACAGGCCGAATTCGACGAACAAGACTATCATCCAAAACCTGAAGAAAAGGTTGAACGAAGCTAAAGGGAAATGGAGAGAAATTATGCCCGAAGTCCTTTGGGCATATCGGACAACATCGAAGTCCAGTACAGGGGCAACTCCATTTTCCTTAGTGTATGGCTCCGAAGCCTTAATTCCAGTCAAAGTCGGAGAACCTAGCGCAAGGTTTCGACATGCATCGGAAGAATCGAACCACGAGGCTAAGAATACTAGCCTCAAATTATTAGATGAAAAACGAGAAGCGGCACTCGTTCGAATGGCTGCACAAAAGCAACGAATCGAAAGGTACTACAATAGAAGAACCAACCTTCGCCACTTCAAGGTCAGGGACTTAGTCTTAAGGTAGGTCACCATCAACACTCGAGATCCTAATGAAGGGAAGCTCGGCCCGAATTGGGAAGGACCCTATTAAGTCCTCGATATAGTCGAAAAAGGGTCTTATAAACTCGGAACGATGGACGGCGAACCACTGCCAAACAACTGGAACATATCACTTCTCAAATGATATTACTGTTAAGGTATGACTTTCTCCTTTCATTCGTTTATATATATTCGATGCTAACTCATTGCAGGAGTCCGACCAAAGGCATCGAGACCTCAGGTTTTAAAGTACGCGTTGCACTCTTTTTCCCTTAGATCGATTTTTATCCCAACTGGGTTTTTCCGGCGAGGCAACAATTATGTGTTACCTGAGGACAATTCAATAGTATCCAAGGCTTCTTTGCAATCAATCTCGAATACTGGAGGGCATTACCCTCAGATGTTGTATTCTCGAGAATAGTATTTCATATCAAAGGGCCTCGATAGGGAAGCTTTGTAATGGGCCAAACGGTCAAGTAAACTGTGTCCATATAGATTAATCGAGCCCCGATGGCAAAACATGTGCGCATGTATAAATTATTCAAAGAAGCATTCTCTCTTCATTAAACATTTTGTGTCTCGGAGAAAATTCTCTACTATACAAACCTCATGTCTGGGACTGGAGGAATGAGTTCATTGAGTATCTTCGGCAAGGCTCGGGGACTGCCATCGATGATAGGCATATTCGACTTATCTAAACTCAAATTCATAAGAGCTCAAAGAGGCACCCCTCGATCTATAGGCCAAGGCCACCGTTCTCGGGGACTGACATTTCAAACAAATTCGAAATGTTATTGGGAAATAAGTCCAAGAGGCATACCCGAAGGCTACGACCAAACTAAAGGCTACGGCCAAAATACATACCCGAAGGCTACGGCCAAACTAAAGGCTACGCCCTAAATAACGCGGCTCGGAGACGTCCGAATTCCGCAATAACGATAGGCCTTCAAATTCTTTGAAAAAACGGTTAAAAGGCTACCCTCGGCAACTAATCAAAAGGGCTTCGATAAAAACAGCCCTCGAAAAACCTTAAGAGGTATCAAATTATCTTAACACAAACGTGCTAAGGCACACAAAGCAAAAAGGTTTCAACCGACATCGGACCTTCAAAAAACCCAATGGGTAAAAAATACATGCTAAGGCATAAAGAAATTTTTACTAAGTCTTTTAAGCCGAAAGGGGGAAATAATAGCCATCTTTTAGAGGCCATATGGGCCCAACCTAAAAGGACCTAAGGGCCAATACATTTAGAGTTCGAGACCTTGTTCTCACTCAACTCGGACCTAAGGGTTCCACTATTCCGAGTTCAAATAAAGCTGACGTGAATTTAGCTCAAAGATCCGCCAAAAAACCTTAAGGGATATGTTACTGTAAGTTCGAAAATTACCCATTATTTGATAAAAAACCTAAGGGTTTGTTCTATTCTAAGTTCGAAACTTACTCGAACTTAGTTATAAAAACAGTGCAGTCATGGCATCGATCAAGCCATCCAAAATCTCGAACATATTATTGAGCTCGGGGACTCGCACTTGCGTGTCTAAAAACCCTAAGGGTTTGTTTTAAGTTCGAGCTAGTGTTCACTCGATTACAGAGGCTGCAACAATAAAATTTTCACAAGGCAAAAGCATAAAACATGTTTGAACATAAACTAAGAAGACATTCAAAAGAAGTTTTTCTATTATATAAATAAAAAAGGTTATGTACAAGAGACCGATCAAGGTCTTATAAAAAGAGAAACTAAGTCCTAACTACGGACGGTTTCGACCTCTTCTCCGGGAGCAACTTCTCCTTCAGGCCCCTCATCGGATCCGCCTCGACTGCCTTCTTCATCATCGTCTTCGTCATCGAAGGAGACAAGCTGCCTGGCTTCAGCTTCAAGCACCTTGGCTCGGGCTATCTCCTCGGAGAGGTCAAAACCTCGAGCATGGATTTCCTTGAGGGTTTTCCTCCGGGATTGAAACTTTGCCGAGTCAATGATCCATCGCTCTCGATCAGAAGCCTCCCTTAGCTACATTTGAGCAGCCTTGGCATCGGCCCGGTACATGGCAATGGACTTGTCCGCCATGACCTTGGTCTTCTCGATCTCCACCTTGGCCTCAGCAAGCCCGATTTTAAGCTCCTCGATCCTCTTGGCTTGGACCGAACTTTTCTCTTTGATGCCCCGAAGTTGAACCTCGGCTGATGACAGTTTGGTCAAGGTAGTTCTTTTTTCCGCAGCCAGGCGGTCCATATTCTCCTTCCACCGATCACAATCAGCCTTGATCTGATCGACTTCTCCCCGAAGTAGCTCGATCCTTTTGACCTTTTGTTGCAGCTGAGATAGTGAAGTATTAGCCTCCGCAGTTGGGTCGAGTTCGGATGGTTACCTGCTTATCTAGCTCGGCCTCTTCCTCACGAGCCTTGGCCAAATCCGCTTGAAGGTCCTTTATAGTTTCGTCCTTTTGGCCACAAAGATGCTTAAGAGCGTTCCTCTCCTCTGAGACCTTTTGGAGCTCGATTTCATACTGGCTATGGTCAGCTCGAAACTTGTCGAAGGCCTGTACACAAATAGAAAAAGAAAAAGGAAAACACAAGTCAGATTTAGAGAAAAAATAGTAAAGGAAAGAAGTGCAGTAATTGATTCTTACCCGAGATAAGAGACGTTAGGCCTCTTCTAAAAGAATAGAAGCATCACTGATATCAGAGGCATCATCGACTCCAGTAAAGAAATCCCGAAAGGGATCCCCTACACTAGAGCCTCCGCCTATATCAGGGGTCTTCAACTCTCGAGCCTCCCTTAGTGCCTCCTCAGAAAAAGTCGGAAGAGAAGGCAAGTGACCTGCTGTCATGGTCCCGAGCAAGTCGCTCGGGATGCTCTGATGGATCTTCGGGGTCTCAGAACCGGCCCCGCCCGATGTAGTTGCAGATGGCCGAGAAACAATCTCGACCTCTGATGATTCGGGATCCTCACCCGATTTCTTTTTGGAAGCCTCCTCGACACGAGGCTTGATTTTAGCAGCCGTCGTCGACTCAGAAGGTTTGGTGACCTCGACGGCTTTCCTGGGTCGGACCGTCAGTGCCGAGGAATTTTCCTTTTCTTCCTCTTCTTCGTCTCTCAGTTTTTGGACCGAGTCCATCATGAGAGCGATTACTTTCCTCCTCACCCTTCGAGGTTTGAGCTAGGGGTCCTCGGACTGCGAGGCACTCTTTCGCTTCTTGTCTTTCCCCGGCTTCGGAACCGGGGACTTGGTTTCTTCCTCGCCACTCGAGGGCCTCAAAATGGCATACTTGGTCAGGCCTGCATGAAAGAAAATTAGTGATGAATGAAGTACAAAAAGTCTTTCAGAACATGAAAAATGAGATCCTTACCGTGGTTCTTGGCCTCCCATCTGCCCCTTGCCAAATCACGCCATGCGCGTTCGGCATAAGTGGAAGATAAGGCTAACTTTCGAACCCAATCTTCGAGGTCAGGCACCGCTTGAGGCATCTAAGGAATAGTTGCATGTCGAAAGGGGATATTAGGCGAAGTCGAAGAAGGTACGAAGAACAAAGTTTAAAAGATCACTTACGGTTGAAGTTCCACTCCTTAGGGAACGGCATCTTCTCCTCCGGGATAATGTCGCGGGTCCTCACCCGTATAAAATGGCTCATCCAACCCCGATCCTTGTCATCGTCGATGCTCGAGAATAAGGCCTTCGTTGCCCAGTGTTGGAGCCTGATTAGTCCTCGATAGATTCGAGGCCGGTACAACCGCATGAGGTGATTTAAAGTAAACTCCAGCCTCTCGGCCTTGCTAGAAAAGAAGCACAACATGATTACTATGCGCCATAGAGAAGGGTGGATTTGGCCGAGGGTGACCTGATATCGTTTACAGAGATCAATAATCACTGGGTCGAGGGGATCCAATGTGAAGGGGTAAGTGTAAACACTTAGGAACCCCTCCACATAAGCGGTGATGCTCTCTTCGGGAGCAGGAATTTGCACCACGACCTCGGGACCCCAGTTGCAATCCCTCTTCATGGCCTCGAGGTGGCTCTTCATTATCGAGCACATGTACATCCACACATGCTCGCATCGGCCTGGGATCGATGAAGGGTTTTCGACCTGGAAGTCTAATTTTAGAGTACACGGGCCGGGAACGTACTCGTGGGGAAGCGGCTCCACCGGTGCCTTATCGCCGGACGGCCAGGAAGAGGAGCAAGAAGCTTTCTCCTTCTGCGGTACGGTTTTTGAGGTTTTTGCCATTGGTATAAGTAAAAGAAAAGCGAAGGAAGATGAAAAGCTGGTGGTTTCGGTGCTAACGAAGGTGGCTCTACAGACGACGAAAAGGAGGAGACGAAAAGAGTGACAAGACTTAGAGGTTTGATTAGAGCAAAAGTAAAGTTTGATTCAATGAAGGAGCGGGTATTTATAGGCTCACGGCGATGGTTCGGTAGCGCTAGTGGCGACCACTAACTAACATGCATTAATGATTTGTGGAACTGAACCGACGGGACGTTTCGGTCACATCCGTCGCTTACGTCATGAGGACGACGTCATGATCGAGGTTTCAGAAAATCGAGGGTCAAACCGTTTCTTATCATTTTATTCCAAGAAATGTGGGGACGATGTATACGGTCAAAATCGGGCATGTCCGATTTCGTAGGCACGAAGAGCTGCCTCGAAAGTAAGCTCGTAATAGACCAGGCTCGAACTCAATGGCAGAGTATGGAGCATGAAGATCGAAGTGCTCACTGAAGATCGAGATCGAACATAATAACGGAATTGTGAGATATTAGCAACCGATCGAAGATCTCGACGAAAATCCTGGAACAGATCGAATCAAGGGATTTTGTTTCCGTTATTAGAATTGTACCTTATTTAGGATTTCTCTACTATATAAAGAGGGACCTCATTCATTTGTAAGGGAGATTTTTTGACTGATAAGAATATACACAAACGCTGCTCTCTATTTCACTTACTATCCATTACTGTTCATCATTGTTAATTTTCTGTTCTTTACTGTTCTTGTTACCCAACCTCGAGACCATCTCGAATCGAGGTCGAAAGCACTGCTAGAACAATGGTTTGATTTATTTTATTATTCAGATTATCTATTCAATTCCTTGTTTATCAATTGGTATTGGATTAAATCACGTATCCTTAAAACCACTAAATAAGTTTAATTGTTACTCGAATTTTAGGGTAAACAATTTCAATGCAGCTAAACCAAATCTGGATTTGTACAAGTCATTTGCAGATCTGTAACTTTCAGTTCCTTTTGTCTGACAAATCAATAAGAACACTGTAGTATAACATATTGCGGTCTTAATTGTACAATATTTCCTGCAAAAATAAAGATCTTTCTCTCTATAACCTCATGTAGGGTAGAGAATGGATAGACAAATCATGTTACTTGTTACGATTTTCTATTATATGATATATTGTGGCTCTTGTCCGATACAGATGGAAGCCCGTTTCCTGGAAAAATCCAAGATCCCATCAACAAGAGCATGATCTGACTTGCCTCTTGAAGGCTGAATCTCCCCTTGAACAACAATCAATTCTAATCACAAGTCACAGTGGAATTTCCATGTCCATAGTTCATTTACTGTGTTTCTTTACTTCACTATACAGTATGACCCCAAAAACTGTGAATGTATAGCCAAGCATTCCCGTTACTGATACCGGATTTCTAAATATTAAGATGGAGACAACAACAGCTACAGCTCCTTTTGCATTTCCCAGGACCTGTAAAGGCAAGAGAGCTTGTTAAAGAAAACAGCAACAACAGAAGAGATATCATCTCTCCTCACTCAAACCACCCCAAAAAAAAAATGTAAAGCAATATGCATCAAAAGGCCAATGAAAGAACAAAAGGAACACATAAAAATAGAGGGAACATACTATAAGTAGACTACAACTCAAGGAGTTACTATAACCTATCTCCTCACCATAAATGAAAAACCTCTCCATCTCCAAAAGTGTAAGTGATTGTACAATAATGTTAAACCCTCTGTAAATCAACTTTCAACTCTTCCATCTATACCATAGTAATGTCTACTTCCCAAGACAACATACTACATAACCACAAAAGGCAATACAAGCAACACGACAATATAACTTATGTTTCCCCAATTACTATTAACCAATAACCATTTTTGGCTTAGATCAAAGTCCAACATGGACACCCAGATTCGGAACGAAAACTATAATACTCTATAATAGTTTAAGCCTTGATGCCACTTCTTCATAACAAGCGATAAGATATCTATATTTTTAAACAGGAAAAATAATTACAAACTGTATGCTTACACACATTATGGCTGCTCTTTCCAACATATCTCAACCCATAATTTGATGAATAATTCAAACTTTATTTGCTTAACCTGTCCTATGTGCTAATCAAAGGGGATCATGTTCTTTCGTATGGAATCTATGTTCTAACCAGAGGGGCACGTCTTATTTGGTTCTTCTGTTCATCAAACAGCTGCTCAAATTAAAAGAAATCTCCTATGTATGGCTTTGAGCACATCTACGTATATAATCCTCCCTAAACTTCAAGTGAAACCTTGTACTTCTTACAAGGTTCAATTTTTACTTAGCTATTTGTGTAACTCTCCAAAGTACAATTAAACAGCCTCATACAATTCATTGGTCTCCATGAGGATCAGGACACATGAAAATTCCGTACAGTTGCACATATCCATTGAGTTAAAAAATGAACTACTCGCACTAGAGTCCAGATCAGTCAACAAAAGTCAGAACATAGAGAATCAATCCATAATGTGTAGATTACAGATGGATGAGAATCAATACGAAATATCTGAAAAACATCATAGCTGTAAAAGTTGAGACTACCAGGCACCAGCAACTGCATAGTAGGAGATCCATACAATTTTTTTATAACTGAGAAATCTCGAGGTGCAGTGGCACAAGGTTCGAAACTCAGTGGATGATGGGCCTGCGCTCTATCCTTCTCCACTTAAATACCAGGTTTTTCTACAGCAGGGCTCGAACCCGTGACGCACTCCTAACCTATACATTATGCGATTCGTTCTTACACGTAGACCAAAGACGGCGAGATCCATACACTTTCCAAGCATACTAAATCATTTCAAAAAACAAAGGGGGGGGGGGGGGATAAAAGCTTTTAAATGTAGACAAATCATCTTCCAGAACCTTTTTCTCAAAAGTAAATGGAAAAGAATGAAAGTGCTTCCTCGAAAAGCAAATGACAAACTAAGACAGCTATATATTTGATGAAGAGCAGGAAAAGCCAGGAAATTCAAATAAGTAAAATAGGATCTTCATATTTTGTACATACTTTGTGGACTTGTTACAAAATCAAGACATGAACATATCCAGACTATAGATAAAAGAACATAGGGATTATGTGATAACACCACTGATTTCTGAATTCAATACAAGCACAACTCATCTCTTCCGACAAAATCAAAGACTATAAAAATATGTAGTGAGTATCTTGAGTAGAGAATGAAGAAAGAATACTTGAAGTGTCAGAGCACTAGTGACGAGAAAGTTGGTCAAGTTTACAAAATATGCAAGGGCTGAATTGAATAGCAACAACCAGATGATTGTAATATCATCTCTTGCATGTGCCAAAGTGATACCAACTACATTTTCTTCCATCATTAGTGTCACGGGTAATAGAAGTACAACTGCTATAGGAGCCATGTAGAGTAGAAGGTTCATGGAATTCAGCTTCTCCCTTGATAAACAGAATATATATCAGAATCCTATCCTATGTCCAAATGTGCAAAATTTGGCAACAGATTGACGGAAATATAGAACACATTAAATGCATGTAACCGTTACCCTTCCGATGACAGCAAAATCCCTTGAAGCACAGATTTGAGTGCCCTAGCAGCTGTTGCACCAATACACATGATGAAACCAAATAAGTGAAAACTTGGCTCACCCTAAAAAGAAATACAAATATGAATCAGAAGCAAGATGAATTTATTCCCACAGCATTGTACCACCAAAACTAATTGCCAATACAATTTCATCATCTTGAGTATTAGTGAGCCCTTTCCATAGCCTAGCTTCACAGCTGCATCCTTTAACACAACTTACACAAGCTTAAATATTGGGTTGCAATTGACAAATCTAATCTACAACAAAAATTTGTTCTTACCCAAATATTCAACTAAATCTGAAAGGAATAATACTCAAAGCATTTATCTTTAAAAAGTTCATTCATCTTAAAGCCGGCTATCTGATGGTTATAACGTAGACATGATTTATATCTTCACATAGCTCAAACACAACGGTCCTCTCTCTTAATACATCCTCCCAACAACAAGGGTGGAAGGAGGGGGGCTACATTGCAAAAGAAATCATACAAATTTTAACTATTCCTTTTTTTTTTTGGGTATCTAGACCAGTTAGTATGCATCTGACTAATCCAATAGGTAACATGTCTAGCCCATAAGCACAGGTTGTCAAGTTGATCCTTGCTCACAACAATTGTTGTAACATGTCTAGCCCACAGCATTGTACCACCAAAACTAATTACCAATACAATTTCATCATCTTGAGTATTAGTGAGCCCTTTCCATAGCCTAGCTTCACAGCTGCATCCTTTAACACAACTTACACAAGCTTAAATATTGGGTTGCAATTGACAAATCTAATCTACAACAAAAATTTGTTCTTACCCAAATATTCAACTAAATCTGAAAGGAATAATACTCAAAGCATTTATCTTTAAAAAGTTCATTCATCTTAAAGCCGGCTATCTGATGGTTATAACGTAGACATGATTTATATCTTCACATAGCTCAAACACAACGGTCCTCTCTCTTAATACATCCTCCCAACAACAAGGGTGGAAGGAGGGGGGCTACATTGCAAAAGAAATCATACAAATTTTAACTATTCCTTTTTTTTTTGGGTATCTAGACCAGTTAGTATGCATCTGACTAATCCAATAGGTAACATGTCTAGCCCATAAGCACAGGTTGTCAAGTTGATCCTTGCTCACAACAATTGTTGTAACATGTCTAGCCCACAGCATTGTACCACCAAAACTAATTGCCAATACAATTTCATCATCTTGAGTATTAGTGAGCCCTTTCCATAGCCTAGCTTCACAACTGCATCCTTTAACACAACTTACACAAGCTTAAATATTGGGTTGCAATTGACAAATCTAATCTACAACAAAAATTTGTTCTTACCCAAATATTCAACTAAATCTGAAAGGAATAATACTCAAAGCATTTATCTTTAAAAAGTTCATTCATCTTAAAGCCGGCTATCTGATGGTTGTAACGTAGACATGATTTATATCTTCACATAGCTCAAACACAACGGTCCTCTCTCTTAATACATCCTCCCAACAACAAGGGTGGAAGGAGGGGGGCTACATTGCAAAAGAAATCATACAAATTTTAACTATTCCTTTTTTTTTTTGGGTATCTAGACCAGTTAGTATGCATCTCGACTAATCCAATAGGTAACATGTCTAGCCCATAAGCACAGGTTGTCAAGTTGATCCTTGCTCACAACAATTGTTGTAACATGTCTAGCCCACAGCATTGTACCACCAATCGAGAAATCCCATAGGCCAGTGGCGCACGGTTTGCCTAACGCACACTTCACGTGCTCTTACCACTAGAACAAAGCTATGAACTCTAATTGATTAAAAACAAATTAAGCTGACCCAATTCATTAGACATAATTCAAGCTAAGAGTTATACGAAATATGCATAAGAAAAATACATACCCCGCCGCAATGATAACGCCGGCGACAACAGGAAGGAGAGTAGCATAAGTCAACCAGGATTCCCTCCTCAGTGTCATCAAATAGGCAAAAACAGCAGTAAAAAATGGCGTAGTAGCACCAATAGCCTGATTGAATGAAACAGGCAAGTACCTAAGTGAAATATTGCCACTAACCACAGAGCCACAGAAGACGAGGCTCAAAGCAGAGATCTTCATAAACTGAACCCTAAATCTTATAGTCTGCATTGGAACAATTTTCATCAAAGCAATGGCTATGTAGCTGAATAAAGAGCAAGTAGTCATATGACACATTGTGAGGAAAATTGGGTATTTGAAACCATAATTGCTTAGCAAATACTTGTTCAGTAATAAAACCCCAATGTTTGATGAATACCATGCTGCTACCAGCGCTATCGTGAAGAATTTGCCCGATGTTTTCATTATAAATTGATCCCAAATAATTCACCAAATTAAACCATAAAGCCTAAGACTATAAAAGAATGAAGAAGAGGTGAATTTTTGACATCAATGTATCCTACACAATTACCTAGACCCTAATAAATAACTAAAGGGAAAAGATGTTTTTTGACAAGTATATTCGGAGAGAGGTAGGAAGCTAATAAAAACCGGAATAGGGTAAATGAGGAGAGAGAAATAAGGTGGAGTTTGAGAACACGGTGGGCGGACGCAGAATTTGCAGAGAATACAAAAGAAATATTTACAAAAGAGAAAGGTAAACGCGAGCGAAACGCGTAGGCGAAGTGTTGCGTAGTATAAACTAGTTCAGTTGGAGTACCAAACTACAGATTTGCAATGGTACTCTATATTTATGTTATATTTTAATATGTACCTTATTTTTAAAAATTATTAATTTGGTAGCCAGTTGACAAAAAATCCATAATAATATAACAATTACATCCTTGATAGTATTAGCATTAGCATGCTACTTTGGAGATGACCTCATTCGCATTAGCATACTGTAAAACAAGCCCTGATAAACGTAGCAGCATGCTAACATTTGGAGATGACGTTGTTTTACAGTACCAGGAGTTATTCATTAGCATGCGAGATGGTGTAAAACTTCAGCCAATTACAGTAGCAGCTGAAGTTGTTTTACATTGAACCTAAAACTTCATGTTAATGCCTGCTGAAGTTATTTATCATGCAGTCAACAGTTTTGTCACGAGTTTTATCCAAAACTTCAGTCTAAACATGCTGAAGTTATTTAGTTCATTTGCTAAAATTTCAGACTAAACATGCTGAAGTTATTTAGTTCATTTGCTAAAACTTCAGTTTAAACATGCTGAAATTATTTAGTTCATTTTTGAAAACATCTGACTAAACATGCTTAAGTTTTTGTCTTGCAATATGTAATTTTCTAATGAGTTTTTGCCAATGCATGCTGAAATTATTTAGTTCATTTGCTAAAACTTCATACTAAACATGCTTAAGCTATTTAGTTCATTTGCTAAAATTTCAGACTAAACATGCTTAAGTTATTTAGTTCATTTGCTAAATCTTCATACTAAACATGCTTAAGTTATTTAGTTCATTTGCTAAAACTTCATACTAAACATGCTTAAGTTATTTAGTTCATTTGCTAAAATTTCAGACTAAACATGCTGAAGTTATTTAGTTCATTTTCGAAAACTTCAGACTAAACATGCTTAAGTTTTTGTCTTGCAATATGTAATTTTCTAATGAATTTTTGTTAATGCATGCTGAAGCTATTTAGTTCATTTGCTAAAATTTCAGACTAAACATGCTTAAGTTATTTAGTTCATTTGCTAAAATTTCAGACTAAACATGCTTAAGTTATTTAGTTCATTTGCTAAAATTTCAAACTAAACATACTTAAGTTATTTAGTTCATTTGCTAAGATTTCAAACTAAACATGCTAAAGTTATTTAGTTCATTTGCGAAAATTTCAGATTAAACATGCTTAAGTTTTTGTCTTGCAATATGTAATTTTTTAATGAGTTTTTGCTAATACATGCTGAAGTTATTTGGTTCATTTGCTAAAATTTCAGACTAAACATGCGTAAGTTATTTAGTTCATTTGCTAAAATTTCATGCCAAAACATGCTGAAGTATTGTCCTGCAGTCTACAGTTTTGTCAATAGTCCTGAAGGGCAAAAACGTCTTTTTAAAACGCTTTTAACAAAAAAATGGGTACGGATGCAAACAGAAAAACAAAACGGGTATAAGTTAAAAGGGGGCGACCAAATAGGGCATCCCATGCAATTTTTACTTAATAATCTAACTTCGTGCTGTAAATTTAGAGAGATTACCTATTTTAGAGTTACATAAAACTTTTATTAACAACATTTTTTCATAAATCAGTAATATTTAAAAGTACTTTGTTAAATCATAGTTAAAGAAAAAGTTATTTGACTATATGAATAATATTTGGTCAAAGATAAAAATTATAATTATATTTGAAGATGAAGTGAAAAAGAAAAAATTTACTGATCCAGGTGGGTTTCATGCAAATTTATGAAAAACCAAATATGAGTTGTGGATACAAAGCATATTACTATCAAATGATGGTATATTGCATAATACACCAGTATAACATGGTTACAATTGAACCGTGATATACTGTGATTACTATTAAATGATGGTGTATTGTGATTACTAGTATGTTAGATTGTATTCATAATTTTGTTGGTATACTGCATCGTATACCACAATTATAATTGAATTATAGTATAATGGTATATTGTAATTACTGGTATATCAATGAAATTAATAATATTCCTGGTATACTTCATAGTATACCAGTATACCATGATTAAAGTTGAATGATGGTATACTACAACATTGGTATACCATGATTAGTGGTGAATTATGGTATTCTCAAAATTCTTGATATACTATACATTAGTATATCATGATTAATTTTGAATCATGGTATACCTTGTTTGAGTATGTTAAATGATATACCCAATATTCTTAGTATACTACACATTGGTATACCATGATTAGTTTTAAATTATGGTATTCTCAATATTTTTTGTATAATACACACTAGTATACCATAATTAGTGTTGAATGATGGTATATTTTGTTAGAGTATGTTAAATGGTATACCCAAGATTCTTGGTATACTAAAATATAATTGGTATACTAAACATTAGTATACTTAGTATACCATGATATTACTGGTATGTTAAATTGCATCCACAATATTCTTGGTATAGAATAATTGTTGTTGAGTGATTATATTCTTAATATTCTTGGGATACTACACATTGATATACATGATTAGCTTAGTATATAAAATTTTAGGATTACTGATTTTATTAGAAAGAGCAAAAAAGGTAAAAAGAGTGATAAATGTTTTATTTAAAAAATCTAATATTTCTTAGAAAATTGCAACAAAACAAATCTACAATATTAAATAAAAAATTAAAAGAATCAAAAATAGTAAGATGGCACTCTCGATAATCATAATCGATTAGTGAATGTATAAAAAGAATCCCAACACAAATTTTAAGATTCGATTATTTATTTAAAAAATAAATAAAACAAAAGAGAAAGAAAGTGATAATGCGAAAGAATTTTACTGAAAAATAACGAAAGAAATTAAGATGAAAAATATAATAAAAAAAGAAAAAAAACAAGTGAAAAAATATTTTGGACGGAAAGATTTTAGTAGAAAGAATAAAATTAAGAAAAATAATAAATACAACGAAAAAAAAATTAAAGATAAAAAAAAAGGTGAGGGGGTTACTAATTGAAATAATAAAAAAGAATAAAAAATATTTAAAAAAATAAGAAAATAACTACAAAAAAAAGAATAAAAGTGCATAATTTTATTAGAAAAAAAAAAGTGTAAAAATTAACAACAAAATCCGAAAAAATAAAAAAATAAAAGACAAAATAAACTAAAAAAAATAAAGAAAAGAAGGAGAAGGACCTTTGGTGACGTGCAAGTGCAAACTAGTAACAAGTTTGCACTATTGGAAGCGGGTGAGATCGAAACACAAAAACAAATAAAGAAAGAAGCTGTGGAGAATGTTCTAAATAAGGAGAATGTTGAGGCTAAGGGTGGCAAGTGGGCCGGGACCGGTAGGACCGTCAGAGGTGGACTTGGGCTGGTCTCGTGGGCCGGTTTTTGCTTTTAAACCGTTAGGATCGGGACCGTTTGGCCCGCCAAGGGACCGGGACCGGACCGAACCAGTCCCTTGGCGGGCCAAACGGGCCCTAAGGTAATATTTTTTTTAATAAAAAAGTAGTCGTTTGGTTATTTAAAAAAATAGCCGTGGGCTTTAAAAAATAGTCGTTGGCTATTTAGAAAATAGTCATTTAAACCCCTCCCCCCTCCCAACTTTGTTTTAACCCAAACTTTTTATAATTACACTTTTTCTCTATTTTCAACTATAAATACCCCCTCATTCTTTTATTTTTCTTACAAAATCAATATCAATCTATTACAATCTCTCTCTAATTTTCTTCTATACTTGCTACTATTGCTTACTTTATTCCAAAAAATAGTAAAAAAATATTGAGGTTGTTATCTTCAAGTCTTTAACGATAATCAATTTTTAACAAGTTGTTCGTCAATTCGGTAAACTCGTTCCAACTCTTAAGTCTTAATTAGAATAAATAGCCTCAATTAGAATAAATGCTCAAACTATTTATAATGCTTATCAAGATGCATTAAATAATGCTAGACCAAATGTTCCACCTCCTTCTTCTTCTGATTCTCAATCTTTTAAAAGAACTGCGGGAGTAAGAGCACTTAGTGCTTGGGCGGGGTTTAGGGGTTCTTTTGGTTCTAGTAGTAATGATTTTTCACAACTAAATGAGCTTGAAGTTTATTTATCGCATAAATTGAGGAAGTGAATCCCGACGGCTCCTTTAATCTTTTGCAATGGTGGAAGGACAAAGAAAAATACTTTCCGGTTCTTTCAAGGATGGATCGAGACATTTTAACTATTCAAGCTTCAACAGTGGCATCAGAGAGCGCTTCCAGTTAAGCAAGACTTCAAATCGGTGATTATAGAGCGTCTATGAGGGAGAGCTTGGAAAAATAAGTACTTTTCAGAGATTGGATCCGTTCGGAAAGAAGAAATTTTGGACTTGTTGAATCACAACCAGAGGAAGACGAAGCTTATGAAGAAATGCTAGCTGAACTTGCGGAGGATGCTGCTTCGCCCGACAATGGAAGCGGCGATGACCAAGCTACTTTTCTGCCACCATCAACGGAAATTCCTCTAGACCTTGAAGGATTTATGAAGTTTGTAAGAAATACCATATAACTTGTATGATAAAACATTAGTATGTATTATGTAGCTTGTATTTTGGCACATCTTGATTAGTTTCTTTTTCTTCTCAATGGTGGTATTAGCACCTTGTTGTGCTCATTCCATAGGGGAGAGGAAAACTAAGAAAGATATTGCCATATTTTTCTAATGCTATAATAAAATTACAAGGCATTACTTTGAATATCTCTTTACAATATTTTTGTCTTTAAATTTGAATTAAAAACTTTAGGTCACAATCCTAAAATAAATTTATAAGGCATTGCCTTAGATATTTTTTTAACATCTTTTTGTCTAATTTCTATTTAATTTTTAAAAAACAAATCAATATTTAGCCGTTGGGCCCACTTAGCCCGTGGGCCCGACCCGTTTAGCCCGGGACCATGAGTTCGTGGGTCCGGTCCCGGGCCGGTTCTTACAAAAAGATCGTTTAGCCCGGGACCGCTAAACCCGTTTATTTAAGGACCGACTCAGGATCGCGGCCCATGAAACTTGCCCACTTGGCCCGTTTAGGGCCCGAACCGGCCCACATACCACCCCTAGTTGAGGCAAAGAAGGCAACAGATGCAAATCCCACTTCTAGTGGGAAAGCTACTCCAAAGAAGATTGAGACACAAATTGCGGCTACACAAATCCCTAATAATAATGAAGTTGAGATTGATGAGTGACGAGCGAAAAACACAACACGATATTGATGCTCGCTAGCCAAAGATAGTATAGTTTAATTATCGTCTCCACAGGGATTAGATTTAAATAATGCTAAAGTAATTTCTAGCTTAACGCTATTCAGGATGATCAAAACTTGATTTGTACTGGTTATATACTACGATTAACTATAAAGTAAAGCAATTGACGATTAACTTCAACAAACCAGAGATTAGCAAGGTCGATTTCTTATCAATGTGAGGAACAAGGGTTTTGACGTGATAGATGTAAGGTTTTGATTTTAGATATGATACTGTTATATTTCACTCTTGGGGTTCTATCAATTCTCACGAATTCAATAGGTGATTAGCTTATGCTTCCGATTCAGACTCCTCTCTCGATTAAATCTAAATCTTTCAAATAAACTAATGTGAAGTGCAGTGAAACTTGCAAGAATATATTGGTGTGAATGGTCTAAGAGAAACTTCTCTCGAATATTTCTCAATCTTAATTTAAGAGGTAGATCACAAAGCTCTTTCGATTACTTTAAAGCATGTGTTGCAACAATATTCAATATTATGCTCCTCTTCCGATTAAACAAGATAATGAATAAAATCACAACTAGAGTTAAAGCTCTTCCAATAATTTCAAGCAATTAAAAGTAATCAAATCCATAAACAATAACCAAGTCACCAAATCAAGTCAAACCCTAAGGCAAACTACTCCATAATTATGGAGGAAGTCTTCACAAAAAGAGTTAAAGAATAAGAAAGCATCAATCTAAGTTACAATCCAAACTTCCTTATTGAATTGATGGGAAGATGATGAAATCCTGAGTCTTGTAGCCTCCAATGCTCTCCCAAAGCTTCCAAGGTCAAAAGTCCCCTCAAAAATATATTTCTAGTGTATTTATACCAAGTAGGAACTAACCCGGACGAAACTACCCTCTTTGAGCTGAAGTGGGAAAACCTACAAATATTTTACACTTCATACGTCGCACTATGCCACACAGGGTGCATAGCATTAGTGCAATTTGCTCGGTTGTAAACTCTCTGAACTTAGCTTGTCTGACAAAATTTTGTACTGATGTCACGCATTATGCCTAGCATTAGTGTATTTTTCTATCAGACCCAAAAACTACAAGTCTCTAAACTTCTCAAATTTCTGACGCACATTTGCACTGATGCATCGCAATGTGCTATGCATGGTGCGAAACATTAGTTCAAATGTCATAACCCTTGTGCTTTCTTCCAACTTTCGTATGCAACGCCAGTCCACGAGCCCCGGACGCGATCCCGAATTATTATTAGACATGTGTGTTCTTGGGTTGAAGGTTGTCCCAAGAACTTTCCGGTGAACTCTTTCTCTTTCCTTAGTTGTCGTAGACTCTTTTCTACCACTAGACTATATGGAATCAATTCCTTTGAAGAAGATTGAGTCATACACCAAAGATGTCAATTTGTTGCCTACACACGGAAGAGGAAACCCGTGAAGAATATAAAAATATAAAAAAAATAAAAAAAAATAAATTCCTAAATTAGTACCAAAAACTATTTTGAACACTATTGATTACCAATCCCCGGCAACGGCGCCAAAATTTGACGAGCGCAAAACACATCACGAAATTTATGCTCGCTAGCCAAAGATAGTATAGTTTAATTATTGTCTCCACGAGGATTGAATTTAAACAATGCTCAAGTAATTTCTAACTTAACGCTATTCAGGATGATCAAAACTTGATTTGTACTAGTTATATACTAGGATTAACTATAAAGTAAAGCAATTGATGATTGACTTCAACAAATTAGAGATTAGCAAGGTTGATATCTTATCAATTTGAGGAACAAGGGTTTTGACGTGATAGATGTAAGGTTTTGATTTTGGATATGATACTGTTATATTTCACTCTTGGGGTTCTATCGATTCTCATGAATTCAATAGATGATTAGCTTATGCTTCCAATTCAGACTCCTCTCTCGATTAAATCTAAATCTTTCAAAAATACTAATGTGAAGTGCGGTGAAACTTGCAAGAATATATTGGTGAGAATAGTCTAAGAGAAACTTCTCTCGAATATTTCTCAATCTTAATTTAAAAGGTAGATCACAAAGCTCTTTCGATTACTTTAAAGAAGTACAAAAATAAATTAAGGCATGCGTTGCAACAATATTTAATATTATGCTCCTTTTCCGATTAAACAAGATAATGAATAAAATCACAACTAGAGTTAAAGCTCTTCCAATAAATTCAAGCAATTAAAAGTAATCAAATCCATAAACAATAACTAGGTCACCAAATCACGTCAAACCCTAAGGTAAACTACTCCATAATTATGGAGGAAGTCATCACAAAAAGAGTTAAAGAATAAGAAAGCATCAATCTAACGTTACAATCCAAACTTCCGTATGGAATTGATGGGAAGATGATGAAATCCTGAGTCTTGTAGCCTCCAATGCTCTCCCAAAGCTTCCAAGATCAAAAGTCCCCTCAAAAATATGTTTTTAGTGTACTTATACCAAGTAGGAACGAACCCGGACGAAACTACCCTCTTTGAGCCGAAGTGGGAAAACCTACAAACTTTTTACACTTCCTACGTTGCACTATGCCACACAGGGTGCGTAGCATTAGTGCAATTTGATCGGTTGTAAACTCTCTGAACTTAGCTTGTCTGACAAAATTTTATTCTGATGCCACGCACTATGCCTAGCATTAGTGTATTTTTCTGTCAGACCCAAAAACTACAACCCTCTGAACTTCTCAAATTTTTGACGTACATTTGTACTGATGCGTCGCATGGTGCGAAGCATTAGTTCAAATGTCACAACCCTTGTGCTTTATTCCAACTTTCATATGCAACGCCGGTCCACGAGCCCCGAACGCGATCCCGGTTTAATTCCTTGGCTTTTACCCTGACTTCAAAGCTCTAGATTATTCTATTTAGCTCTGTTTATCTTTTTAACTTGGAATCATCTCCTACAAAGTATAAAACACATAATAGTGCAAATCACTATCATTTAAGCTCAAACACGCTCAAAGTGCAGTAATTAGAGTGTAGAATGCGGCTAAAACACGAATTCCTAGCCTACCATCAATGAGGCAAATAAAAAGGAGTCCACAATTGAATGGGTTCATAGGAGATTTGGTACAAACAAAGAAGAGTTGAGGGAACTCAATGTCACTGTTGATCACTCATGCCATGAAATTTCATCGCAAACATTTGATGATTCAGAAGAAAAGGGTGAAAATAATGAAATAATGTCTGGTAGAGACTTATAGAGTGATGAAGTAGAGAAGATTGAGGGTAATATAGCTACAAAATTTAGTCCCAGGAGTAAGGAGGAAAGAGATACCACACAGGAGTAATTGGCAGCTACTTTGAGCCCTAATGCTACAGTAAAACCCTAAGGCTCCACAGACTAGGGTTGAAGTTTATGAAGGGGCTAGCAAACTTCAAGCTAATACATCGCTTGGAACTGATAAAGGATCACATAATGAGGCTAATATCATTGGTTGATCAGCAATTGAGGCTTTAGCTAAGAAGAAAGCCAATGGAACAATAAACCCTAGTGGTACTGTCTAGTTGTTGGCTAAGGTTGGAGGTGATCTGGTGAAGTTTTCAAGTGGAAATCAAGCAGGGTATGTTCAGGTTGGGTTTCTAGATAATACAGTGAGGTCACCTTACCAAACAGCTACAGGCAAGGCATCAAAAGGCAATGGAACAGTAACTCCTACGGTTCTTGCTACAGTGAACCCTAGTTTGGGTAATGTCTATAATCTTCAGTTCAAGTTGGCACAAGAGGCAAAGAGTGATAGGGAACAGAAAGATATGGTGTTAAAGGAGGCTACAAGGCAGACATATGATCAAATTGAACTTGCTACCAAGGCTGGTAAGTTTGAAACTGGCAAAGTATCAATGCAATTCAAATTGTTACTCCTGCAGTTGATTATCCTGGAATCCTAGCTGGGAAGACTTTTAGTGTTACAAGTGGTATTTTGGCAAAGGGTATTCTTATTAATAATAGGGGTCAGAAGGAGTTGGGAATGGTAGCTAAGAACCATGAACCAAATCTTTTGGCTCTCTATGAGATAGATGATGACAAAGAAGAACAGGAGGATCTAGGTGAAGATATTGAGGAAGAATCAATAGCAGCTAACTTTCAACAAGTTCCTAGATACGGAGGCATTTCACCTACGAGTGTTGACAAGAAGAAATCAGCAGGAAAACATAGAAAGCAAAAGGAGAAGACTGTGCCTGTAAGGGTGCAACCAAAGAGAAATGGGCTCTCTATTACCAAGTAACCTTATGGATAATTGCTTTAGTTTGGAATGTGAGGTCTATAAGCACACAAAAAGCTTTCCAAAGGTTGCTTAACCTTCATAGAAAGTACAATTTTTATTTGATTGGATTGATGGAGCCTTGGCAAGATATTAACAAGCTAGAAGAGTATAGAAGAAAGTTAGGGATCCACTCTGCCTATGCAAACTTGAATGGAAAGATTTGGGCTTTTGTTGATGAGGATATTGATGTAGACATTCTTATGGATATGGAACAACAATTGACTCTAAAGTTGCTACTTAGAAGTTTGGGCAAGGAACTAGTTGTTACACTTGTATATGTTAAATGTAATGCAGTAGAGAGAATTGAATTGTGGGATTACATGTATCATCTAGCTTCTGACATGGAATCTCCTTGTCTTGTTGGAGGAGATTTCAACGTCATTCTATATGAAGAAGAGAAGTATGGTGGTCTTCCAGTTTACTTGAGTGAAGTTCAAGACTTTGGTCATTGTGTGGACACTTGTGCTTTATAAGATCGAGGCTTTAAAGGAAGTCTTTACACATGGTGGGATGGGAGGTCGGATGATGACTGTATATTCAAAAAGCTTGACAGGTTCTTGACAAATCAACAATTTCAAGATTTATTCCCAGCATTGGAGGTTGAGCACTTGATTATTATCCTGCAATGTTAACAATGTCCAAGTTAAGAAATCTTTCAAGTTTCTCAACTTCTAGACATAGCATGAACTTTCTTGAAGGTGGTAAAAGAGAATTGGCACACTGATTGTATGGGCAACCCATTCATAGTTTTTCAAAGCAAGATGAAGAAGATAAAGATAGCACTGGCAGCTTGGAGTAGAGAAATATTTGAGGATATATTCAAACAAATAGCAGCCTTGGAAGATGTGATTAAGGTTCATTAGATTGAGTTTGAGCTTCATTCAACAACTCAAAATAGAGCAAAGTTACACAAAGTAGAGGCTGACCTTACTAAGTATTATCATCTAGAAGAAGAATTCTGGAGACAAAAAGCAGGTTTGCAATGGTTCAAAGATGGTGATAGAAATACAAAGTTCTTTCATACACATGTCAAAGGAAAGAGGAAGAGGCTGCAGGTGTCTAGGATACTTGACAACAATGGTAATTGGATTGATTCACAGGAAGAGATATCTAAAGAGGCAGTGGATTTCTTTTAGTCTCAATTCCCTGAGGACTTTTTCTATCTAATAGGTATCTAGAATAATTACTGTCCATATATCCTACTAAGTCAAAAGTACTAATAGTCAAATTACAAAGAACCAGGTCTTGAGTACTATCAGATACCTCAAGATCCTCTTCATAGCCTTCAAATGCAACTCTTTGGTATTTGACCAGATCCTAACACAAAGTCCAACACTAAATACAATATCTGGTCTACATACAGTTAGATATAACAAAGATTCAATTATACCCCTATATAATTGTAACGATCAGACCGCTTGTTTTATTTTCTAGAATTTCGTTCCCCTATTAATACTTTTAAAATATGCTTTTCCTATTTTATGACTTATGAGGACGATTGGTTTGGTTTTGAAAGGGTTCGGTTGAATTCAGAGAACTTAGTTCTATAGTAGTGGCCTAAGGTGGCCATGTTTGACTTAGGTCAATACTTTGAGTAAACAACCTCGAAATTGGAATTTGAAGATTTAAATATGTTCATATGGTGATTTGGGACATGGGCGTATGTTCGGGTCGAGTTTCGGATGGTCCGAGAGTGATTCAACGCTTATTATTGGAATTTGGCATTTTGAAGGTTTTAGAGCTTGTTAATTTTGACTTGGAGTGGACTTTGGTGATGTCGGATCGTGTTTGATATTCAGAGCCTAGATATAGGTTCGTATTATCATATTGGACTTATGTGTGAAATTTTGTTCCATTCGAGTTATCTAAGTATGATTCTTCGCGTTCGGAGTTAGTTAAGAGAAGTTGGAGTTTGGAAGGTTGATTAGTTTGGTTTGGGGTGTGATTCTTGGTTTGGTTTGGGGTGTGATTCTTGGTTGTGATGTTATTTTAGATGTTTTGAGGCCTCGTGTAGGTTTGAATTATGTTATGGACTTGTTGGTATGTTAGGACAGGGTCTCGAGTGGCTGGGGTGAGTTTCAGACCGCCTTATTGACATAGTGAATCATGTCCCTAAAATGATCATTGATGAACAAAATAATAGATTGTGGGCTGAACCAACATTGGAGTAGGTCAAGCATGTAGTTTTTGGCTTAAATGGAGATGGATTCACTAGCAAATTTTATCAAACTAGCTGGGATATTATTGGAGATGATGTGCTGAACATGGTTAGGGCATTCTTCTATGGTGCAGAGCTTCCTAAGTACATTACACACACAAATCTTGTGTTGTTATCTAAGAAGAAAAATGTTGCAACCTTCTCTGATATGAGGCCAATTACTTTGAGCAATTTCTCAAACAAGATCATCTACAGGGTGATTCATGAGAGGTTGATGTTCTTATTACCTACTCTTATTTCTCCAATCCAAGCAGGCTTTTTTAAGAGAAGGAGCATAGTGGAGAACATCTTATTAACACAAGAGATTATCACTGATATAAGGAAGAGAGGCAAACCATCCAATGTTGTGATCAAGTTGGAAATGGCAAAGGCATATGATAGAGTTTCATGGTTGTTTCTGACCAAAGTACTGAGGAAGATGGGATTTGGTGAGATATTTATTGACATGGTATTCAGGCTAGTTTCAAGCAATTGGTATTTAGTGTTGTTGAATGGACAACCAAATGGTTTCTTTAAATCATCAAGAGGTATAAAACAAGGAGATTCAGTATCTCCTACATTGTTTATATTGGTTGTTGAAGTGCTAGGCAGGGCTTTGGATGCTTTGTTTGACAACCCTAATTTCATAGGGTTTGGGATGCCAAAATAGAGTCAAAATATTAATTATCTCTCATATGCTGATGACACTATCATCTTCGGTTCTTCACATTATGGGGAAATCTAGTTGATCATGAATGTATTGGAGGAGTATGAAGCAGCATCCGGTCAGAAAGTTAACAAGAAGAAGTCAGCCTTTTATATGTATGAAAGTGCTCCAGAAGATGAAGCTAATACAATACACCTTATAACTGAATTTCAAAGACATCAATTCCCCTTCACATATTTGGGTTGTCAAATCTTTTATAGTAGAAATAAAAAGGATTTTTACAAGGCCATCATATTCAAAGTGCAGGGCAGGTTACAATCATGGAAGGGCAACCTTTTATCTATAGGTGGTAGGGCAATTTTAATCTCACATGTGCTTGAAAGCATGCCAATTCACCTCCTGTCAGCTGTGAATCCACCTGCATATGCAATTACTCAATTACATAAGATGTTTGCTAGGTTTTACTGGAGCAATTCAGGAAATGGTAGTGCAAGACATTGGGCTTCTTGGGATTCTTTGTGTCTCCCTAAAGATGAGGGTGGTGCTAGATTCAGATCACTTCATGATCTGTCTAAAGCACTATTTGTAAAGTTGTGGTAGAATTATAGAACTAAGGATACATTGTGGATTACATTCATGAGGAACAAGTACTGCAAGAAGATCAATGAGGTTGTGGTTCCTTGGAGAAATGGATCACAGGTATGGAAGAAAATGCTGCAAATGAGAGACATTGTAGAGCATTAGATTTGGTGGCCATTGAAAAGTGGTAATTCTCACTTCTAGTATGACAATTGGACTAGACTTGGAGCTCTTTATCATACTTTAGGTCCAGAATATTTGTGTGATGAATCCATGGTTCATGTGGATGAAGTAATGGAAGACGGGGTATGGAATGAAGTCATGTTGAGAGAACTGTTGCCATATGAGCTAGCTAACCATATTATTGAAACCATTGCACCACATTCATGTTACAATCTGAATGATAAGCCATGGTAGAAGCTGAAAACCAAAGGGCAATTCACAGTAAAGTCTGCTTGGCAATATACAAGGAGAAGAAGAAGGGAAAGCAAATTATACAAGTTTATCTGGATCAAGGGGTTACCATTCAAAGTAAGCTTCTTTATGTGGAGGTTATGGAATCTAAACTGCCCCTAGATGATTTCTTTTTTAGGTTGGGATACTTCAGAACCTCAAGATGTTGGTTTTGTAGAAATCCTAAGGAAGAAACACTACCACATGTCTTCCTAAAGTCTCCAGTAGGCAAATTTATTTGGAAATACTTTGGTGGTCCAGCAGGGATTAATATAGAAGAGAAGCAACTTGTGTAAGTTATTAATGAATGGTGGAGAAGGCCAGTGAATGCAAGCTTGAAGCCAGTGTATCATGCCATGCCTGATTTGATTGTATGGCATTTATAGAAGAGCGGGAATTCAGGAATGCATGGAAAGAGTGTGTCCATCAACATGTTGACATTTCTAATCTCAACAGATATACATAGGTTGTTAAAGGTGAGAAGGCCAAGCTTCGCAGGAGTCACAACAAATTGGCCAGATTTGCATGAAAAACCGATGCATCATGTCCCTAAATTGAAGTATACAAAAGTGTTGTGGCAGCTTCCTCCTATGGGGTAGATTAAATACAACACAGATGGTGCATGTAGAGGGGACAATGGGGGAGCGTCATACCTTTTGTATTAGAGATGGAGTTGGAGATCTTATATTTACACAGGCAGATGAGCTAGAAGATACTACCAACAATATAGCTGAAGCTCAGGAAATACTGGAGGCAATAAGGTATGTAGTTCAAGAACAGTTTCCTCCCTGTATGATTAAAACAGATTCTTTATTAATGGAAAATATTCTGGAGGAGGTCTGGGAACCACCTTGGAACATTGTCAATCAGACGGAGGAGATTAAAACTCTAATGGCCAGAGGGGTGTTTCAAATTATACATGTGCGGAGAGAGGGTAATAAACAGGCAGATCACCTGCCTATTTTAACTATAAAACAACATGCAAAGGCACAAGTGAATTCATTTGTGGAAATGGACATTCAAGGGAGGAAGATATTAAACAATGACAAATTACAGATACCCTACATAAGGGTAAGGACAGCCAAGACAATGTCTTAGATGATGAGTAAAAGTGATTATATGAAGATGATGTGGAATCTAACTGTAATAAGGTGGAGGATTAAGTGTCGTGAAGGAGTATATGAGGATATCATAGGAAAAGGAGTACACATTCTACTTCCTACTCAAACCCATATGGAGGAGAGTAGGAAGACTGTTTATACTAACGTTATTTTTTGTTTTGCAGGTACAGTAAATAGAGCTGGATTTTATGTTGTGGTCAAGCTTGCATGGGTGATATTAGTATCCTCGATGCTCATTCCTAGTAGGTGCAACCACAGTATAGACCAGATCAAAAATTTAACAAGCAAGAAGTGCAATAAGCCTTACACAAGTCAGCCAAACTGGAATACTGCATTGTGTATTAGTTTGGTTCGTATGGGAAACAATACACTAAAAGGCATAATTGACTTAGCTTTCTCTGCTTCCTAGAGGCTCCACAAACATGTAATAGCAAGGTACATGAAAGCCTATTGGCTACTGAAACACGCAGGAGACTCTCACTACCCAGAAGTGTCAACTTGGGACATTTGATTTGAGCTCAGTTTGCAGGATGTTTGAGTATTGCTTGGAAGATCTCCCAGGTATTTTCTGCAAGCCCTATACTTGAGGAAGACAAACTCAAGTGGTTTCCACTCATAACTACCACGCACAATCACGAATTGAGGAAATAAAGTAACAAGAACAATAGGAAGGCATAGAGCTGGACAGTGTTCTTATGCATATTTGCGTATGGACTAGCGATCATTCTGGCTTTGCCTACTTTGAATTTCAGTTCCAGGTGCCAATTGAAGTAGCTAGATTGCTTGAATTTCCAGTGCTCAACTTCAACATCACTAATGCAGTATTCCAACAAATTAGGCATCCACTGGACGATCATTAATCATGCAATCAATTGGTTAAGCTTGGTTTTCCATATGCAAGTGTTCATAGCTCATTATGTACTACTAAAGTTGAGAGTAATGCTCAGCTTTGGTAATAGGTTAGATGTATATTCATGTTTTATCTTTCTTCATTTTGTGAGACCTCATGACAATTTTTGTATTTTGTTCATATTATTAATAAAAACTACCACTAAGCACACAACTTAGTGGTATATTGGCCAAACAAAGGACCTTTGATAAATCCTAGACATAGAAAGTAGGGGGCAGAGTCTTAAAATCTTCAAAATGGGCATGTTTTGTTTTTCTTTAAAAAGGTGAGCATTTTGGTCATTAAGTCTTTAAAAGAGACTCTAAGTGTCATTTCCTCTAAAAAAAAAAGTATTTTCTTTTCATGATTTAGAAAAAGTATTTTCTTTCATTTCAACAAAATGATATAATAAAAAGTATTTTCTTTCATTTTAACAAAATGAGTAGTTTCTTTTCATGTTGTAGAAAGAGTACTTTCTTTTTCAACCAAAAAAAAGAGCATTTTCTTTTTTACTTATTGAGCACAAATTTATATATTATTTTGCGTAAAAAAATAAAGCAGCACATTAGTTTCTTTGAATTTTTGTGAATTTTTAAAAGAATAATTAAATTCTTGAAGAAAATAGAGTCCTGAAAATATTGGGTATTTGGGGTTTGGGGGAGGGGGAAGAGCACAGGAAACGTGGGGATTTGGGAGGAGGGGGTGAGGAGAGTAGCATAAAATTTATTTTCCTAAAAAATATTTTTCTATTCTCTAACCAAACACTAGAAAATATGTTTTAAATTTTGTTTTCACTTACCAACCAAATATGGAAAAATAAGTGATAAAATCACTCATTTTTCAGGAAAACAATTTCTATGGAAAACCTTTTTCATGGAAAATATTTTCCATCATACCAAACACACCCTTAAGTTTTCACCATTATATATCATATATATCACTAGTACTCTCTCCGATCCATTTTAATTGATTTTTGGTTGTTTTTACACATATTAAGGAGCCCATCTTTTAGCATTAGTTAACAATAAAATTGACCATATTAACCTTAATTTATTCATTGAAAATACAACAAATACTCCTGGACTCTTTACTCCAAAGGTAACTTTATAAAAAAGAAGTTAATTCGATCTTGATATTTGAAAAAATTAAATATTATGGACTACAAATAAAAGGGCCAAAAAATCAATTAAAGTGGATTGGAGGGAGTTAATTCTAAAACAACAACAACAACAACCCAGTAAAATCCCATTAATGGGGTCTGGAGAGGGTAGTGTATATGCAGACCTTACCCCTACCCCGAAGGAATAGAGAGGTTGTTTCCGAAAGATCCTCGGCTCAAAAAAAAGACAAAAGGGCAAAAAGGGAGACAATATTAGTATCACAACAACAATCATAGGATAAATAGGAACACCATGAAATCCAGAAGAAAGATGCAAAGTAAAGGGAGACAATATTAGTAAATATTAGTATCACCACAACAGTCATAAGAAAAATAGGAACACCATAAAATCTAGAAGAAAGATGTAAAGCAAAAGCGATAGCTAGTAAATAGGACCTGCACTGAAAAGCGAAATAGTAAGCCACAACATTCCCACTAGTTATCTTAGACAAAAACCCTACATGGCTAGTCCAACCATATTACGAAGTAAGGCACGACTCAACTACCTCCTAACCTACAACCCTAATACTCGACCTCCACATCTTCCTATCAAGTGTCATGTCCTCAGAAATTTGGAGCCTCGCCATATCCTGCCTGATCACCTCTCCCCAATACTTCTTAGGCCGCCATCTACCTCTTCTCGTGCCCTCCGTAAACATCTGCTCACACCTCCGTACCAGAGCATCTGGGTTTCTCCTCTGAACATGTCCGAACTATCTAAGTCTCGCTTCCCGCATCTTGTCATCAATAGGAGCCACATGCACCTTCTCCCGAATATCATCATTCCTAATCTTATCTATCCTAGTGTGCCCACACATCCACCGTAACATCCTCATTTCTGCTACTTTCATCTTCTGGATATGTGAGTTCTTAACGGGCCAACACTCAGCCCCATACATCATGGCCGGTCTAACCATCATTTTATAAAACTTACCTTTGAGTATTGGTGGCACTCTCTTCTCACACAGGATTCCAGATGCTAACCTCCACTTCATCCATCCTACCCCAATACGGTGTGTGACATCCTCGTCGATCTCCCCTCCCCCCTGGATAACTGAACCAAGGTACTTGAAGCTGCCTCTACTCGGGATGACCTACAAATCAAGCCTCACATCCAAGCCCACTTCCCCTGGCTCAGCGCTGAACTTACACTCCAGGTATTCCGTCTTCGTCCTGCTCAGCTTGAAACCCTTAGACTCAAGAGCTTGTCTCCAAACCTCCAGCCTCTCGTTAATACCGGCTCGCGACTCATCAATCAGAACTATGTCATCGGCGAATAGCATGCACCATGGTATATCCCCTTGAATATGGTGTGTTAACGCGTCCATCACCAGGGTGAATAAGAACGGACTGAGCGCGGAACCTTGGTGTAACCCCATTACAACCGAAAAATGCTCAGAGTCGCCTCCTACTGTCCTAACCCGAGTCTTAGCCCCATCATACATGTCCTTAATCGCCATAATGTAGGGAACCGACACACCTTTTGCCTCCAGGCATCTCCAGAGAATTTCTCTAGGAACCTTGTCATACGCTTTCTCTAGGTCAATAAACACCATGTGCAGATCCTTCTTCCTCTCTCTGTATAGTTCCACCAACCTTCTAACAAGGTGTATAGCTTCTGTAGTCGAACGACCCGGCATGAACCCGAACTGGTTGTCGGATACAGACACTGTCATCCTCACCCTCGCTTCAACCACCCTCTCCCACACTTTCATGGTATGACTCAGTAATTTGATACCCCTATAATTGTTACAACTCTGGATATCACCTTTGTTCTTATACAATGGAACCACCGCACTCCACCTCCACTCATCCGGCATCCTTTTTCCCTTAAAAATAATATTAAACAACCTAGTCAACCACTCCAAACCAGCTCTCTCCACACACTTCCAAAATTCCACCGGAATCTCATCTGGCCCAGTCGCTCTGCCCCTACTCATCTTACGCATAGCTCCCACGACCTCCTTAACCTCGATATGCCTGCAGTACCCAAAGTCACGGTGACTCTCGGAATGCTCCAATTCGCCTAGCATAATATCCCGATCCCCTTCTTCATTCAGAAGTTTATGAAAGTAAGTCTGCTATCTCCTCTTAATCTGGGCATCTTCCATCAATACTCTACCATCTTCGTCCTTGATGCATCTCACTTGGTCCAAATACCGAGCCTTCCAAAGTTAATTCTAAAAGTTAAACCAAATTTGCTTTTCCAGTTATTTCTATACAAACAATGGGAGTCTGCCAGATTTTATGTGCGTACCAGAACATGTATTTTAGTAAACGCCAAAGTAAACAGAAAATAAAATGATTAGGCCAATGTGCCAGCTTACGCGGTGGTAGTAGATCGGTTGCTTGGAGTTGGAGGTATTGTTTTCTATTTGCAGTTTATTTATTAGCCGTCCTTTTTATATTTGAAGTAAGCTCCCTCCACAAATAGCTGGGAGCTTTTACGTCTCTTCATAATTCCAAAGTGATCAAAATTGCATTAGTTACCAATACAAAAGTAATGGCTTCTAGGTTCATTGCCTATGTAGACTTATGGAATTGTTCTGTATAACCACTCATACAAGTTTATTTTCCAGAATCCTGCTTGTGGGATGTCAATTCAACTGCATTTAAGCCTCAAGGCACAAAGGCAACTTCTGTAAACTCTCAAGGAGTCCGATAATCATAGAATCATTAATTGGACAAAATAGAAGACACCCTCACTTACCCCGCATTTCATTTATATGTTAGGTATCCCTCAAACCCCTCGAGGACTAAGAGCTTTGCAACAAAATTCAAGCAAGTCAGAGACAAACTGAACCAAAGTTCTTTAATGAATAGACCAACACTGGACAATTTAAAGATGATTTCAGCTTAATGAACGAATTTTTAGCAAGCGTAGCCATTCATTTGGAAAAAGTAAATCAATTAAAACTTGGTAGAAAGTAAAAATATTTAAAGCAAAGACAACTGAATAGTCGTACAAAAAAAAGGTTCCATGAGCAAAATCAGCCACGTCTAATCAGATGTTTAGTCCCTGGTATTACCCGAAAAAGATAAAAACGAATATAAGGATTTCCACAAAGCACATTACAGCTTAACTAACTACTTTTAAAGATGAAGATGCTACATCATTGAACACTTTGATATGAGACACTGAGGCCTCCCAAAGCAACCAATGACTTCAATCCACATCCATGACTTCTAAGCGCCCCACTACAGAAGTAAGAGATCAGGTTTAGCAGCTTCAAATAATATCAAGATGTAAGATGTAAGATGTAATAAAAAGCCAATGCAAAGTCACGAGATCAAGACTTCAATCACCAAAATAACAGCTAAACTACTTCCCCTTCAAATAAACAGACATTACTCACAACCATACGACAAAATAAAAAAATCATGAAAGAAGTGGGAGGAGAACCGTGGCTCCAGTTCAAATGATAGGGAGAGAAACACTAGGTGATTTCTTTACAAATGCCTAAACCTTGGGGTAAGGAGTTACACAGTACCTATACTAGTGGGGGTAGCCGGACCCAGTGGAATGGTTGAGGTCGGCAAAAGCTAGTTCGAGACAACACCGTCATTAAGAGGAAAAAAAGACTCAAGTTTATTTGCATATGCAACAGATTACTATGAACAACATGTTTCAACAACAAGATATTACCTCCTACTGGCATCGAGAATTAACAGTTACAAATAAATTTCTGTACACAGTCAAGCATGGTATTGAAAATGGGGTCTTCCACTTAAAGCCTCTTTTCCCACAAAACAAATTGGAACTATTTTGGATGGAAAATATGCCCATAAAGAATGCTAGAACTAGTTCAGAATAACAATGATATGTATCATTCCCTGTATTTAGGAGCTTAATTTGTCATAGCCAAGGTATGCAATCAAGTAAATAATTTATTAAATACCAACTAATAGCTTCACAAGGAATCAACTGATGCTACCAGATAAACCTAAAATACATACAATTTTCACAAATTAGTAGTAAGACTACAACAACAACAACAACAAAGTTTAGGATTTAAGCATACTTCACTAACTGTTCTATAAGAGATTCTTCAAATCCTATTGTATCTTGGACATTGAGACATTTGTGTTAGACACCCAAAAGACAAAAGGTTATATCCAAAACATATCTAGAAATTTTCTGATGCAAAGATAATCATTGATGCTGGGAATTTTCTAAACTACCCTATATTTATAAAAATAATAATGTACTATAGCAAGCCTAAGTTGTGTCAAAATATAGAACATAGAAGCAAAAAACTCAATGAATCCATGATTTAAAAAATTTGTAAGCATTAGAATAAATACATATGACGCAAACAGCTAAAGAAGTTACCTTAAATGTTGCTTGGGTACATGAAAACCCTAACCTTAGCGCCCTTCAAGAATTAGGCAACCAAAATTAAACAACAGTTAGAAAAAAAACAATTATTTTCCTATCCTATTACAATAAAACAACTCAATAACACGATTACATTAAGGAATAACATATATTATGAAAATGTACCATGGACTTAGGAGGCAAATTGGACTTGAACTTAGCTCTAACAACGCCACTGTTTCGATGGGGCATGCAAACTTTACCCCAAATGCAACGATAGTGTGAGTTGTTCTTCTTTGTCTTTGCCTTGTAAATGTAGGTCATTCGCTTTCCTAGGTACCAGTCCACCTCTTCCTTAGTATTCACTCCCTCAATCTGAATCAGTGAAGTGCGTGGATACTGGTTCGATTTCGACCTACATCAACAAAACAAAAATTTAACACGCACAACAGTAATTTTGACAAATTACTATATCTAAAAATCAGAGAGAAGTTCACCTTTTATATCCAAGAATTGTTCCCCTGACCTATAGCCTGACACGTTTTCCTTGGCGTCCCTTCACCATTTTCGAATCAAGGGGATTGGGGCTGCGAAAATGCCTGTGATGGAGAAACCTAAACCCTAGACAAGTTTCTTATGCAAAATATATTTATTTATATGATTGGGTGGATATTGGATATTGTGACTAGTGGATGTGTGGTTGGGCTTTAAATTAGATTTGGGCCGGAGACGAGGAAAAATAGAACATGTACATAGTGGAGAGTCACGCTAATTCCCAATCAAATATACCTTCTCTGTATATTAATTTATATAATTAAATTATACATAATAGGAAGTTGTGGAGGTTGAGAATTAAGGTAAAAGGTTAGACAGCCGAGCGTTTTTCTTGTTCATACTAGTAGTTTAGTGCACTAGCTAGCGTTAGTCTTGTATTTTATTATTCTTAAATTTTCTGTTATTACTTGTTTCTTTTGCTTCGGTTTTCTGATTCGTTTACTGGTGTTATTGCTTGTTGTTGCTCTTTTCTTTATATCTTTCCTGAGCTGAGGGTCTATCGAAAATAATCTCTTTACCTTCTCAAGGTAGGGGTAAGGTCTGTGTATACACTACCATTTCTAGACCCGACTTGTGGGATTACATTGGATTTGTTGTTGTTATTATACATATTCAAATACTGAAAAAAACTAATTATAACCATTGAGTGTTCAAATCCAAAGATAACATCTTAATATATATTCAAACATGTATTCAAATAACAGATGGCCTCTATGTATAAGGTAAGATTGGTTTACATTAAATGATCGAATGACAACATGACACGTGGAACCGAAGACATGTAGAAAGTAAATTGCGTAGTAACCAGTACCGGGAACAACAACTGCAATTGACATCGAACTGATCCCGAAGGGAATATGATCAACGTGAGCAAAATCAAATGCTTGCCATCGGATAGCATTTGAAGAACATCTCCTGACATTAAATGGGCAGCCGTTATAGAGAATATTTGCATTCATGGTTTATCGTTACATAATCATCAATGGCCCTCTTTATTGTCATTTAAGAGGGAAGTGATCGTAGGATATTATTTCCCTAGGTATAGCTATAAATAGTAAACTCAACAGCATTGTAACACACAAAATTCTGGACAAAACTGATGCTATATTCTATTCTCAAGCTAAATAAAATAACTTTACTTGCTCTTTATATTATTCTTATTTTTGTCCCCGGAGGCACTACTCTCGGAGCCAAGCTTGTCATTTCCTTTGATTTTAACTGCTAAGTCTTATTTTTAATCTAGTTTCTTTATTATTTTTGGATCAAATCAGTTCGCTTGTCTATAAATCACGTAACAAATTCAACTGTACCATTTTATGAATAAACTATTTGGCGCCCACCATGGGGCTTAGACAGTTGCGTAATTGAGTTGGTCTTTGCGTCTATTACTAACTTGTTTGATTCTTTGTTTCTTAGCAAAAAATCAAAAATGGTAGCTAACGATGTCAACATCGCACACAACGTTGAGGGACATGAAAATCTATCTCAACAGGAGGATTTAATCAGCGACACCCACAACGAGGGGGATAAGGCAACCCCAGTCCGTGGAGGACAGTACCCGCAATATATACGGGAGCCAACTCCTGATGACGCAGAAGACAAACGTGTTTCGGAAACAGTAAGGCCATCATGGCCCACCTCTCAAGGTAGGACCAAGTAATGACAGAATTGAAGCAAGCATTGTCAGGCGCTTCCAACAACACAAATGGAAGAGACCCGACTCCTCCCGGTGTTCCTGCAAATTAGACGACTTAAAGAGTTGATAACAATACCCCGAGGGTTGAGGTCGGCTTCGACGGTGCCGGGGGGACCGGTAGCGGATCCGGTAACGACAACAGTAATGATCCCTTCAAAACCAAACTCATGATATTCATGAGGGAGATGAACGAGCGGATGGATCAGAATGCAAGGGAGTTTCACGCCCGAATGGACCAGATTCCGGGCGCACCCCCAGTTTTGAAGGGCCCGGATTCAAAAAAATATACTCAGTTGCCATTCAAACCAAGCGTAGCACCGGAGTAAATCCCAAAGAGGTTCAAGATGCCGGACATATCAAAATACGATGGGACTTCAGACCCTCAGGAGCACATCATAACTTATACAACGGCTGTGAAAGGGAACGATTTGGCTAAACATAAGATCGAATCGGTTCTACTAAAAAAGTTTGAGAAACCCTCACGAAAGGGGCCTTGACATGGTATTATTCAGAATCTCACATAGTGAGTCTGAATTGATGCGGGAGTTCGTGATTAGATTCCAGAAAGAGAGGATGTGATGAAACTGAAGAATCTATGTTAAATTTTATTAATTTTGGCCAATATCATATTTTAGAGCTCAAGTCCAAACATATGGACTATTTTCAAGAAGCGCGAAGTCTAAGAAGCTCAAGATTGATTTTAAGAAGCCAAGAATCTTTCCTTCTTAAAATAGGATTTATTATTTCTTTACAAGAAAGAATTTCTTGTTTCCTTTTCTTGGTAGGTTTAGACTTTATTTATTGTCTTCCTTTTAGATAAGGATTTTTCTTTTAGTAGGATTCTAGTTTTTTTTCCTTGTAGAATAATGATTTTAATTTTTTTGTCTTTAAATATTTTATTTTCTTATTAGAATAGGAATTGTAGTCATCAAACAAGAGACTCTAGGCCTATATAAAGGGTTCTCATACCTTGTGGAATAAAAAGAATTCATGTTTTTGAGGTTTGCCCAATAGAGTGTTTTCTCTATTTTGTCTTCTTTATCCTTATTTTTGGTTCCAAGTAAGGTGGTGATAGTATTTATCTTATTTTCAATTGTCTGTAGTGTTTCTTTATCACGTTAATTGATTTCAAGTGGTGACTTTAGGAACCTTTTAGTTCTTCATCATTCAAGAACACATTTCTTGATCTAAATTCGTTCTTTTGATATCCTAGAATCAGAACTTTTATTGAACCGGTAGAGCATCAATATTTACTTATTTTTAATAAGTAAATAGTCTATCTTATAGTTCAGATTGTTATCTTTTACCTCATTTTTAAATCATTATATTTCGAGTCCTAAAACTTAAAATACGTTATTTCTTGAAATTGGCACACAAACCACGTTTTCGTTTCAAGATCTTGATCCTGGTCGGTTAGTTCTTTGTAAACTCGAAGAATCACATCAATTTGGTATCAGAGCTATAACTCACATGTCTACGTTGACGAATTTATCATGTCCAAGATTCAACCAAGAGGAGGATTCTTGGTTCAAGAAGATGAAACGAGGCAACTTGAATCTCTTTTCCACACTAGATGTACCTTCTATGAAAAAGTTTGTTTGTTGATCATCGATCATGGGAGTCACATAAATTTTATTTCTGAAGAGATGGCTACTAAACTCGGCTTGTCAACCAAACTTCATCCATATCCTTATAGCATCGACATTCAAGATAGTGATGGTTTAGAGGTAACTCGTCAATACCTAATATCTTTTTCTTTTGGTAAGATCTATAAAGACCATATTTGGGGTGACGTAGTGAAGATGGATTCTTGTCACTCATTACTTGAAAGACCATGGGTGTATGATAGGTGTGCTAAATTTAATGAAGACCTTAACACCTATTCTTTTACAAAGGATGAACGTAAGATTATTTTAGTATTGTTGAATCTCGAAGAAATTACTAAAAATATGAAGCTCAATGATGATTCTTTTCTAACCAAATTACAAATATTTGGTCCAATCAATAGATAAAAGTCTTTGAACGTTGGTCCAATCAAGGAGGAGGAGCATGAACTGCATCTACAAGTTGAGAATTTACCTCCGAAGTTTGATGATGACCCGTTGGAGCATCCCATATGTGAGCTTAACTTTTCACCTAATAGAGATGCTCAACATAATATTAATTTAATTATTGATTCTATCCTTCCAAATGAGATAACATATTGCATTAATCCAGAAGTTCATGAAAATTTGCAAACACAAGAGAAAGGGTTGCTTAAAAATGAGTCCATAATTGAGGGCTTGAGTTCATATTTTGTTCCAACTTTTTTCTTGCCCTCAAAGGACGAATATTTTCAAGAGTATGTAGGAACATGAGATCTCAACACAAATTCCATTAATGGTTATGATCTAGTTAAATATGAGAGCGTTGTTGCTGATGAATTCTCAAGAAGATATACTTCGATTTCCAAGCTAGATTCAAAGGTACTTGAATTTGATTCTTCTAAGAGTTTTCGTGGTACTAAATCGACTTTTTGGGCATATCCCATAAGCACCACATTGACATACAGAAGTTCAAGATTCTTGAAGATAAAAAAAATTAACTTATGGTTATGGATTAGTATTTAAAAATCGATTTAAGAGGACTCGTTGTAGAAATATTGGTATAAAGTTACAATTGACAAAGTGGAATTTAGTTTGGCCACATGGTAAACTTTGTTACAACACGATGAAGCTCTTTGATAGGTTAGAAAATTGCAACTTAGAGCTTGGTGAATATGAGTTCAATCAAATCATGAAAGTTGCCAATTTCGTGCCATTTGTGGAGCCTTTAGATTCGAGGATGAGTCTTTCTCAACCAGGGGAGAATGATAAAAAAAAAAAAAAATGAAGAATCTATGTTAAATTTTATTAATTTTGGTCAAGATCATATTTTAGAGCTCAAGTCCAGACATATAGACTTATTTTTAAGAAGCGCAAGAAGTCCAAGAAGCTCAAGATTGATTTCAAGAAGCCAAGATTCTTTCCTTCTTAAAATAGAATTTATTATTTCTTTACAAGAAAGGATTTCTTATTTCCTTTTCTTGGTAGGTTTAGACTTTATTTATTGTCTTTCTTTTATAATAAGAATTTTTCTTTTAGTAGGATTCTAGTTTCTTTTCCTTGTAGAATAAGGATTTTACTTTTTTTCTCTTTAGATATTTTATTTCCTTATTAGAATAGGAATTGTAGTCATCAAAGAAGAGACCCTAGGCCTATATAAAGGGTTCTCATACCTTGTAGAATAAAAAGAATTCACGTTTTTGAGGTTTGCCCTAATTTGCAATGGAGTATTTTTCTCTATTTTGTCTTCTTTATCTTTGTTTTTTGTTCCAAGCAAGGTGGTGATAGTCTTTATCTTGTTTTCAATTGTGTGTGGTGTTTCTTTATCACGTTAATTGATTCCAAGTGGTGACTTTAGGAATTTTTTAGTTCTTGATCATTCAAGAACACGTTTTTTATCTAAATTCGTTCTTTTGATATCCTAAAATCAGAACTTTCATTGAACCGGTACATCATCAATATTTACTTATTTTGAAAGAGTAAGTCTATCTTATAGTTCAGATTGTCATCTTTCACCTTATTTTTGAATCATTATATTCCGAGTCCTAAAACTTAAGATACATTGTTTCTTGAAATTGGTCCACAAACCATATTTTTGTTTCAAGATCGTGATCTTGGTTGGTTGGTTCTTTGTAAACTCAAAGAATCACATCAGGATGTTGCTGCCGGTCGTACCAGATGAATGGGTAGCGGAGGCATTCACAAAGGGTTTGAACCCGAGGAGCTCCGACGCCTCTCGGAAGTTGAAGGAAAGCTTGCTCGAATTCGAAGCGACCACATAGCCGGATGTCCATAACCGCTATGAATCGAAAATAAAGATAGAAGATGATCAGCTCAGGTTCCCGCCATCAACTAAGGGACGAGACCGAGACAAGAACTGGGATACGTTCAAGGATGATTTTGATGTAGACCATCGATCTTCTAAAGGCCGCTTCTTGCCTTACGAGAGAGCCAAGGGATGCGGCAGTAGAGGGTTCCGGTCCTCAGATAGGTTCACTCCGATGAGGAAAAATGACCGTAGCCAGAATAATAGGTCGTTGCAAGAAAAATAGGTATGGGGGACCCGAGATTCCACTTATCCCAGGTTGTCAGATTACAATTTCAACATCAGCGTAGTGGAGTTGGTATCGGAGATGAGGAATATCAAAGAAGCACGATTCCCGAAGCCAATCATGTCCAACCCTAGCCAGAGGGATCCTAACTTATGGTGCGAATATCATGGGACTCACGACCAGAGAATTGGGGACTGTCAGCATCTGTGTGAGGAGGTGGCAATGCTTTTGAAGAACAGCCATCTCAGAGTTCTTGAGCGACCGAGCCAAGAACAATTATGGCCGCAGCCGCGATGACGCAGAACCCTCGAAGATAGGAGAAGATCCTCCTCGGTTGACTATCAACATGATTTTCTGAGGGAATGAAATCAATGGTGTAACCTTCTCGGCGGCCAAGAAGACAAAGGTATCAGTGAACCACAATAAGAGATAATGGGAAGTCGCCGAAGACGACATCACCTTCACGAAGGAAGACCCCGACGAACTCCTTCTACCATATAATGACGCCCTGGTAATTTCTCTTAATGTTCAAGATTTTAAGATTAAGCATGTTTTGATTGACCAAGGAAGCTCAGCCAACACAATTTAATGGAGAGTGCTGGAACAAGACAAATTAACCAGAAGTATCATTCCGGCAACAAAGCTCCTCGCCGGGTTCAACTTGGCAAGTGTGACAATCTGAGGAGAGATCCTATTACCCACGAACGCCGAAGGGGTAATAAAGACCACATTATTTGAAGTGGTGGACGACGACATGAGCTACAACATAATTCTCGGTAGGCCATGGCTACATGAGATGAAGGTCGTACCGTCAACGTATCACCAACTGCTGAAATTCCCGACCCCAGAGGGAATCAAGAAGATAAGAGGAGATCAACCAGCAGCAAGAGAATTGAATGCAATATCAATTTCCAGTAGTAAAGAGAAGGAGCCCAGAAAATAGCACTTACAGGAACCAACGCCTGTTCCCATGCTAAGTGAAGACGATAAAGGCGAGGAGTCATCGGAATCCCACCAGGTACCGAAATACTTCCAGGTACCGGAAGAGACAGATTCGACCAAATCCACAGCAGAAGAACTCGAGCAAGTGGCTTTGTTCTAAGAATTCTTGGAGAGGAAGTTTTACTTAGGAACATGACTCGATCCCAAACTCAGGTCAGGATTTATTAATTTCCTTAAAGCTAACGTTGATTGTTTTGCATGGTCACACTCGGATATGATAGGTATCCCAATAAAGGAGGTTGTGCACAAACTAAGCCTGGACCCGAGCGTCCTTCCGGTAAGGCAAAAGAAATGCCCGATAGCCGAGGTCAGAAACATGTTTGTTAAGGAAGAGGTAACCCGACTACTTGACATCGGTTCAATCCGGGAGGTAAAGTATCCTGAATGGTTAGATAATGTAGTTGTGGTTCCGAAAAAGAATAACATGTTTCAAATGTGCGTAGATTATAAAGACTTGAATAAGGCGTGCCCTAAAGACTCATTCATATTGCCAAACATTGATCAAATGATTGATGCAACGGCCGGGCACGGGTTAATGAGTTTCCTTGATGCCTATTCCGGGTACAATCAAATCGACATGAACCTGGAGGATCAGGAAAAAACTTCGTTCATAACAAACTTTGGCACATGTTGTTATAATGTGATGCCCTTCAGGCTTAAAAACGCTGGAGCCACTTATCAGAGGTTCGTGAACAAGATGTTCGAGAAGCAATTAGATAAAACTATGGAAGTGTATATAGATGACATGTTGGTCGAGTCTTTGAATACAGGTGATCATTTAAAGCACCTCCAAGAAACCTTCGATATCTTGAGGAAGCACAACATGTAGCTCAACCCAGAAAAATGCGCTTTCGGGGTTGGCTCCTGTAAGTTTTTGGTTTCACAAAGAGGGATCGTGGTAAATCCCCATAAGATAAAGCCATTGCGAATGTTCCGAACCAGCTGAGAAGTGTAAAAGAAGTACAGAGGCTAACCGGAAGATTGGCCGCATTAAGTAGGTTCATCTCTCGATCCTCAAAAAAATGTCATCACTTCTTCTCACTTCTGAAGAAGAAGAACAATTTCGAATGAACTCTGGAATGTCAGCAGGCCTTGAAAGACCTGAAATGTTATCTATTAAGCCCCCCGCTACTATCAAAACCAGGGGAAGGTGAACAATTACTAATATACCTAGCGGTCTCGGAGGTAGCGACAAGTGTCGTTTTAGTCAAGGAAGACGAAGGTACGCAATTTCCTGTCTATTATATTAGCAAAATTTTGTCAGAAGCGGAGACTTGTTATCCACACCTCGAAAAGTTGGCCTTAGCTCTCGTGGTCGCCTCTCGAAAGCTCAGGCTTTATTTTCAGTGCCACCCAATAGCTGCTGTGTCAACCTTCCCCGTGCGGAATGTTCTTCACAAGCCTGAGTTGTCAGGCCGATTGGCCAAATGGGCAGTCAAAATTAGCGAGTTTGATATTGAATACAAGCCTAGGACTGTGATCAAATCACAAGTTTTGGCAGACTTTGTGGCTGATTTCAGTCCCGGGTTATTGCCCCTGGCTGCTAAAGAAGTAGCGCTGGTGTCAGAAATGAAATCAGGAGCTTGGACTTTGTTCACAGATAGAGCTTCCAATGTGAAAGGATCCGGGCTCAGGGTGGTTCTAATCATGCCCTCGGGGAAAACCCTGAGGTAGGCCATTAAAACTGTTTCGTTGACTAACAATGAAGCCGAGTATGAGGCTTTGGTTGCAGGACTCAAACTAGCTCGGGGACTTGGCTTCGAGGTCATAGAGATCAAATGTGATTCGCAGCTCATAGTAAACCAAGTGTGTGCGATTTTTGACACAAAGGAGGAACACATGCAGTAGTACGTGAACAAAGTCCAAGTATTGCTTGCACAATTCCGGGAATGGTCAATGACACACATTCCGAGAGAAGATAATGTGGAAGCAATCTGCATTGGTTGATTTGGGGTCGTCTATGGAGATGAAAGGATCCGACTCAGGTACTGTCGTTCAACTTCTACATTCGGTACTAGATGTGGACGGATATTGCAAAGTAAATACAACCAACATAGTCTGGGACTGAAGGAATGAGTTCATCGAGTATCTTCGGCACGGAAAGTTGCCTGAAGACCTGAGGCGTCTCGGGCACTACGCACCAAAGCGGCTCGCTACAGCCTCTTGGGTGGACAATTATAGAGGAGATCATTCCAAGGCCCGTTGGCCCGTTATTTAGGAGCTTCGGAGGCGGACTACGTGATAAGAAAGGTCCATGAAAGAATTTGTGGGAACTATTCTGGTGCAGATTCGTTGGTGCTAAAGTTGATTAGGGCAGGATACTACTGGCCCCCGATGGAGCAAGACACAAAGGCGTTCATTCAGAAATGCGATAAGTGTCAGCGTCACGCACAATTGGTGCACCAACCGGTGAAGCTCTTGCATTAGGTACTATCCACATGGCCATTCATGAAATGGGGGATGGATATAGTTGGGTTGTTGCCACTGGGTCCTGAAAAGGTAAGATTCCTTTTAATTTTAACCGATTACTTTACTAAATAGGTTGAAACAGGTCCTTACCAAAGGATCGGTGAGCGCGAAGTGATTGACTTCCTATGGGAACACATAATTTGCTGGTTCAGAATACCGAAGGAGATTGCATGCGATAACGGACCACAGTTCATAGGCTCCAAAGTCATAAAATTTCTTAAAGACCTGACAATCAAAAGGATTACATCCTCACCATACCATCCGAGCGCTAATGGGCAGGCGACATCGACTAATAAGGTGATTATTCAAAACCTCAAAAAGAGGCGGCTAAAGGCAAGTGGCCTGAAGAGTTACCGGGCGTGTTGTGGGTGTACCGGACGACGGAAAAATAAAGCACGGGAGAGACACCTTTCTCTCTCATATACAGTGCGAAAGCTCAGATCCCGGTGGAAGTAAGAGAGCCAACCTTACAGTTCTCCCAAAAAGATAAAGAAGCAAATAATGAGGCATTGCTAGTGAAGCTGGAATAGCTCGATGAACGTAGGGACTTGGCACACGTGAGGATGGTGGCTCAGAAGTAAAGGATGGAAAGATAGTATAACCGAAGGGCCAATCTCCTCTACTTTAAAGTAGGAGACTTGATTTTGAGGAAAGTGACTAAGAACACCCAAAAAATCAATGCTGGGAAGCTGAGTCTGACGTGGGAAGGCCCCTACCGGGTTTTAGGTATCACCGGTAAGGGATCATACGAGCTGGAGAATCAAGATGGAATCAAACTGCCGAACAATTGGAATGTGACTCACCTCAAAAGGTATTATTGCTGATGGATCCTGCCTATACTGGAAGTATGTGCTGTACTCTTTTTCCTTTCGACCAGTTTTTATCCCAATCGGGTTTTTCTGGCAAGGTTTTTAATGAGGCAACAACGAAAAACATACTACGAAGGGAGCGTCATCAGCAAAGTTAAGACCTTAAATAACAAGGCATTGAGATCATAAACCACTGTGGGATGGCTAGATAATCTTTGGCTCGATGGCAAGTTCCTAATGGGAAACAAAACTTTCCATCGAACCAAAGACTATCAAACTGCTCACAAGTGTTTAACTAACATAGCAAGACTTCAAATGTTTCGATTCTCATACTTCGCATTCGAACACTAGGGGGGAATAGTATTGGATACGGCAGCAAGGATGCCACGAAAATCGGGACTATAAGACCCGGGAACAACAATGTCTCATCGAGACCGGGGACTGCATGGCTAGCCCCGTAGAAACAAGTTGTACGAGTTAGCCACGTGTATTGGAAATTTCTTTTCTTTATCAATCAAATGCCTATATGCTTTAAAAGATGGAAGGAATAAAATAAAGTCCTTTTGTTTTTATCTTGTTTCTTGTCCAAACGATGAGTTAATTTTATCATTTGAAAGTTAACAGAAAACTTCAAATGCTTGTGCCGGAATGAACAAGAGACGTCCTCTTCAAGAGAACCGTTAACATAAGAGGGACCTCTCTTATGAAACTCTCATAGTAAAGGGTTGGTTTCGAAAGAGCTTATGCCCGGAACAAAAAGCTATCGGACAAAAATACACTCGAAGCCTTATCTAATTCGACGCAAAAAGAAGAAAATTGTGCGCAATACTTAAGCAAAAGTCTTATTTATTTATAAAAAATGCCAAACGGCATAAGTACAAAAGTACAAAGGAAAATAACAAAAGAAAAGAGGAAAAATCTAAATATTATCGCCACCGTAACTCGGGGGGAGAGAGGCATCTACGCCCCCGAAAGAAGTGGGTGGATCAACCGCCGGTGCGGGACCTGGGCCTTCATCATCGTTCTCTTCAAGTTCCTCTTCGGTTCTCGAATACTCAGAACAGGTACTCGAAGAGTTAGTTGTGTCAGGCTAAGTTGGGAGACATTCTCGACAATTAACTCCAGTGCTCGGGCCTTGGCGATTTCATCATCAATATCAACGATGCCCACTTTGGCCTCCTCCAAGATTTTTCTCCTCATATGATACAGAGCGTATGTCATTTCAAAGATGAGGAATCCCCTTGGTGTTGGAGCTTTGCCTTAAGTATGTCAACCTCGGCCAAAAGGCCATCCCTCTCGGATCTCGTGGCAACAAGGCTAGAATCAAGGATACAAATTGTGGAAAAGTGAAGCCGGTTTTGATCCATGATTTTCTTGAATCTCTCATCCATTCGGGCTCGCCTCTCCTTGACGGCATTAACCTCCTCGATTTTGGAGTTCAAGGCTGCCTCCAAATTATTCACTTGCTCAACGGAGGTAGACTCGCGCTTGGCAGCAGCAAGAACAACATCCTGAAGCTCAAACCACCTAGCCTTAGCATCTTGAAGTTGTGGATGTAGCTGAGTGGCTTCTTGGTTGTAGGCCATCACTTCCTCCTCACGTTTCTACAACTGGGCCTCAAGCTCGCCCGCTTCAGCAACCTTTGCCTCCAACACTGGGAGACGTGTAGCAAGCTGATTCCTCTCAGCCAACCGCTGATCTCGTTCGGACATAAATCCTTCTTTGTCGAGAATTAATCTCTGAAGGCCCTCAGAATCAAGGAATTGGCTTACAAAACATGTATCAAAATTAGAAACCCTGTTATAATAGATAAGTAAGAAAATAAGAAGTAAAAGAACAAGTACGGTACCGCTGGCGCATTGTGCATGGCATTATTCAACATGCAATCCCCTAAAAGGGAGTGTATCTTCTTCTTATCTTTCTCCGAAGCCAACGACTTCAGGTAGTTGGCAAGCTCCACCGGCTTGGACAGTAGATGGCACCCCTTTGAAACCGAGAGAGTGACACTCCTCCTCTCTCGGGGATCTGGAGAAGGGGGTGAGTAATTGTACCCTAAATTCTCGTGGTCGAGGAATTGGGGATGAGAAGCACCCTTCTCTCGGGCGTCCGTGGCCGGCGAAGGAGATGCAGTAGATGCTGATGGCAAAGGTGCAGCTGGCGTAAAGGGGCGTGAAGTTGTTGGTGTTGTAAGATGAGAAGCAGCTGCAATGAGAGCAGCGCTGATTATTGGTTGCTCATCAACCGAAGGCAGAAAAGGCCGGGGGTCCGAACTCCTTGGACCAAAAACAACAATGGGGACAGGACAACGGGAGTTGGCATTATCTACCAGATCCATCTTGCCCCATAGTCCTTGGACCTCTTCATCGGTCGGTTCTAAAAGCTCTCCCGATTAAGCATTCGATTGAGCTGATGAAGATTGTTGTCTCTGTTGAAGGGAAACCTCTTCATCACTAGCTTCCCCGTCATCTTCAATGACCACTTCAGCCATGGATGAATCAGTTGTGGCCTTCTTTATTTTCTTAATTTTATTCCCAGCCGAGGAAGAATGCCGCCTTTTTGGTCGCTTGTTCTCTGGCTGGGGACTCCAGGAGGAAGTACTCCCACCAGAAGTAGACCCGAGGGCACCACTTCGAGCGAGGGCACTTTGTAACAGTCTCACATCCTCCACGGGGTCGGCCAAAACTTCGACCTCCTGGCAGGTGATAGAGCCCTATGGGAGTCTTGAATCAAATAAAAAGATATGGTTAGAAAATTTACTTATGCACATACAGAGGTAGAAAATAGAAGAACTCAGTTTACCGTAGTTCTTGGCCATCCATCTATATTTGGGGGCCATTTTCTTCCACCGACGGGTTTCTGGCATTGTAATATCAAGAATCTTCTAAACACATTGGTTCAGGCCTTCAACCCTTGGTGGTGTCCACCGTGTAACTGAAATAATGGAGACAAAAGGGTCAACAATGACAGGGAACAACCTTTTTACGGAGAAAAGAGATGAATAAATTACAAACTTATGTGAGTGGTTCCATGATTCAGGAAAGGACAGAATTGTTGTCGGGATGATTCATCCACGATCATTGTCATCATCCACGCTGGTAAGAAGGGCATGCTGGCCACGTTTACTGAAATTTATTACTCCCCCACACAAGATTTTGGGGGAGTAGAGGTTCATCATATGTGCCAGGGTTAGGGTTTTTCCCGCCTCCGTGCACAGCTGGCGTAGGCAAGCTACCGTTTGCCATATAGATGGGCCTACTTGTGCCTACCAAACCTGGTACCGATGGCAGAGCTCTAAGATCATGAGGTCGAGCCCCCCGCTCAAAGAAAAGGGAACCAAGATGAAGGGGTACATATAGACATACGTAAAACCTTCCTCGGTAAAGGTAACCCGCTCTATCAGGTTAGGAGCAATGATGTTAAGGTTTGGGCAGTTACAGTCTTCCTTCACAGTAGGAATACTGGAAGGACGAATAGAAGAAGGATACCTACTAACAACCCAAGTCCGTAGATGCACAGAGGGAAACTTCTCTTGGAAGTCATTAACGGTGCTCAAGTATTTGGGTATGATGGTGCTTACCGTGGGAGGATCAACATCGTCATCAACCTCTTTATCTTTGTTTCTTTTCGGGCCTCCACCAAAGAGAAGATCGGAGTTCTCAAAAGACTCAGTAAAAGAAGTCATAATAATAAGAAGATGATGAAGTCTTTTGAAAAAAATCGGAAAGAGATGAAAGCAGAAAAATGTTAAGTGCAAAGAAGGTAAGAAACTTATAAAAATTTTGGAAGTGAAAGAGGCAAGATGATGAGTATAAGTATAGATATAGACGACAAAAATCGTGGTCATGATTACCTCGAGAACCGGAAAAAATATTGCTAAATTATGGGGCAACACGTGTTCGAAGTATTAAAAGCGAGAAGACGTGCGTCCTTTCAAGCGTCAGAGACTGTTCAGAAGGTTTTTAGAAGATTTTCCGCCAAGAAAGGGATCTTTACCAACTTCCCGGTGACACAAAGATATGCCACCAGAAAGCAGGGGGGCTATCTGTATAGGGTAAAATTGATTTACATTAAATGATCGAATGAAAACATGACACGTAGAACCGAAGACAGGTAGAAAGTAAATTGCGTAGTAACTAGTACCGGGAACAATAACTGCAATTGACATCGGGCTGACCCCGAAGGGAATATGATCAACGTGAGCAGAATCAAATGCTTGGCATTAAATGGGCAGCCGTTGCAGAGAATATTTGCATTCATGGCCTGCCGTTACATATTCATCAATGGCCCTCTTTATTGTCATTTAAGAGGGACTTGTTGGTTCCCTAGGTATAGCAATAGCCATTGTAACACACGAAATTCTGGGCAAAACTAATGCTACATTCTATTCTCAAGCTAAATAAAATAACTTTACTTGCTCTTTATATTATTCTTATTTCTGTCCCCGAAGGTACTGCTCCCGGAGCCAAGCTTGTCATTTCCTTTGATTTTAACCGCGAAGTCTTATTCTTATTTTTAATCTAGTTTCTTTATCATTTTTGGATCATTAGTTCGCTTGTGTATAAACCACGTAACAAATTCAACTGTACCGTTTTACGGATAAACACTCTAATTTTTCCCATATCAGAGGGCTTTGTTCGATTTTCTTGATCCTCACCCAGTATTCATACTCAGTTTTGGGCAAATTAATCCGGATTCAATTTTCTTAATTATCATGTCTTGGCTCTTGGTGGTCTTCACTTTTTTTGTCTCTTCCAATTTTACATGAGTTTTCTTTTTTAAGTTTCCATCTTCTCCTCCTTATAAGAAATTACGTTCCATTTGTACTTTAATTTCTCGCAAAACAAAAATAAATAAATAAAATAAAGTAATGCAAGAAGAAACTACTTACTCCACTACTCAACATGAATTCTTAATTACCGTTTATTAGATTTTAACATTGGTTGCTTTGCCTCATAAAGCGGAGCCATTACTCACAAAAGAGAAGATATGAAAAAACTAACCAAAAGTGGGGAAATGTCAGAGTAAGCAACATGGAAATGTTGGCCTTCACGTCCCTTCTCAACATGCAGAAGCTTATTCTCCTCTCCATTTCCATGTCTCTCTTCTGACATTTCCCCTGACATTTTCACTCTGATATATAATTAACTCTCTTTTCCTCCGCCCCCCCCCCCCCATAAATATATTAATTAATGATGGCTGGTGGTGAAAATTGTCGTACCAGCCCGTTGGCTGCCACCATCAAGACTCGTCGGAAACCAATGGATTTTGTCGAAAAAGCAGAGGAAAATGGCAATGGAAAAGTTGATTTTACCGCACAAAACCACCACCAGCTTGGCCATCATCAGCATAGAATTAGAACGGTTTCCCTAATGAGATATATGAGATCAGGAAGATATCTGGGCCGTTGGATTTTTGGAGCATTAATGTTATTAATGGTTTCAACCATGTTTGTGAAGATTATGCTGATACACTTCTTTCTTAGAGTCAATGCCTCGATGAGTTCCCGTGATTTCTTGCAACTTCCACGTACTTCTCTTGAAGCAAGAGACCTCATGCATGCAAAGGTTATACCTTTTGTTTACTTACTGTAAAATAACTTCTTGAAAAATTGATTATAATATGTACTCCTATATTTGCAGGCTATAATCACAATGTAATCCAAAGTTTCCTGTTTGTGCATATGACAAATATTAATTTCCATTTTCTTTGTTGTCAAAAAATTCAAATTTATGATTATATTTTCCCCACCGTTATCAAATGCATGCATAAAAGAAAAAAGAGGAAATCTTTTACAGAAGTCAACCCCAGAATATTGCCTGGATTCTTTTGTGATTCACGAACTTTGGTAATTTGAAGACGGTTATATTTGCAGCAGAGGTTTAAGTTTATAGAATGCAGCATAAATTTTTTTTACAATATCAATATAATTTAATTTATGTCTGTTTAATTTTTCATGTTACTAATGCCACTTATTTTGAGTGGTCATCTGTAGTTATTTTGTAGGAGATATTCTTACGGTGTAAAAATTCTTTTAGATTAATATTGTATAAAAGTTAGACTTGTAGCAAATATGGGAGTTCTTTCGGCGTATTTGACCTTTTCTTGAACTATAAAGTATCTTTATGTTGTGAATGATATTGTACTCTCATTATGGATTATGCTCGATGTCTCTCCTCAGAATAATGAAATCTGGACGAACCCTGGAACTGACAAGTATTATAAATGCATTGCTCGATCAAGTAAAGAGATAAGTATGTATACTTAAAAGTACTTAAATATTTTGGCTTTGCTTATTGGATTTTACACCTTTTCATTTATGCGATTTCTGTAAGTTTTGAAACTCCCTCAGGAGACAAAACTATCAGCAATGGTTATATTCTAGTTCATGCAAATGGCGGATTAAACCAAATGAGAACCGGGGTAAGACATTATTGCCAGCTTTTAGTTTAATAGGGTTTTGGTTTTTGAGTTATTGGTGCTTCTATATGAGTTTAATATTTCTCCACTTATAGGCAATATCTATGTATGTTTTAAATTAACTATTGTTAACCATCGACATTGAGCTTATGACCAAGAAAAGAGGATAGATAACCTGCAGCTACAACCAGTCATATTAGAGCTCTTAAAAATTCTTTGTACAGTGGATATAAATAAAATTCATCTTTTATTTATTTATAGTCCGCACCTGGGTGCTCGTTTATGCCGTGAGTCGAGAGTGAAAATCAATTAAATCAAACATGCCTAAGCACTTTGCAAAATCAACTGTATGAGTAGTACTTTTGAAGTGAAAAGAGCTCAAAAGTGGTAAATTATAGGCTATGAGTTTTATCATGAATTATTCAGAGGATAAATAGTTTAGAACTTTCTAAGCTAATCCGCATACATACTGAATTTTTTCATGCATATACGAATTAGGTCACCTTAATTGAATCAAGCGTAACTTTGATGCAAGCTAAATCTACTATCATAGGTTAAACTACATTGCTAGTGTAAAAAAAATCTATCATTTGTCAATATTTATAACTTAAACCCTTTAGTTTATCTGTGAAAACTACTAATTAATTTGCTAAACTTTGTTGCAGATAAGCGATATGGTAGCGGTAGCAAAACTAATGAATGCCAGCATGGTTCTTCCCTTGTTAGATCACAAATCCTTTTGGACAGATCCTAGGTGAAAAATGTACTTCCATTCTACTGCATCTCAAATGAAGAGAATTGCATCTCACCACTTTTAAAACTGATCCTGTTTTTATAGTGAATTCAAAGATATATTTAACCGGAAGCATTTCATAAGAGCTTTGGAAGATGACATTGAAGTACTGGAGTCTCTTCCTCCAAGTCTTGCAAATGTGGAACCTCTTATGAAGGCACCTGTTTCTTGGTCAAAGGCACGCTTCAGAAAAATTAATGGAAGGTGTGTTTCTGCTTGGCTGATATCTAAAAAATTGTTGATTTTGTGCAGGCCAGTTACTACAGCAGAGAGATTCTGAAGCTATTAAAGAGACACAAAGTAATAGAATTCACTCATACTGATTCACGACTCGCTAACAATGGCATCCCAGATTTTATCCAAAAACTCCGGTGCCATGCCATGTATGAAGCACTTAGTTTTACTGAGGAAATTGTAGAACTTGGAAAAAAGTTAGTAAACAGACTCGGGGAAAATGGTGAACCGTATATAGCTCTCCATTTGAGGTACAAAAACAAGAATCTTGAAAATTCACACGCCTCTTTTCCATTTTATATGATATTCTTTTCTGTCTAGTTAGTCTATTCCAAGAATGACACATTTCTATATTTTGAAAAGTCTTTAATTGAGCTCTTATAGCAATAGAAATGTCATGACACCTTTAAGAGCACAAGTTGTAAGGGTACATATATACTATGGATCTTCGTTAGTAACTAGAGAGTTACATTCATGACAGATATGAGAAAGATATGCTGGCTTTCACAGGCTGCAATTACAACCTTACTAGAAAGGAATCTGAGGAGCTTCGAAAATTAAGGTACAAAACCAAGCACTGGAAAGAGAAAAGGATAAATGGAACAGAAAAGCGGCTTCAAGGGGGGTGCCCCATGACACCGCGAGAGGCTGCCTTGTTTCTCGAGGCAATGGGATATCCATCCAACACTAAAATCTGCATAGTTGCAGGAGAGATTTTTGGTCAAAATGGATTAAAGGCTCTTCAAGAAAGATATCCAAATATATATTCCCATTCCAATTTGGCAACAGAGCAAGAGTTGGAACCTTTTATGCAAAGGCATAATCAGCTTGCTGCACTAGACTATATTATAGCTCTTCACAGTGATGTTTTCCTCTACACCTATGACGGGAATATGGCCAAAGCTGTTCGTGGTCATCGTCTATTTGAAGGCTTTCGGAAAACCATCAATCCTGACAAGTACGTAAAATCAATGGTCAATTCGTACAATTTATTTTCTTGCTTGCCTGTGCTATAGTTAAATAGTTTTGTTCACTTGTTTTCTGTTCTTTCTTTGACATGTTAGACTTCTTTCAGGAAAAATATTGTTAGACTTATTGATGAAATGAACAACAAGAAGCTAACTTGGGAAGAATTTGCGACTCAAGTTAGGGGCTTACATGTAAACAGGACAGGAGCACCAAATGCTAGAGTTGTTGGTGATTCACCAAAATTGGAGGAAAATTTCTATGCAAATCCTTTCCCTGGTTGTGTTTGTCCAAGACCTGAAGAGAAGAGCAAATGACTAATGAGGTATTAGAAACAATAGAAGGCAATATAGGCCTAATTGCTTATAGGCTTCCAATGGCTAAATTTTGCAATCTCAGTCGCAGATGGAGAAGTCTCTGATGAGTAAGTTTCTCCTCCGCTGCACAGAGCCAAAGACCAGTTAACTCGGAGCCATATCAGATTTATTGTATATATCATACTCAGCTTGCTGATTCTTCACTAATTGAACATTTAGAACGGGAAAATCCATAAAAAATCAAGTACAATTACTCAATAGACAGATGCTTATACAAATCAAGTTTACATCTAAGCCATCAGATTATTTAAGCATGCTTATATATTCAACTTCTGCTTTGCGGACAGGAGTTCAGGTAATCATTGGGTATTTCATCATCACCTTGAATAAAGCTATGTACAAAACCATTTTGTACTTTACTATATACAATTCAATCTGCCTTGAATTTCTGATTGTATTATGGAGCGAAGGATGATACTCTCAGATAGTTCAGTACCCTCTAAATTCCAGGACACAATAGCAGTGCTGCACAGGCGCAAAACGAAAGACAAAGAAAATACTCTATCGCTGACTCAAAACTTTCTGGTGAACTAATGTGCCCTGCTCTGTATAGAAATCATTTCTGATAAATTATCCAGTTGGTCATACCAATCAAGCAAAAGACTTGAGAAAGCGAGAACAAATAGAAACAGCTAAAGGAAAGTTCTGCTATTTCTGCGCAAAAGAGAATCACATCTTATACCATACAGGCATAACTGTAGAAGAGTTTCATAATCATAACCTGTGCAATTTATTCCAAAAATGCTGGATTGAAGAGTCAGTTTTTCAACATTTCCTAGCCTTCGGATAATTGGAATATTGCGCAATCCGTCCTTTCAAATTTCCCTGCAGGAAAATTTTTCCTGGCAAATCTACAAGGATTTTTAAGTTGTAACATAAACATTTTACTTCCCTTTGAACTTTTCTTTCGTAACAAACAATGACAAGAACATTATTTTTCTTGTCTTTGCTTTATGTTTACCCGAAAAATTAGATAGAGTTAAATTCGTATATGGTTTTAAGGATACGTGATATAACTTGGTACAAATTGCAGAGTGAAATAGAAATATATATATTCTTTAACAGATGGAATGAAGTATAAGACAAAGAAAAAGGAAATGTTGATGAACAAGGCAAAGTAAATGAGCCCAAAAGTGTTAATCTCTCTCAAGTTGTCTTTTTTACCGTCTATCTTTATGCTTACAAGAATTTCCTCCTTTATATTATAGGGATCCTACTTTATCTATATAAAAAATATATAGTGGAGAACCCATGATGAATTGTCTTTTCCTCGATTCCTGCCAAGATTCTCTCCCCTAGTGCGGTTGCAACGACTCTTGTCTGTGAGCTCGATACCAGCTCGATCTCAGTATTGGATCGAGCCCTCGGCCTTGGTTCGAGCTCGACTCTGACTCGGAGTTTCGATATTCGGGGTGAGTGTTGGATAGTCTATGCATCTTCGATAATCTCCGTTTTGCCTCGTAGTTCGATTTGGATATGAGCTCGATAATGATACCGAGCTTGTCGTTGATTGGTCTTAGAGCTCGAAGCTCGACGCCCTTACTTCGGATCTCGACCCGTCGTCACGCAGATACCCTTTGATCGAAGTATTATCACCTCGACCAGTCCATAAGACTGACTTAATCGATTTTGACCGTACAAAGATAGTCCCCTCGTTTCTCGAAAAAAGGATGTGGCGAGAAACGATATGATTTCCCAACAGCTCGATCAGATATATGCTGGCGTCTGCATCGATCCCGACCATGACATACGTGATAGCTGTCCCATCGGTTCAGTTTTACCAAGGCATTTAATGTGTGTCAGACGGTGGTCGGTCACCGCTGATATTGAATCGTCATTGCTTCAATCTATAAATAACCCTTCCCTTTACCATTCATCACTTTTGTGTCTTCAATCTTCCAAATTTTCTAAGTTCCCTTTCGTCTTTTCTGAGTTTTCTGTCTGCAAATCTGTGAGTTTTATTGCACATTCTTTCTTAAAACACCAAATACTCTCGTTCTTTGTTCACGGAATTTTAAATGGCAAAAACGTCTAAAACTGTTCCGCAAAAAGAGACTGCTTCTTCATCTCGACTTGCTGGTGGTGAGGATGTGGAAGAACCCCGCCCTGAGAAATTCGTTTCGGTAGGGTGCTCGAATGTAGGTGATTTTAAAATTGAAAAGCCTTCACCGATACCGGGTCGGTGTGAGCCGATGTCGAGGTACCAATATTCAATTACCGAGAAAGTTCTCGATAAAGTCATACAAGAATGCAACTGGCATAATAATCTCGTAGTAATCCCATCGCATGATGAATCAATTACTACTCACGTCGAAGGGTTCTTAAGTGTTTACACTTATCCTTTCACGTTGGGTCCTCTAGACCCTATCATCGTTGCCTTCTGTAAGAGGTGCGATGTGACCCTCGGCCAGATCCACCCTTCCTTTTGGAGGATAGTGATTCTTCTTCAACTTTTCTCGAGCAAAGTCGAGGGCGTATTTTCACCCTCGATCATCTTATGTGCCTCTACAGTTCCCGACTTTATCGAGGAGGGTTGATCAAGCTTGCTCGCCGAGCAACTAAAGCGCCTTTCTCGAGCATAGACGAGACTCGACATCGGGGTTGGATGGGCCGTTTTGTTTGAATCAAAACCTCAGACCTGATCCCTGCCGATGACTTACCATTTCCCGAGAAATGGAATATGAGTCGTGAGTAAATATTTCTTTTTGCCCGTTTTGATTTTGTGATTTCCTTTCATTTTGTTGATCTATTTTTCTTTTCTTATCACAACCGTAGCTCGGATGCCGGAACCGATCCCAAATCTTAAACAATGGGTCGAAGGTATGGTGTTGCAGAGACCGTACTCTGAGCGTGCTTGGGTCGAATTATCAAAGGGTCGATGGGAGGTCCGCAGTCATGGTAAATCTTTTTATCGATTTGTCTCTTTATCGGTTTGTATGGTAAATCTCCCTTTTTCCCCTTTGTAGGACTCGCGAAAGATGTAGTCATGAGGCCTCCATCTGGTGGTGAAAAAGTTCCTGCCCTGAAGCAGGTAAAAGAAAGGAAGAGAAAAGACGTATCGGGCTCCCCGAGCTCGGAAAAGAAAAAAACGGCTAAGAGATCTCGAAAGCTGAAGAGGGGCTCTGGTGTTATGTCTTCGGAAGTGGCCCGCCATTTAAGGGATGAGCCCGAAGAAGGAGAGGAGAATTTAGCCTGCGTACAGGCTAATATTGTGATTCAACAGTCTTCCTTTTGGTGGAAGCAAATCAGGGAACCCTGGCCATAATCCCAGAACAAGAAGAAGTCGAGATTATCCCTTCTCGAGCTAAGATGATTGAAAGGGATACCGAGGGTGGATCTTCTCGGGCAGTAGAAGATATTTCAAGGGATGAGTTTGGGATAGTTGACATTAGCGGATCCCCTCAGATTTCGGATGCCATGATTCAAGAGGCCAGCATGTTGGAGGATCGGTCCTATGAGGGTATTCAGGAGTCGGCCGATATCCACGATTTTCTGGAGGGGCTTGAGTCAGGTGCCTCGGAGGAGGTTACCGGTTTTGGTGGAATGACGGTACCCAAAAAAGCATCGTGGTCGGGTTCTACCGAGCCTTCATCGATTCACAAACTGGTGGACCGATTCCCAGCCTCGAGTATCGATCCCGACCGAAGGCGGAAGATAGTGCTCTCCGTACATGAGGATACCTGAATTTTTTCTCCCCCTGTGGGGATTTCTAGTTATCTTCGGTCCTTGGTGACCGAAGAAGACCAATCAGTGATGAATGCGGTGAGGCCCACTTGTCTCTTCAACGAGGCCCAACATGCTTTGAATCGAGTAACTCTGATGGCGTTTTTGCCACTTCTTTCAAACTTAGAATTATAGGTAATTCTAATGTTTCTCGTTCTGTTTATAGGCTTCAGTGTTGCATCACGAGGACTTTCTTCGAATCCGGGAGGAGCATGATGCCAAGGTTCGGAGCCTCACTGAGAAGAGTGACTCGTGCAAGCTCCTTCATGAAAAACTTCGAGCAGATTTGACAGCGGCTCGGGAGGAGCATGAAGAGATAGCTGAGCAGGTATTCCGAATGTTCCATGATAGTGAAGATGAAAAATAGATAACCACTAACGATCCGATTCTATAGGTTCGGCAGAGGATCGAGCAGATTGGACGGCTTAACTCACAGGTAGATGCGCTACTGGCCGAGGCAGAAGAATTTAAAAACTGTATGGATGCCCTTGCCTCGAAAAAGGAACCCGTTCAAGCTCAGTTGGAGCTGTCTGATGCCCAACTCCGATTTGCGAAAGAAAATGCTTCGGGGCTGATCGAAAAGATGAAAGAGCTTTAGCATCAGTTGGATTTTGCCACTTCAAATAAAGCAGATTTGGCTAAAGAACTTGAAGTGGCCAGATCTGAGGTGATCGGGGCCAATAAAAGAGCCGATGCAAAAGTGGCTCATTTCAGGATCGATGTTGAGGTTAACCAAGCCAAAGCTAAGAGCATGGTCGAACATGCAAAATGGCAAGCTCGGAGAGACGCTCTCGAGGAGGTCAGAGCTCAGGGCTTCGATATTGGGGCCGAGATTGAAGTCGCCAGGGCGGAGGAGAACAAAGCTCAAAGGTTGGCCTTTCCTAAGGAGGACTCCGATGACTCGGGGGAGTCTGAAGATGAGGAAGATGCCGAGAACACGGCCTCTGATGAATATTGAATCATTTAGGGCCTTAGGTCGTTTGCTGCGTTCTTTTGATACCGCTTTCGGTTTTTGTATAAAGAACTTCCTTTTGGCTGAGTTCCGCCTTTGTACAAAAATTTGTAAATATAAATCTTTCTTCCTTTTGAATCAAAATAGCCTTTTATTAAGCTAAATAGATAGTTTGAATTTTAATCTCTCTTGCCTTCGGGCCTTGTGGGTAGTCCCCTTTGCTTTATCGGGCTCGAACAGCCTTCAGCCTTGAAATAAAAGTAGCCCGTAGGCTTAGTAGTTGAGTGAATGATTCGAACTCGAAGTAATGTAGCCCGTAGGCATAATGGTCGAGTGAGTGCTTGCTCGAACTCGAAATAAAAGTAGCCCGTAGGCTTAGTAGTCGAGTGAATGATTCGAACTCGAAGTAATGTAGCCCGTAGGCGTAATGGTCGAGTGAGTGCTTGCTCGAACTCGAAATAAAAGTAGCCCGTAGGCTTAGTAGTCGAGTGAATGATTCAAACTCGAAGTAATGTAGCCCGTAGGTGTAATGGTCGAGTGAGTGCTTGCTCGAATTCGAAATAAAAATAGCCCATAGGCTTAGTAGTCGAGTGAATGATTCGAACTTGAAGTAATGTAGCCCGTAGGCGTAATGGTCGAGTGAGTGCTTGCTCGAACTCGAAATAAAAGTAGCCTATAGGCTTAGTAGTCAAGTGAATGATTTGAACTCGAAGTAATGTAGCCCGTAGGCGTAATGCTCGAGTGAGTGCTTGCTCGAACTCAAAATAAAAGTAGCATGTAGGCTTAGTAGTCGAGTGAATGATTCGAACTCGAAGTAATATTGCCCTTAGGCGTAATGGTCGAGTGAGTGCTTGCTCGAACTCGAAATAAAAGTAGCCTGTTAGCCCGTAGGCGTAATGGTCGAGCGAGTGCTTGCACGAACTCGAAATAAAAGTAGCCCGTAGGCTTAGTAGTCGAGTGAATGATTTGAACTCAAAGTAATGTATCCCGTAGGCATAATGGTCGAGTGCTTGCTTGCTCGAACTCGAAATAAAAGTAGCCCGTAGGCTTAGTAGTCGAGTGAATGATTCGAAGTCGAAGTAATGTAGCCCGTAGGCATAATGGTCGAGTGAGTGCTTGCTCGAACTCAAAATAAAAGTAGCCCATAGGCTTAGTAGTCGAGTGAATGATTCGAACTCGAAGTAATGTAGCCCTTAGGCATAATGGTCGAGTGAGTGCTTGCTCGAACTTGAAATAAAAGTAGCCTGTTAGCCCGTAGGCATAATGGTCGAGCGAGTGCTTGCTTGAACTCGAAATAAAAGTAGCCCGTAGGCTTAGTAGTCAAGTGAATGATTTGAACTCGAAGTAATGTAGCCCGTAGGCGTAATGGTCGAGTGAGTGCTTGATCGAACTCAAAATAAAAGTAGCCCGTAGGCTTAGTAGTCAAGTGAATGATTCGAACTCAAAGTAAGGTAGCCCGTAGGCGTAATCGTCGAGTGAGGGCTTGCTCGAACTCAAAATAAAAGTAGCTCGTAGGCTTAGTAGTCGAGTGAATGATTCGAACTCAGAGTAATGTAGCCCTTAGGCATAATGGTCGAGTGAGTGCTTGCTCGAACTCGAAATAAAAGTAGCCTGTTAGCCCGTATGCGTAATGGTCGAGTGAGTGCTTGCTTGAACTCGAAATAAAAGTAGCCCGTAGGCTCAGTAGTCGAGTGAATGATTTGAACTCGAAGTAATGTAGCCCGTAGGCATAATGGTCGAGTGAGTGCTTGCTCGAACTCGAAATAAAAGTAGCTCGTAGGCTTAGTAGTCGAGTGAATGATTCGAACTCGAAGTAATGTAACCCGTAGGCTTAATGGTCGAGTGAGTGCTTGCTCGAACTTGAAATAAAAGTAGCCCGTACGCTTAATGGTCGAGTGAGAGCTTGCTCGAACTCGATCTTGTTTGCATAGTAAATCTTGGATATAAGATATCGGTAAAGAAGAGAGCTTTCTTTGTAAGTCATTATACATGTGTTCATGTTTTGCGTCAGGGCTCGGGCCAATTACATGAGCATGGTTCGTTTTGACTATTTGGCTCTTACAATGTTTCTTGTCGAGACATTGCTTGTCATGAAATAACGAAGTAACTTCCTTTGCACCATACTTGATAATTGTCGTTGATATGTTTGATGATGATGGTATGCCCCCAGTATTCGAGGTTGATGTAAGGAGGCCTCGAATATTGTTGAATTGTTCCGAGTTAGCACGATCAATGGTTGCCTCATTAAAAAACCTTGCCGAAAAACCCTTTTGGGACAAAACCGGTCTAAGGGAAAAAAGAGTGCAACGCGTGCTTTCAGACCTAAGGCTTCGTGTTGAATAATGCATCTTTGTTCCTGATCGAATTCATTAATCCTCGTATTTGGTCGAACACCTGCATTGGTTAGTTTTGAATATAATTGAATAGGGGGAGGGGGAGTCGTACTTTAGCAGTAGTATCATTTTAGCCGTTTATCACACCGAGCTCGTAGGATTTCCATTATAGGGTCGGTATCGATTTTTGATCGATCTCTGTTCTCGGTTGGCAACCCTTTTAATAACGGACTCAGCACCGAACTGATCGTCTTCGATTCTTATTTTGGATTGATACCGATTATGCGTATCGGCCCAAGTAATAGATGGGTACTCGATCAGGTTATGCTTCAGCCGCCGTGAAGCCGTCGAGCTTCGTTCGTTTAGTCCTTGAGTGAAAGCTTGAACAACCCAATCGTCTGTGACTGGAGGTAGATCCATTCGTTCCATTTGGAAACGAGATACAAATTCTCTTAGCGTCTCGTTATCCTTTTGTCTTACCTTGAATAGGTCCGACTTCCTGGTCTTGACCTTTATGGCCCCAGCATGTACTTTTATGAAAGAATCTGCAAGCAAAGCAAAAGAATCGATAAAGTTAGACGGTAAATTATGATACCATATCATTGCTCCCTTTGTCAGGGTTTCACCGAATATTTTCAATAATACAAATTCGATCTCATCGTTCTCTAGATCGTTCCATTTGATGGCACATGTGTAAGAGGTGACATGTTCATTGTGATCGTTCGTTCCATTATATTTAGGAATATCGGGCATGCAAAACTTCTTTGGGATTGGTTTAGGAGCCGCGCTTGGGGGGAAAGACTTTTGCACAAATTTGTTTTGAATCCAACCCTTTTATCATTGGTGGAGCTCCCGGGATCTGATCGACCCTAGAGTTATATGTTTCTACTTTTTTATTGTTGGCTTCGACTCGCTTTGTGAGTTCCTCGAGCAATTTAGTAATTTCGGGAGCAGTCCCTGATTCTTGCTCATTTGACTTCACTATGGCTGGCTCCGTTATGTGGGTGATTTCTCGAGATGGGTTGGGCTCCGGCCTGCTTTGTAGCTGGGTTTGGCTCTGCAACTGAGCTATTGCTGCCTGTTGAGCTTGCAACATTTCGAAAATCATACGCAAGTTAACACCGTTTTCCTCAACGTTATGGGTATCTCGAACTGCAAATCGAGTGCCTCCATGAATGCTATTTTCGGGTTCAGAATGTAGGTTCGCCTCAAGGGCCACATGCGAATTGATATCTATCGGTGCTCCGATTCGGGCTCCAACGGCGTCGACAAGTGGTCTTTCGGTACTGGGTGCCAAGTTATTGTTCTCATCTTGAAGACCGGCTTCGTTGTCGATCGGCGTGGCCATTTGACTGGTAGTTAGTCGTTGCTAATCCGAAATTCAAGATATTTTCGGAAATAAGCGCAAAACACACCGGTGTGTTTTTGCAGATTCGTATCAAATAACCACTGTTATCCTTAGCCTTACGGTGGGTGGCAAACTGTTTACCCGAAAAATTTGATAGAGTTAAATTTGTATATGGTTGTAAGGATACATGATATAACTTGGTACAAATTGCAGAGTGAAATAGAAATATATATATTCTTTGACAGATGGAATGAAGTATAAGGCAGAGAAAAAGAAAATGTTGATGAACAAGGCAAAGTAAATGAGCCCAAAAGTGTTAATCTCTCTTAAGTTGTCTTTTTTATCGTCTATCTTTATGCTTACAAGAATTCTCCCCTTTATAGTAGAGGGATCCTACTTTATCTATATAAAAAATATATAATGGAAAACCCATGATGAATTGTCTTTTTCTCGATTCCTGTCAAGATTCTCTCCCCTAGTGCGGTTGCAACGACTCTTGTCTGTGAGCTCGATACCGGCTCGAGCTCGATATTGGATCGAGCCCTCGGCCTTGGTTCGAGCTCGACTTTGACTCGGAGTCTCGATATTCGGGGTGAGTGTTGGCCGGTCTATGCATCTTCGATAATCTCCGCTTTGCTTCGTAGTTCGATTTGGATATGAGCTCGATAATGATACCGAGCTTGTCGTTGATTGGTCTTAGAGCTCGAAGCTCGACGCCATTACTTCGGATCTCGACCCGTCGTCACGCAAATACCCTTTGATCGAAGTATTATCACCTCGACCAGTCCGTACGACTGACTTAATCGGTTTTGACCATACATACTTTACTTCATCTTTCTTAAGAACACATTTTCTCTTTTCTCTTTGGACATTCAAAATGAAACCTAACAAAACGAAGTAGTATAAGGTTTCTGAGCAATTGCTTCTTTCTGCGGCAGAAGTTAAAATTAAGACATCCTTATTACAGAAAAGAAAGTTAAAACTAAAACATACTGACTGATTCATTTTTTGTACATTTTGTTTTTATTTCTCATATACTAATCAAACAATCAATTACTCCTCAATCCCAAATTGATTAGGTTCAGTTATATGATTATTTCATTCTAGTACTGACTGAAACGACTTTAAAGATAAATGGGGTTTTTTAAGTCTCATCCTTATTCCTACATTGATATACAAGTCCTAACTAGATTATAAGGACTCCCGACAAAAATAACAAAAATAAACTAAAGAGTTAATCACCACTAGTTGGTATCACTTATATGCACCAGTAACCCCCAATTGTAACCATACAAGATCGATATACACGATCCACCACAATAAAATTACCAGTAGGTGTACATACATGAACAGAAATAACAAGAGAACAACGAGGTATGTCCAAATAAGGGGCAAAATATGATGACACATATGAATAGATAGACCCTGGATCAAACAATACAGAAGCATCTCTATGACAAACCGAAACCATACCTGTGATCACAGCATCTGAGGCCACTGCCTCGGGTCTACCCGAAAAAGCATAGTAACGAGCCTGACCACCGTCGATCTGACCACTGATCTAAAAAACCTAATAACATGATTCAATTGTTTCTAGGAATCTTAGGTAAAAATAATTTGTTTTTACCCTAATTGCATCAGTGCAATTTGCGGACGAGGGGGATTCAATTGAACTCCTTTCTTACCTTTAGCTCCACCATCTTATATGGACCCTTTTATTTTTATTATGTCTTATTCTTAGGTAAGTTCACATTAAATCCGCGAGGTTATATGTTACATTGTCAACTTGTAGCACATTCATCAGAATAGTGATTTGGAGGTCTACATATGTAGGGGGAAGTGCACAATTAGTTACTAATTAGATATGTCTTTATTATTTAATCACTGTTTAAAATATATTTACTCTTTAGTCAGTGCTTAATAAATTTTTACCCGTCCGGACGGAAAAACCTCTGTGCTAGACATGGGTGCTATGTAAATATTAAGGACATGGTGTCCTTAACTTCATGAATGCTGTGTAAATATTAAGGACAACGTGTCTTGTATTTGCACTTTCCGTTGTTAAACTTTAGGGCATCATGTCCTTAACTTCATATGTGCAGTGTAAATGTTAAGGACATGACGTCTTTAAATTCATGTGTGCAGTGTAAATAATGTCCTTAACTTGTATTTGCACCTTTTGTTGTTAAACTTTAGGACCTCATGTCCTTAACTTAATATGTACCGTGTAAATGTTAAGGACATAATGTCCTTAACTTTATGAGTGTTGTGTAAATATTAAGGACTGATGTCCTTAACTTCATGAATGCTGTGTAAATATTAAGGACAAAGTGTCCTGTATTTGCACCTTCCGTTGTTAAACTTTAGGCCATCATGTCCTTAACTTCATATGTGCAGTGTAAATGTTAAGGACATGTCGTCTTTAACTTCATGTGTCCAGTGTAAATGTTAAGGACACCATGTCCTTAATATTTACACAACACTCATGAAGAAAGGGTAAAAACATCTTTTCGTATTAATTTTAATAGAGTAGTGACTATTTTTGCTCAGCATTAAAAATACTGGATAAAAACTAAATACTCCCTCCGTTTCAAATTAGATGATGTACTTTCCTTTTTAGTCTGTTCCAAAATAAATGACATATTTCTAAATTTGGTAATAATTTAACTTTAAACTTTTTATTTTACCCATTTTACCCTTAATGAGAAGCTTTTATAACCACACAAATGCCATGGCCCCACAAAACTTTTATCCCTTAAGTTTTTAAGACCACAAATTTTAAAAATACTCTTCTTTTTCTTAAATTTTGTGCCGAATCAAACTATTTCGTCTAAATTGAAACGGAGACGGAGGGAGTACCATATTAAAAAATAGGTATCCCAAGCCATTTTTACACATCTGTATGGCAAAACCATCTTATCGTCTACGTTCTATATGTAACTTCAATATAGAAGAATAAAGTTCAATTTTTCGTACGTTAGATAGACATCGATGAAATTCATCAACGGATTACGTGAGACGGGCAAGGCAAAAAGGCGGTGACGAAAGATGTAGCGCCGGTGGCAGATGTCGACAAAAAACAAAAAGGAAAAAGATAGAACCAATTAACCAAAATTATACTCCTCCATTTATACCTTAACACCTTTTAAGAGGAAAAGCTAACCCCATTAACTTAAAGGGTAAATTAGGAATAACAGAAAAAGTTCTTTTTCCTCCTACGAAGAGAGTTAAAAACCAAATTGCCAACAATCCAAACTACATACATTACATCTCCATCACTTCTGAGCAAATCCTCTTCAAATTTACCCCTCAAATTAAAGGTAAGTTATCCATCCTTTCTCATATTTTCTCCTGCTATGTAATCCGTTTAGCCTGAGGCATATATGATTACTTATTGATAAAAGTTTGTTTTTTTACCCAAAAAATAAAATAAAAAATATTTACATTGGCTTCGCTGTGGGCAGATTTGGGCTTTTGGGGCGGTTATTAATGTGCAGAAGAGTAGTTTGTTTTATAAGAAAACTTGGATCTGTTTGAGTTTGCTTCATTACTTGTGGATCTTTTAGGTATTACACCGAAGAATAGTTTGTTATATAGAACAGATTGTAGGCAGGTACAAATGATATCTTTTAGGGATTTATTTTGGTAAAAAACAGAGAGAATACTAACACTAAGTAAGATGTACCATATCTGGGATTTTGATCTGTTTTAGAATTGGTTAAGCAAAACAAACCAAAGATGTGATATGGGTTGATTGTAACTGTGTTCAGATCTGTAATATGGGCATTTAACCACATTATTAAAGGATGAACTGTGTTAGGAAAGGTTGATCAATCAATCAGTCAATTAATTAGGCCTAATTCTCAAAATAGTTGGGGTCGATCATATATGAATTCTTTTTTCAAGAAAGGGTAAGTATAGGGTCGATTACATATATTCTGTGCCTAGTGGTCAATGAAGTGGGAGAGTAGAACCTTGAGTGAAAACACAAGAGGGGGTGCACTGTGAACTAATTAAATTCTAGTTGACTAAGTTTGATCACTTTCACCTGCACAGAAGGGCAGCCCCGTGCACTAAGCTCCCACTATGCGCGGGGTCCAGGGAAGGGCCAGACCACAAGGGTCTATCGTACGCAGCCCAAGGCTGCATTTCTACAAGAGGCTGTTTCCACGGCTCGAACCCGTGACCTCCTGGTCACATGGCGGCAACTTTACCAGTTACGCCAAGGCTCCCCTTCACCTGCACAGAAAATATTTCTTAAAACAAATGTTAGATGAATCGGGAGATATAATAAGAAAAGTAAAATGGCGAAGGACACGGTCGATTTTTACACTGGTTCACGTACCGATGTGGTACCTACATTCAGTCATCTTGGAGTTGGACCACAAGGCTATCTTATTAATTTTCAGATTTGAGTCGATTACACCTTCTGTGGTTTTACTCGTTCACCACTAGCGATTCAGTTCAACCCTTTGGTTTTACAAGCTCACCAAAGAAACTCTAAATCCTGACACGAGTTATCTCTTTTCACTAACACTTTTTGATACACTGATACTACAATATTACAGTGCTTAGTAGAAAATGAAAGAAAATAATTCTTGCTCGAGGTGTAAGTTGCGTGTTTGATTTTGAGAAGTTCTTCTGAATTTATAGGCAAGGCAAAGCTAGCCGTTGTGGCCTTTCCTCAATGTCTTCAATAGTTTGAATGTGCCGGCTCCTTCCATTAATGAGGGAATTGACTCGACTAGTTCCAATAGAGAATGTTGGAACTGCTTTTAATGACCCAAGGGAGTTTAATACAGTCAGTCTTGATACTTGGAGCGACTGTAATGATCTCAACTGACTTTGGTAATTCTTTGCTTCAATGAATCAACCAGGCTTCGATTAGTTATTCTGAGTTCGCTTTGAGTTTTGACTAGTTTTTGTATGCACAGCTTCCTCTTCTGATGATCTTCATGCGTTTCTCGAGGCTTGTGGGCTGCCTAATCAATGTTGTAATTAGGCTTGTTGAGTTCTTTGTCCTCGTTTTCGACTAATTTGTATTTGGGCTCATTTTCATCCTTTCTTCATGGACTTGGGGCTGTGACTTATGCTTCAAATGAATTCTGCAAAGACTGTTTTTGTTCAGTAGCAACACTAATTAACTTTTCATCATTAAAATACATTACAATGCTAACAATGAGGTCTGTTCAAATCTCAGCGGAGGCAAGAAAACACTAGGTGATTTCTTTCCATTTGCCTAAGTCTTGTTGGCTGAGTTATCCGGTACGTTCGTTGGGGTATCAAACCCGAACGAACAAAATGTTGAATTGAATCGTACCGGAGGTTATTCAGAGGAATAGTTGAGGTGCGCACAAATTGACCCGAACACCACTGTCATGGAAAAAAAAAGAAAAAAGAATTTCTCTGTATCTGTTTCACTCCTTTTAGGGCCACTTTGTTTCCGATAATACCAATTTCTCTGCTTGCGCAATTTGATATATGAAAAGTTATTAGTAACTGCTTCCATTGATCTTCTATTGTTTAATAGCTGTGTATTTACGCAATTGCTTTATTTATATACATTTTATTAACCTTCTAAGTTGTGTTGTTGGGTAATTCTGAACACAATTTAGCTGATTTAGAAAGATTTTACAAATTAGTGAGATATGAGAACAGATTCTTGTGAAAGGAGATACTGATATAAGATTACAACATAATTCAGGCCATGGGTTTGTGGACATTGCTCGAGGGCTGCTTACTTCTTGCAAATGCACTTGCGATATTGAACGAAGATCGTTTCCTTGCTCCAAGAGGATGGAGCTTCCAGGAATATTCAGGGGTCAGAAGAAATTCATTCAAGGGCCAGCTACTTGGTCTTATTTATGCAACTCAATATCTGAGAGTTCTTCTCATACTCTTCAACACACTTTGTATTGTTGTAAAGTTTGTATCTGGATGATGATTCTAGCGTGAGGTATGCTTGTTTAACTTTGTTGCTACATTTTGAGATTGATGTGTGTATTTGGACCATTATATCTGAGAGTCCATTCAAGGGCCGTCTACTTGGTCTTACTTATGCAACTCAATATCTGAGCGTTCTCCTCATACTCCTCAACACACCTCTCTATTTTTGTAAAGTTTGTATCCAGATTATGATTTATGGGTGAGGTATGCCTGTTTAACTTGGTTGCTGCATTTCAAGATTGAGTTGGACAATTATTTCTAGTTTAACCAAAGGAACGGTGGACAAGCATTCTGGGGAGAAATTAGAAATTGCTTTTCATCACAAAAGCTAATATGTACTTGGTGTGATATTAAAGTTTTGAAATAACCTTGGGATCCCATCCTGAACTAGTTGATCTCTTTTCTGCATCATATCTCTGACAATGTCTAGGATTTATAGTGGGTAATATCAGGAGGCTACATTGTAGCATTTTTCTACTTTCTCTCATTTCCTTTTTGTTTTTTGGGTGGGGGTGGGGGATTTAGCACAAAGTAATCTTTTGCTGACCAGTTTTCTGAACTACAGTTTCTTAAAGTAAGCTAATATGCTTTATGTCATGGTTGCACTCATAAGGTGATCGAGTAATAATGTTGCTACAGTCAAATAGGAATGATGTTTGATGCATTTTCTATTTTTTAATAGCAGCATAAAATTGATCTCTTGATTTATAGTAGACCATTCTATTTGTTGAAATAATTTTTTTTTGTATATACAGACACTGAAGTTCATAGATGGAAGGGTTCAGAAAGCTTCCTTGAGGAAAAACACCAACTCTAGTCGCATCTTGGTAGATACCCTGATACAAACTAATCTTCTTCGATTAGTTTCTCGGTCTTTATGGACACGACTGTTGTAAAATAGGTCATCAGTGCCTACCTCTGCATGTTCTTATTCAAGAATCATGTTCTTGGAGTCTAAGCTCTCTTTTTTGCACTGCTGCATATTTTGATTTCACATAAGATAATCTTCTTAGAGTTTGCTAATTGATGTTATTGTTCTATTAATGTTACCATTTCCAAAAAAAAAAAAAGTTATTGCTCTATTTCCAGAAAACATACCTTTTTCCAAATATGAGTATGGGTGGAGAAAACCAATTCCTGTGATAAAAGGGAGTCTTGTAGTTAGGATTGTGATATGATGAATAAAGACCTAGTCTTTCAACTTTAGGCTCTCATTGTTCTGAAAAACGTGAATCTTGTTATGTTGTTTCATATGTCAACTGATATCTTCCGTCAATACCAGCTTCTAAGCTGATTAGAGCTGTGCTAGTGTAGAATATGTGTGTACCCTTCGCAAAAAAGAAGGCACAGAATTCAAACAGAGTGTTGTATACCTGGGGGGGGGGGGGGAGGGGGATAGCTCAATGGCGAAAATGCTACAATTCAAAATGTAGTGTTACAAGTTCAAATCGTAATGGCCTTTTGGCTACTCTTGCTTAGTTCACCCTTCTTACTCCCCCTATTAACCATGCGAAAGGGTGGCAAATGGGCGGATCGGGTTGAATATGGACGGGTAATGCAAAAATGGTGGATATGATATCTATGACTTTTTGAATATGATCACTTCTGAGAGAATTCCTAGTCTCCCAAACTTGAGGAGCCTCCATTTTGAGTCTTCACAAATGTAAAAGTTAAACCCATTGGTTATCTATTTTTAAGTGGATAATATGGATCTTATCCATATTTGGCCCATTTTAAAAATTTCATTATCCAACCCATTTTTTAGTGGATAATATGGATGGATAACTGTTTTTTTAATCTGTTTTCCTGCCACAACTAACCATGCGCAAAGGTAAAGAACTCATTTGCTGTAGATACTGATATAAGACTTATTACTAGTGCAGAAAATAGTTTTGAATACTGAATACTTCTAGGAGAGTTGCTGAGGTTTCAAACATGACAGGAATTAGACTTTACTCTATCTTGACTATTAATTTTGATCTTTCTAGCATAGCTGTAATAATATGGGGCATTTGCGTCGGGCACACAACCTTAAGGTCAGGTTTTAAAGTTTATTTCTAATAATAAGTTGCAAAAATGTTGGGTTTATTATATGCCTCGTGAAAACTCTTCTACGCGTAGAGTTCATCTTTCCTGGAAAATTTAAGATAGAGCTACTTCGGAGAAGCATCAGGATTTACTGCAATGTCATCTTGCATTTCCGCGCATGCTAAGCAGTTGGTTCTGGGTTCGTTGATCATTTGTAACTATCCTCTTGATTAGAGTTGTGATATACTACTGAAACAAGAGGTGGCACCACCCCCCACTTCTAGCAGCTTTCCTCATTCAACACTGAGTTGGGTCCAAAACTCAAGATAAAATGTACTTAGAGTTCCTAATTCATATTTCAACCTGTCTGTCTGTTTGTCTGTAAATTCATTAGCATCCCACTACTTGGACAAATATTTACCTAGGAAAAATCATAACAATCTTATTCTAATGGAGAAGCTGCATACAATTAACACCCTGAATATGAGAGACATTTCAATCCAAATAACATAGGATGAATTATAGATCTGCAAATGCATGATAAGTTTTTGAATCCATGGCAATAAGTCTTACAGCAGCTACTAGTGCAGCAACAGCAATGCAACTAAAGAAGGCAATATTGAACCAATGCCAGGTTTTCTGAAATGAGGAAAGCTGCAGCTTTTTCATTGCAACAATGTACATGTGGTTAGGGAGAATAAATGTGAGCGGGAATGTATTGATAGCACCAGTGAAGCTCATGAAATCTCCAAGGAAAGGTAACAAAGCGGACAGGAAAATGGTAATTGCTAGATATCCACCTCTTACTACAGTTCTGAATGCCAGGTTTCGAAAAGCCACTGCACTTCCTTTGATTCCATATTTGGTATCCAAGTACTCGTATGTTGGACTTGCAACTACCTGCAGTAAGCAATAATAAATGCTAAGTTTATAGTATATGAAAAGATTGGACATTGTGTAGGGCCCACTAAAAGGGGAAATCCCAGTGTTGAGTGTAGAGAACTCTAGGTGTGTGGGTGTACAGCTGTAAATGAGCAGTAGTTAAGTTAAGAAAGGTCGGTGGTTAGTTGTATAAGTAGCAGTTAGTTAGTTATAAACACTGTACATATTTCATTTCTTACGGTTCATCTAATGGAATCAGTTGGGAGCTTCTCTTCTCTTCTCTCTAATTACTTCTGTGCATGTTCTCGTCTGACTCCATAGCTGAGCTCTTCAACATGGTATCAAAGCTGTGAGCTAGATCCCTCAGCTCAGCAAGCAATAGACGAGTGTTAAGCAGCAGTTGTTGAGTAAATTTCTCAGCTAAGAGCAAAAGTCCCAAAATTAGGGCTTTTCTGTATCTGGCTGGAACTCAACGAACATCTCTGCTCCTTTTGAAAAATTGCGAGTACAATCCTTTGCTGAAATTGCGTCGCAATGATGCCAATTAATGAAGAAGTACCGTTTGCTCAAACCTCAAGTACATTGGCTGCTCAATCACACAACACTCAGAATCTCGAGCTTGTTCATCACAATCATCCGCTATACATTCATCCTTCAGACACTCAAGGTTCTGTTCTCATCTCAATTCAACTTCAAGGTTCTAAAAATTACTTGATTTGGAGTAGATCTATCAAAATTGTTCTTCACGGTAAAAACAAATTAGGTTTTGTGCTAGGAACCTATAGAAAGGAGATGTATGATGTGAGTCTACATGAGTTGTGGGATAGGTGTAATGCAATTGTGTTAGCATGGATAATGAACTCAATTTTTCCAAGTCTAAATAGCACAATGATATATGCTTCTAATGCATATAAGGTGTGGGAAGACTTAAGAGAGAGGTTTGACAAAGTGAATGCATCTAGAGTTTGCTATTTGCATAAGGAAATTGCCACACTTATTCAGGGAGTGTCTTCAGTATCTATATATTTTTCGAAACTACGTGAACTGTGGGATGAATATGAAACTCTAGATCCTCCACCCTCTTGTGGATGCCTTGAGTCCAGGCAACATGCTAAACATTATCAAGTGCAAAAACTGTACCAATTTTTGTCTGGTTTAAATGAGTCTTATGAGAATGCTAAGAATCAAGTTCTAATGATTAGACCACTGCCAAACATAAACCAAGATTATGCTATGATTGTTAATGTTGAGAGCCAAAGGAAAACAGGTGGAGGGAATGCCAGTGGTGCTGGTACTGAGATTGGAGAACCTGCTTCACTCTCAAGCAACAGAGGAGCAAGTGGAGGAGGCTACAGACCTAGAAATAACTATGGGAAGGCCCCCCTTACTGTGAATACTGCAAGCTTAAGGGTCACATAAAGGATAATTGCTATAAGCTACATGGTTATCCAGTTGACTTCGAGTATTAAAAGAAAGGAGGAGGACCTAACAACTATGCCAACAATGTGATCAATACTAGTTCAGCACCTTCAACACCTGATATGCAACATAATATATCTCAGTCCAGTTCTCAGACTGTTGGGAATTCATCATCTACACAAGTATCATCACCTGCTCAATTCTTTACTCCAGAACAATACTCTCAAATTTTGCAAATGCTAAATCAAGGAAAGGAAGTTGAATCTGTAGCCAACACAGCTAAAGTAGGACCTACAGGTATTACCACATCCTTTATGTCTAATCTAGTTGATAATAACTGGATAGTTGACACAGGGGATACTAATCACATGGTACACAACTTGGGGTTGCTAAGTAAATTCAAGGAGTTGACAGGTTTGAAAATAAACAGAGTGCACCTACCTACTGGAGAATAAGTAATCATTAAGAAAACTGGTGATTCACACATTTTTCAAGATAGAACTCTTCATAATGTTCTATATATACCAGACTTCAAGTATAATCTGTTATCAGTCTTTAGGATCACAAAAGAGTTAAAATGTCTAGCAACATTCTTTCCCGATTTCTGCCTGTTTTAGGAACTCTTCAGTGGGAATGTGATAGGGATTGGTAAGGAGGATCAGGGCCTCTACATACTGAAAGCTAGTTCACAAGGAGGATTCAATTCTGATTCTGCTAGCAAACATTGTCTGCATACTTCATATGTAAATAGTTCATGTGTAGATAATGTCTTTAGTTTCAGTACTAAGAATAAAACTGAGGGTGGGCATACAGCATATCTTTGTGGCATAGGAGGCCTTGACATCCACCTCTAAAGGTCTTGAGAAACATTAGTACTCTCACAAACATACATGTGAAAGATCACAATTGTACTGTATGTCCTATTGCCAAGCAAACAAGATTGCCCTTTTCCTTAAGTAATAACAGTTCTGTTTCTGGATTTGATCTTGTTCATGCTGATGTTTGGGGTCCCTATAGAGTTCCAACACATGATGGTAGGAGATACTTCATGACTCTGGTAGAAGATTACTCTAGATATACTTGGATCTTTTTAATGAATAATAAGTCAAACTCTGTTGTTATTCTGAGAGATTTTCTTGTATTGATCAAGACTCATTTTAATTGTGCTGTTAAGTGTCTCAGAACAGACAATGGATCCGAGTTCTTTAATGAGCAGGTAAATAAGTTATTAAGGAACATGGAGTGATTCATCAAAGTTCTTACATCTACACACCTCAGCAGAATGGGGTGGTAGAAAGAAGACACAAATATATCTTAGATATGGCTAGAGCCTTGAGGTTCCAGGCTTTCATCTCCTTACAGTTTTGGGGAGAATGTGTAACAACTGAAGTATATCTTCTGAATAGCCTACCTACCACTCTTCTAAGGGACCAATCTCTATTTGAGAGACTGTTTCACAAAGCTCCTTCCTTGCAGCATCTAAAAGTATTTGGAAGCTTATGTTATGCCACTAATGTGAAGAAAACCAACAAGTTCTGTCCTAGAGCAATTCCTGCTGTGCATTTGGGGTATTCTAACACTCAAAAAGGCTATCATTTATATGACCTCAGTAGTAAAGAGTTTTTTGTTAGCAGAGATGCAGTCTTCAAGGAAGACATCTTTCCATTCAGAGACATGAAATCTAAGATCACACCTCTATTTCTTATTCTAGAACTTAAAGTGTCAGATCCTGTATCCTCTTCCATTACTGAGGAAACTCCTTCTTCTCCTGCTTCTCCTACTGTGTCTTTTCCACCATATTCTCATGTCCCTTCTCCCAGTTCCTCATTATCCTCTAAGTCAGTGGTTCAGCCAACTGTAGAGACAATCAGAAGATCTTCTCGACCCTCTAAACCACCTGTGTGGATGCAGGATTATGTAGTGCAGTCTAAGCTGCCCTCCTGTTCTTATCCTATCTCCTCCTATGTCTGTTATGATCACTTGTCCCCTAACTATAAAGCTTCTTTGGCTGCTTACTCAGCAATACTTGAGCCTTCATCCTATGCTGAAGCATGCAAAGATCCCCTCTGGGTTGATGCCATGAAGGCTGAAATAACAAGACTTGAAGAGAACCAGACTTGGACCATAGTTGACTTTCCTCAGGACAAAACTACCATTGGTTGCAAATGGGTGTTCAAGGTAAAATACAAATCAAATAGAGAGGTGGAAAGATACAAAGCCAGGCTTGTAGCTAAATGCTATAGCCAACATGAGGGACTGGACTATACTGAGACATTCTCTCCTGTGGCCAAAATAGTTACAGTAAGGTCTATGGTTGCTCGAGCAACAACTTCTCACTGGTACATTTTTCAGATGGATGTGCATAATGCATTCCTCCAAAGGGACCTTTCTGAATAGGTTTTTATGCAAATTCCAGATGGCTTTTCAATCCAGGAGGAGTATCAGAAGGTGTGCAGGTTCAACAAGTCCTTGTATGGGCTGAAACAAGCTCCTAGACAGTGGAACTTGAAGTTAACAGAAGTTCTGTTGGATATGGGGTTCAAACAGTCTCATTATGACTATTCTCTCTTCACACAACAAAAGGGATCAAACCTGGTAGTCATACTTGTCTATGTGGGAACTAACTTGAAGCTGATTGAGCAAGTGAGGAAGGATTTACAGGTCAGGTTCAAAATGAAAGACCTTGGGGAGCTAAAATACTTCTTGGGCATTGAATTCTCTAGATCAGAAAAGGGAATTCAAATGTGCCAAAGAAAGTATGCACTTGAACTAGTTTCTGAACTTGGTCTGTCAGGTGGAAAGCCAGTGACTACACTAGAGTTCAATCACAAGCTAACCTCTATGGAATTTGATAAGATTGTCACCAAGAATGGTAGTGACAATGATAGTGAACTTGAAGACAAAGGGAGATATCAGAGAATAGTAGGTAGACTATTGTACTTGACCATGACTAGGCCTGACATAGCCTTTGTGGTTCAAGTACTTAGTCAGTTCATGCATGCTCCTAAACAGTCTCACATGCGTGCTGCCATGAGAGTCATCAGATATATAAAGGGAACTCCAGGCCTAGGTCTGTTCATGCTAGCAGGTGGAAATATGAAGTTAACTGCTTACTGTGATTCATACTGGGGTGTTTGTGTGGAAACAAGAAGATCAGTAACTGGTTATGTGATCAAGTTTGGAGAAGCCTTGATATCCTGGAAATCAAAGAAGCAAGGAACAGTCTCAAGAAGCTCAGCTGAAGCAGAATTCAGAAGCATGGCCACAACAGTAGACGAAATTACATGGTTAACAAGACTGTTTAGAGAGCTTAGCATTGAGGTTGAGGTTCCAATACATCTTTTTTGTGATAGCAAAGCTGTTATTCAAATTGCAGCTCATCCCATCTTTCATGAGAGGACAAAACACATTGACATAGACTGTCATTTTGTGAGGGAGAAAATTCAGGAAGGTCTGATTCAAACACAGCATATTAGAACCAAAGAACAACTTGCAGATGTGCTAACAAAGAGCCTGTGTAGTCCACAACATGATTACTTAGTAAGCAAGCTGCGAAAGAAGAACCTGTTTTCATCCCTCAGCTTGAGGGGGGAGTGTAGAGAACTTTAGGTGTGTGGGTGTACAACTGTCAATGAGTTGTAGTTAAGTTAAGAAAGGTCAGTGGTTAGTTGTATAAGTAGCAGTTAGTTAGTTATAAACACCGTACACATTTCATTTCTTACGGTTAATCTACTGGAATCAGTTGGGAGCTTCTCTTCTCTTCTCTCTAATTACTTCTGTGCATGTTCTCGTCTGACTCCATAGCTGAGCTCTTTAACATTGAGGTCTTTGATTAAGGATGGAGAGATCCTACGAAATAAATATTAGTACGTACGTAGTTGATGAAAGTAGAGCGTTACTTACATGCAAAGCAATGATGGATTGCAGGAAAGCAGCGAGGTTGGCTAATCCCCTCAGCCAAACTTACAGGGCCACTGACATTGTTGAGCAAATAGGATGATGATTTGGATCCATATGGCCAATACCCCATGTAAGTAACAACGTGCAGTGGCACAACTCCTATAGTAAACTGAAAATATAGGGCTTTCAACAACAGGTGCTCTTACTGTAGCCTGTCACGCAATGGATTATGAGGATCAAATGAAACTGAACAACATATATATAAGTGCAGGTAGAAGAGCTGGAGAATCTTCGTTTCGTTATAAGAGTATATATCACTCCCTCCATTCCAATTTATGTGAACCTGTTTGAGTGGGCACTGAGTTTAAGAAAGAATGAAGATTTTTTCAATTTGTGGTCCTAAACAAGTCAAAAAAGAGTCGAGAGTATTTGTGTGGTTATAAAAGTTTCTCATTAAGGGTAGAATTAGAAGTTTAAGCTAAATTATTTCTAAATTTAGAAAAAGGGTCATTTTTTTTGGAACAGACCACAAAGGAAATAGATTCACATAAACTGGAACGAATGAAGTACTTATTTTTCTTTAAAAATATGTACCGCATCGATCAAACTGTCCATCGCGCTAATTACTTGGATCTCTGGGATCATTCCTGTGTTATATACAAAAACAAGACTCGCAATAGTTGAGAAAGTTCTGCTTGTTCTGGTTCCTGGAATGCTATAGTCCCTAGGAGGAGCATTAATGCCTGTAATTAAGGAGAAGTATTTATTAAACACATGCACTACCTCCTTAAAAATAATGTAGGACATTCCATCTTTAAGAGACAAAGCAAAGGCTATTGTGAAATAAACTAGACTTAAGAATGTCGAAACTGCCAACCAAACTCTAAGCGCTGACAAATGGGGTACTGCAATGGCGAATAACACACATGCCAATCCACCTATTACGATAAAGTATGGCAGCTTCATCTCGTCATCGTCTCTAAACAGTGTTTACCCTTAAAATTGGATAACAATTAAACTTATAATGTGGATTTAAGAATACGTGATTTCACTTAATACCAATTGAAATATATGAAGATTAATGATAGAATTGTAAAATAAAGTAAATCAAACCAGTATTTGAGTAGAACTCAACCCTTGAGTGAGAGTATCCTCGAACTGGTTGATGCAAGAACAATAAAAATACAATAAGCTGGAGAACAAGAGTGTGAGCGAGAAAGAAAATTATATTGCTTTTTTATCAGTTGTCCCCAAAATGGTTAGAACTCCCCTTTATATAGTAGAAGAATTCTATATATGGTACAATTCTAATTACAGAAGGAAATCCCATGATTAGCTAAACAACCGTTCTTGATTCAACCCGTTATGAGATTTTCGCCATGATCTTCGACCAGTCGCGGATATCTTGCTTTTCTGTTATTATGCTATCTTCAGTATTGCTCGATGCCTGTCTTGTTTGGTCTCGATTGCTGTCAGCCTCGATCTTAGCAGGTGTCTCGAATCCAGAGCTCGGTACCTTGTCTTCGTGCCTTGACCCGATCCACTTCGGGGTTGACCTTCGATGCAATTTCTTAGTCTCGGTCAGCATAGAAAAATCGGGTGGGCCCGATTTTAACCGTATACAGATAGTCCCCTCATTTTTTGGAGTATGACGACAAGGAGCGAACTGAATCTTTAATTCTCTAGTTTGACTTATTATGACGTCATCATTGTCATGACGTCATCCTCGTAAATAACCGAAAACGTCCCGTCAGTACGGTTCCTCAAGTCATTAATGAGCGTTAGTTGGTGGTCGGCTACTAGTGCTTTTGAATCGTCACTGTAAATCCCATAAATAGGCCCTCTCTTCATTGATTCAAATTTTACTTTCACTTTCTTCTCCAAAGCCTTTACCTCTTTCAAGTTTTTCCATTTTGCGAAATCCTCAGGTTTTGTTGTTAACCCCTTCTCAAACACCAAATCCTACTACTTCCTTCTTTCTTCAAACCCATACTAAAAATGGCAAAAACATAAAAAACGGTACCACAAAAAGAAGCTGCTTCATCTTCTCAACCGGCCGGCGGGAAAATGCCGGCGGAACCCCGTATTGAGGAGTGTATTCCCGGGGGGTGCGCGTTAAACTCCAATTTCAAAATCGATAAGTCTTCGTCGGTTCCAGGTCGATGCGAGCCTGTGTCAAGATATTTATGTTCGATAGTAGAGAAATACCTCGAGCAGGTAAAGAAAGACTGTAACTGGGGGGATATAGAGGTGGTGATCGCGACCACCGAAGAGGACATAACTACCCATGTGAAAGGGTTTCTAAGTGCTTACACTTACCTTTTCACGATGGGACTCCTCGACCCCGTCGTCGTTGATTTTTGTCGTCAGTATCAAATAACCCTAGGCCAAATCCATCCTTCTTTTTTGGTGAATTGTTATTCTGCTCCGATTCTTCGTGAGCAAAGTCGAGGGGATGCCTTTCACCCTCGACCACCTCATCAGGTTATACAGCCCCCACCTCTATCGAGGCGGGTTAATAAAACTCCAACGCCGGGCCACCAAAGTGCTGTTCTCGAGCATAGACGAGGACAAGGACTGAGGTTGGACGGGTCAGTTTTTTCGAGTGAGGACTTCCGACCTAATCTTGACTGAGAAGATGCCATTTCCTGAGAAATGGAATATGAAGCGTAAGTATAATCCCACTGTTAGTTCTTATTTATTATTTTTCCCTTTACTTCCTCTTATCGATATCCCTTTCCATGATGTAGTGGTTGCTTGGATGCCTCGTGCAATTCCTAATCTCGAGAGCTGGGACTAATTGTCATCGGTCGAAAGTCAGCTCCGAGGCTTGAAGGAGAATAGTTCAGCTCAAGCAAAGAAGATAGGGGAGCTCGAGGCTTAGTTGGCTTCCGAACTTGCAAGGGACAAAACTGAAGCCGAAAAAGCAAAGTCCGAGGCTGAGGCGATCGTGGCTGTCTATCAGGATGATGCTGAAGCTCCTCAGGCCCAAGCGAGAGAGGCTACCGAGACCGCTCACACTCGAGCATATTGGATTGCCGAACTTGCCAAATTCCAATCTCGGAGGGAAACCCTCGAGGAGATCCACGCTCGAGGTTTCGATCTTACCAACGAGATAGTTAAGGCTAGAGAGCATGAAGCCGAAGCTGGAGCGCTGGCCACTTCCGATGATGATGACGATGATGGCAGCAAGAGCGGGTCTGAGAATGGGGAGGATCTCGATGGAGAAGAAGCTACCCCCGGAAGAGATCAAGAACCTTATGATCTTTCACTTTTGAACTTTTGTATTGGATCCTGATCGGACCTTGTTAATATTCTCATATATATAAAGATCTCTTTCCTTCTGACTTGTCTTTATTTCATTTATGCCTTGTGAAAGTTTTGTTTTATTTATGCCTTATGAAAGTTTTGTTCATAAGTTCGAGGCTTAGGCAATTTGATTGAAACCGAACTAGTGTAGCTTTTATAATCGAGTGAGTACTTGCTCGAACTCGGAGTAGGGTGACCCTTAGGTATTAATTGAGTGAGGATGATTTCTTTGAACTCAAAAATAAACTGGCCCTTTAGGCTCATAAATTAGGCCGATACAGCCATAGCAAAAAGAATAGCTTTCTCTCTTTTTTCGGATTGAAAGGTTTATCGTTTAATCATATAAATTCTGTTGTGCCTTAACACGAAATAAAGGATTTGCTCGAGAGTTTGAACGGTTCCGTACCCATTAGGATTTTCAAGGGTCGATATTATCGAGACCCTTTGTTTCGTAATGCCTTAGCATAAAATAAAGAATTTGTTTGAGAGTTCGAACGCCTTTGTATCCATTAGGGTTTTCGAGGGTCGATATTATTGATACCCTTAGAAATTTAGCCGAGGGTAGCCTTTTTTAACCGATTTATGAAAATATTCGAAGGCCTGTTTAATAACAGAAATCGAACGTCTCCGAACTGTGTTGATTTGGCCGTAGCCTTTAACTTGGGATTCGCCTTTTGGGATTATTCCCCTGTTATACTTCAAACTTGTTCGAAGTATCAGTCCTCGAGTGGGGTGGCCGTGGCCTATAAAATTGAGGATTGCCTTTTTAAGGTCTTACGATCTCAAGGTTTAGTAATTAGATCGTGTCGATTTTTCGGACGGCAGTCCCCGAATATCGAGTAAATTGTTTGAACTTCAATTGTGATCGGCCCTTAAGCCATTTTCCACTATAGATCATAAGTATGAAATTGTAAAGTAATATTTTCTAAAACATGGGGCATCTGGTAAGGAAAAATACTTCTTCCAATAAATTATACATGCATACATGTTTTGCCATTAGGGCTCGAGTAATCTACATGGACACGGTTCATTTGACCGTTTGGTCCTCTACAAAATTTACCTATCGAGACCCTGTCGACATGAAGTATTTTTCTTGTAACTATCCGAGGGTGATGCCCCCCAGTATTCGAGGTTGATTGTAAAGGAGCCTCGGATACTATTGAATTGATCTAAGTTAGCACGAACAATCGTTTCCTCGTTAAAAACCTCGCCGGAAAAACACATTTGGGATAAAAACCGGTCTAAGAAAAAAAGAGTGCAATGCGTGCTTTCAGACCTAAGGACTGTGTTTAAAGAATCCTTTGATGTCTTCGATTAAATACCTATAAACGGTTAGTATAAAATATAAATGAGAATGGAGAAGGTTGTACCTTAGCAGTAATATCATTTGAGGAGTGATATATTCCAATTGTTTGGTAATTGTTCGCCGTTTTCCATGCCAAGTTTGTAGGATCCTTTTTCGATGATATCGAGGACCTGGTATGGTCCCTCCCAGTTTGGACCAAGTTTTCCTTCGTTTGGGTCTCGAGTATTGAGGGTGACCTTTCTCAGAACCAAGTCCCCAATTTTGAAGTGTCAAAGATTGGCTCTTCGATTGTAGTACCTTTCGATCCGCTGTTTCTGTGCGGCCATTCGAACGAGGGCGGCCTCCCATTTTTCATCTAGCAATTCGAGGCTTGTATTCATAGACTTGTGATTTGACTCTTCCGTTGCATATTGAAACCTGATGCTGGGTTCCCCGACTTCAACCGGGATCAGAGCTTCAGCGCCGTATCCTAAAAAAAATGGTGTTGCCCCTACTGGATTTTGACGTCGTTCGATATGCCCAAAGGACTTCGGGCAATATTTCTCTCCATTTTCCCTTGGCGTCGTTCAATCTCTTTTTTAGATTTTGAATGATGGTTTTGTTTGTTGATTCGGCCTGTCGGTTCCCACTAGAATGATATGATGTCGACAGTATTCTCTTTATTTTGTGATCTTCGAGAAATTTTGTCACTTTGCCGCCGACAAATTGCTTTCCATTGTCGCATACGATCTCGGCAAGCATCCCGAATCGGCATATAATGTGGTCCCAGATGAAATCTATGACTTCTTTCTCTCTAATTTTCTCGAAAGCCTGCGCTTCAACCCACTTAGAGAAATATTCAGTCATAAACAAAATAAATTTAGCTTTACCTAGGGTCGATGACAGAGGTACGGCGATATCCATTCCCCACTTCATGAATGACCATGGGGATAAGACTGAGTGGAGTTGCTCTCCGGGTTGGTGAATCATCGATGCATACCTTTGACATTTGTCGCACTTTCGAACAAACTCTTTTGTATCTTTTTCCATATCGGCCCAATAGTATCCTGCTCTGATGACTTTGTGAACCAACGATTCGGCACCATAATGATTTCCACAAGTGCCCTCGTGCATTTCTCGTAGGACGTAGTCGGTATCTCCTGGTCCCAAACATATTGCCAATGGTCCATCGAACATCCTTCTATACAATGTTCCGTCTTGGGCCAATGTGAATCATTCGACCTTCGTTTGTAGAGCCCTCGATTCCCTAGGGTCCGATGGAAGCTTCCTGTTCTTTAGATATTCGATATATTTGTTCCTCCAATCCCATGTCAGACTTGTGGAGTTGATTTCGGCATGGCCTTCTTCGATTACTGACCTTGAAAGTTGTACGACAGTCCCCGAGCTAATCTCGCCATCTTCGACTGATGATCCCAAATTTGCAAGGGCATCGACTTCGCTGTTTTGTTCTCGAGGCACATGCTGTAAGGTCCATTCCTTAAATCGATGTAGAGTCACCTGCAATTTGTCCAAGCACCTCTGCATTCAATCTTCTCGGACCTCGAAAGTTTTGTTGACTTGGTTTACCACGAGCAGGGAGTCACATTTGGCCTCAATGACTTCTGCTCCCAAACCTTTAGCTAGCTCGAGACCTGCAATCATGGCCTCATACTCGGCCTCATTGTTAGTTATCTTGGAAGCTTTGATAGCTTGCCTAATTATATTACCCGTGGGCGGCTTCAAAATGATGCCTAGCCCGGACCCCTTCACGGTTGAAGCACTGTCTGTGAAGAGGGTCCACACCCCAATGACGTACTCGACTTTATTAATAGTTCTTTTTCTACCTCGGGTACGAGGGCTGGCGTAAAGTCGGCCACGAAGTCCGCTAAAATTTGAGACTTGATAGCCGTTCGGGGTCGATACTCGATATCGTACCCACTGATCTCGACGACCCATTTGGCCAATTGGCCCGAAAGTTCGGGCTTATGCAAAATATTGCAAAGAGGATAAGTAGCCACCACGCAGATCGGGTGACACTGAAAATATAGTTTTAATTTCTTAGAGGCGCTTATTAGGGCAAGCGCTAATTTTTTTAAGTGTGGGTATCGGGTCTCGGCCTCACCTAGAGTTCGACTAACATAATAAATAGGAAATTGCGTACCTTGCTCTTCTCGAACTAGAAGTCCACTTATCGCGATTTCCAAGACTGCTAAGTACAAGTATAGTTGCTCATCCTCTTTCGGAGTATGAAGCCGTGGCGGGCTCGAGAGGTACCACTTTAGTTATTCCAATTCTTGTTGGCATTCCGGGGTCCATGCAAAATCATTGTTCTTTTTGAGTGGTGAGAAGAACCTATGACTTCTATCTGAAGACCTCGAGATGAATCGGCCTAGGGCGGCTATGCGCCCTGTTAATCTTTGTACGACCTTAACATTATCCACGACTGTGATGTCTTCAATTGCCTTGATCTTATCGGGATTGATTTCGATACCTCGATTTGATACCATAAAGCCGAGGAATTTGCTCGAGCCGACCCCGAATGCACATTTCTCCGGTTGAGTTTCATGTTGTATTCCCTTAGTATATCGAAGGTCCCCTGCAAATGTGTCAAATGGTCCTCTGCTCGCAGGGACTTAACTAGCATATCATCAATATAAACTTCCATTGACTTACCTACTTATTCTTCGAACATTCGATTTACTAAACGTTGATAAGTGGCTCCAACATATTTTAGTCCAAATGGAATTACATTATAGCAATAGGTGCCGTACTTAGTGATGAACGAAGTCTTTTCCTGATCTTCCGAGTTCATTTGTATTTAATTGTACCCGGAGTAGGCAGCGAGAAAACTAAGGATTTCGTGGCCGGCCGTGGCCTCAATCATGTGATGATATTCGGCAGAGGAAAAGAGTCTTTAGGACATGCTTTGTTTAAATCTTTATAGTCTACGCACATTGTAAGTTTATTTCCCCTTTTAGGGACTATGACTACGTTTTCTAACCATTCAGGGTATTTTACCTCCCGAATGGATCCTATTTTGAGAAGTTTGGTTACCTCGTCCTTGATGAAAGCATGTTTTACCTCGTACTGGGGTCTTCTCTTTTGTTTTATCGGGCGGAACTTCGGGTCCAAGCTTAGTCGATGTGCAGCGATTTCCGGCGGGATCCCTGTCATATCTAAATAGGACCAAGCAAAACAATCCATATTATTGGTAAGAAATTTGATGAGTTTTTCCCTGAGCTCGGGGGTTAACCCCGTACCCAGGTATACCTTTCGATCGGGTAGATGCTCGATCAGTACGACTTGCTCCAGTTCCTCGACCGTCAATTTGGTGGCGTTGGAATCCTCGGGGATTATGAAGGATCGAGGGATCCAATATTCATCATCTTCGTTCGTTCCCTGCTTCTCCGATTGAGTCGAGGCTGGTAGCTATGGTTGCTATTTAGCTTTCTTTTTTCCTTTGGATTCCGATCCTTTTGTTGACGAAAGCGCCGATACCGGTATGACTTCATCGACTGCGAACATCTCTTTAGTAGCATGCTATTCCCCATACACCATTTTTACTCCATCCGGTGTTGGGAATTTCAGCATTTGGTGAAGGGTTAAGGGGACTTCCCTCATATTGTGAATCCATGGTCTTCCGAGCAGTGCGTTGTATCTCATATCTCCTTCGATCACATGGAACTTTGTTTCTTGAATAATTCCAGCTACATTTACTGGTAGGATGATTTCACCTTTAGTTGTTTTGCTTGCCATGTTAAAGCCATTGAGAATTCAAGCTGCGGGTACGATCTGATCTTGTAGGCCGAGCTGCTCCATGGCCCTCGATCGAATAATATTGGCTGAACTTCCTAGATCAATTAAAACACGTTTAACCTGAATTTTATTCATAAGGATAGAGATTACCAAAGCATCATTGTGGGTTTGTAAGATCCCTTCTGCTTCTTCATCATTGAATGATAAAGCGCCTTCTGGCACATAGTCTCGAGTTTGTTTTTCTCTGGTGATTGATACTTTAGTGCGTTTGAACACGAGACCTTGTGGAATATTGACCCCAACAATGATCATGTGAATCACGTGCTGTGGTTCTTCCTGCTCGTTTTTCCTATTTGCGTTTCTGTCTCTGATATGGTTTTTAGCTCGGGCGCTCAAGAATTCTTGAAGATGACCCTCGTTGAGTAGACGGGCCACCTCCTCCCTTAGTTGTCTGCAATCTTCAGTTTTATTACAATATGTACCATGGTATTTTCATGTTTGATTGAGGTTTCTTTGGGATGGATCGGTTTTTAGGGGTCTGGGCCATCTAGTATCTTTGATTCTCCCAATGGCTGACACAATACCTGATGTGTCGATGCTGAAGTTGTATTATGACAATCGTGGTGCTTATGTGGGATTGACATGTTTATCGAAGCCACTTTTTCTCATGAGCCCTCGAGAGCTCTGTCTTCGATCGTTCCTTCGATCATTTTGAATGGGATTGTGTCCTGGGCTACTGTTTCTATGATCTGCGTTGTATGATAGATACCGATCTCTGCTCGATCGGGGTTCTCTATCGATATCCCTTTGAGTTCTGTCGACGGGCTTGTTTGGATAAGCGTAATCGGAAGGGGTCCCCAATTAATCATTCTCGACCCTGATCTTCGACTGGTACCGATTATGTACATCGGACCAGGTTACCGCTGGATATTCAATTAAATTCTGCTTTAGTTGTCGTGATGCCACTGAACTTCGTTCGTTCAAACCTTGAGTAAAGGATTGAACAGCCCAATCGTCTATGACCGGCGGTAGTTCCATGCGTTCTATCTGAAATCGAGATGTAAATTCCCTCAACATTTTGTTGTCTTTTTGTTTCACCTTGAAGAGGTCCGATTTTCTAGTCGCGACCTTTATTGCTCCGGCATGTGCCTTTACGAAGGAGTCTGCAAGCATGGCGAAGGAATCAATGGAATTAGGCGGCAAATTGTTGTACCATATCATTGCTCCTTTCGACAAGGTTTCTTCAAATTTCTTCAGTAGAACAGATTCAATCTCATCATCTTCTAAGTCATTTCCCTTTATTGCGCATGTATAAGAAGTGACATACTCATTAGGGTCAGTGGTCCCGTTGTACTTAGGAATTTCTGGCATTCGGAATTTCTTTGGAATGGATTTCGGTGCCGCACTCAGAGGGAAAGGCTTCTATACAAATTTCTTTGAATCCATACCTTTTAAAATCGGCGGCGCCCCCGGTATTTGGTCAACCCAGGAGTTATATGTCTCTACTTTCTTGTCATTTGCCTCAATTTTCTTTTCTCCCGATTTAATCCATTTAGTGATCTCCTCGAACATTTTGATAATGGCGGGGTCAGTCCCTGATTCGTTGACATTCGACCTTTCCGGCACAGGCTCGGTCCTTTGAACGACTTCTGGTTCGATCCTACTCGGTGTTCGGTGTTGATTTTGTAGTTGTGCTATAGCGGCCCGTTGAGCCTATAACATTTCGAATATCAATTGGAGGCTAACTCCACCATCTTCTCCGCCCTGTGTACCTCGACCACCTAATCGAACTTCCCTGTGTATACTACCTTCGGGCTCAACGCCCAAATTTGCATTTAGGGCGACATGTGAACTAACATCGACGAGATTTGCAATTGGTGCTCCCTCGAGGTCGGCTTGAGGCACCTCGATTTCTGGGGCGGCTATGTTGTCGTTTTCCCCGTGAAATCCAAGACTGTTGTCACCATGTGTAGGTGCTGCATGTGAGTTTGACATGTTTGTCCTAAAAACAAAGATTCTTACGAGAACAAGTGTAAAGCAGTGTGTGTTATTGAAATTAGTATTAAGCAATCACTATTATCCTTAGCCCCACGGTGGGCGCCAAACTGTTTACCCTTAAAATTGGATAACAATTAAACTTATAATGTGGATTTAAGGATACGTGATTTTACTTAATACTAATTGAAATATATGAAAATTAATGATAGAATTGTACAATAAAGTAAATCAAACCAGTATTTGAGTAGAACTAAACCCTTGAGTTAGAGTATCCTCGAACTAGTTGATGCAAGGACAATAAAAATACAATAAGCTGGAGAACAAGAGTGTGAGCGAGAAAGAAAATTATATTGCTTTTTTATCAGTTATCCCCAAAATGGTTAGAACTTCCCTTTATACAGTAGAGGAATTCTATATATGGTACAATTCTAATTACAAAAGGAAATCCCATGATTAGCTAAACAACCGTTCTTGATTCGATCCGTTCCAAAATTTCCACCATGATCTTCGACCAGTCACGGATATCTCGCTTTTCCGTTATTACGCTATCTTTGGTATTGCTCGATGCCTGTCTTGTCTGGTCTCGATTGTTGTCGGCCTCGATCTTAGCAGGTGTCTCGGATCCCGAGCTCGGTACCTTATCTTCGTGCCTTGACCCGATTCACTTCGGGTTGACCTTCGATTCAACTTCTTGGTCTCGGTTAGCATAGAAAAATCAGATGGGCTCGATTTTAACTGTATACAAATAGAAGATAGAAAGCCTGCCAATCATAAAATCTGTTAGAGGAATTAACGATCGTCTCAAGATCAATTATTTACTCTTATATCTGAGCATCTAATTCAGTGCTCTATAGTTTTTTAAAAACCTATCCCAACCACGAAGGCATGTAGTGGTGTCGAATTCCACTACTAGAAAACTGATAAAATTCGTAAAAAAAATACTGACCGAAATTGGTCAGAATATAAGTAAATTGGTCGCAAAAGTCAAAGAAAATATTTTTGACAATGAAAATAGTGGTCCCACAACAAAGATATACAATTTCCGACCGATTTCGGTTGGAAATTGGTCAATCTTTGACCAAGACATGGTCATACTTGCATTTTATCTATCAAAATAAGTTTTAATTAAAAACTTTAAAATAACCGACCGAAATCGGTCGGTATATTTAGAATTATTCTTTCCCGCCCAAGGCAATTGGTTTTTTAATATAACAAATTTATATATATATATAATTTACCAAACGAAATAAGTTTTAATTAAATTATCCCGACCGAATGCGGTCGATATTTCAATTTTAAAAATTTTAAATTATTAATTTAATGAATAAACCGACCGAAGTCGATCGGTTTTAGTTAATTTATATATATATATATATATATATATATATGTGTGTGTGTGTGTGTGTGTGTGTGTGTGTGTGTGTGTGTGTATTTTTTTTAATTTACTTTTATCTCTCTCTCTCTCTCTCTCTCTCTCTCTCTCTCTCTCTCTCTCTATATATATATATATATATATATATATATATATATATATATATATATATATATATATATGTACATAATATTTAATTGATTTAACATCCTATTGTAATATTCAATATTTAATTATATATATATACATACATACACACACACACACACACACATATATATATATATATATATATATATATATATATATATATATACACACACACACACACATAATCTTGAATGTTTTATTCTCGATCACCTTATTAGTACTTTGCTCGGATAATTTATTAGTGGATCAATTGAAAATTCAATTATATTCGATTAAAACTTATTACAACACATTTAAAAACAAAGTGTATAGTTCTATAAGATGTAGTGCTATATTAATATTTAAGTTTAGCAACAACACCATATGAATATAATATATATTAATATAGCATATGTTAATATAGCATTAATATGTATACATATGCTGTTGTTGCTAAAACTTAAGTATTAATATATATATAAAAGCTATCACTACAGGAAAAATAGTTTTTAGGGACGAGAAAACTGGTCCCTAATAGTCCAATTCTGGTCTCTAAAGGTCAATAGTGACTAGTAAAATCTGGTCGCCGCCAGTCGCTATAGGCTCCGCTTCTAAAAGTCAATAACGACGAGTTGAGTAGCGGGTCCTTAAAGAGTTTTTACAACCGGTATACTTCTGGTCCTAGAAGCACTTTTACAGACCACATTTCTGGTCTTAGACAAAGACACATTTGGTGCTTATATTTTTTTAGTGACCAGTTTGTACTGGTCCTATAAAGTTTTTAAGGACCAAAAACCTGATTGCTAAGCCTCTCATATCCAATTTATCCCCAAAATATTATACAATTTGCAACAATGATAATCAGCTTAATACAACATAATTATCAATAAAACCAAGCTTTTATATATATACTCATCAAGGTTAAATCACTAAGACCTTGATGGAAATTTCAATTACATGTCAAATACAAGGAGGGGGGCATATACCTTACCTCCTACATATTTCTAAGAATTCACACTTTACATACCACAACTATCAAAATATCCTCGCTATACAAGTTTGTCTAATACATTTCAAAATTCCTGCTGGTGTAGCATCTTGATGTGGACTTTGTTTGTCGAAGTAAATTACTGTTGTCGGTATTTTTCATGTCTCCATTAGGGTGATAAACTTTCGTGTTTTGTGTTCAACACCTTGCTGTTTGGATATATTTGGACATTTATCTTGTGCCTGCACTTATTAACAACACATATTAGCCTATACAACCCGAAAATAAATCCAAATGAAATAATTTACTATACATAAAATATTTTCAGTAATTCTCCATTTGGATGAAATACTCCACAATACTCAAATGAAATAAGGTACCAGTGAGTTATAGTAGTTCAGCTAATTCATATAAGCATGAAAATAAAATATTTGGATCATCAAAATTTCCAACTAGAGCATCTTTAGGACATCATAATAGCATACAAGTATCCCAATGTCTAAATTGTCTATTTCTCCAGCAAGAGCACATCTTACTTACGAAGAATTAACCACACAGTTTACTATCTTTCAAAGAAGCATGTTCTAACATTCAAGGAAGTAATTTCTTTACATATAGAGAATCATGTACATGAACAAGACATTGTACACAATTGCATAGCAGCTCAAACAGACAAAAATATTTCTTTCCTAAAACAACTCAAATACTTTACTTTCCAACTATTCATTGAGGTATAAATCTTGTTCACAAACTTTAATATCACTCAAGTCATGACAAATAACAGTCCACTCTGAGAGATAATAACAATGGAGAGGAACACACGCATATTGCATATTTCCCTCTCCTTCAAAGCATGTAATTTTCATATATACTCCAACTACATCCTTTCAAAATCTAAAAGCTAGATATCAATCAAATTGCATAAGTGATAGCTCAAGATAAAGGACATTACATAATCTGAAAGGATGAAACAGAAATCATCAATGTTATTGCCTTTCTCAAAAGACCACCAATCATTCTCCACATATGTTTCTATTCAAATAAAATAATTGTTGTATATTTCTAACATCATTCTTAACCTAAGAACTCCAACAGAAGATGTTCCTTAAGAACCATTTATTTGAAAAAGATCAACAAAATCATGAAAATCACAACAGTCTAAATGTTATTGTACTCTCACTGGATTGAAGGATTTTGGTGCTAATAGAGCAACATTAGAACCTGGGAACAAAAAATATTTGAAAAAGAACAAATGAGTCGAAGCTTACAAATCTATCCCTTGTCTCTGGGTTCAAAGACGAAATACTTCGCATTCACCTCAATATCAACTAATTTAATTTTAAGAACATATATAGAAATATCAAAAGACCAAAGTCATCAACTATTTAGGTTTTCTAAATTTCTTGATTTTGTTGATTTTTTAGGAAGCTCTAGCTACAAGATCTGCTAAGCTAACTACATTGGTTAAAGAAAACATACATTAAAGAAATACAGGAATCTTCAAATGTACGTCCATACTAATTTAACGCTGAACCAAGTAAACACCTCAAGATTACCCATCTACAAAAAATAATTTTAGTACTCCATCATTAACCTTAGAATACTACCCATGTAATAGTGTCCTATGGAATGGAATCGATGCCCTATGCGCCTAATATTCCACTTGCTAGGCAAGCCGAAGTTAGAGAATTATTAAGCCAATCCTTATTCAATTCAGTAAATAACAGCAAATAAGCTAAAATGAAATACAACGAGTGCGGAATAATATAAAAACTTCATTAATTACTACCACCCGGATCTGGAGTCACAATTCACGAACTTCTAGGATTTACTGCAAGTAAAAGTTCGAAAGAAATACAACTGTTTGAATGAAAGAAACAGTAAAAAAAACTAAAAAGATAGACGGGGACTTCAAGGTCTGCGAACGCCAATAGATCTACCTTGAGTCTCCGATGAACTAGTCCGAGCTGCTACACCTCTCGATCAACTGGGACCAATACCAAAATCTGCACTGGAAGTGCAAAGAGCAGTATCAGTACAACCGACTCCATGTACTGGTAAGTATCGAGCCTAACCTCGACGAAGTAGTGACGAGGCTATGACAAGGCACCTACATAACAAACCTGTGCAATTTAACAGTATATGTACAAATAACAACTAAACATGTACTATTGGGAGGAGGAACATGCTGAGGGGAATACGAGATAGAGAACTACAACATAATGGTAACTTGAATAGCCGATATACTATGAACCAATAAGAACAAGTAAACATAGTAAAGAAAAAATGCACGGCATCACCCTTCGCGCTTTTACTCTCAACCTCACCATAAAATCAATAGAAACGACACGACATCGCCCTTCGTGCATTAACTCTCATAATATGACACGACATCACCCTTCGTACATTAACACTCATAATATGGCACGACATCACCCTTCGTGCATTAACACTCACTATATGGTACGACATCACCTTTCGTGCATTAACACTCTCCCTTACCACTATGCAATGAACAAATAACAACATGGAGATAGAATAACAAGTACAAGCCTTACTTCAACATTTGGTTCCACAATATCAACCTCAACTTCAGAGTCAATACTCAATTATCACCAGAAGATCCGTAAACATGATAAAAATGATCAATTTAATAATACTAGTCTAAACATGGATAATATGAATAAAGGAAGCAATAATTGCAAGAAACCAAACCCCGCCCGCATGCTTTAACCCGACTACAATGCATAAGTACTCGTCACCTCACATATATGTTGTTCTCCAATATTTAAACCTGTAGCAAATAGACAAACAAGTCCTATTCCCTCAAGTCAAGGTTAACCACAACACTTATCTTGCTCCAAAGGCCACTCAATGCTCAAATACCACTTTTCCTCTAGAATCCACCTCCAAACCACTCATATCTATTCACAAATGACTCAATAATATCAAATATTGCTAAAGAAATCAATTACATTGCATAAATTTAGATTCTCCAAACTTTCCCTCAAAAAGTCAAAAAATCGACCCCGATCCCGCTTGGTCAAAACCCAAGGTTCGGACCAAAATTCATTTACCCGTTCACCCCCGAGCCCGATTATATAATTAGTTTCGGAATCCGACCCCAAATTGAGGTCTAAATCCCCAAATTTACAAAAAACCCCAATTCTTCCTAAATCCCTAGTTTTCTACCATGAAAGAATAAAGATTAGGGCTAGGAATTTAATGGGTGATGATAGAAATGGAAGAAAATGAGTTAAAGAGTACAAACCTATGATTTGATGTTGAGTTTTCTCTTCAAAATCGCACCTAGGCCGAGCTCTAATGGAGGGTTTATGAAAAATGGGTAAAATCCCGTTTTTGAAATGTTTTAAGGTTTGGGCGTCAGGCTTTCTTCGTATTCGCGAAGGGCCTGCCGCATTCGCGATGAGCCGCAGCCCGAGTGGCTTTCGCGTTTGCGAGTCCTCCTTCGCGTTCAAGAAGGCTGCTCCCCCTGGCCTTCGCGTTCGCGAGCCCATGCTCGCGTTCGCATATAAGAATGACTGACCCCTCCCCCAGGTCCCTAAAGCTTCGCGTTCGCGAGAAGCTGGTCGCGTTCGCGAAGGGTAAGGCCCCCATTGCTTCGCGTTCGCGACCCAGCTACCGCGTTCGCGATTAAGAAAATCACCCTGCCCAGTTTACTCTTCGTGTTCGCGATAGTACCGTCAGGAGCGCAAAGAAGAACACACCAGATAACAGCTGAAGCACAAAAAAACCAGATTTCTAAGTGAAAAAAGCTTTCGTAGCCTATCCGAAACTCACCCGAACCCTCGGGGATCCAAATCAATTATGCACACAAGTCCAAAAATGTTACAACCTAAATTCGTGTACCTTAGATCATGCCGTAAGTTAGTCAACGTAAATCCGAGAAGAGCTTGTCTTTGAGATGATAAGAAATTAATCCTATTGGTCTTAAACGATACAAGGGTGTATAAGAGTGGTTAATAATTATTAGAAGTTAAACGAATCAAGGATGTTGTAACCCGTATTTTCGGGTAAAACTAGAGGTGCTTAATTTTCCCAAGAGGTCATGTTTTAATGTATTTGAATCATATAATATCCGTATCATAAGTCTTAAAGTCAAGCGAGTTATGAAACAAAAGTCGATAAAAGTTGTCGCAACTTACGTTTATAATTTTACTTAAACTTTAGGTTGGTTGGTGGACTGTTTTGGGAGGCTCAATATGATTATTGTTGATGTTGTTTGGGCTGTTTGGTGATTGCCTTGACTTGTGGGAAGTCATATAAATAGGGAAAGTTCTGTCCGTTTCATCATAAAATAGGTTGCGGTCGATACATAATAGTTATGATGCTTAAACGATTACGATAGTGTCATTTGTCTTATTGTAGACTAAGGAGTCATGACATTTGCATAGCTTGAGGTTGGGCAGTATATACAAGGCATGTGAGGCTATCCCCCTTCATTCTTTTGCACGACTCCGATTGTACATAAAGTAATGAATGAGCTTCCAAAGATACTCTACTCTTCGAAGCTAAAGTACTTACATTGTTGACCTTCTTATGGAACGATTGATGTTGATGTTACATCTCTTATTCTTATGTTATCAATATTGTTGGTACTTCCTGATTCTTATAAGATTCTTGACGAAGAGTTAATCCTAATAACGTGTACGGAGGATACCAACCTTACGTCACTCCGGAAGGTTCAAAATGTGATTTCAATGAGTCCAGCACGCATCATATATATATATGTATCTATTTTACTCTACCGAGCCGCGCTATAGTCAGCCGGCTATGGCACCTATTGTGCAACCACTGATCAGTTGGGTTTTACCGAGCTTCACGTGGCCGGGTACGATTCTACCGAGTCTTATGATGGCCGGGTATTTTTTACCGAGCCTATTACGGCTGGGTACAATATGATGATGATGATGCCCACAGAGGCATATGTTTTAAAAGTTTATGTATATATATATGTATGTATCATGCATTTCATGTCAATAGCCCTCAGAGGTACCCAGATGTCACATGTTGTATATCCCCTATCTTTGTTTACAATACTGTTCTTACTTATGCTTTCTTGCCTTACATACTCAGTACTTTATTCGTACTGACATTTTTTTTATTTGTGGACGCTGCATGCCGTGCTGCAGGTCCTGATAGACGGGTAGACGCAGCCCCCTCACCACAGTAGGCTGCCCAGTTCAACGGTTATTGGTGAGATCCCTTCTCCGGACTTGCCGTGGTCTTGGTATGCATTTTTGTTATAGACATTATGGGTATGTCGGGGCCCTGTTCTGGCAATGTTGCAGCACTTATGTTCTTTTAGAGGCTCATAGACAGGTGTCGACTCATGTATGGTTTGGAATGCCTTGTCGGCTGATTTTTGTTGTATAGTATTTCATGGCAGCGTGGTAGCTCGTATCTTATATATAGTTTCTTGACAGTCTTGTCGTCCCATGTTATGTATGTTCAAGCCATTATCTTTCATTGTTGGCTGTTCATGATCCATGTTTACCATTTATATTGATCTCGTCGGCCCTTAAAGATAATAAGGAAGGTTAGATAAAATGTACGTTGGTGCTCGGTAAGTATGGCCCGGGTGCTAGTCATGACCCTCCAATTGGGTCGTGACAAAAAACCTCATACGAACTCGCCCGCGCAAACAAAACACCAAAATAACTTCTAGAACTACGAATCGAACGCTAAATCAAATGAAATTTTCAAGAAAACTTCTATTTTCACAACCGAACGTCCGAATCACGTCAAATCAACTCCGTTTCTCACCAAATTTCACAGATAAGTCATAAATATAATAATGGACCTATACCGGGCTCTAGAACCAAAATACAGACCCGGTATCGACAGGACCAAATATCAGTCAATTCTAAAAATTATTAAACTTTCAAACTTTTAATTTTCCATCAAAATTCCATATCTCGAGCTAGGGACCTCAGAATTCGATTCCGGGCATACGCCCAGGTCCCAAATTACGATACAGACCTACCGGGACCGTCAAAATATGGATCCAGGTCCGTTTGCTCAAAACGTTTACTAAAGTCAATTTAAATGAATTTCTAAGGCAAAATTCTTATTCTTATCAGTATTTAACATATAAGCCTTACAGCAGAATACTTGGATTGCGCACGTAAATCGAGGAAGACTAAAATGAGGTTTTTGAGACCTCGAAACATAGAGTTAGGTTCTAAAATATAAGATGACCTATCGGGTCATCACATTCTCCACCTCTAAAACAACCGTTCGTCCTCGAACAGACATAAAAAAGTACCTAAACTGGTGAAAAGATGTGGATATCTACTCCGCATATCTGACTCGGACTCCCAAGTAGCTGCCTCAACGGGCTGACATCTCCACAGCACTCGAACTGAAGAATAACTCTTAGACCTCAATTGTCGAACCTGCCAGGCTAGAATAGCCACCGGCTCCTCCTCGTAAGTCAAATCCTTGTCCAACTGGACAGAACTGAAATCTAACACGTGGGACGGATCGCCGTGATACTTCCAAAGCATGGACACGTGGAACACCGGATGAACTGGTGATAACCCCGGTGGCAACGCAAGCCTGTAAGCCACCTCTCCCACTCTCTCCAGAATCTCAAAAGGTCCGATATACCTAGCGCACAACTTGCCCTTCTTTCCGAACCTCATTACACCCTTCATGGGTGATACCTGAAGCAACACTCTCTCACCGACCATGAATGCAACATCACAAACTCTGCGATCGGCATAACTCTTCTGCCTGGACTGAGCTGTGCGAAGTCGATCCCGAATAATCTTGACTTTATCCAAGGCATCCTATTCTAGATCTGTACCCAACAACCGAGCCTCCCCCGGCTCGAACCACCCAACTGGCGACCGGCACTGCCTACCGTATAATGCCTCACAGGGAGCCATCTGAATGCTCGACTAGTAGCTATTGTTGTATGCGAACTCTGCAAGGGGAAAGAACTGATCCCATGATCCTCTGAAGTCTATAACACATGCGCGGAGCATATCCTCCAAGATCTAAATAGTGCGCTTGAATTGTCCGTCCATCTGAGGATGAAACGATGTGCTCAACTCAACCCGCGTGCCCAACTCACGCTGTACTGCCCTCCAGAAGTGCGAGGTGAACTGCGTACCTCGGTCAGAAATGATAGACACATGCACACCGTGAAGACGGACGATCTCGCGGATATAAATCTCTGTCAACTGCTCCGAAGAATAGGTAACTGCCACAGGAATGAAATACGCTGACTTAGTCAGCCTGTCCACAATGACCCAAACTGCATCGAACTTCCTCTGAGTCCATGGGAGTCCAACAACGAAATTCATAGTGATACGTTCCCACTTCCACTCAGGAATCTCTATCCGCTGAAGCAAACCACCAGGTCTCTGATACTCATACTTTACTTACTGTCAATTTAGACACGGAGCTACATAAACAACTATATCCATCTTCATCCTCCTCCACCAATAATGCTGCCGCCAGTCCTGATACATCTTGGCGGCGCCCGGATGAATAGAATACCGGGAACTATGGGCCTCCTCAAGAATCAACTCACGAAGTCCATCCACATTAGGCACACAAACACGACCCTGCATCGTCAAAACTCCGTCATCTCCAACAGTAACCTGGTTGGCACCAGGCCTTCTTCGCGTTCGCGAAGGGCCTTCTGCGTTCGCGATGAGCAGCAGCCCGAGTGGCTTTCGCGTTTGCGAGTCCTCCTTCTCATTCGTGAAGGCTGCTCCCCCTGGCCTTCGCGTTTGCGAGCCCATGCTCACGTTCGCGTAGAAGAATGATTGACCCCTCCCCCAGGTCCCTAAAGCTTCGCATTCGCGAGAAGCTGCTCGCGTTCGCGAAGAGTAAGGCCCCCATTGCTTCCCATTCGCGACCCAGCTACCGCATTCGCGATTAAGAAAATCACCCTGCCAAGTTTAATCTTTGCATTCGCGATAGTACCTTAGCGAACGCGAAGAAGAACTCACTAGATAACAGCTAAAGCACAAAAAAACCATATTTCTAAGTGCAAAAAGCTTTCGTAGCCTATCCGAAACTCACCCGAGCCCTCCGCGCTCCAAACCAGTTATGCACACAAGTCCAAAAACCTCATACGAACTCGCTCGTTCGAACAAAACACCAAAATAACGCCTAGAACTACGAATTAGACACCAAATCAAATGAAAATTTCAAGAAAACTTTAAAACTTCTATTTTCACAACTGAACGTCCGAATCACGTCAAATCAACTCTGTTTCTCACCAAATTTCATAAACAAGTCATAAATATAATAATGGATCTGTACCGGGCTCTAGAATCAAAATACAGACCCGGTATCGACAAGACCAAATATCAGTCAATTCTAAAAATCATTAAACTTTCAAACTTTTAATTTTTCATCAAAATTCCATATCTCGAGCTAGGGACCTCGGAATTCAATTCCGGGTATACGCCCATGTCCCAAATTACGATACGGACCTACCGGAACTATCAAAATACGGATCCGGATCCGTTTGCTCAAAACGTTGACCGAAGTCAACTTAAATGAATTTTTAATGGTAAAATTCTTATTTTTATCAGTTTTTAACATATAAGCCTTCTGGAAGAACACCCGGACTGCGCATGCAAATCGAAGAATGCTAAAATGAGATTTTTGAGACCTCAAAATACATAATTAGGTTCTAAAATATAAGATGACCTATCGGGTCATCACATGTCTATTCCATCTCTCACAATAAATTGATTCATTATGCACTAAGTTTTCAAAGGTGTTTTGCCAATTAATGTTTTCACAACAGGAAACAAGACGAATGAACTAAACGGTACCTAGAAAACCAGTTAGCAGGGAGTACTTTCCTTTCCTAACACAACACATCATAGGTAGTTAAAGCCCTTTACTTGCTTAGCTGTGGTTTAACTTTTAAGAAGTGAATAGTATATATAAGCTACCAGATATAACTATTTTAAATACAACATTAGAATTACCCCATTCAATCATCATTATCCTCACCACACTGCTTATATAAATCTAAAAATAAAAAACATGAATATCTAGAATGAATAAATGAATTAAAACACCTAATGGGTCAACAAAATTCTACTAATTCTCCCTTTTTGACAAGGAATTGAACCAATTTACCTTATCGCAAAGGCCACAGTCACAACCTATTCCCATATTGCCTTAGTCCTCTAAACAAGTTCTTAGAACACTAATGGGCTTCTTTATATCAATGTGGTCGTTCATATATAGTGATTTTGGTTTTTCTTACTTCCTCTACAAAGTTGTCTCACATTTTACAATTTAAAGAAAAATTTGGACCGATATAAAAAAGAGAGAGGAAAATTTGGGAAATCTTGGCGGAAAAGATGGCATATGAACTAGTTTATTGCTTTAGAAACACCAAAAGATATTAGATAATTTTGGTTAAAGATCTTTTATTTTTTAGTTCCTTTTACCTCTGGATTAATAAAAACTGACATCTTTTTTTACTATATAAAAGTAAATTTAATCAACATTTAATTGTTTTTCTCACAATCCTTAGAATACAAATTAATGTTCACACATTTGCATTCAAAATGAAATTTCAAAAGAGAAACACTTTTGTTCCCTATATTCTTTTACTCTCACGAACATAACAACTACGGGGAAATATTACTATTCTTCATCCTCCTTGCCCACCACGCCCCAGCTTTGAATGAAACCCTATCAACCATCAGTGTTCAATATAATCGGCACCGAAGATCGTCATACTCAACAATCATTATTCAGTAAGAAAGAAAGTTTTTGGTTTTAAACCTAGAAACAAGAGAAAGAAAGAAAGAAAGATAGAGACATACATGTTCATATAGACAACTCTTGTCATCGCCGGTTTGTGAGTCTTCAGCCACTTCAGATAAACGCGTCGTGAGACAACCCTCGAGAAAAATTTGGAATAGTGATTTGTTAGGGTTTCATTTCGGGGGAAAACTAGAAGGAGTGGGTGGGGGGTGGGGGTTGATCTAATTTTTTATCGGATGTTTGAAGGGACACGCGGGAGGTTTAATTAATAGAAATTTTTTATATTGGTGCAAAATATAGGGACCAGATCTTTATTCTTTCGGTGATCAAGTTTTTGTCACGACCCAAATTCTCCCTCCGTGAAACGTCGTGACGATACCTAGTCTCTACGATTAGGTAAGCCTAACACTTGCGGAAATGAAATGAAAAACATAAAAATTTAACAACTAACAGTAACAGATATTTTAATAAGCAATTGAGATACCGCTCGGCATATACAATAATCAACTCTCGAAATATACATGACATTCCCAAGACCCGGAACACCGTAAGCCACAAGATTCAACGAAGTTATAACTATTCTATACATCAGTGTCTATAGAAATAAGAGAAGAATCAACATAGGGGAATAGAGGGGGACTTCGAGGATCTGCGGGCACAGGCAGATGTACCTTAAGTTCTCCGAAACAATAACAACTGCAACTAAGGATGAGGCTGGTAAAAGGAACCTGGATCCTGCACACAAAAAACATGTGCAGGAAAGGGCGTGAGTACACCACAGCGGTACCCAGTAAGTGCCGAGCCTAACCTCGGTCGAGTAGTGACGAGGTCAGGTCAGGCCCACCGGTATATAATAAATAAAGCAGGAAAATATAACAGTATAATAAGATACTGGAATTTAACAAAAAGAAAACACAGCGATATAACATAACAATGCATGGAATTAAGCGACATGGGATCTTCCGAGATACCGTTTCATAGTCCCAAAAGTACATATGCATGGACAACTCCCGAGGTACCCCCGTAGTCCCAAAAGTAAATATACGGGGGGATCTCTCGGGATACCGTCCCGTAGTCCCAAAAATAAATATGCAGGGGGATCTCTCGAGATACCGTCCCGTAGTCCCAAAGTAACACAGCGCAATAAATTACAAACGACAAGTACAACAAGAGAAATCTATAGTCTAGACTAAGTACAAGTCGGGAAAGAAGCAGGAATTCAATAGGCATGCTGCAAAGAGTTCAATTAAGCAAATAAGGCATGTAGACATGTTATTATAAGCTAACAGGGTAACTACGCATGCTAGTATATTCAATTAAGGTGAAAACATGGAATTTCTCAGTAAAATTTGGGTTTTTCAAAAATTAGCCCGTGTACGCACTCGTCACCTCGCGTACACGGCGTTCACATAGTAAAATTAGTACCAACTCCTAAGGGGATTTCCCCCACACAAGGTTAGGCAAGCCACTTACCTCAAACCAAGATCAATCAATCCGTAACAGTGCTCTTTCCACGAATATCCGGCTCCGAATGGCCCAAATCTAGCCAAAATCAATTACATACCATAAATACAACTATAAGAATTAATCTAATTAACGAATTCAAAGCTAAAGCAAGAAATTGGAAAATTGCCCTAAAAATCTTCCACGGGCCCACATCTCAGAATCGAGTAAAAGTCACCAATTATGAACACCCATTCACTCACGAGTTCACTCGTACCAAAATTATCCAAATCCGATGTCATAATCCCAATCAAAACCCAAAAATCTTAGTTGAAGAACTTCTTCCCATTTTTCCTAATTTTCAACCCAAATCGGAAATTAAATGATGAAATTAATGATAGATTTATGGGATATAACTAAAATCAAGTGTAAAATCATTACCCAATCGATGTCTCTGAATATTCCCTAAAATCTTGTCCAAATCCGAGCTCCCAAACTCAAGTTTTGATAAAAATGGCCAAACCCTCATTTTTGAAATGTTTAATATTGCCGAGTGATTCCTTAATCGCGATCGCGGAAATAGCCTCTTGATCGCGAAGAATAACTTTGCTGCTGTAATGACCTGGCCGATCGTTTTGAGTATTACAACCGTATTTCCCCATTTACTTCTTAAATTATATTTTATAGTTGTTGTGTGAATTACCGGGGTAATTGGTTCGGGTCTAGTGAGGTTTTTGAAGGAATTGGAACACTTAGTTCCAAGGTTTAAAGATTAAGTTAAAATATTGACCGGATGCGGACTTATGTGTAAACGACCTCGAATTCGAATTTTGATGATTCCAATAGCTCCGTATGGTGATTTTGGACTTAGGAGCGTGTGCGAATTTTTTTTAGAGGTCCGTAGTGGAATTTGGCTTGAATTGCCGAAAGTTGAATTTTTGGAAATTTTGACCGGGGGTTTGACTTTTTGATATCGGGGTCGGAATCCGATTCCGGAAATTTGAATAGGTCTGTAGTGTGAAATGTGACTTGTGTGCAAAATTTGAGGTCAAACGGACGTGATTTGATAGGTTTCGACGTCGTTTGTAGGATTTGGAAATTTATTAGGCTTGAATTCGTGAGTAGTTTGTATTTTTGAGGTTGTTAGGTATGATTTGAGGCCTCGAGTAGGTTCGTGTTATATTATGAAACTTGTTGGTATATTCGGACGGGGACCCGAGGGCGTCGGGTGAGTTTCGGATGGTTAACAGATTGAATTTTGAATTCGGAAGACTACTGGAACTGAAGCCTTCTGGTGTAATCGCACCTGCGGAAAAATAGTCGCAGGTGCGAGCTCGCAAGTGCGAGCAGGGGTGCGGTGAAGCGAGGTGCGCATGTGCGGAAGATGCTTCGCAGGTGCACAATCGCACCTGCGCGAGAAGGAACGCAGATGCGGGCAGAGGGGTGTGAGGCATTGGTCGCAGGTGCGAGGGAAAATTCCGCACATGCGTGAGCGCAGATGGGGACGGATGCGTGCAGAAGAGGAAACTGGGCAGGCGAGTGGAGTCCGTAAATGCGACGTTTTGCTCGCACAAGTGAATGCGCAGGTGCACAAATCCTGTCCGCAGATGCGGAAATCGCTAGGGCATAACCTTAATTTCGAGGGTTCAACATTTTCACCCATTTTCGGATTTTGGAGCTCAGGTTGGGCGATTTTGGAGAGGAAATGTTTCACGCAACTTGGGGTAAGTGTTCTTAACTCCCTTGTGATTATATTTCATGAATTAATCTTCATTTTTGGTGTAAGATTATTGAATCTTCAAGAGGAATAGAAGGAAATTTCTATAATGTCACAAAATGAATTTTTCATGTTTGAATACCGATTTGGAGTCGGATTTAAGTGAAATTAGTATGGTTGAACTTGTAATTGGATGGGTTTTTGTATTTTGTGAGTTTTGTCGGATTTCAAGACGTGGGCCACACGGGTGATTTTGGGGCGTAATTTCGGATTTTATGGAAAATATTACGGTTTTGATATGGAATTAATTATTATAAATTGTGTAGATTGAGTCAAATTATTGTGACTAGATTCGAGCAGTTTGGAAGTTGATACACGCATAATAGAATTTCTGGAGCATTGCTTAGCTTTCTCGACATTGGATTTGGCCTGTTCGAGGTAAGTAACTCTTCTAATCTTGGAGTTGAGGGTATGAACCCTGAATATATGTATTTTGTAAATTGTTGGGAGGTGACGCTCATGCTAGGTGATGGGCGTGTGAGCATGCACTATAGAAATTGTGACATAATTATTTCTGTGGAATTTGTAGTTAAATAATCTTGGCATTTTCCATGTAGTTTTATGAGTTAAAGATATTAAGCTGAAAAGTATATTAAAAATCATGTTGAGGCTATGTGCCAGTATTAATGGGACCCCCAGAGGTCATATTGCTGCGAATTATTTGTTTTAAATTGAAAATTCATACTCAATCATATTCATTTCATTGCATATCATATCTCAGTCTCTGTTATTTTTTATTGATACATCATATCATCATTTTTGGGCTATTTTTTATGACATTGTGAGCCCGAGAGACTAGAGAGATTGATGACTGAGTGAGGCCGAGGGCCTGATTTATGAGGATATTTATGGGATCGGGCTGCACGCCGCAGCATGTTTGATATCGGCCGAGGGCCTGATTGTGAGGATGAGTGTGGATCGGGGCTGCCCGCCTGCAGCATACTTTATTATTATAGCACGTGAGTTGTCCGTGCAGCACGTGAGTTGTCCGTGCAGATTATAGCGCTTGGGCTGAAGGAGCCCCTCCGGAGTCTGTACACACCCCCAGTGAGCGCAGGTACCTACTGAGTGCGAGTGCCGAGTGCTGAGTGACTGGGAGGCATGAGTGATTGTGAGGTATGCCCGAGTGGCAAGAGTGATTGTGAGGTATGCCCGAGTGGCAAGAGTGATTGTGAGGTATGCCCGAGTGGCACGAGTGACTGTGAGGTTTGCCCGAGGGGCTGTATATGAGTGATGTTCTGCCCGAGGGGCTGTTTATGATTTTATCACTGAGTTGCATCGCATTGGCATGCACACATGACATACATGCATAGAGATGTATTTTTTCTCATGCTGTACAACATCACATCATTCATGATTTCTCACACATTTTGACAGATGGGCATAGTGATGCATTTGTTTTACACGGGTTATCCGGAAGGAAAATGAAACATATTATTTATTATTGAAAAGATTTTTGGAGAAATTTATTGTTTTCAAACTATTCATATTATTGGCAACTTCGGCAAACGATTTGGGTTTTCACTGATGTATTTGAAAGAAAGAACTACTATTTTTGAAATCATTATTTGAATGAGTATTTTATCCCTGAGTTACTTCTGGTATTATTTGCTTTATACTATTATGGATTGTTGTGGACTATCGGTTATGGACCCGACCTTGGTAGAAGCTCGTCACTACTTTCAACCTATGGCTAGAATTGTTACTTACTCAGTACATGGGGTCGGTTGTACTGATACTACACTTCTGCACATTGCGTGCAGATGTCGGCTGTTGTTGTTGCTGTGCTCGATGGTTGCGGGATTTTTAGATGTACCTGCGTTCCTGTTGTAGCTGCCGCTTGTTCAGGGTAGCCTTAGATTTATAAAAGCTCTGTTTATGTATTATTCAAACAGACTATGTATTTATTTCATTTCCGCTTTGTATACTCTATTCTTAGAAGCTCATGATTTGTACTACCAGTTCTTGGGGATTGTATAAGATCAGGATATTTATTCACTTAAATTGCTTTAATAATTATCATTGAAATTGGTTAGTTGGTAATTGGCTTACCTAACGGGATGGGTTAGGTGCCATCACGACTAGTTGGATTTTGGGTCGTGACAATGTCGTATCAGAGCCCTAGGTTCATAGGTTCTACAAGTCATGAGCAAGTGTCTAGTAGAGTCTTGCGGATCGGTATGATGAAGACCATACTTATCTTCGAGAGGCTACAGGGCATTTAGGATATATATACTTCCCATCTTTCTTTCCTTATCGTGCGAGATTGATTCAACTTGAAATATAACTCTTTGAATTCCTTCCATGTATTCGTATGCGCACATGAGCGCTCAGTATCAGCTGTGCATCGCCAGAATATGATTCCATGAACGATGTTGGAGATGTGTATTCTGTGTTCTGGTGATGGGCAAGTCTGGAGGACTTGAGGCCAGGTTTAGACCGTAGTTTAAGCTCGATAGCTTTAGTTGTAACTCGTACAATTTGACTTATATGTCTGGTAATGATCCTACAGTGGAATTTGTGGCTCGATGAGCAGTGGAATGCAATGTGATGGGTATGATGTAACTGCGGGATGTGTTAAGACGATTTGAATATGACGAGAAGCATTTCTGTGAAAACTAAAAAAAAGTCCATTGGGTGCTTGATTTTCGTTTTGATGTGACGTACAGTCTCGAGTACGAATGTTTTGAAGGATATTTCACATTGTTAAATTTTGGGACAGACTAAATTCTCGTGTTTTGTTAATAAGTTTGGACTTGGAAAGATTTAGTGATTGCGTAGAAATTATGGCTGCGAAAATATATAACAAGATGCCAATTTGAGGCTAGGGAGGTGGGTTATCTCCTGGAGAGTAATCTACGTAGGTGTGTTCCTTCTAATGTGAGTGGAGGTGTATGTGTGGAGAGTTGAATTTGAATCTGGTTCAGAAAGTTGACTTGAGTGTCAAGAGAAGGATTGCGAGCTTAGCGGATGATTTGGGGTATTTTTATGGTTGGCATTGTATGAGCTTGAGAAGAATTTTTTGTTAAGCTGATGGAAGTATTAGGGCAGTAGTAGAGTATGGATATTGTGAGGACTTATACAGTGTGAAAATGTAAGATTTGAGTCTTGAAAGAAATTTTAAAGGTTGGAAATTAAACTCTAACGTTTATAGGCTAAGGTTAAATTAATGATTTTCAGTTGCATTGTGTAGTCAAGCCTATGTGGGATAGGGTGACGTGGGTTCACCCCCGGGTACGTGTGTGGTAAGATGGAACAGTGATTTGATGGCTTGGAAACAACTCTTGGCACGTTCGAGGACGAGCGTATGTTTAAGTGGGGGAGAATGTAACGACCCGGCCGGTCGTTTTGAGTATTACAACCGCGTTTCCCCATTTACTTCTCAAACTGTACTTTACAGTTGTTGTGTGAATTGTCGGGGTAATTGGTTCGGGTCCAGTAAGGTTTTTGAAGGAATTGGAACACTAAGTTCCAAGGTTTAAAGCTTAAGTTAAAATAGTGACCGGATGCGGACTTATGTGTAAACAACCTCAGATTCGAATTTTGATTATTCCAATAGCTTCGTATGGTAATTTTGGACTTAGGAGCATGTCCGAAAAATTATTTGGAGGTCTGTAGTGGAATTTGGCTTGAATTGCCGAAAGTTGAATTTATGGAAAGTTTGACTGGGGGTTTGACTTTTTGATATCGGGGTCGGAATCCGAATCCGGAAATTTGAATAGGTCTATAGTGTGAAATGTGACTTGTGTGCAAAATTTGAGGTCAACCGGACGTGATTTGATAGGTTTCGGCGTCGTTTGTAGAATTTAGAAATTTGGAAATTTATTAGGCTTGAATCCGTGTGTAGTTCGTATTTTTGAGGTTGTTAGGTATGATTTGAGGCCTCGAGTAGGCACGTGTTATGTTATGGAACTTGTTGGTATGTTCGGACGAGGACCCGAGGGCCTCGGGTGAGTTTTGGATGGTTAACAGATTGATTTTTGAATTTAGAAGACTGCTGGAACTGAAGCCTTCTGGTGTAATCGCACCTGCGGAAAAGTAGTCGCAGGTGCGAGCAGGGGTGCGCTGAAGCGAGGTGCGCATGTACGGATGATGCTTCGCAGGTGCGCAATTGCACCTGCGCGAGAAGGAGCGCAGATGCGGGCAAAAGGCTGTGAGGCATTGGTCGCAGGTGTGAGGGAAAATTCCGCACCTGTGTGAGCGTAGATGCAGATGGATGCACGCAGAAGCAAAAACTAGGCAGGCGACTGGAGTCCGCAAATGCGACATTTTGCTCGCACAAGCGAATGTGCAGGTGCACAAATCTTGTCCGCAGATGCGGAAATCGCTGGGGCAGAACCTTAAATTCTAGGGTTCAACATTTTCACCCATTTTCGGATTTTGGAGCTCGGGTTGGGCGATTTTGGAGAGGAAATTTTTCACGCAACTTGGGGTAAGTGTTCTTAACTCCCTTGTGATTATATTCCATGAATTAATCTTCATTTTTAGTGTAAGATTATTGAATCTTCAAGAGGAATAGAAGGAAATTTCTATAATGTCACAAAATGAATTTTTCAAGTTTGAATATAGATTTGGAGTCGGATTTGAGTGAAATTAGTATGGTTGAACTTGTAATTGGATGGGTTGTCGTATTTTACGAGTTTCATCGGATTTTGATATGTGGGCCCCACAAGTGATTTTGGGGCGTAATTTTGGATTTTATGGAAAATATTAGCGGTTTGATATGGAATTAATTCTTATAAATTGTGTGGACTGAGTCAAAATATTGTGACTAGATTCGAGCCGTTTGGAAGTTGATACGCGCAGAATGGAATTTCTGGAGCATTGCTTAGCTTGCTCGACATTGGATTTGGCCTGTTCGAGGTAAGTAACTCTTCTAATCTTGGAGTTGAGGGTATGAACCCTGAATATATGTATTTTGTAAATTGTTGGTAGGTGACGCACATGCTAGGTGACGGGCGTGTGGGCGTGCACTATAGAAATTGTGACATAATTATTTCTGTGGAATTTGTAGTTAAATAATCTTGGCATTTTTCATGCAGTTTTATGAGTTAGAGATATTGAGCTGAAAAGTATATTAAAAATCATGTTGAGGCTATGTGCCAGTATTATTGGGACCCCCAGAGGTCATATTGCTGTGAATTATTTGTTTTAAATTGAAAATTCATACTCAATCATATTCATTTCATTGCATATCATATCTCAGTCTCTGTTGTTATTTATTGATACATAATATCATTATTTTTGGGCTATTTTTCATGACATTGTGAGCCCGAGAGACTGGAGAGATTGATGACTGAGTAAGGCCGAGAGCCTGATTTGTGAGGATATTTATGGGATCTAGTTGCACACCGCAGCATGTTGTATATTTATGGGATCGGGCTGCACGCCGCTACATGTTTGATATCGGCCGAAGGCCTGATTGTGAGGATGAGTGTGGATCGGGGCTGCCCGCTTGCAGCATACTTTATTATTATAGCACGTGAGTTGTCCATACAACACGTGAGTTGTCCGTGCAGCACGTGAGTTGTCCGTGCAGTACGTGAGTTATCTGTGCAGATTATAGCGCTTGGGCTGAAGGAGCCCCTCCGGAGTCTGTACACACCCCCAGTGAGCGCAGGTACCTACTGAGTGCCGAGTGCGAGTGCTGAGTTCCGAGTGCTGAGTGACTGGGAGGCATGAGTGATTGTGAGGTATGCCCGAGTGGAAAGAGTGATTGTGAGGTATGCCCGAGTGGCACGAGTGACTGTGAGGTTTGCCCGAGGACCTGTATATGAGTGATGTTCTGCCCGAGGGGCTGTTTATGATTTTATCACTGAGTTGCATCGCATTGGCATGCATACATGACATATAGGCATAGAGATGTATTTTTTTCTCATGCTGTACAACATCACATCATTCATGATTTCTCACACATTTTGACAGATGGGCATAGTGATGCATTTGTTTTACACGGGTTATCCGGAAGGAAAATGAAACATATTATTTATTATTGAAAAGATTTTTGGAGAAATTTATTGTTTTCAAACTATTCATATTATTGGCAACTTCGGCAAACGATTTGGGTTTTCACTGATGTATTTGAAAGAAAGAACTACTATTTTTGAAATCATTATTTGGATGAGTATTTTATCCCTGAGTTACTTATGGTATTATTTGCTTTATATTGTTATGGATTGTTGTGGACAATTGGTTATGGACCCGACCTTGGTGGATGCTCGTCACTACTTTCAACCTACGGCTAGGTTTGTTACTCACTCAGTACATGGGGTCGGTTGTACTGATACTATACTTCTGCACATTGCGTGCAGATGTTGGCTGTTGTTGTTGCTGTGCTCGATGGTTGCGGGATTTGAAGATGTACCTGTGTTCTTGTTGTAGCTGCCTCTTGTTTAGGGTAACCTTAGATTTATAAAAGCTCTGTTTATGTATTATTCAAACAAACTATGTATTTATTTCATTTCCGCTTTGTATACTCTATTCTTAGAAGCTCATGATTTGTACTACCAGTTCTTGGGGATTGTATAAGATCAGGATATTTATTCACTTAAATTGCTTTAATAATTATCATTGAAATTGGTTAGTTGGTAATTGGCTTACCTAACGGGATGGGTTAGGTTCCATCACGACTAGTTGGATTTTAGGTCATGACAGCTGCCCCAGAAATTAACTCTACGCGAACGCATAAAACACCACGCGAATGCGATGCTCTAGCTCTCAGACTCACGCGATCGCGAACGTCCTCACGCGTTCGCGATGAGCAAAGCGCATGGCCCATCTTTGGTCCACTTAACCCTACTCGAACTCGACTTTGTCTCTGCGTTCGTAAAGCACCACCTCACTTCACTATGCGTTCGCATGCCCTTGTTCGCGAACGCGAAGAACAATTCTATCCTCTCGCCCAGCTAGCTTACGCAATCGCAGATCACCCCACGCGATCGCGTATAAGGAAACCAGAACTCAGACACCAGAAAACTTCAGCAACCTCATAAGTCCAAAAATCGATACGTTGGGCATCGGAAACTCACCCGAGGCCCCTGGGACCTCAACTAAACATACCAACCAATCCTAAAATACCATACGAACTTAGTCGAGCCCTCAAACCACATCAAACAATTCTAAAATCACGAATCACCCTCCAATTCAAACTTAATGAACTTAATACTTCAAATATCCATAACTGATGCCGAAACCTATCAAACCACGTCCGATTAACCTCAAATTTTGCACACAAGTCGTATTCAACATTACGGACCTACTCCAACTTTCAAAATCGAAATTCGACCCTGATATCAAAAAGTCCACTACCGGTCAAAATCCCCAAAAATTTGACTTTCGCCATTTCAAGCCTAAATGAGCTATAGACCTCCAAAACACATTTCGAACACGTTCCTAAGTCCAAAATCACCCAACGGAGCTAACAAAACTGACAAAACTCCATTCCGGAGTCGTCTTCACTCAGTTCCGACAACGGTCCAAATCCTAAGGCTTAAACCTCCATTTAGGGACTAAGTGTCCCAAAACACTCCAAAAATCAAAACAAAACCTCCCGACAAGTCACAATAGCAGAAATAAATATAGGAGAAGCAATTAATAGGGGATCAGGGCTATAACTCTCAAAACGACCGGCGGGGTCATTACGGTTTTGCACTCTTCGTTAGTTTAGAAATAAAATATAAGAATTAGGGACCACAAGAAAATCTCGACGCAATATGTGTACGTTTAGGGATGGCATTTTAACTCTGTCGCTAAAAGGTGGTCGCTAATAAGCCATTTTCTTGTAGTGTATATTAATACTTAAGTTTTAGCAATAACAACATATGTATACATATTAATGCTATATTAACATATGCTATATTAATATATGCTATATTCATATGTTGTTGTTGCTAAAACTTAAGTATTAATATAGCACTACATCTTATAGAACTATACACTTTATTTTTAAATGTGTTATAGTAAGTTTTAATAGAATATAATTGAATTTTCAATTGATCCACTGATGAAGTATCCGAGCAAAGTACTAATAAGGTGATCGAGAATAAAATATTCAAGATTATGTGTGTCTGTGTGTGCATATATATACATATATTTATGTGTGTGTGTGTGTGTGTGTGTGTGTGTGTGTGTGTGTGTGTATGTATATAAATACAGAATTAATTAAATATTGAATATTACAGTTTAGGATGTTAAATCAATTAAATACTATATACATATATACATAGTGTCCATATAAATGTAATTTAAAAACACACACACACACACACACACACACACACAGATATATATATATCAATTAAACATTAAATATTATTTATTTAAATGCTATTTATATAAATTGACTAAAACCGACAGACTTCCGTCGGTATGTTCATTAAATTAATATTTTAAAAAAAATTAAAATTGAAATTCCGACCGAATTCAGTCGGTATTTGTGAGGCCAAACATTATTTTAACAATACCGACCGAAATCGGTCGAAATTCGGTCAGAAATATGTTAATTAGACCAGACTAGACGGGTTTCTTCCCCATTTTCATCTTTTCACTCTATCTCCCTTCCATCTCCCTTCCATCTCCCTTCCCCACAGAGTTTTGGCCTAATCCCACCCAAAATCAAGTCACCCACTCCCAAACAACGAAGCTGCTCTTCTCTCTCATGCCTAAGCCCCCATCCGCCGCCACCACTGTTCCGCGCCGCCACCACCACCACTGCTGCGCTGCCACCACCACCACTACTATTTTTCCTCCTCGGCGGCACCACCATTGCCATTGTTTTTCAAGGTTAGTAATCTACCTTATTAGCTTTTTAATTTTTAATTTTCGGAATATAATCTTATGCAATTATTTAGGATTTTTGTCTATTTAGGATTTCTATGACTAAATAGGGTTTTTGAACTACATTAGATTTAGATTTAGAATTAAACTACCTAAAATTACAATTTTTTAGGGTTTTTGGTTTGAACTACATTAGATTTAGAATTAAGGTATAAATTATGAACTACTTTAAATTATGAACTTATGGTTCTTAATAGAATTCAAATTAATGAATTTAAATTATTTAATGTATAAATTAATTTAAGGTATAAATTATGAACTTAAGGTATAAATAACGAACTACCTTAAGTTATGAACTTATGGTTCTTAATAGAACTCAAATTAATGCATTTAAATTAATTAATATATAAATTATGAACTATAATATCAATTAATCTAATTGAGTTAGTTGAGTTGAATTTAGTTAAATTAGGATTTAGTTAATGTTTAATTAAATTTAATTGTTTAATTGTGAGTTGATGATTAAAACTTAAAATAAATTGCAAGGATAAATCAATCTTATTATATGGACTTTTAAATAAATTATATCAAACTTAAAATAAATTACAAGGATATATTAAGCTAGTTCTCAATCTAATACTAAGTGTAACGATACAATCTAAGATAATTGAATTCATTTATAGATATATATGAACTTACAAATTAATATAACATGCAATTTATTTCTTCTCTGTGTAGATGGAACATCGTAGTTGGATGTATAATAGGAATTATCCTAATCGTCGGTTTTTGAGGGAGGAATTTATAGAAGGGCTTAATGAATTTATTAGGCATGTAATGTCACTTGTACCATTTCAAATCGGAGGGATGATTAGGTGTCCTTGTGTGAAGTGCCAGTGTTTGTATTTTTTTTTGGTTCGGAGGATGTTAAGACTCATCTTTATAAAAAAGAGTTTATGAATAATTATTTTGTGTGGACTAGTCATGGAGAGGTTGATGGTAGTGATGGTGTATTTCATAACATAGTTGTTGGTGAAAGTAGTAGGTCGGTAGGGAATACCGTTCAACATCCTAGATACCATGAAATGGTTGCGGATGCTTTTGGGATGCACTTCGAGTTTGAACCCCATAAAAGTGTTGAACAAGCTCCTAACGAAGAAGAAAAATATTTTTATAAACAGTTAGAGGCCGCGAGTCATCCACTAAGTGAAGGGAGTATGCACTCTCAGTTGTCTGTTGCACTTAGATTATTAAGTATCAAATCAGATACCAATATTTCTCAAGCGGGAATGGATTCTTTCATTGGCCTTATGAGTGAACTAGTTGACCCAACTTTCAACATACCTGAAGATTTCTATAAGGCTAAAAGATTGGTTTCTAAGTTAGGACTCTCGTCTATGAGAATCGATTGTTGTGAAGATGGTTACATGTTGTATTATAAGGGTGATGCAAATTTAGAAAGTTATAAATTTTGTGAAAAACCTCGTTTTAAGCGGGTTTCCAACGGGAAGAAGGTTGCTGTGAAGTCGATGCATTACTTACCTCTTATTCCTAGATTAAAGAGGTTGTACGCATCGATGAGTTCCGCTCCTCATATGAGATGGCACTATGAAAATAGAAGGCCGCCTGGTGTTATGTGTCATCCTTCAGATGGGGAAGCTTGGAAGCATTTTGATAGGACGTATCCGGATTATGCTAGTGAACCGAGGAATGTTCGGTTGGGTTTGTGTGCTGATGATTTCACGCCATTTTCTGTTTCTGCAATACCATATTCATGCTGGCTAGTCTTTATTACGCCGTATAATCTTTCACCGAAAATGTGTAGACTAGTCCATATATTTTCTTAAATTGTGTTATTCCCAGTCCCCACAATCCAAAGAGTTTGATTGAGGTATATTTGCAACCTCTGATTGATGAGCTAAAACAGTTGTGGTATGATGGAGTTGAGATATATTACATATCAACTAAGCAAAAATTCAACTTGTGTGCTAACGTAATGTGGACCATTAATGATTTTCATGCGTATGGAATGCTGTCTGGGTGGATGACTGCTGGAAAGTTAGCATGTCCTCACTGCATGGAAAATGGTAAAGCGGTCACTTTAAGACATGGCCGAAAGCAGCCATATTTTGATTTTCATCGTTAGTTCTTGCCAGTTGATCATGAGTTCAGAAGGATGAAGAACGTATTAAAAAAGAATACAGTTGAACGTGATTTGCCTCCTCCAATTTTGTCTGGTGAGGAAATTTGGGAGAGGGTTCAGAACTTCACTAAAGTTACCGAGGCCCCACCTTCTAGATTTCCTGGATATGGTGTTACTCATAACTGGACAAAACATAGCATATTTTGTGAGTTGCTGTAACACCCAGAATTATTTTTTGAAGTACTCAAGTGTAAAGCCCGGTAAAGTTTGCAAAGAAAATAATGTTTCATGGTGCCGGACTAGGCTTACGTGTTTGAGGATTGTAGAAATTCTTCGCAGCGAGCTTGTGAGCCGCGGCTCGAAATTTTTGGGTTGAACAATTCACCGGAAAGTAAAGAAAACTTTTTGGCGGAAAAGTGCATTTCTGCGGTCCATTATGCGATCGCAGAACCACTTTGCGGACTGCATAATGTCCGCAGAGTGAGGTAGTTAATTCGGTCAGTTGGAAGCAACTATGCGGTCGACTATGCGACCGCATAGTGAGTGCATACACAAACAGTTCTTTTGGCTATTTTGTAACCAATTATGCGACCGATATGCGGTCCGCATATCGGTTGTGCGATCGCATACCTTGTTCTGGAGCTCTATTTTTGGGTTTTTAAAACCCGACCCTATTTCATTAAATACACTATTTGGGCCATTTTTGAGATATAATCTGATATTTTAGAGTGAGAGAGAGTGCCCTAGAGTGAGAAGGTGTTCTTCAATAATTTTGCTTCAATTCTTGCTCAAGTTTTGGAAGATTAAGAAGGAAAGCTCACTAAGTCTTCATCCTAGAGGTAAGATTTTACACCCTAAACCCTAATTTCGAAATTTTTCTGAAAATGGGTAACTAGCAAGATAATTTTTGGGCATGAGAGTTGTTTATTTTACATGCATGTATTATCAAATGGTGTAGGAAGATTGTTGAGCTAAATATGGTAGAGATTGGGTTGTGGGATGATGGAATTCTCCATAAAAGGGACATTGAAAACTTATGCACACCTAGTGTTTGATAAAATGCTCAAATGAGCTAGAACCATGATCATCTTCCTAATTTTGATTCAATTTGTTATATTTCTACAATAGATTGAAGTTGCTAAGAATTCCGGAACATTTAGAGTGTAAGGAAGCTCAAGTGAGGTATGTTGGCTAAACTCTTCTCTTAGAATTGAATCCCACGATATTCATGTAAATTATGTAAGTCTCGAGTGATTCATTATGAACTTGGCTATTCCGAGTAAGATTGGGTTGAAAGATATATGTTCAACAAGCATCCCAAATGCTCTATTCATGTTATGTTACCAATTGAGGATGTGTTAAAATATGGTCTGTGTATTAATAATGTTTCGACTTTAAGTCAAGTTCAAATGAAGGCTATTATGCCAAATTGTGTGAAATATCTCTATGTGCATTAGACTCTAAATTGCTCACATGTGTACTACACACTTTGATTTGAATTGTGTTTGTTGTTGATGATGAGGATGATATTTGAAATTGATAATATGAGCATAAAATATGAAATATGGCCAACGTGCCAAGAATGATCTTATAATTATGGCCATTAGTGCCAATGAAATGAAAAGATGTGAAAGTATTATGAAATGCGATGATTGATGTAAAAAGGTTGATGTCTCAAATAAGACAGCCTAGCCGATCGGGTCGTGATCGGACACCATGCCGCACATATGGTGGTGATTGTGCTGGAAATCATAATTGAAATTGTGATTGTGGTCGATGTCCCTAATGGTTAGCCTAGATGATCGGGTCGTGATCGGACTCCGTGTTAATGACGGTGGTATTGATATTGAGAGAAATTTTGGTTGATGTCTCTACTGAGATAGCCTAGCTGATCGGGTCGTGATCGGACTCTGTGCTAAGAGTACAGTGGTACTGGTTTTGTGAATAATGGTATTGTGAATAGTGGTATTGGTATGGTGAATAATAGCACTAGTATTGTGGACAATGGCATATCGATACTAAAAATCTCCCAATGTGAGATATGAAAATTAATTTGAACACTGTCTTGATCCTAAATTGAGGCTTGATGTTGATTAAGGCTTTCATTGATATTATGATAATCTTGTTTGTATTATTTTTCATTCTATTGGGAGGGTGTTTAGTTATACATGCTAGTGCTATTTGACAGTACTAACGTCCCTTTTGCTGGGGGCTCTGCATCTTTCAATGGATGCAGGTGGTTCCATAGCAGGAGATATTGGTCAATGATAGCAGTGCACCATCTTCCCAACTGACTTGGTGAGCCCCACTTTATTCTGGGGTCATGAATCTTTTGTACTTTATGTATTCTATTTGAGGTATAGCCGGGGGCTTGTTGCCGGCATTATCATTGTACTCTTCTTTATCTATAAAGGCTCCGTAGACATAGTGTGGGTTATGTATTGGTGCAGGGAAAGACAAACTATGCTATGTTGTGGTTGTATTACTTGTCCATTTGAGACGTTAAGGTGTTCAAGCTCAAGGCCAGCTACTGATCACGCCGAACTATGCCTTATAAAAAGGACAAGCGGTCATCGCAAATATATTCCGGTTAATAAGTCTGGAGTCGAATCCCACAGAGAAATTAACCTATCAACCACAACTGCTAGACCCGCACAAATCCATGCAATCAATCTTTAGAAATATTTGAATAATAATTTGGATGTTTATTAACTAAATATTACGTAATGAAAATGCACTAACAAATGACTAACTACGAACGATTTGTAAACAAGAATTGGAAATATCTAAGGTTGTGATTTCCCCTATTATCAGAATCTTTTCCGCTACATTTTCTATAAATTCGCCTATGTCTTCTCTACCGATCATGAGCACTCTGACTGTCGTAACTCTCTCCCGAGTAATTACCACAATTTACTAGACATATTCTCCCGAATTACGCTAGCTGGCATTAAGTACGGCTCACTCAGATCGCACCAAGGTTTCGTTATCCCTAATCCCACCTTTAAACCCTTCGTATTGATCCCTCATATACGTTAGGAGTGATGTTGTTCAACAACTACCTAAATATGTACTCTCTCCCGAGTAATACATACTAAATAGGCACAGCTAATTGAGGGCCCTTCAATCAACCACATGAATAATATAGTTGAACAAATAGAGAAAATACTACGACAAATTTATATTAACGTAACAAGAAAATTATCCTTCAATAGGTTCCATCAAAACCCTAGATTAGGAATTTTAGATACTCATACTCATAGTAACAATATCCCAAATATTTTGCATAATTAAAGTGCAGAGTAAAGATGAAAGGATGTAGAAATTGATGTTTCTAACTCCCAACGGGTGATTCCACAAGCTATTCTTGCCTCCAGTTGCAAAAGTCCTCCAAAGTGGCATTTTTAGGTCTATTTATATGTGTAGGAAAAGACCCAAACGTGTAGGCAAAGTCCTAGTCAAACCCGGAGACGAAATAAGTCTTCAAAACTCGGACTGTGCACGCCCAGACCTGGCCTCGCGAGACCTTGCCCCAGGCCTGGCATCGCCAGGTATAAAGCCTGGTCTATCTCACTTCTGCCTCGCCTCGCCAAGTCTATCATCTGGCCTTAGCCTGGCGTCACCAGGTATAAGGCCTGCTCTAGGCCAGGCTTCGCCAGGTATAACGCCTGGTGTACCTAGCTTCGCCGACTTCTCCTTTTCAACTGCTCCCAAGCACGCTTTCGACTTTTAAGTATCCCTTTTCCTCTACTTTCATATTCAATTCACCTACACATAAAATGGCCTTCATTACGAGCAAATAAAGTGTAATTTATCATTAAAGCGTATAAAATTCAACGCGAATAGTGTGCTAAACCATGAATTATTTCCACACATCAATACCCCACACTTAAACATTGCTCGTCCTCGAGCAATCAGACCACATTTATAGACACAACCTCACTAAGGAAGTCCCTTAACTCCTTGCTCCAAGAATATTTAAAATAGTCTAAGCAGCACGGTGTAACATCCTCGCCTCAAGATTTGACTCACATACCATGACTTATTCACAAATCACTTACTTACTCTAACATGGAGGTCAATGACATTACCTTTCCTTTATGAATCACATGCCCTCACCCAACAAAGAGCTCAGTTCCACACACGATGAATTTTAAGAACGCAGGAACTCAAGATAGACAAAATTCACTCGCTCTCAGAAATAACATTCATATGCCACAAATGATGCACCTTAGGCTTGCCCGTAGTGTAATACTCTATTAATCGAGCTTATTCAATCTAAGATCAAATAGGACTTTGATTGGTTGTAATGTAGGCTGCGGGCCGGGTAGGATATATTTGGATATATGAGTGACTACACCTCCCTAAGCACTTTAATACATATACTTTAACACTCAAGCCCCTACTTATGTCAAACCAAAACTCCACCTTCACATCAATGTATATTACCCCATACTTCTTTAAGCACAATTACATCAAGAGTCACCACTTATCAATGAATATTCTTTTTCACAGCAATGCAACTATATATTTTTTTTCTTTATTTCTTTTTCAATTCAAGAGACTCTTACTTTTTTCAAAATAGTGCACCTTTCTCCTTGTTGCATTAGTTCCACTCAAAAGCCAAACCAACCAACCTACACTTTAACTTTTACAAAGTTTATAATAATTCAAGTGCTCATTAGAGGTGAAAAGGTTCAAATAGATGGTTAATTCAAAAAATTGGGTAAGGCTTGTAGTGTGGTTGCCAAAGAAACAGGATTACAGGCTCAAAGGGGTTAACTACGTTACATAACGTTTAGGTGGGTAAACTATATATATCTGACTTAACAAAGAAATGCCTATATCACTTCTCAGACTGAACAAGACTACTATTTCACTTTGCACACACACAGGGCAAGTTCTAGACATCAAATGCAATGCATATAATACATACAAAACTCACACACACATGGCACATAACTCACTGAGGATTGGTTTCATCTCGACACTCCAGTCAAAGAAGTTAAGCAAAATTAGGAATCTACGATTTAAGGTACTTATGCTAGAGTCAAAAACCAAGCCTATGCGTCACGACCATAGTACTAACTATTCTCAAGGCATAACAAAGTTAAGAGATATCTCTACAATTAAATGCATAGCTTCGTGGCTCCTACTCCTACAAATTAAAACTAACTACACCTAGTTCAACTAAAAGCCCTTGGAATAGAACCGCGGCCCAAAGAAAAACCAAGGGGGAATTACTACATTACCTACAAAAAAATCTTTTTTTTTCTCTAGACTTACTTCCCTCAAGAAAACTGTCTAGGAGATCCATCGTCGGGAAGAGTCCAGTCTTTTGTTTTATAACTAAACAAATAACAAAAACAAATCACTAAACCAAATTCTTAAAACAAATAACTAAAATAATTATCTAACGAAAATGACACTTACTAAAACAACAAAACAAACAACTACAAGTAATTTCCACAAGTCCCCACCCCACACTTAGATCATGCATTGTCCTTAGTGCATACACAAATTGACAAAACAAGAAAAATGAGTAGGGTGCAAGGAAACTCCCTAATCAAATTGCATCCTTATCCTCTGAGGCTCTCCACTCTTCATCATGTTCTTCCTCCTCCTCATCATCATCGTCCTCATAATCTGACTGCTCCGGCTCGGCCTCAGACTACTCAGGAGTGTTGATATACTCATCATCGGGGAGTCTGTAGCCATCACCTATCCCAACCAGCTGCTGGGCATGAGCATTGAGCGGGTACCGCTACTCCAATAAGGTCCTCTTCTCAGATGTGGTTGGCCGGCCACCTATCCTTAGCTGCAAATTCATTATCCCATAGAGATGGGCCATAAAACTATCATCCCGAGCATTATGCTCGGTACTTGTCAAAGATGTCATGGCAGTCTCTTCTTTCAGCCGGAGACTAGTGATGTCCGTTTGTCGTAGGGGCTGATCGATGGTGTGGTCAAACTTTGGCTCCTCCTCAACCTCCTCGTGTCTTAAGTACCGAGTTAGAAAATTGGCAAATATCATTCGACCGACCTTTTTACTCATTCTGACTAAAGACATTTGGTAGCGGATCAAATGACCCACATTTAACCTTTGACCCATCATGAGGAATTAGAGCGCACAGATCCTCTCACGGATAATGAGTGTGTCATGATTGCATGGTAGGAGCCGTGCATTTATCAGTTTAAGCCACACTTAAGCCTCTGCCCTTATCTTCTTCTTGGGGAACCTCTTGTGCCGATTAGTTTTCTTATCCCGGACCCATGTTGCCGTAGAATTGACACTACAAAGCGTGTGTCTCAGCTCTCTATATGTAGGCCGGCAAATGAAGTGGTCCAATGGCTCCACAGGAACATCTGGAGCACCTAAAAAGTTACATATGGCCGTGGCTGAAAAATCTATCAATCGCCCACGAATCGGCACCAACTGTTCAGTACTCTGCGGATCAAACCCTGCATTGAATTCTCGGACTAAGTTGAGATTAATGTCCCCTGTGTTCTTGAATACATAGCTCAACCCCATATCCCGAATGCCACTCCAAATTGCCTAATACTTTGCTTTCATGCTGTGTTCGTGGATAGCTACTTCCGGGTGTACATGTTTAGGCCTACAATGCCTGTACCAATCTTTAGTATGCGGTGGTATGCTGTTGATGCCAAACTCCCGTTGTCCTTGTGGTTTTTGATGCATGGCTGCTATAGCTGCCACAACTTGTACTCCACTTAGATTGGAGGTAGCTTCTCCCCTTTTTCTCTTATTTGGGGGAGGTGCGGAGGTCACCTTTGCTTTAGCCGGCGCAGTGGAAGTAGCCTTTCCTTTGCCTGTGTCTTTTCTCGGAGGCATATTCGTTCCTACACAAGTAATCATTAATCAGTTAAAACTGTATTACACATTACACAGATAGTGTTCCCCAACATTCCGAGGTTACTCAAACTTCACCTCGTATTTCCTTTAACATTAGAATCAAATAAAAACACATGGGCTACCCGTGAGCCACCCCACACTTAAGATTTTAACGTGGTGCATGACTACACAATACTAGTCTATTAATCCTGGAGACTCAGGCTCCAATGGGGACAAGGAATGCCTTTGAGTCATTATAGCAAACACTTAGCATGCACTAGTGCCATGTGAGTGCTTGTAGAGGTGAGAGATTGCCTCACCCTCCCAAATCGGCTCGGGAGTTTCTTACTACCACTTGTTTACACAATAACAATCCAGGTTGTGAATAGTTTCCTCTTGCCTTTCTATCTGCAGCTGTCTTTTACTATTTTGTTCCACAAGGCACTTTAACATATCTTTGATCTCTTTCAGGTCATCATCCCTGGGTTCTTTATTCCTATTAACTTCACAAGAAAAAGAAGAACCATCAAAGTAAGGGGTTGGAGGAAGATAAGAAATATAAGCACAATCATGAAAGTGACCATCTTGACCACCACACATATCACACACATTCCACACATAAGATTGAGTTGGTGCACATAACTCGCTCTCGAGAATATTTTGATAATTTTTCCATGGGTGGTTTCCTCCACAATATGCATAAGGAGGATTAAAAGTAGAATTACCAACATCAAAATGCTCATAATTCCAAGATGCCATATTTTTAAAATCAACAAGTAAAACAAAAATTAAAAAAATCAAATACAAAAAATAAAAATAAAAGTTCAAACTTGAAACCTAGCAATACGTACACCTACAGCTACACCGTTAGTTCCCCGGCAACGGCACCAAAATTTTATCACGCCCAACTATGCCTTATAAAAAGGACAAGCGGTCATTGCAAATATATTCCGGCTAATAAGTCCGGAGTCGAATCCCACAGGGAATTAACCTATCAATCACAGCTGCTAGACCCACACAAATTCACGCAATCAGTCTTCAAAAATATTTGAATAATAATTTGGATGTTTATTAACTAAATATTACGTAATGAAAATGCAATAACAAATGACTAACTACGAACGGTTTGTAAACATGAATTGGAAATATCTAAGGTTGTGATTTCCCCTATTGTCGGAATCTTTTTCCCTACATTTTCTATAAATTCGCTTAAGTCTTCTCTACCGATCATGAGCACTATAACTATCGTAACTCTCTCCCAGTAATTACCACAATTTACTAGATATATTCTCCCGAATTACGCTAGCTGGCATTAAGTACGGCTCACTCAGATCGCACCAAGATTTCGTTATCCCTAATCCCATTAAACCCTTCGTATTGATCCATCATATACGTTAGGAGTGATGTTGTTCAACAACTACTTAAATATGCACTCTCTCCCGAGTAATACATACTAAATAGGAATAGCTAATTGAGGGCTCTTCAATCAACCACATGAATAATATAGTTGAACAAATAGAGAAAATACTACGGCAAATTTATATTAACGTAACAAGAAACTTATCCTTCAATAGGTTCCATCAAAACCCTAGATTAGGAATTTTAGCTACTCATACTCATAGTAACAATATCCCAAATATTTTGCATAATTAAAGTACAAAGTAAAGATGAAAGGATGTAGAAATTGATGATTCTAACTCCCAACAGGTGATTCCACAAGCTATTCTTGCCTCCGGTTGCAAATGTCCTCCAAAGTGGCATGTTTAGGTCTATTTATATGTGTAGGAAAAGACCTAAACGTGTAGGCAAAGTCCTAGTCAAACCCGGAGACGAAATAAGTCTTCAAAACACAGACTTTGCATGCCCAGACCTGGCCTCGTGAGGCCTAACGCCTGGTGGACCTCGCCCCAGGCCTGGCGTCGCCAGGTATAAAGCCTGGACTATTCGCTTCTGCCTCGCCTTGCCAGGTCTATCACCTAGCTTTAGCCTGGCGTCGCCAGGTATAAGGCTTGCTCTAGGCCTGGCTTCGCCAGGTATAATGCCTGGTGTACCTGGCTTCGCCGGCTTCTCCTTTTCAACTGCTCCCGAGCACGCTTTCGACTTTTAAGTATCCCTTTTTCTCTACTTTCATCTCCAATTCACCTACACATAAAATGGCCTTCATTACGAGCAAATAAAGTGTAATTTATCATTAAAGAATATAAAATGCAATGCGAATAGTGTGCTAAACCATGAAATATAGCCACACATCAGCTACACATTCACTTTGGAACAAAGACGGCAGATTTGTGAGTGGGTTGCAAACCTAAAGATGCCCGAGAGCTATGCTTCGAACCTGGGAAAACATGCCGATATGATTGAAGGAAAGCTGACTCATATAAAAATTCATGACTGTCATATCTTCATGTAAACCTTAATCCCTATTGCATTTTGTGGTTTGCCTGAAAATATTTGGAAACACATCACAGAGATAAGTTTATTCTTCAAAGACTTATGTTCTACCATATTAAGGGAAGAAAACCTATTTCAAATGAATCAGAACATTCCTGTAATCAGTAATAAGCTGGAAAGGATTTTTCCATGTGGTTTCTTTGATGTGATGGAACACCTTCCAATTCACCTTGTACATGAGGCGTGACTTGGAGGACCGGTTCAATGCAGGTGGATGTATCCATTCGAGAGGTAATTTTCAAACCTTGAATTATTCTTGTAATTTTCTTTAACATAATAATTTAATAAGTGACAATGCGCAGGACTATCAGCAAGTGTAAACGATTTGTTAAATAGAGGAATAAGATTGAAGGATCCATATGCGAAGCCTATCTTGCAAAGGAAACTGCCCATTTTTGTTCTTACTACTTCGACAGTCATGTGCCATGTGCTAGAAATAAGCCCAATCGGCACAATATCATGATTGAGATTGATCCATTATATCCATAAATGTCTATATTCAATCAACCAGGCCTAGCTTCTAAAGATCGAACAAAAAGAGGCCTAAGTATTATGGAGTACAAATCAGCTTCAAATTATGTATTGCTAAATTGTCCGTAAGTTCAACCCTTTCTTAAGTAAGTCTTGACATAAGATTAATTTACACGGACTACTATTTAATTTGGTTGATGCAACTAACAAAATTTTCAAGGTGTCGCTCAGTGACTTCGTGAGTCAATTTGGCCATGATGCTGTATATTCTACATTTGAGGCATGGTTTAAAGGGTATGTAAGTGCATCTTACATACTTTCTCACATGTGAATATACATACTTGATCACTTGTGAATATACTTGCTCACTTGTGATTTATTTAACACTACATGTAGGTCAATAATCCAAACAACGATGTTAATCAATTTTTGAAAGATATATCTTGGGGACTTGCACCTACGATTACAACTATGTCTAAGTATTTTATGAATGGTTACAAATTTCACACCGAGGAATGCTCCAAGTATAAAAAAAGCAATAACAGTGGGGTGTGTGTCAAAGGTGGTGAAGGCAACCTGGATGGGGAAAATGATTATTATGGTGTGGTCAAAGAGATTCTAGAATTATCATATTCAGGTTGGCCAAACAAGAAGATCATATTTTTTCGATGCAAGTGGTTTGACCCAATACCTAGAAGAGGTACAAATGTATACTCGCAGTACAACATAATTGAGGTTAATAAAAAGAGGGAGTATGATCGCTATGATCCTTTTATAATTGCAGAAAAAGTTCGGTAAGTGTATTATGCTCGGTAAGTTTGTAATCAAAACTAAGCCTTTAGGTAGGGTGGAAGTTGAGAATGTGCTAGATGTTGCTTACCAAACCGATACCTCAAGTGTTAACCAAATGGTGGATGATCAGTTAGAAAATGACTTGGAGCATCCTCAACGCATATTAGAAGAAGTTAATATGGAGGAAATAACAATCATAGAAAATGAGGACGAAGAATCACCTAATGAAAATGAAATAAGTGAAGAGGAAGAATTTTCGGACGAGGAAGGATACTTTGAAGACGAATAGCATGTTAGTTTTTTCAAGTGCTCTCAACTTATATAGATTTATATTCTCAATTCTAACATTTTTTTTAATTTATGCAGATGACCGGTAGGGGTCGAGGTAGGTCTAGGAAGGATAAGAGGCCTATTGATCATGATGACAGTGCTACACTATCGCTTCCTTCCACTCCACACTTGGATCCCTCCGCTGCTGATGGCCGACAACAATCTGTTAGGCACACATATTTTCCACCATATCCATCTACTCATCAGAATACCTACCATTCGCCCTCCCAACAGTATTCTTACCATTCTCCACCACAAGGCTATACCCCGTTTCCTCCACATGATCCTTGCATATAGTTACATTGGTCCATGGAGTCATCAGTCACACGGCCATGTGGTGATATGCCCGTCATCTTCTCCATTTGCTTCATCACCAGCTGGATCACATCCATCTAGATTTCAGCCGGAGCACAGCAGGGGTCTAGATCGCAGCAAGGGTGTGGATCGCAGCCATCTTCATCAGCGACACCATCTCCCTCTCCACAGAGTTCCTCTCCTAGCATTTCTAGACTTCGCCTTCGGGATAGTAGCGCTGAGCTAGATGCCCCCCCTCTACGCACACTTCCGATCCATTGGAGGGAGATGATCCAAAAGAAGTGCGGTATGATCGTTATCATAGGATGATCATCAGGCCCGAGGGCAATGGGTAAGATTTATTTATTACTTCTTTATTTTTGCTAAATTATAATAGCTAGTCTTGTTTATTTAATGTAATTGCTATGTTGCAGGTTCATACCTAATCATCAGACTACAAAGATAATCACTGAAGCTCTTGGCCGATTGTATGATGCACACTATGCGACTTGGAGTGACTTTCCATAGAAGCTCGTGGAGTAAATTTTCAACCAATTTAAGGTTTTAATACAATTCTTATCTATTTAAGCATTATACTATCAATATTTTCATCTAACGTTACACACTTCATTTGCAGACTAAGTGTGCCTGGGAGGACCAATATAACAGTGCCATTCTTGCAAATTTTGAGTTCAAATGCCGTAAGAGACTATCCGATTCCTTCTATTTTGCTAGGAAGAAGACTAAGAAGCCTTCATGGGTTCTACCGCACATATGGGAGGATCTGCTGAGGCAGTGGACCACGGAGAAGTTCGAGAAGAAGAGTGAACAGGGAAAGAAGGCTCGAGCATCTGAGAAGGGTGGCTCCTTGCACTGTGTGGGTGCAAGGAGCATGGGGACTGCGAGGAGACAATTGGTAATTTCTTAAAATATTTAATTCTATATATATCAAACTGTATTTATATATTTTAATTTAGTTAACATGTTTTATTATATTTGTAGGAAAAAATATATGGGGGAAGATGTCTCATGATGAGTTCTTCATGGAGACTCACATCCGGAAGAAGAAGGCACCGACAGATCCAACTAGATGGGTCGAGGACCGGGTGGAGACTACATATGTAAGTTTCATAACTACTATAACTTGAAATTAATGTTTATAATATTATATAGTTATTAATTTTCTATCTTCTAAATAAAGGGCCGCTACAAGATTAATGTGTAGGAGTACACTCGGAGCTTGCCACCGAATGAGCAAGGCGAGCGACCACCCATTTCCGACGAAGAAGCGCAGAAGATATGGTTAGATGTTGTTGGTGATCCTAAAAAGGGGATAGCATACGGCCTTCCAGAGAGATCATTTCGGCGCTACAGGGTTGGATTGCAAGGAATAGGGACTTCCGCCCAAGGCGAGGCAATTGATAGGTCGACTATCTCATCTATGGAGAAGAAGATCGCAAAGCTGACAGTAGAGCTTGAAGAGACAAAGGCTAGCGAACAAAAAACAGATAAACAATTTGATACCCTTCAAGTTCATCTAGAAAAAAGGGACCAATAATTTAATCTCCTTCAAGGTTAGTTGTCCAATATTCTTGCTAGTGGTGCTTTTCCCATTACCCGGTCTCGTGAGCCTTCACCAGATGCTAGTCCTTCTCGTCGTGATCCTTCGAACCATGCCGACGATGAAGCTTCTAGTAGTGAAGATGGAGGTGATACAATACAAAACACTCATTGAATAATGTTTGAACTTTTAACTTGTGAAACATTTTGTTATTGGGTATTATGTTTTGTTAATATAGTTTAGTGGAGATGGAGATGATGTTTTGTTAATAATATAGTTTTGATAGTTGTTATTGTTATTGTTATTATTGTTATTGTTGTTGATATTGGTTGAATGAGAGCAATGTAATGTTGCCATTATAGGTGATTGGTTGTTGGCAGGTAGTGCAGCTATAAAACAGCTGCATTCTGCCAAAAAAATACCCAGAAGACCGATCGCCTACCGACCGAAGTCGGTCGGAACTATTCATTTGAATTTTCGAGAAATTCAAAGTTACCGATCGACTTCGGTCGGAATTATTGAATTTAAATATTAAATATTTTAACAATTCCGACCGACTGTGGTCGAAATTTTTAATTTTACATTTTAAATATTTTAAACATTCCGACCGAAATCGGTCGGAATTGAATAATTTTTTTAAAAAATTAATAATTAAAGTTCCGATCGACTTTGGTCGCTAATTTATCGGAATTTTTAATTTTACATTTTTAATATTTCAAACATTCCGACTGAAATCGGTCGGAATTGAACAACTTTTAAAAAATTAATAATTAAAGTTCCGACCTTCTTCAGTCGCTAATTTAATTATTTTCAAAACTACCGACCGAAGTCTGTCGGTATAGTTATTTTTTGTCAGATAATTTGGTCAAAGTGCGTTGACGAATACCGACCGATTTTGGTCGGTAGTATCGACCGACTGCGGTCGCTACCCTATTGCGACCATTCTTTTTTCGATGAATTGAAATCGGTCGGTTTTTGTTCGATTCCAAACGACTTCGATCAGTTTTTTTGGACGTTTTTTGACATTTTGTTAGTAGTGTTCCTCCACTTAACTAAATGTTTCAGACTTGAGCCTTAGGAATGAACTATGCGCTATTCAGAATTACTCAAGTCAGTGTATACTGGACACCGAATGGTTAGGCCAAAAATGGTGCGAACCCGAATTAGTCAAGCTAGTGTATACTAGATATTGGATGTTAGGCATAAAAAGAACCTACCCCACAGACACCACATATTGCATCTTCTTTTCTATTTTCATCTTCACCAAGTTTTGGGATGAAAGGAAGGACCATTTTTGTAGCATTAAAATAATTGAATCATGTGTGAATTACTCAAATATACAAATGACTGAAAGGTCAAATTTCTAGGGCCAAATTATGTCACGTTGAATTTTTGGCACATGATTACAGAAAAAATGACACTGTATAGCCACCCTCAAAATAATAGTCGAAAGTATATATATTTTTTGTATATTTATTTGTATTTATATACATTCGAAATGTTATATACGAAAATTATATAAATTTTATACACTTTTTCGCCTACCAAATATAAATAGTTTCTGACGCGGACTAAAAGTGATAATACCCAAGTCAAAAAGTGGGTAGTCATAATTTTTACACAATAAAGTTTTAATATTCTGACGTAAATTTGACTTTTCTGATCATTCATATTCTCTGAGAAATTTACATGTAGCTCAATTACTTCAATTTGATAAAAATATTATTTTATGATTTTACTGTTATAATGAATAAAATTTAATAACCACGGGGAAACTAGCAACTCGAATAAATAAAGGTAGAAAGTAGGAAATAACAGTAGGAATATTTTATCCTACCTTTAAGGCCTGTCCACCCAAAATGATGAATCCAATATTTATCAGAAAAAGGTTTGCATACTGTAATCCCCAAATAATTACATAAGCCTTGTGACCTGCATCAACAACATAAGTTATAACTAGTGAAAGGATTTAAAAAAACACATGAACAAGCAACAAATAATGAAATTGAGTTGAGACGCAAAAAGGGGGGCTGGCTAGCTTTTCTGGTCAGTATATATATGTTTTCTTAATTTCGTCATACCATACATAAATCCTGCAAGGTCTTTGTATCTGATATGCCTCTTCTCGCCGTATTGGTGGATCTATGCCATAAGAGTACTTGCATATAGTGATATAATATTGAACAAAAGCAGACCAGTGACACCACCAATCCAACCTAGAGGAACCATGATTGTGCCAACATATTCTAGTGCATAAGCACAGATGCACAGTTGACACCAGTGGTGAGAACAAGTCCCACCTGAAAGTATGAATCTACATTTTGGAAAACACAATTACTACTGCAGTATAGCACACTTTTCTTTTTAGTCTGTTAATTAAAGCTTGGGACAGAGACAGAGAAACCTTGGCCAATCTGATGAAGAGTTTCGGGAACTTCAACATCAAAAGATAGAACCCTCTCGAACTGACAAATAACAGACACCTCCTTCCTGCCTTCATCTTCTCCTATTTCTATACACTATTCACTCCTGCCAAATGGGACAAATTAAGCAGAGTGATGGAGCGACTGCTTCAACCGATCCATGTCTCCATAAATAATGGACTTAACCAAGTATAGTATCTATATGGGCAGAATAGCTTAAATGACATTTATACTTGTGCCACTTTGTCATGCCGGTCTCCAAACTTATCATTTTGCCAATTGAACACTTAGACTCGTTCAAATCGTGTATAATAAATGCTTATGACAGGAGGTGACCAGTGCGTGTAATACAATCTCCTACACGTAGGACGCCACGTCATTACTAGTGCCACATAGAAAAATAAACTATTTAAAAATAGGACTGGCCACCCTACACAAATACCGAACCCATAGAAAAGAGATGCAGTAGGTTCTTTCTTCTTTCGTTTATTAGGAACCACACATACCCAGAAGCTTCAAGCGAGCTTTAGTGGCGTCTTTGCTTGTCCCTTCGATTTTGTTCCTCAAACACAAATGTTTATCGCATTTTCAAGTCTAAATTTCAATACCCAGCTGAGTTTTAGTACTAGATAAGCAACAAATTGAGGTTTCAAACCACTATATTCGTTCTTCGCAAGACCAACAATGGAATTCTGAAAATTCTCAACAAACAAGCCTTTGAATCTCCTCTCCAAAATCTGAATAAAGATCCAAATAGCGAAACACAACAACAGTAACCAAAACAGATCCGTTCGTCAACCAAAAGTGTCGTCAGAATCAGTGACGCTACTACCATGGGTAGGACACACTGGAGCAGCGTCATAGGAGGAATGAAACTCGCTGGAACCCTAATCAGTTGGGTTTTGATTAAATAAAAAAAGAAATAAGAAATGTAAAAGATTCTTTCATTAAAGAAATAGAGAAAAATAGTATATTTCTGTCTGATTTTGTGATTTTGAAGGCTCATCCATTGTTTACAGTAGCGTGGAGGGGAAAAGAGGGAGGGGGAAAGAGGGATTGGGGGTGAGAAGAAAGGTGGGATTTTGTGCTTGATTTTGTGCCTGAGTTTAGTTTAATTCATTTTTAATCAAAATCACTAGTATCACTTTCTTTACACGCGTGTGTTACACATAATTTGTCCATCTCAACTATGGCAATGCCACATAAGCTCGGTTAACGGTCAGAGGGATTTAGAAAATTAGTTTTGAACGAGTGTAAGTGTTCAATTGGCAAAATGATAAGTTTGGGGACCGACATGACAAAGTGGCACAAGTATAAGTGTCATTTAGGCTATTCTGCCATCTATATATAATGTTGTACATGTTTGAGGTGTATTTGAATCCTACTTTATTTGTTTATTTAATTTTTTGAATTTTTTATATGAAAAAATGTGATTTAAAATGATATATCAATGTGCATGTATAGGATAAAATTTGTTCACATAAATACTCGAATGACAGAGTGACACGTGGAACCGGGGACAAACGAAAGATGAAGCGAGTGAAAACCAAGACCGAGGACAACAACTTCGGTTGGCATCGGGTAAACCCCAAAGGGAACATTATCAATGAGGGCAAACAAATACTTGTCACTAGATGACATTCAATGAAAAATATTTCTTAGTATTAAATACACATCCGTTACAGGGAATTTTGACATTCATGACCTGCCGTTAGCTATTCATCAATGGCCCTCATTATTGTCATTTAAGAGGGGTTTAATCCTAGGACCTTGTTCCCTAGGTATAGCTATAAATAATAACGTCAACAACCATTGTAATACACGAAAATTCTGACAAACTTATGCTACACATTATTCCAAGCTAAATAATATTTTATTTTCTGTCTAACGTTATTCTTATTTCTGTCTTCGGAAGCCTTGCTCCCGGAACCAAGTTGTCTGCCATTTTATCTCAATTTCAACACTAAGTCTTGCATTTTATTTAATTTATTTATTATTTTTGGAATCAAACCGATTTGCTTGTCTATAAACCACGCTATAAATTCAACTGTACCGTTTTACGGGTAAACATTTTGGCGCCCACAGTGGGATTTAGACAATTGCGTAATTGAGTTGATCCTTGCATCTATTACTAATATGTTTGATTTTTTGTTCCTTAGCAAAAATCGTAAAAAATAGCAGCTAACGATGTCACATCGCACACAATGTTGATGCACAAGAGAACCTGCCCCAACACGAGGATTCGATCAGTGACACCCGCAACGAGGAGGACGTAGCAACGTGGTTCATGGCGGGCGATATCCCCGACACGTACGGGAGCCAACTCCTGATGATGCAGAGGACGATCACATTGCGGAAATGGTGAGGATCTTGAGAGAACAGTACAAGGCCATCATGGGCCATCTCTCATGACAAGATCAAGCCATGATATAATTAAGGCAAGCATTGTCGAGTGCTCCCAACAACGCGAATGGAAGAGGCCAAGTTCCTCCCGGTGCTCCCGCAAACCAAATAACGCAAAGGGTTGATAACAACACCCCGAGGGGTGAGGTCGGCTTCGATGGGTCCAGGGGGATCTGCAGCGGATCTGGTAACAACAATAGTAATGCTCCCTTCAAAACCGAGCTCATGCGGTTTATGAAGGAAATAAACGCTCGAATGGACCAAATTCCGGGTTCACCACCAGTGCTGAAGGGTCCGGACTCAAAGAATACACCCAGTTCCGTTCAAACCGAACGCAACACCAGAGTTAATTCCAAAGAGATTCAAAATGCCAGATGTACCAAAATATGATGGGACTTCGGACCCTCAGGAACACATCACCACCTATACAACATCGGTGAAAAAAAATGACTTGGCTCCACACGAGATTGAGTCGGTCCTGCTAAAGAAGTTCGGAGAAACCCTCACGAAGGGGGCCCTGACATGGTACTCACTCTTACCCGAACACTCGATAAATTCCTTTGAGATGCTCGCAGACTCTTTCATCAAGGCCCACACCGAGGCCAGGAAGGTCCAAGCCTGAAAGGCGGACATATTCAGGATTTCGCAAGGAGAATTCGAGTTGTTACGTTAGTTCGTGACCAGGTTCCAGAAAGAAAGGATGCTGCTACCGATCGTGCCAAATGAATGGGCGGTTGAGGCATTTACTAAAGGGTTGAGCATGGGGAGCTCCAACGCCTCCCAAAAACTAAAAGAAAGTCTGCTCGAGTTCCAGGCAACTACATAAGGAGATGTCCATAATCGTTACGAATCAAAGATAAGAATAGAAGATGATCAGATTGGGTTCCCATCATCAACTAAGGGTCGGGATCAAGAAAAGAATAGGGATAAGTCGAAGGATGATTTTGATGCAGATCGGCGATCTTCAAAGGGCCGTGTTTCGCCCTACTAAAGGGTCGAAGGACACGATAGAGGGTTCCGGTCAGCGGATAGGTTCGCTTCCGATAGAAGAACTGACTGTGGCCGGAATAACAGGTCATTACAAGACAAAAAGGTATCGGGTTCCCGAAATTGCATTTATCCCAGGCTGTCCGAGTACAATTTTAGTGTCAGCATAGTGGAGCTGATATCGACAATGAGGAACATCAAGGAAGCGCGGTTCCCAGGCCGATGAGATCTCACCCCAACTAGAGGGATCCTAATCTATGGTACGAGTATCATGGGACTAACGGCAAATGAACTAGGGCGGTGCCCGTCAGAACCTACTCTCTGAACTTCCCCACTAATGCCCCGCGTGGGGTGGCGCAAGGCGCGACGCGCTTGTGTAATTTTCTTAGAGTAGTTGTCCTATTTCGGCTTGAAAAAGATAATTTCGCCTGGGCCCAGTCCTACAAGGTCAAAAGTCCCTTCAAAAATGTATTTTTAGTATGTTTATACCCTGTAGGAGTGGGCCCAGGTGAAATTACCTTTTCCAATCCGAAACAGGACAACTACTCTAAGAAAATTACACAAGCACGTCGCGCCTTGCGCCACCCCATGCGGGGCATTAGTGGGAAAGTTTAGAGAGCAGGTTCTGATGGGCATCAACAGAAATACACTGCTGCGCTGCCCCATGCACGGCCCCATGCGGCGCGGCAGTGAAGTTTTTACAGAGTGTTCCATTTTCTTCGCATTTTGTCATCCATACTTGGCTCCCGACCCCCAAACGCGATTCTGATTTAATTCCTTGGGCTTTTACTCAAACTTCCAAACTCCAACTTGTTCAATTTAGCTCCCGAATGTCTTTTTAACGCGAAATCACTTCATGCAAGGCATAAAACACATAATAAGTGCAATACACTAACATTCAAGCTCAAACACAAGTAAAAATACAGTAATTAGAGTGCAAACTATGACTAAAACACGTAATTCTAGCCTATCATCAACACCCCACACTTAAACCATTGCTCATCCTCGAGCAATCAAACTGCACTTCACATAGAGACGACCATCTTATCAGTCAACTTCCCTAATGCATCATGCCATGAATATTTAAAACACACTAAGAACCATATCATAACATCCTCGCCTTAAGACTTGACTCACGAGCACCCCACATTTTTCACAACATGCTCACTTACTCTAACACAGAGGTCAAAGAATTCATCTCCGAAATAGAATTCATGTGCCACGGAAGGCGTGCCATAGGCTTGCCTGTAGTGTAATACTCTACTAATTTAGCTCATTCAGTCAAGGATCAAGTAGGACTTTATTTCGGTTGTAATGTAGGCTGCGAGATGGGTAGGATACATTTGGATATAGTGACTACACCTCCCTGAGCACTTTAATACATATACATTAACCATTCAAACCCCACACTTATTTTAAACTAAACCTCAATCTTCATACACACTAGTCTCAGGCTCCCAATATTTTAAAGCATAAACAAGATGAGAACTACCACTAGTATGGAATCCATTTTTTTTCTTTTCTAAGTTCTGATTTTTTTCTTTCTCTTTTTTCAATCAAACTTTTTCTTTCAATTCTCTACAAGTGGCTTTCAAAATTTTTTCAAACAGTGCACCTTTTTCCTTTTTCTATAGTTTCACTTAAAACCCGACCATACCTCACTTTGCTTTTACAAGATCATTACAAAATCAAGTGTTCAAGAGAGATAAAAGGTTCAAATAGATAGACAATTCAAACAAAGGAATCAAGCTTGTATTGTGGTTGCCAAAGAAATAGGAATACAGGCTCAACGGGGCTAACTAAGATACTTCACAATTAGGTGGGTAAAACATATAATTCGCTCAACAAAAAAATTTTTATATCACTTCCTAGACTAAACAAGACTACTATTTCACTTTGCAAACACACGGAGAAAGTTCTAAACATCAACGGATTTGCAGAGAATATCAACAAAATCTCACACACACTTTGGCACATAACTCACTTAGGATCGGATCCATCCCGACTCTCTAGTCAACGCAGTTAGGCAAAGTCAAAATCAAACCATTTAAGGCACTTATACATGAGTCAAGAACTGAGCCTAGGCGTCACAACTAAGGCACTCACTACTCTCAAGGCAAACCAACGTCAAGAAAAGTCATCTCCATTTAATGTCATATCACAAGACTTCACTATTCCTGATAAAAGAAAACTAACTACACCCGGTTCAAACAAAACCCTTGGAAAAGAACCGCGACACAAAGAAAAACCAAGGGAGAATTATTACACTACCTAAGAAAAACAAACTATTTTTTTCTTTGACTTTAATCTCTCAAGAAGACAGTCGAGGAAATCCATCGTCAGGGAAAGTCAATTTTTTTTTCAAACGAAATCAAAAACACACATGTACATATTTTTATCATCCCCCACCCCACACTTTGAATTGTGTCATGTACCCATGACACGCAAATGAAAAGCAACAAGTATAGGAAACTTCTCTGATTCATCTAGTCGAGGTCTGATTCGAAGTCGGGATCTCCTTTGCACGCCCGACCGAGTGCACACATCCATGTTGAGAGCTTCTTTTCCGCCTTCTTTGGGTACACCCCACACTTATCAGTTTCAGTCTTTCCAATTTGCTCTTTCAGGTCCTCCCTTTCTCCTTCCATTTTGAGGACCAACCTTTCATCCCCCACTCTGAGGATGAGCTACCTTTCCTGAATATCTAGAATTGCTCTGTCCGTAGCCAAGAAGAGTCTTCCTAAAATTAACGAATCTCCCTATTCTCCTCCATATTCACCATAATGAAGTCCACCGGGAACGCAAATTTGTCTACCCAAACCAACACATCTTCCACTATTCCTTCAGGTACGATTGTGATATGATCCGCCAGCTGCAAGGATATAGGTATCGACCTAATTTCTCCAATCTCTCCCTACGATTTCCTGAAAATAGACAAAGGCATAAGATTAATGGAATCACCTGAATCACACAAAGTTTTTTTAAATTTAGTACTTCCTAAAGAGCAAGGTATAATAAAACTCTGTGAGATTGACCACCGATGTCTCTTCTACTTTTTGCTTCTTGGACAATATCTCCTTCAAAAATTTAGCATAAGCTGGCATTTGTGAAAGCACCTCTATGACGGGTATATTCACATGCACCTACTTGAGCACTTCTAGAAAACGCCTGAATTATTTGTCCAGCTTTTCTCTTCTTTGTTTCTAGGGGAAAGGTAGAGCATGCATGTATTTTCTCTCTTCAGTCTCATTATTTGTTACGTTATCATCCTTCTTCTTTTTATGAGCTCTAATCTTCCCCTTCTTCTTCAAACCATCATATACCATTCCTGCACCTTTTTGGATGTTATCATTTTTCTGCTATTCCACAATCTCCACCTGTCTTTCAATCGGCTCATCCTTTTGCTTTGCTATGGAATCCTCTAACTTGTGCCCACTCCTCAAAGACACTGCATTTACTATCTCTTTGGATTTCTTTCAGTATCAGTCAGGAGTGTCCCTAGAACCCTCTCAGACAATAGAGTAGCTAGTTTCCCAACCTGTCTTTCCAGGTTTCGAAAAGCCGTACCCAGTTCTTTGATAGTTGCGCCATGTTCTCGTATAGCTGAGCTATGGATTTCAAGCCTTTCATATGTCTTAATAATAAATGCCTTCATTAGATCTTCCATGCTAGACTTATTAGATTGTGGAGGCTGATATTGCTGCCTCTACTGATTTTGAAAACCTGGAGCTCCTTGTCCCTGGGGTTTGGAGTTATTCTGCTGCCATGAGTTCAGGCCACCACTTGGTGAACTCCAAGAAAAACCTAGGTGCCTCTATCCCATAGAGTTGAAATTATTACCATTCTAGTAGTTTCCTCTATCAAAGCTTCCTACAGCATTTACAACTTCATCTGTAGCTAAGGGCTGACACTCATGCATTGGATGACCCATTCCACAGAAATCGCAAACTGGTGATGGTTGGCTCTGGACCTTGGCTAAGTTCAACTTTGTTATCTCTTTGGCCATGGCGTCTAGTTGGGCTTGCACTGCGGTGTTAGAATCTACTTGATGAACCCCAACTGATTTTCTTCTATCATTATTCTCAGCAGGCCACTGGTTAGCATCTTCAGAGAGCTCACATCAAGAATTGGCACAATCTCCTCATGAGTCTTCTTCATTAAAGGACCTCCAACTGCAGTGGTCAGAGTTCATCGTGAGGGAGGTGTCAGTCCATCCCAAAAGTCTTGGAGTTGCATCCACAATTCAATCCTATTATCCTGACACTTCCTTACTATCTCTTTGAATCTTTCCCAGGTCTCAAAAACTGTTTTAGTGTCCGTCTGGCAGAAGTTGTGAATTTCCCTTCTGAATTTCACTGTTTTAGCAGCTGAGAAGTATTTGTCAAGAAACGTTTTAGTCATATCTTCCCATGTCCGGATTGACCCCGTTGGTAAGCTACGAAGCCAGTGCTTCATGTCATCTTTCAGTAAAAAGGGGAATGCCCTTAAGTAGACTGCATCTTTCGACACTCCGTTGTACTGGAAGATGTTCATGATTTCCTCAAAATCCATCAAGTGAGTGTTAAGATCTTCATTCACCTTCCCTCTCAAGACACAATTATTCTGGATAGTCTGAACCAACCCTTGCTTCAACTCGAAATTGTTCGCTGCTACTGGTGGAGGTCAGACACTGGACAATCCCTGATTGTAAACTGGTCTGGCATAATCACCAAATGCTCTACCAGGCCTGGGTACCGCATTCTCAAATTGGTCTTCAATCAAGGGTTGATTTAGATTGAATCTTCGACCCCTATTATCTTCGACGGTCTCCTAAGCAGCTCTACGGGCTGCCTCAGTAGCGCTACGGGATGCCTCAGCAGCTCTACGGGCTGCCTCAGCTGCTATCCTTGTAGCTTCCTCTCTATGCTATGCTGCCTCTCTTGCAGCTAAATCTACCTCATCGTCACCATTATTAGCCATGTGTTCTTGGGTTGAAGGTTGCCCCAAGTACTTTCTGGTGAACTCTTTCTCTTTCCTCAGTTGTCGCAGGTGTTTTTCCAACTCCGGTTTGTAGGGTATTACTTCTTTTGAAGAAGATCGAGTCATACACCACGAACTTAACCTGTTGCCTACACACCAAAAATTATTTTGAACACTATTGATTGTCAATCCCCGACAACTGCGCCAAAATTTGACGAGTGCAAAACACAACACAAAATTGATGCTTCCTAATCAAAGATAGTATAGTAAAGTATTGTCTCCATAGGGATTAGATTTTAACAATGTTCGAGTAATTTCTGGGTTAATTGCTATTCAGGAGTATCAACACTTGAGTTAAATGATTATGAACTACGTTTAACTACTAAAATAAACAATTGACAATTGACAACAAGGAATTAGAGATTCACAGAGTTGGTTTCTTATCAATGTGAGGAATAAGGGTTTTGACAGGATATGTGCAAGATAGCTATTTGGGATTTAACTCTAGTTTAATTCACTCTAATGTTCTAATGATTCTCACAAATTCACTCGATGATTAGTTCAAACGTGTAGTCAAGACTCCTCTCTCAATTAAATCTTAACTCTACGAGGTGAACTAATATAAGCACTATGAAGTATGTAATCATGTGTTAATAGATTGGTCCTTAGGAAAACGTCTCTCAAATATTCTCCTAAATTGATTCAATCAATAATTCAACAAGCTCTTTCGATTACTTAAGAGAATCAATGAACTAAGTCAAAGAAAATAATGCATTGATAATCACCAAGATATTCCTCTTTCGATTAAATAAACTGATGAATAAAGTTACAACAATTCAAAACTCCATAAACGAATTCAAGAATGAACTAGAGTTAAAATCCACAAATATTTATCAAAATACCATATCTGTCAAACTCTAAGGTAAACTACTCCATAATCATGAGGGAAGTTATCACAAATATAATTAAAGAATGAGAAAACATCAATCTAACGTTACAATCCAAACTCCTGTATTGAATTGATGGAAAGATGATGAAATCACGTGTCTTGTAGCCTCCAATGCTCTCCCAAAGCTTCCAAGGTCAAAAGTGCCTTCAAAAACGTCTTTTTGATGTATTTATTCCCTGTAGGAGTGGGCCCAGGCGAAATTACCCTTTTCAAGCTGAAATAGGATAACTACTCTGAGAATACTACACACACGCGCCGCGCCTTGTGCTGCCCCATGCGGGGCATTTGTGGGGAAGTTCAAAGAGCAGGTTCTGACGGGCAGCAACAGAAATACACTACTGCGCCGCCCCATGCGGTGCAACAATGAAGTTTTTACAGAGTGTTTTGTTTTTTTCGCATTTTGTCATCCAGACTTGGCTCCCGACCCCCGATTGCGATCCCTGTTTAATCCCTTGGATTTTTACTCAGACTTCAAAGCTCCAACTTTTTCAATTTAGCTCCCGAATGTCTTTTAACTCGAAATTACTTCCTGTAAGGCATAAAACACATAATAAGTGCAATACACTTACATTGAAGCTCAAACACAAGTAAAAATATTGTAATTAGAGTGCAAACTATGACTAAAACGCGTAATTCTAGCTTACCATCAACTACCGACATCTACGTGAGAAGGTGGCAACGTTGTTGAAAAATGGCCATCTTAGAGAGTTCTTAAGCGATCGGGCTAAGAACAATTACGGCTGAAGCCGGGACAACGCAGAGCCCTCGAAGATAGGCCACCCTCCCCGATTAACCATAAACATGATTTTTGAGGGAAACGAGATCAATGGTGTAACCTTATCGGCAGCAAAAAAGACAACGGTATCGGTGAGTCATAGCGAGAGACTCCAGAAAGTCGCTGAGGATGACATCTCCTTCACAGAAGAGGACGCCGATGGACTTCTACTGCCGCATAACGATGCCCGAGAAATTTCTCTTAACGTTCTAGATTTTAAAATTAAACGTGTTTTAGTGGACCCAGGAAGTTCAGCCAATATCATTCAATGGAGAGTGCTGGAGCAAGCCAAGCTAACCGGAAGCATCATTCCGGCAACAAAGCTCCTCATCGGGTTCAACTTAGCAAGTGTGACAACTCGAGGGGAGATATTGCTGCCCACGAACGCCGAGGGGGTCATGAAGACTACCTTATTTGAAGTACATGGGCTACAAAATAATTCTTGGTAGAGCATGGCTACTGTTACACCCCATATTTTCGTACGTGAAAGTACGCCGTAAGTCAATTGATGTAAGCTCGGAAATGAGATTTTCTTTGAAAGTATATAAAGTGATCTAATGATATTACATCTCGTATTTCCGTTCAACATACAAATGACTAGGTTGAGGACGAATGCACTTAAACGTGAGAAAGGAGATTTTGGACAAATAAAAATGAGTTGCTTGCTTACCCGACGTGCCTGCTTCACCAACTTACTTTCCGTCCTACTTGCTTGAGCTACTCGATTCATGTCTAAATTATTTAATGAGGATGAGACACATGTTTCAAAATGGAAAAAGGACCAACATGAATCACCTACTTGATTAAGTAGGTGACAAGTAGGTGCATCACCTACCTAGAGCTTGTGTATCAAATTAAAAAGGAATGGAAACGGATAGAGATGGGCAAGTCTTGGGGCAGCCCAAGACCCATCTTCCCAAGCCATTAGTGGGGCCATATAAACATGGATATATCTCAATTTCACTTAGAAAATAATTCATAATCCCTCTCTCTCTATTGCAACGTGAAGGAGCTCCAAAATATCAGCCCAAGATCTCTCTGAAAGTTATCCTAGGGTTCAAGACCAAATCCATAAGTTAGTAAGGTGATTTCTCTCTTGGAAGATCAAGATGATATGCTAGTTAATTCTTTGAATGCAGTTGACCATTTGAAACACCTCCAGGAAACCTTCGATATCCTAAGAAAGCACAACATGAAGCTCAACCCCAAAAAAATGTGCGTTCGGAGTGACATTCGATATAGTTTTAGGTTTCCTGGTGTCACAAAGGGGGATCGAAGTCAATCCCGACAAGATTAAAGCCATCAAGGACATTCCAGACCAGTTGGCAAACGTGAAAGAAGTCCAAAGACTAACAGGAAGATTGGCCGCTCTAAGCAGTTTCATTTCTCGGCATCGGAGAAATGCCATCACCTTTTCTCACTGCTGAAGAAGAAGAACAATTTCGAGTGGACTCCAGAATTCATGTAGGCACTAAAGTCCTAAAACGATATCTATCGAGCCCTCTGTTACTATCAAAATCGGAGGAAGGTGAACCATTGCTAATATACTTAGCGATCTCGGAGGTAGCGGTAAGCGTTGTTCTAGTCTAGGAGGATGAAGGTACATAATCTCCTATTTATTATATTAGAAAAACCTTATTAGGAGCGGAGACTCATTATCCGCACCTTGAAAACAAGCCTTAGCTCTCATAGCCGCCACTCGAAAGCTTAGGCCTTATTTTCAGTGCCACTCGATAGTCGTGGTGACAACTTTTCCCCTCCGGAATGTTCTTCACAAACCTGAGTTGTCAGGTTGACTAGCCAAGTGGGTAGTTGAAATTAGTGAATTTGATATCGAATATAAACCCAGGACTGCGATCAAATCACAGGTTTTGGCTGACTTCTTGGCCAATTTCAGGCACGGACTGCTGCCCTTGGCCATAAAGGAAGCGGTGATAATGTCGGAAATGACATCAGGAGTTTGGACCTTGTTCATGGATGAAGCTTCCAACATGAAGGGGTCGGGGCTCGGGGTTATTTTAATCACGCCCTCAGGAGAAGTCCTGAGACAGGCCATAAAAACTATTCCCTTGACTAACAATGAAGCCTAGTATAAGGCATTGATTGCAGGACTTGAACTGGCACGAGGACTAGACTCCGAGGTCATTGAAATCAAAAGCAATTCCCAAGTGCTGGTAAATCAGGTATATGAAATCTTCGACACCAAGGAGAAACGCATGCAACAATATGTGGTGAAAGTTCAAACTCTGCTCGCACGGTTCAGGGAATGGTCAATCACCCACATCCCAAGAGAAGAAAATGCATAAGCAGATGCGCTAGCCAATCTAGGCTCCTCCACAGAAATGAATGGATCAGATTTCGGTATGGTCGTACAGCTCATGCACTCGGTATTGGATATGGAAGATTATTATGAAGTAAATACAACCAGCCTGGTCTGGTACTGGAGAAATTAAATCATCGACTACCTAGAGCATGGTAAACTGCCCAAAGATCCGAAGGCATCCCAGGCACTCCGCACCAAAGCAGCTCGTTACAACTTCTGGGGGAGACAGTTATACAGAAGATCATTCCAAGGCCCATTAGCCCGATGCTTAAGAGCCTCTGAGGCTAATTACATCATGAGAGAGGTTCACAAAGGAATTTGTGGAAATCACTCATATGCATATTCATTAGTGTTAAAATTAGTTAGGGAAGAGTACTACTGGCCCCAGATGAAACAGGACACTAAGGCATTCATTCAGAAATGCGATAAGTGTCAACTCTGTGCACCGTTAGTGAACCAATCGGTAGAACTGTTGCATTCAGTATTATCCCCATGGCCATTCATGAAATGGAGGATGGATATAGTCGGGCCGCTGCCACCAGCTCCCGGGAAGGCAAGATTTCTTTTAATTTTAACTGATTATTTCACAAAGTGGGTTGAAGCAGGTCCTTACCAGAAAATTAGCGAGCTCGAAGTGGTCGATTTCCTATGGGAGAACATTATTTACCGGTTTGGAATACCGAAGGAGATTGCCTGCAACAACGGGCCACAGTTCATAGGCTCAAAAGTCACAAAATTCCTTGAAGAATTAAAAATAAAAAAAATCACATCTTCGCCATTCCATCATAGCGCAAATGGGCAAGCGAAATCAACAAATAAGGTGATTATTCAAAACCTCAAAAAGAGATTGGAAGCAGCCAAAGTAAGAGTACACAGAGGAAGAGTCGGTATCCGAATAATTTCAAGCCTTGAGGAAACAAATGAAGAATCTTCTAGTGGCTCGAGGGAGCGAGAGCCTATATTATGAAGATCTGTGTATACACCCTGATGTGGACATGCTAGTAGGGTATTAACCTCTAATATTTGACATCTTTTAATGGGACTGGTGATCCCCATGCACATCTGAGGGCCTACTGCTACAAGCTGGTTGAAATAGGAAGGAACGAGAAACTGAGGATGAAGTGATTTATAAGGAGTTTGATAGGAGAGGAACTCACTTGGTACACCCGTCAGGACCCCAGAAACTGGAGAGAATGGCAAGATAATGCAGAAGACTTCATGAACTGTTTCCGGTTTAATATCAAAATTACTCCAAACAGGTTTGCCCTAGTGAATTTATAGAATAAGCTATCAGAATCATTTCAGGAGTATGCACGTCATTAGAGGTTGGAGGCTGCCAGAACCCAACCCCCGCTAGATGACAATGAGCTGACCAAATGCTTCATCAGGGCCCAAGAAGGAATTTACTTTGAAAAGATGATGGGCATGATGGGACAAAAGTTCCCCGAACATGTTAAGATGAGAGACTTTTTGGAAGAAGGCATCAAGTCCAGCAAGATACAATCAATAGTTGCATTGCAAGCTACCAACAAACCAATTCAGTCTGGTTCGATAAGTAGCGAAAAGTACAAGAAGGAAGAAGTATCAGCAATCATTTCCTATTACTAGTCCAGTCCACCCCACAGAAACACCTCTTACCCTATGAACACCAATCCTTCACATGAACTTATCTACGCTCCAGTATACAACACACAACCATACTATAATCCCCAACCTCAATACAACCCACCTCGCACCCATATAAATCCAAACCCACCACGACCATATGCTCTAGTTTAAACCACCACCCATCAAAATCGACTCGCCTATGCACCCCGACCATGCCCAAATTTTGTGGAAAGAGGTCCCAAAAACTACACCACGATTGCTGAACCCTTAGCCCAATTGTTTGAGAGGTTAAGACGAGCTGATTTGATATATCCAATGAAAGAGAGGATTCCCGACCACCCTTCCAAATACTTTGATGCAACCAAATGATATGTTCACTGTTCAGGTGTACCTAGGCATGATACCAAGGACTATTTCTGGCTGAAGAATAAAATTGAGTCGCTGATCAAAAGTGGAGCCATTCAATGTACCTCAGCTCCACCAAATATGAATCGTAACCCATTGCCAAACCATAGGAATCAAGGAGCTAGTATGATCACTTTGGATAAAGATTATGATCTGAAAGGGACTATCATCACAATTGAGAATGTCGAGGCTGCAAGAGTTCCACCCCGAAGGGCTACATTGATTATTTTACAATTGAAACCACTGGTAATGGTCCAGACATACCAACAACAGTCCATCACAGCCATCAGGAATGAAGAGAGTCAGAAGTACAAGATAGTTCCATGGATGTATCAGCAGGAAGGAAAGGGGAAAATGATATATTTTGCGGCTGCCCATGGAATGACTAGGTCGGAAAGATGTTACGCTACGAAAGAGATAAACCAAGGAAATCCAGGTAGAGAACAAATCCAACGGATAAACATAACCGATGCCGAGGCCACAGAATTCTTGAGGAAGATGCTAGCTAAGAGTGAAGGAACAATTAAAGAAAACCCCTACACACATATTGATCATGAATCTGCTGATGCATTTCGATAGTCATAAAAATGTTTTGATGACGGTATTGAGTAGAGTAAGTGTGCAGAGCAACACCCCTAGCGAAGCGTTGGTGCCAATAATTGGAAAGATGGTCGAGGCAAATATGATCTCCTTTCGAAGAGACGAACTTCTTGTAGAATGTGTGAATTATAACAGAGCCTTGCACATCACAGTCAAGTGTGGGGATAAAGTGGTGTCTCGAGTGCTTGTTGATAGAGGATCTGGAGTGAATATCTACCCATTCTCTACTCTACGTGAGTTGGGTATTCATTTGAGAGAAGTGAGGGAAAGCCATGTGAGAGTGAGAGCTTTAGATGGGTCTTAGAAAGACGTCATTGGAGAAATCTATTTAGCTCTGCAGATTGGACCAGTCGAGTTCCCAATCCTATTTCAAGTAATGAACATTTCATCTTCATATAACATGTTGCTGGGAAGACCCTGGATACATATCGGGGGCGGTTTCGTCCACCCTCCATCAATGTATGATGTTTGAGTGACATTTCCAAGAGATCGTAATTCACGGTGAATGGAATCGGCCATCTTATCTAGAACACGTAGTCCCTTTCATAGAAGGGTTGGATGGAGTCATCTTTAATGTAGTCAAAATCATGTAGACCACGGAGATAGAGAAGACAGAGCATAATTGCAGTTATGGCTATGAGAGAAATGATGAAGTACGGGTGCTCACTAGGAACCGGGCTGGGAGCCCGATCAGATGGGATAACAGAACCGTTTGATCCAAGGGGACAGAAGGATAGAGCTTGTTTAGGGTATCAACCTCCAACTGGAAAGACTTACACCGGTAACTTCGGGAAGACGGCTTTTGTTCCAGAGTGTGTTCCGGGTCCGGGTCAGAGCTGAACACCAAAAGACGACATTGTAGATGGAATGGAAAGACTGTTCGTAGCCATGATCGAGGAATTCCACAACGAAGCTGATATCAAGACACCGACCATTTGGAATGCCGAACCAGGAGAGGCCTTGCAGAATTGGACCGCCACTCCATCTCTGGTTCACCGGGAGTCTTGGTAGTGTGGAATTGTGAAATTTTTAAAAAAAACACACGGTCAATTGAGGCTTGAATCGCTCCTATACATTTTTGTCAATTGCCTCCTTGAACACTTAGACGTTTCCCTTTTGGTGAAATAAAAAGAATTGCTTTCTTAAAATCTTTGCAAATTTATTTGTCGCTTTCTTTATACTTAGTTTTTCTTTTCAGTAATCAAATCGATAAAATCCCGCATTCCGCGATTATGACATTTAATGACACCTTCGAGCAAAACAATCCCGATTATAAGGAGTACTACTGGATCATGATGCCTGATAACCTCCCACAAGAGATCAAGCAGTTAGAGAGCCAAAAAACCCAATTCTTGAGGAAACAGAAGTAATTAATTTGGGAAGCGAAGAATGCGTGAAAGAAACTCGAATTAGCATCCATTTAGAAGCAGAACAGAAAGAATAACTGGTCGATCTCCTTCGACAATACATCGACGTGTTTGCATGGTCATATGATGACATGGCCGAATTGAGTACCGCCATTGTCTTGCATCGATTAACTATAGATCATTCCAGACCGCTAGTTAAATAAAAACCCAGGAAGTTTAAACAAGACTTGAGTTTAAGGAAAAAAGAAGAGGTCACCAAACATATAGAGGCAAATGTTTTGAGAGTCACCAATTATCCCATGGTTGGAAAACATCGTATCGGTGCCAAAGAAGGATAGGAAGATCAGGATATGTGTGGACTATCGAGATCTCAACCGAGTACCAACGTAATGTATCCTTCTTATCATACCATCATGGGTAAATTAGCCGAAAAGGTCGTCATGAGATAACCAGACTTAAACATAAGAGAATACTCAACACAGGATGACCCAACATGGTGTATAAACTTATACATGTGACATACGGGCCTATAGGACCGAAATGATCATTTGTACACTCAAAATATAGGCCGACAAGGCCATACAATCATCCATATATACGACATCTATCTACAAGCCTTTAATAGTACATAAATGTCATAAAGGTCGGGACAAGGCCCCGCCATACCAATCAATAAATGTCCAAAGCATACTGACCAAATAGGAAACTCCGAAGCAAGTGGAGTGTTCCAACACCTTCTGCTGAACTGATAGTGTAAGGCCTTGTAAAATTTCGCATAAGGAATTTAAGGTTTCATGGTGCCGAAGTAGACTTATGTGTTTGAGGATTTTAGAAATTCTTGAGTCTGTGCCTGTTGTGAATGACTTTCCGGGAGTCTTTCCGGATGAACTCTCTGGGATCCCACCAGACAGGGAGATTGATTTTGGGATTGATGTGATGCCAGACAAGCATCCTATATCTATTCCCCCCTACAAAATGGCATTGGCAGAATTGAAGAAACTAAAGGAGCAGCTGAAGGACTTGTTAAAGAAGGGTATCGACCGGCCGAGTGTGTCGCCTTGAGGCACACCGGTCCTCTTTGTACGGAAGAAAGATGGGTCACTGAGAATGTGTATTGACTATCGGCAGCTCAACAAGGTCACGATCAAGAATAAGTACCCACTGCCAAGGATAAATGACTTGTTTGACCAATTGCAAGGTACTAAATATTTCTCCAAAATTGATTTACGATCCGAGTATCACTAATTGAAGATCAGGGAGCATGATGTTCCGAAAATAGCTTTTAGAACCCAATATAGGCACTTTGAATTTCTGGTGATGTCTTTTGGGCTAACAAATGCCCCAGCAACTTTCAAGGATCTAATGAATCGAGTCTTCAAGCCTTTTCTTGACTCCTTTGTGATAGTGTTCATTGACAATATTCTTGTATATTCACGAAGTCGAAAGGACCATGCTGATCATCTCAGGGTAGTTCTGCAAAGCCTGCATCAGCACAAGTTATATGCAATGTTTTCAAAGTGTGAATTTTGGCTTAAATCTGTCACATTCTTGGGTCATGTCGTCTCTAGTAAAGGAATTAAGGTTGATCCTCAGAAAATTGCAGCTGTGAAGAATTTGGTCGAGGCCTACAACTCCAATAGAGATTCACAGTTTCTTAGGCTTAGCTGGGTATTATAGAAAGTTTGTGGAGAGGTTCTCTACTCTTGCCTCTCCGTTGACTAAATTGATGCAGAAGGCAATTAAGTTCTAATGGTTAGATGCTTGTGAAAGGAGCTTCCAGGAGTTGAAATCGAGATTGACTATGGCACCAGTGTTGACTCTACCAGATGGTACAAATGGGTTTGTAGTATATTGTGATGCTTCGAGAATCGGACTTGGGTGTGTATTAATGAAACATGGCAAGGTGATAGCTTATGCTTCTAGGCAACTCAAGAATCATGAAAAGAACTATCCAACACATGACTTAGAACTTGCAGCAGTGGTATTTGCATTAAAAATTTGGCGTCATTATTTATATGGGGTCCATGTGGATATATTCACGGACCATAAGATCCTTCAATATATTTTCAAGCATAAGAAATTGAATCTGAGGCAAAGAAGATGGCTTGAGTTACTCAAGGACTACGATATTGATATTCTATATCATTCGGCGAAGGCTAATGTTGTGGCGGATGCTCTTAGTCGGAAATCTATGGGTAGTTTAGCACACTTGGAGGCATATCAAAGGCCATTGGCCAAGGAAGTTCACTGATTGGCTAGTTTGGGAGTTCGTCTTGCGGACTCTAGTGAAGGAGGGGTGATTGTGCAAAATAGGGCTGAATCATCACTTGTTGTGAAAGTCAAGGAGAAGCAATACAACGGTCCATTTTTGGCACAATTGAAAGAGGGGATTCATAAATATAAAACCATGGCCTTTTCTCTTGGCATGGTTGATGGTACACTAAGGTACCAGGGGCATCTATGTGTTCCAAATGTAGATGGTCTCCGGGAGAGAATCATGATCGAGGCTCACACTTCTAGGTATTCTATGCACCGGGCTCTACGAAAATGTATCATGATCTTAAGAAAGTCTATTGGTGGAATGATATGAAGAGAAATGCAACAGACTTTGTGGCGAGATGTCCAAATTGTCAGCAAATGAAGGCCAAACACCAAAGGCCCGGTGGGTTGGCACAGAACATCGAAATTCCAATGTGGGAGTGGAAAATGATTAATATGGACTTTGTGGTAGGACTACCTCGCACTCCTCGTAAGTTTTACTTGATTTGGGTGATTGTGGATCGATTCACGAAATCAGCCCATTTTTTACCGGTTAAGGCTACCGATACAACGGAACAATATGCTCAGTTGTATATCAAAGAAATAGTCAGGTTGCATGGCACTCCAGTTTCTATCATTTCCGATCGGGGGCATAGTTCATGGCTAATTTTTGGAAGAAATTTCAGCAAGGTTTGGGTACTCAGGTGAATCTCAGTATAGCCTTTCACCCGCAGACGGACGGGCAGGTAGAGCGGACTATTCAGACGCTCGAGGATATGTTGTGTGCTTGTGTTCTAGACTTCAAAGGTAGCTGGGATGATCATTTGTAACTCATAGAATTTACCTACAACAATAGTTATCATGCTAGCATTCAGATGGCACCATCCGAGGCTTTATATAGAAGGAGATATAGATCTCCCATTGGGTGGTTCGAGATTGGGGAAGCAGAGTTGATAGGTCCAGACCTCGTACATCAGGCTATGGAAAAAGTTAAGATCATTAAGGAGCGGTTGAAGATTGCTCAGAGTCGTCAGAAGTCTTATTCGGATGTTCATCGTAGGGATTTAGAGTTCAAAAAAGATGATTGGGTATTCTTGAAGGTTTCCCACATGAAAGATGTAATGCGATTTGGTAAGAAAAGAAAATTGAGTTCGAGGTATGTCGGACCGTACAGAATCATTTAGAGGATTGGTGAGGTGGCGTACAAGCTTGAGCTACCACTTGAGATGTCATTAGTGCACCCGGTGTTTCATGTGTCTATGCTGAAGAAAGTAGTTGGAGACCCGGCACTCATTGTTCCGGTTGAGACTATTGAGGTGAATGAGAAATTGACTTATGAAGAGATTCCAGTTTCTATTATTGATCGGCAAGTCCAGAAGTTGAGAAATAAAGAAATTGCCTCCGTGAAAGTGTTATGGCGAAACCAACAGGTTGAAGAGACAACTTGGGAGGCCGAGGAAGAAATGAAGAAAAAGTATCCTTATTTTTTTGAATAACCATGTATTTATAAAGTTGTGATCTATGAAAATTCTAAGAGTTACTTTATATGAATTATGTATCGTTTGTACAATTGGTGTTAAAGGTGTTCCATTTCTGGTAATATATTGCTTCTAAGGCCACGGTTGGTGTTGTTCTTATGTTATATTGCATCATCGGATTATGTATATATTGTTAGGATTGATTTCTAGGATTCTCTGACAGGTGGATAGTCCTAGTTACAGAGGAGACTCTGGCGAAATTTTTTGAAATTTAGGAAGTTAGCCAAATTTTGAAACCACTGATGTGTGTGAATTAACAGTCGGGACACATTGAATGCTAATGACAGAATTTGTCCCTCATTTGATGACGAATGATCCTAAGTGGGGGAGAATGTAAGGCCCCGTAAAATTTCACCGAAAAATGCATTTCGGTGGCCCACTATGCGGCCGCAGAATCACTCTGCGGACCGCATAATGGCCGCAGAGTGAGGCAGGAATGGGCAGTTTTGGATGCCATTCTGCGATCGACTATGCGACCGTAGAACTATTCTGCGGTTCATTATGCAACCGCAGAACATGTCTGCGGGCCGTATAATGACTGCAACCCCAGGCAGGCGGTAGCAGTTTTGGGCACCAATTGTGTGGCCGATATGCGGACCACATATCCATTCTACGGTCGCATATGCGACCGCATATCCTATTCCGGAGCTTTATTGTTGGGTTTTTATACCCCGGCTCTACTTTGTTAAATAGACGATCTGTACCATATTTTGACCAAAAACCTGATATTTTGAGGGTGAGAGAGTGCCCTAGAGTGGAAGAGAGTTCTTTAACAATTTGTTCTTCAATTCTTGCTCAAATATTGGAAGATTAACAAGGAAAAACCCACAAGATCTTCATCCTAAAGGTAAGATTCTACACCCTAACCCTCAATCTCGAATTTTATCTAGAATTGGGTAATTAGTAAGATAATTTTTGGGCATGAGAGTTGTCCATCTTGCATGCATGTGTTATCAAAGGGTGTAAGAAGATTGTTGAGCTAAAAATGGTAAAGAATGGGTTGTGGGATGATGGAATCCTCCATAATAGGACCTTGAAACCTTGATGCACACCTAGTGTTTGATAAAATGCTCGAATGAGCTAGAACCATGATCATCTTCCTAATTTTGGTTCAATTTGTTATATTTCTCAAATAGATTGAAGTTGCTAAGAATCCCGGAACATTTTAGAGTTTAAGGAAGCTCCATTGAGGTATGTTGGCTAAACTCTTCTCTTAGGATTAAACCCCACATTATACTTGTAAGTTCCAAGTTGTTAATTATAAAATTTGCTATTCTGAATAAGCTTGTGTTGAAAGATATATGTTCAATATGTATCCCAAAAATGCTTTTATCATGTTATGTTATCATTGGGAATATGTTCAAAGTATGGCCTATGCATTAATAATGTTGCGACTTTAAGTCAAGTTCAAACGAAGGTTATTAAGCCAAATTTTGTGAAAAACCTCTATGTGCCTAAGACTCTTAATTGCTCACATGTGTACTAGAAACATTTATTTGAAATGCCTTGTTGTGGATGATGATGATGATGTTTGAAAGTGAATAAGGTGAGCATGAAATATTAAATACGGCCGACGTGCCAATAATGATTTTAAAATTGTGGCCACTAGTGCCAATGAAATGAAAAGATGCGAAAGAAGAATTAAATGAGATGATTGGTATAAGAAGGATGATGTCTCTACTGAGATGACCTAGCCGATCGGATCGTGATCGTACGCCATGCCGCACACATGGTAGTGATTGTGCTGGAAATTATGATTGTGGTTGATGTCTCTAATGAGATGGCCTAGCCGATCGGGTCGTGATCAGACTCCATGCTAAAAGTACGGTGGTATTGGTATTGTGAATTTTGGAATAGTGAATGGTGGCATATTGGTACTAAAGACCTTCCAACTTAAAATATGGAAATTTATTTGAACATTGTCTTGATCCTAATTTGAGGTTTGATGTTGTTTGAGGCTTCACTGATATTATGATTGTACTTGCTCGTATTATTTATCATTCTATTGAGAGGGTGTTTTGTCATTCAAACTAGTATTATTCCATATGTACTAACGTCCCTTTTGCCAGGGGAACTGCGTCTTCAATGGATGCAGGTGGTCCCACAGCAGGAGACACTGATTCGTGATAGCGGTACACTCTCTTCCCAGCAGACTTGGTGAGCCCCACTTCATTTTGGGGTCATGTATCTTTTGTTCCTTGTGTATTGTGTTTGAGGTATAGCCAGGGCCTTATTGCTGGCCGTATCATAATACTCTTCTGTATCTATTAGAGGCTCCGTAGACGTAGTGTGGGTTGTATATTGGTGCTGGAGAAGTCAAAATAGTTATGTTGTGTTTGAATTACTATTTCCATTTCAGACTATGAAAAATGTGTGTGAAATTTGAGACTTTAAAATGAAGTAACTAGTGGTAAGAAATTGGTATTGCAGTCATGATCACTCTATTGTTTGATTGACGAAAATATGTATTTTCTTTATTCATGAATGAGTTTATGTAGAAGGAAATCTAATAGGCTTGCTCGGCCGTGTTCACTCGGTTGAGCGCAGGTCGCGCTCTCGAGTTCGGGGCGTGACAGATAGCCTACTAGGAGGACTATCAACCTGTCTATCGGGACCTGCGGGCATGAAATGCAGAATCCCTAGGCAAAAGGGACGTCAGTACAAATAAAGTACCGAGTATGTAATGCATGAAAAGGAGTATATAAAAGACATGAAAGAAACATAGAGTAAAGAACTAAACCTGTAAGTCTGAATATCTCTGTGAATCATGAAATATTTATAATGCCATGCATATGCGTATAAAATGTCATATCATGCATAGGTATATGCGTACATAATACCATCAAGCCTTTGAGGGCATCCCATCATATTATCTCGGCCTCTGTAGGCGAAATCATCAATGTATACCAGCTAATCAGGTGGTGGTGCGTATATAACGCTATATCCTTTTCCCATATCTCATATACATATAATATACGCGTATATAATGCCATATGGTCATGGGTCAATGTACATGTACAAATGAATGCAATGCATAAGAAGTAAGTCAATAAGATCTCTCGGGATGTCATAAGATCAATATGCCTTCGGTTAATATCACGAAATAACCTTTATCAACTTACGTATTTTCTGAGTCTCGTGAATAGACGATATAATAATAGGACATATGGAGAATCAAGAACAAAGATAACCCTAGTACTTCTAAGAATAGAGTCATTTGTGAAAGTTGCGTGTTTGCTCGTTTCGTTGTATCATATGGATCATGCCAAAAGGAAATAAGGGATAGCCTTAACATATCTTTGAAATATTCTATCCAATTGTCTAGCAAGTTCAATATGATCTTCTTACGTCTAGAATGAGTAAACCGGATTCGTCGTCATCATATAAGCGTTATAACTCTCATATTTGGAAACTAATATTCTACAAGAAACCGGACAGCACCTCCCTTGTTTGTAATACATCCCATATGTTAGAAAAGTCACCAAACAACCCAAAAAACAACAATATAGTTCACAATAATCTCTCGGATAACTTCAATAGCCATTTTGAGCGGCAAGCTCGATTTACGATTGAAAAAATATGGTTTGAATCCAATTCCTTTTCCATGAATCTACCTACAACATCTATTGCATCATACTTATGCTTACCATATCCTTTTCAGCCCAAAACATCATAAGAATAATCTTCAAATATAGTCCACACGCCTAGCACCTTAACCTTTATCGTCAACCTCTTATTTTTTACGTTATCTTCTTCAATCAACTTAATTAGCACATAAATAAGCTTAAAAACAGCAGCCATAACATAATTAAGCTATTTATAAAACTTTCCAGCCACAAGAAACTATATATATAGCCTCAACATAGCCCACAAAAAGATAACGATTCCTTATGCCATGTCAATTACTACCTTGTAAGGTTTCACTCAAACAACTAAACCAACACATGATTAACCTTAAGCACAACAAAGAACATGATTTAATTACCTTAGGAAGTAGATACAACTTGAAATACCCAGCTGGTGTAGCTCACAACAACCCTCAATCACACCACAACACTATAGGAGTTGTATTTTCTTCTTGAATCAACTTTTGTGTTCAAGTTGGCATGTAAACACTTGTATTTCACCTTGAAACTCTAATATATATGAAGAAGGGACAGATTATTAGATTAATCAACAAGAATAACATGAAATCTGAGGTTACTTATCTTTGAAGAACTCTCCAAAACCGCCACAAGATGAAGAACTATGATCTAGCAAGCACCGTGGGATTTCTAGCGTTGGATTCAAGTTTTTATCTTAGGTTTTCACCCTAGAATCATGGACGAACCATTGGAGAGCATTTGGGAGGTTTTAGGAACTGTTTTGGATGAGAATATGAGTTACAACGACTTAGAATTGACTTAAATATAAGCTAGAATTTTACACCAACTATATGGGTCCCATGGGAGCTGCTTGTGCAGTCTCGCGAAAATGTGAATATCTCTCTTCTCCGATGTCGTATCGATGAACGGTTAAATATTTTAGAAACTAGACTCATAGATTTTCAATTTGGTAGGAAGAGAACCTCGTAATTCCAAGAATATTAGGATACAATCTCAGCTACATTTGACATAATATTCAGCACATTTATGAATGTAACTTGTGATGACCTTTGACAACTTTTGTTCCACAACTCGCTTGACTTCAAACATAACACACGGCTATCATAAAACAAAAATAGCTCATAACATAACCTCCATATCATTTTAAGGACCCTAGTCTCACTCTAAAAGTACATGTTATAACATTCCCAACTTGTCGACTTTCGACGAAACTTATTTTCTTCAATTTGTTTAGCTTCTAAGCCTTCCAACCCTCTTGGCACTTGTTATTCATGATTTTAAATATTTATAACCTCCAAAGTAACACTATTAACTTACTTTATATACTTCATAATATAATCTCATTTCTGAGCTTACATCAATTGACTTACGACGTACTCTCACGTACGAAATCATGAGGTGTAACATCATTCCCTCATTTGGAACATTCGTCCTCGAATATTGATCGATGCGCTTATCTATATTATAACCTATATCTCTTACGAATACTTTAATACTTTCCTTTCCATCTAGGCAACTGTTTTGTGAATAAATCCAAAGGCTAGGGCATTCCCCCCTTTAGGCCTCTTTCCCACACCACGACCTTTGTGTCGGAATTCTTCCAATCTCATAACTATTTCTACCTTCTGTCATGCAGCCTTCACGATTATGTACTTGTATGTGCGCCTATGCGACTCTTCTCTCTTTTTTTCTCCACTTTTTAGCCAATCTCTATGACTCACTTTATGAACATATACAGAACTATGACAAGTTGTCTCTTTGGGCATCTATAGATGTACTGAAATTCTTCGCTCGGTACTTTGTCGAGCTTATGACTATTGCTATATCTTGTTTCATAACCTTGGTTATCTATGCTTATGGCTTTACTACATCTAGTTAGGTCATACTATACCATAACTCTTACTTCGGTTTATTATTACCGGGGTCTGCTACCCAACTCCAGGTCACTACTTATCCTATATATATAAATCTAAGTCCTTTAATGCTTCCTTATTATTTTTCATCTAAAGAATGACATCCTTATCTCCTTTCATACATTGGAAATTTTATCCATCTATTATTGATTCACCTTAATGTTGATCTATAATTTACCACTGATAACTTGAAACCTCTTACGTAATACATTGTCACTAGGGCTCACATCGCATCGGGGAACATCTGAAGTAATTTTCCTGATCCACCTTAGGGGCGCTACTATACTTCAATAACTGTATTTCATAGCATACCAACTTGATTCATCTTATGGGGGTATTCTAATCCCGTGCAATTCATGAAATCCCTTTTCTTAAAATCATTACTAAATCAAAGGTCTAAACATAATCCTCTTATCTATCACCATTACACCCTTATTCTACTACCAGGGCAGCATTTCATCGCTTCTAATTGTTCCTAGTCTTTGATTCCTCTGAGTTCATTTAGGTTGTACCGAGCTTTCCATAATTACGGAAACCATCAACTCTCTTGTTTTGATGGGTTTAATCCCGAGGACTTACCTAATCTCGTCACCTTCTCACTCACCTTTTCTTATCCTTGCTCCTATCTACCCGAAACCTTGTCGCTCTACGATACTTTAGCTTGAGACCTACACATAGCTATTTATACTACTCGCAACCTTCCTTTAACTTCATAGCACCATAGATTTCCTTTTGTGCCTTCTCAATTGTCTTTAAATGTATGCAATTACTTTTCCTGGTTGTCCTGCCACTTGTTGCATGAATACTTGGCTTATCTTATTTCCCACGAATACTAGAATTTCTTGTAACTCATATGATCTCAAATATCACTTTTGATTTTTTTTCCCGTTCATTAGCCAAGATAGGTGCCACTTTCTTATAGAGTGTATACAATATTGTAGTGAGACTGTTATAACAAGACCATTTCTTATTCAAGTTACTATGCTTAGGTTGATGCCTTCTTCCTTATTTCCTTATCTAGTCTTTCATTGTAGTACTTAGGGGAGACCCTATGACTCTTGTTAAGCTGCGAGCTTATTACATCATATACCTGACAGAATTTTTGATGTTCTTGCTCGCCTATAATTATCCCTAGTTACTTACCTCCGCGCCCTTGTGCTCGTTGGGTTGCTTCTGAACTGAAATTTTTGACTGTCTTCCCAGTGGCACTCTCTTTTATCCCCGTAATATGTATACGGTGCATTTAAATACCCAATTTCTATCTAAAACTTTCTCAAGGATTACGACATCATATCTGCGAGACTGAATTCACTATTTTAGGGTTCACTATGTTTATCTTGCACAATCTACTGATTTGTCTGTATCCTCTTGTCTAGCCATAACTAGTATCTTCCTCAATCAACTACTAACTACTCGTTGGCCCATTCTCATATCTATATTTTGCATAATCTCTCTTGGGATATGTCATTTGTCTTAACTTACCTCTCACACTGGCTCCTGGTGTATCAAGTGTCTATTCATACTTATTTATCAATAACATCCTAGCCGGGAACTCTTACTGCCTCTCCCCAGCGTCATGCTTACATAATGTTCTAGAGTCGTACATATCTGTAGGATCTGAATAAATGCAACCTCATCCCTTTCACCTTTTTACCACATTCTTCCTTTACCATTCCATAGTTACCCGAACCACTTAACCCCGACTTAATACCACATCACACCATCTTCCCCCATTTAGGGGAGTACTAAGATTTAGTGCTATGATGATCTACATATAAATGTTTTACCTCTTCATCTTTGGCGTCTTTTCACATCATCAATGGCCCTTACACGCCTTACGGTAACCCTTCTGTACCATGGATAACTGAATTCCTTATGCACAAGGGTGACACCTAGTGTAACTGGCACACATAGTCCTTTAAGCTTAACTCTGCTCATAGTGCTTGCTTTAGGGAAGCGCCTTCCTGAAAGAACTTTAAAGGTTATTGTTTTTTTGTCCATTCTATTATTGTCGAAATGCTATCTCTGAAATTCTCACGATGCCGACTATTATCTAATCTTCTGATCCCTAATTCATGTTCAATTTATCTTGTTCAGTAGCCCATACTGATTTCTATTATGCCGGGGGTTTGACTTAGCCTTCTGGTACTCACGTCTGAGTCACCAACTCATTTCTCGAAATTAGGGTATGACTTTATGGCGATTACGGTTTTATTGTCTCAAGGCCTGTCACCTCTTGTCTTTTCCTTCACTTCACTATAGAATCTGTCACTCTGGCATATTTTGATTTATCGTTATCACCAATTTATCATATCTTACTCATAATGCTTCATTTACTCTCTTCTTATTCTCCGGCTAATATTTATATCTATCACTTTATTCTAAAAAGTACAACAAAACGTTCTTTCATTTTTAGCTCCCCTTGCTTCATCTCACTGGCTCTTTGGGACGCCTAACATTCTCTCTTTTTTTACTAGGGGCGGGAGTCATACTAAGGTAAATATTTATCCCTTCTAAGATTCCAGTTCTTATCTGCTAAATTTTCTGAACATTCTAGTATTCATATCTAACTGTACTTATTCTAGAGTTCACTATCTAGGTGTCTTGCAATGAGAACTACCATTACATTTGCAATATCCTTCAAAAATATTAGCTAATGCTAATAATCCATCCACCTTTTTGGGTTATTCTAATCCCAGCTGGATCCTGATATCCCATCCTTCTCTTAAACTATATCTGTTAGCTCCCATAGGGCATAACTGAGATGGGTGTGGCCAATTGTATATATCTCTGTTACTATTGAAAATAACTCAGAATGCTTATATTTCTCTGCCTGAATTTTAAATACTGATAATCTTCATTAACTAGGGTACCTCGTACCCTTCTTCACTTTGCTTCTTTTACTTGTTGAAACTTTTATCTACCTTCTGATTCTTTTGTTGCCTTTTACCATATGGGTGTATAGATATTCATGCTTTAGGGATCCTTATCAAGAAGCTTACACATCTTAGTAGACACATGATCTTCTGAAGACATCACATTTACTCATCATAATCTGATGCAAAATCGAGTTCCTTTGACTCAACTCTTCCACAGCCACATTCAATCTCTTACCAACTGTCTTTCTGGATGTAGGTATCGTTTTATTAAGAATAAAATAAAATTTAGGAGTTTGAATTCTTACAACTAAGCTCTACCACACGATTTAGAGTAAGAAGAAAGAGTGATAGTCCTAAATGCACTATAGCCTCCTGCTTATAAGTGTGGTGCACAACACACCCATAAACAAGACTCTACTAGACACGGCTTGTAGACTCCCTAGGACAAAACTACTCTGATACCAATTTTGTCACGACCCAATCCGAAGGGCTGCGACGAGCACCCGGTGCCTAACTCAACCGAGTACCAACGTAACATATCCTTTTTATCATACTATCATGGGTAAATTAGCCGAAAAGGTTGTCATGAGATAACCAGACTTAAACATAAGAGAATACTCGACATAGGATGAGCCAACATGGTATACAAACTTATGCATGTGACATACGGGCCTATAGGACCGAAATGATCATGTACACTCAAAACATAGGCCGACAAGGCCATACAATCATCCATATATATGACATCTTTCTACAAGTCTCTAAGAGTACATAAACGTCAAAAAGGTTGGGACAAGGCCCTATCATACCAATCAATACATGTCCAAAGCATACTGACCAAATAGGTAACTCCGAAGCAAGTAGAGTGTACCAACACCTTCTACTGAACTAATAGCCTACTAGGAGGACTATCAACCTATCTATCGGGACCTGCGGGCATGAAACGCAGCATCCCCAGGCAAAAGGAACGTCAGTACAAATAAAGTACCGAGTATGTAATGCATGAAAAGGAGAATATAAAAGACATGAAAGAAACATGGAGTAAAGAACTCAACCTGTAAGTCTGAATAGCTCTATGAATCATGAAACATTTATAATGTCATGCATATGCATATAAAATATCATATCATGCATAGGTATATGCGTACATAACATCATCAAGCCTCTGAGGGCATCCCATCCTTTCCCTAAAGAAAATCAAGAAACGTGCGGAAGCTAAAAGAAAATAAAGAAACAAATAAAACAACGGAAAATTAAAGATAGATTGAATTCAAGAAAGAGTTTCTTGAATTCAAGAAGTCTATTCTTGAAGTTGAATCCTAACAACAATAATTAGCTAACAAAGAACTAATCGCCTTTGGTAGAGAATTAAAAACAAGAGATAGATTGTGAAACCCGACCCTTTAGAATAACAAGAACAACAATAAGCCTAAACTTATCACCTTTCTTGAATACCTAGAAGTGATCTAAGATTTCAAAAGAGTTTAATTACCTTAAGTTGAGTCTTGAAGGTTGAAGAATAAATCCAAGAGTAGCCACACATAAGAGTGCAAGAAAAATCTCACAATGTTTATTGATAATAGTCTATAATAATCTAAAATCTAAAAACACAGAAGACACCCCTTTATATAGATAGGGGGTCACGAAATTCCTACCTAAAAATAAGGAAATAAAGTCGTAAACTACTTTGGACAACAAGTCCAAATACCTTAGGAAAAGGAAAAACACTAGGAAACAAAAACCAAGTCAATCTTGGAAAGTAACTCCAACAATCTTAGGAAAAGGAAAACATAACCTTAACTACATAGGAAAGAAATAAATCTAGTACCAAAATATATGTAAATAAGTTAAAACCAATCTTGGATAGAATTTTGAAAGTCCCAAACCAATCATGAATAGGATCTTGGAAATCTTGAAGGCAACTTGCAAGTAACTTGGCACCAACTTGTACCCAACTTCTATCACGCCTATTAAGCCTTTTTTGGGAAGAAAGTAAGTCCTTTTTGTGTTATAAAAACGTGGCTTCATGTAGGACTTATTGGGCTGCAAGTTTGGACACATTTTTAGCTTCCAAATAGGTCCAATAGTGGCCTGATTTGGACCTTCTTCAGAGGATGTCTTTTGGGATCTAATCCACCTTTTCTTGGACATGAATTTGGACCATAAAATAATTATAACACCTATACAACTCATATCCTTTATCCTTGATCTCTCCATCCCAATTAACAACTTCTTTATTTGCACTTGAAGTCTAATGACCTTGTTTTGCAACTCTTTAGCTTGACATCTTGTTAAAGGCCCTCTTTGAGATTCCAAAGCTTTATTCTTGTCCTTGAATAGATTTGAGCTTCCTAGGATGCTATCATTCCCCTCTTCGTGAAGAAAATTCGTCCTCGAAATTCGAGCTTGCAAGAAAAAAAAGTCACGCACTAGTAAATGGCATCCACTAATCTGAAAAAATGGTAGGAATAAAATAAGATAGTGACCATGTATCCACTTAACCCAATTAAGCCTAATAGGTGTAAATACTCCTTTATAAATCATATGGACATCATCATCCCAATAAAATTTATGCCTACTTAGAGTTGTCCAATAAAAACCTCTCTTAGATGCACTATGTAATGAAATTTGCAATGCGATCTTGTCAATAAGGTAGTCCAAAGATATGCATGCCAAAGAAATTACAAAATATTGGTCATGCATCCATTTAACACAAGTATCTCTGCCACATGTATCAAATAAGACACTCTTATGATATAGCCAAGTATCAATTATAAATCCCATGGATTCTTCTACATGTAAGTTATTCAAAGAAGCACATAAATTCTCAGAAAGGTCAGAAGAACCCATAAATTCTAAAATATAAATTTCAATACATTCAAGCTCATGATTATAACTTTCCCCAATAATATTCGCAACATCAATGGATTCTACATGATTGCTCAAACTGTCACAGAAAGAGTCATAGATAGGTTCATGAAAGAGTATTTGATCACTAACGTCACAATAATCATGCATATCCTATTTACTAGTAGCAAACACTTTTATAGGCTCACAATCAACATGACTAGAGGAATGACTTCCCATCAAACAACAAAACTCACATTCTAGCAATTTACATGAAAACTCATTAGACACTTGAATAAGAGAAGAAAGAACATTTAACTCATTAGCAGAGAAGGTCCAATAGTGGCCTGATTTGGACCTTCTTTAGAGGATGTCTTTTGGGATCTAATCCACCTTTTCTTGGACATGAATTTGGATCATAAAATAATTATAACACCTAGACAACTCATATCCTTGAGCTCTCCATCCCAATTAACAACTTTTTTATTTGCACTTGAAGTCTAATGACCTTGTTTTGCAACTCTTTAGCTTGACATCTTGTTAAAGAACCTCTTTGAGATTCCAAAGCTTCATACTTGTCCTTGAATATATTTGAGCTTCCTAGGATGCTATAACCATACCTCATATACATATAATATACGCGTATATAACGCCATATAGTCATGGGTCAATGTACATATACAAATAAATGCGATGCATAAGAAGTAAGTCAATAAGATCTCTCGGGATGTCATAAGGTCAATATGCCTTCGGTTAATATCACATAATAAACTTGATCAACTTACGTATTTTTTGAGACCCGTGAACAGACGATATAATAATAGGACATATGGAGAATCAAGAACAAAGATAACCCTAGTACTTCTAAAAATAAAGTCATTTGTGAAAGTTGCGTGTTTGCTCATTTCGTTGTATCACATGGATCATGCCAAAAGGAAAGAAGGGATAGCCTTAACATACCTTTGAAATATTCTATCCAATTGTCTAGGAAGCTCAATATGATTTTCTTACGTCTACAATGAGTAAACCGGCTTTGTCGTCATCATATAAGCGTTGTAACTCTCATATTTGGAAACCAATATTCTAAAAGAAACTGGACAACACCTCCCGTGTTTGTACTATATCCCATATGTTACCAAAAGTCACCAAACAGCCCAAACAATAACAATATAATTCATACTAAGCTCTCGGACCACTTCAACAACCATTTTGAGCGGTAAGCTCTATTTACGATTGAAAAATTATGGTTTGAATCCAATTCCTTTTCCATGAATCTGCCTATTACATCTATAGCATCATACTTATGCTTACCATATCCTTTTCAGCCATAAAAATCTTCAAATATAGTCCACACGCCTAGCACCTTAACCTTTACCGTCAACCTCTTATTTTTCAAGTTATCTTCTTCAATCAACTTAATTAGCACATAGATAAGCTTAACAACAGCAGCCATAACATAATCAAGCTATTTATTAAACTTTCCAGCCACAAAAAACTATATATATAGCCTCAACACATCCCAAAGAAAACGATAACGATTCCTTATGCCAAATCAATTACTATCTTATAGAGTTTCACTCAAACAACTAAACCAACACATGATTAACCTTAAGCACAACAAAGAACATGATTTAATTACCTTAGGAAGTAGACACAACTTAAAATACCCAGCTGGTGTAGCTCACAACAACCCTCAATCACACCACAACACTATAGGAGTTGTATTCTCTTCTTGAATCAACTTTTGTGTTCAAGTTGGCGTGTAAACACTTGTATTTCGCCTTGAAACTCTAATATATATATATATATGAAGGAGGGACAGATTCTTAGCTTAATAAAAAAGAACATAATGAAATCTGAGCTTACTTACCTTTGAAGAACCCTCCAAAACTGCCACAAGATGAAGAACTATTATCTAGCAAGCACCACGGGATTTCTAGCGTTGGATTCATGTTTTTATCTTATGTTTTCACCCTAGAATCATGGACAAACCCTTGGAGAGTATTTGGAAGGGTTCAGGAACTGTTTTTGACGAGAAAATGAGTTAAAACGACTTAGAATTGACTTAAATACAAGCTAGAGTTTTACACCGACTTTGTGGGTCCCATGGGAGCTGCTTGTGCAGTCTCGCGAAAATGCGAATATCTCTCTACTCCGATGTCGTATCGATGAACGGATAAATGTGGTAGAAACTAGACTCTTAGATATTCAATTTGGTAGGTAGATCACCTCATAATTCCAAGAATATTAGGATATAAACTCTGCTAGATTTGACCTAATATTCAGCACATTTATGAATGTAACTTATGATGATCTTTGCCAACTTTTGTTCCACAAATCGCTTGACTTCAAACATAACACACGGCTATCATACAACAAAAATAACTCATAAAATAACCTCCATATAATTTTAAGCACCCTAGTCTCACTCTATAAGTACATATTATAACATTCACAACTTGTCGACATTCGACGAAACTTATTTTCTTCAATCCGTTTAGCTTCTAAGCCTTCTAACCCACTTGGTACTTGTTATTCATGATTTTAAATATTTGTAACCTCCAAAGTAACACTATTAACTTACTTTATACACTTCAAAATATAATCTCATTTCTTAGCTTACATCAACTGACTTACGACGTCACTCTCACGTACGAAAATATAAGGTGTAACAAACATACCCTTCCACAATAATTGTGTTGTGTAGATAAATCTGACCCGATTTAGAACACACATCCTTATTAGACCTACTAGTAGCCTCCAAATCAATTTTGATCCTTATGAAGTAGGTAGATTGTCACGACCCAAACCGATGGGCCGCGACAGGCACCCGGTACCTCACTCAACCGAGTACTAACGTAACGTATATTTCATATCATACTATCATAGGTAAATGAACTGGAAAGGCTGTCGTGAGATAACTTGAATAAAATATGAGGAAATACTCGACATAGGATGACCCAACATGATGTACCGACTTATACATATGACATACGGGCCTATAAGGCCGACACGATCCTTTATGTACTCAAACCATAGGCCGACAAGGCCATACAAGTATCCATATACATGACATCTGTCTACAAGCCTCTAAGAGTAGATAAATATCATAAAGGTCAGGACAGGGCCCCGCCATACCAATCAATACATGTCCAAAATCATACTGACCAAATAAGCAACTCCGAAGCAAATGGAGCGCACCAACACCTTCCGCTGAGCTGATAGCCTACTTAGAGGACTCTCAACCTGTCTATCGGGACTTGCTGCCATGAAACGCAGCGTCCCCAGGTAAAAGGGACATCAGTACAAATAATGTACCGAGTATGTAAGGAATGAAAATTAGTAAATAAAAGACATGAGAGAAACATGGAGTAAAAGACTCAACATGTAAGTCTGAATAGTTCTGTGAATCGTTTAATATTTATAATGTCATGCATATGCGTATAAATGTCATATCATGCATAGGTATATGTGTACATAACATCATCAAGCCTCTGAGGGCATCCCATCATATCATCTCGGCCACTGTGCGCAAAATCATCAACATATACCAGCTGATCAGGTGGTGGTGCGTATATAACGCCGTAACCTTTTCCCATATCCCCTATACATATAATATACGCGTATATAACTCCATCTGGTCATGGGTAAATGTACATGTATAAATGAACGAAATGCATAAGAAGTACGTTAATAATTTCTCGGATTGTCATAAGATCAATATGCCTTCGGATAAACTTTATCAACTACATATTTTTCTGATACCCATGAATAGAAGATATAATAATAAGATACATGGGGAATCAAGAACATAGGCACCCCTAGCACTTCTATGAATAGAGTCATTTATGAAAGTTACGCATTTGCTCATTTCGTTTGTATCATATGGATCATGCCATAAGGAAAGAAAGGATAGCCTTAACATACCTGAGCCGATTCTCGTAACAATCCCTCTAACCCACATCTTTTGCAAAAAATACGTAACGGCAGATCGATGTAGGAAAAAATCCGTATGATATTCTTGAGAAAGATTGTACCGTACTCCCTTAGAATTGCAATTTCACGCTGCTATAGTATTAAACAGTTTCATATGAATTGTTGAAGCAAATCACATTGCTATTGCAAAATATTATATGATACTTGTTGAAGAGGATCCATTACATTGTAGATTAGATATAAGCATCTCTCTTTGTGAATTAAAGAGATCTTTTATCTAAGTTGGTGTGGGCCCCACTTTATATGATGACTTGGCCAACAATTTCCTCTAAATATGCCACCTAATCTCATAAATCAAAGAGTCATTGTTTGAGTTTTGAGTCCTCTTTCACTTGTTGCCACGTTGGGGGGAGGGGGGTCCATTAAGCTTATCCACAATTCTAATTAATTTGTTAACTTGTTAATCTCCCACTAACCAATAATTAACCAATTACCCACATAATTAAGAATTATCTCAAATTACTTAAAATACTAATCACTTTTAACACACTTTATATACCTTACTATCATGGTCATGTAGTACCTTGTATGGCACTAGTCCATAAATACGGGGTATTATAGCTTGGACCGTATTTTACCTCAAAATGTCAAACTTCGACGAAACTCATTTTCTTCCACTCGTTTACCCTCTGACTTTCACGGCTTTACTTATCACTTATTATAAATAGCATAATACTTATAACCTCAAAATAATCTTGTCCTTGAACTAATGTCAATTAATTTACGACAAATCCAACGTACAATACTATGGGGTGTAACATAGAGAGCCTCTGAAAAGCCCACATTAACATATCTATACTACATACCATCAGTTGCCAACCTCTTAACATACCTTCACTGTTCACAACCATGGAACAATCTGCCTCGAGAACCCTCTTAATCTTCAAATCCCTAGAATACTAGAATCTCCATATTCGATCACAACTACACTACTCAAATAACTGACACAATCCTCACATACGGTCAGCCCATGAGAAGTACTTCTATAATTCTTTCGTTCCACAAAGCAAATTCTTGACATCAGCAGTCGATCAACCAGGAGATTACTGTAATACTAGTCAGGCACCCACATTTTAAAACACAGTGCACCTGCTGGATTGTGCACCCTTCTTTGGTGGTATCAAATATAGCTAGAATTCTTCTAAGCAACTAAAATCGTCCATGCTGTCTAGAACTCGTGACCCCATCCAGGCAAAAATCATAACATTCAACTCGTTCCTTATGTCGGTAGAAGACATCTAGCTCAAGCTATGGTCGACATCAAGAACTCTTCGAGGCTAGTCCGCACATCACTAAGCCATCATAACTGAACTTCCCCAACGCAACCAAGTCACGCAAGCCATCAAACCCAAGGGTATTGCCATAGGATGCTGGTGAAGCATTACCAAACCAAAAGACCAGTTACCTTTGTTGCTATGCTGACCCAACACTACCAAGCTGACCTATTTCTTCTAATCCTCCTCGACTTGTCTTCAGGTCAACACTTTCCCTTATCATTAAACAATGATCCTAAGTCAATGTAATGACATGACCGGTCGTTTTGAGCTCTAGCACATCATTCAGTGGTTTGAGACCCCGAGCAGCTTCACTTCAGGTATTATGACTTGTACGTGTGGTCGGAATTTAATTTTGGGAAGTTCGGAGTTGATTTGGAAAGAAACAATTCTAATTTCGGAAGCTTTAAGTTAGAGGAATTGACTAAAGGCTAAGTTTTGAGTAAACGACATTGGAATCGGGATTTGAAGGTTCCAACAGGTTCGTATGATGATTTTGGACTTGGACATATGTATCGGGTTTTGGATGACCCAGGAACGTTTCGACGCCTATTGTGGAAGTTGGCATTTTGGAAGGATTTCATAAATTTGGGTTGGAGTGCATTTCAATACTATCGATATCCGTTTGGGATTTTCAAGTCTGGGAATAGCTCCTTATGGTGATTTTGGTATTGGGAGCGCATCCGGATGTGGATTTGGAGATCCGTAGGTCATTGGCGAAGGTTGAAACTTTGAAGATTTTTGAGAAGTTTGACCGGAAGTGGACTTTTTGATATCAGGGTCGGATTCCAATTTAGGAAGTTAGAGTAGGTCTGTAATGTCAATTATGACTTGTGTGCAAAATTTGAGGTCAATCAGACGTGATTTGATAGGTTTCGGCATCGATTGTAGAAATAGGAGTTTCAAAGTTCACTAAGTTTGAATTGGAGGGTGATTCGTGTTTTTAGAGTTCTTTGATGTGATTTAAAGAATCGACTAAGTTCATGATGTGTTTTGGGACGTGTTGGTATATTTTGTTGAGGTTCCAAGGGCCGAGGGCGGATTCCGGAGGGTTAACGGATCGAGTTTGGACTTGGATGAAATGTTGAGGCAGCTGATACCTGGTGCAATCATACCTGCGTAAAAAGGGCCGCAGGTGCGAGCCACGAGTCGCAAGTGCGAAGGAGAGGAGGCTGGTCAGCAACTGCAAGTGCGGAACATTTGGGCGCACTTGCGAAGGCACAGGTGTGAAGTGGGCAACGCAGGAGCAAGCGATGGACGCAGGTGCGGCTCATGGACCGCAGAAGCGGAAGCGAAGATACGGGAGCATTGGGCTGAGCCTGAACCGCACCTGCGATGGAATTTACACAGGTGCGGAGCCGCATAAGCGGCTATTGCACCGCAGGTGCGAGGATCGCTGGGCAGTGAGGTTTTATAAAACGGGGTTTTGGTTCATTTTCACTTCATTTCGTCCATGGGAGCCGATTTTGGAGCAATTTTGGAGTGCTATCTTCATCAACTATAATGGGGTAAGTGATTTCTTCACATTGTGAGTTAAATACATTGTTTTTACATGGAATCAAGCATGAAAATTTATAGAAATTTGGGATTTTGAAGAAAAACATAAAAATTGGTATTCTTGAAATTTGATCACGAATATGGGCATGAAAATGAGAATAAATTATATAGTTGAGTTCGTGAGGTTATGCGTAATACTTATCTTCGAAAATTTTGGAATCTGGGCACGTGGGCCTGAGGTTTGCTTTATTGATTTTTTGAGCTGAGTTGGAAATTGTTATAAATGGATTAATTATGAGTATTAGAGTACATTTTGATTGGGTTGCATCTTATTTGACTAGTTTTGGATCAGCGGTCATCGGTTTGAGGTGTTAGAGCGGCGTTGTAATGGGGATACTACCCCTAGGTGTTGTAATTGATATTTTCTACTTGTTGCGGGGGCTACATACGCACGAGGTGACGAGAGTCCGTACGTAGCTATATTTATGTTATTGTCCGGGTAGACTCAGGTTTATGCCATGCTATAACTGTACTATCTGAGTTATCTCTTGCCTATTAGGTTTCTTATTACATGTTAAAATTTGAGACTAGACTTGTGTAGAGCGGTAGACTCATTATTGTAGAGATTGGATGAACTTTATGACTTTCCACGAAATAATTATACTCCTCTTACGAATTTCCCCCGCATTACGCGTTCTCATCGAAGGGCTTTCCCCAAAGCTATCCTAAAACTCACATGTCCCTTCGTGAGTGTGCTCACATGGGATCGGACCATACGCCTCGACATTTCTGTAAGAATCCTTCGGAATCGTGCGTATTAATTGTATAAAAGGCCAGTGTATTTGGGAGTTTACCTGATTTGAATTATGGAGACCCATCTAGTGAGGTCCATTATATATATATGTACTCCGGATGAGGAGGTGACTGCTAATCGAGAGTTGAGTTTATTGTTGAGAGGAAGATTGTACCACATATTTATATTTGTTTAATTCACGTATTTATTCTTCCCCATATATGTTTTACTTCTTACTGTATTTGCCTTATTGGACCACTAGTAAGCGTCGATGTCTACCCCTCGTCACTACTTCCTTGGGGTTAGGCTAGATACTTACTGGGTACACGTTGCTTACGTACTCATACTACACTTGCTGCACATTTTTGTGCAGATACATATATGTCTAGAGGCCATGTGAGAGCAGAGGCATGTATCCATGCGGGGACCTAGGTTAGCTGCATTCCATTTGTCGACCCGCAGCCAGCAGAGTCTCCTTCAGAGTATTTATATTTTTCCTATCCAATTTGTATTCTGGATAGCTGTTGTATTTTATTTTATATTCCTAGTTAATGCTCATGCACTTGTGACACCGGATTTTGGGATGATTATGGGTTAATCTATATTGAATTTGTTAAAAGTATTATTGTTTACTATGTAAATCCTCATTATTTACTATTTAAATTGAAGGGAAATATGATTTCAAAAATAATAAAATGAGAACCCGATTAAGTAATTATTGTTGGCTTGCCTGACAGTGGTGTCCGGTGCCATCACGACCCTTATGGATTTTGGGTCGTGACAACATGGTATCAGAGCGCTAGGTTCACTTAGGTCTCACGAGTCATGAGCGAGTCTAGTAGAGTCTTGCGGATCGGTACGGAGACGTTTGTACTTATCTTCGAGAGACTACAAGGCTGTTAGGAGCACTTCCCTTCTTGATTCCTCATCGTGCGAATTGATTCTTTGAGGCTTGTACCTTTATTTCCTTCCTACTCAATCTTATGCGACCTGAAGCTCTTGTTATCGATTGGGAATCGAGGAACTATAATGGTACTATTGATGTGGTGTGGGATGTTTCTCCCTGCTATTTGATCAGGCTATTGTCGTCGCCTTGCGGAAGGATGTTCTGTCATTTTAGTTCAGTAATCGGTATTGCTTATGGTTTAGAGGTGGGGCACTAATTGTTATGATGATTCGTGCATTGCAATCACACATTGTTGGTGTAATGGTAGGGTGCTCACATATGGGTCGCGTCACGTGAGTGACTTGAAAGGAGGATTTCTCAATTCACGGCTTAGAGGTTCAGCATTTAAATTCCGGCGGAGGGAAGGCAATCAGACTATGGATGTTCAGGCCTTGGTTGATGAAATGATGAGACTTGGTATTTTCTAGCGAGGTGAAATTCTCAATTGTGATGTAGCATTGTCGTCCTTATTGAAATATTAAGGTTCGTCGATTTTATGGTCTTCTTTGATTTTTGGCCTTCGGGGAAGGGTGTTGCGAATTGGTGCCTGAGGAGCGGTTCTTAGAGATAGCGGTGTGTCACAGTTCAAAATCGAATTGGTGTTTCTAATCTTGATGGCTCGAGAAAGATGATCTTCTAGGAGGTTTAGAATTGGTAGTGACTTATTTGTTCAGGTGCTACAGGTATGGATTTGATTTGGGGCAATATTCGGGCAGCAAACTATGAGGAAGGGCATGGCAGGAGGTGTTTTGCGGTGGTTGAATTGCTATAAGGCCAAGAATGAAAAGCAGAAGTTGAGGATTTGCTTAAAGGAGAGGGTTTAACCAAAGTGGGAGAGTGGCAGAGTAGCATATGGGTTCTGTTGTAGGATAGCCACACGCCTTGAGGAAAGTTTACAGCAATTTAGGGATTCATGATGGGCAATGACTAGGTTCACAGATTTTATTATGATGCAACATGACTTCGAGTTTAGGATGTATTGCTGCACTTTCAGCTGATGTCAATGGGTGAGAAAGAATCTTGTTGGGTCCCAAGGTTATGTAATTGTAGCTTCAAGCTAAGTGGGAGAGCCCCACCATTTATGATTGGATTGCGTGGGTTCTACTTGTGCGGTTTCTGGTTATCGGTGTATTAGTGGGTTATTACGACTAAGAAAAGAAAACATCAGTGGTAATTTGAGCAAAGGATTGGAGGAATGTGTGCTAAATTTGGCCTTATCAGTTCATGTCCAGGTTTTGGTAAGACTCGGAGTCTATGCTTTGTGTGGATGCGATGTATAAGGAAAGGAATTCAACAGGTTGCTTCTTGAGAGAGTCTTCATGTGCTAGCAGGGCCTTGGAGTTTGATCATAATTGGGAACAAGTCAGAGTAGGTGACTCTCAACAATGGTTCTAGTGGGTTCAAAAATTCAAAGTGCGGTACCTAAGGATTTAGAGTCTGTGGTATGGTTAAGTATCGAGTTTTGGAAGCGGATTATGGAAAAGGGGACTTGGAATATTCTATGTTTTCTACAGTCTGCAGTGCAACATCGGAGGAAAGGGAGAAAATGACTTCAAATTCATGGAAGAATTTTCAGAATGGGTGTACTAGTTGATGATGCGAATATTTGCATAAGGAGGGTATGAGATGGTTCGTGGGTTTTGGTGACAACGTGGTCTCGTAAAATAAGGTCACTCAAGATGAGTGCGGATTTGGGTTCATGATGTTTTGAATGGAGCTATCATTATTTCTAGGGCAAGTCTCGAGTAAATTAGAAGAAGTGGCTCGGTTGGTAATGGTTGAATCAGCACGGTTATGGCAGTGGCCAGTTTCTCTAGCGTGAAGTTATACATGTAGTTTGTGGTTGTACACTTGGGCTTGAGTGCCACCACAACTTGGTTGATTTGGGAGGTATTCGATTCGTATGGCTTTGTTATGTAAAGGGATTTTCGGAAAAGTTATGGCAGTTTAAATTACGACATGAGGTTGTATTTTCTGCGGTTTGGGAATTAGGTTGCGTGTTGCATTGGATTCTTCCGAAATGAGCTAAGTAAAAGGTTTCTATATGATGAAGTGTTTATCCTATTAGTGGATCAGGGGTTATTATGGAATTCTGGTACTCTCATGTATTGGCATGTTAGGTGTAGCGAGCGGCATGTGAAATTGGAAGATGAGGATCAAGGTTGCGGTTTGATGTTGATAAGAATGTCACGAGATCGGATAAGCAAGGAAGAATTCAGATGTTTAGAGTAAGCTGGTATTGTCCTTAGCGTCACCTGAGATCGGTGTCCTGTGTAAGAGGCTTTGTGTACTGGTTTGCAGCTTCTTGATTTGCTTTACAGCATTAGTGTGACCGGTGGTATGGATGTGCAGACTTGTTACCTGGTGCGGAGGGTCGTGGGAGTGTATCCCACGGAAAGATTGTATAAGTGTGACATGTAGTCACTTGGTTGATTAAAGATTTAAAACCAAGTATGGAGATTGTGGTACTATCGCTAATGTGAGAATTTATGCCTGAAGGGCACTCGGTTCATTTGGTTGTGGAATGTGGAAGTCTGTTCCGGATTTGACGGCTATTCTTATGTGTCGTGAATTGGTCATTGTGGGTCCTTGAGAGGCTATTTAGCCAAGCATGGTATGATCGGAATCGGTTTGAGGTCCGTGGATGTCTAAATGTGAATGTGGGCTCTATATCAGGCCGGATGTGCTCATCTCAGCATAGCGTTGTTTTCGGAAGGGTCTTCGGGCCTTGGATGTTATTCCTGTCGTCAGCCATTCTATGTAATCTATTATACCAAGTGGGCTGTGAGGTGGTTTAATTATTCGCACTCGTATTGAGGTCCCGTATGGTTTGTGGTATTATGTGAGCAGGATGGCGCTCGAGATGCAGGTCATATATCGCACCTTAGTGGTGCTTGAGTTTTGTAGCGCGTGACGCTACCAGTCTCCCCAGGATTTGTATTATGCACTTGGCATGCTTATGGTTGAAATTCGGGCATTTCGTGTGTATGAGCGTTACGGCTCGATATGTGTTTTCTTTAGATTATTATGTGTGGATCGGGTAGCATGCCGCCACGGGTATATGGTTGGATCGGGTGGCACGACGCCACAGATATGTTGATTGGATTGGGTGGCACGCCGCCACAGGTACCATGGTTAGATCAGGTTGCACACCGCAATGGTATCATGTGTGGATCGGGTTGCACACCGCAACAGTGTGTTATTGAGTACAGTTTCCCATATCTATTATTGCGTGTTTTGCTTCTCATTTCCTGAGGAAGGTTCATAACATCCTTTCAGTTATTTAATTAGTTACGTGGGTTGAGCAGTTCTTTCCAGAGTTCGTTTTTCATTATGTATCGCGTTCGAGTCTGTAGCTTGTTGGCACATTGTGGCATCATACTAGATTTTTGGCAGTGTTTGAGGTGGCTTATTGCTTGAGTAGCTTGTACTGGGTGAGACGAGATTATTGGACCTGGTATCAGTGCGATCAGATTTATATGAAGCATATTAAAGAGTAAATATTGTGATTCGGCAGGTGGTTATGAGTTCTACACATCTTCTCTGTTCGTGGCAGTATTGCAAGAGTTGGAATAGGACTTATATGAGTCATGAGGTGTGTTGAGAGCATCGGATTCGTGGGTTTTCGGCTGTTGTTATCAGGGGATGTTATTATGGTCATGTAAAGTATGTGGTGCATGGTAAGAATTCAGTAAGGGCATGCAAACATGTATTGGTGCATCGTGTAGTGATTAATACAGTGTTCGTATGTTGGAAACAGGCCTGGTAGAGGATTTCAGATGTTGGAATTTGGCTCTAAGGCTTATTTGACTAGATAAAAGGGAGGATTTTCAGGTTTGCTCTAGAAAATGTTCTCAACTGGGTTATGGTAGCACGGGTAGGTGCAAGAGGTATTAAACATCGATTTCAGACAAGTTACGTTCGCGGACGAACGTATGTTTAAATGGGAGAGAATATAACGCCCCGACTGGTTGTTTTGAGCTCTAGCACATCATTCAGCGGTTTGAGATCCCGAGCAGCTTCACTTCAGGTATTATGAATTGTACGCGTGGTCGGAATTTAATTTCGGGAAGTTCAGAGTTGATTTGGAAAGAAAATTCTAATTTCGGAAGCTTTAAGTTGGAGAAATTGACTAAAGGGTGATTTTTGAGTAAACGACCTCGGAATTGGGATTTGAATGTTCCAACAGGTTCGTATGATGATTTTGGACTTGGACGTAAATCCAGATCGGGATTTGAATGACCCGAAAAAGTTTTGGCGCCAATTGTGGAAGTTGGCATTTTTGAAGGATTTTATAAATTTGGGTTGGAGTGCATTTCAATGCTATCGTTGTCCATTTGGGATTTCCGAGTCTGGGAATAGCTCTGTATGGTGATTTTGGTATTGGGAGCGCGTCTGAATGTGGATTTGGAGGTCCGTAGGTCATTTCGGGGTCTTTTGGCGAAGGTTGGAACTTTGAAGGTTTTTGAGAAGTTTGATCGAAAGTGGACTTTTTGATATCGGGGTCGGATTCCGATTCAGGAAGTTCGAGTAGGTCCGTAGTGTCAATTATGACTTGTGCACAAAATTTGAGGTCAACCGGACGTGATTTGATAGGTTTCGGCATAGATTGTAGAAGTTGAAGTTTCAAAGTTCACTAAGTTTGAATTGGAGGGTGATTCGTGTTTTTATTGTTGTTTGATGTGATTTAAAAGCTCGACTAAGTTCATGATGTGTTTTGGGATGTGTTAGTATATTTGGTTGAGGTCCCCAGGGCCTCGGGCGGATTCCGTACGGTTAACGGATCGAGTTTGGACTTGGATGAAATGCTGAGGCAGCTGATACCTGGTGCAATCACACCAGCATGAAAAGGGCCGCAGGTGCGAGCTCGCAGGTGCGAGCCACGAGTTGCAGGTGCGAAGGAGAGGAGGCTGGTCAGCAACCGCATGTACGTAACATTTGGGCGCACTTGCGAAGGCGCAGGGGAAAAGTGGGCAACGCAGGAGCGAGCGATGGGCGCAGGTGCAGCGCATGGACCGCAGAAGCGGACGCGCAGATGCGCTACATGGAGCGCAGATGCGGGAGCATTGAGCTGAGCTTGAACTGCACCTGCGATGGAATTTCCACAGGTGCGGAGCCGCATAAGCATCTATTGCACCGCAGGTGCGAGGATCGTTGGGCAGTGAGGTTTTATAAAACGGGGTTTTGGCTCATTTTCACTTCATTTCGTCCATGGGAGCCGATTGTGGAGCACTTTTGGAGTGCCATCTCCAGCAACTACAATGGGGTAAGTGATTTCTTCACATTGTGAGTTAAATACATGGTTTTTACATGGATTCAAGCATGAAAATTTGTAGAAATTTGGGATTTTGAAGAAAAACCTAGAAATAGGTATTCTTGGAATTTGATCACGAATTTGGGCATGAAATTGAGAATAAATTATATAGTTGAGTTCGTGAGGTTATGTGTAATACTTATCTTGGAAAATTTTTGGAATCCGGGCACGTGGGCCCGAGGGTTACTTTATTGATTTTTCGAGCAGAGTTGAAAAATGTTATAAATTGATTAACTATGAGTATTAGAGTACATTTTGATTAGGTTGCATCTTATTTGACTAGTTTTGGATTGGCGATCATCGGTTTGAGGTGTTAGAGCGGCGTTGGAGCCGGTTATGTAACTTCGGAGAGAGGTAAGTCTCCTGTCTAACTCTGTGAGGGGGAAACTACACTCTATGTGTTGTAATTGATATTTGCTACTTGTTGTGGGGGCTACGTACGCACAAGGTGACGAGAGTCCGTACGTAGCTATATTCATGTTATTGTTCGGGTAGACTCAGGTTCATGCCATGCTATAACTGTATTATTTGAGTTGACTCTTGCCTATTAGGTTCCTTATTACATGTTAAAATTTGAGACTAGACTTGGGTAGAGCGGTAGACATGTTATTGTAGAGATCGGATGAACTTTATGACTTGCCATGGAATAATTGTACTCCTCTTATGAATTTCCCCCACATTACGCGTTACTATCGAAGGGCTTTCCCCAAAATTTTCCTAAAACTCACATGTCCCTTCGTGAGTGTGGTCAAGGACCCGTCAAAGCTTTTTTTATTCTAATGGAAGCCGGCCGTTCGCCTCGGCAGGATAGATACATCTATGGTTCGTGTCGTTCGTCCCTCGGCAGTGCACACACTTTATGGATCGGGCCGTTCGCCTCTGCAGGATTATGTACCACACTCTCATGGGAGCAGGCCGTTCGCCTCATCAATATATATAATAGATGTATCTATGGTTATATACCAGATTATGATGGGATCGGGCCGTACCCTCGGCATTTCTGTAAAAATCTTTCGGAATCGTGCGTATTAATTGTATAAAGGGCCAGTGTATTTGGGAGTTTACCTGATTTTAATTATGGCGACCCATTTGGTGAGGTCCATTATATATATATATATATATATATATATATATATATATATATATATGTATGTATGTATGTATATATATATATATATATATGTATGTATGTATGTATGTATTCTGGGAGAGGAGGTGATTGCTAATCGAGAGTTGAGTTTATTGTTGAGAGGAAGATTGTACCACATATTTATATTTGTTTAATTTGCGTATTTATTCTGCCCCATATCTGTTTTACTTCTTACTGTATTTGCCTTGTTGGACCACTAGTAAGCATCGATGTCGATCCCTCGTCACTACTTCTCTGGGGTTAGGCTAGATACTTACTGGGTACACGTTGCTTACGTACTCATACTACACTTGCTGCACATTTTGTGCAGATACATATATGTCTAGAGGCCATGTGAGAGTAGAGGCGTGTATGCATGCGGGGACCTAGGTGCGCTGCATTCCATTTGTCGACCTGCAGCAAGCAGAGTCTCCTTCAGAGTATTTACATTTTTCCTGTCCAATTGTATTCTGGACAGCTGTTGTATTTTATTTTATATTCCTAGTTAATGCTCATGCATTTATGACACCACATTTTGGGATGATTATGGTTTGATCTGTATTGAATTTGTTAAAAGTATAATTATTTACTCTGTAAATCCCTATTCTTTACTATTTAAATTGAATGGAAATATGATTTCAAAAATAATAAAATAAGAACCCAATTAAGTAATTATTGTTGGCTTGTCTGACAGTGGTGTCCGGCGCCATCACATCCCTTATGGATTTTGGGTTGTGACAACATGGTATCAGAGCGCTAGGTTTACTTAGGTCTCACGAGTCATGAGCGAGTCTAGTAGAGTCAAAGCTCGCTGCAGAAGACCCTAGCACGAACCACATCGTCCGAAAACCCATAAACCGCTGTATTTCCTCTGGAGCACCCAACAATGCTACAACCGAGATACCCACTCTGAAGAGACCTTCTGTGAATCTGAAGATGTTTCTCTAACCTCTCTGATACTGGAATGTAGATTTGGCAATGATACAGATATACCGCAAGTTCCGGCACCATCCAATGAAAATCTCAGATCTTAGTCATGTACAATTCCGGGGAACCCCTCAACACTGCATATATACCTTAGACCCAAGAGTGATATGACACTTGCCCATGACAATGATCGAGCATCCATGGCCTCCTCGTAGCCCATCCACAGCATTACAGACCGTCAGATCATAGCTGATGCCGAGCGCGTAACATCATATACGAGTGGCCTTCACAACCTCAACACCAACAACTCAACAATGAGATAATGTATAACCACGATATTAAATAAGAATGACTCACAATGGAAAAGATAACGTATAATAATGACTTCAAATAGTGGAAATCAACAAGGAAAGATATAACATGAACAATAACTTCAAGTAATGATAATCAAGAATGAAGGGGATAACACGAACAATAACTTTAAATAATAATAATTAACAATGAAGAGATAACATGTAACAATAAAACAAGCATCAAGTTCAATTGAGGCATGAGAGTAATTTATCAAGGAGGATGTAAAACAAGTTTTAAACAAGTCAATTAAGGCATGTACGGATAGACTAACACAAACAAGAATAGATTAACTAAGATAATTTAGAACATGATATGACATTTCAACTAAAAGCATAGAAAATAGTCTAATTAGCCTAAACCAGCCAAATACCACGTACAACCCGAGTACCCACTCACACCTTGCGTACACGGCTTTCACATAGCATAAATGCATCAATCAATACCAATCCTAAGGGGTAGTTCCCCCACACAAAGTTAGGCAAGACACTTACCTCAACTAGGCCAATTCAACACTCGGAAATAGCTTTTTCCCTTAACATTTGCCTCCACATGGCTCAAATCTAACCAAAAATGACTTAATAACATCAAACAATGCAAGAGAAACCAATTACAATAAATAAAGCTATGATCTTTATATTTTCTCCAAAAAATCAACAAAAGTCAATGTCGGGCCCACCTTGGATTCCATATCCAATCTTACCCAAGTGAATCCCGAACTAATACAAACTCACACGATCAAAAACTGACTCAATCGAAGTCTGATAACTCAACCAATTCGCCAAAACATCATTCTTGGGTGTTCATAACCCAAGAGTCCACCCCATACTAGTTGGGTCCCATAGCTCTCGAAATACTTCTCCAAAACTCGCCAAATTCGAGTATGTTGTTCTCCTAATATAAGAGAACAAACCCCCAAAAGGAATCAGGAAATAAATGCCTCTAAAAATTTAAATGGGTTTTCAATTAAAATCATGGATTAAAACTTAAGCCAAGGGAACAAATCAAAGGGAAATACTTAGGTTAAGGTTTAGAACTTACCCCATAGAAGAAACTTGAAGAACATCTTTGAATTCTCCCAATCTCAAACTTTTAAGATGTGAAAAACTCCAACAACATTAATAGCCAAATATTCCCAGCTGTTTTGCCTCGTTTCTCATGCCAAAGAATCCCAAAACTCACTTTTGATGCCTCTAATGGATTCCTCGTGAACTTCCAGTCAATTTAGGCTTTTGAATCACTCCATTTGATTTTTTAATGAAGGAGATATGTTGGTTTCAATATTTGAAAATAGTGCAGATTTTTAAATACGAATTCAGTGGCAATTTCGTAATTAATCTGAAAAATGTGGCAACCCAATTCTTAGTAAAATGACCATAAATTCCTCATACGATGTCAAAACTTTATGATTTCAGTTGCTATGGTTCAAAAATTACGATACAAATATAATTGTTTAGTCAAAACATGAATCAAAAGGCAGTTTGCTTAATATGGTAACCTTTATGCTCAAATCGACGTCGAAACTAAAAATAATCACAATACAACCCAAACTTATCCAAAACTCATCAGAATTTAACCAAACTTTGTGGACATGTCCAAAATCATCATACAAACTTATTGGAATAATTAAAACCCGATTCCGAGTCCGTTTACCCAAAAGTCAAACCTTGGTCAACTCTTCCAACTTAAAGCTTCTAAAACGAGAATCATTCTTCCAAATCAATCCCGAACCACTCGAAAACCGAAACCAACCATACACGCAAGGCATAATATATAATATGAAGCTGCTCAAAGCCTCAAACCATCGAATGGAATGCTATAGCTCAAAACGACCGGTCGGGTCGTTACATTAGACGACGCAAAATGGATAGGAGTCATGCAGGAGAAACTCATGCTCATGGAAGAAAAGAGAATGGATGAAGTATGCCATGCAGCTTTATCAAAATAGGATGGCTAGTGCATTCCACAAAAAGGTAAAACCTCGGCAATTTACACCGCAGTTGGTTTTGAAGAAAATATTCCATCATCAAGAAGAAGCCAAGGGAAAGTTCGTGCCGAATTGGCAGGGTCCTTATATGGTCCATCAGGTGTTGTCTGGAGGAGCTTTGATCATAGCAAAAATGGTTGGAAGAGTCATCATGAAGCGCATCAAATCAAATGCAATCAAGAGACACTACACTTGAAGATAGTAGAATTGGGGTTTGGTTGTAACAGAACTACGCCTGACCTCACTTCCCATGGTATGATACGTAGGCAACCCATGTAAGGTCCGGTCTCTCCCTCCCTTTGTAATAGAAAATCCAAATATCATTTGTATGTATTCGGAACTATGCCATAACTTGATTTCCTTTTACAGGAATACGTAGGCAATTCTTATCGGATTCAGTCATCTAGTGTAATTGAACTACGTTCTGGCCTGATTCTATTTGGATACGTAGGCAATCTGAGTCAGACATGACCACTTCATTTTCAAATTCTTATCACTTTGTATCTATTGTAATTGAACTACGTCTTGACCTGATTCCATTATGATACGTAGGCTGCCTGAATCAGGCTCGGTCATCATCATAATTTCTTTATTATTACCCTCGAACTACGTTCATACCTGATTCTGTTTGCATATGTAGGCAACTTGAAAGGGTTCGATCAAAACGCTATGAAGACCTTTTGTAATGCATTCGTTTAGATTAGGATGCAATCGCAACAACAAGAAGCTACGTCACTAGAGGCATCTCTAGGAATCAACATCAACGGGACAAAGTGATCCAGAAACAAAGATCGCGCCCGAAGGGACTTTCGAACATGTCATAATACAGAACGACGACATTTTCCATAAAAATAAACAATTTTAAAAAAATGTTTTCAAAAAAATATTATTCCACCTACCGAACTTCACCAGACCCGGGGCAGGGCCACGACTACGATCAAGACAAACCAATACCCCCCTGCTAAGAATTTTTCTTTCAACGCAGGACCAACAGGAGACGAAGAATGTTGAGGCACACTCGGAGCAATGATGGGCCCGCTATTCTCTTATGAACTCTTATCTCTCTTTCATTATTTAGTTTGTTTCCACATACTAAGGACTAACTCCAATTTCTTTACAGGTACTCTGATGCCAAGCCTATGACATGATCAGGAGCGTATTGTAAATAGCAAACCGTTTGCTGAACCAAGAGGAGCGCCTTGTATATAACAAACTGTCAGCTTTGCCAATCAAAGCCGTGTATATAGAAAACCATCTACTCAACCAGTCGGAGCACCCTGTACAAATCGAGTCGTTGGCTTTATCAAACAAAGCCCTGTATATAGCAAACTGTTCGCTTCACCAACTTGAGCACTTCACACAAATCGTACCATCATTCCGCCAAATTGGAGGTTATGAGTAGATAGTTGCAAACTTCATCGCCAACTTTTCCAATCTAAGGACGTACCGTCCAATCCCACCATATGTTCTACTGATCGATAGCCGTAATTTTCTTTTTGCAGACAAGGGTATCTCTTGGGCATGCTCCTTATTTCTTTGTTTTATCTTGAATGTTTTGACGTATTGTTCATGCAGCTTATAGATACTTTTCATTTCAAATCAACTCCCATCATGGGGAGATATAGTGTCATTTTAGGTCAACTACTCCCATCGTGCGGAGATACACTACAAGTTAGCTACTCCCATCACGCGGAGATACATTTTACATTTCAAGTTAACTACTCCTATCGTGCGGAGGTATCCCATCGTGAGGAGACTTAATGCTCCGATAGCTGCGGAACGTTACACAGCCCGGCTAACAATCGAGTCAAGTTCAATTATACCGTCGCCCCGATCCCAAATAACGGCTAGCCGGAAGCCATGCATCATCCTTCCTGCATCAGTTACATCGCATCTTAACATATCTGCATTATGATATATGGGTATGTGTATATTTTGTTTTGCAGGATCAAACATCGCGACGTGGAACTTCTTCTAAGCAGCAAACCAATCTACAATGCTATGAGGGACAATAAACTCATAAGCGGTCCAAGGATCCAAACTCAAACTAAAAAATGATTAGTAGAACTGTAGATCATTAAATCTTTAGAGTCTCATAATCAAGCTACAGTCTGAAGCCATTCCGAGTACCAAAATCTTCTCGTCGTCCAATATCATCATAATACGATACTAAGGCAATTCCTGCAATCATCTCCTTCTCCAAATCATCATTCCAAAAATTAATAAACCACTAAGAAATAAATGGTCCAACTAGAAATATACCATCCTGGGCCACACTCTCCATAAGTCCAGCCAAGCCAGACTAGGGCATCCTGAAGTATTGGGGTAGTAATGAACCCCTCTGGGACCTGAGCTGGTCCTACTGGCTCGGCCAGAATAGGGATCTCCTCCTCTTGCTATATTTAAGGCTCAATATAAGGTGTCGTTGCACATGCTCTAGGCTATGATATGCCTCTACCTCTAGCTCTACCTCAGCCCGGCCCCTACCCTTGGTAGTGGATGCGAACTGGGGCTCTGGCTCCTAATCAGCTGAACATGTCCTCACCATCTCTGAGAGAATAGAAGAGTACAGATTCAGACTTCGGAATGAACAAATCTGCACGACAAGAATGCAAGAAAGTGAAGCTTCCTAATAGTTCAGTAGCCTCTCGAAGATAAGTACAAACGTCTCTGTACCGATCCGCAAGACTTTACTAAACTTTCTTATGATTCGTGAGACCTAGGCAACCTAGTGCTCTAATAATAACTTGTCACGATCTAAGCTCGCACCGGATCCATGATGGTGCTTAACATTTTTTGCTAGGCAAGCAAATAATTTCTCAATAATAATAACTGAAATAACAGAAGCTTAACAATCTCGACTGCGGAAATATCACAAATATCTTAAGAAACAACAATAACACAACTACAACCATCCCAATAATCTGGTGTCAACGAGTACATTAGCACTACAGAATCTCAAAAGACATAGCCAAATCCTCAGTACAACTGCCTGAATGATAGAACAATGATAATTAGAAATAAACAAAAGAGAACTCCAAGGTTTGCGAACGACATAACAGCTACCTCGTAGTCTCTACAAGCTGGTACCGGAGTGAACTCTATCAATCACCACGCCTTGAAGTACATGGATCTGCATATAAAGTTCAATGCATAGTGTGAGTACAATCGACCCCATGTACTCAATAAATAAAAATCCTAACCTCGGGTTGAAAGTTATGACGAGCTTAAACGAGAGTCAGTGTCCAACACCAATAATCAATAATAATTCATAATACAATGAAGACAGTAAAAGTAAATAACTCAAAGATATCATGTTCAACTCGTTCACAATTATGGAAAATTAGACATGCTTTCCAGGTATAACTTTCAAAGCCAATCTTTCTCTGAAAACAACAAAACATGAGTTTAAAAAGGAAACTGTGGTTTTTCAAACTTTCAACAACAGATAAGACATTTTGTTTACCAGCTAGCATGATGAAAATGCATCTCTATGGCTACATGTCAAGTAAATAATGTCACAATGAAATCATCAAGTACACACACTCTCAGCACACTCAAGGTGCCTGGCACAAATGCCCCTCAATATCATACACAACCACACTCAGAATTATACGGGTGCGTGGCACAAATGCCCCTCACCATCACACACACAATCACTCAACACTGTATGGGTGCTTGGCACAAATGCCCCTCGCCAAAGCACATATATATCTGTGATGATCTGATAGGTCATTTTGAGTACTAACCTTTATTTTCATTCTTTGAGACCTCCATTAGCTTCGTTTGATGTTTCTTGGTTTGCGTGTATAATTCATGTTGCTTTTTGAAAAGTTTTTATGTGAATTTTTGAGGAAAATGGAAATTTTGACTGAAAATGAGGCTAGAGTTGACTACGGCCAACATTTTGTGTAAACGGTTCCGGATTAGTGTTTTGACGATTCCGGTAGGTCCGTATTGTGATTTTGGACTTAGACGTATGCCTGGAATCAAATTCGGAGGTCCTTAGGTTGATTTGACTTGTTTTGCCGAAAGTTAGTAATTTGAATGTTTTGAAATTTACTAGGTATGAGCATAGGTTGGCTTTATGGTTAACGGGTTCGGATTTTGGTTTTCAGACTTGGTATAGCTCCTATTGGCGGCCAATTTTAACCCTACTTTTTAAAATTAATTTATTTATACTTAGTGATTTGCAATAATTATGTTGAAAATATTTTCTAATCAATAATACCTATTTTATAAATTAAGTAATTAATAATGTTAAAATTAATAATTTAGTACTGTATTATTATAATTATACTATTTCCTCTTTAGGTCACGGTGCTTAGGTTGAAGCCTTCTTTTAATAAGCTCGCAGCTTTACAAGAGTCAGAGGGTCCTCCCTAAGTACTAAAATGAAAGACTAGCTGAGGAAATAAGAAAGCTTCAACCTAACACAGAGACCTAAAGAGGAAATGGTCTTGTAACAACAGTCTCACGGTTGCTTCTGAACTGAAGTTTTGACTGTCTTCCCAGTGGGGACTCTCTTTTATTTCTGTAACACTCATACGGTTTTAACTACCCCAACTCCTAACTGAATATTTCTCAAGTATTACAATGTCATAACTGCGAGGCTGAATTCACTATATTGGGTTTTACTATGTTCATCTTGCATGATCTGCTGATTTGTCTGTAACCTCTTGTCTAGCCATAACTAGGCTATTCATGAATAAACTACTAACTACTCGTTGGCCCATTTTCATATCAATATTCTGCGTGATATTTCTTGGGTTATTTCCTTTGTCTTAACTTACCTCTTGCACTAGCTCCTTATTTATCAATAACATCCCGGGCAGGAATCCTTATTCCCTTTCCTTAACGTCGTGCTTGCATAATGTTCTGAAATCGTAGCATTTCTGTAGGATTTGAATAAGTGAAATCTCATCCCTTTCTCACTTTTTTTTCTTTTTTCGCATTCTTCCTTTACCATTCCATAGTTACTAGAACCGCTTAATTTTGACTTAATGCCACATTACTCCATATTCCCCCCTTTTGGGGAGTACTAAGATTTAGTTCTACGATGATCTACGTATAGATGTTTTACCTCTTCATCTTTGGCATCTTTTCACATCATCAATGGCCCTTACTCGCCTTGCGGTAATCCTTCTGTATCAAGGATAACAAAAATCCCTTACTCGCGAGGGTGACACTTAGTATAACCGGCACATACAGTCCCTTAAGCTTAACTTTGCTCACATTGCTTGCTTTAGGGAAGCGTCTTCCTGAATGATCATTCTCTTAATTTCTCATGAATCGTCTTCTATTGTCCATTCTATTATCGCCGAAACGCAAATCTGAAATTCTCGTGATGCCGACCATTATCAAATCACTCAGTCCGTAATTCATGTTTAGTTTATCTTGTGCACCAATCCATACTGATTTCAATTGCTCCAGGGTCTAACTTTTCCTTCTGGTAATCACGTTAGAGTCACGAACTTATTTCTCGAAATGAGGATATGACTTTATGGCCTATACTCTTTTGTTGTCTCAAGGCCTGTCACCTCTCATCTTTTCCTTCAATTGACTATAGACTCTGTAATACTGTCATCTTTTTGATCTACCGTTGTCATCCATGTATTACATCTTACTCATAATGCTTCATTAACTCTCTTCTTATTTCCTGCTAACATTTATGTCTATCACTTTATTTTGAAAACTCGAACAAGACATTCTTTTGCTTTTAGCTCCCCTTTGCTCCATCCAGTGGCTCTTTGGGTTGCTTAACATTCTCACTCTACTAGGGATGCGAGTCAAACTAAGGTAATATTTATCCCTTCCAGGCTTTCAGTGCCTATCTTCTGAATTTTTTTTTATCATGCTAGTATTCACATCTAATTGTAATATTCTAGAGTGCACCATCTGGGTGTCTCACAAAGAGATCTATTAGCACCTTGGTAATATCCTTCGGAAATGTCGACTAACACAAATAATCCATTCACCATTTTGGGTTACTCTAACCCCAGTCGGATCCTAATATCCCGTCCTTTTCTTAAACTACACCTGTTAGCCCCCAATAGGGCATAACTGAGATAGGTGTGGCCGATTGTACAAACCTCTGTTACTGTTGAAGGTAACTCATAATGCTTATATTTATCGACCTGAATTGTAAATACTGTTAATCTTCATTAACTGGGTACCTCGTACCCTTCTTCACCTTGCTTCTTTTACGTGCTGAAACTTGTGTCTACCTTCCGATTCTCTTATTCCTTTTTACTGTAAGAGTGGATAAATATTCTTGCCTTAAAGCTCCTTATCAAGAACCTTACACAGTTTAGTACACGCATGATCTGCTGAAGACTTCACATTTACTCATCATAAGAATCATGCAAAATCGAGTTCCTCTGACTCAACTCTTCCACAGCTATATCTCTTATCAACCGTCTTTCTGGATGTAGGCATCATCGTATTATCAATAAGATAGAGTTTAGGAAATTGAGTTTTTACAACTGAGCTCTACCACACGATCTAGAGTAAGAAAAAGAGTGACAATCCTAAATACCCTGTAGCCTCCTGCTTATAAGTGTGGTGCACAACACACCTATAAACAAGGCTCTACTAGACACTGCTTGTAGACTCCCTAGGACAGAACTGCTCTGATACCACTTTTGTCACTACCCAAACCGATGGGCTGTGACGGGCACCCGGTACCTTACTCAATCGAGTACCAACATAACATATCTTTATTATTACATCATCATAGGTAAGTGGGCCAGAAGGGGCGTCATGAGATAAACAAAGTAAACATGAGGGAATTTCCCGACATAGAACCACCCAACCTGATATAAAAACTCATACACGTGACATACGGGCCTATAAGGCCAACATGATCATTCATAAACTCAAAACATAGGCCGACAAGGCCATACAATATCCGTACACATGACATCTGTCTACAAGCCTCTAAGAACACATAATTGTCATAAAGGTTGGGACAGAGCCCCGCCATACCAATCAATACATATCCTAATGATGCTGACGAAATAGCAACTTCAGAGCAAATGGAGCATACCAACATCTTCCGCTGAGCTGATAGCCTACTTGGAGGGCTCTCAACTTGTCTATTGGGACCTGCGAGCATGAAATGCAGCGTCCCCAGGCAAAGGGACGTCAGTACAAATAATGTACCGAGTATGTAAGGAATGAAAACCGATAAACAATAGCCATGAGAAAAACATAGAGTAAAAGACTCGACATGTATGTCTGAATAATTCTGTGAATCGTTAATATTTACAATGTCATGCATATGCGTAGAAATATCATACCATGCTTAGGTATATGCGCTCATAATATCATCAAGCCTCTAAGGGCATCCCATCATTTCATTTCGACCACAGTGGGCAAATCGTCAACGTATACTAGCTGATCAGGTGGTGGTGCGTATATAACACCGTAACCTTTTCCCATATCCCATATACATATAATATATGTGTATATAACGCCATCTGGTCATGGGTTAATGTACATATATAAATGAATGAAATACATATGAAATACATCAATAAGATTTCCCGGAATGTCATAAAATCAATATGCCTTTCGGATAAACTTTATCAAATACATATTTTTCTGAGACCCATGAACAGAAGATATAATAATAATTCACATGGGGAATCAAGAATATAGACACCCCTAGTACTTCTATGAATAGAGTCATTTATGAAAATTGTGCATTTGCTTGTTTCATTTGTATCGTATTGATCATACCAAAAAGAAAGAAGGGATAGCCTTAACATACCTTAACCGATTCTCTTAGAATTTGGTATGGAATTGTTTTGCTTTCTTACTTACTCACGATCAGCCCACTCTACTTGCACAAGAGATTCCATTTGATTTGTAAGGCACACATGAGTTTATATTAAGAAACTCACGTTCAAGCCTTTAGAAACCATAGTGAATTCATATTGAAGAACTCACGTTACCAAGTTAGAGAGCCTTCTACGTAAGTTGAAATTGGAAGCTCTTTATGTTACTTAGAATGTCTCTTAAGTTGGAGATGCTTTGTATATGGATGTGGGCCCCACTTTATGTGGTGATTAAGCCACAAAATCCTCTAAATAAGCCACCACCTCCTTAAGCATATGACTAGATGGAAACTTGCTGCCAACTTTCCAAAATCCCACATGGATGTTGCCCCCCTTATAATTATCCAACAAATCTCACTTAAATATTTATCCACAAATTCAATAATTAACCAATTACCCACATAATTAATAATTATCTCAAATTACTTAAAATACTACTCACTTTTAACACACTCTATACATCTTGCTATCATGGTCATGTGGTACCTTGTATGGTACTAGTCCATAAATACGGGGTATTGTAGCTTGGACTGTATTTTATCTCAAAATATCAAACTTCGACAAAATTCATTTTCTTTGATTTGCTTACCTTCCCACCTTCACAAATTTACTCATCACTTATTTGAAATAGCATAATGCTTATAATCTCAAAATAATCTCATTCCCGAACTTACATCGATTAACTTACGACGAAACTTTAACGTACGAAAATGCGGGATGTAATATCTCATTTCCGAGCTTCCATCAAACTTGATATCAACAAAGTCAACTCCTAGTCAAATCTATGAACCTTTCAAACCTTTAACTTTCCAACCTTTGCCAAAAAGCAACAAATCAACCTAGGGACCTCCAAATCCAAATCTGGACATACGCCTAAGTCCAAAATCACCCTACGAACTTATTGAAAACATCAAAACACCATTACGTGGTCGGTTACATAAAAGTCAAACTCCAGTAAACTCTTTCAACATAAGCACCCAAACTTGAGACTAAGTGCCCCAATTCAATCCCAAACTCCCACGAAACCAAACCAATTGACCCCGCAAGTCACATAATCACAAATACACTAGTGTAAGGCATCTGTAACGACCCGATCGGTCGTTTCGGGAGTTATAGCTCTGTTTTCCCTATTTCTACTTCTTTTGTGTTATTCAGCTATATTATGTTATATCGGGTTAGTTGGTTCAGGTCCGGGAGAAACTCGGAGTGAAATGAGACACTTAGTCTCATAATTGAAAAATTGAGTTAGAAAAGTGGACCGGATATGGACCTATATGTAAACGATCTCGGATTCGAATTATGATAATTCTAACAGTTCCGTATGGTTATTTTGGGCTTAGGAGCGTGTCCGAAATATTATTTGGAAGTCCGTAGAGGAATTAGGCTTGAAATGCCGAAAGTTTAATTTCTGAGAAGTTTGACCGGGGTGTTGACTTTTTGATATCGGGGTCGGAATCCGATTCTGAAAATTGGAATACCTCTGTTATGTCATTTATGACTTGTGTGCAAAATTTGAGGTCAATCGGACGTGATTTGATAGGTTCCGGAGTTGTTTGTAGAAATTAGAAATTTCAAAGTTCATTAGGCTTGAATTGGGGTGTAATTCATGGTTTTAGCATTGTTTGAGGTGATTTGAGGGTTCGACTAAGTCTGTATGATATTTTAGGACTTTTTGGTATATTTGGTTGAGGTCCCGAGGGGCTCGGGTTAGTTTCAGATGGTTAACGGGTTGGATTTTGGACTTGGAACTCTGCTGGAATTTTTCTGATACACCATCTGGTTTCCTTCATCGCGTTCGCGAGTGGAGCCTCGCGTTCGCGAAGAGGAACTAAGAGGCTGGCATATTTTCTCTTCGTATTCGCGAAGAGAAGCACGCGTTCGCGAAGGGTAGACTGGGTGTGCATCGTGAACGCAAGAGGTGTTACGCGTTCACGAAGAAGAGAGGAAGCAGCTGAAGACCCCAGGCAATTGGTCTACGCGTTCGCGTAGGGGGGTGTCGCGTTCACGTAGTGAGAGGGAATGAAGCATCGCGTTCGCGATGGGTTGAATGCATTCGCGTAAAAGGCATTGAGGCAGAGGCATTTTTTTGCTTCGCGAACGCGAGGGTGATGTCGCGTTCGCGAAGGAGGAATTTGGATAGAAGTTATTTTGTGCTTCGTGAACGCGAGGCACTGACCGCGTTCGAGAAGAAGAAAAGTCTGGGCTGTGAGTTTAAGTTCTGAAAATGGGACTTCGTCCTATTTTCATTTTTTGGCGATTTGGAGCTCGGAAGTGAGGGAATTTTGGGTGATTTTATCATTAAATTGGTGAATTGAGTTGGGAAAATTTGAAAACCCTCTTGGTTTAAATTGGAGATTTGGGGGTCGAGTTGGGGTCGGATTTTGGTAAAATTGGTATGGTTAGACTAGTGGTTGAATGGGCTTCCGAATTTTGTAACTTTTGTTGAGTTCCGAGACGTGGGCCCCACGGGCAATTTTTGAGCTAATTTTCGGGTTTTTATGGAAAATCATTATTATCTTGTGGAATTAATTCAAATAAATTATATTAACTGAAATGAATTATATATGACCAGATTCAAGGCGTTTGGAGACCAATTCACGAGGAAAGGACATTGCAGAATAAGAATTTCGCGGTTTGAGGTAAGTAACGATTGTAAATCTAGTCCTGAGGGTATGAAACCTCAGATTTCGTATCATTCTACTATTTTGAAGTGACGCACATGCTAGGTGACAGGCGTGTGGGCGTGCACTGTTGGGGATTTGTGACTTGGTCCCTCTCGTAACAACTGTAAAGTTGCATACTTTGTTGAAACCATTTGATACTTATATGTATTAGAAAGAATTTCTATAAATTGGGATGAATGCCATGTTTGGGCCTTGCGCCAGTGCTGTTTGGACCCTTAGGGGCTGTCTCTTACCATCCTCTCATTATTTTCGATTGAAAATCTATACTCAGTCATGTTTATACTTTTTACCGTATAACTCAGTTTTTGACTCTATTTTGAAGCATATAAATATTGTTTTGGGCCGAATACCCTATTTTACTAAAATGCCCGAGTGGCTTGAGAGGTTTATGAATGAGATAGGCCGAGGGCCTGATTTGTGAGGATGAGTGTGGATCGGGGCTGCCCGCCTGCAGCATATTTATGACTGAGTGAGGCCGAGGGCCTGATTTGTGAGGATGAGTGTGGATCGGGGTTGCCCGCCTGCAGCATACTTTATTATTATAGCATGTGAGCTATCCGTGCAGATTATAGCGCTTGGGCTGAAGGAGCCCCTCCGAAGTCTGTACATACCCCCAGTGAGCGCAGGTACCTACTGAGTGCGAGTGCCGAGTGCTGAGTGGCTGGGAGGCATGAGTGATGTGAGGTATGCCCGAGTGGCAAGAGTGATTATGAGGTATGCCCGAGTGGCACGAGTGACTGTGAGGTTTACCCGAGGGGCTGTTTATGATTTCATAATTTTTGTCTCACTTTTGCATTGAGCCTTTGTTTGAAAAACTGTTGGAAAAATTATCTTTAAATGATTCTTACTGGAACTGGGTTTAAACGAGATGATTCAATTCAAATACTGATTTTTAAAGCATGTTGTACTTTACTAAGATTTCATGATATGAACGTTATATGCTTTATTGCTCGTCATTACTGCTCAGTCTTTATTTATTGTTGTTACTTACTGAGTTGGCATACTCACGTTACTCCCTGCACCTTGTGTGCAGATTCAGGTGTAGCTGGACACGGTAGCGGTTATTGAGTGTTCTGGTTGCAGGTTTTCTTGGAGATAGTAAGGTAGCTGTTTGGCGATCGCATCCCCTGCTCTTCTCCCTCTTATCTTTCTCTAGTTGTATTTAGATATTTTCCAGGCTGAGTTAGCCTTGATATTCTTAGATAGATTGTAGTAGATGCTCATGACTAGTGACACCCCAATGTCGGGCTTTTCTTTTCCGCACTTCTGTTTTTCTTTGATTTGAACTCTTTATGTTAAATAACCTTGAAATTTTCTTTGAAATGAAAATATTGGTTTGTTTTGAAAATGAGTCGGCTTGCCTAGTTCCACGATAGGTGCCATCACGACAAAGGTTAGTTTGGGTCGTGACAGATTGGTATCAGAGCCTAGGTTACATAGGTCTCACGAGTCATGAGCGGGTTTAGTAGAGTCTTGCGGATCGGTATGGAGACGTCTGTACTTATCTTCAGGAGGCTACAGAACCTTTAGGAAACTCCACATTCTTGAATTCTTGTCGTGCGAATCTGTTGATTATAGTAACTAAACATATGTTGTTTCATTCTCTCACAGATTGTGAGGACTCGTGCTACTGGTCAGGAGGACCAGCTACCAGTACCACCAGCCAGGCCGCGAGAGGCTGAGGCCGTGGTAGGGGCAGAGGTGCAGCCCGTACAACAGTTGGGGCAGTACCTACAGATCCACCGGTTGTCCCAGATCAGGACCAAGTTCCAGTTGTTGATGCACCAGCTCAGGCACCACCTGTGCCTATTGTGAATCCAAGCCTTCAGGAGGCCCTAGCTTAGATTCTGACAGCGTGTACTGGCCTTGCTCAGGCGGTCTCTATTTCGACGACCGCAGCCACTACTTAGACTCCCATCGCTCGCACACCTGAGCAGGTTATTCAGGGACTTCAGACACCAGAGCTACCACCAGCCCAGCCGGTTGCTGTTGCTTAGGATTATGTGGTTCCTGCTATGCCTGAGGATGATCAGCGTAGGTTGGAGAGGTTTGGGAGACTTTAGCCACCAGCTTTCAGTGGCACAGAGAGAGAGGATGCTCAGGACTTTTTGGACAGGTATCAGAGGATACTCCGTACTGCTGGTATTTTGGAGACTTGTGGGGTCTCATTCACTACCTTTCAGTTTTTTGGGGCTGCACTCAGATGGTGGGAAACTTACGAGAGGCGTAGGCCTGTTGGCGCAGCACCCCTTACTTGGTAGCAGTTCTCCGTGGTCTTTTTGGAGAAGTTCATTCCTCGATCCCGCAGAGAGGAGTTGCGCAGACATTTTGAGCGGCTTCGTGAGGGCGATATGTCTGTGACACAGTATGAGATGCGATTCTCTAAGTTGGCCTGTCATGCTATATGGTTGGTTCCCATAGATAGGGAGAGGATCATGAGGTTTATTGATGGTCTCACTTATCAGCTACAGTTGTTCATGACCAGAGAGAGGGTTTCAGGTGCTACTTTTGATGAGGTTGTCGACATTGCTTGAGAGGGAGGCCAAGAGGCCTCGTGGTTAGGATGGATTCAGTGGTGCTCCTTTTGGGGGTCAGTTCCAGCACGGTATAGGTCATCATTTCAGACAGGCTCAGTCAGCTTGGCCATTTCATCGGGGTGCATCATCTGGCCATGGTTCTCACAGTTCTCATCAGGGCCACTCATCACTTAGTGCCCTTCCAGTTCAGAGTTCGTCCTGTGCTCCACCTGTTCAGGGCTCTTCCATGCCAGGTTCTTCTACTAGTCATCCCGGTGCTAGTGGTTCCCTTCAGTTTCCGCCGCCAACACCAGGGAGTTGTTTTGAGTATGGGGAGCTTGGGCATATGTGGAGGCAGTGTCCTCGTCGTTATGGAGGTCTATCTTAGCAGAGGAGTCAGCCTCCGACTACAGCACCAGCTACCTCACCACCCGCCCAGTTAGCTAGGGGTTGCCCTAGAGGGGGAGGCAGATCAGGGGCTGGTCAGGCCCGTTTCTATGCTCTCCCTGCCAGACCAGATGCTATTGCTTCAGATGCTGTGATTAAAGGTATTGTCTCAGTTTGTCACCGAGATGCCTCAGTATTATTTGACCTGGTTCCACGTATTCTTATGTTTTCTCGTATTTCATCCATTTTCTGGATATGCCCCGTGAGTCCTTAGTTTCATCTGTACATGTATCTACTCTTGTGGGCGATACTATTATTGTGGATCACGTATATCGGTCATGTGTGGTGACTATTGGGGGTCTGGAGACCCGAGTGGATCTATTGTTGCTCAGTATGGTTGACTTTGATGTGATATTGGGTATGGATTGGTTATCTCCATGTCATGTTGTTCTAGATTGTCACGCTATGACGGTGACGTTAGCTTTGCCAGTAATTTCGAGGGTTGAGTGGAGCGGTTGTGTAGATTATGCACCAAGTAGGGTGATTTCATATTTGAAGGCTCAGCGCATGGTTGAGAAGGGTTGCCTATATTATTTGGCTTTTGTGAGGGATGTTAGTGCAGAGACTCCTGTCATTGATTCTGTTCCGGTGGTACATGATTTTCCGAATGTGTTTCCTGTAGACCTGTTGGGCATGCCGCCTAATAGGGTTATTAACTTTGGTATTAATCTGGTGTCGGGCACTCAGCCCATTTCTATTCCACCGTATCGTATGGCACCGGTGGAGTTGAAGGAATTGAAAGAACATCTTCAGGAACTCCTTGATAAGGAGTTTATTCGGCCTAGTATGTCACCTTGGGGTACACCAGTTCTATTTGTGAAGAAGAAGGATGGTTCCATGAGAATGTGTATTGATTACAGGTAGTTGAACAAGGTCACAGTCAAGAATAAGTATCTTTTGCCTCGCATTGATGATTTATTCGACCAGCTTCAGGGAGCGAGGGTGTTCTCCATGATTGATTTGAGGTCCGATTATCACCAGCTGAAGATTCGGGATTCAGATATTCTTAAAATAGCTTTCAGGACCCGATATGGCCATTATGAGTTCTTGGTGATGTCTTTTGGGCTGACCAATGCCCTAGCAGCGTTCATGCATTTGATGAACAGTTTATTCCAACCCTATTTGGACTCATTCGTTGTTGTATTCATTGATGACATCCTGGTGTACTCTCGTAGCCAGGAGGAGCACGCTCAGCATCTAAGGGTTGTATTGCAGAGATTGAGGGAGGAGAAGCTTTATGCAAAGTTATCAAAATATGAGTTTTGTCTTAGTTCAGTAGCATTCTTGGGGCACGTGGTGTCCAGCGAGGGTATTCAGGTGGATCTGAAGAAGATAGAGGCGGTGCAGAGTTGGCCTAGACCATCCTCATCCACGGAGATTAGGAGCTTTCTTGGTTTGGCGGGTTACTACCATCGCTTTGTGGAGGGATTTTCATCTATTGCATCGCCCTTGACCAAATTGACCCAAAAGGGTGCTCCATTCAGGTGGTCGGATGAGTGTGAGGAGAGCTTTCAGAAGCTCAAGACTGCTTTGACCACAGCTCCGGTGTTGGTTCTGCCATCAGCTTTAGGTTCTTACACCGTTTATTGTGATGCCTCGAGGATAGGCATTGGTTGTGTTTTGATGCAGGAGGGTAGGGTGATCGTCTATGCCTCGTGCCAGTTGAAGACCCATGAGAAGAACTATCCTGTCCATGATCTTGAGTTAGCAGCCATTGTTCACACCTTAAAGATTTGGCGTCATTATTTGTATGGAGTTCATTATGAGATCTATACTGATCATCGGAGTCTGCAGTATCTGTTAAAGCAGAAGAATCTTAATTCGCGTCAGCGGAGATGGTTGGAGCTTCTTAAGGACTATGATATCACTATTTTATACCATCCGGGGAAGGCCAATGTGGTGGCCGATGCTTTGAGTCGTCGGGCAGAGAGTTTGGGGAGTTTAGCATATCTTCCAGCAGCAGAGAGACCTTTGGCATTGGATGTTCAGGCCTTAGCGGGCCAGCTTATCAGATTGGATATTTCAGAGCCTAGTCGGTTATTGGCTTGTGTGGTCTCTAAGTCTTCTCTTTATGACTGTATCAGGGAGCGTCAGTATGATGACCCTCACTAGCTCGTTCTTCAGGATAGGGTTCGGAGAGGTGATGCTAGGGATGTGACTATTGGTGATGACGGTGTGCTGAGAATGCAGGGCTGGATATGTGTGCCTAATGTAGATGGGCTTCGAGAGTTGATTCTTGAGGAGGGCCACAGCTCGCAGTATTTCATCCATCCTGGTGCCACGAAGATGTACCAGGATTTGAGGCAGCACTATTGGTGGAGGCGGATGAAGAAGGATATAGTTGGGTTTGTGGCTCGGTGTCTAAACTGTCAGCAGGTTAAGTACGAGCATCAGAGACCGGGTGGCTTGCTTCAGAGATTAGAGATCTCAGAGTGGAAGTGGGAACGGATCACTATGAACTTTGTAGTTGGGCTCCCATGGACTTCGAGGAAGTTCGACGCTATTTGGGTTATTGTGGATCGGCTGACCAACTCCGCGCACTTCATTCCAATTGGTACTACTTACTCTTCAGAGCGGTTGAGCACAGCTTTTCACCCTCAGACGGACGGGCAGTCCGAGCATACTATTCAGATATTGGATGACATGTTGCGTGCTTGTGTCATTGACTTTGGGGGTTCATGGGACCAGTTTCTGCCACTCGCGGAGTTTGCATATAACAACAGTTATCATTCGAGTATTCAGATGGCTCCGTACGAGGCTTTATATGGGAGGAGGTGTACATCTTCGGTTGGATGGTTTGAGCCGGGTGAGGCTAGGCTCTTAGGTATAGACTTGGTCCAGGACGCATTAGATAAGGCAAAATTAATTCAGGAGCGGCTTCGCACGGCGCAGTCTAGGCAGAAGAGCTACGCGGATAGGAAGGTCTGTGATGTGTCTTTTATGGTTGGGGAGAAGTTTTTGCTGAAGGTATCACCCATGAAGGGTGTTATGAGGTTTGGTAAGAGGGGAAACTTGAGCCCCCAGTTCATTGGGCCTTTTGAGGTGCTTCAAAGGATAGGAGAGGTGGCTTATAAGCTTGCCTTTCCACCCAGCTTGTCGAGTGTGCATCCAGTGTTTCATTTTTCTATGCTCCGGAAGTATATTGGAGATCCGTCCCATGTTTTGGATTTCAGCACAGTTCAGTTGGAGGGTGATATGACTTATGATGTGGAGCCGGTGGCTATTTTGGATCGGCAGGTTCGAAGGTTGAGGTCAAAGGATGTAGCTTCAGTGAAGGTGCAATGGAGAGGTCAGCCTATGGAGGAGGCCACCTGGGAGACCGAGCGGGAGATGCAGAGCAGATATCCATGCCTATTCGAGACACCAGGTATGTTTCTAGACCCGTTCGAGGACGAACGGATATTTAAGAGGGGGAGGATGTAACGACCCGGTTGGTCGTTTCGGGAGTTATAGCCCCGTTTTCCCCATTTCTACTTCTTTTGTGTTATTCAGCTATATTATGTTATATCGGGTTAGTTGGTTCGGGTCCGGGAGGAACTCGGAGTGAAATGAGACACTTAGTCTCATAATTGAAAATTTGAGTTAGAAAAGTGGACCGGATATGGACCTATGTGTAAACGATCTCGGATTTGAATTCTGATAATTCCAATAGCTCCGTATGGTGATTTTGGGATTAGGAGCGTGTCCGGAATATTATTTGGAAGTCCGTAGAGGAATTAGGCTTGAAATGCCGAAAGTTTAATTTTTGACAAGTTTGACCGGGGGGTTAACTTTTTGATATCGGGGTCGGAATCCGATTCTGAAAATTGGAATACCTCTGTTATGTCATTTATGACTTGTGTGCAAAATTTGAGGTCAATCGGACGTGATTTTATAGGTTCCGGAGTCGTTTGTAGAAATAAAAAATTTCAAAGTTCATTAGGCTTGAATTGGGGTGTAATTCATGGTTTTAGCGTTGTTTGAGGTGATTTGAGGGTTCGACTAAGTTCGTATGATGTTTTAGGACTTGTTGGTATATTTGGTTGAGGTCCCGAGGGGTTCGGGTGAGTTTCGGATGGTTAACGGGTTGGATTTTGGACTGGGAACTCTATTGGAATTTTTCTGATACACCATCTCGTTTCCTTCATCGCGTTCGTGAGTGGAGCCTCGCATTCGCGAAGAGGAACTGAGAGGCTGGCATATTTGCTCTTCGCATTCGTGAAGAGAAGCACGCATTCGCGAAGGGTGGATTGGGTGTGCATCGCAAACGCGAGAGGTGTTACGCATTCGCGAAGAAGAGAAAATGCAGCCGAAGACCCCAGGCAATTGGTCTACGCGTTCGCGTAGGGGGGTGTCGCGTTCGCGTAGTGAGAGGGAATGAAGCATCGCGTTCGCGATGGGTTGAACGCGTTTGCATAGAAGGCATTGAGGCAGAGGCATTTTTGTGCTTCGCGAACGCGAGGGTGATGTCGCATTCGCGAAGGAGGAATTTGGACGGGAGTTATTTTGTGCTTCGAGAACGCGAGGCACTGACCACGTTCGCGAAGAAGAAAAGTCTGGGCAGTGAGTTTAGGTTCTGAAAATGGGACTTTGTCCCATTTTCAGTTTTTAGCGATTTGGAGCTCGGAAATGAGGCGATTTTGGGTGATTTTCAGAGGAAACAACGGGGTAAGTGTTCTTAACTCAAAACTCGTTAAATTACCCGAATGCATGGTTGCTTTTATCATTAAATTGGTGAATTGAGTTGGGAAAATTTGAAAACCCTCTTGGTTTAAATTGGAGATTTGAGGGTCGAGTTGGGGTCGGATTTTGGTAAAATTGGTATGGTTAGACTTGTGGTTGAATGGGCTTCCTGATTTTGTAACTTTTGTCGAGTTCCAAGACGTGGAACCCAAGGGCAATTTTTGAGCTAATTTTCGGATTTTTATGGAAAATCATTATTATCTTGTGGAATTAATTCCAATAAATTTTATTAACTGAAATGAATTATTTATGACCAGATTCGAGGCGTCTGGAGACCAATTCACGAGGAAAGGACATTGTAGAATAAGAATTTCGCGGTTTGAGGTAAGTAACGATTGTAAATCTAGTCCTGAGGGTATGAAACCCCGGATTTCGTATCATTCTACTATTTTGAAGTGACGCACATGCTAGGTGATGGGCGTGTGAGCGTGCACTATTGGGGATTTGTGACTTGGTCCATCCCGTAGCAACCGTAAAGTTGCCTACTTTATTGAAATCATTTGATACTTATATGTTTTAGAAAGAATTTCTATAAATTGGGTTGAATGCCATGTTCGGGCCTTGCGCCAATGCTGTTTGGACCCTTAGGGGTTGTTTCTTACCATCCTCTCACTGTTTTCGATTGAAAATCTATACTCAGTCATGTTTATACTTGTTTACCGCATAACTCAGTTTTTTACTCTATTTTGATGCATATAAATGTTGTTTTTGGCCGAATGCCCATTTTTACTGAAATGCCCAAGTGGCTTGAGAGGTTTATGACTGAGAGAGGCCGAGGGCCTGATTTGTGAGGATGAGTGCGGATCGGGGCTGCCCGCCTGCAGCATATTTATGACTGAGTGAGGCCGAGGGCCTGATTTGTGAGGATGAGTATGGATCGGGGCTGCCCGCCTACAGCATACTTTATTATTGCAGCACGTGAGTTGTCCGTGTAGATTATAGCACTTGGGCTGAAGGAGCCCCTCCAAAGTCTGTACACACCCCCAGTGAGTGCAGGTACCTACTGAGTGCGAGTGCCGAGTGCCAAGTGCTGAGTGGCTGGGAGGCATGAGTGATGTGAGGTATGCCCGAGTGGCAAGAGTGATTGTGAGGTATGCCTGAGCGGCACGAGTGACTGTGAGGTTTGCCCGAGGGGCTGTTTATGATTTTATCATTTTTTGCTCACCTTTGCATTGAGCCTTTGTTTGAAAAACTGTTGGAAAAATTATCTTTAAATGATTCTTACTGGAACCGGGTTTAAACGAGATGATTCAATTCAGATACTGATTTTTAAAGCATGTTGTACTTTACTGAGATTTCATTATATGAACGTTATATGCTTTATTGCTTGTCACTACTGCTCAGTCTTTATTTATTGTTGTTACTTACTGAGTTGGCGTACTCACGTTACTCCCTACACCTTGTGTGCAGATTCAGGTGTAGCTGGACACGGTAGTGGTTATTGAGTGTTCTGGTTGCAGGTTTTCTTGGAGATAGTAAGGTAGCTGTTTGGCGATCGCAGCCCCTGCTCTTCTGCCTCTTATCTTCCTCTAGTTGTATTTAGATATTTTCCAGGCTGAGTTAGCCTTGATATTGTTAGATAGATTGTAGTAGATACTCATGACTAGTGACACTCCGATGTCGGGCTTTTCTTTTCCGCATTTCTGTTTTTCTTTGATTTGAACTCTTTAAATAAAGGTTTTATGTTAAATAACCTTGAAATTTTCTTTGAAATAAAAATATCAGTTTGTTTTGAAAATGAGTCGGCTTGCCTAGTTCCACGATAGGCACCATTACGACAAAGGTTAGTTTGGGTTGTGACAGCATCAAGTAAGGAAAACGTGACTTAATTAAACAAAATGACTAGCCGAGTCATTGCAACATGGCTCCAAGGACGAAGAGCTCACTGCATTTCGCATCCCAAGGGTATTTATTGTTGCTAGGTGATGGCTTTTGGCTTGAAGAACGGTGGTGGCACAAATCAAAGAGCTATGCAGAATATCTTTGATGACCTTCTCCATAACAATATTGAATGCTATTTTGATGATTTGGTAGGGAAATCAAGAAAAAGAAGTGACCATTTGCAAAACTTGAGCATTATGTTCGAGTTTTTCTGGAGATACCAACTTAGATTGAATCCATTAAAATATGCCTTAGGAGTCACTCTGGATAGTTCCTTGGTTTCATCGTTCGACAATGAGGGGCTAAAATTTATCAAGCCAAAGTTGATATAATTTTAATATTGCCCAAGCCTCGGGATATTTATAAATTGAAAAGTATGCAAAGAAAGACTAGCTTATCTTAGAGATTCATCTCGAATATAGTTGGGAAATCCTAATCATTCGATCGTCTTATGAATAAGGGTGTTCCTTTGAAGTGTGACCTAGCTTTGTAGCAATGCCTTTGAGAGTATTAAATCCTAGTGATTAAGCCTCCAGTTTTAGCAGCCCTTATACCTGGAAAATTATTGATACTATGCATTCCAACATAAAAAAGGTATGTTGGAGAATTATTAGCCCAAGAAAATAGTGAGGGGAAAGAGAACTCACTTTACTACTCAAGCATAATAATGACAGCAAATGTACTTAATTATTCACCAATTAAATATTTGTGTTTGGTGCTAGTCTTTTCAATTCAAGAATTGAAGCACTACTTCCAAATTCATGCTGTTCGTCTTGTTTCTATAGGAAATACAATTAAGTTTGTGATGTCAAAATCAGCCCTCAATAATTGACTTCTTGGTAGATCACTAGACACCCGATTATTGGGAGGTAATTGATGAACTACCAGATGAAGATTCCCTAGTTATTGAAATTCAACCTTCACGGAAGATGTACATTGATGGTGCTGCACATCATAGTAAAGATGGTGTTGGCATAGTATTTGTCACTCCTCAAGGAGAGGTCCTACCCTCCTCATTTACTTTGACACGATACTGCTCCAATAATTTTGTTGAATATGAAGCTTTAATACTTGGACTTGAAATGGTTGTAGACATGAAGAAGTTGCAGTTTCGATCTTTGGTTACTCCTATTTGGTAATCAATCAACTTTAAGGTAGCTACAAAGTCAAAAGAAACTTGAATTGCGCCCATATCATTATTATGCTCAAATGTTAATGGATGGCTTGGTGATGTGACTTTTCAGCATGTGCCTAGAAATAAAAACAAGAAGGCTAATACTTTAGCTACTCTAGCTTTATCGTTAGCTCTGCGCGACCAAGCACATGTTACTATTTGCCAAAAATAGGTAGTACCCTCTAGGTGAAGATGTAAGTGAAAAATATAAGATTGAGCATCTCGTTGTCATTTCTTAAGCTGAGAAGAAAAATTATCAACAATCCATCATCAATTACTTGAGCTATGGTTTACTTTCAGAAAATACAATGAGAAGGACTGAAATTCGCCGCGCTGCACTTCACTTTCTTTACTACAAAGATACTCTTTACAGAAGATCTTTCGAGGAAGTGCTCTTGCGATATTTAGGGGAAAATGAAGCAGTCCAAGCTTTGCAAGAAGTACATTCTACGATATGTGAATTACATCAGTCTGGACCAAAGCTCCACTATCACATAAAACTAATGGGGTGTTATTGGCCAACGATGGAAAAAGTTGCTTGGAGCATGCTCGAAGATGCAAAGCTTGCTAGTTCCATGCAAATTTTGTGCATCACCCTCCTGAAGTGTTACATCTAACTGTTTATCTTGTCCATTTGACGTTTGGGGATTAGATGTTTTTGGACCGCTACCAAAATCTTCTAGCGGATACTTGTACATCTTGGCTGCAACCGATTACTTCTCAAAATGGGTAAAATTTGTTACTCTTAAGGAAGTAAAGAAGGAGAATGTTGCAAACTTTCTTCGAGTAAACATCATCTATTGCTTTGACATTCTTTGTTATATAATAATGGATAATGGCAAGCCATGCAAAAACAAGTTGATGAAACAAATTGTGATGTCTTCGGCTTCAATCAACATAACTCTTCTATGTACTATGTTGCCACCAATGATCTAGCTGAGGCATCCAACAAGACTCTATGCAACTTGTTGAATAAAGTCGTCTCCCAATCCAAAAGATATTGACATAACTGTGTGGAAGAAGCCCAGTGGGCATATAGGACAACTCATAGCACACCAGCACAAGCAACCCCTTACTTGCTTATTTATGGAGTTAAAGTCGTTCTACCTCTTGAGCGTCAAATACATTCCTTGTGACTTGGTATCCAAGAAGGGCTTACTGAAGAAGAAAATGCTCATTTGCGCCTTGAATGTTATAGGCCCTTGAAGAGGTTGGTATTGTAACACTCCGGAAAATTTTGAAGTACTTAAGTGATAAGCCCGGTAAATTTTGCAAAGAAAATAATGTTTCATGGTGTCGAACTAGGTTTACGTGTTTGAGGGCTCGGGCTTTTTGGGTTGAACAATGTACCGGAAAGTAAAGAAACAATTTTGGAGGAAAAGTACATTTCTGCGGTCCATTATGCGACCGCAGAATCACTCTGCGGACCGCATAATGGCCGCAGAGTGAGGCAGTTCATTGGGCCAATTGGAAGCAATTATGCGGTTGACTATGCGACCGCATAACAGTTATGTGGTGCATTATGCGACCGCATAACGGTTATGCGGACCGCATAGTGACCGCATACACAGACAGTTCTTCTGGCTATTTTGTAACCAACTATGCGACCGATATGCGGTCCGCATATCGGTTATGCGATCGCATACCTTGTTCCGGAGCTCCATTTTTGGGTTTTTTAAATCCGACCCTATTTCGTTAAATACATTATTTGGGTCATTTTTGAGCTATTATCTGACAATTTAGAGTGAGAGAGGGTGCCCTAGAGTTAGAAGGTGTTCTCCAATATTTGTTCTTCAATTCTTTCTCACGTTTTGGAAGATTAAGAAGGCAAGCTCACTAGGTCTTCATCCTAGAGGTAAGATTCTACACCCTAAACCCTAATTTCGAAATCATCTGAACATGGGTAATTAGCAAGATAATGTTTGGGCATGAGAGTTGATTATTTTACATGCATGTGATATCAAGGGGTGTATGAAGATTGTTGAACTAAGCATGGTAAAGATTGGGTTGTGGGATGATGGAATCCTCCATAAAAGGGACCTTGAAACCTTATGCACACCTTATATTTGATAAAATGCTCAAATGAGCTAGAAAATGATCATCTTCCTAATTGTGGTTCAATTTGTTATATTTCTAAAATATATTGAATTTGCTAAGAATTCCAAAACGTTTTAGCGTTTAAGGAAGCTCAATTGAGGTATGTTGGCTAAACTCTTCTTTAAGAGTTAGAATTCTCATTATCCTTGTAAGTTCCGAGATGTTGATTATAAATCGAGTATTCCGATAAGTTTTGTGATGAAGATATATGTTCAATTCATTTCAAATGCTCTTATCATATTGCATTATAAATTGAGGATGTGTCCCAAACTATGGATTACGTATCCACATGTTATAATTTCTAGTCGTGATTTATGTGAAAGGTATTATGCCAAGTTGTGTAGAGATTGTGATTGTGATACACCTCCACCCACATACATTGGGGTGAGGCGGCATGACCGCTTTGTGTGGGGATTATGGTATAGAGATTGTGATTGTGATACACCTCCACCCGCATATATATTGGGGTGAGGCGGCATGACCACTTTGTGTAAGGATTATGATATTGTGGGACTGCACCTCCACCTGCTTACATTGGGGTGAGGCGGTATGGCCGCTTTGTGTATGGTTTTGGTATTGTTGTGGCACCACCACCCGCATACATTGGGGTGAGACGGCATAGCCGCTTTGTATTGGTATTGGTATCGTTGATGCATTTCCACCCGCATACATTGGGGTGAGGCGGCGCAGCCGCTTTGTGTAGGTTCTTGGTACTGTGATTATATAGGGCTGCTTGATTAGAGTTGTGGTATTGTACGTACACCTCCACCTGCATACATCGGGTGAGGCGGCGGAGCCTCTTTGTGTGAAGATGGTTATATAGGATCTCATCTTAAATCCTATAAATGTTGTTGATAGCTTCTAATAAGCTTGCTATGGTTGAGACAATTATCTATATTATTCTATTGCCGCACTAGTTCATCATAATTATCTTGTATTTCTAAATTCTTAAATTGGTGTTTAGTTTTCATACTAGTACTATTCGACAGTACTAACGTCTTTTTTGTCGGGGGCGCTGCATCTTTAAATGGATGCAGGTGGTTCCACAGTAGGAGACATTGATCAGTGATAGCAGTACACCTTCTTCCCAGCTGACTTGGTGAGCCCCACTTCATCCCGGGGTCATGTATCTTTTGTTCTTTATGTATTATGGTTGAGGTATAGCTGAGGCCTTGTTGCCGGCATTATCATTGTACTCTTCTTTATCTATAGAGGCTCCGTAGACATAGTGTGGGTTGTGTATTGGTACTGGGAAAGACAAACTATGCTATGTTGTGGTTGTATTACTTTTCCATTTGAGACTTTAAAAATGGTGAAACTTATGGTAAGAAATTGGTAACTGCAGACACGACCACTTTATTGTTTAATTAAGGAAAACATGTATTCTCTTTATTCATGAATGAGTTTGGGGTAGAAGAAATCTAACAGGCTTGCTCGGTCGGGTTCACTCGGTTGAGCGCCGGTCGTGCTCCACGGTTTTGGGGTGTGACAAACTTGGTATCAAAGCCTAAGATTTTAAAGTGTCCTAGGATGTCTCGGAGTCGTGTCTAGTAGAGTCCTTATTATCGGTGTGTTGTCGACCACATCTATAATTAGGATGCTACTTGGGCATTTAGGAATAATACCCTTCTTTCGTGTTCTTTATTGTGCGATAAAGCTGGTTGTAAGATTGTTCCTCCTTTAACTCCTACGTTGCTCTAATTTTCAGTACATGGCACCTAAGAAGAAGGCAAGAACTGGCCAAAGAGCCAATGTCACCTCAGGAGTGATAGTTAATCCTATAATTGATGATGCGGGTGAGCACCCGAGGAGTGAGAATATTCCTCCAACTACTACACTGCCTGGCTCTACTACAAGTGATCAGGCCGCACTTGTCCCTACCCCTACAGAAGGTGCAACGGTTTCTCCAACTGATATTCCAGTTCACCTCCAGCACCAGCTTCCGATTTTGGTGTGTCTGATATTGATATTAGGGGAGCCATACAAATGTTGACACAGTTAGTGGCTTCTCAGGCCCAGAGATCGAGTGTTGGGCCTACTTCTTCCAGTCATCTAGGAGAATCCGGTAGTTCCAAGGTGAACAAGTTTCTTCAGTTAGATCCTCCAGTGTTTATGGGTACTGATCCCGAGGAGGACCCCCAAGACTTCATTGATGAGATGCATAAATCTCTCTGGGTTATGCATGCTACAGAGACAGAGGGAGTAGAGTTGGCCTCTTACTGCCTGAAAGGGGTTGCCTATTATTGGTTTGAGTTGTGGGAGAAATCCCGTGAGGAGTGAAGCCCTCCGGCAAGGTGGGGTGAGTTCACAGATGCCTTTATGTATCATTTCTTGCCTGCCAAAACTAAGGCAGCTCGTGCCGCTGAGTTTGAAAGCCTGAAGCAGGGTAGTATGAATGTGTGGGAGTACCATATGGAGTTTGCGCGCCTTTCCAAGTATGTTATTCACATTTTGCCCACTATGGAAGCTAGAGTGCTCCGGTTTGCATAGGGTCTTAGCCCCTTGGTTATAAATGAGGCCTCTATAGCTGCCTTAAATTCTGATATGAACTATGGTAAGATGGTGGCATTTGCTCAAGCCACAGAGACCCGCAAATTAAAGAATATAATGGAGCGTCAAAGTAACATCAAGGCCTGATCCGCGGGAAACTTTGGTGGTTCTTCCGGTGGTGGTGGTGGTAGGTCGGCACTCAGGGGAGGGTCATCAGGACTATCCCAATCCTTCGCCCAGTCTTCGATGGGTGCACAGTCATCTGGACCCAGTCAGGGCAACAGGGGACCCCACCAGCAGGGTCGGCCCGACAGAAGGTTTCAGCAACGGAGGCTTCCATGCCTTAAGTGTGGGAGGATGCACTTTGGGTCCTGTTTCATGGACCTACCAGTATGTTATGGGTGTGGTTTGCGGGGTCATATTCAGAGAGATTGTCGCTCGTCCCGCCGATAAATGGGCAGAGGCATGGCACAGCCAGCTAATTCTGTAGCTACTGCATCCACAACACCTCCAGTTCGAGGCACCCCAGCACTCGCAGAGCATGGTGCAGCTAGAGGTGGTGCACAAAATTCAGGAGGACCTAGCAAAATTTATGCTATGCTGGGATGTCGGGAATCAGAGGCTTCTCCAGATGTTGTCACATGTATATTGATTGTCCAATCTCATGATGTATATGCTCGTATTGATCCCGGTTCCACTTTGTCATTGTCACTCCTTATGTTGCTATGGAATTTGGGATAGAACCAGAATAGCTTTATGAGTCGTTCTCTGTATCTACTCCGGTTGGTGAGTCTATTTTGGTCACGCGGATTTATAGGGATTGTGTTGTCACATTGCGTGGTTGAGACACCGTGGCCGATCTTATTGAATTGAGAATGGTCGATTTTGATATGATAATGGGGATGGATTGGCTTTATTCTTGTTTTGCCAAGCTTGATTGCCGAACCGGGACTGTTAGGTTCAAATTTCCAAATGAGCCAGTTATTGAGTGGAAGGGTGATGATGTAATGCCAAAGGGTAGTTTATTTCCTACCTTAAGGCCACAAAGATGATAAATAAGGGATGTATTTACTATTTGGTCCGGGTTACGGACACCAATGTTGAGGCACCTATACTTGAGTCTGTACCTATTGTGAATGAATTTCTAGGAGTCTTTCCGGATGAACTCCCTGGGATCCCACCAGACAGGGAGATTGATTTTGGGATTGATGTGATGCCAGACACACATCCTATATCTATTCCACCCTACAGAATGGCACCGGCAGAATTGAAGGAGCTAAAGGAACAATTGAGAGGTTTGTTACAAAAGGATTGTATCCGGCCGAGTGTGTCACCTTGCGGCGCACAGGTCCTTTTTGTAAGAAAGAAATATGGGTCACTGAGAATGTGTATTGACTATCGGCAACTTAATAAAGTCACAATCAATAATAAATACCCACTGCCAAGGATAGATGACTTGTTTGATCAATTGCAAGGTGCCAGGTACTTCTCCAAGATTGATTTAAGATCCGGGTATCAACAACTGAAGATCAGGGAGCGGGATATTCCGAAAACAGCTTTTAGAACTCGGTATGGGCATTTTGAATTTCTGGTGATGTCTTTTGGGCTAACAAATGCCCCAGCAGCCTTCATGGATCTTATGAATTGCATTTTCAAGCAATTCCTCGACTCTTTTGTGATAGTTTTTATTGACGATATTCTTGTATATTCACGAAGTCGAGAAGACCATGCCGATCATCTCAGGATAATTCTACAAACCCTGCATCAACACCAGTTATATGCAAAGTTTTCAAAGTGTGAATTTTGGCTTGGATGTGTATTAATGCAACATGGGAAGGTGATAGCTTATGCTTCTAGGCAACTAAAGAATCATGAAAAGAACTATCCAACACATGATTTAGAAGTTGCGGCGGTGGTATTTGCATTGAAAATTTGGCATCATTATTTATATGGGGTCCATGTGGATATATTCACGGACCATAAGAGACTTCAATATATTTTCAAACAGAAGGAATTGAATTTGAGGCAGAGAAGATGGCTTGAATTACTCAAGGATTATGACATTGATATTTTATACCATCCGGGGAAGGCTAATGTTGTGGCGGATGCTCTTAGCCGGAAATCTATGGGTAGTTTGGCTCACTTGGAGGCATATCAGAGGCCATTAGCCAAGGAAGTTCACCGATTGGCTAGTTTGGGAGTTCGTCTTGCGGACTAGTGAAGGAGGGGTAATTGTGCAAAATAGGGCTGAATCATCGCTTGTTGTGGAAGTCAAAGAGAAGCAATACAACGATCCATTGTTAGTGCAGTTGAAAGAGGGGATTCATAAACATAAGACCATGGCCTTTTCTCTTGGCATGGATGATGGTACACTAAGGTACCAAGGGCGACTCTGTGTTCTAAATGTGGATGGTCTCTGTGAAAGAATTTTGACTGAAGCTCACACTTCTAGGTATTCTGTGCACCCATGTTCTACAAAAATGTATCATGATCTTAAGGAAGTCTATTGGTGGAATGATATGAAGAGGAATGTGGCAGACTTTGTAGCAAGATGTCCGAACTATCAGCAAGTAAAGGCCGAACACCAAAGGCCCGGTGGGTTGACACAGAACATAGAAATTCCAATGTGGAAATGGAAAATGATTAATATGGACTTTGTGGTAGGATTACCGCGCACTCCGCACAAGTTTGACTCAATTTGAGTGATTGTGGATCGACTCACGAAATCAGCACACTTTTTGACGGTTAAGTCTACCGACAAAGTGGAGCAGTATGCTTAGTTGTATATCAAAGAAATAGTCAGGTTACATGGCACCCCAATTTCCATCATTTCTGATCGGGGGGCATAATTCACTGCTAATTTTTGGAAGAAATTTTAGCAAGGTTTGGGTACTCAAGTGAATCTTAGTACAACCTTTCACCCGCAGACTGACGGGCAGGCAGAGCGAACAATTCAGACGCTTGAGGATATGTTACGCACTTGTGTTATAGACTTCAAAGGTAGCCGGGATGATCATTTACCACTCATAGAATTTGTATATAACAATAGTTATCATGCTAGCATTCAAATGGCACCGTTCGAGGCTTTATATGGTAGGAGATTTAGATCTCCCATTGGGTGGTTCGAAATTTGGGAAGCAGAGTTGATAGGGCCAGACCTCGTGCATCAGGCTATGGAAAAATATAAAATCATTAAGGAGCTGTTGAAGACTACTCAGAGTCATCAGAAATCCTATTCGGATGTTCGTTGTAGAGATTTGGAATTCAAGGAAGATGATTGGGTTTTTTTGAAAGTTTCCCCCATGAAGGGTGTAATGCGATTTGGTAAGAAAGGAAAATTGAGTCCGACATATGTCGGACCGTACAAAATCATTCAGAGGATCGGTGAGGTAGCATACAAGCTTGAGCTACCACCTGAGATGTCATTAGTACACCCGGTGTTTCATGTGTCTATGTTAAAGAAAGTAGTTGGAGACCCGACAGTCATTGTTCTGGTTGAGACTATTGAGGTAAATGAAGAATTGACTTATGAAGAGATTCCAATTTCTATTATTGATCGGCAAGTCCGAAAGTTGAGAAATAAAGAAATTGCATCCGTGAAAGTGCTATGGCGAAACCAACAGGTTGAAGAGGCTACTTGGGAGGCCGAAGAAGAAATGAAGAAAAAGTATCCTTATTTATTTGAATAACCAGGTAATTATGAGTTGTGCCTTATGAAAATGCTAAGGGATATTCCTATGAAATATGTATGACTTGTACATTTGGTGTTAAGGGTGTTCCGTTCTGGTAATATAATTGCTTGTGAGGCCACAGTTGGTGTTGTTTTGTATTATGTTACGTTGTTGGATTATGTATATGCTGTTAGGATGTGTTTCTAGGGCTCTCTGACAGGTGGATAGGGCTAATTACAAGGGAAACTCTGGCGAAATTTTTTGAAATTTAGGGAGTTAGTCAAATTTGGGGTTTCTAGTCTATGGTATAAAATAAACTAAGTTGCATAAGATGCTAATGATGGATTTTTACCCTCATTCGAGGACAAATGATCCTAAGCGGGGGAGAATGTAACACCCCGAAAAATTTTGAAGTACTTAAGTGGTAAGCCCGGTATATTTTGCAAAGAAAATAATGTTTCAAGGTGTCAGACTAGGTTTACGTGTTTGAGGGCTCAGACTTTTTGGGTTGAACAATGCACCGGAAAGTAAACAAAAATTTTTGGCAGAAAAGTGCATTTTTGCGGTTCATTATGCGACTGCAGAATCACTCTACGGACCACATAATGGCCGCAGAGTGAGGCAGTTAATTGGGCCAATAGGAAGCAATTATGCGTTCGACTATGCGACCGCATAACAATTATGCAGTGCATTATGCGACCGCATAACGGTTGTGCGGACCGCATATTGACCGCACACACAGACAGTTCTTCTGGCTATTTTGTAACCAACTATGCGACCGTTATGCGGTCCGCATATCGGTTATGCGATCGCATACCTTGTTTCGGAGCTCCATTTTTGGATTTTTAAAACCCGACCCTATTTCATTAAATACACTCTTTGGGTTATTTTTGAGCTATTATCTGACATTTTAGAGTGAGAGAGGGTGCCCTATAGTGAGAAGGTGTTCTCCAATATTTGTTCTTCAATTCTTTCTCAAGTTTTGGAAGATTAAGAAGGCAGGCTCACTAGGTCTTCATCCTAGAGTTAAGATTCTACACCATAAACCCTAATTTCGAAATCATCTGAACATGGGTAATTAGCAAGATAATATTTGGGCATGAGAGTTGATTATTTTACATGCGTGTGATATCAAGGGGTGTAGGAAGATTTTTGAACTAAGCATGGTTAAGTTTGGGTTGTGGGATGATGGAATCCTCCATAAAAGGGACCTTGAAACCTTATGCACACATTGTATTTGATAAAATGCTCAAATGAGCTAGAAACATGATCATCTTCCTAATGGTGGTTCAATTTGTTATATTTCTAAAATATATTGAAGTTGCTAATAATTTGAACTAAGCATGGTAAATATTGGGTTGTGGGATGATGGAATCCTCCATAAAAGGGACCTTGAAACCTTATGCACACCTTGTATTTGATAAAATGCTCAAATGAGCTAGAAACATGATCATCTTCCTAATGGTGGTTCAATTTGTTATATTTCTAAAATATATTGAAGTTGCTAATAATTCCGGAACGTTTTAGAGTTTAAGGAAGCTCAATTGAGGTATGTTGGCTAAACTCTTCTTTAAGAGTTGGAATTCTCATTATCCTTGTAAGTTCTGAGATGTTGATTATAAATCGAGTATTCCGATAAGTTTTGTGATGAAGATATACGTTCAATTCGTATTTCAAATGCTTTTATCATATTGCATTATAAATTGAGGATGTGTCCCAAACTATGGATTACGTATCCACATGCTATAATTTCTAGTCGTGATTTATGTGAAAGGTATTATGCCAAGTTATGTAGAGATTGTGATTGTGATACACCTCCACCAGTATACATTGGGGTGAGGCGGCATAACCGCTTTGTGTGGGGATTATGATATAGAGATTGTGATTGTGATACACCTTCACCCGCATATATATTTGGGTGAGGCGGCATAACCGTTTTGTGTAGAGATTATGATATTATGGGACTGCGCCTCCACCCGCTTACATTGGGGTGAGGCGGTACGACCACTTTGTGTATGGTTTTGGTATTGTTGTGGCACCACCACCCGCATATATTGGGGTGAGGCGGCATAGCCGCTCTGTGTTGGTATTGGTATCGTTGATGCATTTCCACCCGCATATATTGGGGTGAGGCGGCATAGCCTCTTTGTGTAGGTTCTTGGTATTTTGGTTATATATGGCCACTTGATTAGAGTTGTGGTATTGTACGTACACCTCCACCTGCATACATCGGGTGAGGCAGCGGGGCCTCTTTGTGTGAAGATGGTTATATAGGATCTCATCTTAAATCCTATAAATGTTGTTGATAGCTTCTAATAAGCTTGCTATGGTTGAGACAGTTATCTATATTATTCTATTGCCGCACTGGTTCATCATAATTATCTTATATTTCTAAATTCTTAAATTGGTGTTTAGTTTTCATACTAGTACTATTCGACGGTACTAACGTCCCTTTTGCCTGGGGCGCTGCAGCTTTAAATGGATGCAGGTGGTTCCACAGCAGGAGACATTGATCAGTGATAGCAGTACACCTTCTTCCCAGCTGACTTGGTGAGCCCCACTTCATCCTGAGGTCATGTATCTTTTGATCTTTATGTATTATGGTTGAGGTATAGTCGGGGCCTTGTTGCCGGCATTATCATTGTACTCTTCTTTATCTATAGAGGCTCCATAGACATAGTTTGGGTTGTTTATTGGTGCTGGGAAAGACAAACTATGATATGTTGTGGTTGTATTACTTGTCCATTCGTGACTTTAAAAATGGTGAAACTTATGGTAAGAAATTGGTAACTGCAGACACGACCACTTTATTGTTTAATTAAGGAAAACGTGTATTCTCTTTATTCATGAATGAGTTTGGGGTAGAAGAAATCTAACAGGCTTACTCGGTCGGGTTCACTCGATTGAGCGCCGGTCGCGCTCCACGATTTTGGGGTGTGACAGATATCTCAACAAAATCTTAAATGTTATCAAGCTTATCTACGTCGTGCTTTCAACAAAAAGTTTCGCATGAGGTCTTTCCAAGTGGGTAACCAAATCCTTGCAGTATGAAGACCCATTATCGCTTTCCAAACCATATGTTGCATAAGAAGATTACTCGACTGGGCTTATGAGCTGGGTCATGCATATGGCATGAGAGTTAGCCCTATCAACGAGAAATTTTAAAAGAAGTATTATCCTTTAAGAAGATACACTCATTGACACACGATCCTAAAATACATATTATGAAGCTCTATAAATTTGAGCTAAATCTTCAAGTTGTAAAGCTCTTCAAATTCGAGCAAAGTCTTCAACTCGCAAAGCTCCTCAAAGTACGAGCTTAAATTGCAAGTACCTATGCTTATTAACACATAAACATAAATTGCATGTTACTCTTGGACCGCAAGAGTATATACTATATATGACCAGAAAAAAAGAAAAGAAATTTTGCTAGGTTGAAAATCTCGAAAGAGGCAGCCTAGGCAAAAGTTAGCACCAAAACAACAGCGCTAGGTAAAAACCCTCGAAAAAGGTGGCCTAGGTTAAAAACCGCGAAAGAGGTGGTTTAGACAAAAATTAGGACACAAAAAATTCTGCTAGGCTGAAAATCTCGAAATAAGGGGCCTAGGCAAAAGTTAGGACATAGAAAGATAAGAACTCACTCATTCTAATCCACGGTATGATTTAATCCTCTTCACCAAGGTACGTAGGCATCTTAGAGTTTCACTCTATGTTTAGTCGCATGAGTTAAAAATATATATATCACACCTAGTATTTTCCAAGTGAAGCATGATGGAATTAAATGTGCTTGATGGCACCTAAAAATGGAGTTTACACGTATCTTTTGACTTGTTGAAGAAATTGATGGCTTAATGAGAGAAACCCTCCAAGACAAATGGTGTCTCTGATGAGATGGTTTTCATCTTTTAGTAGGAGGCCAAATCTTCTAGTTGACGTCTTCAAGTTTTTCGATCTTCAAGTTGAAGTCTCCAAGTTGGTCGGTCTTCAAGTTGAAGTCATCAAATCTGTCCAGTATTCAAGTCCGCCAAGTCTTCAATTCAAGTATGCAAATATGCCAGTCCTAAAGTGGAAGTTTTCAAGTCCACCAAGCCTTTAAGTTTGATCTTTAAGTCCACTAAGTCTTCAAGTCCCCTAATCTTTGAGTTGACGTCTTCAAAGTTCACCAGGTGTTCAAGTCGAAGTCATCAAACCAACCAAGTCTTCTAGTTGAGGCCTTTTGATTTGTTCAAATCTTAAGTAAGGAGGACATTTTAGTCCCTTTGCACCTTAAGCTTGTCTCATCATGGGTCTATCCTTGAAGGATCAATATCTCCACGTTATGGATATTTTGTTGTTACAGACTTGGGCTTAAGAGAGTCTACATGTTTCCACCTGCACCTTGGATGATGACTTCACAACCAACTCTGAGAGTGTATTCAAGGACTTTTTATTTCTCTTTGCCTACAAAAAAAAAGGCAACAAAAAGAAAAAGAACACAAGTACAAGGAAGATAGTTACGTGTCAAGATGTTTCAAATTTAGAAGGCGAGTTCAAAATTCCTGGGTCAATTCAGTGATACTTGAACTATGACATTTTGTGCGAATAAAGCCCTTAAAGTCTAGTTCTAGAAAAATCAAATGGTTTGCAATTCCGACGCTCCTACATCAAGATATAAATATTTTGGCGAAGATGTGTAAATCTGGAACTGTTGGCGGGATAGTATTTCAAGTCGATTTCAAAAACTTATCTAGAATAATCCTGAAGCTATTTATTTTTGAAATTTAGATATGTTGTAGAACTTGACGTTTAGTTTTGGAATAATCAAATTACTTGCAATTCCGAAGCTCCTACATCAATGTATAAATTTTTTGGTGAAGCTGCCTAAATCTGGAACTATCGACATCTCAAAATCTAAAGCTGATTTCAAAATATCATCTGGAACAATCCTGATAGTATTAAAATTTTAATTTTAGATATATTGTATCGGTCTAAGTATAGTAATGATAGAATCATGCAGCTTGTAATTCCGATATTTTTACATTAAAATATAAAAGTTTTGGGTGAAAACGCGCAAATCCAAAGTTGTTGGTGTGTTAGAATTTGGAGCCAAATTCAAAATGTCATGTAGAACGATCCTGAAGGTTTTAACATTGAAATTTGCATATGTTGTAGTCTTGAAGTATAGTTTTCAATAAATAGAATGGTTTATGATTTTGATGTTCCTACAGTAAGATAGGGATATTCGGGTGCGCTGAGCTGTGAAAAAGTGAAGAAATCAAAGGATTGATATCTCGTCATATGGAATTTTCCTTCGATATGTTGTTATAGATTTGTCCTTCGATATGTTGTTGTGGATTTGTCGTTTAATATTTTGTCATTATATATCTACCATTAGATATGTTGTTGTGAATTTGTCCTTCGATGTGTTGTTGCTGATTTGTCCTTCGATATGTTACTATGGATTATTCCTTCTATATGTTATCCTAGATTTGTCCTTCTATATGTTGTGATGATTTTGTCCTTCTATATATTGTTATGGAGTTGTCCTTCTATATGCTATCATGGAGTTGACCTTCGATATATTATTATAAATCTTGCTGACGAAGATATCGCCATGGCCTACAAAAAGGAAACAAACAAGCATACACACACAAAAAAGAAGATTTACCTTCACTGGTAATTGGGAAAGGATAACCTTCGTTGGTAATCGTCAAAGGCTAACTCGAACAGGCTTGCAGATACTACACATTGATGTTTAGAAAGGAAGAGCATGAGGCTATATATACACATATCGAAGGGTAGCTGACAACAATTTTGTCGATGTGCGATCAATTTAGTTTATCTTCTAAAAGTATTGGTCTCTCAAATGTTTCCTAATTACATGTAAATTGGAGATGGGAACGATTACAGTCCTGGTTCTAGTAAAATAAGGAACCAATATACTAGAAAAGGATATAATGATGGCACTTTATTCAATTTGTGGATCTACGTATTCTTGTCCTAAATGTCATTATTCGAGTTAAGTACGTCTTCAAAGAACAAAGTCAAATCAAATACAAGATGTTCAAGATCAAGGCTACTTATTCGTAATAATATTACTGTTTGTGCCGACCATCAAGGCATGCATGATGGATAACTCAAATTCAACATTTAACTCATAAGCCATTGAATTTTTCTTTAAAAGGAAGAATAAAAGGATTCATAGAGACTGTAACACTCAGATTATTTGAAATAAAATATTACGAATATTGCAATATTTTTCTAGTCTCGATTTTTTTACGTGAATTTTATTGTTTACATCCACTTTTAAAATTGAAACTCCAGCATATTATGATGAAATTTACTTTTTTTATTTTTTGATTTTTCTATTTCAATTTTGTGTGTTTCCTGCTGATAGATCTGAAGGAACTGAAAAGGAAAGTGGTGATAGTTGATCAATATACTTTTAGTAATCGTTGAGTAGTATACTAACAAGTGGAAGAATGATTTGGTGAAGTGTACTTTGATGTGCTCATAGTGGTTTATGGAGAAGATGTAGGATTCAGTTTTATTTTATAGTATTTTAAATTTCGACTTTAGTGCTTTCTTCCTAGATCTTTAAATTTTAATTTCAGAAATCGATAGTCACTCTCACCAGTACCGTACTCTTCTTAATTCGGAGCACTCAGAGATGAAATCCATGCCGCCGCTCCAGATAGCGGTTTCAACCACTATATCTATGGCGCCAACAAATCGAACGACGATGCTAACAATTACAAGCTTGTAGCTCTTGCTAATCTTTCAATCTCTGGGTCCACCTATATCATCATCTTTGTTGGTTTGGAAGATTTTTCTTCATTCTTTGAGTAAACTCAAATTCAAGAAATCGTTCCCGGAGTTTGAACTGAAAATAATTTAAAATCCAGTCGTTCTTACTGGTGTTCCAATTGTATTTCGAACTTAATTCATAGAGATTAGACTGATAAATGTGGAGTTGAGATAATGCTCAAATTTAGTAGTGGTTTCTGGAGTTTTCCAATGTTTCAGCGAGGGATATTTTTGTTCAAATCTTATTTTCGCATTATAGAATGACTACTTTGGCGATACAATTAAAAGTTGGCTAAATTCTAATAGCCGACCCGAAAGTGATCATCCCAACTAAATTTTTTTATTGGTAGATCATACATGATTTTTGAGTATATGTCACGACCTAAAATCCGATTAGTCGTGATGACACCTAACCTAACCCGCTAGGTAAGCCAGTTAGCAACAATAATCCAATACATTGAGAGTTACTGAGAAATGTAATGATAATATAACTGAACTTCTATACACAGAATTCCCAAGGACTGGTAGTACAAATCATGAGCTTCTAAGATTTAGAGTTTACAAAGCTGAAATAAAATAAATACATCATCTGTTTGAAATATACATGAACAGATTAGAATTTCTAAAGCTACCAAGAACAAGAGGGAGCTATGACCGGAATGCAGGTACATCTTCAATACCAGCTCCCGCCATTCACATCAACATCAGCATCCAAATCTGCACGCAAGGTGCAGAAGTGTAGTATGAGTACAATCGACCCCATATACTCAATAAGTAACAAACCTAACCTTAGGTTAAAAGTAGCGACGAGCTGGGACAAGGGTCAGAGTCCAACACCAATGGCCAACAACAGCTCATAAAAATATAATAAAAGTGGTACAAGAAATAACTCAGAGATGTGATACTCATCTAGTTCACAGTTACGGAAAATAGTCATATTTTTCAAGTATAACAGTAAAGCCCAATTCCTTCACCGAAATCACCAAAATATGAGTAAGTCAGAAAAATTATGATTTTCCCTAAAACATTCAACAATAAGTAAGATGTTTTTTTTTAAATAGCATGAGGAAAGTACATCTCTATGCCTATATGTCAATGTGCATGTGAAGTCATAAATATCACAAAAACCATGTAACATGAGAAAATGCATCTCTATGCCTCTATGTCAAGTATAAATGTCAGATGCAATGCGTCACACTGATGAACTAATGTACTCACACTCTCTGAGTACCTAATATCACAGTCTCATACTCCCGCTCATCATGCTCAATCACTCCGCACACTCAGTCACTCAGCACTGTATAGGGAATATCCAGCCCAAATGAATCAATAGCAATTGCGCTCACTGTGGGTGTGCAGACTCCGGAGGGGCAAATCTAGCCCAAGCGCTATAATAAGCCAATCATGGCATGATATAAAGCCTGTTGCGACGTGCAACCCGATCCCATCATGAATCAGTAATACCTGCTGCGGCATGCAGCCCGATCCCATCAATATCACTCACAATCCGGCTCTCATGCCTCAACTCAGTCATCAATCTCTCCAGTCTCTCGGCTCACAATGTCATGAAAATCAGCCCAAAAATGATGATATGATGTATCAATAAATGGCAATAGAGACTGAGATATGATATGCAAATGAATTAATATGACTGAGTATCTAATTGCAATGTAAGCAAATAACTCAACAGCAGAAATGACCTCAGTGAGTCTCAACAGGATATGCATATAGCCTAGACATGGTTTCTAACATGGATCACAACTCAATTACTCTAGCACGTAGAAATTTCATGAATAGAAACAAGATTAGGTCACTCCACAGTACCACATAATCAATCGAGTCATAATTCACACGGTGCACGCCCACACGCCCGTCACCTAGCATGTGTTCACCTCAACACCAAACACATATCTCGCATAATCAAGGGTTCATACTCTCAGCACCACGTTTAGAAGTGTTACTTACCTCGAACAAGCCAAATCCAATACCGAGCAAGCCAAACGATACTCCAAAAATACTATCCCACACGTACCGACCTCTGAACGGCTCGAAACTAGCCAAAAGCAACTCAAATACATCAAATAATGCCAAAGGAAACAAACCCAGTTGCTAAAGGTTGAATCTTTAATCAAAAGCCCAAAGTTAACCAAAAAGTCAAACCCGGGCCCGCACCTCGGAACCAGATAAAACTTACAAAATTCGACAACACATTCGATTACGAGTCCAACCATACTAGTTTCACTCATATCCAACTCTGAATCGATGTTCAAAATTTAAAAATTCACTCTATGAAACTTTAGACAAAAAAACCCCAATTTCTCTTTTGAATTCATCAACCAAATTCTAAAAAACGAGAATAGATTCATGAAATAAAATCAAAACCGAGTAGAGAACACTTATCCTAATCCTTATGGTGAAAATCATTTCAAAAATCACCTCAATCCGAGCTCCATAACTCCAAATATGTAAAACAAAGCTGAAACCCCCGATATTAGAGTACTTATAATCACTAGACGAATCAATGAATCGCGATCGTGGAACTACCATCGCGATCGCAAAGAAGAAAATGCACTGCTCCTGAAAATGCACTACGCGATCGCAGCAACAAACTTGCGATCGCGATACATAAGGCTGACAGAACTACACGTTCATGGAAGCAACATCGTGAACGCGAAGATATAACCAGTACTCAGCCCAGCTCAGCCCCAAACACTACGCGAACGCGAATGCGTAGAAGAAGATGCAAACTCGATGAAGACCAGTCCCAACTCTACGCGAACATAGCCATCCAATTACGACCGTGATGAAGAAACTGCCCCCAGCTCCAACATTGTACATTGCGATCGCGTTTCTTCCCTCGCGATCGCAAAGAAGGAAATCAACACCAGTAGCCCAGAACACACCAGCAATCAAACATGAAGGAAAAATGCCCTGATTCCACCCCGAAACTTACTAGAGTCCCTCGGGGCCCCGACCAAACATGCCAACAAGTCCCATAATATAACACGGATCTACTTAAGGCTTCAAATCATAGATAAAAATATCGAAACGATGAATCACGCCTCAAATAAAACTTAATGATCTTTTAAACTTTCAATTTTCCAAAACTCGTGCCGAAACATATTAAATCAACTCGGAATGAACTCAAATTTTGCACACAAGTCCCAAATGACATAACAAAGCCATTCCAATTCCCGAAACCACAATCTGAATCTGATATCATCAAAGTCATCTCTCGGTCAAACTTATGAACTTTCTAAACCTTCAAATTTTCAACTTTCATCAATTAGCGCAAAAACCTTCTAGAATATCCAAATGAAATTCTGGGCATACGCCTATGTCCAAAATAACCATCCGAACCTAACGGAACCATCAAAACTTTGATTTGGGGTCAAATACACAAAAGTCAAACTCGGTTAACTCTTCCAACTTAAAGCTTCAAACATGAAATTCATTCTTCTAAACTAATTCTGAAATGCCTAAAAATCGAAACCGACGATACATGCAAGTAGTAATACATCATACGGAGCTACTCATGCCCTCAAACCATCGAGCAAAGTGCAATTTTTCAAAACGACCGATCGAGCCGTTACATTCTCCCCCACTTAAACATACGTTCGTCCTCGAACGTACCAAGAGTTGTTCCTAAGCCGTCAAATCACCGTGTAACCTTACCACCCACATAATCGGGGGTGATCCCACACCATCCTAGATAAGTCTAACGACACAACCTGATTGAAGATCCTTAATTCAACCTTAGCCCATAAACCTTGGAACCCAATTTCCAACATACGAAATTCCTTACAAAACCCAAATCCCGTACCTACACACTGTATAAGTCTGAACAAGTTGTATCAAGTCATACCTATAACCCAAGATGTAATCATATGATATACCACATAACTCAGATGCTTACAGTAATAACTTTTGATTGCAATAGATGCTCAAAACACACCCGGTACCGGTACCAAACCTCATATCAAACAAAACCTCGCCCTAAAACCTTCGTACACTGCCTATGATGAAAGAAACATGCAGAAACTCATAGCCACTCATCAGATCAATAAGTCACGGAGCTCTCTCGCCTAACCAGAATCATAGCCCAAATTCTAAGCCGACCTCCGATATTATCCTCCCAAACATACCGTAATCAAATTTGATAGCAATCACTTCAGGCCCATGGACTCCATCTCATCAAATACAAGCTACTCTATTGACATGGCACACCAATACTATACAAAGCCACAAACCGTGCAATACGTGCACCAATACGCAATAATTCAAATGCACTCAAAAATGAAAAATGACTCAAATGAGAGAACCGTTTTGCAAGCTCAACAAGTACCACCAAAATGCAATGCTAAGAACCCATCATACACAGTATAACCAAACACATGAATCTATCACAAAGGATCCTATCACATCATAACCCAGCTGCAATACGTGACCCATCCAAACACCGATCCATATGAAATACCTCGAGCCCCAATGTTCAAAATCAACAACCATAAGCAATTCGACACAGAGTACACAAGCGTATTACCATAATCATGGAGAAGCAAATAACACAATATACCACAGCTCGAAAAGGCCATAATCAAGGCGCAATCAACCATTCCATACCCCAATCACCATCTCGCTTGAATTCCGCTGCTAGTCCCAAACATAACTGCACCATGTGTGCACATCACCCACAAATCACAACCCCTCGTAGCATAGAAGAGGAATGTGTAGAACATATCAGAACATGAACAAACTCAACAAGTACATTATATGTACTAACGTCCCTTTTGCTTGGGGACGCTGTGTTTCATGCCCGCAGGTCCCGATAGACAGGTCGAGAGCCCTCCAAGTAGGCTATCAGCTCAGCGGATGATGTTGGTGCACTCAATTTGCTCCGGAGTTGCTTGTTTGGTCAGTATAATTTAGACGTGTATTGTTTGGTATGGAGGAACTCTGTCCCGACCTTTATGACAATTATGTATTCGTAGAGGCTTGTAGACAAATGTCATGTACGTAAAAGATTGTATGGCCTTGTCGGCCTATGTTCAGTGTACGGGTGGTTATTTTGGTCTTATAGGCTCGTATGTCTTATGTATAAGTTGGTATTACATGTTGTATTCTACTTATCTCACGACAGCCTTTCCGGCTCAGTTATCTATGATAGTATGATATGAAAAGATACGTTAGGTTGGTACTCGGTTGAGTAAGGTAGCGGGTGCCCATCGCGACCCATTGGTTAGGGTCGTGACACCTTTGCAGTGACAGCGAAGTTTAGGGAAGACATGGTCATTTCCGCCGCGGTGTGACATATGTGGTAGATGACACTTAGGCCAATGCCGAGGAGGTGCTAACGCTTGTTATACATGTAGGCGTCCGGGGCATATGATGCGAGATCGCCCAAATAAAGATTCTGGGGTATGGCACAACCAACAAGTTCAACAGCAGGATCATCTATGTCCATGCATCCTTCAGGGTGTGAGTCTCAGTCTTCAGCTGGTAGAGGTCGAGGCAGAGGTAGAGGTTCTAGTTCATGTGGTAATCAGAATCGTATCTATGCTTTAGCAGGTCGACAGGAGCAGCAGTCTTCACCAAGCGTTATTACAGGTATATTGACCATTTGATCTCACGATGCTTATGCCTTGATATATCCAAGATCTACTTTATCGTATATTACCCCATTTGTCACAGGGAAGTTTAGTATAGTGCCTGAAATACTAAGTGATCCTTTTGTTATATATACACCGGTCGGAGAACCGATTATTGCTAGACGGGTTTACCGAGGTTGTATGGTGACAGTTTGTAGTCGTCGGACCTCAACTGACCTAGTTGAGCTAGAGATGATGGATTTTGATGCTATCAGGGGCATGGACTGATTGGTAGCTTGCTATGTCATAGTTGATTGCCAAGCAAAGGCAGCCAGATTTCATTTTCTAGGTGAGCCCATCCTTGAATGGGTAGGTAATACAGCAACACCCAGAGGTAGGTTTATTTCTTATCTGAATGCGAGGAAAATGATCGCAAAAGGGTGCATTTATCATATTGTGCAAAAGGATGCAGATACTGAGATACCTACACTTCAGTCTATTCCAGTAGTCAAAGAGTACGCAGATGTGTTTCCAGATGAGCTTCCAGGTATTCCTCCAGAGTGAGAGATTGATTTTAGCATTGATTTGCTTCCGGCAACTCAGCCAATATCCATCCCTCCATATAGAATGGCACCTGCCGAATTGAAGGAGTTGAAGGAGCAGTTAAAAGATTTTTTGGAGAAACGTTTCATCAGACCCAATACCTCATCTTGGGGTGCACCAGTACTATTTGTGCGGAAGAAAGATGGCTCGCTAAGGATGTGTATCGATTATAGGCAGTTGAACAAGGTAACTATTAAGAATAAGTATCCACTTTCAAGGATCGATGACTTGTTTGATCAGTTGCAGTGGGCTAGATTCTTTTCAAAGATAGATTTGAGGTCGGGATACCACCAGGTCAGAGTTTGGGAGAAAGATATTCTGAAGACAGCCTTCAGGACCCGATATGGCCACTTCGAGTTCATTGTCATGTCCTTCGGGTTGACGAATGCACCCGCCGTATTTATGGACTTGATGAATAGCCTATTCCGACCATTTTTAGATCTGTTCGTGATAGTATTTATTGATGATATTCTGGTTTATTCACGTTTCGAGGATGAGCATGCGAACCACCTGCGAGCGGTACTACAGACCCTCCGTGATTGTAAGTTATATGCTAAGTTTTCTAAATGTGAGTCTGGTTGATGTCTGTAGCATTCTTGGGGCATATTGTATCCGATAAAGGTATAAAGGTAGACACTCAGAAGATTGAGGCCATGAAATCCTGACCTAGACCTACCACTCTGTCAGAGGTTCGTAGCTTTGTAGGCTTAACAGGCTAGTATCGGAGGTAGGCAGAGGGGTTTTATTCCCTTTCAGCACCATTGACGAAGCTGACTCAGAAAGCTAAGTTACAGTGGACAGAGGCTTGCGAACGAAGTTTCCAAGAGCTTAAGAAAAAGTTGACCTCAACAGTAGTTCTAACACTTCCAGAGGGTTATGCCGTGCATTGTGATGCCTCGGGTCTTGGGTTAGGATGTGTCCTGATGAAACATGGGAAGGTAATTGCGTATGCTTCAAGGCAGTTGAGGAACCACGAGAGGAATTATCCGACCCACGACCTCGAGTTAGCTACGGTTGTCCATGCACTTAATATATGGCAGCATTATTTATATGATGTTCATGTTGATATATTTACAGATCATAAAAGCCTGCAATATATCTTCTAGCAAAAAGAGTTGAATTTGCGACAGAGGCGATGGCTAGAGTTATTGAAAGATTATGATGTTAACATTCTCTACCATCCAGGGAAAGCTAATGTTGTAGCAGATGCCTTAAGTCATCGATCTATGGGTAGCTTAGAACATGTAGAGGCTGTCATAGAGATGCGTCGTACAGAGGCATTTGCTTATGACTCTGTCATTACAGGTATTGTTCCAGTCTGTCATAGAAATGCGTCGGTATTATTTGACCCAGGCTTTACGTATTCATATGTGTCCTCTTATTTTGCCCCACATTTGGGCTTATCTCGGGATTCTTTGAGTTCCCCTGTTTATGTGTCTACTCCTGTGAAAGATTCTTTTGTTGTGGACTACGTGTATCGGTCGTGTTTGATTTCTCTTAGTAGTTTTAGGACCCGAGCCGATTTATTATTACTCAGCGTGGTAGACTTCGATGTTATCTTGGGTATAGACTGTTGTCCCCCCATTATGCTATTCTTGATTGTCACTCTAAGACCGTGATGCTGGCTATGCCAGGTTTACCGCGATTAGAGTTGAGAGGTACCTTAGAGTATACTCCCAGCCAAGTTATTTCATTTCTTAAAGCTAAACGAATGGCTGAGAAGGAGTGCGACGCGTATTTAGCTTATGTGAGAGATGTCAGTATTGATACCCCTGCAGTTGAGTCAGTTCCAGTAGTGAGGGATTTCCCAGATATGTTTCCAGCTGATCTTCCGGGCATGTCGCCCGATAGAGATATTAATTTCGGCATTGATTTGTTGCCGGGCGCTCAGCCCATCTCTATTCCTCCATACCGTATGGCTCCTCCTGAGTTGAAGGAGCAGTTGAATGAGTTTCTTGATAAGGGCTTCATTCGGTCCAATGTGTCACCTTGGGGTGTTTCTGTCTTGTTTGTGATGAAAAATGATAGTTCTATGCGTATGTGTATTGATTATCGCCAGCTGAACAAAGTTACAGTGAAGAACAGGTATCCATTGCCTCGTATTGATGGTTTATTTGATTAGCTACAGGGTGCCAGAGTATTCTCCAAGATTGACTTACGTTCAGGCTATCATCAGTTGAAGATTCGGGAGCCAGATATCCCGAAGTCTGCCTTCAGAACTCGGTTTGGTCACTATGAATTTCTTGTTATGTCTTTTGGGCTGACCAATGCCCCAGCAGACTTTATGCACTTGATGCACAGTGTGTTCTGGCCTTATCTTGACTCCTTCGTCATTATGTTTATTGGTGACATTCTGGTGTACTCCCGGACTCGGGAGGATCATGAGCAGCACCTGAGGACTGTGCTTCAGACTTTGAGAGAAAAGAAGTTGTATGCAAAATTTTCTAAGTGTGAGTTTTGGCTAGACTCAATGGCATTCTTGGGCCATGTAGTATCGAGTGATGGGATCAAGGTGGATCCGAAAAAGGTGGAAGTAGTGCAGAGTTGGCCTAGACCGTCATCGGCTACGGAGATCCATAATTTCCTTGGTTTGGCAGGATATTACCGTCAGTGTGTTAAGGGATTTTCTTCTATTGCAGCACCTATGACCATGCTAACCCAGAAGGGTGCTCCGTTCAGGTGGACAGTGGAGTGTGAGGAGAGCTTTCAGAAGCTCAAGACAGCTTTGACTACAGCCCCAGTATTGGTATTGCCTTCAAGTTCGGGGTCTTATACAGTCTATTGTGATGCGTCGCAAGTTGGCCTCGGCGCGGTGTTGATGTAGGACCGTAGGGTGATTGCCTACGCATCCAGACAACTAAAGGTGCATGAAATAACTATCCTGTCCACGACCTTGAGCTAGCAGCTATTGTTCATGCCTTGAACATTTGGAGGCATTATTTGCACGGTATTCCTTGTGAGATTTACACCGATCATTGGAGTTTGCAGCATTTGTTCAAGCAAAAGGATCTTAACTTGTGTCAACGGAGGTGGTTGGAGCTGCTTAATGACTATGATATCACTATTTTATACCATCCGAGGAAGGCCAGTGTGGTGGCCGATGCTTTGAGTCACCGGGCATAGAGTTTGGGGAGTTTAGCATATCTACCAGCAACAGAGAGGCCTATGGCATTGGATGTTTAGGCCTTAGCCAGCCAGTTTGTGAGATTGGATATTTCTGAGCCGAGTCGAGTATTGGCTTATGTAGTCTCTCGGTCTTATCTTCATGATCCTATCAAGGAGCGTCGGTATGATGACCCTCATCTGCTTGTCCTTAAGGACACGGTCCACCACAGTGATGCTAAGGAGGTCACTATTGGGGAAGATGGTGCATTGAGGATGCGGGGCAGGTTATGTGTGCCCAATGTGGACGGTTTGCGTGAGTTGATTCTCCAAGAGGCTCACAGCTCATGGTACTCCATTCATCCGGGTGCCACAAAGATGTATCAGGACCTAAGGCAACATTATTGGTGGAGGAGGTTGAAGAAGGACATAGTAGAGTATATGGCTAGATGTCTAAATTGCCAGCAGGTAAAGTATGAGCATCCGTGACCGGGTGGGTTGCTTCAGAAGATAGAGATTCCGGAGTGGAAATGGGAGCGGATCACTATGGACTTCGTTGTTAGACTCTCACGGACTCAGCGAAAATTTGATGCAGCTTGGGTGATTGTGGACAGGCTGACCAAGTCATCTCATTTCATTCCTATGATGACTACCTATTCTTCCGAGCAGCTTGCTCAAATTTACATTCATGAGATCGTCATGCTTCATGGCGAACCGGTATCTATCATCTCTGAGCAGGGTACACAATTTACATCGCGGTTCTAGAGAGCTGTACAACAGGAGTTAGGTACTCAGGTGGAGTTGAGCACAGCTTTTCATCCTCAGACAGATGGGTAGTCCGAGCGCACTATTCAGATTCTTGAAGATATGCTTCATGTGTGTGTGATGGAGTTTGGAGGTTCTTGGGACCAGTTCTTACCACTTCCAAAGTTTGCTTACAACAACAGTTATCAATCCAGCATTCAGATGGCACCGTGTAAGGCTCTGTATGGTAGGCGTTGTCGGTCCCCAGTGGGTTGGTTCGAGCCGGGCGAGGCCAGATTATTGGGTACGGACTTGGTTTAGGATGCCTTGGAGAAGGTGAAGGTGATTCAGGACAGACTTCATATAGCCCAGTCCAGACAGAAGAGCTATGTGGACCCGAAGGTTCGCGATGTTGCATTCATGGTTAGAGAGCGGGTCCTTCTTCGGGTTTCGCCTATGAAGGGAGTTATGAGGTTTTGCCTATGAAGGGCTGAGACCAAGGTTTATTGGCCCCTTTGAGGTGTTGCGGCGAGTTGCGGAGGTTGCATATGAGCTTGCCTTACCTCCCAGCCTAGAAAGAGTTCATCTGGTATTTCATGTTTCGATGCTCTGGAGGTAGCACGGCGATCCGTCTCATGTGTTGGATTTCAGCTCAGTCTAATGTTGAGGAGCCAGTGGCTATTTTGGACAAGCGAGTTCAGAAGCTTAGGTCAAAGAACATTACATCAGTAAAGGTTCAGTGGCGGGGTCAGCCAGTCGAGGAAGCGACTTGGGAGACCGAGCAAGATATGCGCAGCCGTTATCCTCATCTATTCACCACTTCAGGTATGTCTCTATACTCATTCGAGGACGAATGATTGTTTTAAGAGGGGAAGGATATAACGACCCGGTCGGTCCTTCTTAGAGTTATAGGCCCGATCCCCTATTAATTGCTTCTCCTATATATATATTTCTGCTATTGTTACTTGCCGGGAGGTTTCCTTTTGGTTTTTGGAGTGTTTTGGGACTCTTAGTCCCTAAATGGAGGTTTAAGCCTTAGGATTGGCACCATAGTCAGAACTGGGTGAAGACGACTCCGGAATGGAATTCCGTCGATTCTGTTCACTTCATTGTGTGATTTTGGGCTTAGGGCGTGTCTGGATTGTATTTTGAAGGTCTGTAGCTCATTTAGGCTTGAAATGACGAAAGTCGAATTTTTGGAGTTTTGGGCTGGTAGTGGAATTTTTGATATCGGGGTCGGATTTCGATTCCGAAAGTTGGAGTAGGTCCGTAATGGTAATTATGATTTGTGTGCAAAATTTGAGGTCAATCGGATGTGATTTGATAGGTTTCAGCATCGGTTGTAGAAATTTAAAGTTTTAAGTTTATTAAGTTTGAATCGGAGGGTGATTCGTGTTTTTTGCGTTGTTTGATGTGATTTGAGGGCTCGACTAAGTTCGTATGCTGTTTTAGGACCTGTTAGTATATTTGGTTGAGGTTCCGGGGGCCTCGGGTGTATTTCAGATGCTTAACGGGTGAAAGCTTGGACTTAGAAGAATTTATGACATGCTGGTTTCTGGTGTTTTCGCACCTACGGTGGGGAGTCCGCAGGTGCGTCCCCGCAGAAGTGAGGCTGGGATCGCAGGTGCGCCTTTAGGCCTGGGAGTCAGAGGTCGCAGATGCGATGAGTGAGCCGCAGGAGCGGAGCCACATCTGCGGAAGGGCAGTCGTAGATGCGGAGATGAGAATGACCCAAGGTTCCGCAGAAGCGGACAAGTAGACGCAGAAGCACATCTACAGATGCGAACTTAGGCGTGCAGGTGCGGACTCTGGAGATTTAATGAAAACTCGCAGGTGCGGAGTCATAGTCGCAGAAGCGGCACAACAGGTGCGATGATGAGGTCGCAGGAGCGGGTTCGCTGGACAGAAAAGAGAGTTTCGAGGGCTTGATTCATTTCACCATTTTTGGACTTGGGAGCTCGAAAATTGGCGATTCTTTAAGGGATTTTTAGAGAAAGTTTTGGAGTAACGATTCCTAACTCGTTTTTGGTTTTATTTAGTTAATCTATAGTTGTTTTCTACATTTATTTTCGGATTGGGATTTAAAAGATGGGAAAATGGGGGAAAAGTTCCCTAACCGAATTTCTGAGTTTTGATTGAGATTTAGACATCGGATTGGTTAATTTTGGTACGAGTGAACTCGTGAGTGAATGGGTGTTCATATTTTGGAACTTTACTCGATTCCGAGATGTGGGCCCGGGGAGGCTTTTTAGGGTGATTTTTCAATTTCTTTTTTTAGCTTTGATTTCGTTAATTAGATTAATTCTAATAGTTGTATTTATGGTATGTAATTAATTTTTGGCTAGATTTGGGCCATTCGGAGCCAGATATTCATGGAAAGAGCATTGTTACGGATTGATTGAGCTTGGTTTGAGGTAAGTGGCTTGCCTAACCTTGTGTGGGGGAAATCCCCTTAGGAGTTGGTACTGATTTTACTATGTGAGCGTCGTGTACGCGAGGTGACGAGTGCGTACACAGGCTATTTGTTGAAAAACCCAATTTTTACTGAGAATTTCCCTGTTTCCCCCTTATTTGAATATACTAGCCTGCGTAGTTACCCTGTTAGCTTAGAATAACATGTCTACGTGCCCTATTTGCTTAATTGAACTCTTTGAAGCATGCCTATAGAATTCCTGCTTCTTTCCTAACTTGTACTTAGTCTAGACTGTAGATTTCTCTTGTTGTACTTATCGTTTGTAATTGATTGCGTTGTGTATTTACTTTGGGACTATGGGACGGTATCCCGGGAGATCCCCCTGCATATTTACTTTTGGGACTACGGGACGGTATCCCGGGAGATCCCCCTGCATATTTATTTTTGGGACTACGGGACGGTATCCCGGGAGATCCCCCTGCATATTTACTTTTGGGATTACGGGACGGATTCCCGGGAGATCCCCCTGCACATTTACTTTGAGACTACGAGGCGGTACCTCAGGAGTTCTCCTTGCATATTTACTTTTGGGACTACGAGACGGTATCTCGGGAGATCCCCTGTCACTTAATTTCGTGCACTGTTATGTTATTTCACTGTGCTTTCTTTTGTTGAACATTAGTCTCTTATTATACTGCTTATTCTCCTAATTTTATTATTATATACTAGTGGGCCTGACCTGACCTCGTCACTACTCGACCGAGGTTAAGCTCGGCACTTACTGGGTACCGCTGTGGTGTACTCACGCCCTTTCCTGCACATGTTTTTCGTGTGCAGATCCAGGTCCCTTTTACCAGCCTCGTCCTTAGTTGCAGTTATTACTGTTTTGGAGAACCTCAAGGTACATCTGCCCGCGCCCGCAGATCCTCGGAGTCCCCTTTTCCCCCCCTTATGTTCCTTTTTTCCCTCTTTCTCTAGAAATGATGTATAAAACAGTTAAGACTTCATAGTAGCTTGTGACTTGCGGGGTTTTCGGGTATTGGAAATTGTTTGGCACATTTCAAAGGTGATAATTGTATATGCCGAGTGGCATTCGGTTGCTTATTCGATATTTGTTACTGTTAGGGGTTTATGTTCAAGTTTTTATCTCATTTCTGCAAAGTGTTAGGCTTACCTAGTCGTAGATACTAGGTTCCGTCACGACAACTCATGGAGGAATAAATAGGGTTGTGACACTCTGCCGAGACATTTAATATAATAGCCACCCGTATCACTCTGATAGCCACTTGTATCACTCCGCCCTGGCAATAATATAATAGCTACCTTTATCGCTCCGCACAATCATCAACAGTGAAATGCCACGCTTATGCTCCGCATAGCGACAACAGTGAGATGCCACCCGTATGATCCGCATAACAACAATCAATTCACACAATAAATTCACATGTGCTAACATCACAACAACAGGACATATCAACTCGTATCACAAGTGCCCATAGGCCACAACCTCTTAACAATAACAATATCAATATCACCACAACATATAACACATGGCTCAAAAACGTTGTGTACAAAATCTCAATAACAACAAAATGTACGGGGAAAGTAACTCAACACAGAACAATACCCCATTAAACAACAACTTCAACTAAAACAGATTAATGGCCTTCAATAACATCAACTTGAACTAATTGGTTAATAATAAACTCACTAATGAAGGTATTTCCATGAAATGGCAAACTTCGAATTCTAGTGTGTGAAATAAGCTAACAATGAGAGTGATGGCATAAACTATTAACTACGTTTAAATGCATGTTAATAACCGATAACGAAAGGATATCATATAACAACAATTTCAATTAAAAATAACTAAATAATAAAAGAGGTCACATTATAATAAAAGAGGTAACAACTTCAAATAAAGAATATAAGAGTAGACTTGACAAGTAAAGGATATGGCATGTGCTAACAACTTCAAATAAAGCATGTGAGAGTAAACATGACAAATAAAAGATATAACATGTGCTAACAATTTCAAATAAATATATGAAAGAAGTCTAATAGTCTAAACCTGTCAATTTTCACATATAAGTCCGGGTACGCACTCGTGACCTCGCGAACATGTCTTTCACATAATTCAAATAACATAATCAACCCAAATCCTAAGGAGTAGTCCCCCACCCCCCCCCCCCCCCACACACACACAAAGTTAGGCAAGTTACTTACCTCAAATAAGCTAAATCATGACTCAAAATCGACCTTCTCGTGTGAAACAACTGCCAGACGGCTCGAATCTAGCCAAAATAACTTAATATCATAAATAAAAACCATATGAGATAATTTCAGATAATAAAGCTTCGATCTTAAAGTCAGCCCAAAAAGTCAACCCCCGGGTCCGTACCTCGGAACCCGACAAAACTTATAAAATCCGTACACCCATTCTGATACGAGTCCAAACATACTAAAATTGTCCAATTCCGACATCATATCGGCCTTCAAATCATCATTTTACATTTAATAAAGTTTGTACAAAAATTCTCATTTTCTCCAATTCAAATCACTAATTTAATGATAAAAATAAAGATATAATCATGAAATATAATCAAATTCGGTTCAAGAATACTTACCCCAATCCAGCACGTGAAAACCCCTCCAAAATCGCCAAAATCCGAGCTCTCTAACTCAAAATGTGATAAAATAACAAAAGCCCTCGAAATAGAGTACTTATAATTCTGCCTAGGTATTCCTCTTAAGTGATCGCGGAACATGCATCGCGATCGCGAAGCACAAAATGCTGCCCAGAGAAAATAAGCTTCGCTTTTGCGGCACATACCTCGCAAACGCGATGAACAATGACAAAAAGCTTCGCGAACGTATCCATCCTATCACGAACGCAGTGAGAAATATTCCACCAGCCCCCGAGCTCCCTTACGCAAATGCGTAAACAAGAATGCGAACAGTGATAGCAGACAACTAAAACTTCGCAAACGCGTGTCCACAATCACGTCCGCGATGAACAAATCAGTGAGCTCCCAGAATCACTTCGCGATCGCGGCTTAACCTTTGCGATTGCGAAGAACAATAGGCACACCAGAAACCAGCAACTCTAAAGCATGAAGAAATGGTCTGTAGCCCATCCGAAACACACCTGAGGCCCTCAGGACCCCGTCCAAATGTACCAACAAGCTCCACAACATAACGTGGACCTGCTCGAGGCCTCAAATCACATCAAACAACATCAAAACTATGAATCGCACCTAAATTCAAGCCTAATGAACTAATGAACTTTCAACTTCTACAACTCGCACTGAATCATATTAAATCAAATCGGAATGACCTCAAATTTTGCATGCAATTCTTAAATGATACAACAGAGCTGTATCAACTTCCGAAATCATAATCCGAACCTGATATCAATAAAGTCAACTCCCGGTCAAACCTTCAACTTTTCAACTTTCGCCAAAATGCATCAAATCAACCTACGGGCCTCCAAATCCAAATTCGGACATATGCCTGAGTCCAAAATCACCATACAAAGCTATTGGAATCATAAAAACACCATTCTAGAATCGTCTACACAAAATTCAAACTACGGTCAACTCCTGTCACTTAAGCTTCTAAAATAAGAATTGTTCTTCCAAATCAATCCCGAATCATTCGAGAACCGAACTCGACCACACTCGCAAGTCATAATACACAATATGAAGCTACTCGAGACCTTAAGCCACCAAACGGGATGCTAATTCTCAAAATGACCGATCGGGTCGTTACAACAACTATCCTCGTTCTTAGCTGGACGAATCGGTCAGATCTGGCCACTTGGGTCACAGTTAACCAAAGATCTTTGCAAAAGGATCATTTCCAAGAAAATCAAAAAAATAATATATATATATATATATATATATATATATATATATATATATATATATATATATATATATATATATATATATATATATATATATATATATATATATATATGTGTGTGTGTGTGTGTGTGTGTGTGTGTGTGTGTGTGTGTGTGTGTGTGTGTACATCAAAATCCAAAAATATCATCCTCTTTCATAGAGGAAATTCTAAATCCAAAACATCTTCCCTTTATCTCTAACCTTCCTGAACTACGCTTGACCTGATTCTCATTTCAACGAAATACATAGGCAACCTTCGGGTTCGTTCTCATTTGTTTTTAAATAAAAGAAATATTCCCATCACGTGGAGATTTTGAATGCCCGTTGCTCCCATCGTGTGGAAATTTACTTTTCTGTTACTCGCATGGTGCGGAGATTTATTTTTCTATTACTTCCATTGTGCAGAGATTTACTTTCCTATCAATTTTCGATGTCGCATCGGAACAGTACTACATCCCGTCGAATACTCCCATCGCAGGGAAATTTGAATTTTCATTCCTTTCACTCCCATCGCGTGGAGATTTACATTCCTGTCAATGCTCCGATATCGTATCGGAACGGTACTACAACCCGTCGAATACTCACATCGCGTGGAAATTCGAATTTTATTTCATGTCACTCCTATCATGTAGAGATTTACTTTTCTATCAATGCTCCGATATCGCATCGGAACGGTACTACAGCCCGTCGAATACTCCCATCGCGTGGTGATTTAAATTTTCTTTCTTGTTACTCACATCGTGAGGAGATTTTAATGCTTCGATATCGCATCGAAACGGTACTACAGCCCGTCGAATACTCCAATCGCGTGGAGATTTACATTACTTTCAATGCTTCGATATCGCTTTGAAACGGTAACTACAAAGCCCGTCTAACAGTCAATGCTCCGATATCGCTTCAGAACGGTAACTACAAAGCTCGTTTTACATTAAATTCTCTTTCTCAAAAACCACAAAAAATATTGATTAAGTCAAAATTCAAAAAAAAAAAAAATAAAATAAAAAAATAAAATGAAATGAAAATCTAAAAATATTTTCTTTTTGTTTCTAATCTTCCTAAGCTACGCTTGACCTGATTCTCATTTCAACGAGATACGTAGACAACCTTTGGGTTCCGTCTCATTCAAAAAAAGAGAGAAAAAAAAAGAAAAGAAATTTGTTAAGTGAAAATCCAAAAAAATAAAATAGGGAAAACTTTTCTTTAACTCTGGTCCCATTTATCAAAAAAAACAAGTGAAAGAAAATCATAAACATCATCAAATATTGACTTGGTTAGTACAAACATAGTTAGAAGTGTGCATGGGAAAGAGCAAATGTTAATTGGTATGATGGAGAGGATCAGTTTCGGGTAAACCATAGACTCTTGTGGCACCTCTTAATTATACCTTAGTGATGCTTGAAAAATCTCGTGCTTACACTTAGGATAAGAACAAAGCCAACCTCATCGTTTCATGTGCATTATGGGGTGAGCCTAGATTAAAATTCATTGCATTGCATTGTAGATATAGAACTTGGCCCAAATGTCTGTTGAGGAGAAATCCTTAGTAATGCTTGGTTTGGGAAAGGATCGTAGACCTTCTTTGATCCATTTGTGCCTTTCAATCCTACCAAATGACATCAATCCCTAGTATTCCCCTTTGAGCCTTAAGCCTTTTTCTTGGATAATCACATCTTAGCTTATACCCTTATTTATGCTTAAGAGCACCACCCCTATCTTGGCCCAACCTCCTCGAGCGCACTGGAGACGTACAACTTCGGATTAAGGCCAAAGTGAAGACAACAGGCATGAAAAGCGAAAGATGCAAAGTCCAAGGCAATCAAAGAAATGACTTCAGAAGAAAAACGACGACTCCGCAAAATCAAAAGGAGAATCTCAACAAGAAGGAGAAAACTTCCACAAATTTATAGAGAAATCCAAAAAAAAAGGGAAATCTTCACAAATTGAACGAGGAGGGATTCCAACAAAAGAAGAAAAAAATCCTGCAAAGTAGGAGGAACTTCAAAAGAAAAAGAAAAAAAAGGAAAACCTCTGAGAAAGGAAGAAGAATCCCCAAAAAGTTCAAAAGAAGTCAAACAAAAGAAAAGGACATCGATGCTGAACAAGATCAAGCACCGAAATATGGTTTGAACACCGAAAATGCGGATACGATACAGTACTCAAGGAGGGATTAGTCACTTTCATCTCAAATGAATATCCTACCCGCCCCAAGCGTATGCTACAAGCCGATAACAAAGCCCTACATGATCCTATTCCAACCGTTCTCACATTAGTGGATACTCACATAAAGGTCAAGCATATGGTATCTCAACTACATGCATTGAACATCTTTCTGAGTGTGAGTGTACTTCTCAAAATGTCCTAAAAACTCAAAATACTTCAAAAATGTGTGAAAATTAGGGCTTTCTTTTGGTGAGGGCCCTTGAAACATGACGATAGGTAGAATTCAAAACCTTTGATTGAAGCAAGGCGAACAAATCTTGTAGAACTTAGGTATACTTGAGGTACCACTCGAAGCTATAGGAATTACGCATAAGCTGTTCTCGTTTGCTGGATAGTATGGTGGAAATTCTTATGCATAATAGTAATTGTTGATACCAACCAAAGTCAAGTCAAAAAATGATGATCGGTCAATAAATCACACTCTTTCTTCACTTTTCAAATTTATAATATTCTCTACAAAATGCTATAAAACAACAAAAATACAGAAAATAAAAAGAGTCAAGTTTTGTTGTAATAGAATTACGCCCGACCTGACTTCCCACGGTGGGATATGTAGGCAACCCACGTAGGGTCCAGTTCCACTCTTGTAATAGAGAACCAAAAATCATTTCTATATATTCGTAACTACATCGCGACTTGATTTCCTCTCGTAGGAATACGTAGGTAATCCACACCGGATTCAGTCATTTATTGCAATTGAACTACATTTTTGCCTGATGCCATTTCGATACGTAGGCAATCAGAGTCAGACCCGGCCATATATTTCAAAATTTATCATTTTGCGTCTATTCCAATTTTGGATACGTAGGCTACCTGAGTCATTAATAGCAGAACCCTTTTCATTAATAGGAAAAATAACTTCTTGCTTTTTCAAGCGCCCTTCTGAACAATGGGTATTTTATTTCAAAGGCAAATTTTATAGGCGTCCACCTTCTAATACGGATATTTTAGATTTAAATGCTCCGATATCTCTTCAGAACCCTAACTACCAGCCGGTTTTACATACAAAATGCTCCGATGTCGCTTTGGGCCGGTAAACAACCCGAATTTCCTTCAATAATTCAAAGTGCTCCGATATCGCTTCGGACCGGTACACATCCCAGATTTCCTTCAAAATCCAAATGGCTCTGATCACTTCGGACCGGTATCTAGCCCGAATATCTTTTGAATTAGAGTTCCAACCTGGGACCCAATTTTATTCAAAAATAAAAATTCACATCATGCTCATGTCATATCAAATCCACATACATCGTTCAAGTCATTACAATCCATCCTTCTTAAGTCAAACGGAAGTATAGTCCACATCTCGTCAACTCTACTAACAATAAACTAGAGCAGATTTTGAGGACGGGCGTTAGCTCTTCAATAGCAATCAGCAACATGTCCCCAAGTATCATTCTTACGTCCCATTGACATGGAGTGTGTAGGTAATCCGCACCCCCATAGTCATAATAAACCCAGTGTCATCACAGCTTGACGTTGGAGCAACTTTCAAAATCAAAAAATCAAAATCATTCCATCGCCTTCTAGAACGACCATCGGCCTGATTCTCGTTACATTCGAGATATGTAGGAAAAATCAACACAGAGCACGGCCGTACTCACATCAAAATCCATTCAAGCTAATCCACCTGTCATCCAACGTCCATGTCCTACTATTACCATAGTCAAACACTGGGAAAATCTTTGAAACAATGTCGAGATCACACAAATATTTTTATCCTTGAACATCTGTCTTCCCCTCCATGAGACTACGATTTACAAGTAGTACTCAATGGTATTCCTGAACTACACGCGACCTGATTCTCGTGCAACCTGAGATATGTAGGCAACTCAAATACCAGAGTTCGGTCACAGTCTTCAAAATCTCCTTAGTTCCCATACATCATCTCCGGTCAAAGAGGGGCAGCTGTTGACACTCAATTTTGACCCTTTGTATCTTAAATTAACTTCAATAGGCTTCCTACTTAAAAAATAATAAAATATAGTCTTTTGCATAAGATTTAGCTTTAATACAATTTATTGATAATTATTCCTATTTTTAAAAAATATAGGAATTTTTATCATTTTATTGCAATTTAGATGACACACTTTCCTTATTAGTCTAAAAAAGAATGACACATTTCTACAATTGGAAATAATTTAACTAACTCTTCATTTTACCCTTAATAAGAAGATTTTATAACCATGCAAATGTCATGGCCCTATTTTTGTGCGTTTTTCTAAATTTCAAATAATTTATTGATAATTATCCTATTTTTTTAAAATACTAGGATATTTTATCAATTTATTGTCCTTTAAAAAATAAAATAATAATTACTACAACACAATTGTTGTAGTTACTTTTTTAATAAAAACTATCAATCATATTTTTTATTAAATAATTATATTTTACTTTTATAGCACAATCTATTAATTACATTAAAGCCAGTAGAATTTACTTCAAAATAAGGATCAAGTTCAGTCAAACCCGATGTCCTGTCAACATCCGATGCAACAAGACATTCGATGTGATAAGACACCCTGACATGACTAAACATTGACTTGACATGACATTGATGTGACTTTACCTTTTTTTATTTTAGACCACATAATTTTTTCAAATTTCATATTTTATCATAAACACATACACACTATAATATATATTACACACACATACACACAAGGAACAACTCATCATATTTTATATATATGTGTCAAAAACCCTAGAATCTCTTATTCTTTTAGGAGGCAAGTCGCCCCTTTACACCCAAAAGCTCTCTCTTCTGTCTAGCTACACACTGCCGCCACCGGAAGTGAAGATCGGCAACGGCCATGGCTGTTATAGCTGCGCTCTGTTGTGTCTCTCCTTCCTCCTCCTCCTCTTTTGCCACCCCCAACGTCGGAACGTATATTCCGGCGACCTATTTGTTTTGCTTTTCGTCGTGTTGCCTCCTTTAGAGGGCTCGTTTGGTTCTGTGGAGTGTTTTTATTAACTTCTGTTACTGTACTCCGTTGGTTTTTATCTCGTACACTTTCCGGCGAACCCAGTATTTCCGACGACCTTTAGTGTCTTGCGATGGATGTTTCATTTTGTTGCTGCTATGTATGGTTTAAGACTTATTTTTACTCAAATGTTGGACTTTGCTTTGTTGACAATGGCTCATCGGACGATGTACCTAGACGGATTCTCGGCCGGAAAACATTTTCCAGCGACCTTATTCATCGGTTCTGAGCTTGTTGCGCTCTTTACCTTTGGGTTGCGTATGACCTCTTGTTGCCTTATTCTTCACTGGTTCAATATTTTTTCTAACTTTTCTATGTTTGCTTTGGTCCGTATGAATTGGTCGGCTGCCTAATCCGTCGTTACTAATGCGACTATGTTGTTGAAGTTTTTGATTGATTTTGTTTGTTTCTTGGACACTTTTGGTTGATATCCTTGACAGGGTTTGGACGGGATTTCTCTTATTGTCTAATTTCAACCAAATACTACACGAGCACTGGCCTATGAGAAAGTATAATTTTTTTAATCTTGTGATCATACTTTGATTAATAAAGGACAAGATACTACACCATCCCTCGGATCCGGAACAAAAATATATTTTATGAGGCGATAACGAAAGTCAAAAAAAATGAAGGACGAGAATGCAACAATCTGTGCTTCGGAAGGCAATACGGTTGGCCGCCGGAGTTGCAACCAAGTCGGCGTTCGCATTCTAATGTCTATTTGCTACGACATACACTATCCGAGCCATCCTAAACATTTTCAAACCATTTTCAAAAAACAGAAACAATTTTTCAAAAACATTCTAAATCAGTTCCAAACAACAATATTTTCTAAAAAACATTACAAAAGAATTATTTACTTTAGTTTATTTTTATATTATATCATTTCACTAACATATTTGTCTTTATTTTTGCGAGGTACTTTACCTAGAAGTTTCTTTGCAAATATGGTTCTCGGAGATGAAGAAAATAAATTCCCGTCAATCTCCCTGGTTCTCACTTCCTATTATAGGATGTAATAAAAAATCACTAGTAAAATAGTAGTTAGCATGTCGTACTTATTTATTTGTGATAATGTTTATACCTAGAATTTCATGTTTAGGTAATAATCAATTTAATCGCCTAAACTCTAATTAATAACAATTCATATCGAGTACTAAAATCTTAGACACACTTTCGTGATCGGTTTGATTAACTTGATTCTTGTTCAACAAGTTAATCCGAGCTAGTTAGCTTAACTTGAATAAATTGGGTTTGTAAATAGTTTAATTGATTTTTGTTATAAATATTAGTGTATTTTGATATTATGTGAATTTTCTTGCTGCATCTTACATTCATACATGTAATTTTATTTGTGAATAACTCTTTGGTTAGAAATATGATTATAAAATACTACCCCAAGTCTTAAGTGAAATTTAATTGTAGGAATAGTTTATTTTAGTTTTGCACATATTGTTTCATTAAAAAAGAGTAATTATTTTTCTTACTTATATATCCTCAACAAATCTTTTATTCCTTATTTGTTCTTTATTCAACTAACCTTTCAAGATAGAACCTTAGTCATCCGGATATTATCATATGAAAAGATTTGTGTAGGTAATTCTCTCTTATGCTTCCCTATTTATGATAAGATTTTCCTACTCTATTGGATCATTTCACTCAAGTTAATTGATGACTATTTCATTCAAAGATAATTCTTCACCTTTTATTATATATATTCAATTAAGACTAACTTTTTATAGTCAAATTGCGTGGCTTCAATTATAAGTCGAACTTTTATTTATACTTTATTTCGAACCCAATTCTTTCAATCAAACTCCAAAAGATTTTTTCTTTTACTTTGCATATCTGATTGTATATATTTTTCTACAAATGAAATAGTCATGCTTTAAATATTTATTCACGACATGACAATTGCATTGGCTATTCTTTTTGAATTCTTTGTGAAATAACTAATCATTCTTTTGAACCTTCCCTCTCTTATTTGATCGAGTTCATTGGAATCATATTTTGTGGATATTGAGGGATGCCTAACACCTCCCCCTCGAGATAATTTGAACCCTCACCTAGAATCTCAATTGGTTTCGCATTCCATAATTAAAGTGTATATTACGTAGTATAATATAGGTGTCCTAGTATACTTTAAATACCAGGTGGCGACTCTAAACTCCAATTAACCTTGTAGAGTACTATAAGTTGTACATTGTTTTGACTTGAAATTTCAGCCATAACAACATATATATATATATATATATATATATATATATATATATATATATATAATGTATATGGGATATGGTAAAAGGTTACGGTGTTATATATGGTAAGACTGGTCACTATTCTTTACGAAATGGTCGCTCGCATACGTATGACATTAAATGCCTGTCCACATCACCTAGGTTGGGGTGTGACAAAGTGATATCAGAGCAGCTCTGTGTCTAGGGAGTTTACAAAGTCATGTCTAGTAGAGTCTTATTTATAAGTTTGTTGTGCATCACATTATATAAACAGGAAGCTACATGGCATTTAGGAGCCAGTTACCCTTCTTTCAAATTCAAATCATGTTGTAGAGCTGAGTCATAGTTGAGTTTAAAACTTACATTTGATATTTGTATACAGAGATAACCAAAAAGATTATAGCTAGCCAGAGGGCTAAAACGGCAGCAAGGGTACCAGTAGATATTCCCAGTTGATGTGACCCAGATTGAGGCCTTATCAGGCTATATATGTACTGTTACACCCCATATTTTCGTACGTGAAAGTACGCTACAAGTAAATTGATGAAAGCTCGGAAATGGGATTATTTTTAAGTTACAAGTATCTATTTCAAACAAGTGAAAAGTAAATTCGTGAAGGTGAGAGGGTAAGCGAATCGAAGAAAATGAGTTTTGTCGAAGGTTGTCATTTTGAGATAAAATACGGTCCGAGCTATAATATCCGGTATTTATGGACTAGTGCCATACACGGTACCATATGACCATATTAGTAAGGTGTATAAAGTGTGTCAAAAGTAAGTAGTATTTTAAGTAATTAGAGATAATTCTTAATTATATGGATAATTGGTTAATTATTGCTTTAATGGGAGATTAACCATGTAATTAAGGAATTGTGGATAATACCTAAAGGGCCCCAACGTGGCAGCCAAGAGCATTAGTTAAATATGACTCTTAAGTCATAAAGTAATGTGGCATCTTATGAGATATTGGTGGTTTAGTCACCCCCTAACGTGGGACCCACCTAAAGGTTAAAGAGAACCTTTCTAATTCACAATTGAGTTGCTCATCTTAAAGAAGAAAGCTTCACCAAAGTTATTGTCTCAATAGCAACGTGATTGCCTCAAGCATGTCATACGAAGACTATTTAATACTATAGCAATGGATCTTCAACAAGAATTCAAACAAAAATTCATTAGCATATTAGCAACGTGACATTTTTGCAATTCTAAGGAAGCCCGGTATAATCTTTCTCAAGAATATCTTACAGATTTTTTCCTACTCCGATCTTGTCGTTACATTGTCACGACCCAATTTCTCTGTCGGTGAACCGTCGTGACGGCTCCTAGTCTCTAAGAATAGGTAAGCCTAACACTTTTCCGGAAGTGAAACTAAAGCATGAATATTAACTACTAACAGTAACAAATATCTAACAAGCAACTGAATGCCACTCGGCATATACAATTATCACCTCTGAAAATGTACAAAACAATTTCCCAAAACCCGGAATACCATAAGTCACAAGCTACTAAGAAGTCTTAACCGTTCTATACATCATTTCTATAGAAAGAAGGAAAAATGAATATAGAGGGATAGAGGGGGACTCCGAGGATCTGCGGGCGCGAGCAGATGTACCTTGAAGTCTCCAATAAGCAGCAATGATTGCAACTAGTAATGAGGCTGGTAAGATGAACCTGGATCTGCACATGAAAAACATGTGCAGGAAAGGGCGTGAGTATACCACAACGGTACCCAGTAAGTGCCAAGCCTAACCTCGGTCGAGTAGTGACGAGATGAGGTTAGGGCCCTACTAGTATAAATATAATGAAATAAGACAGAATGAAATATCGCAGTAAAATAAATATGGAAATCTAACAGGAATAGAATCAATGAAAGACAACAACTCAGAACACAATGATAACAACATGGGATCTTCCGAGATACCGTCTCGTAGTCTCAAACGTAAATGTGCAGGGGGATCTCCCGGAATTCGGTTCCGTAGTCCCAAAATAAATATGCAAAATAGGGGGATCTCCCGGAATAGCGTTCCGTAGTCCCAAAGTAAATATGCAGTACAAGGGGATCTCTCGGAATATCGTTCCGTAGTCCCAAAATAAATATACAGCACAACCCACCGAAATAACAGTTACAACAAGAATTCCTACAGTTTGGACTAAGTTCAAGTCAAGGAAAGCAGGTAATTTCACTAAACATAGTGCACAGAGTTCAAATGTGCAGTTAAACAAGTAGGCATGTTATTCTAGTCTAAACAGGATATTTACATATGCTAGTATGTTTCAATTAAGGAGAAAACAAGTTAAGACTTAGTGAAAAACAGAGTTTTACAACAAATAGCCTGTGTACGTACTCTTCACCTCATGTACACGGCGCTCACATATCAAACAGTACCAACTCATAAGGAGGGGGGGGGGGAAGGGGATTTTCCCCCACAAGGTTAGGCAAGCCACTTACCTCAAACCAAGCTCAAAACAATATGTCACAATGCTCTTTCCACGAATATCCGACTCCGAATGGCTCAAATCTAGCCAAAACCAATTACATAACATAAATATAGCTAAAAGAAACTAATCTAGCTAAAGAAATCAAAGTTAAGGCAAGAAATTAAAAAAACGCCCAAAAAGCCTCCTCGGGCACACTTCTCAGAATCAGGTAAAATTAACAAAATACGAACACCCATTCACTCACGAGTCTAACCATACTAAATTCACTCAAATCCGATACAAAAATCTCGATCAAAACTCCAAAATTTGGTCTAAGAACTTTTCTCAATTTTTCCAAATTTTCACCCCAAATCTGAAATTAAACGATACAATTAATGATAGATTAGTGAGTTATAACCATAAAGGAGTTAGGAATCATTACCCAATGACTCCCTCTGAAAAACTCTCGAAATTTTACCGAGCTCCCAATTCAAGTTTGGAGAAATGAATCAAACCCTCGAAATTTTCCCTTTTCTGCCCAGCAAATTCGCTCCTGCAACCTATTCATCGCACCTGCAGAAATTCCATCGCATGTGTGGACCGTGTCCTTAAGGACTAGCAGATGGGGGTCATCATACTGACGCTCTCTAATACGATCATAAAGAGAAGACCGAGAGACCACACAAGCCAATACTCGACCCATCTCAGAAATATCCAATCTCACAAACTGGATGGCTAAGGCCTGAACATCCAATGCCATGGGCCTCTTTGCTGCTGGTAGATATGCTAAACTCCCCAAACTCTTTTCCCGACGACTCAAAGCATCGGCCACCACACTGGCCTTCCCGGGATGGTACAAAATAGTAATGTCATAATCCTTAAGTAGCTCTAACCACCTCCTCTAACGCAAATTAAGATCCTTCTTCTTGAACAGATGCTGCAAACTCCGGTGATTAGTGTAGATCTCACAAGGAACACCGTACAAATAGTACCTCTAAATCTTCAAGGCATGAACAATAGCTGCTAGCTCAAGATCGTGGACATGATAGTTCTCTTCATGCACCTTCAGCTGTCTAGACGCGTAGGCAATCACCCTACGGTCCTGCATCAACACCGCGCCAAGGTTAACTCGCGACGCATCACAATAAACTGTATAAGACCCCGAACCTAAAGGCAATACCAATACTGGGGCTGTAGTCAAAGCTGTCTTGAGCTTCTAAAAGCTCTCCTTACACTACTTTGTCCACCTGAACGGAGCACCCTTCTGGGTCAGCCTGGTCATAGGTGCTGCAATAGAAGAAAATCCCTAAACACAACGACAGTATTACCCCGCCAAACCAAGAAAGCTCCGAATCTCTGTCGCTAAGGACGGTCTGGGCCAACTCTGCACTGCTTCCACCTTCTTCGAATCCACCTTGATCCCCTCACTCGACACAATATGACCCAAGAATGCCACAGAATCTAACCAGAACTCACATTTTGAGAACTTTGCATACAACTTCTTTTCTCTCAAAGTCTGAAGCACTGTACTCAGGTGCTGCTCATGATCCTCCCGAGTCCAGAAATACACTAAAATTTCATCAATGAATACGACGACGAAAGAATCAATATAGGGCCGGAACACACTGTGCATCAAGTGCATAAAGGCTGTTGGGGCATTGGTCAGCCCAAATGACATCACAAGGAACTCGTAATGGCCATACCGAGTCCTGAAAGTAGTCTTCAGGATATCTGGCTCCCAAATCTTCAACTGATGATAACCTGATCGCAAGTCAATCTTGGAAAATACTTTGGCGCACTGTAATTGATCAAATATATCATCAATCCAGGCAAAGGATACATGTTCTTCACACTTTGTTCAACTGGCGATAATCAATACACATATGCATAGAACTATCCTTTTTCTTCACAAATAAAACAGGAGCACCCCAAGGTGACACATTAGGCCAAACGAAGACCTTATCAAGAAACTCCTGCAACTTCTCCTTCAACTCCTTCAACTCAGGAGGAGCCATACGGTGTGAAGGAATAGAGATGGGCTGAGTGCCCGGTAACAAATCAATGCCGAAATCAATATCTCTGTCGGGATGCATGCCCGGAAGATCAGCTGGGAACACGTCTGGATAGTCCCTCACTATTGGAAGTGACTCAACTGTAGGGGTATCAATACTGACATCTCTCATATAAGCTAGATACACGTCACACCTCTTCTCAACCATTCGTTGAGCTTTAAAAAATGAAATAACTCGTCTGGGATTATACTCTAAGGTACCTCTCCACTGTAATTGCGGTAAGCATGGCATAGCAAGCGTCACAGTCTTAGCATGATAATCAATAATAGCATAATGGGGCAACAACCAATCCATGCCCAAGATAATATCAAAATCTACCATGCTGAGTAATAATAAGTTGGCTCTGGTCTCAAAACCACTAAGAGCAATCAAAAACGACCGATTCACACGGTCCACAATAAGAGAATCTCCCACAGAAGTAGACATATAAATAAGGGAACTCAAAGAATCCCGTTATACGCCCAAATGTGGGGCAAAAAAAGAGGACACATATGAGTACGTAGAGCCTGGGTCAAATAATACCGACGCATCTCTATGACAGACTGGAACAATAACTGTAATGATAGAGTCGGAGGAAACTACCTCAATACGATCCGGAAGAGTATAATACCTGGCCTGGCCTCCCCCTCTAGGGCGACCTCAACCTCCCTGACCTCCACCTCGAGCTGGCTGAGCAGGTGGGGCGGTAACTAGTGCTGGAATCATAGCCTGAGGACTCGGTGGAGCACGTGGTGGCTGAGAAGTCTGTGGAGGTGTAACCCTCCTAAGTCTGGGGCAATCCCTCACCATATGGCGGGTGTCTCCACACTTAAAGCAACCCCTCGGAGGGCGTGGCTGCTGCGGCTGACTCGGGCCAGGTTTGTTGGACTGGCCGCTAAAAGCACCCCGAACATGAGGCACACTAGATATTGGCGGTACATAATAAGGTTCCTGGGGCCTAGAAGGGGCTGGAATACAACTGGCGGTTGGAAGAGCTGAATTAATGGGGTGACCCACATAACCCCTACCATGGCGAGCTGCTGGGGCACGAGCTCCAAAATAAGAACCAGTCTCTCGAGACCTCTTGGCCCCTCTCTCCTCTCGGTCCCGGGCAAGCATGCCCTCCAATCTCCTAGCAATACTCACAACCTGCTGGTAAGGAATATCCATCTCCAGCTCCCTGACCATACTAATCCTGATACTGGGGTGGAGTCCCTCAATAAATCGTCGAACCCTCTCTCGAACTGTGGCAACCAAGGCCGGTGCATGTCGGGCCAAATCACTGAAGCGGACTGCATACTCTAACACAGTCATAGCACCCTGGCGCAGCTGCTCAAACTCCGCACGCCATGAGTCACTGAGGCTCTGAGGGACATACTCTCTCAAAAACATGTCCGAGAACTGAGTCCATGTAAGTGAAGCTGCCTCATCCGGACTACTCAACTCATAAGCAGGCCACCACTTATAGACTGCTCTTCTAAGCTGGAAAGTGGTAAAAGAAACCCCACTCGTCTCCGCTACGCCCATAGTATGGAGAATACGATGACACTCCTCCAGAAAACCCTGAGCATCATTTGTCGCCAATCCGCTGAAGGTTAGTGGGTAGTACTTCTGGTACCTCTCAAGTATAAGATGCTCCTCCTCAAAAGCGGCTGTCCTAGTCTCATACTGAACCGGGGCTACCGGCGGTATAGGAATGAACTCTGGGGCCTAATCAACCTGACCCTCTACCCAGGAGTATGGGCTGCGGGAGTCTGTGCCCCTCCTCTGGCCTGAGATGTGGCGGGAGCTAACGGAATCAATCCAGCCTGAGCTAAGGTGCTGAACATGCTCATGAACTAAGCTAGAGTCTCCTGGAGGGTTGGTGTAGCAATAGGAACCTCCTGTGCCTGCCCTCCAGCTGGAACTGCTGGGGGCTCCTTTGTCGCAGCTGGCGCGGGTGCTCTGTCTACACCGCGTGGCTGTACTCTACCCCAGCCCTGGCCTTTGGCGGCTCTAGTAGGTGGGGCGGGTGCCTAGTCATAAGATCCTCTGGTATGGATCCTCACCATCTGCGGGAAAGAATAGAATAGAGAATTTTTAGAATTTGATGCCAATAACTCGCACGACAAGGAATCAAAAGAAGTATGTTTGTTCCTAAAAGTTCAATAGCCTCCCGAAGATAAGTACAGATGTCTCCATACCGATCCGCGAGACTCTAATAAACCGGCTTGTGACTCACGACTCCTATGAACCTAGAGCTCTGATACCGACTTGTCACGACCCAATTTTTTCTTCCGTGAACCGTCATGACGACACCTAGTCTCTACGACTAGGTAAGCCTAACACTTTTGCGGAAGTGAAACTAAAGCATGAACATTAACTACAAACAGTATCAAATATCTAATAAGCAACTGAATGCCACTCGGCATATACAATTATCACCTCTTAAAATGTACAAAACAATTTCCCAAAACCCGGAATACCGTAAGTCACAAGCTACTAAGAAGTCTTAACCGTTCTATACATCATTTCTACAAAAAGAAGGAAAAATGAACATAGGGGGATAAAGGATGACTCTGAGGATATGCGAGCGCGAGCAGATGTACCTTGAAGTCTCCAATAAGCAGAAGCGACTGCAGCTAGTGATGAGGCTGGTAAGATGAACCTGGATCTGCACACGAAAAACATGTGCAGGAAAGGGCGTGAATACACCACGACGGTACCCAGTAAGTGCCAAGCCTAACCTCGGTCGAGTAGTGACGAGATCAGGTTAGGGCCCTACAGGTATAAATATAATGAAATAAGATAGAATGAAATATCACAGTAAAATAAATATGAAAATCTAACTGGAATAGAATCAATGAAAGACAACAACTCAGAACAAAATGATAACAACAGGGGATCTCCTGAGATACCGTCTCGTAGTCCCAAACATAAATGTGCAGGGGGATCTCCTGGAATACCGTTCCGTAGTCCCAAAATAAATATGCAAAACATGGGGATCTCCCGGAATACCGTTTTGTAGTCCCAAAGTAAATATGCAGTACAGGGGGATCTCCCAGAATACCGTTCTGTAGTTCCAAAATAAATATGCAGCACAACCCACCGAAATAATAGTTATAACAAGGATTCCTACAGATTAGACTAAGTTCAAGTCAAGGAAAGCTGATAATTTCACTAAACATACTGCACAAAGTTCAAATGGGCAGTTAAACAAGTAGGCATGCTATTCTAGTCTAGACAAGATATTTACATATGCTAGTGTGTTACAATTAAGGAGAAAACAAGTTAAGACATAGTGAAAAATGGAGATTTACAACAAATAGCCCGTGTACGTACTCATCACCTCACGTACACGGCGCTCACATATCAAACAGTACCAAATCCTGGGGGGGGAGTTCCACCACACAAGGTTAGACAAGTCACTTACCTTGAACCAAGCTCAATACAATCTATCACAATGCTCTTTCCACAAATCTAGCCAAAACCAATTACATAACCTAAATATAGCTACAAAAAATTAATCTAGCTAGCGAAATCAAAGCTAAGGAAAGAAACTAGAAAACGCCCAAAAAGCCTCCCCTGGCCCACGTATCGGAATCGGGTTAAAGTCACAAAATACGAACACTCATTCACTCACGAGTCTAACCATACCAAATTCACTCAAATCCGATACAAAAATCTCGATCAAAACCCCAAAATATGGTCTAAGAACTTTTCTTAATTTTTCTCAATTTTCACCCCAAATCCGAAATTAAACGATACAATTAATGATAGATTAGTGAGTTATAACCATAAAGTAGTTAGGAATCATTACCAAATGACTCCCTCTGAAAACTCTCGAAATTTTGTCTTCTACCGAGCTCCCAATTCAAGTTTGGAGAAATGAATCAAACCCTCAAAATTTTCCCTTTTCTGCCTAGCAAATTCGCTCATGCGACCTATTCATCACACCTGCAGAAATTCCATCGCAGGTGAGGAAATGACTTAAGGAACCTGGGATCGCTTATGCGAGAAAGTGGCCGCACCTGCGCGTTTGCACCTACAGAAACGGGTCCGCTTCTGCGGTCTCTCTTAGCACCTGCGCTCCAGGGTCGCATCTGCGGGCATCGCAGATGCTGAATATTACCTCGCACCTGCGATCCCTGAGCTCCTCCTTCCAAACCACTTCTGCGCCTGATCTTTCGCACGTGCGTGTCCGCACCTGCGGTTCCCCAACCGCAGATGTGAAAGCACCAGCAACTAGAAATCTTCAGCAATTGCATAAGTCCAAATTTCAACCCGTTAAGCATCCGAAACACACCCGACGCCCCAGGGACCTCAACCAAACATACCAACCAATCCTAAAACACCATACGAACTTAATCGAGCCTTCAAACCACATCAAACAATGCTAAAATCACGAATCATCCTCCGATTCAAACTTAAAGAACGTGAAACTTCAAAATTCTACAACCGATGCCGAAACCTATCAAACCACATCCGATTGACACCAAATTTTTCACACAAGTCATAATCAACACTACAGACCTACTCCAACTTTTGAAATTGGATTCCGACTCCGATATCGAAAATTCCACTACCGGCCCAAAACTCCAAAAATTCGACTTTCGCCATTTCAAGCATAAATGAGCTACAAACCTCCAAAACACAATCCGGACATGTCCCTAAGCCCAAAATCACACAATGAAGCTAACGGAATTGACGGAATTCCATTCCGGAGTCATCTTCACACAGTTCCGACTACCGTCCGAATCCTAAAGCTTAAGCTTTCCGTTTAGGGACTAATTGTCCCAAAACACTCCAAAAACCAAAACGAAACCTCCCGGGAAGTCACAATAGCAGTAATAGATATGGGGAAATCAGTTAATAGGGGATCGAGGCTATAACTCTCAAGACGACCGGATGGGTCGTCACATACATATTTTCGCAAAAGACATGTGCTATAGGGATTGTCAAGAGAATTGGTTCAGATATGTTAAGGCTATCCCTTCTTTCTTTTTGGCATGATCCATACGATACAAACGAAACGAGTAAATGCACAACTTTCATAAATGACTCTATTCATAGAAGTATTAGAGGTGCCTATATTCTTGATTCCCTATATGAATTCTTATTCTATCATATGTTCATGGGTCTCAGAAAAATACGTATTTGATAAAGTTTATTTCATGATATTAATCAAAGGCATAATGGTCTTATGACATTCCGAGGAACTTTATTGATGTACTTCTCATGCATTGCATTCATTTACATTGACCCATGACGAGATGGCATTATATACGCGTATATATGTATATGGGATATGGGATATGGGAAAAGGATACGACGTTCTATACGCACCACCACCTGATCAGCTGGTTTACGTTGATGATTTGTCCACAGTGGCCGAGATGATATGATGGGATGCACTCAGAGGCTTGATGATGTTATGTACGCATATACCTATGCATGGTATGACATTTATACGCATATGCATGGCATTGTAAATATTATTGATTCACAGAGTTATTCAAACATACATGTTGAGTTTTTTACTCCATGTTTCTCATGTCTATTATTTACTGATTTTCATTCCTTACATACTCGGTACATTATTTGTACTGATGTCCCTTTTGCCTGAAGACACTGCGTTGCATGCCCTGCAGGTCCCGATAGATAGGTCGAGAGTCTTCCAGGTAGGCTATCAGCTCAGCGGAAGGTGTTGGTGCGCTCCATTTGCTCCGGAGTTGCTATTTGGTCAGTATGATTAAGATATGTATTGATTGGTATGGCGGGGCTCTGTTCCGACCTTTGTGACAATTATGTATTCTTAAAAGCTTGTAGACAGATGTCATGTATATGAAAGATTGTATGGCCTTATCGGCCTATGTTCAGTATAGGAGCGATCACTTTGGCCTTATGGCCCGTATGTCACGTGTATAAGTTTTTATATCAAATTAGGTCATCTTATATTGAGTATTCCCTTATGTTTACTCTGGTTATCTCATGACGCCCCTTCTGGCCAACGTACCCATGGTGGTGTTATAAGAAAGATACGTTACGTTGGTACTCGATTGAGTAAGGTACTGAGTGTCCGTCGCAGCTCATCGGTTTGGGTGGTGACAAATGTGGTAACAGAGCAGTTCTGTCCTAGGGTGTCTACAAGCCGTGTCTAGTAGATTCTTGTTTATGGGTGTGTTGTGCACCACATTTATAAGCAGGAGGCTACAGGGCATTTAGGACTGTCACTCTTTCCTCTTACTCTAGATCGTGTGGTAGAGCTTAGTTGTAAAAACTCAATTTCCTAAACTCTATCTTATTCATAATACGACGATGCCTACATCTAGAAATACGGTTAATAAGGGGGATTGAATGTAGCTGTGGAAGAATTGAGTAAGAGGAACTCGATTTTGCATGATGCTCATGATGAGTAAATGTGAGGTCTTCAGCAGATCATGTGTGTACTAAGACGTGTAAGCCTCTTGATAAGGAGCCTTAAGGCAAGAATATCTATCCACTTCTATGGTGAAGGGCAATGAGAGATTCAGAAGCTAGATACAAGTTTCAACAAGTAAAAAAAGCAAGATGAAGAAAGGTACGAGGTACCCAGCTAGTGAAGATTTTCATTAATTACCATTCAGGAAGAGAGATATAAGCATTTTGAATCACCTTAGACGGTAGCAGAGGTATGTACAATCAGCCATACCCATCTCAGTTATGCCCTATGGAAGCTAATAGATATGGTTTAAGAGAAGGACGGGATATCAGGATTCGGCTGGGGTTAGAGTAACCCAAAATGGTGAATGGATTGTTTGAGTTAGTTGACATTTCTGAAGGATACTACAAATGTGCTAATAGATCTCCTTGTGAGACACCAGATGGTGCACTCTAGAATAGTACAATTCATTTTTACAAAGATAGGCACCGGAAGCCTAGAAGGGATAAATATTACCTTAGTGTGGCTCCCGTCTCTAGTAGAGAAAGAATGTTAGGCAACCCGAAGAGCCAGTAGATGGAGCAAGGGGAACTAAAAGCAAAAGAATGTCTTGTTTGAGTTTTCAGAATAAAGTGATAGACATAAATGTTAGCGAAAAATAAGAAAAGAGTTAATGAAGCATTATGAGTAAGATATGATACATGGATGACAACGCTAGATCAAAAAAATGACAGTATTACAGAGTCTATAGTCAAGTGAAGGAAAAGACGAGAGGTGACAAAAAGAGTATAGGCCATAAAGTCATATCCTCATTTCGAGAAATAAGTTCGTGACTCCAACGCGACTGCCAGAAAGAAAAGTTAGACCCCAGAATAATAGAAATCAGTATGGCTGGTGAACAAGATAAACTAAACATGAATTAGGGACTAGTAATTTGATAATAGTCGGCATCATGAGAAATTCAGAGATTGCATTCCAGCGATAATAGAATGGACAACAGAAGAATATTCAGGAGAAATTCAGAGAATGGCCATTCAGGAAGACGCTTCCCTAAAGCAAGCAATGTGAGAAAGGTTAAGCTTAAAGGACTTTGTGTGCCAGTGACACTAAGCGTCACCCTCGTGAGTAAGGAATTTTGTTATCCTTGGTACAGAAGGATTACCGCAAGGCAAGTAAAGGTCATCGATGATGTGAAAAGACGCCAAAGATAAAGAGGTAAAATATCTATGGGTAGATCGTCGTAGCTCTAAATCTTAAGTACTCCCCTAAAGGGGCGAATATGGAGTGATGTGACATTAAGTCAGACTTACGTGGTTCTAGTAACTATGGAATGGTGAAGGAAGAATGCGATAAAAATGAGAAAGGGATGAGACTGCACTTATCCGAATCCTACAGATATGCTACGATTCCAGAACATTATGCAAGCACGACGTCAAGGAAAGGAAATAAGAGTTCCAGCCCGGGATGTTATTGATAAATAAGGAGCCGGTACGAGAGGTAAGTTAAGACAAAGGAAATAATCCAAGAAAGATTACGCGGACTATTGATATGAGAATGGGCCAACGAGTAGTTAGTAGTTGATTCAAGAAGAGCCTAGTTAATGGCTAGACAAGAGGACACAGACAAATCAGCAGTCATGCAAGATAAACATAGTAAAACCCAATATAGTAAATTCAACCTCGCAAATATGACATTGCAATACTTGAGAAATATTCAGATAAGAGTTGGGATAGTTAAAGGTACCGTATGAGTGTTACGGAAAAAGAAAGAGTGCCACTGGGAAGACAGTCAAAATACTAGTTTAGAAGCAACTGTACGAGCACATGAGTGTGGAGGTAAGTGACTACGGATAATTAGATGCGAGGAAGAACGTCAAAAATTCGGTCGAGTATTCGATGTAATAAGCTCGCAGCTTTACAAGAGTCAAAGGGTCCTCCCTAAGTACTACAATGAAAGACTAGCTGAGAAAATAAGGAAGAAGGCTTCAACCTAAGCACAGTGACCTAAAGAGGAAATGGTCTTGTAACAACAGTCTCACTACAACATTGTATGTACTCCATAAGAAAGTGGCACCTACCGTGGCTAATGAATGGGAAAAAAATAATCAAAAGGTGATATTCAAGATCATATGGGTTGTATGGAATTCCAATATGTGTGGGCAATAAGATAAACCAAGTATTCATGCAACAAGTGGCAGAACGATCAGGAGAAGTAATTGCTTACATTTTAAAGAAAGTTGAGAAGGAACGAAAGGAATTATTCAATCGATGATCCAGAGTTAGTTACGTTATGAACGCACTTAAGATTTTGGAGTATTATCTATGCAACATATATGTTGACAATCATACAGCCATCGAAGACTCCTGTATAAGTTAAAAGAAAGAATTGAGTCGAGGTCATAGACGAAGGATAGAATTGTTAAAATATTGTATCATGGATATTCCATAGCGCCCATGAAAGGCTAAAGTAATAACTAATACCAGGAGCCGCATATCGAAAGATAGCTTAAGCCTACATAAAGGCTGATCAGAAGGAAGAGGAAACTAAAGAGTTACATCAACTAAGTAAATCAGGAGTCTGATTATTGGACCAAACAAATTATAGACCTTGTGATTGAAAACATTGCAGGATCACTCTTAAATATCAGAGGTACAAGAGAGATAATACATTAGCCATATTCTATAACGGCTCTACGATAAAGCCAGTTAGAAGAGTACCAGCCTCATAAGAAGTTAGTATGAAGCTCCCACCGGATTGTGTATGCACCAGAGGTGCAAGTGTTATAATAGAGCTTCAAATTATACCTATGTGGAAGGGAGGTTATGAAAGAGATAGAAGATATGACGTGAGACTTTAAGATAAGTAAGGTAAAGGTGGACAACGTAAGAGATACTCAAATGCAGAAGGTTGTGAATAGTCCTTACTTCAGATAAATGGTTAGAAGCGTGTGCATTCAGTATCCAGGAAAGATAGTGGCGTCGTCAATGGTATGTCTTCCAGCTTATGGTTTCTAGGTATCGAGAAGTCTAATTAAGAGGGTAAAGAAGAGTTAGAGACGATGTGATGTCTCGCTTGATGTTCTAGAATGATATAAGGAAATCTATAATGCAAGCAAGTTGAAGGAAGATTGCAAATAGTATAAATAGATATGTGTAGGTCGCAAGCTAAAGTATGGTAGAGCGACAAGGTTTTAAGAAGACATTAGTAAGGATAAGGAAAGGCGAGTGAGAAGGCAACGAGAAGGGATAAGTTCTCGGGATTAAGCCCATGAAAACAAGAGAGCTAATGGGTTTTCTAAGTTATAGAAAGCTCATTATAGCCTGAATGAACTCAAAGGAGTCCAAGACTAATAGCATTTTGGAGAGATGGAATGCTGCCCTGGTAGTAGAATAAGGATGTAATTGCGATAGATAAAGGATGACGTTTGGTCCTTCGATTGAGTAATGATTTGAAGAAGAAAATAAAGGGATTTCATGAATTGTACAGGGTTAAAATACCCACATAAGGTGAATCATATTGGGATGCTATTAGATATGGTTATGAAAGCATGGTATCGCCCCAGGCGGATTAGTCTAATCATTTCAGACGTGAGCCCTAGCGGCAATGTTACATAAAAGGTCAAGTTATCAGTAGTAGATTATAGATCAATATTGAGGTGAATCAACAATGGATGGATAAAATCTACAAAGTATGAGATGAGATTAGGCCGTCATTCTTAAGATAAACAGTAATAAAGAAGCAATAAAGGACTTAGACTTAGACTTATACATATAGGATAAGCAACGAGAGTAACCTGGAGTTTGGTAGTAGAAATCAGTAATGGTAAATCGAAGTAAGAGTTATGGTACAGTAGTACCTACCTAGATGCAGTAAAGTCATACGGATGGATAACTGGGTCAATGAAATAAGATATAGCAATATTCGTAAGTTCAACAAAGTACGGAGCGAAGAACTTCAGTATACCTATAGATGCCAGAGGGATATCTTGTCAAGCTCTGCATATGTTCACAAAGTGAACCCTAGAGATTGGCTAAAAACTAGAGGGAAGAGTCCCATAGGTGCACATACAAGGGAAACGTTACAGGTTTCATGACAGAAGGTAGCAAGAGTTACGAGATTAGATTTATTCACAAAACAGTTGCCTAGATGACAAAGAGAGTACTAAAGTATTCACAACAGCTATAGGTTATGATGATGATAAGTGCACCAGTCAACATTCGAGGATGAATATTCCAAAGGGAGGAATGATGTTACACCCCATTTTTTCGTACGTGAAAGTACGCCATAAGTAAATTGATAAAAGCTCGAAAATGAGATTATTTTGAAGTTACAAGTATCTATTTCAAACAAGTGAAAAGTAAATTCGTGAAGGTGAGAGGGTAAGCGAATTGAAGAAAATGAGTTTTGTCAAAGGTTGTCATTTTGAGATAAAATACGGTCCGAGCTATAATACCCGGTATTTATGGACTAGTGCTATACAAGGTACCATATGACCATGTCAGTAAGGTGTATAAAGTGTGTTAAAAGTAAGTAGTATTTTAAGTAATTAGAGATAATTCTTAATTATGTGGATAATTAGTTAATTATTGATTTAATGGGAGATTAACCGTGTAATTAAGGAATTGTGGATAATACCTAAAGGGCCCCAACGTGGCAGCCAAGAGCATTAGTTAAATATGACTCTTAAGTCATAAAGTAATGTGGCATCTTATGAGGAATTGGTGGCTTAGTCACCCCCTAATGTGGGACCCACCTAAAGGTTAAAGACAACCTTTCTAATTCACAATTGAGTTTCTCATCTTAAAGAAGAAAGCTTTAGCAAAGGTATTGTTGCAATAGCAACGTGATTGCCTCAACCATGTCATACGAAGACTATTTAATACTATAGCAATGGATCTTCAATAAGAATTCAAACAAAAATTCATTAGCATATTAGCAATGTGACATTTTTGCAATTCTAAGGAAGTCTGGTATAATCTTTCTCAAGAATATCATACGGAATTTTCCCTACTCCGATCTTGCCGTTACATGTTTTCGCAAAAGATATGTGTTAGAGGGATTGTCAAGAGAATCAGTTCAGGTATGTGAAGGCTATCCCTTCTTTCTTTTTGGCATGATCCGTACGATACAAACGAAAGGAGCAAATGCACAACTTTCATAAATGACTCTATTCATAGAAGTTTTAGAGGTGCCTATGTTCTTGATTCCCCAAGTGAATTATTATTCTATTATATATTCATGGGTCTCTGAAAAATACGTAGTTGATAAAGTTTATTTCATGATATTAATCAAAGGCATAATGGTCTTATGACTTCCGAGGAATTTTATTGACGTACTTCTCATGCATTGCATTCATTTACATTGACCCATGACCAGATGGCGTTATATACGCATATATATGTATAAAATATGTATATGGGATATAGGAAAAGGTTACGATGTTATATACGCACCACCACCTGATCAGCTAGTATACGTTGATGATTTGCCCACAATGGCCGAGATGATATGATGGGATGTCCTCAGAGGCTTGATGATGTTATATACGCATATACCTATGCATGGTATGACATTTATACGCATATGCATGGCATTGTAAATATTATTGATTCACAGAGTTATTCAAACTTACATGTTGAGTCTTTTACTCCATGTTTCTCATGTATATTATTTACTGATTTTCATTCCTTACATACTTGGTACATTATCTGTACTGATGTCCCTTTTGCCTGGGGATGCTGTATTTCATGTCCGCAGGTCCCAATAGATAGGTCGAGAGTCCTCCAAGTAGGCTATCAGCTCAGCGGAAGGTGTTGGTGCGCTCGATTTGCTCCAGAGTTGCTTTTTGGTCAGTTTGATTAAGATATGTAGTGATTGGTATGGAGGGTCTTTGTCCCGACCTTTATGAAAATTATGTATTCTTATAGGCTTGCAAACAGATGTCATGTATTTGAAAGATTGTATGGCCTTATCGGCCTATGTTCAGTATACGAGCGATCACTTTGGCCGTATAGGTCGTATGTCACGTGTATAAGTTTTTATATCAGATTGGGTCATCTTATATGAGGTATTCCCTTATGTTTACTCTGGTTATCTCATGATGCCCCTTCTGGCCCACTTACCCATGATGATGTAATAAGAAAGATACGTTACATTGGTACTCGATTGTGTAAGGTACCGAGTGCCCATCGCGGCCCATCGGTTTGGGTCGTGACATGTACTAGATGCACAAGTTTTTTGTTAACGGCTTTAAGTCGTGAATATCTAATGAGACCCATGCGGGTAGAAGGCTACGAGAACACCAGATGTAACAGTGTTAGTTCATAAGTAAAAGAGGTCAGGTGAATAAAGTGTAGTTGCTAGGTTAGATGTCTGGTGAACACATTCGTAATGAGTATGGGTCTAGTAGGTGTACTAGTAAGGAAGCGAGGTACTGAGTTTAGCGTCGACAAGGCAAGTAGTGGATCTTTATTATTGAATGATATGGGAGATAGTCAAAGCATCAGTCTTAGCATCAACAGAAGAAAAGGACCGACCGACTGCCATTCAAGAGAGATCCTGAAGGCTCAAACTTTTTGCTAGCTTTGAAAGATGGTCCGAAGGAAAGAGGAAGACCAAAAGAAGTCACGGTCAAAGCAAAGAAAAAGATGCCAGCCCAATATCTATTTGATGGCCGGTGTGGCGATAGGCTTCATTTCTATGACTGCCTTCCCAGTTGTTGAAAGACTGAGCGAGAATGGTAAGGGGCGCACAAACAAAGAAAGTGCGATATATCTAAGTTGAGAAAGTTATAAAATAGTTAGAGTTCAGATAGAGGAACACACGTGTCATGATTTCATCTTCAATAGTGATAGAGGTACAATTAGTAGCACCCCTCTCAGTTTACAACTTATGAGTATCAACAGATATAGCGCATGAAAAGATTAGACCTACAATATTTAATAAAGGGTTAGAGAAACCCATGGCTAAGGATAGATTGTCAGAACTAGACGACCTTACTAAATGGAATTAGGAACATGTCAATAGTTCCTCTTTATTAGACATGTATCTGTTCCTCTTTATTAGACATATGCTAATAGGCCAGGTATGACTTCTTGAGTGTTTAGAAGATTCACAGGTTAGGTATTTGAATCCCTGTATATAGGATGGGTACTTACCTCAGTACGGCCCATGTTCCCAGTAAAGAAGGAATATTAAACGACCAAAGAATAAGACTGGATTAAGCGGGGGAAGCAAGAAGCGAAAGAGCGCCTCGTTGAGTTTTCCAGAAGAAGATAAGAGATGGTAATGTTAGCAAGTGATTGATAGAAGGCTAAGTGTAAAGCGTTATGAGTAGATATGACAAATCATTAGAGAACCTAATCTAAGGTATGTTGGTATGACAAGGTTCGTAGTCTAGTAGAAGAAGAGATACGAGATAGCAAGATTTGAGATTACAAAAAGATGTATGCCATAATATTATGTTTCATTACGAGAAGTGAATTGGCGACCTTAATGAGAATTATCAGAAGAACAATTTAGCCACTGGACTTAGAGATACCAGTATTAGGGAGTAACCTAAAATAAGCTAATATCGAAATAGAGACTCAAAGGATTACTGCAGCAGTTGGCATTACGATATTTGGAAAAAAATAAACGATTAGGTGGTGAAAGGATGAACCATAGCAGAATAACCTTTGAGGGTCATTGAGAAAGTGAGTTCCCTGAGACAAGAGTCATGGGCAAAGTTAAGCTCATTAAAATAAAGTATGGCAGCTATGAATACATACCACTCCATACATGCAAGAGATTCGGTTGCCCTAGTATGGGAAAACTATCCTAAGTTGAGTTATAAGACGACGGAAGTGCGAAAGGTAGTGAAGAGCGACGAGGTAACAACTTAACCTCTACAGAAAAGGAATCCAAGAACATACGATGTTAATTGCTCTCCTAAGGTAGGGGGGAGGGGGGGCGATGGCGTAGTATCAAAATAGAGTCACACATTACGTTTAGTGATAAAGTGGCAAAAAAGATTACAACAAAAAGGTTGGAAACGAATGGGATTGTATTTACTTAGACTTTATAGCTACATCACAACTCCAGCACCATACGTGGTAAAATGGTAGGGAGAAGCTAGTGACAATCTTCTGGCTAGAGGTGCCAATTGTTGGTAAAAGCAATGGGGCATTTAATGTTCAAAAAATTAGCAGGAGGGATAAGTGAAGGCAAATAGATGTAGCCCAATAAGGGTGACTCAGAATGAAGATGTGAAGATAAATAGATTGGAATAATCAATAATTAACGTATGGGGGGCATGGTTGCGGCTAAAAAAGAGGACATAGACAAGTCATTAGATTATACAGAAAAACATAGTGAATTCAAGCTATGAAGTTTCAGTTTCATAAGAGTGTAGTCGCAACTCTCATAAGTATTTCAAAAAGAAGCAACGGTAGATAAAGTTTAGTATAAGCATTTTAAAAGTAAAAAGGGAACGATTGAGCCTAGTATACGAGGCACGCGTTTAAAAGGTGTGTTCAGAAGTAATATTACTAAAGTAAAGGTGAAATGAAAAGCAATTAGGGATGATTGAAGACAGTTCAAAATCACCTAAGTTTATGCGAGGTGATGTAATGAGCTTGCAGCTTAATATGAATAAGAGAATATTTTCTAAGTGCAAATTGATGGAAGACAAGGGAGAATTTGGTCTAAGTATAGTAATCTGAATTTGACATTATAGAAATATTGGCTTGTAACACCAAGTTCTTCAGAATTTATATGTATCCTGAAGAGATGCCGTAGGAAGCTGGTGTAACGACCCGACCGGTTATTTTGTATATTTTCACCATGTTTCCCCTATTGATGCTTCACATATGCGTAATTTAGGTTTTATGACTTGCGGGGTTTGTTGGTTTCGTTCCGGGAAGATTTCAGGTTGATTTATACCCATTGGTTCTTGACTTAAAGCTTAAGTTAGAAATATTGACCAAACTTTGACTTTTACAAAAACAACCCCAGAATGATATTTTTATGACTCTGATAGCTTTGTATCGTGATTTTAGACTTGGGCGTATGCCCGAAATCGAATTCGGAAGTCCATAGGTTGATTTGTGTTATTTTGCCAAAAATTGATAATTTGAGATTTAGAAGTTTGATCGTAGGTTGAATTTTTTCTATTGGGTTCATAATTTAATTTTGGGACTTGGAATAGGTCTGTTATGCTATTTAGAACATGTCTGCAAAATTTGGTATCATTTGGAGTTGATTTGATAGGATTTGGATGCTTGGTTGCAATTCTAGAGGTTCTTGAACTTTACTTTGAAATTCATGCATTTTGGTGTGCGATTCGTGGTTCTAGATGTTATTTTTGTGTTTTGATCACGTGAGCGAGTTCGTATGATATTTTTAGACTTGTGTGAATGTTTGGTTGTAACAACCTGATCGGTTGTTTTGAGCTTTAAGGTTCCGTTCAGTGGTTCGAGGTCTTGAGTGTATTCATATTGTGTATTATGACTTGCGTGCATGGTCGGATTTGATTTTGGATGGTTCGGGATGAATTTGGAGGAGTGATTCTCTTCTTTTTTTTTGCAAATATTCCCAAGGCAGCATATATACAAATAATCCCAAATAGGTCCATATCTTACAAATTGTTCAACTACTACTAATTGAAATAAACTCATATAAGGCAGAAATATGCAAACCACTAAGCTAGCTATTACATAAGCAGCAGATGAATACTTCAATAGGAAAATTGTGCATGTAACTTCACAAGCCAAGTGCAAATAGTAGCACCTATAAATCTCTCACTTGGCGCTAGGTTTTGTATTCCAAAGGACAAGGCAAGTGTGAAACTCCAACAAATACACCACTCCTTAGAAGCCATCCAATAGACTCTGACTATATATGTGAAGCATGTAGCCTTTATTATTGTGATCGCGTGGTACAAAGCTCGAACTATCCTCTCCTCAATCTGGTAATGTGTCACTGTCTCAAACCACACCTCCAGCATATTACAAATTGGCCAAAACTTGAACGAATACGCAACAATAAATGTATTGTTATCATGAGTGTCTCTTGTGTGATTCCAGATGTGAAGAAGTAGAAGTACCAGTATGTCACTTTCTGTATTCACATAAGCAATAGAAAGCCTCCTGCATGTTGTGATTGCTTCATACATTGTAGAGCCACCACCAGACTGAGCATGTAACCACATAATACCACTGGCAAGCAACTCAACAACATACAAAGACTAGTGAAGATAGCAAAAGCAAGCAGTGTTGTAGTAGCTGCTAATATAAGTCTGGTGCTCTTCTTTTTGCTAACATAACCCTAAGATTAGGTATTTGAGCCTTGTCAATGTTGAGTAATCTCCTTCCTGCACTTGGCAGTTTAGAGAAAGATTGAAACTCAATTGTACCTGCAAAAGAAAACACAAGGTTAGTTAAAAAGTCGGCCACAATGTTGCCTTCCCTTAGAACATGCTGGAGTAGCCCATTGAAGTGCTCCTTCATCTCCTGTATCTTTATAACCTCATCTATAATACACAATAGTGGATCCCATTTCCCTTCAATAATCTTCTTCATCCCTAATGAATCTTTTTCCAATATGCGAGGGTGTAGGTCGTGAGCCACACAATATGCTAAGCCTTATTCAATGGCCTTAGCCTCAACAACAATATTTGCTGTGTCCTCCAGCAGTTTTGCTCGTGCATACACCAAGTCATCTTCACCATCCATCACACGTAATCCTATAGTACTAGGTCCTGGATTACCCTTGAAGCTCCATCAGTATTGCTCTTATTCCATCCACTATGAGGCAATTGCCAAGTTACCCTTCTAGTCACTAAAACTGGCTTGTATCCCTCAAAGAATTTGATCATGTCTGGCCACAGATAAGTAATACCATAAAGCCACTTGTATCTTATTTTTGCTAAGTAATATAAGGTCTTGTTGATCTCATGAATGACTCTACAAACCGATACTGATCCACCATTTCTATTTGTGTTTCTCATCTTCCACAACTCTCATGTTACAATTGCTTGCAAGGCTTGAAATAGAGGCTTAAGTTTTTTATAGCATATAGCATTCCACCATGCCCTAATCACTTGGTGCACCTGTATTGGATGCAAATTAAGGCATGCAACATTCATGAATATCCTCCACAGTTTAGTAGCAGTATGTCCAGTTAAGAACAAATGATCAAATGATTCCTCTTGTTGAGATTAACAACACCAATACCTAGACATAAATCAATATCCCTAGCTTCTCCACATATCATCAGTAGCCATTTGAATCTCCATAGCCTCCAAAGGAAGAAAGAAATTTTGAAGGGCAGACCTTTAATCCACATATGCTTCAATCCCTAATTAGGATTTGCCCTATGTCTCACTAGTTGCCATGCACTACTGACTGTGAGCTTTCTTGAAGCTGTAGGTTTCCACCAAGGCTTGTCCCAATAGCCTCCAGTGTCTTTTGTGACGACCTGATAGGCCATCTAGAGTTTTAAATCTTAAATTTGTGTTTCGAAGACTTCATAGCTCCTTTAAGCATTCCTCGATTTGCATGCACAATCCTAGTATCTTTTCGGAAGGCTTTTATGTTAAACAATTGATAAAATATGAAAGTTTTCCTTAAAATCCAATTGAGTTGACTTCGTTCAATATTTTGAGCAAAAGGACCTGAATCCATGTTTTGATGGTCCCGGTGTGTCCGTATCGTGATTTGGGACTTGGGCGTATGCCCGAAACCGAATTCGGAGGTCCCTAACTTGAGTTATCGCAATTTGTTGAAAATGTGAAGTTTAAAGGTTTAAAGAATTTATAAAGTGGACTTATGTTTGACTTTGTTGATACCGGGTCCGCATTATTATTTCGGAACTTGGTATAGGTCCATTACGATATTTATTACCTGTCTGCAAAATTTGGTCCAAAACGGAAGTGATTTGACATGATTTGGATATCCGGTTGTTAATAATATAAATTCTAAAGTTTTCTTGAAAATTTCATATGATTTGGTGCCCGATTCGTAGTTATAGGCATTATTTTAGCATTTTTATCGCGCGAGCGAGTTCATATCAGGTTTTTGGACTTATATGCATATTTGATTTGGATCCCCGAGGGCTCGGGTGAGTTTCGGATAGCCTACAGACCTTTTAAACTTAGAAAGTTTGTTGGTTTTTCACTTCTGCTGGTTTCTGGTGTTTCCTTCTTCGCGGTCGCGAATATACTCCCACGATTTTGTTCTTTGCGAATGCGAAACCTTGGTCATGAACGCGGAGCATTGGGGGGCCAGCTCTATGCGAACATGACCAGTAACACGCGAACGCGTAGTGTTAGATAGGCTGGGCAGGGGAGTTGAGGTAACTCTACGCGAACACGAGCCCAGTCTCGCGAACGCAGAGGTGAGGCGAGCTAGACCTTCGCGAACGCGTGGAGTTACTTGTGACCGCGTAAGCCAGTTAGGCCATACTCTTCGCAAACACGTCAGGTTTCACGCGAACGCGATGAACACCTGATGCTAGTGATTTAAAACAGTCCCAAAACGGGATTTCTTCAATTTTTCATAAACTCTTCATTAGAGCTCGGCCTAGAGGCAATGTTGAAGGGAAAACTCAACACCAATTCATAGGTTTGTACACTTTAACTCATTTTCTTCCATTTGTAACATCACCCATTAATTTCTAGCCCTAATCTTTCTTCTTCCATGGTAGAAAACTAGGGATTTAGGAAGAATTGAGGGTTTTTGCAAATTAGGGATATAGACCTCAAATTGAGGTCAGATTCCAAAACTAATTACATAATCGACCTCGAGGGTGAATGGGAAAATAGATTTTGGTCCGAACCTCAGGTTTTGACCAAGCGGGCCCGGGGTCAATTTTTGACTTTTTGGGGAAAAGTGTGGAATTCCTATATATATGCATCGTAGTTGATTCCTTTAGCAATATTTGACATTATTGAGTCAATTGTGGTCAGATACGAGTGGTTTGGAGACGGATTCTAGGGAAAAGGCTCCGGTAGAGCTTTGAGTCGATTTTTAGAGCGATGTAAGTGTCGTGGTTAACCTTGACTCGAGGGATTAAGACTTGTTTGCCTATTTGCTACTTGTCTAAATGTTGGATACAACGTATATGTGAGGTGACGAGTACTTATGCATTGTTATTGGGTTAAAGCATGCTGGTAGGACTTGTTTCTTATCATTTATTTCTTTCTTTGATTATGATATCCATGCTTAGACTAGTTAATTACTAAGTTGATCATTATTTCCGCATTTATGGGCTATCTATGATAATTGAATATTGTTTCTGAAGAAGAGATTGTTGTTGTGGAACCATTATTGACATAAGACTTGATCTTGCTTCTTTTATCTCTCTGTTGTTATATGTTCATTGTTACATGGGGAGAGTGTTAATGCACGATGGGTGACGCTCTGTCGTATTTGAGTGTTAATGCATGAAGGGTGATGCCGTGCCATATTTGAAAGTTAATGCACGAAGGGTGATGTCGTGTCGTATCAATTGTTCATGATGAAATTGAGAGTAAAAGCACGAAGGGTGATGCCGTGCCGTATTTATCATCATATGGTGAGATTGAGAGTAAAAGCACGAAGTGTGATACCGTTCCATTATTACTGTTTCATGGTGAGGCTGAGAGTAAAGGCACGAAGGGTGATGCCGTGCAGTTTTATTCATTATGTTTGTTCATTTTGTTGATTGATGGTTTATTGACTGTTTCTTATTATCATTCCCTGTTGTACTTATCGTATCTTGTACCCCTTTCGCATGTCCCCTCCCACTAGTACTTGTTAATTCTTTATTTTTGTTATGTTGTACATATATTTCCATCTGTACAGGTTTATTTACGTGGGTGTCCTATCATAGCCTCGTCACTACCTCGTCGAGGTTAGTCTCGACACTTACAGAGTACATTGGGTAGGTTATACGTATACTACACTCTGCACCTCTTGTGCAAATTTTGGTACTGGTCCCAACTGTCCGTGAGGCGTACCAACTTAGATTGGCATTTGGAAGCTCGAGGTAGATCTGCTAGCATCCGCAGACCTTGAAGTCCCCTTCCATTTCCCCTATTTACTGTTATTTTCATTCGAGACAGTTGTATTTATTTCAAACCCTATTTTGTAGATATTCTAGAAGCTTGTGAACTTGTGACTCCAGATCCGGGTTGTACTTAGATATTATTGGTTTTATGTCATTTGTATTCTGTTTTAATTTTTTTTCGGCTCAATTGGTTTTACTTAATTGAATTGATTGAAAATTGGCTTAAAGATCCTCTAACATTGGCTTTCCTAGCAAGTGAAATGTTAGGCGCCATCACGGCCCCGAAGGTGGAAATTTCGGGTCGTGACAAGTTGGTATCAAAGCACTAGCTTACTTAGGTTTCACTAGTCACGAGCAAGCTTAGTAGAGTTTGATGGATCGGTACGGAGATGTCTGTACTTATCTTCCAGAGGCTATGAAGTTTAGGAACAAATTTCACTTCTATTCTTCTTTGTCGTACAATTTTATTCTATCATTGCTGATTGAACTCTTCTATTCTTGTCCTCCCGCAGATGGAGAGAACACGTGCAACATCTATAGCTAGACAGTAGCCGGAGTCCCCAGCGGCAGCTCCTACTAGCTGCAGAGGACGAGGCCGAGGTCGCGCTAGAGGCAGAGGCAGAGCTCAGCCTAGAGCTCGAGCACCAGTACCACCAGTTGAGCCTCAAATAGATTTTGATGAGGAGGTTCCAGCTCATGCTGTACCTGTTGGACCAGCTCAGGTCCCGAAGGGGGTTCATCGCCACCCCAATGCTTTAGGACGCTCTAGTCTGTTTGGTGGGCCTTATGGAGAGTGTGGCCCAGACCGGTGCATTTCTTGTGGCACCAGCCGTCTCTCAGGCTGGGGGAGGAGCACAGACTCCCACTACTCGCACTCCAGAGCAGATGGTTCCCCAGTATCAGTCTCCAGCAGCCCTTCCAGTTGGGGTAGTTTAGCCAGTTGTTGCGGTATAGGCCGGTGATAGGCCCGCCATGTCTTCTAAGGGCTTATTGAGATTGGACAAGTTCACAAATCTCTTCCCAGTTCACTTCAGTGGTACACCTTCTATGGACCCACAAGATTATCTTGACCGCTTCCATGAGGTGTTGCAGAACATAGGTATAGTTGAGACCAATGGGGTCGATTTTGCTATATTTTAGATGACGGGTTCCACCAAGAGGTGGTGGAGAGATTACCTGTTGACCAGACCAGTTGGGTCGCCTACACTTACTTGGGAGCAGTTCTCACAGCTATTTCTAGAGAAGTTTCTCCCTATCACTTTGAGAGAGGATTACCGCAGGCAGTTCGAGCGTCTCCAGCAGGGCAGTATGACTGTTACTCAGTACGAGACACGTTTTGTGGATCTAGATCGTCATGCCCTTATCTTGCTTCCTACTGAGAGGTAAATGGTGAGGAGATTTATTGATGGACTGCGCTCACCCTATTAGGCTTCAGATGGCCAAGGAGACCGGGGGTGAGATTTCCTTTCAGATGGCTGCTAATGTTGCTAGGCAGATCGAGGTGGTTCTTGCTCAGGATAGGGGGCAGGGGTCTGATAAGAGGCCTCGTTATTCCGGTGGGTTCAGTGGTGCCTCATCTGGATGCAAGGGTACTTTTGGTAGAAGCTATCCTCCCAGGCTATATCATTCAGCACTCCAGGCATCTCACAGTGCTTTAGGTGGTCGCGGCCCTCATATGCCTCATCCTGCTCAGCTAGCCTACAGTGCACCACCAGCTCTTATTAGTGCACCTCCGCTCTAGAGTTTTCAGGGTGGTTACTCAGGTCGATAGGGTCAGTTTCATGCTCAGCAGTCATAGCAGTCGAGGTCCTGTTATACTTGTGGTGACCCGAAGCATATTGCTAGATTTTGCCCTCGGGCACCGGGCAACTCATAGCAGCAGGGTTCTCGTGCCATGGTTCTGGCACCGGTTGCTTCACCGCCTGCTCGGCTAGCTAGAGGCAGGGGTCAAGCAGGTAGAGGCGGAGGTCAGGTTGTTAGAGGTGGAGGTCAGGCCGTTAGAGGTGGAGGCCAGCCAGTTAGGGTCATCCCAGATACATGGTTCTGAGTGGTGGGGCCCAGCCCCGATGTTATGCTTTCCAGCCAGGCTTGAGGCTGAGTCATCTGATGTTGTTATGATATGTTTTGTTTCAGTTTTCCATATGGATGCTTCATTTCTATTTGATCTGGGCTCTACTTATTCCTACGTGTCGTCCTACTTTGCTTCATATCTGGTTGTGCCTCGTGATTCTTTGAGTGCTTCTGTGTATGTGTCCACACCTGTGGGACATTCTATTATTGTAGATCGTGTCTATTATTCGTGTGAGCTTACCATTAGGAGTCTTGAGACTAGCGTAGATCTCCTACTTCTGGATATCGTAGATTTTGATGTCATATTGGGTATGGATTGGCTGTCACCTTATTTTGGATTATCACGCCAAGACGGTGGCCTTTGCCTTGCCTGATTTGCCTTGATTAGAGTGGAGGGGGAGTCCTGACCATTTTACCAGCAGGGTTATCTCTTATGTGAAGGCTCGACATATGGTCGAGAAGGGGTGTCTAGCTTATTTGGCTTATGTCCGCGATTCTAGTGCGGAGGTTCCTTCCACGGATTCAGTACCAGTTATTCGTGAGTTTCCAGAGGTGTTTCCTATAGATCTGTCCGGGATACCACCCGGCAGAGATATTGACTTCTGTATTGATTTGGCTTCGGGCACTCAGTCTATTTCTATTTCGACATACCGTATGGCCCTGCCAGAGTTGAAAGAATTGAAGGAGCAGTTGCAAGATTTTCTTGATAAAGGCTTCATTAGACCTATTGTCTCGCCCTGGGGTGCGCCTGTGTTTTTTGTGAAGAAAAATAATGGGTCGATGAGGATGTGCATAGATTATCGACAGTTGAATAAAGTTACCATGAAGAACAAGTATCCATTGCCGAGGATTGATGACTTATTTGATCAGCTTCAGGGTGCTAAGGTGTTTTCGAAGATTGATTTGAGGTCTGGTTACCATCAACTGATGATTAGGGCATCCGATGTCCTTAAGATAGCTTTTCGGACTCGATATGGGCATTATGAGTTTCTATTGATGTCATTTAGGCTGACAAATGCCCCAACAACATTTATGGATTTGATGAACTGGGTGTTCAAGCCCTATCTTTTCTTGATTGTGTTTATTGATGATATCTTGACCTACTCCCGCAGTCGAGAGGAGAATGAGAAGCATCTTCGGATTGTACTTCAAACTCTGAAAGATAGCTAGTTGTATGCCAAGTTTTCAAATTACGAGTTTTGGTTGGACTCAGTCGCATTCTTGGGGCACGTAGTATCGGCAGAGGGAATTCAAATGGATTCTAAGAAGATTGAGGTAGTTCAGAACCGGCCTAGACCCACTTCAGCTACGGAGATCCGGAGTTTCTTAGGTTTGGCGGGTTAGTACCGTCGGTTTGTGGAGGGGTTTTCGTCTATAGCAGCCCCATTGACAAGATTGACCCAGAAGGGTACCCTATTCGGATGGTCAGACAAGTGTGAGGCGAGCTTCTAGAATCTCAAGACTATTTTGACTACAGCACCGGTGTTGATGTTGCCCACAGGTTCAGGATCTTATACGGTATATTATGATGCATCTCGTGTTGGGGTCGGAGCAGTATTGATGCGGGATGGAAGGGTGATCGCATAAGCGTCACGGCAGTTGAAGGTCCATGAGAAGCATTACCCTGTTCATGATCTAGAGTTGGGAACCATTGTTCATGCACTGAAGATCTGGAGGCATTACCTTAACGGCGTGTCGTGCAAGGTTTTCACGGATCATCGGAGTCTACAGTATTTGTTCAAACAAAAGGATCTCAATTTGAGGAAGAGTAGGTGGTAGGAGATATTGAAAGACTATGATATCACCGTCTTGTATCACCCCGGGAAGGCCAATGTGGTGGCTGACGCCTTGAGTAGAAAGGCAGCGAGTATGGGTATCCTTGCGTACATTCCTGTTGGTGAGAGACCGCTTGCATCAGATGATCAGGCTTTGGCCAATTAGTTCATGAGGTTGGATGTTTTAGAGCCTAGTCGTGTTCTAGCTTGTACAGTCGCTCGATCTTCTTTGTTTGAGTACATCAGGGAGCGGCAGTATGATGACCCTCATTTGTTTGTTTTTAGGTGCACAGTGCGACACGGTGGTGCAAAGCATGTTACGATTGGAGATGACGGAGTTTTGAGGATGCATGGTCGTATTTGTGTGCCTAATGTAGATGGGCTTCATGAGTTGATTCTTGAGGAGGTCCACAGTTTCCGGTATTCTATTCATCCAGGTGCCGCCAAAATGTATCAAAATTTGTGGCACCTTTATTGGTGGAGGAGAATGAAGAATGACATAGTTGCTTATGTATCTCTGTGTTTAAATTGTCAGCAAGTAAGGTGTGAGTATCAGAGACTTGGTGGTTTGCTTCAAAAGTTAGAGATTCCTGAGTGGAAGTGGGAGCGTATCACTATGGATTTTGTTGTTGGACTTCCACGGACTCAGAGGAAGTTCGATGCGGTATGGATTATTGTGGATAGGCTGACCAAGTCAGCGCATTTCATTCCTGTGGTAGTTACTTATTTGTCAGAGCAGTTGGCTGAGATTTACATCCGCGAGATCATCCGTCTCCACGGTGTGCTTGTGTTTATCATTTCTGATCAAGGTACGCAGTTCACCTCGCACTTCTGGAGGGCAGTACAACGTGAGTTGGACACACAGGTTGAGTTGAGCACAACATTTCATCATCAGACGGACGAACAGCCCGAGCGCACTATTCAGATATTGGAGGATATGCTCCGCGCTTGTGTTACAGATTTTGGGGGTCCTTGGGATCAGTTCTTGCCACTTGCGGAGTTTGCCTATAACAACAACTACTAGTGGAGCATTCTGATGGCTCCCTATGAGGCATTATAGGGGAGGCGGTGCCGATCGCCAGTTGGATAGTTCGAGCCGGGGGAGGCTCAGTTATTGGGTATAGATTTGGTACAGGACGCCTTGGATAAGGTCAAGATTATTCAGGATCGGCTTCGCACAGCTCAGTCTAGGCAGAAGAGTTCGTGGTGTTGCATTCATGGTCGTAGAGAGAGTATTGCTTCGGATTTCACCCATGAATGGTGTGATGAGGTTCGGAAAGAAGGACAAGTTGAGCCTTAGGTACATCAGACCCTTTGAGATTCTGGAGAGAGTGGGTGAATTGGCGTACAAGCTCGCATTTCCACCTAGTTTATCTGTAGTCCATCCGGTGTTCCATGTGTCCATTGTCCGGAAGTATCACGGTGATCCGTCCCATGTGTTAGACTTCAGCTCAGTCCAATTGGACAAGGATTTGACTTATGAGGAGGAGCCGGTGGCTATTCTAGCCCGACAGGTACGATGGTTGAGATCTAAGAGTTATCCTTAAGTTCGAGTGCAGTGGAGAGATCAGCCCATTGAGGCCGCTACTTGGGAGTCCGAGTCTGACAGGCAGAGTAAATATCCACACCTTTTCACTAGCTTAGGTACTTTTTATGTACGTTTGAGGATGAACGATTTTTTTAGAGGTGGAGAATGTGATGGCCCGATAGGCCATCTAGAGTTTTAAACGTTAACACTGTGTTTCAAAGCCTCCGATAGCTCCTTTAAGCATTCCTCGATTTGCATGCGCAGTTCGGGTGTTTTTCTGGAAGGCATTTATGTTTAAAAAATTGACAAAATATGAAATTTTGCATTAAAAATCTATTTGAGTTGACTTCGATCAACCTTATAAGCAAACGAACCCGGATCCATGTTTTGACGGACCCTGTGGGTCCGTATCGTGATTTGGGATTTAGGCGTATGCCCGAAATCGAATTCGAAGGTCCCTAGCTTGAGTTATCGCAATTTGTTGAAAATTTGAAGTTTAAAGGTTTAAAGAATTTATAAATTGGACTGATGTTTGACTTTGTTGATACCGGGTCTGGATTTTAGTTCTGGAACTTGGTATAGGTCCATTACAATATTTATGACTTGTTTGCAAAATTTGGTACAAAACGGAAGTGATTTGACGTGATTCAGACGCCCGGTTGTTAAAAATAGAAATTCTAAAGTTTTCTTGAAAATTTCATTTGATTTGGTTCCCGATTCTTAGTTCTATGCTTTACTTTGGCATTTTGATCGTGTGAGCGAGTTCGTATCAGGTTTTTGGACTTGTGTGCATATTTGGTTTTGATCCTCGAGGGCTCGGGTAAGTTTCAGATAGCCTACAGACCTTTGAACTTAGACAGTGTGCTTGTTTTTCACTTCTGCTGGTTTCTGGTGTTTCCTTCTTCACGACCGCGAATATACTCCCGCGATCACGAAGGGTAAAATGGGCTGGGGGAGATTTTTTTCTATGCGAACGCGAAACATTGGTCGCGAACGCGGAGCATTGGGGGGTCTGCTCTACGCGAACGCGACCAATCACACGCGAACACGTAGCGTTAGATAGGCTGGGCAGGGGAGTTGAGGTAACTCTACCCGAACGCGAGCCCAGTCTCACGAACGCGGAGGTGAGGTGGGCTAGACCTTCACGAACGTGTGGATTTACTCGCGATCACGTAAGCCAGTTAGGCCATGCTCTTCGCGAATGCATCAGGTTTCACGCGAATGCGATGAACACCAAACGCTAGTGATTTAAAACAGTCCCAAAACGGGATTTCTTCCATTTTTCATAAACTCTTCATTAGAGCTCGGCCTAGAGTCGATTTTGAAGGGAAAACTCAATACCAATTCATAGGTTTGTACACTTTAACTCATTTTCTTCCATTTCTAACATCACCCATTAATTTCTAGTCTTAATCTTTGTTTTTCCATGGTAGAAAACTAGGGATTGCCCGGGGTCGATTTTTGACTTTTTGGGGAAAAGTGTGGAAATCCTAAATTTATGCATTGTAATTGATTCCTTTAGCAATATTTGACATTATTGAGTCAATTGTGGTTAGATACGAGTGGTTTGGAGATGGATTCTAGAGGAAAGGCTCCGGTAGAGCTTTGAGTCGACTTTTGGAGCGAGGTAAGTGTTTGGTTAATCTTGACTCGAGGGATTAGGACTTGTTTGCCTATTTTCTACTTTTCTAAATGTTGGATACAACATATAGGGAGTTAACTTTTGTTGACTTTTTAACTAATGACCATAATTGAACTTTTATCATTCGTGAGTAGTTTCTAAGGCTTATTTTGAATCGCTTGGTTAATAATTTGTTAGATTTGATTGGTTCGTAGGCTTGTTTGAAAGGCTAATAATTGAGTATTGTTTCTGAAGTTGAGGTTGGTATTGTGGAACCATTGTTGACATAAGGCTTGTTCTTGTTTATTCTATCTCTCTGTTGTTATATGTTCATTGTTACATGGTAAGGGAGAGTGTTAATGCACGAAGGGTGATGCCGTGCTGTATCTATTGTTCATGATGAAATTGAGAGTAAAAGCACCAAGAGTGATGCCATTCTGTATTTATCATCTTATGGTGAGATTGAGAGTAAAAGCAGGAAGGGTGATGTCGCGCCATTATTACTGTTTCATGATGAGGCTGAGAGTAAGAGCATGAAGGGTGATGCCGTGCAGTTTTATTCATTATGTTGGTTCATTTTGTTGATTGAAGGTTTATTGACTGCTTCTTATTATCATTCCCTGTTGTAGTTATCATATCTTGTACCCCTTTCGCATGTCCCCTCCCACTAGTACTTGTTAATTCTTTATTTGTTGTTATGTTTTACATATATTTCCATCTGTACGGGTTTATTTACGTGGGTGTCATGTCATAGCCTCATCACTACCTCGTTGAGGTTATGCTCGACACTTACAGAATACATTGGGTCGGTTGTACTCATCTACACTCTGCGCTTCTTGTGCAGATTTTGGTACTGGTCCCAGCTGTCCGTGAGGCATACCAGCTCGGATTGGCATTTGGAGACTCGAGGTAGATCTGCTGGCATCCGTAGACCTTGAAGTCCCCTTCCATTTCCCCTATTTATTGTTCTTTTCATTCGATACAATTGTATTTATTTCAAACCCTATTTTGTTCTAGAAGCTCGTGAATTTGTGACTCCAGATCCGGGTTGTACTCAAATATTATTGGTTTTATGTCATTTGTATTTTGTTTTAGTTTCTTTTTGGCTCAATTGGTTTTACTTAGTTGAATTGATTGAAAATTGGCTTAAAGATCCTCTTACGTTGGCTTGCCTAGAAAGTGAATTGTTAGGTGGCATCACGGCCCCGAATGTGGAAATTCCGAGTCGTGACATCTTCAAACTGCACCTGTTGTATAATATGTTCTGCAATATCCTCAGGAAAATATTGTTCAATCAACTGCACATTCCAGTCATCTCCTTGCCTCAAGTCTTCCACTTCTTGTAAGTCCTCATTGATGTGAAAATTAGGTAGCACTACATGATATAAAGCTCCTAATCCAGTCCAGTTTTCATGACAAACGTTTGTAGTACCACTCTTCATCTCCCACCAAATCTCATGCTCCACATCTTGCCTAGCATTTAACATTTGCCTCCAAACTTGAGAACCTTGCCTAAACTATACCACTATTGGTATCTCCTTCTTGCAGTATTTGTTCCATATAAAATTTGACCACAATGACTTTGTTATCCTAAATCTCCGCCATAGCTTTGCAAATAGTGCCCTAGATACATCAAATAAGGATCTGAAGCCTAATCCTCCTTCCTCCTTTGGGAGACAAAGCTTCTACCATGAGGACCAATGTCTACTCATCCCTTCTTCCTTATTTCTCCAAAAGAACCTTGCAAATAACTTATGCAAATGTTCTAATATGTTTTTGGGAGGATCTAGAACTGAAAGTAGGTGCACTAGCATGCTTTGAAGCACACTGCTGATCAATCTAGCCTTGCCTCCATAAGATAACAACTTTTCTTTCCATGAGTGCAGTTTGGCCTTTACCTTCTTTATAAGATCATCATAGTAGTCTTTCCTTCTCCTAGTATAGAATATTGGACACCCTAGGTAGATAAAAGGGAATGCACCCTTAGCAAAGCCTGCGATATCACCAACTGTTTGAACCAAAGCAGATGCCACATTAAAGTGCATGTAATAGGAGCTCTTAGCCTTATTAATGAGCTGGTCCGAGATCTTCTCATAATCACACAATATTTCCATGATCTTGTTTAAAGAATCTAGATGAGCTGAGGCAAAGATAATTGTATCATCAGTATCTGCAAGATGGTTCAATGGATCGGTCCACTTTGGCATTTCAAACCCCATAAAAAATTTGTCATCAAATAGTTTGTTCAATGATCAAGACAATACTTCAGCTGACAGTATAAATAATGCTGGAGATAATGGGTCTCCTTGCTTCACCCCTCTTGTAGACTGAAAGAATCCTGAATATTGGCCATTCACCAAGATTGAGTACCAGTTATTTTACAAAAAGTTCCATATCATGATGATAAAATGTTCAACAAATCCCATCTTTCATAACATATGAAGCAAGTACTTCAAAGACACCCTATCATATGCTTTAGCCATGTCTAATTTAATCAGAACATTAGCAGGCTTGCCCCTTAACCTGATGTCAGTAACATTCTCCTGAGTGAGGAGTATGTTTTCAAAAATACTTCTTCCCTTCACAAAGCCAGACTGGTTGGAGGATATCAAATAAGGCAAGAACTTCTCTACTCTATCATGCAGGACTCTAGACATCACCTTGTTGATGAAGTTGCTCAAACCTATGGGCCTCAAATAAGAGAAAGTCTTAACCATTGGCTTTTTTGGAAGTAAAACAAGATTTGTATGTGTAATAGATTTAGGCAATGGTGCTCCCCCAAAGAAGTGCATTACCATGTTATGAATATCCATACCAATGATGTCCCAATATATTTGATAGAAAATACTAGTGAATCAATCAGGACCATTCATACTCTCCCACTTAGTTCAAACACAACAACCTTGACTTCTTCAAGAGTAGGATACCTACATAATTCCAGATTCTGCTCCATAGTTACCATAGCTGGCACATTGTCTAGTAGAATGAAGTCAGGAGGATCCGCTTCTCTAGTGAATTGCCTCTGGTAGAATTCCACAACAGCAGAACTTTCCACCCAATCTCTATCCCTTTTTTGTATTCTTTTCAATTGCAGTTATGTCTCTTTCCATTAACATGATTGTGGAAAAAGCTTGTATTCCTGTCTTCTTCAGTAAACAATGTCACCCCTGCCTTCTGCTTCCAGTATTGCTCCTCAATGCTTAAGTACCTCTTCAATTCAGCTTGTGCTTTTTGAAGCACTCTATTCTCAACTGTAGGTTCTTCTTCAAAAAGCATCTCCTTCACCTTCATAATGTCTTCCCTAATAGAAAGTTGTTTGAATATGTCTCCTTTCTCAATTTAGATAGAGAAATCTTCACCCTCTTTTGTTTTTGCTTGAACATGAGATATGGAACACCAATAAAATCAGCAATCCAACTCTGCCTAACCACCTCCTTAAATGTTTCATGTTTAGTCTAGAAGTTTAGGAACCTAAAAGGCTTGATGAAGTTAGTAGCTTGTTCACCACAACTCATGAATAGAGGAGCATGGTCTGAGCCAGTCCTAATGAGATGTTCAACATCAATAGTAGGGAATAGATTCTTGAATGGTAGGTTCAAAAAAACTCTATCCAGCCTCTTTAAGATACACTCAGCATTTAGCCTGTCATTCCACCAGGTGAATGGACTTCCTTTGTAGCCTAAATCAAATAGCCCACAAGAATTCACACAAAAAGAAAAGTCTTTATATTCAGGAGGGTGAACTGGCAGTCCCCCAATCTTCTCATCTTCATATAGCACAACATTGAATTCACCACCAACAACCCAAGGTATATCCATATCACTTGCAAGATAATATAGATTATCCCACAAATTCAGCCTCTCAAGTGAAGAACATTTATCATATACAAATGTACACATGATGTATTGGCCAACATCCTGATGATAGAGTTTTATAGTCAACTTCTGTCCAATTTACATCACTAATTCCCACACTACAATAACATCAAAGAAAATCCAGATCTTTCCATTAATGTTAGACATAGCAGTAGCCATATTAAGTCTTCTTCTGCATCTTTGAATATATCTTGAGTTCTAAAAAGGTTCCATCAAAGCAACCACAAAGAATCCATGTTCCATGTTCATATTGATCATTCTTTGAAAGTCCTATTGAGTTTTAACAGACCTTATGTTCCATATCAAGGCCTTGAGCATCATTTAGTAACTAGGACTGCCCTCATCGGCATAACTCTTGTTGGTTGAGGTACTTCTTTAACTTGACCCTGCGTCTTGCCCTTCTTACCACTTCTGCCAGCAACTCTTGGAGATATGTCTGCATCTCTAGCAACTGCCTTGAAATTGCCTGCATTAGATTAATCTTCTCACTCTTCCTCAATTTCACCTTGTTCCTACCACTACATTCTGAAGCTGCACAGGTGCCACATTGTGATGATAATGTCATTTAGTATTTGATTAGGTGACTTTAATGGGACATTGGTTTGAAGTTGCATGGACTGCCCAGTTCCTAATGCAGAGGCCACAGGTAATGCCTCAATTGCATCTGAGGCCTTAGGAACAATGGCATGCTCCTTTGACACCCTAGTCACCTCCTTCAACCCTTGGTTATGATGTTCCATTACTCCCAAAGCCTCCTGCAACATCTTGATTTGCAATTCATAGACTGAACCTAGATTACGGTTTACTATAGAAGTAATAATTATAATTATTGTTCCATTGGATTCCTTAGGGTTACCATCAATTGTTTTGGTATTTGACCTCACTGTATCATCGAAGACCATTATAGGAGCCTTGTTAACCTGTTCTACACCCTTACAATCCATCGCATGAGCTGCAGTCGAAGAGAAACCCTTGTCAGTGTTACTAGGGTTTACTGTTCCATTGCCTTTCTCCTTCCCTGTAGCTTCTTCACCCATACCCTCATTGATTTTAGCTTCTACAAATGACCCTGCACCTACTCCAGTTGATTCTGTTGTGTTCTGCATTATGGTTTGATCAAGAGCTTCAACCCTAGTTTCCTCTATCCTAGGGTTTACTATAGCTTGTGAATATACTGTGCCAGACTGCTTTGCATGATCATTGTTGTGAGCATTCTTATCTGTATCATTGTTTACCTCTATCTCTTCAACTTCCTCACCCCATGATGTGCCTCTATTTCTTGTTGCATCAGTTGTTCCAATTCCCCTTGATCTATCATCAATAGCTTGTGGAGGTACCTCTTGACAAGATTGATTTGTAGTGACATTCAAAGATTTATTACTCATTCCAAACCTTCTAGCAACCCAGTCAACTGTTCTCTCCTTATTTTTATTCTCCCCAATCCCAGTAACAGAAGGATTAGGTCTTGCCTCCTTAACCGCAATTTGAATCCCAGAACCACTAGGATTTGTAGCTTCTTTCCCAGTTGTTGTAGCTTCCTTTTGCCCTAGAGTTTGGTCCTGTGGCTCAAACACCACCATATCATTGTTAATTTCCTCCTCTCCAGCTAGCGCATCAAATGAATTCTTTATTGCAACCACTTGGTCCTTGCCTTTGCCTTTGACATTAACCACATGTTTCCTAGCTGCCTCTTCTATAATATGACCTCTCATGTGTTACGCCTCGCATTATTACGTCGATGTTATGATCCATAGTAATTTATTATGACGATGTTACACTCTGCAGTAATTTGTTATGACGATGTTACACCCTGTAATATTGTATGTTTAATTTATCGTAAGATAGTTGACATCAGTTCAAGGACAGGATTATTTGGAGATTATAAGTATTATGCAATTTCAAACAAATGATGAGTAAATTCGTGAAGGTGAAAGGGTAAAGGAATCAAAGAAAATGAGTTTCGTCGAAATTTGATAATTTGGGATAAAATATGGTCCGAGCTATAATACCAGGTATTTATGGACTTGTACCATACAAGGTACCACATGACTATGATAGTAAGGTGTATAAGGTATGTTAAAAGCGAGTAGTATTTTAAGTAATTTGAGATAATTCTTAATTATGTGGATAATTAGTTAATAGGGAAATTAACTAGTTAATTAAGGATTTGTGGGTAATTAATTAAAGACTTTGGATAAACTTAGCCACCCCCCACGTGGCAGCACCCCTTTAATCTTTAATGACTCTTAAAGAAGAGTGGGAGGTGGCACATTTAAATGATTTATGTGATACCAAAGACTTGAAATGTGGGCTTACCTAAGAGTTAAAGATAACTTCCTAATTCAAGTCACTTTCTAATCTCTTAAAAGAGTTTCAGCCAAGCACATAGAAACGTTACAATTCAGACCACTTTCTAATCAAAGGAACATAGCAACGTCAATTCACTTTCCAAATAGCAACGTTGTTGCTAAGTTCTTAAGGAAAGGTTCGGCCAAAATTTTCTTTGCATAGCAACGTAATTGCTTCGAGCTTTTCATACGACTTGTTCCGTGTTTTGTCACAATTAACGTGTGATAGAGGATTGTCAAGAGAATTGACTCAGGTATGTTAAGGTTATCCCTTCTTTGTTTTTGGCATGATCTAAATGATACAAACGAAACGAGCAAAATACGCAACTTTCATAAGTGAATCTATTCATAGAAATGCTAGGGGTGTCTATATTTTTGATTCCCCATGTGTCTTATTATTCCATCATCTGTTCATGGGTCTCAGAAAATACATAAATTGAAAAAGTTTATTTCATGACTTTAATCAAAGACATAATGGTCCTATTACGTTCCGAGAGATTTTATTGACGTATTTCATATGCATTTCATTCATTTATACATGTACATTGACCCATGACCAGATGGAGTTATATACGCTTATATATGTATATTATATGTATATGGGATATGGAAAAAGGTTACGGCGGTATATACGCACCACCACCTGATCAGCTGGTATACATTGATGATATTGCCCACAGTGGCCGAAATGATATGATGGGATGCCCTCAGAGGCTTGATGATGTTATGAAGATGTTGGTGCACTCCGTTTGCTCCGGAGTTGCTTGTTTGGTCAGTATGATTTAGATGTGTATTGTTTGGTATGGCGGGGCTTTGTCCTGACCTTTATGACAATTATGTATTCTTAGAGATTTTTAGACAGAGGTCATGTACGTAAAATATTGTATGGCCTTGTCGGCCTATGTTCAGTGTACGAGTGGTTATTTTGGCCTTAGAGGCCCGTATGTCTTAAGTATAAGTTGGTATTTCATGTTGTATTCTACTTATCTTACGACAGTCTCCCCAGCTCAGTTATCTATGATAGTATGATACAAAAAGATATGTTATGTTGGTACTCGGATGAGCAAGGTACCGGGTGCTCGTCGTGGCCCATCGGTTTGGGTCGTGACAAAAGTGGTATGAAAGCAGTTCTGTCCTATAGAGTCTACATGCCGTGTCTAGTAGAGTCTTGTTTATGGGTGTATTTTGCACCACACTTATATGCAAGAGGCTACAAGGCAGTTAGGACTGTCACTCTTTCTTCTTACTCTAGATCGTGTGGTAGAGCTCAGTTGTAAGAACTTAATTTCCTAAACTCTATCTTATTCATAATACGACAATGCCTACATCCAGAAAGACGGTTGGTAAGAGATATAGCTGTGGAAGAGTTGAGTCAGAGGAACTCGATTTCTCATGATGCTTATGATGAGTAAATATGAAGTTTTCAGTAGAACATGTGTGTAAGCTTCTTGATAAGGAGCCTTAAGATAAGAATATCTACCCAATAAGGAGCCTTAAGATAAGAATATCTACCCATATGGTGAAAAGCAATGAGATATTCAAGAGGTAGATATAAGTTTCAATAAGTAAAAGAAGCAAGGTGAAGAATGGTACGAGGCACCCAATTAATGAAGATTATCAGTAGTTGCAACTCAGGCAGAGAAAAATAAGCATTTTGAGTTACCTTCAACGGCAACAGAGGTATGTACGATCAGCTACACCCATATTAGTTATGCCCTATGGGAGTTGACAAATATGGTTTAAGAGAAGGACGGGATATCAGGATCCTGTTGGGGTTAGAGTAACCCAAAATGATGGGTGTGTTGTTTGCGTTAGTTGACATTTCTGAGGGATATTGCAAATGTACTAATGGATCTCCTTGTGAGACGCTCAGATGGTCCACTCTAGAATAATACAACCAGATATGAATACTAGAATGTTCAAAGACAGGCACTGGAATATTAGAATGAATAAATATTACCTTAGTATGGCTCCCGTCCCTAGTAAAGAAAGAATGTTAGGCAACCCGAAGAGCCAATGGATGGAGCAAAGGGAGCTAAAAGCAAAAGAATGTCTTGTTCGAGGTCATAAATGTTAGCGGGAAATAAGAAGAGAATTAATGAAGCATTATGAGTAAGATATGATACATGGATGACAATAGTAGATAAAAAAGATGACAATATTACAGAATCTATAGCCAAGTGAGGGAAGAGACGAGAGGTGACAGGCCTTAAGACAACAAAAGAGTATAGGCTATACAATCATATCCTGATTCCGAGAAATAAGTTCGTGACTCCAACGTGACTACCAGAAAGGGGAGTTAAACCCTAGAGTAATAGAAATCAGTATGGGCTGGTGAACAAGATAAACTAAACATGAATTAGGGGCTAAGTGATTTGATAATAGTCAGCGTCATGAGAATTTCAGATTTGCATTCCGGCGATAATAGAATGCACAACAAAACAAGATTCATGAGGAATTCAGAGAATGGTCATTCAGGAAAACACTTCCCTAAAGCAAGCTAGGTGAGTAAAGTTAAGCTTAAGGGACTATGTATGCTAGTTACGCTAAGTGTCACCATGTGAGGAATTTCGTTATCCTTGGTACAGAAGGATTACCGCGAGGAGAGTAAGGATCATCGATAATGTGAAAAGATGCCAAAGATGAATAGGTAAAACATCTATATGTAGATCATCGTAGCTCCAATTCATAGTACTCCCCTAAATGGGAGAATATGGAGTGATGTGGCATTAAGTCATAATTAAGTGGTTTTAGTAACTACGAAATAGTAAAGGGAGAATGCGATAAAAATGAGAAAGGGATGAGATTGCACTCATTCAAATCCTACAGATATGCAACAATTCCAGAACATTATGCAAACACGACGCCAAGGAGAGGAAGTAAGGATTCATGCCCGAGATATTATTAATAGATAAGGAGCCAGTGCGAGACGCAGGTTAGGACAAAGTAAATAACCCAAGAAAGATTACGCGGAATATTAATATATGGGAATGGACCAACGAGTGAGTAGTTAGTAGTTGATTCAGGAATAGTCTAGTTATGGCTAGACAAGAGGTTACAGACAAATCAACAGATCGTGCAAGATAAACATAGTGAACCCCAACATGGGAATTCAGTCTTGCATATACGACATCGTGACCCTTGAGATATATTCAGACAAGAGTTAGGGTAGTTAAAGGTACCATATGAATGTTATGGAAATAAAAGATAGTCTCACTGGGACGACAGTCAAAACTTCAGTTCAGGAGCAACCCTACAAGCATAAGGGCGTGGAAATAAGTAACTACGGATAATTATAGGCGAGGAAGAACATCAAAAGTTTCGTCAAGTATACGATATGATAAGCTTGTAACTTTACAAGAGCTAGAAGGTCTCCCTAAATACTACAACGAAAGACTAGCTGAGGAAATAAGGAAGAAGGCTTCAAGCTAAGCACAGTGACCTAAAGAGGAAATGGTCATGTAAAAAAAACAGTCTTACTACAACATTGTATGCACTCCATGAGAAAGTGTCACTTACCGTGGCTAAAGAATGGGAAGAAAAATCAAAAGTATTATTCGAGATCATATGAGTTGCACGAATCTTTCGGCATGTGTAGGAACTAAGATAAACTAAGTATGCATGCAACAAGTGGCAAAACGACCAGGAAAAGTAATTGCTTACATTTAAAGAAAGTGGAGAAGGAATGAAAGGAATTATTCGATCAGTGATCCAGAGTAAGTTACGTTATGAATGCACTTAATATTTCGGATATTATCCATGCAACATAAATGTTGACAATCATACAAGTCGTAGAAGACTCTGGTATAAGTTAAAAGAAAGAATTAGGCCCAAGTCATAAACAAAGGATTGAATTGTTAGAATATTGTATGGTTATTCCATAGCGTCCATGAAGGGCTAAAGTAATAACTAATACCATGAGCCGCAGATCGGAAGATAGCTTAAGCCTACATAAAGGCTGATCAAAAGGAAGAGGAAACTAAAGAGTTCCATCAACTAAGTAAATCGGTAGTCTGATTATTGGACCCAGAAAATTATAGAAATCATGATTGAGAACATAGTGGAATCACTCTTAATATCAGAGGTGCAAGAGAGATAGTACAACAGCCATATTCTATAACGGCTCTACGATAAAGCCAGTTAGAAGAGTACCAGCCTCATAAGAAGTCAGTATGAAACTCCCACCGAATTGTGTATGCACCTGAGGTGCAAGTGTTATAATAGAGCTTCAAGTCATGGATGTAAATTATACCTATGTGGAAGGGAAGTCATGAAAGAGATTGAAGATGTGGTGCGATATTTTAAGGTAAGTAAAGTAAAGATGAACAATGTACGAGATACTCAGGTGCAGAAGGTTATGAATAATCCATACTTCATATAGAAGGCTAGAAGTGTTGGGATTCAATATCTAGGAATGGTAGCAGCATCGTCAGTGGCATATCTTCCAGCCTATGGTTTCTAGGTATCGAGAGGCTTAGTTAAGAGAGCAAAGAAGAGTTAGAAACGATGTGATGTCTCGCTTGATGTTTCAGAATAACACAAGGAAATCTATGGTGCAAGAAAGTTAAAGGAAGGCTGTGAATAATATAAATAGATATGTGTAGGTTGCAAGGTAAAGTATGGTAAAGCGACAAGGTTTTAGGAAGACAGGAGTAAGGATAAGAAAAGGCAAGTAAGAAGGTGGCGAAAATGGATGTCCTAGGGATTAAGCCAGTGCAAACAAGAGAGATGATGGTTTCTCTAAGTTATAGAAAGCTCAGTATAGCCTGAATGAACTCAAAGGAGTCTAAGACTAGTAGCATTTAGAAAAAGGTGAAATACTACCCTGGTAGTAGTATGAAGGTGTGATTACGATAGATAAAGGATGACGTTTGGGCCTTCGATTGAGTAATGACTTGAAGAGGATTTCATGAATTGTACGGGATTAAAATACCCATGTAAGGCGAATCGCATTGGAATACTATAAAGTACAGTTATGGAAGTATAATATCACCCCTAGGTGGAACAATCTAATTACTCTAGATGTCCCCGATAAGACGTGAGCCCTAGCGGCAGTGTTACATAAGAGGTCAAGTTATCAATGGTAGATGATGGATCAACATTAAGGTGAATCAACAATAGATGGATAAACGTTCAACAGTATGAGATGCGATCAGGCCGTCATACTTAAGATGAATAGTAATGGGGAAGCATTAAAGGACTTAGATTTATATATATGGGATAAGCAACGAGAGTAACCTGGAGTTTGGTAGCAGACCTCAGTAACAATGAGGGACCTACTTAGATGTAGTAAAGCCATAGACGCCCAGAAGGACAGCTTGTCATAATTTTATATATGTTCACAAAATGAGGCCTAGAGATTGGCTAAAAGCTGGAGGAAAAAGGAGAGAAGAGTCGCATAGGCAAAGTCATACAGGCTGCATGATAGAAGGTAGCAACAGTTACGAGATTAGAAGGATTCCGACCACAAGTCGTGGTATGAGAAAGAGGCCTAGAGGGGGAATGCCTTGGCCTTTGGATTTATTTACAAAACAATTGCCTAGATGGCAAGGAGAGAATACTAAAGTATTCAGAAGACATAGGTTATGAAAATGATAAGTGCATCAGTCAACATTCAAGGACGAATGTTCCAAAGGGGGGAATGATGTTATGCCTCGCATTATTACGTCGATGTTACGCTCCGCAATAATTTATTACGACTATATTACGCTCCGCAGTAATTTGTTACGACGATGTTACATCCTGTAATATTGTACGCTGAATTTGTCATAAGATAATTGACATCAATTGAAGGACAAGATTATTTGGAGATTATAAGTATTGTGCAATTTCAAACAAATGATGAGTAAATTCGTGATGGTGAAAGGGTAAAAGAATCAAAGAAAATGAGTTTCATCAAAATTTGATAATTTGGGATAAAATATGGTCCGAGCTATAATACCCGGTATTTATGAACTAGTACCATACAAGGTACCACATGACTATGATAGTAAGGTGTATAAGGTATGTTAAAAGTGAGTAATTCTTAATTATGTGGATAATTGGTTAAATATTGGTTAATGGGGAAATTAACTAGTTAATTAAGGATTTGTGGGTAATTAATTAAAGACTTTGGATAAACTTAGCCCCGCCCACCATATGGCAACACCCCTTTAATCTTTAATGACTATTAAAGAAGATTGGGAGGTGGCACATTTAAATGATTTATGTGACACCAAAGCCTTGAAATGTGGGCCTACCTGAGAGTTAAAGATAACTTCCTAATTCAAGTCACTTTCAAATCTCTTAAGAGAGTTTCAGCCAAGCACATAGAAACGTTACAATTCAGATCACTTTCTAATCCAAGGAACATAGCAACGTTGTTGCTAAGTTCTTAAGGAAAGGTTCGGCCAAGATTTTCTTTGCATAGCAACGTGATTGCTTCGAGCTTTTCATACGACTTGTTCCGTGTTTTGTCGCAATTAACGTGTGATAGAGGATTGTCAATAGAATCGACTCAGGTTTGTTAAGGCTATCCCTTCTTTCTTTTTGGCATGATCCAAATGATACAAATGAAACGAGCAAAATACGCAACTTTCATAAATGACTCTATTCATAGAAATGATAGGGGTGTCTATATTTTTGATTCCCCATGTGTCTTATTATTCCATCATCTGTTCATGGGTCTCAGAAAATACATAAATTGAAAAAGTTTATTTCATGACTTTAATAAAAGACATAATGGTCCTATTACGTTCCGAGAGATTTTATTGACGTATTTCATATGCATTTTATTCATTTATACATGTACATTGACCCATGACCAGATGGCGTTATATACACGTATATATGTATATTATATGTATATGGGATATGGAAAAGGGTTACGGCGTTATATACGCACCACCACCTGATCAGCTGGTATACGTTGATTATGTTGCCCATAGTGGCCGAAATGATATGATGGCATGCCCTCGGAGGCTTGATGATTTTATGAATGCATATACCCATGCATGGTATGACATTTATGCGCATATGCATGACATTATAAAAATGAAATGATTCACAGAGCTATGCAGAAATACATGTCGAGTCTTTTACTCCATGTTTCTCTCATGTCTATTATTTATTGATTTTCATTCCTTACATACTCGGTACATTATTTGTACTGATGTCCCTTTTGCCTGGGGACGCTGCGTTTCATGCCCGCAGGTCTTGATAGACAGGTCGAGAGTCCTCCAAGTAGGCGATCAACTCAGCGAAAGATGTTGGTGCACTCCATTTGCTTCGGAGTTGCTTGTTTGGTCAATATGATTTAGATGTGTATTGTTTGGTATGGCGGGGCTCTGTCCCTACCTTTTTGACAATTATGTATTCTTAAAGGTTTGTAGATAGAGGCCATTTACGTAAAAGATTGTATGGCCTTGTCGGCCTATGTTCAGTGTACGAGTGGTTATTTTGGTCTTAGAGGCCCGTATGTCTTAAGTATAAGTTGGTATTTCATGTTGTATTCTACTTATCTCACGACAGTCTCCCCGGCTCAGTTATCTATGATAGTATGATACGAAAAGATACATTATGTTGGTACTCGGTTGAGCAAGGTACCGGGTGCCCGTCTCGGCCCATTGGTTTGGGTCGTGACATCATGTCTCCTTGATAATTATTTTTCCTGCTTTGCATCAAGTCTTGTCTTGGAGAAGGAATTATAGGCATCCCGACATCCTTCCCACTAGTCAATACTTTAGTACTAGCTGCAGCATATCCAATCAATTCCTTTCCATTGTTTTCATCCATTACTTCCTCTTCCACCTGCCTGAGCTCTGGATTAGCTACCCAGCACTCACTATCCATGCGACCTTGCTTCTTGCAATTCTTACAGTACTTAGGCATATAATCATACCTAATTTTGATCCACTTAAATTCTTCAGGCCCAGTTTCATCCTCCTCCTCCATAATCTTTATTCGTTGAGGGGATTTTGATAACAAATTCACCTCCATCTTCTCTTTTGCACAACTAGGTCGTGTACCATTTTGTGTGGCTAAGTCAACATGTAATGGCTTTCCTACAACACTTGCCAACTAAAACACAAAATCGTTTCCAAAGAAATTAAGAGGCAAGTCTTGAAAAGAGATCCAAGCAATAACAACTGGAGTTTCTTCCTCAAGTTTCCACCAAGGATTCCACTTTGTACACCTCATCTGCCACATCTCCCCTTGTATTTTCAAATAATAAGTGGTCTTTTATAATAAATGGATATAATCATCCATTAATAAGAGCTTAATAAGGACATGACTATATTCAATTAATCCCATTGAGCGAGGACCTTTTAACTCACACTATATTGGGATATTCTTATGTAATTCTTGAATAACAGGCTTACCATATGAAAATTTACCTAATACTGCAAAGTACAATCCTTGTTGTGCAATGGATTGACACACCTCATGTTTCTTCCAATGCACTATTGGTTCACCATGAAGATATTCGATAGGTTTTATAGTTACGTGGGGCAGTGGCTGCATGGGGGTTGTGTGGACTATGGTTTGTATTAGCTATTATAGGCTGTGGGAGTTGTATGGACGACTGACCAGCCCCAGTAGGTGGCTGGCCAGTGAGCAGAGAAGCCATCGAAGGCTTGCACAAGCTTTGTCTTTCTTCTCACGTCGCCTATCACCAGAGCTACCCCTAGGTCTCCAGAGATCTTATAGGTTCAAATTTTTGGATGAGTGATTCTCACTTTAGAAGCTTAAGTTGAAAATGTGGACCGAGGTATGCATTTTGTGGAAACGATCTCGGTACAGTATTTTGATTGCTCCAATTGGTTCGTATCGTATTTTTGGGCTTAAGTGTATGCCCGAAATCGAATTCGAAGGCCCGTAAGTTGATTTGTGTTATTTTTCCGAAAGTTGGTAATTTAAAAGGTTAGAATTTTGATAATTTTGACTCTAGGTTGAATTCATAGCTATCATGTTTGGATTTTTATCTCAGAACTTGGAATAGGTCCATTTTGTCATTTGGAACTCATCCGCAAAGTTTGGCATCATTCCGAGTTGATTTGATAGGTATTTGACATGCGGTTGTAGTTTTAGAAGTTCTTGAGTTTCATGCTGATTTCATGTGTTTTGGAGGTCCGATTCATGGTTTCGGATGTTATTTTGATTATTTGATCACACGAGCAAATTTGTGTCATGTTTTTAGACTTGTGTTGATTTTTGGTTTGGAGCCCCAAGGGCCGGGGTAAGTTTCAGACGCGTTCCAGTGTGTTTTCAAGAGCTTTAGTGGTTGGTTTTGATTATGTGTTGTAGGTCTCGCATTTGCGAGATATAGATCGAATTAGCGATATTAGACTGAAGTCTTCTAGGTTCGTATTTGTGAACCAAGAGTTCACATTTGCGATGGGGGGGGGGTGGGTATACAGACCTCCAAATCAATATTCGGACACGCTCTTAAGTCCAAAATCACTATTAGAACAAGCAACACTCCATTCCGGAGTCGTCTACACAAAAGTCAAACTATGGTCAACTCTTCGAATTTAAACTTCCAACTTTGGGACTAAGTATCTCATTTCGCTCCGAAACTCACCCGAACTATGGCCTTCCTTAAATATAGTGGTATACTCTTCCAATAAAGTATACCGTTGTATACCCCAATCGTTCGTGCATTTTACTCTTCCTTACCAAGCATCCCATACAACACAATACCAAACAACCCTCTATTCCCGCCTCCGGTCTGCCAATCCGCAGCACTCATAGGGCAGTGTTACTAAGGTTTACCGTTCCATTGCCTTTCTCCTTCCCTGTAGCTTCTTCACCTGCACCCTCATTGATTGTAGCTTCTACAAATGACCCTGCACCTACTCCAGTTGATTCTTCAGTGTTCTGTATTATGGTTTGATCAAGAGCTTCAACCCTAGTTTCCTACATCATAGGGTTTACAGTAGCTTATGAATCTATTATGCCAGACTTCTTTGCATGATCATTGTTGTGAGCATTCTTATCTGCATTATTGTTTACCTTCATCTTTTTAACTTCTTCTCCCCATGATGTGCCTCTATTGCTTGTTGCATCAGTTGTTCCAATTCCCCTTAAGCTATCATCAATAGCGTGTGGAGGTACCTCTGGACAAGATTGATTTGTATTGACATTCAAAGATTCATTACTCGTTCCAAACCTTCTAGCAACCCAGTCAACTGTTCTCTCCTTATTTTTATTCTCCCCAATCCCAGTAATAGGAGGATTAGGTGTTGCTCCCTTAGCCGCAATTTGAATCCCAGAACCACTAGGATTTGTAGCATCTTTCCTAGTTGTTGTAGCCTCTTTTTGCCCTAGAGTTTGGTCCCGTGTCTCAAACACCACCATAGCATTTTTATTTTCCTCCTCTACAGCTAGCACATCAAATGAATTCTTTGTTGCAACCACTTGATCCTTGCCTTTGCCTTCGACATTAACCATATGTTTCCTAGCTGCCTCTTCTATAATATAACCTCTCATGTCTCTTTGATATTTATTTTTCCTTCTTTGCATCTAGTCTTGTCTTAGAGTAGGATTTAAAGGTTTCCCTACAACCTTCCCTCTAATCAATAGTTTAGTACTAGCTGCAGTCGTTCCAATCAATTTCTTTCTATTATTTTCATCCACTTCCTCATCCACCTTCCTAAGCTCTGGATTAGCTACCCAACACTCACTTTCCTTGTGACCTTGCTTCTTGAAATTCTTATAGTACTTAAGCATATAATCATACCTAATTTAGATCCACTTAGATTCTTCAGGACCAGTTTCATCCTTCTCCTTCATAATCTTGATTCATTGAGGGAAGTTTGATAACGAATTCACCTCTATCTTTACCTTGGCACAACTAGGTCGTGTACCATTTTGTGTGGCTAAGTCAACATGTAATGGTTTCCTACAACACTTGCCAATGAAAACACAATATTTTCCAAAGAAATTAGGAGGCAAGTCTTGAAAAGAGATCCAAGCAATAAGAACTGGAGTTTCTTCCTTAGGTTTCCACCAAGGATTTCACTTTGTACACCTCATCTGCCACGTCTCCCCTTGTATTTTCAAATAATAAGCGGGATTTGATAATAAATGGATATAATCCTCTATTAATGATAGCTTAATAAGGACATGACTGTCTTCAATTAATCTAATTGAGCAAGGACCCTTTAACTCACACTGTATAGGAATATTCTTACGTAATTCTTGAATAGCAGGCGTACCATATGAAAATTTACCCAATACTGCTAAGTGCAATCCCTGTTGTGCACTAGATTGGCGCACCTCCTACTTCTTCCAACACACTACTGGTTCACCATGAAGATATTCGATATGTTTTAGAGTTACGTGGGGCAGACGCTGCATAGGCACATTTAATGTTATAGGTTGAAGACGTTTTGCATAATTCTGGGTAGGATTAGTGTTTGTAACTATTATGGGTTGTGGGGGTGGTGTGGACAACTGACCAGCCCTATTAGGTGGCTGGCCAATAGCCGAAGAAGCCATCGAAGGTCTACATAAGCTTCGTCTTTTTTCTCACGTCGCCTGTCGCCAGACCTAACCCTAGGTCGCCAGAGATCCTATGGGTTCAAATTTTTGGATGAGTGATTCTCACTTTAGAAGCTTAAGTTGAATATGTGGACCGAGATTTGTCTTTTATGGAAATGATCCCGGAACGGTGTTTTGATGGCTCCGATGGATTCGTATCATTATTTTGGACTTGGGTGTATGCCCATAATCGAATTCGGAGGTCCGTAAGTTGATTTATAATATTTTGCAGAAAGTTGGTAATTTAAAAGCTTAGAATTTTAAAAAATTTGACCGTAGGTTGACTTCATAGCTATCGGGTTTGGATTTCTATCTCGGGATAGAACAGGTCCATTTTGTCATTTGGAACTCATACGCAAAGTTTGGCGTCATTATGAGTTGATTTGATAGGTATCAGACGCGTGATTGTGTTTTTAGAAGTTCTTGAGTTTCATGTTGATTTCATGTGTTTTGGAGGTCCGATTCGTGGTTTCGGGTGTTATTTTAATGATTTGATCGTGCGAGCGAGTTCGTGTCATATTTTTAGGCTTGTGTTGATGGTTGGGTTTGAGCCCTGAGGGCTCGGGTGAGTTTCAGATGCATTCCAAAGTGTTTGAAAGAGTTTTAGTTGTTGGTTTTGATCATGTGTTGTAGTAAGTCTCACATTTGTGAGATATAGGACAAATATGTGATATTAGACTGAAGTCTGCTAGGTTCGCATTTGCGAACCAAGAGTTCGCATTTGCGATCACATAGGTCGCATTTGCGATCACATAGGTTGTATTTGCGAAATGTCTATCGTTCGCATTTGCGAACATAATGTCGCATTTGCGACTGTAGCAGGGATGTGAGGCATTTTTTTATTGCGATAATTTCTTTGGGGTACGCAAATGTGAACCCCAGGTCGCAATTGCGACTGGATATAAAAGCTAAGAGACGTGATTTTAGTGTCATTTTCACATCTTTGAACCCTAGACTCGATATGAGGCAATGTTGAAGAGGGGTTTTAATCTACAATCATTGGGTAAGTGATTTTGTTCAATTTTCAACTATTTTACATGATTATATGTGAGTTTTAACATCAAAATTATGAGAATCAAAATGAAATTTTGAGAAACATTGTCTATATTTTGAAAAATGAGAATGAGTCTTGATAGTCGATTTGGACTCACATTTTGAAACAAAATACATGTAAAGACTTGTGGGGTTGTGGGTAGTCAGAATCTACCCTTGGACCCGGATTTCGCCTAGGCGAGCTCGGGGTTGACTTTTGTTGATTTTTGAGGAATTGTGTAAAGATCATAGCTTTTGGCACGACCCCAAATTTTCCTCCGTAGGATGTCGTGATGGCACCCGGTGTCTAACACTAGGTAAGCCTAACACTTACTAAATTGAATGACATAATTTAACCAAAACAACTATTAAACATAAACCATATACTTTTAGATAAAGACAACAATCCCAACATGATACAATGTCCCAAAACTGGTAGTACTAGTCATAAGCTCTACTGAGTTTACTAGAGAATTTCTAACTACAACTGTTTCGGAATAGAAATAAACTGTAAAAATAAACTTTAGAAGGTGACTCTGAGGCATGCGAACGTGATGGCAGGTATACCTTGAGTCTCCACAGCAATATCCGATCAGCTATCTATTGATCAACAAACTCCGAAGTACCTGAATCTGCACAAAAAAGTATAGAAAGCGTAGTATGAGTACACCACAATGGTACCCAACAAGTATCAAGACTAACTTCGGTGGAGTAGTGACGAGGGACAGTCAAGACACCTACTAGACTTAATAACATGTACAAGTATGAATGTGAAACTAATAGAGAACAATATCAATATAAAGCTAAGCATGGTAAAAAGAACAAAACAATAATCACAAACAAAACTAGAAACAACTATAGCAACAGGGAACAACCAACATGTAATAGCGCCGTAGAGTAACCTGAACACAAGTGAAATCAAGTAAGAAAAACAAGTAACAACTCAATAAGAACAACCGCTTTCACATAAGATTAATTCAAGAATTTCCCCGAGGTACCACACCTCATAGTCACAAATCACGGGTCCCAATTCAAGAGCCCTAATCACTTGGCATCTTGAGCCCACATTAAAAATCACAACCGCATGGACAACTCACGTGATGCACAGACAACTCACGTGCCAATACCATTAATACTTCATATCTGCACGGACAACTCACGTGCTAAGGGATGATAATATCTCTTATCCGCACGGACAACTCACGTGCCAACAATAACAATAACTCCTAACTGCACGAACAACTCACGTGCCAATAATACAACTTTCGCACAGAAGGCAAGTATATGAGAGTACATGTAAATGATCAATAAAAATCAGGATTCATCTTCTTAAGACGATATGAGTGATTAATTATGTGTATGCTTGTGCAAGTGTTCTATCACAACTCGAATCAACAAGTAAGAGTAGAGACAACAAATGGCACATAAGAAACAACACAACAAAACGTAAAATGCATAACTCAAACAAGGTAGGCACACCACTACACAAATATCTTCAATTACAATGCCCCCAAGCCATCACAAATCATCCCCGACATAGCCCCCCTTGTCTCACCACATGCGCAACAATAAAGTAAATGCATGCCTTGTCTCGCCGCAATAATATTCCCACCTTGTCTCACCACATGAGCGAACCCACATATAGATATAACCCGCCTTGTCACGCTGCATGTGCAAATATCAATAGTAAACAAAGCACGGACAACTCACGTGCGAACATCCCGACAATCTCTCTCAACAGTATCATGTGTGCCAAAAATATCACAATACAATATAACAACTCGCACCACATGTGCCCATATGCCACAACATTTCCTTAAAATAATTTCAATTCCACAACTACACATAGCCCTTGGCTCAATGACTCTAAGTACAACAACAACAACCATAACACCGGAGTACGACAAGTAAATCAACACAATAGTCTCTAAACATAAAGAATGGAAGAACGAGCTCACAATGAAAGACATAACTAGTAATAATGGTTTCAAACAAGAATAAATCAACGATCGGAGAGATGATGTGTAACAACGATATAAAATAAGAGTATTTTAACAATGGCAGGGATAACATGTAACAATGATTTCCAAATAGGTACAACTCAACGATAAGAGAGATAACATGTAACAATGATTCCAAATAGGCACAACTCAACGATAAGAGAGATAAAATGTAACAATGATTCCAAATAAGGATAAGTCAACAATGGAAGGGGTAACAATAAATTCAATTAAGGTTAAGCAATTGCGGAAGAGATAACATTGCGATAAAATAGGCAACAACTCAAATTAAGGCATATAAGAGTATATTTGGCAACAAGGATATAACATAGAGGATTTAACATGATAAGACAACTTCATTCTAATGCACATAAGAACCTAAGAGTCTAAGCCGGTCAAATTTCCATATATAAGCCGTGCACACACTCGTCATCCCGTGTACACGTGATTCACGTAGTTCAAATAGTCCAAACAAACCAATCCCTACGGGGCAAGATACTTACCTCAAAATCCCTCAATCAATTCTCAAAAATAGCTTTTTCCTTACAATTCACCTCCACTCGACACAAATCTAACCAAAATCCACTTAATAACATCAAATAATGCAAGATAAATCAATTCCAATAATTAAAACTACGATCTTTACACAATTGCTCAAAAGTCAACAAAAGTCAACCTGGGACCCGCCCAGTAAATACCAAGTCCAATGGTAGATTCCGACTACGCATGACCCCACGAGTTCATATATGTGATTAGTTTCAAAATACGAGTCCAAATAAACTCTCAAAACCCAAATTCTTATCTTTCAAAAACTTGACAAAGAATCACAAATTTTCACTTTGATTCATATGATTTTGATGTTAAAATCTAAGATATATTGATGGAATATGATTAGAATCACTTACCCAAAGTTTGTAGATGAAAATACCTATTCAAAATAGCCTCTGACCTAGTCTAAGGTTCCAAAATATAAAAATAAGACCAAAACTCTCATCCCTCAGATTTTATTATAGTCGCAGGTGACGCAATTACGACCTGGGGTTCGCAAATGCTAGGAATCCATCGCAAAAAGCGAAGAATCTCACATCCCTACTATCAACGCAAATGTGATGATTTGTTTGCAAATGCGAACATGGACAATTCGCAAAAGCGATCACAGTGATCACAAATGCAACTAATGCCCAACCCAGGCCTGTATCGCAAATGTGATGGGGAGTTCGCAAATGCGAACTCTTCAGGCCACTTGCTCTTCGCAAATATGATGACGAGGCTCAGAGATGCGAGAGTCGCAAATGCGACCTATTTCTCGTAAATGCGAGATATGAGCACCAGCAAAAATATGAACCTCTTATGAACTCTCTGAAACACGTCAGAAACTCACACGAGCCCTCAGGGCTCCAAGACAAACATCAATACAAGTCTAAAAACATAACGCAAACTCGTTCATGTGATCGAATCATCAAAATAGCATTCGAAACCACGAATCGAACCTCAAAACACATGAATTCAACATGAAACTCAAGAACTTCTAAAAACACAACCGTGCATCCGATTCCTATCAAATCAACTAAGAATAACGCCAAACTTTGCGGACTTATTCCATGTCCTAAAACAAAAATCCAAACAGGATAGCTACGAAGTAAACCTACGGTCAAAATTATAAAAGTTCTAAGCCTTTAAATTGCTAACTTTCGGCAAAACAACACAAATCAACCGACGGAGCTCCGAAATTGATTCCGGGCATATGCCCAAGTCCAAAATCACGATAAGAACCTATCAGAGCCATCAAAACACCGCTACAGGGTCATTTCCATAAAAGTCAAACCTCGGTCAATATTTTCAATATAAGCTTCTAAAGTGAGAACCACTCATCCAAATTCATTCCGAATCATCCGAAACTCAAATCCAAGTATGCACGCAAGTCATAATGCACAATAGGAAGCTACTCAAGACCTCGAACCACTGAACGGAACCTTAAAGCTCAAAATGACTAGTCGAGTCATTACATTCCCCTCTTAAATAAACATTCATCCTCGAACGTGCCAAGAATCTCTCACAAGCCATCAAATCACTATATGAACTCACCATGCATATACACATTGGGGATCCCATGTCACCCCAAACCACATAAAATTGACAACATCATCTCAACCGCAGATTATTCCTTCTACGCACGTCGATAAGCTTTAGAATCAAAATTCCACATCTACCAAATGCCCTATTATCACATAAACACACTGTAAAATCCTCAACTAGCTACTACATCTCATTCATACACCCACAAGGTATAACCACACGACATAACACACCATCCATATGCCCATAGCAACAACTCTGCCCACAATAGCTGCCCATCACCATGCCCGGTACCGGCAACACACCCATATCGACTAGAACCTTGTTCCAAACCTTCACAATGCTGAAAATAATGCAAGAAACATGCGAAAATCATAACTACTCATCCGATCAACAAGCTACCTCAAACGCCACCTGGGCACATATATCGCAATCCAAACCCAACAAGCACAACTCGAATATGACTAAATATGAAAAGAGGAACACATGAGAGAACTGTCAAACAAGCCAAGTAGGCACAACTCCCCACTGATACCATACTACGGATCCAATCCACAAGGAAGAAGCAAGACACATGCAACAACCATAACAAATCTTACTTAATATGACCTCACCGCAGCGCATAGCTTTAGCACCAACACACCTATTCACAAAGAACATAAGGTCCCTATCCTTAACTTGGAATCACAAGTAAGGTAAACATCTCAGCAACTAAACCATCCTACTAACTCAACCTCATAGAACCAGAACCACAACACGTAACAACTTCCCATACATGTAGAGCACCCAAACCACAAGTCGGGCCAAACCATCCGAAGATTACATCAAAACCTACTATATTTAACTAACAGAAAGTCCACCCAAATCTCATGACCTACAATAGCAACCAAACCAGAATGATAGACACAGACTATTACAATAAAATTCTCAACTGGCATGAACACATAAACATAGTACAAGAATCAAAAAAACACAACCATATCTGAAGCAAGGTAGGATGAATCTTACCAATAAATGGGACCGGATTGAAGTAACACAAATGCATCTCTATACTCAACTGAAACCATACCTACAAGGACATCATATGGTGCATCGGCTTTGCCCAACCAGGAAGAGCATAACAATGGGCCCGACCTCCCCCTCTAGGGCAACCTCTACCCGTCTGACCTCCACCCCTAGCTGGCGGTACATGTATAGCAGCAACTGGAGCAGAACTCCTACCCTAAGTACCTCGCTATGACACATCTGTCCGTAGTCTGGGACAATCTCTCACCATGTGGCTGGTATCTCCACACTCAAAGCAACCTCTTCGCTGACGTGGTTATGGAAGCAATCACGTACGGGTACTCTGGGACCCATGCATATCTCAAACACCGCGTGAAGCATGAAGTGCAAACTAAATTGGCTGACCTACAAAACCTCTACCATAACGTGCCATGCCTCCGTAATAGAGATCAGTAGATCCTCCCGGTCCACGAGGCCTCTTAGCCTCCCTGTCCTCTCTCTCCTGACCTTTCATGCCCTCTAATCGGCGAGCGATCTCTACCACTTGCTGAAATGGAACATCCATCTCCAACTCCTGAGCCATGCTGAATCAGATACCATAACTGAGCCTCTCAATGAACCTGTGGACTCGCTCTCTAATTGTAGAAACCAAAGCATGTGCATGCCTGGACAAATCACTGAATTTAATAGCATACTTTGTGTCACGACCCAATTTCTCCCTCCATGAACCATCGTGACAGCACCTAGTCTCTATGACTAGATAAGCCTAACACTTTTGCGGAAGTGAAACTAAAGCATGAACATTAACTACTAACAGTAACAAATATCTAATAAGCAACTGAATGCCACTCGGCATATACAATTAACACCTCTGAAAATGTACAAAACAATTTCCCAAAACCCGGAATACTGTAAGTCACAAGATACTAAGAAGTCTTAACCATTCTAAACATCATTTCTACAGAAAAAATGAAAAATGATCATAGGGGGATAGAGGGGGACTCCGAGGATCTGCGGACGTGAGCAGATTTTCCTTGAAGTCTCTAATAAGCAGCAACGACTACAACTAGTGATGAGGCTGGTAAGATGAACCTGGATCTGTACACAAAAAACATGTGCAGGAAAGGGCGTGAGTACACCACAACGGTACCCAGTAAGTGCCAAGCCTAACCTCGGTCGAGTAGTGACGAGATCAGATCAGGGCCCTACTGGTATAAATATAATGAAATAAGACAGAATGAAATATCGCAGCAAAATAAATACAGAAATTTATGAGGAATAGAATTAATGAATGACAACAGCTCAGAACATAGTGATAACAACAGGGGATCTCTCGATATACCGTCTCGTAGTCCCAAACGTAAATGTGCAGGGGGATCTCCCGGAATACCATTCCGTAGTCCCAAAATAAATATGCAGCACAACCCATCGAAATAACAGTTACAGCAAGAATTCCTACAGTTTAGACTAAGTTCAAGTCAAGGAAAGCAGGTAATTTCACTGAACATACTGCACAGAGTTCAAATAGGCAGTCTAACAAGTAGGCATGCTATTCTAGTCTAAATAGGATAGTTACATATGCTAGTGTGTTTCAAATAAGGAGAAAAACAAGTTATGACTTAGTGAAAAATGGAGTTTTACAACAAATAGCCAGTGTACGTACTCATCACCTCACGTACACGGCGCTCAAATATCAAAAAGTACCAAATCCTAAGGGGAGTTTCCCCCACACAAGGTTAGGCAAGCCACTTACCTCGAACCAAGCTCAATCAATCAGTCACAATGCCTTTACAACGGATATCCGGCTCCGAGTGGCCCAAATCTAACCAAAATCAATTACATAGCATAAATATAACTACAAGAAACTAATCTAGCTAATTAAATCAAATCTAACGCAAGAAATTGAAAAATCACTCAAAAAGCCTCCCCGAGCCCACGTCTCGGTATCGGGTAAAATTCACAAAATACAATCACCCATTCACTCACGAGTTCACTCGTACCAAAATTACTCAAATTCGATACCAAAATCTCAATCAAAACCCCAAAATTTGGCCTAAGCACTTTTCTAAATTTTCACCCCAAATCCGAAATTAAATGATAAAATTAATGATAGATTAGTGGGATATAACCATAAAGGAGTTATGAATCATTACCCAATGACTTCCTCTGAAAATCTCTGGAAATTTTGTCTTCTACCAAGCTCCCAATTCAATTTTGTGATATGAACTCAAAACCCTCGTTTTTGAAATTTAATACTGCCCAGTGATTCCTTAATCGCGATCGCGGAAATAGCCTCGCGATCGCGAGGAACAACTTTGCTGCCTCAACAATTAACTCTACGCGATTACGTAAACCACCATATGAACACGATGCTCTGGATCCCATACTCACGTGATAGCGAACATCCTCACGTGTTCGCGATGAACAAAGCGCGTGGCCCAGCTTTGGTCCACTTAACCCTACGCGAACACGACCTTGTCTCTGCGTTCGCGAAGCACGACTCACATCACTACGTGTTCGCATGCCCATGTCCGCAAATGCAAAGAACAATTCCATACTTTGCCCAGCTAAGCCTACGCGATCGCGGATCACTCCACGCGATCGCGTATAAGGAAACCAGAACTCAGACACCAGAAAACTTCAGCAACCTCCTAAGTCCAAAAATCGATCCGTTGGGCGTTCGAAACTCACCCGAGGACCTCGCGACCTCAACCAAGCATACCAACCAATCCTAAAACACCATACAAACTTAGTCGAGCCCTCAAACCACATCAAACAACGCAAAAATCAAGAATCACCCTCCAATTCAAACTTAAAGAACTTAAAACTTCAAAATTCGACAACCGACGCCGAAACCAACCAAACCATGTCCGATTGACCCCAAATTTTGCACACAAGTCATATTCAACATTACGGACCTACTCCAACTTCCGGAATCGGATTCCGAACCCGATATCAAAATTTTCACTACCGGTCCAAAACTCTAAAAATTCGACTTTTGCCAATTCAAGCCTAAATAAGTTACGGACCTCCAAAACACAATCCGGACATGCCCTAAGTCCAAAATCACCTAACGGAGCTAACGGAACTGACAAAACTCTATTCCGGGGTCTTCTTCACATAGTTCCTACTACGGTGCCAATCCTAAGGCTTAAACCTCTATTTACGGACTAAGTGTCCCAAACACTTCAAAAAACCAAAATGAAACCTCCCGGCAAGTCACAATAGCAGAAAATGATACGGGGGAACTAGTTAAATAGGGGATGGGGGCTATAACACTCAAGACGACCAGCCGGGTCGTCACATCCTCCCCCTCTTAAAATAATCATTTTTCCTCGACTGAGTATAGAGACATACCTGAAGCTATGAAAAGATGAGGATAACGACTGCGCATATCCTGCTCGGTCTCCCAAATTTCCTCCTCGACCGGCTGGCCTCGCTACTGAACCTTTACTAATGCAGTGTTCTTTGACCTCAGCTTCCGAACCTTCCTGTCCAAAATAGCCACTGGCTCCTCAATGTAGGATAGATCCCTGTCCAACTGGGCTGAGCTGAAATCCAACACATGAGATTGATCACCGTGATACATCTGGAGCATCGAAACTTGAAATACCGGATGAACTCCTGCTAGGCTGGGAGGTAAGTCAAGCTCATAAGCAACTTCCCTAACTCGCCGCAACACCTCAAAGGGGCCAATAAACCTTGGGCTCAGCTTGCCCCTCTTTCCGAACCTCATAACGCCCTTCATAGGCGAAACCCGAAGCAGGACCCACTCTCCAACCATGAATGCAACATCGCGAACCTTCCGGTTCACATAGCTTTTCTGTCTCGACTGGGTTGTGTGAAGTCTGTCCTGAATCACCTTCACCTTCTCCAAGGCATCCTGAACCAAGCCTGTACCCAATAATCCGGCCTCTCCCGGCTCGAACCAACCTACTGGAGACCGACACCGCCTACCATACAGAGCCTCATACGGTGCCATCTGAATGCTGGATTGATAAATTTTATTGTAGGCAAACTCTGCAAGTGGCAAGAACTGATCCCAAGAACCTCCAAACTTCATCACACACGCACAGAGCATATCCTCAAGAATCTGAATAGTGTGCTCGGACTGCCCGTCCGTCTGAGGGTGAAAAGCTATGCTCAACTCCACCCGAGTACCCAACTCCTGCTGTACGGCTCTCCAGAACCGTGATGTAAACTGCGTGCCCCGGTCAGAGATGATAGATACCGGTACACCATGAAGTCTGACAATATCTCGGATATAAACTCGAGCCAGCTGCTCGGAAGAATAGGTAGTCATCACATGAATGAAATGAGCTAGCTTGGTCAGCCTGTCCACAATCACCCAAACTACATCAAACTTCCACTGAGTCCTTGGGAGTCCAACAACGAAGTCCATAGTGATCCGCTCCCATTTCCACTCTAGAATCTCTATCTTCTGAAGCAACCCACCAGGTCGCTGATGCTCATACTTCACCTGCTGGCAATTTAGACATCTAGCCACATACTCTACTATGTCCTTCATCATCCTCCTCCACCAATAATGTTGCCTCAGTTCTTGATACATCTTCGCGGCACCCAGATGAATGGAGTACCATGAGCTGTGAGCCTCCTGGAGAATCAACACATGCAAACCGTCCACATTGGGCACACATAACCTGCCCTGCATCCTCAATGCACCATCCTACACAATAGTGACCTCTTTAGCATCACCGTGCTAGACCGTGTCCTTAAGGACAAGAAGATGGGGGTCATCATACTGACGTTCCCTGATACGATCATAAAGGGAAGATCGAGAGACCACACAAGCCAATACTCGACTCGGCTCAAAAATATCCAATCTCACAAACTGGCTGACTAAGGCTAGAACATCCAACGCCATGGGCCTCTCTGCTGCTGGTAGATAAGCTAAACTCCCCAAACTCGCTGCCCGGCGACTCAAAGCATCAACCACCACATTGGCCTTCCCCGGGTGGTACAAAATGGTGATGTCATAATCCTTAAGCAGCTCTTACCACCTCCTCTGACGCAAATTAAGATCCTTTTGCTTGAACAGATGCTGCAAACTCTGGTGATTAGTGTAGATCTTACAAGGAACGCCGTACAAATAGTGCCTCTAAATCTTCAAGGCATGAACAATAGCTGCTAGCTCAAGGTCGTGGACAAGATTGTTCTTTTCATGCACCTTAAGTTGTCTGGATGCATAGGCAATCACCCTACGGTCCTGCATCAACACCACGCCGAGGCCAACTCATGACGGATCACAATAAACTGTATAAGACTCCAACCCTGAAGGCAATACCAATACTAAGGCTGTAGTCAAAGCTGTCTTGAGCATATGAAAGCTCTCCTCATACTCCTCTGTCCACCTGAACGGAGCACCCTTCTAGGTCAGCCTTTTCATAGGTGCTGCAATAGAAGAAAATCCCTTAACAAACCGACAGTAATACCCCGCCAACCCAAGAAAACTCCGGATTTATCTAGATGAGGACGGTCTGGGCCAACTCTGCACTGCTTCCACCTTCTTCGGATCCACTTTGATCCCCTCACTCGACACAATATGACCCAAAAATGCCACGAAGTCTAACCAGAACTCACATTTTGAGAACTTGGCATACAACTTCTTTTCTTTCAAAGTTTGAAGCACTGTCCTCAGGTGCTGCTCATGATCTTCCCGAGTACTAGAATACAGTAGTATGTCATCAATGAATACGATGATGAAAGAATCAATATAGGGCCGGAACACACTATGCATCAAGTGCATAAAAGCAGCTGGGGCATTGGTCAGCCCAAAAGACATAACGATAAACTCATAGTGACCATATCTGGTCGTGAAAGTAGTCTTCAGGATATCTGGCTCCCGAATCTTCAATTGATGGTATCCTGAATGCAAGTCAATCTTGGAAAACACTTTGGCACCCTGTAACTGATCAAATAGGTCATCAATACGAGGCAAATGATACATGTTCTTCACTGTGACTTTGTTCAACTGGCGATAATAAATACACATACGCATAGAACTATCACTTTTCTTCACAAACAAGGCAGGAGCACCCCAAGGTGACACACAGGACCGAATGAAGCCCTTATTAAGCAACTCCTGCAACTGCTCCTTCAACTCCTTCAACTCAGGAGGAGCCATACGGTATGGAGGAATAGAGATGGGCTGAGTGCCCGACAACAAATCAATGCTGAAATCAATATCTCTGTCGGGCGGCATGCTCAGAAGATCAGCTGGGAACACATCTGGATAGTCCCTCACTACAGGAACTGACTCAACTGTAGGGGTATCAATACTGACATCTCTCACATAAGCTAGATACGCGTCACACCCCTTCTCAACTATTCGTTGAGCTTTAAGAAATGAAATAACTCTACGGGGAGTATACTCTAAGGTACCTCTCCACTCTAATCGCGGTAAGCCTGGCATAGCCAGCGTCACGGTCTTAGCGTGACAATCAAGAATAGCATAATGGGGCGACAACCAGTCCATGCCCAAGATAACATCAAAATCTACCATGCTGAGTAATAATAAGTCGGCTCTGGTTTCAGAACCACTAAGAACAATCAAACATGACCGATACACGTGGTCCACAACAAGAGAATCTCCCACATGAGTAGACACATAAACAGGTAAACTCAAAGAATCCCGAGATACGCCCAAATGTGGGGCAAAATAAGAGGACACATATGAATACGTAGAGCCTAGGTCAAATAATACCGACGCATCTCTATGACTGAGTTGAACAATACCTGTAATGATATAGTTGGAAGCAACTGCCTCTGTACAAGCTAGAAGAGCATAATACCTGGACTAGCCTCCCCCTCTAGGGCAACCTCGACCTCCCCGACCTCCACCTCGAGCTGGCTGAGCAGGGGGGCGATAGGTGGTGCTGGAGTCATGGCCTAAGGACCCGGTGGAGCATGTGGTAGCTGAGAAGTCTGTGGAGGTGCAACCCTCCTATGTCTTGGGCAATCCCTCACCATATGGCGGGTGTCTCCATACTCAAAACAACCCCTCGGAGGGCATGGCTGCTGCGACTGACTCGGGCCAGGTCTGCTGGACTGGCCACTAAAAGCACCCCGAGTAGGAGGCACACTAGATATTGGCGGTGCATAATAAGACTCCCGGGGCCTAGAAGGGGCAGTAACACCACTGGCGGCTGGAAGAGTTGAATGAATGGGGCAACCCACATAACCCCTACCATGGCGGACTGCGGGGGCACGAGCTCCAGAATAAGAACCAGTCTCTCGAGACCTCTTGGCCTCTCTCTTCTCTCGGTCCCGAGAAAGCGTGCTCTCTAATCTCCTAGCAATACTCACAACCTGCTGGTAAGGAATATCCATCACCAGCTCCCTGACCACACTAATGCTGATACTGGGGTGTAGTCCCTCAATAAATTGTCGAACCCTCTCTCGAACTATGGCAACCAAGGCCGGTGCATATCGGGCCAAATCATTGAAGCAGATTGCATACTCTGACACAGTCACAGCACCATGGCGCAGCTTCTCAAACTCCACGCACCATGAGGTCCTGAGGCTCTGAGGAACATACTCTCTCAAAAACATGTTCGAGAACTGAGTCCATGCAAGTGAAGCTACCTCATCCGGACTACTCAACTCATAAGAATGCCACCACTGATAGGCTGGTCCTCTAAGCTGGAAAGTGGTAAAAGAAACCCCACTCATCTCCGCTACGCCCATAGTACGGAGAATACGATGACCTTCCTCTAGAAAACCCTGAGCATCATCTGTAGCCAATCCGCTGAAGGTAGGTGGGTGGTACTTCTGGTACCTCTCAAGTCTGGGCAGCTCCGCCTCAGAAGTGGCTGTCCTAGTCTCTTGCTAGTGGCGGTATAGGAATGAACTCTACGGCCTGATCAACCTGAACCCTCTGCTCAGGAGTGTGGGCTGCGGGAGTCTGCACCCCTCCCCCGGCCTGAGATGTGGCGGGAGCTAACCAAATCAATCTAGCCTGAGCTAAGGTGCTGAACATGCTCATTAACTGGGCTAGAGTCTCCTGGTAGGTTGGTGCAGCAATAGGAACCTCCAGTGCCTGCCCTCTAGCTGGAACTGCTGGGGGTTCCTCTGTCAGAGCTCGCACGGGTGCTTTGGCTGCAACATGTGGCCGTACTCTACCCCGGCTCTGACCTCTGGCGGCTTTAGTAGGGGGCACGAGTGCCTGGTCGTCAGGATCTGCGAGAAAGAATGGAATAGAGAATTTTTAGAATTTGATGCCAATAACTCGCACGACAAGGAATCAAAAGAAGTATGTTTGTTCCTAACAGTTCAATAGCCTCCCGAAGATATGTACATACATCTCTGTACCGATCCGAAAGACTCTATTAAACCGGCTTGTGACTCATGACTCCAATGAACCTAGAGCTCTGATACCAACTTATCACGAACCAATTTCTCCCTCCGTGAACCGTCATGACGGCACCTAGTCTCTACGACTAGGTAAGCCTAACACTTTTGCGGAAGTGAAACTAAAGCATAAACATTAACTACTAACAGTAATAAATATCTAATAAGCAACTGAATGCCACTCGGCATATACAATTAATACCTCTGAAAATATACAAAATAATTTTCCAAAACCCGGAATACCGTAAGTCACAAGCTACTAAGAAGTCTTAACCGTTCTATACATCATTTCTATAGAAAGAAGGAAAAATGAACATAGGGGGATAGAGGGGGACTCAGAGGATCTACGGAGGTGAGCAGATGTACCTTGAAGTCTCCAATAAGCAGTAGCGACTGCAACTAGTGATGAGGCTGGTAAGATGAACCTGGATATGCACATGAAAAACATGTGCAAGAAAGGGCGTGAGTACACCACAACGGTACCCAGTAAGTGCCAAGCCTAACTTTGGTCGAGTAGTGACGAGATCAAATCAGGGCCCTACTGGTATAAATATAATGAAATAAGACAGAATGAAATATCGCAGCAAAATAAATACAGAAATCTAACAGGAATAGAATCAATGAAAGACAACAGCTCAGAACACAGTGGTAACAATAGGGGATCTCCCGAGATACCGTCTCGAAGTCCCAAACGTAAATGTGTAGGGGGGTCTCCCGGAATACCGTTCCGTAGTCCCAAAATAAATATGCAAAATAGAGAGATCTCCCGGAATACTGTTCCGTAGTCCCAAAGTAAATATGCAGTACATGGGGATCTCCCGGAATACCGTTCCGTAGTCCCAAAATAAATATGCAGCACAACCCACTGAAATAATAGTTACAGCAAGAATTCCTACAGTTTAGACTAAGTTAAAGTCAAGGAAAGCAGGTAATTTTACCTCACGTACACGGCGCTCACATATCAAACAGTACGAAATCCTAAGGGGAGCTTCCCCCACACAAGGTTAGGCAAGCCACTTACCTCGAACCAAGCTCACTCAATCAGTCACAATGCCTTTCTCACAAATATCCGACTCCTAGTGGCCCAAATCTAGCCAAAATCAATTACATAGCATAAATATAACTACAAGAAACTAATGTAGCTAATGAAATCAAAGCTAACGCAAGAAATTAAAAAATTGCTCAAAAAGCCTCCCCGGGCCCACGTCTCAGAATCGGGTAAAGTCATAAAATACAATCACCCATTCACTCACGAGTTCACACGTACCAAAATTACTCAAATCCGATACCAAAATCTCGATCAAAACCCCAAAATTTGGCCTAAGAACGTTTCTCAATTTCCCTCCAAATTTTCACCCCAAATCCGAAATTAAATGATAAAATTAATGATAGATTAGTGGGATATAACCATAAATAAGTTAAAAATCATTACCCAATGACTTCCTCTGAAAATCTCTCGAAAGTTCGTCTTCTACCGAGCTCCCAATTCAATTTGGTGATATGAACTCAAAACCTTCGTTTTTGAATTTTAATACTGCCCAGTGATTCCTTAATCGCGATCGCGGAAACAGCCTCGCGATCGCCAAGAACAACTTTGCTGCGCCGACAACTAACTCTACGCGATTGCGTAAACCACCATGCGAACGCGATGCTCTGGCTCCCATACTCTCGTGATCGCGAACGTCCTCACGCGTTCGCGATGAGCAAAGCGCGTGGCCCAGCTTTGGTCCACTTAACCCTACGCGAACGCGACCTTGCCTCTGCGTTCGCGAAGCACCACCTCACATCACTACGCGTTTGCATGCCCATGTCTGTGAACGCGAAGAAAAATTCCATCCTCTGCCCAGCTAAGCCTACGCGATCATGGAACATCCCATGCGATCGCGTATAAGGAAACCAGAACTCAAACACCAGAAAACTTCAGCAACCTCCTAAGTCCAAAAATCGATCTGTTGGGCATCTAAAACTCACCCGAGGCCCTTGAGACCTCAACCAAGCATACAAACCAATCCTAAAATACCATATGAACTTAGTCGAGCCCTCAAACCACATCAATCAATGCAAAAATCAAGAATCACCCTTCAATTTAAACTTAAAGAACTTGAAACTTCAAAATTCAACAACTGACATAGAAACCAACCAAACCACGTCTGCTTGACACCAAATTATGTACACAAGTCATATTCGACATTACAGACCTACTCCAACTTCCGGAATTGGATTCCGACGCCAATATCAAAATTTCCACTACCGGTCCAAAACTCTAAAAATTTGACTTTTTCCAATTCAAGCCTAAATAAGTTACGGACCTCCAAAATACAATCCGGACACGCTCCTAAGTCGAAAATCACCTAACAAAGCTAACAGAACTGATGGAACTCTATTACGGAGTCGTCTCCACACAGTTTTGACTACGGTGCCAATCCTAGGGCTTAAACCTCCATTTAGGGACTAAGTGTCCCAAACACTTCCAAAAACCAAAATGAGACCTCCCGGCAAGTCACAATAGCAGAAAAAGATACGGGGGAAGCAGTTAAATAGGGGATCGGGGCTATAACTCTCAAGATGACTGGCCGGGTCGTCATATCTCTAACACTAACATAGTACCCTGACGCAGCTACTTAAACTCCGTGCTCCACGCATCCCAAAGGGTCTAGGGAACTAACTCTCTTAAGAACATCTCTGAACACTGAGTCAATGAAAGTGAGGCTGCATTGGCTGGGCTACCCTCCTCGTAAACCCGCCACCACTGATACGCTGCTCCTGACAGCTGAAATGTAGTAAAAGAAACCCAACTCGTCTCCACAATACCCATGGTTCAAAGAATACGGTGGAACTTCTTAAACCTCTCAAGTCTAAGCTCCTCCTCCTCAGATATTGTTGCCCTAACTGTGGGTGGAACCAGAACAACGGGTTGTGCTGGCATGATACCTGGAACATAACAAATGTGGACTCACTACTCTGGAGTACGGGTTGCGGGAGTCTGAGCTCCTCCTCCGGTCTATGAAGTAGCAGTGCAACCGGAATCAATACTGCGTGAGCCAATGCACCAAACATGCTCAGGAACCACGCTAAAGTCTCCTGAAGTACCAGGGTAGCAACATGCACCTCCGGTGCCTGTCCCCCAATTGGAACTATTGGTGGCTCCTCAGCTGCTGGTGGAAATGAAATAGGCAACAAATCCAATTAAGGCATATAAGAGTATATTTGGCAACAAGGGTAGAATATGAATCAATCAACTTCAAATAAAATGCGTAAGGGTAAATTTATCAATGGAGGATTTAACTTGATAATACAACTTCATTATAATGTACATAAGAACCTAAGAGTCTAAGCCGGTTAAATTTCAATATATAAGTTGTGCATATACTCGTCACCTCGTATACACGTCATTCACGTAGTTCAGATAGTCCAAACAAACTAATCCCTAGGGGGTAGTTCCCCCACACAACGTTAGACAACATACTTACCTCAAAAGTCCTCAATCAGTTCTCAAAAATAGCTTTTCCTTTACAATTCACCTCCGCTCAGCACAAATCTAACCAAAACCGACTTAATAATATCAATTAATGCAAGAGAAATCAATTCCAATAATTAAAGATACATTCTTTACACAATTGCTCAAAATCAACAAAAGTCAACCCGGGACTCACCCGGTCAAAACTTGGGTCCAACGGTAGATTCCGACAACAATGACCCCACGAGTTCATATATGTGATTAGTTTCAAAATCTGAGTCCAACTCAATTCTCAAAACCCAAATTCTTATTTTTCAAAAACTTGACAAACATTCATAAATTTCCACTTTGATTCACATGATTTTGATGTTACAATCTAAGATATGTTGATGGAATATGATTAGAAATAGATTAGAGTCACTTACCCAAAGTTTGTAGGTTCCCTCTTCAAAATTGCCTCCTACCGAGTCTAGGGTTCCAAAATATGAAAATGAGACCAAAACTCCTGTCCCCCGGCTTTTTGTCCAATCACAGATGTCGCAATTGAGACCTAAGGTTTGTAAATGCGAACCCCGCAAATGCTAGGAATCCATCGTAAAAACTAAGAATCTCACATCGCTACTATCAACACAAATGCGATGATTGTTTCGCAAATGCGAACATGGACAATTCGCAAAAGAGATCATAATGATCGCAAATGCAACAATGCCCAGCCCAAGCAAGTATCGCAAATTCGATGGGGAGTTCGCAAATGCAAACTCTTCAGGCCACTGTGCTCTTCAAAAATATGATGACGAGCCTCGCAAATGCAACAATCGCAAATGCGACCTATTTCTTGCAAATGCGAGATCTGAGCACCAGCAAAAATCTGAACCTCCTATGAACTCTCCGAAACTCGTCATAAACTCACCCGAGCCCTCAGAGCTCCAAACCAAACATCAATACAAGTCTAAAAACATAACCCAAACTCGCTCGTGTGATCAAATCATCAAAATATCATATGAAATCACGAATTGGACTTCAAAACACACGAATTCAACATGAAACTCAAGAACTTCTAAAAATACAACCGCGCGTTCGATTCCTATCAAATCAACTCAGAATGATGCCAAACTTTTCATACACATTCCAAATGACAAACAGACTTATTCCAAGACCCGAAATAGAAATCCAAATAGGGTAGCTATGAATTCAACCTACGGTCAACACAAATCAACCTATGGACCTCCGAAATCAATTCTGGGCATAGCCCAAGTCCAAAATCACGATACGAATATATCAGAGCCATCAAAACACCGCTACAAGGTCATTTCCACAAAAGTCAAACTCGGTCAACACTTTCAACTTAAGCTTCTAAAGTGTGAACCGCTCATCCAAATTTACTCAGAATCATTCGAAAATCAAATCCGAGCATGTATACAAGTGATAACGCACAATAGGAAGGTACTCAAGACCTCAAACCACTAAACGCAACCGTAAATCTCAAAAGGAATTTTGCAAAGATCATAGCTTTATTTATTGGAATTGATTTCTCTTGTATTATTTGATGTTATTAAATCGATTTTAGTTGGATTTGAGCCGAGCGGAGGTGAATTGTAAAGAAAAAATTGTTTTAGAGTATTGATTGAAGGCTTTAGCGGTAAGTATCTTGCCTAACGTTGTGTGGGAGAACTACCCCATATGGATTCATTTGTTTTACTATTTGAACTACGAGAAAGACGTGTACACGAGTTGACGAGTGTGTACGCGACGTATATGTGGAAATTTGACCGGTTAAGACTCTTAAGTTCTTATGTACATTAAAATGAAGTTGTCTTATCATGTTAAATCCTCCATTGCTAAGTTTACACTTACATATCTTATTTAAAGTTGATTGGTTTATGCTCTACCCTTTATTGGAAAATATACGCTTATATGTCTTAACTGAAGTTGTTACCTCTATTATTGCCACGTTATCTCTTCCGTAGTTGATTATCCTTAATTGAAGTTATTGTTATATCTTCCATTGTTGACTTATTCTTATTTGGAATCATTATTACATGTTATCTCTCTGATTGTTGAGTTACTCTTATTCGATATTGTTGTTACACATTGTCTTTCTTATTGTTGAGTTATTCTTACTGAAACAATTCTTACTTGTTATGTCTTTCATTGTGAGCTCGTTCTTCCATTTCTTTGTGTTTTGTAATTCTTGTGTTGATTTACTTGCCATACTCCCGTGTTATTGTTGTTTTTGTGGTACTCAATGTTGTCAAGCTGAGGGCTATGTGTGATTGTGGTATTGGAATTGTTTCGATGAAATGTTGTGGCATACGCGCACATGTAGTGCGAGTTTCTATATTTTGGTTTTGGCACACGTGATACTGTTGAGAGAATTGCCAGGGTGTTCGCACGTGATATTGTTGAACATTAGACAGCTGATCGAGTATTGCTGTAGACTTCAAGGTATACATGTCGTCGCGTTCGTAGGCCTCAGAGTCACGTTCTAAAGTTTTACTTTGTACTATTTAATTCTATTCCGGAATAATTGTATTTAGAGATTTGTTTTAGTGAACTCAGTAGAGCTAATGACTTGTACTACCGGTTTTGGGATGTTATATATCTACTTGGCATTGTTGGTTTTACATAGAAATTTTAGATTCATGTTTAATAGTTGATTGGTTAAAATTTATTATTAATTCAGTAAGTGTTAGGCTTACCTAGTCTTAGAGACTAGGTGTCATCACGACTCCTAAGGAGGGGTTTTGGGTAGTGACAAGTTGGTATTAGAGCTCTAGGTTCATAGGTGGTACGAGTCATAAGCAAGTTTAGTAGAGTCTTGCAGATCGGTTTAGAGACGTCTATACTTATCTTCAAGAGGCTACGGAACTATTAGGAAAAAATAACTTCTTTTATTCATATCGTGCAAGTTTATTGATATTGGAGTTTGAGCCTTTTTCATTCTATTCACTCATAGATGGTGAGAACACAAGCTGTAGTTACTGATGACACTGCCCCTAGAGCCGGTGCTGGTAGGGGCAAGAGCAGAGGCCTAGAAAGAACACGTGCTACAACTAGAGCACCTGCCAGTGCAGCAGTTGAGGAGCCACCAGTAGCTCCGATTGGGGAACCGGCCAACGGAGGCGCCTGTTGCTACCACGGGACTTCAGGAGACTTTAGCGCAATTCCTGAGCATGTATAGACATTGGCTCAAGAGGGATTAATTTCGAAGCACCAGCTACTTCACCTACCGGGGAAGGAGCTCAAACTCTCGCTGCTCGTACTCCAGAGCAGCGGGTCCATATTGGTCAGGTTCCGGGAGTCATGCCTCAAATCTGGTTATTCTGGTTCATCCTGAGGTGTTACACCCCATATTTTCGTACGTGAAAGTACGCCATAAGTAAATTGATGAAAGCTCTGAAATGAGAAGTTACATCTTGCATTTTCGTACGTTAAAGTTTCATCGTAAGTTAATCGACATAAGTTCGGGAATGAGATTACTTTGGGATTATAAGTATTACGCTATTTCAAACAAGTGATAAGTAAATTCGTGAAGGTGAGAGGGTAAGCGAATCGAACAAAATAAGTTCCGTCGAAGTTTGACAATTTGGGATAAAATATAGTTCAATCTATAATATTCGGTATTTATGGACTAGTGCCATACAAGGTACCACATGACCATGATAGTAAGGTGTGTTAAAATTAAGTAGTATTTTAAGTCATTTGAGATAATTCTTAATTATGTGGGTAATTGGTTAATTATTGGCTAATGGGGGAATTAACAAGTTAATTAAAGATTAGTGGGTGCTTAATTAAGGCTTGGGATAAGCCTTAAACGTGGTAGCCCCCCCCCTCTCCCCATTTCAGAATGTTGACTCTTAAATTATAATTGAGAGGTGGCACATTTGAGTAGATTATGTGGCTTAGTCATTAGTATGTGGGGCTCACATCCATTCTAACATAAGTTATCTCTTCTCTAACTTAAAAGAGAGATGCATATGTGATAAGTAACGTGAGATTTTCATATCATCTTCAACAAAAAGGAGATGCTTACATAAAAATCTCCAAGACATGTGTTAGCAACGAGATTCACTCAAAATGTGTTAGCAATGAGATTCACAACAAAATGAAGATATTTACATCTTCTAAGTGACGGGTCTTCAGCAAGAATTTTCATACTAAATTATACTGTGTAATAGCAACAGGATTTGCAATTCTAAGAGAGCACGGTAAAATCTTTCTCATGAATATCATACGGATTTTTCCCTACTCCGATCTTGCCGTCACGTGTTTTGTCGCGATTGTCATGTGTTAGAGGGATTGTCAAGAGAATCGACTCAGGTATGTTAATGCTATCCCTTATTTCTTTTGTCATGATCTAATTGATACAAATGAAACGAGTAAAATACGCAACTTTCATAAATGACTCTATTCATAATACTAGGGATGTCTATATTCTTGATTCCCCATGTGTCTTATTATACTATCATCTGTTCATGGGTCTCAGAAAATACGTAAGTTGATAAGTTTATTTTATGACATTAATCAAAGGCATAATGGTCCTATGACGTTCCGAGAGATTTTATTGACGTATTTCATATGCACTTCATTCATTTATACATGTACATTGACCCATGACCAGATGGCATTATATACGCGTATATTATATGTATATGGGATATGAGAAAAGATTATGGCATTATATACGCATATATGGGATATGAGAAAAGGTTACGGAGTTATATACGCACCACCACCTGATCAGCTGGTATACGTTGATGATTATGCCCACAATGGCCGAGATGATATAATGGGATGCCCTCAGAGACTTGATGATGTTATGAACACATATACCTATGCATGGTATGACATTTATATGCATATGGATGACATTATAATATTAAATATTTCATAGAGCTATTCAGACATTCATGTTGAGTCTTTTACTCCATGTTTCTCTAATGTCTATTATTTACTGATATTCATTCCTTACATACTAGGTACATTATTTGTACTGATGTCCCTTTTGCATGGGAACACTACGTTTCATGCCCTCAGGTCCCGTTAGACAGGATGAGATTCCTCCAAGTAGGCTATCAGCTCAGCGGAAGGTGTTGGTACGCACCATTTGCTCCGGAGTTGCTATTTGGTCAGTATGATTAGGACCTGTGTTGATTAGTGTGGCGGGGCTCTGTCCCGACCTTTATGATATTTATGTACTCTTAGAGGCTTGTAGACAGATGTTATGTATATGAAAGATTGTATGGCCTTATCGGCCTATGTTGAGTGTAGAGCGATCACTTTTGCCTTATAGGCGCGTATGTCACATCTATAAGTTTTTATATCAGATTAGGTCATCTTATATTGAGTATTCCCTTATGTTTATTCTGGTTAGCCCATGACGGCCCGTTTGGCCCATTTTCCAATGATAGTACAATAAGAAGAAAATGTAACGTTAGTACTCAGTTGAGTAAGGCACCGGGTGCCCGTCGTGGTCCATCGGTTTGGGTCGTGACAAAAGTGGTATCAGAGCAGTTCTGTCCTAGGGAATCTACAAGTCGTGTCTAGCAGAGTCTTGTTTATGGATGTGTTGTGCACCACACTTATAAGCAGGAGGCTACAGGGCATTTAGGACTATCACTATTTCTTCTTACTCTAGATCGTGTTATAGAGCTCAGTTGTAAGAACTCAATTTCCTGAACTCTATCTCATTCATAATACGATGATGTCCAGAAAGACGGTTGGTATGAGATATAGTTGCGAAAAAGTTGAGTTAGAGGAACTCCATTTTTGCATCATGATTATGATGGATAAATATGAGGTATTCATCAGATAATGTGTGTACTAAGATGTGTAAATTTCTTGATAAGGATCCCTAAGGCAAGAATGTCTATCCACTCTTACGGTAAAAAGGAATAAGAGAATCGGAAGGCAGAAACAAGTTTCAGCAAGTAAAAAAAGCAAGATGAAAAAGGGTACGAGCTACCCAGCTAATGAAGATTATCTTAGAGGAATATAAGCCTTTTGAGTTACCTTCAACAATAACAGAGGTATGTACAATTGGCCACACCCATCTCATTTATGCCCTATGGGGGCTAACAGAAGTAGTATAAGAGAAGGCAGGATAGCAGGATGTAGCTGGGGTTAGGGTCACCAAAAATGGTGGATGAATTGTTAGCGTTAGCTGACATTTCTGAAGGATATTGCAAATGTGCTAATAGATCGCCTTGTGAGATGTCCAGATGGTGCACTCTAAAATAGTACAACTAGATATGAGTACTACAGAGATAGGCACTGGAAGCCTGGAAGGGATAAATATTATCTTAGTGTGACTCTTGTCCCTAGTAGAGAGAGAATGTTAGGCAACCCGAAGAACCAGTGGATGGAGAAAGGGGAGCTAAAAGCAAAAGAATGTCTTGTTGAAGTTTTCGGAATAAAGTGATAAACAAAAATGTTTGCAGGGAAATAAGCAGAGAGTTAATGAAGTATTATGAATAAGAAGTGATACATGGATGACAACGGTAGATAAAAAAGATGACAGTATTACAGAGTCTATAGTCAAGTAAAGGAAAAGACGAGAGGTGTCAGGCCTTGAGACAACAAAAGAGTATAGGCCATAAAGTCACATCTTCATTTCGAGAAATAAGTTCGTGACTCTAACATGATTACCAGAAGGAAAAGTTAGACCCCAGAATAATAGAAATTAGTATGGATTGGTGAACAAGATAAACGAAACATGAATTAGGGACTGAATGATTTGATAATGGTCGACATCATTAGAATTTCAGAATTTCATTCCGGCGATAATAGAATGGATAACAGAAGAAGATTCATGAGAAATTCAGAGAATGGTCATTCAGGAAGACGCTTTCCTAAAGTAAGCAATGTGAGAAACGTTTTGCTTAAGGGATTGTATGTGCCAGTTATACTAAGTGCCACCCTCGCGAGTAAGGAAATTTATTATCCTTAGTACAAAAGGATTACCGCAAGGCGGGTAAGGGTTATCGATGATGTGAAAAGATGCCAAAGATGAAGAGGTAAAACATCTATATGTAGATCATCATAGCAATAAATCATAGTACTCCCCAAAAAGGAGGGAATATGGAGTAATGTGGCATTAAGTCAGAATTAAGTGGTTCTAGTAACTATGGAATTGTAAAGGAAGAATGCGATAAAAATGAGAAAGGGATGAGATTGCACTTATTCAAATCCTACAGAGATGCTACGATTCCAGAATATTATGCAAGCACGACGTTAAGGAGAGGAAGTAAGCGTTCCAGCCCTGGATGTTTTTGATAAATAAGGAGCCAGTGCGAGAGATAAGTTAAGACAAAAGGAATAACCCAAGAAGATTACGCGGTATATTGATATGAGAATGGGCCAACGAGTAGTTAGTAGCTGATCCAGGAAGAGCCTAGTTATGGATAAACAAGAGGACATAGACAAATCAACAGATTGTGCAAGGTGAACATTGTGAACCCCAACATGAGGAATTCAGTCTCGCAGATATGACATCGTGATCCTTGAGATATATTCAGATAGGAGCTAGGGTAGTTAAAGGTAAATAAAAGAGAATGCCACTGGGAAGACAGTCAAAATATTAGTTCAGAAGTAACCCTACAAGCACAAGGGCTTGGAAATAAGTAACTACGGATAATTATAGGCGGGGAAGGACATCAAAAATTTCCTTCGAGTATACGATGTAATAAGCTCGCAGCTTTACAAGAGTCAGAGGATCCTCCCTAAGTACTACAACGAATGACTAGCTGAGGAAATAGGGAAGAAGGCCTCAACCTAAACATAGTAACTTGAAGGAGAAATGGTCATGTAAAGGCAGTCTCACTACAACATTGTATGCACTCCATACGAAAGTGGCACCTACGTGGACAATGAATGGGAAGTAAAAATCAAAAGTAATATTCGAGATCGTATAAATTGTACGAAAATTCCGGCATGCATGGGAACTAAGATAAGCTAGGTATGCACGCAACAAGGGGGCAGAAAGACTAGGAAAGTAATAGCTTAATAGCTTACGCTTAAAGAAAGTTGAGAAGGAACGAAAGGAAATATTCGATCAATGATCCAAAGATAATTACGTTATGAACGCCCTCAAGATTTTGGAGTATTATCCATGCAGCATATATGTTGACAATCATACAACCGTAGAAGACTATGGTATAAGTTAAAAGAAAGAATTGAGTCCAGGTCATAGACAAGGGATTGAATTGTTAGATAATGGTATCACAAATATTCCATAGCGTCTATGAAAGGCTAAAGTAATAACTAATACCTGGAGCCGCAAATCGGAAGATAACTTAAGCCTACATAAAGACTGATCAGAAGGAAGAGGAAACTAAAGAGTTACATCACCCAAGTGAATCAGGAGTCTAATTATTGGACCTAGAAAATTTCAGGAATCGTGATTGAGAACATAGCAGAATCACTCTTAATATCAGAGGTACAAGAGAGATAGTACAACAACCATATTCTATAACGGCTTTACAACAAAGTCATTCCCAATTGACAGACACGTCCGTTCTTGCGAGAAGAGTCCTTCAACAATTTTGAAGATGTTCTAAGGCTATTCTGACAGGAATGATTTGGTATTAACCGAAGCTGGGTCTGCATTTTTGTTTTTTGATTAAAAAAAAACACTAGACACATTTCTTTTTTTTTAGTTATTTTATAAAAATGGGGCCGAACCCTATGAAGGTTGCCTACGTATCTCACATCCGGTGAGAATCAGACCCGCGTAGTTCGTAAATATTTCATGAATAGGATGACACTTTTTTTTTTTTGAAAAATTCAGTTTTTTTTTTTGGGTAAATACTGGGGTAAATACTGAGATTTTCGAAAATCGGGTAAATTTTCTCCCTCATATTTTCTTCTTTCTGGTTTTCCCTCAATATTTTTATATTTTTATTTTATTTTAGAAACCGGTCAACATGCACAAACCAAATCAAACATAATGCACAAGTAGCACATAAGATGCATCAGGATGGTCTTGTAATTTCGGGTACACCTGTCCTAGACGGACCCAACCCCTATGTTGAGTCCCCAAAGTCAAATGCACATGATGCAAACAAACGTACCTACTAGGGATCCAGCATGAAGCTATGTTATTCTAGGTTTAAACCTGGGGGTGTGTTCTAGACATGGCTTACCCAAGCGGACAACTCGAGCCGAGGTGGGAGCAATGTACCGGGAGCACGAAAGTCTACCCGGCCTAGTTATTGACCCAGCCTCGTTCTAATTGGTATGACTTCTAACAGAAAAGTGGGCCACGCACACATGTGCACCATAAATTCAGAAGACTCAGAAGGGAGGCGTAAGAAGATAATTTAATATAGTTCAAATAATATCAAAGCGGTAATTAGCACATTAGGCCCAAAAATACAGTAATAACATCAAATCAATAAAGCCAAGTATATATCACATTACAAGCTCAAATTCTGAACCCTGAACCAGAGATTTTGGGTTCTGGTTTCCCCAGCAGGGTCGCCAGAGCTGTCACACCTCCCCTTTTCCTAGGGATAGAGGATTTTTTCCAATTTAAGTGACATTATTCGAAATGGGATTATTTATTTATTTTAGAGTCGCCACTTGGAATATTTATGGTGTCCCAAGTCACCGGCTTATTTTAGAATACCAAATCGAGAAAATTGACTCTATTTATTGGTCCGCGAACACAGAAGACCGGGTAAGGAATTATGTTAATCCGGGAGAAGGTATTAGGCACGCCCGAATTCCGTAGTTTTAGCACGGTCGCTTTACAATCATATACCTGGCTTAATTAACGGATTATTATGTGTTTTAGAACCTATGTGTATTTTAACTTTTACCGTTTTTAATTGCTTGATTATGGTGTGATTATGGAATTATCTTGAAACGAGTCACACGTATGTGTACTCATTTTGTTTGGTATGTCAAGATCATGTCACGCATACATGTACACAATCAATAACACTTTATTATTTTTAAGGATTGTTTTGTCAAAGTCGCGCGAACGCATACTTTGCCTTTAATTTGGAAAATCATAATTATGTCACGCGAACGTGTACATAATTACAATAATTGATTGGTTAACACGCACCTAAAGCATACTAAAGTATTCAAAGTATTCTGTTTATTTGCATGTTTTATTACTATTACTTTATTACTTATCGAAACGAGTCTTGAATTAGTTCATAGCTTATTTCGCTACCTTATAAATACTTTTTCTTTAATGATAGGCCTAAATTCTTCTATTCGGCCCAAGCTTTATCCTATTAGGCAAAATTAAATGAATCAACTATTACATGCCAATTGTTATGTGGTCTAATTATTTAAAACTTTCTTCAGTCGTTTTTCGACAAAAAATGAAAATATTGATTCAAGCAAACAATTTAACGCCAACAAATATCAGATTTAACTATTAAACACATAATAAATGTTAAACAACAATGACACTAAACATTAGATTATAATCTAAACTTTTAAGATATGAATATGAACGAGAATTAAAAAATATATAAACTAATGAAATCATCCTACTAACTAAGCTACATACAGAAAGTTTTGAATTAAACTATAAGGAAATTTTACCACATACATTGTTGATCTCATGAAATAACACACACACACACAAAAGAAGAAATATATCTATGAAGAATTTAACTAAAAGGAAAAAATGAAATGAGAAAAATTATTATATCCCTATATTCATCTTTAATAAAAGTACTTCAACTCTAAATTTTACTAGCTACACTAAACTTAATTATTGACCTAAATAATATATTTCATCTAATATAATTTTAAAATATAACTTTATGATTCAATCCCCAAAGTAGCGTATTAAATTAAATAATTCTCCAAATAATAAAAGAATGTACTGAAAATTAAAGCATAATGAGAACTCTGTTTGTGTTCTCTGAAATTTCCAAACATTTGAAATCTACAACCTCAATTGCCATTATATTCTACTAGACAAAAAGAAATTGACTAAATATTGGTTCGTTAGGATCCCTCGTCCAACCAACAGTGGATTAACATGGAAATGGATTTAAAAAAAATATTATTGGATACCAGTTAGAACCTAGACAAAAAAAAAATAACAACTTTCAGTATCATGATTGACACTAAAGTGAAGAAATTTAAATAACATGGAGATGCAATTCTGCACGTAATTAAAAGTCCAAACATCCAAAACTGTAAGTATTTGCTTTCATAAATTATTGTATTATCTTTTACCAACTTTTAACTCAAATTACTAACACTTAAAGGAATGAAAAAAAAAATAGAAAGAAACCAGGGGATGCAAATCTTCTTCAATATATGATAGAAAGAACCTCCGGAACAAATTTACAACGATGAAAATCCAAACTAAATACAGCAGCAATTAGATTTAGAAACCGCAATAAGAACTGAAGCCCTCGTGTGAAATCGGAATCTTAACGGTGACCCGAATATTGACTCGTGTTTTAGCCTCTATCTAGATTCCATGTTTTCTTCCTCTAGTTTTCTTCTTTTAAAGATGAAGAAGTGAGAGCTTCTCTTAAAAGCTAATGCAATCTCTCAATATTTTTCTCTTGTGAGTATTTTCCCAATTTTTTCTTTTCTGTTCCTCTCAATTTCAATGCCTTCTTCACCCCCCTTTTTTCCTTTTATTATTTTTTTCAGAAAAGTCACTATATAGGCATGTATAGGAGTTATGGATGGAAGATATGAGGGAGTGGGAGTTTGGGATGGAACTGTGGTGAGAGAGGACGTGGGGAAGAGGGACATAAAAAGTGGGAAGTTAGGCTAAAAATGGGGACTTATGGGATTGGGATTGTTATCTAATTAAAAATCAATTTTTTGAATTCATTTTTTAGGAGATAAATTAAAATATTAAATAAGAAGATTAACTAACATTTCTTACAATATAGAAAAACCAAATATTTACATGTACTTTAAATGATACTAATAAAGATACCATAATTTACTTATTAAAATTCTAATTAAAAGAAACCAAATATTTTTATTTTTATTTTTATTTTATTTATTATTATTTTTTAATAAAACCTATTAAGAGTAATATAAAAGTTTAAAATATTAAGATTGTAAAAAAAATATTTACACTAAATAGTATAGAATTTGGGTGTGGTAAAAAATTAGGTGTTCACATATGTATTAATTGCACTAAGAGTGGTTTATGGTCTAAGAAGAGCCCCAAGGCTAAGGCAAGATGAACATTTCATGATAGAATAAAGTTTCAAGTGAGTTCGCACAAGACCTAACTTCAAATGAGCATACCTCTCTTGATATGAAGATTTATATGATTTATTACCTATCAAATTAAATTCCTTTGAGTCTAGTTTCTAACGCTTCAAACCGTTCGTCATTTGGACATTCCTACAAGAAGTTATGTCCGAATTATCAAAGGCTGACAGAATGCGATTCTATGACCAATTCTGCGACTATTATGCGATCGCAAAATTGTTTTGCGACCGCAAACTGCTCGCAGAATGGACCATAACAGCCCAATTATGGGCACCGATTTGTACGACCCGCACATCAATTGTGCGGTCCATTGTGTGACCGCATAGCTGAGTTCGGAGGGTTAATTTTCCTCTTTTCATAACCCGACCCCATTTTGATAAATAGGCTTTGGGGCTTATTTTAGGATATTTTTCTGAGGGTTTTAGAGAGAGGTAAGAGCATTTTAGAGAGAGAAGGAGGGAACCTAACATTATAATCATCCAGTCTTGCACCAATCTTCAAGAATTAAGGAAGCTAATCACAAGATCTTCATCTAAGAGGTAAGGTTCCATACCCTAGTTTCCAATTTCGAATTTGGGTAAAAGATGGTTGATTTGGAGTATGATTCTTGGGTATAAGAGTATTATTTATACATGCTTGTACTAATAAGGTTTGTGGGAAGATTGTTGAGCTCAAATAAGTAAAGATTGGATTGTGGAGTAAAGAAAATCTTGTAGAAAAACCTTGTAGTTAGATTTGCACACCTAGTGTTTGATAAAATGCTGAAATAAGCTGAGAATGAATATCTTCCTAATAATGGTTCAATTTTTGTTATGTCTCAAAATAGATTGGGATTGCTAGAATTTCTGAAATGTTGTAGTAATTTAAGGAAAGCTCAAAGCAAGGTATATTGGCAAAACTTTCTCTCTTAGAATAGATATCCATAATATTTCCGTAAGATCAAGTATGATTGGCTCAAGATTCCTAACCTCTATATTCCGGGTTATTCCCTATAAACTTGTTTATTCCGGATGAGCCTTATGTCGAAAGATAAGATGTTCAAAATATGGTTTGCATATTAAAAGGTTGTGGCTTTGAGTCGTGTTTTAGATGAGAACTAGTATATTAATTGTGTGAGAAAATCTCAATATTCTTAAGACTCGAAATTGCTCATATGTGTACCTAAAGTCTGGATTGGAAATGTATTATTGTTGATAATCTATAAAGGTGGTTGGAAATGAAATAAGTGAATCGGGATATAAAGTGTGGCCAATGTGCAAGAGTGAAAGTTATACTTGTGGCCAATAGTGCCAATGAAATGAAATGATGTGAAAAAGGTTATGAAATGAGCCTCGACTCAAATGTTTTAAAATGACTTCGAAAATAGAATTGCCTAAAAGCTTTCGTACTCAAGTCATGCCATAAGTGGCTGTTTTAACAAATACTATGCTTTGTGAGTATTTCCAATGTGTTTTGCGTTCTTACATATTCGTGAGTGGAAATTGTGTATTATCCTTTTTGGGAAAAAGTATTTCAAGAATAGATGGTGTGTTACTTGTTGATGATTTTAACTTGCGCATTAATTGCCAATTATATTACTCCATTTCTCGGAAAGAAATCTATTGTGCTTATATTGTTCATTTCTACTGAACTTAAAGTTGTGATTTTCAGAATATTATATGTATGTTGATATTTATGATGATGATACATGAGAGGTAAGAAAGTAAAGTGTGGAATATTAAATATGGCCATCGTGCCTTGAATAAAGAATCTTGTGAATGGCCAAAAGAGCCAAGGAAATATTGTCGTTGTGAATCACTAAAAATACTAGTGGAGATTTATACAATGTGAAAGATGATGAGGTAAATATATTTACACCTATGTTAGTTTTCTGAATTATTCTCCTTATTCAGGATGAGATTGATGTGATAAAATTATTCCTCTTAATTGAAATAGAGATTTTGGTTGATGTCTTCAAATAAGACAGCCTAGCCGATCGGGTCGTGATCGGACTCCGTACTAAATTTACGGTGGTATTGATAATGATAGTAATTGTTGTTGATGTCTCTAATGCGATGGCCTAGCCGGTCGGGTTGTGATCGGACTACGTACTAAATTTACGGTGGTATTGATATTGACAGTAATTGTGGTTGATTCTCTAATGAGATAGCCTAGCCGATCGGGTCGTGATCGGATTGCGTACTAAATTTACAGTGGTATTGGTATTGATAGTAATTGTGGTTTATTCTCTAATGAGATAGCCTAGCCGATCGGGTCGTGATCAGACTCCGTGCTAAAAGTACGGTGGCATCGGTATTGTGAACATTGGTATTATGACCATCGGTATTGTGAACACTGGTATTGTGATTATTGGTATTATGAACACTGGTATTGTAAACATTGGTATTGTGAACATTGGTATATCGGTGCTAATGATCTCCCAACCAAAAATTGTGTATGAAGTCTGTATTTTAAAAATTATTATGTTTTAACTGGACATTTGGATAGGGTGGATTGACTTGCTATTTCTATTTGTTGCCTTTTCTTATATGGGTATTCTATTTTGAAAGAGGATTTTTAGCCATACATACTAGTGCTATTCGACAGTACTAACGTCCCTTTTGTCGGGGGCTCTGCATCTTTAATGGATGCAGGTGGTTCTACAGCAGGTGTCATTAATCAGTGATAGCAGTACACCTTCTTTTTAGCTGATTTGGTGAGCCCCACTTCATTTTGGGGTCATGTATTTGTTTCTCATGTACTGTGTTTTGAGGTATAGCCGGGGCCTTATTGCCGGCATTTCCATATTACTCTTCTATTGTACTTAGAGACTCCGTCGACAGGTTGTGGGTTATGGTTGATGTTGGGAATTGAACTAGAAATGTTGGTACTTGGAAATCATGTTTTTCATTAATTCTATAAACTCGTAATGTTTTGGAAATTATGAATGAAGCTGCCAATGGGAATGAAAAGGAAGTGTTAATAAAATCTTTTCAGGGATTGTTTAATGGAGTACATCTCCTCTTTATTGATGGATGAGTTTGGGTAGAAGGAAATCTAACATGTTTGCTCGGTCGGGTTCTCTTGGTTGAGCGTCGGTAGTGCTTCCCTAGTTTGGGGCGTGACAGAGTGCCCGTCGCGGCCCATCGGTTTGGGTCGTGACAAGCATATCTACCAGCAATAGAGAAGCCACTAGCCTTGGTATGTTCAAGCCTTGGCTAATCAGTTTGTAAGATTGGATGTTTCGAAGCCCAGCCAGGTTCTTGCTTGCGTGGTTTCTCGGTCTTCTTTATATGATCGCATCAGAGTGCGTCAGTATGACGACCCCTATTTAGTTGTCCTTAAGCACACGGTACGACATGATGATGCTAAGGAGGTTTCTATCGGAGATGATGGGGTGTTGCAGATGCATGGCCGGTTATATGTTCCTAATGTAGATGGGTTGCATGAGTTGATCCTTGAGGAGGCCCACAGTTTGCGGTACTTTGTTTATTCGGGTGCCACTAAGATGTATGAGGATTTGAGGCATCACTATTGGTAGAGGAAAATGAAGAAAGATATAGTGGAGTATGTGGCTCGGTGCCTAAATTATTAGCAAGTGAAGTATGAGCATCAGAGGCTGGGGTGTTTACTTCAGAGAGTGGAGATTCTCGAGTGGAAATAGGAGCGTGTAACCATGGACTTTGTTGTTGGGCTCCCACGGACTTTGAAGAAATTTGACATTGTATGGGTGATTGTGGACAGGTTGATAAAGTCGGCTCATTTCATTCCGGTGGTTAGTACCTATTCTTTAGAGTATCTGGCTCAGATCTATAGCGCAAGATTGTTCGACTGCATGACGTGTCATTATCAATTATCTCTGACCAGGGCACATAGTTCACATCGCGTTTCTGGAGAGCTATGCAGCATGAGTTAGGCACACGGGTTAAGTTGAGTACAACATTTCACCCCGAGACGGATGGGCAGTCTGAGCGCACCATTAAAAAATTAGAGGATATGCTTCATGCCTGTGTTATGGATTTCGGGGGTTCATGGGATCAGTTCTTGCCGCTTGCAGAGTTTGCCTAAAACAACAGCTACCACTCGAGAATTCAGATGGCTCCTTTTGAGGAGGCCCTGTATGGGAGATGGTGTCATTCTCCAGTTGGTTGGTTTGAGCTGGGTGAGGCTAGCATTTATGGTTGGAGAGCGGCTTTTTCTCCGGGTTTCACCCATTAAGGGTGTGATGAGGTTCGAGAAGAAGGGAAAGTTGAGACCTATGTATATCTGTTCTTTTGAGATCCTTGAGAGAGTTGGTGAGGTGGCCTACAAGCTTGCATTGCCACCTAGCTTATCTGCAGTTCATCTGATGTTCTAAGTTCTATGCTCCGGAAGTATTATGGTGATCCCTCCCATGTATTAGACTTCAGCTCAGTCCAATTGGACAATGATTTGACTTATATTGAGGAGGCAGTGGTTATCTTGGACAGATAAGTTCGAAAGTGGAGATCAAAGAACTTTTCTTTAGTGAAGGTTCAACGGAGGGGTCATCCAGTCAAGGAGGAGACCTAAGAGACCGAGCACGACATGCAGAGTCGTTATCCTCAACTTTTCATCACTTTAGGTATGTCTCTATGTGCCACAACCCAACGCGATTGGCCTCGACGGGCACCTCGGTACCTTACTCAACCGAGTACCAATGTAACATATTTTTTCATATCATACTATTATACATAAATGAGAGGGAAAGGTACGTTACGTTGGTACTCGGTTGAGTAAGGTACTGGGTGGCCGTCATGGCCCATCGGTTTGGGTCATGACAAAAGTGGTATCATAGCAGTTCTGTCCTAGGGAGTCTACAAGTCGTGTATAGTAGAGTCTTGTTTATGGGTGTGTTGTGCACCACACATATAAGCAGGAGGCTACAGGGCATTTAGGGTTGTTACTCTTTCTTCTAACTCTAAATCGTGTGGTAGAGCTTTGATACCACTTTTATCACGACCCAAACCGATGGGCCGTGACGGGCACCCGGTATCTTACTCAACCGAGTACCAATGTAACGTATCTTTCTCAAGAATATCATACGGATTTTTTCCTACTCCAATCTTGCTGTAACGTGTTTTGTTGCGATTATCGTGTGTTAGAGGGATTGTTAAGAGAACCAGTTCAGGTATGTTAAGGCTATCCATTCTTTCTTTTTGGCATGATTCATACGATACAAACGATACGAGCAGATGCATATCTTTCATAAATGACTCTATTCATAGAAGTACTAGGGGTGTCTATGTTCTTGATTCCCCATGTGACATATTATTATATCTTCTGTTCATAGGTCTCTGAAAAATACGTAGTTGATAAAGTTTATCCGAAAGGTATATTGATCTTATGACATTCCAAGAAATGTTATTAATGTATTTCTTATGCATTTCATTCATTTATGCATGTACATTGACTCATGACCAGATGGCGTTATATATGCATATATTATATGTATATGGGATATGGAAAAAGGTTACAGCGTTATATACGCACCACTACCTGATCAGCTGGTATATGTTGATGATTTTGCCTACAGTGGCCGAGATGATATGATGGGATGCCCTCAGAGGCTTGATGATATTATGTACGCATATACCTATGCATGGTATGGCATTGATATGCATATGCATGCCATTATAAATATGAAATAATTCACAGAGCTATTCAGATTTACATGTTGAGTCTTTTACTCCATGTTTCTCTCATGTCTTTTATTTACTGATTTTCATTCCTTACATACTCGGTACATAATTTGTACTGGCGTCCCTTTTGCCTGGGGACGCTGCATTTCATGCTCGCAGGTCCCGATAGACAGGTTAAGAGTCCTCCAAGTAGGTTATCAGCTCAGCGGAAGGTGTTGGTGCGCTCCATTTGCTCCGGAGTTACTTATTTGGTCAGTATGATTTGGACATCTATTGATTAGTATGGCGGGACCCTGTCCCGACCTTTATGGTATTTATCTACTCTTAGAGGCTTGTAGAAATATGTCATATACGTGAAAGATTGTATGGCCTTGTCGACCTATGTTCAATGTACGAGTGATCATTTTGGTCTTATAGGCCCGCATATCATATGTATAAGTTTGTATTACATGTTGGGTCATCCAATGTTGAGTATTTCCTCATATTTTATTCTACTTATCTCACGACAGCCTCTCCGGCTCATTTACTTATAATAGTATGATACGAAATATACGTTACGTTGGTACTCTGTTGAGTAAGGTACCGAGTGCCCGTCGCGACCCATCATTTTGGGTCGTGACAAAAGAACATAGTGAACCTCAACATGGGGAATTCTGTCTCGCAGATATGACATTATGACCCTTGAGAAATGTTCAAATAGGAGTTGAGTTATTTAAAGGTGTCGTATAAGTGTTACGAAAATAAAAGAGAGTGCCACTGGGAAACAGTCAAAATATCAGTTTAGAAGCAACCCTACAAGCACAAGGGTGTGGAGGTATGTAACTAAGGATAATTATAGGCGAGGAAGGACATCCAAAATTCCGTCGAGTATACGATGTAATAAGTTTGCAGCTTTACGAGAGTCAGAGGGTCCTCCCTAAGTGCTACAATGAAAGACTAGCTGAGGAAATAAGGAAAAAGGCTTCAAGCTAAGCATAGTGACCTAAAGAGGAAATGGTCTTGTAACAACAGTCTCACAACAACAATTTATGCACTTTATAAGAAAGTGGCACCTACAGTGGCTAGTGAACGGGAAGTAAAATCATAAGTAATATTAGAGATCATATGACTTGCACGAAAATTCCGGCATGCGCGGGAACTAAGATAAGCTAAGTATGCACGCAACAAGGGGGCAGAAAGACCAGGAAAAGTAATAGCTTACGTTTAAAGAAAGATGAGAAGGAACGAAAGGAATTATTCGATCAATGATCCAGAGTTAGTTACATTATGAATGCACTTAAGATTTCGGAGTATTATCCATGCAACATATATGTTGACAATCATACAGCCATAGAAGACTCCGGTATAAGTTAAAAGAAATAATTGAGTCCAGGTCATAGACAAAAGATTGAATCGTTAGAACATTGTATCATGTATATTCCATAGCGCCCATGAAAGACTAATGTAATAACTAATATCAGGAGCCGCAGATCGGAAGATAGCTTAAGCCTACATAAAGGCTGATCAGAGGGAAGAGGAAACTAAAGAGTTACATTAATTTAGTAAATTAGGAGTCTGATTATTGGACCCAGAAAAGTATAGAAATCGTGATTAAGATCATTGCAGAATAACTCTTAATATCAGAGGTACAAGAGAGATTGTACAACACCCATATTCTATAACCGCTTTACGATAAAGCCAGTTAGAAAAGTACTAGCTTCATAAAAAGTCAGTATGAAGCTCCCACCGGATTGTGTATGCACCAAAGGTGCAAGTATTATAATAGAGCTTCAAGTTGTGGATGTGAATTATACCTATGTGGAAGGGAGGTCATGAAAGAGATAGAAGATGTGATGTGAGATTTTAAGGTAAGTACGGTAAAGGTGAACAACGTACGAGATACTCAGGTGCAGAAGGTTGTGAATAATCTATACATCAGATAGATGGCTAGAAGCGCTGGGATTTAGTATCCAACAATAATAGCGGTGTCATTAGTGGCATATCCTCCAGCTTATAGTTTCTAGGTATCGAGAGGTCTAGTTAAGAGAGTAAAGAAGAGTTAGAGACGATGCAATATCTCGTTTGATGTTCCAGAATAACACAAGGAAATCTATGGTGTAAGGAAGGTGAAGGAAGGTTGCGAGTAGTATAAATAGATATACACAGGTCGCAAGCTAAAGTATGGTAGAGCGACAAGGTTTTAGGAAGACAGGAGTAAGGATAAGAAAGGGCGAGTGAGAAGGTGACGAGAATGGATAATGTTACATCCAGTACTTTAATATTAGGATAAGTCGTAGTAATCTGTATGAGCTTGAAGGGATTAAGACTATTCATGAGGTTATAAAGGATTTGTGACTATGTCATTGTAAGACCCCGTAAGTTTAACAACCTTGATACCGTTATATATATATATTTACTTCATATCATTTTGAGTGGAACATTTTTTTGTAAAACAGTTTGAAAAAAATATATATGATTTTATATAGTTATTAATATTACTACTTTCAATTATACACATAATATGAGAAAGTTTATGAGATTTTCTTAATTATAAAAATAGAAATTTTTTTCTCACAAGAAAAGATGGTTATCTTTTTACTATTTTAAGAATTAAGCGTATGAATTTTTTTACTATTTATATGAGCTTAGGAAAATTAGAAGTTGAGAAAATATATATATTTTTAGATGGATGTTTTAATAAAATAATAGTATATGTATTTATTTTATATGGTACCACATGACCATTATAGTAAGTTATATAAACTATGTTAAAAGTAAGTAGTATTTTAAGTAGTTTGAGATAATTCTTAATTATCTGGGTAATTTATTAATTATAGGATAGCGGGATACTACCTAATTAATTAATTGGTTAAAGGATACGATTAAGACCCCTCCCCACCCCACGTGGCAGCAAGCCACTTTCCAAACAAATGACTCTTAGTCACTTGTGATTAGGTGGCAACCTAATTGGTTCATTACAAGACATTTCATGTCTAATATTTTCATTTCTAACAACACTGCCACCCAATAAATATTACTAAGACATTTCATGTCTAATATTTTCATTTCTAACAACACTACAAACAGAAGAGCTTTTGTATATTAGCAACATGATTCCTACAAATTCCTACAAAAACAAAAACAATACAACGTGATTTCTTCGACCAATGAGATTTCTTACCACAGTAGTAACGTGAGATTTTGTGATTCTAAGAGAGTACGGTGCAACTTTTTTCAAGAATATCATACGGAGTTTTTCCTACTCCGGGTATGTTAAAGCTATCCCTTCTTTCTTTTGGCATGATCCAAGTAACAATAAGTAAACGTAATGCTATTTCATAAATGTTTCTACTCTTAACAGTTAAGGATGTCTACGTTATTCATTCCTGTAAAATGATATTCAAGAATATCTAAGTATGTTTCTAGTTCCCTATTGAGTCATATGATAAAGATATTAATGTTTGTAATGGTATTATATGCATATTCATTTACCACCGAGCTACGGCCGGTTGGGTAGTTATACATTTACCACCGTGCTACGGTCGGTTGGGCAGTTATATATTTACCACCGTGCTATAGCCGGTTGGACAATTATACATTTACTACCATGCTACGGCCGGTCGAGCAGTTACCACCGGTTGGGCAGTTATGTATCATTATTTACTGCCGGTTGGGTAGACATGTATATACATTTACCACCGAGTTACGGCCAGTCGGGCAGTCATGCATTTACTACCAAGCTACGACCAGTTGGGCAATTATACATTTACCACCGAGCTATGGCCGGTCGGGCAGTCATACATTTACCACCGCGCTACGGCCAGTCGGTGTGAGCACCTAATTTTTGACTATATTTGAATTTTTATCACCTTCTACTATGTAAATATTTTCAAAAATTTAATATATATTTTTTTAGCTTTGTTATATTTTTTTATATAGGGTAAAAATTAATAATAATTTAAAAGGATAATTATTAATTTTAGTATTTTTTTCTTTATTTATAAATAAAATGAATTAAACAAAAATCGAAAATAAATAAAAAATAATTATTATTATTTTATTTTATTTTTAAAATCAGATGGGAATTAATAAAATAGTAAAAGTAGAAATATAAAATTAAAAAGTAAAAGTAAAAGTAGGTAGAAATTGTTTAATAAAAAAATAAATGTGGAAAATTAAAAAATAAAAGTAAAAGAATGTGGAAATTTAAAAATATGAAAAGTAAAATAAAGTTGAAATTAAAAAATAAAAGTAAGGGTATCTGATTTTTTTTAATAAAAGTAAAAGTAAGTGAAGATTTAAAAAACGAAAAGTAAAATAAGTGAGAAATAAAAAAAGAAAAGTAAAAAAAGTGAGATTTTAAATATATTTAAATTAAAAAAAGTGAAAAATTAAAAAATAAAAGTAAAGGAAAGTGGGAAATTATTTTTAAAAAAATAAAAAGAAAAATGGGAAGTAAAAATCCTTTTTAATTAAAAAATAAAATAAAAAAATCTGAAAATTCCGAAAATCTATATATATATATAAAAGAGGGCATGAAAGAGATGACTTGGCACCTCTCTTATGCCAAGAATCATATTTATCTATTTTTTCAAATTTTTGAGTTTTTCCCTACTTTTTATGCTTATATTCCCATTTAATATTATGTGCTAAATTAAAAAAATTCAAAAGTCACGTTCCCAATCTCTTAATTACACCTCCACCTAAAAGTCACGTCCCACAATTGACATATTCATCATGAGGTTATAATAGAAACGTTTACCCACATGCATAAAACAAACGCATACCAACATAAAGATATTAATACTTGTAGCAGTTACCTAATCATTATTCACATATTAATGAAACAAACAATTGGGAGAATAACTGTTGCAATCTTCCATATTCCTTATTTATGGTGGAAAAAAGAATCCCTAAAGTCTCCAGCACCAGACTTATAAATATACCAACAATGGAGATATGCTACCATTCATATATTCCCTCCATGTTATTCAGAACCATAAAGTTGCTCAAATAAAAATACAAAAAATTGACTACTACATCTTGGATCGAGCAAAACAAAAAAGGTTGAAAGAGTTTATAAGATCGGGAGGGATTTTATACCTTCCATATTTCGAAGGTAAAACTATATATGACGATGATTTTTTCTAATCCATCCATGAGGACACGAGTTTCTTTTATTACAGGGTTGAACTTACTTGAGACCAATGCGATATATTTGGGACCATATGACACATATATATGGGTATCATCATTGTGTGGCTAGAGGTTTAATTTTACTCCTTAATTGATATACGGGTGAGATTCCTATAATTCTTGGCTTATATATGAATACATTGGAGTACAATTTTTAAAACCATTTTTATAGGGAGACATGATCTTCATAATCTGAAAATATTTTGATTTGAGAATTTGATGGCACATGTTATTCGATGATCAGGAGGATGATCGTTGCATGGACCTGCAGTATGTGCTGCTACATAATGCCGCCTTGAAGCATCAAACAGGACAAAAATAAATCTATAGAAGTATATCCCTGAACTAAGGGATGGGGAATTGAGAGGGATATTAAGGAATAGGAAAAGAACAGTAGAAGGAAGAAAAAAAAAATTAAAACGTAAAATAGATAGCGGAAATGAATTTAATGGACAGACTTGCCTCATATTTTTGTTTTGTTTTGTTTTCTCTTTGTTTTTAGTTTCTTAATTTTCATTTCATGTTAATTTCTGTAATTAGAATGGAAAACTTTCTCAAATACCTATGTACATTTATGATGTATCTAATATATAATTAGACTAACAGATTCATGTATTAAACCACACACGAGAGAAAATTTTCCTTAAAATTCTTTGTTTTAGAGAAATATGATAATGAAAATGCATTTTATTTAGCTCTAATTCTTATAAAATATCAGAGTTGTGATTTCATTAATAGATTATAGTCATTTTTATACACATACATGAAAATGTTTCTATATCTTTCTAATTCGACTAAATTTACATAATTTTCTTTTAAATTCATTCATTTCTCTACCGCGCAAAAGCACGGTTAAATTTACTAGTTTTTCTATAAATAGAAGAGAAATGTGAGGGAAAAGAAAAGAGGAGAGAAGGAGAAAAAAAAGAGGGAGGAGGGAATTGAGAGAAATTTATTTTTCTTCTTCTACGATAAGAGAATTTCTGCTCGTGTCATTCTTTCTTCGGCTTTCTTTCGAAAAATTCAGCAATTCATCACCTAAACTCCAGCCCCGAACCAACTGGAAACCAAGCTAAAAAGTACCACAAAAACGAGCCGAAAACCCAACGAAACAATCCCCTTTTGTATAGAAAATAACAACTCCAAAGTTGAGTCGTCGAGTTCGAGCTCCATTTGTCGATTTTTGTCGAGGCTCCATTTACATCCTTGTCCATTGTCCGAGCTTCAAAACAGTCTTGTAAAGGTCCATTTCTCTCATCATTGTTTTATTAAGATATTATGCTTGAATATATAATTTGATCTTATTTAGATTCATGAAGATTGAATTTTTTTTTTCTGTATTAATTGTTAGGTCTCATTAGCTTTGTTAAATTTTGCTGCTTTCTTGATGATTAACATGAAGATTGATAAAAAATATGATTTTTGGGCACGTACCGAATGTTTGAACTTTGGTGATAAAATCTATGTCTGCTAGTTGAAATTAGAAAATGAGGTTTGGACTTAAAAAAAAAATAATGATTGGGCCCGGTGTTTGGGCTTTGCTTAATGAAACATGTACTACTGCAATTGACTAATTGATAGGGGAGTAGCTTGATGAACTAGTAACTGGGCATACTCATTAATTGGCTTTAAAGGACCAATTATACTACGATCCAATTTAATTTATCTGGTCCAAAATAGTTTCTGTCATGCCCAATTTAGTAAGAGCAAAAGCTAACCTATTTTCTACAATTAATTTCCATAGCTCTTGACCTTATACAGATCTCAAACCCGTAAGGAAAAATAAATCCTGAACACGTGCTAGTTGCTTTAGGCGCGATTAATAAATCATCGTGACTATGGGTATGGTTCCTGTGGCATGGTCACAATACGTAAACCCCAACTCAAGTGCGCGTTTCACGCGACTTGAATTTCAACTTCGAATAATAATAAAAATAAACATGTTATAAATCGCGGGTACGTTTCACGTGACGCGATTCACAATATGTACAAAAACAAATGAGTTTGCAACATCGCACTTGTTTAAATAAGTTCCATAAATAATTAAAAGCGGTTTAAAGAAATAAAAATGCACATATAAGTTTAAAACATGTATTAAATCAGATAACTAGGCCAATTATTAATAGTTGAGCAACCGTGCTAAAACCATGGAACTCGAGAGTGCCTCACACCTTCTCTCGGATTAACAGAATTTCTTACCCGGTCTTCTGTGTTCGTAGACCATAAATAAGAGTAAAATTTCCTCGATTTGAGATTCTAAAATAAATTGGTGACTTGGGACACCATAAATTATTCCAAGTGGCGACTCTGAATAAATAAATAATCCCATTTCGAATAATGTCACTTAAATTGGAAAAACTTTCTATCCCCTATCCCCTCGAGAAAAAGGAGGTGTGACAGTCGGGCAGTTACCACTGATCAGTTGGGCAGTTAACGCCACGAGATTGATGTAATCAGAACAACTATATTGCAGTTTTATTTATATATACGAATGTGTTTTATTCTATATATTACGGCCCTCAATGGCAAGTCAGAAGTTGTAAGTTCACTCTTATCTCTCCCCGAGATAGTATCTTATTATTATTACGTTTCATTTCTGCCTTGCATACTCGGTACATTCGTCGTACTGACGTCCTTTTTCCTGGGGCGCTGTGTTTCATGCCACGCAGGTGTAGATAGGCGAGGTGAGGACCATCCACTATAGGCTGCCTCCAGATATCAGCTTTTGGTTGGTGAGCTCCACATCTTCCTGAGTGTTGCCGAGTCACGTTCTATATATGTTACTTTGTTTTACAAGGATGTCGGGAACCCTGTCCCGACTTATGTGTTACAGTCATGTTTTCTTAGAATTTTTGCAGACAGTGTCCTGTGTATAGTTTTAGGTATGATATGTCAACGACATTGTCGGCCCCTATGTATCCATATAAATTTATTTTGGATTAGTTATGTGAGTTAAGTTCTAATGTTATCAATTATATATATAGATGTGGCCTATCATGGCCCGTGACGAGATTTATAAAAAACAAAAAAAAAATATAAGGTACGTGGCGCTCGGTTGAGTAGGCATCGGGTGCCAGTCGTGGCCCTCTGATTTGGGTCGTGATAAAAGTGGTATCAGAGCAGTTCTGTCCTAGGGTTATCTGCAAGCCGTGTCTAGTAAACTCCTGTTTATGAATGTGTTGTGTACCACTTTGTATAAACAGGAAACTACAGGGCATTTAGGGACCGGTTACCCTTCCTTCTTGATATTACATCGTGCAATAGAGCAGAGTCATAGGGAATAAAGCCCTTGACCTTTGACTTGTTTTATATATACAGCAATGCTTATGACCAAGAAAGCTATGGCTAGTCAGAAGGGTAAAGCAGTGGCAGATGAGGGCATGAGTAGAGTACCAATGTCTAGTGAGGGCCAGAGTCAGGCCCCGAGGGGAAATGCGACACCCTCGCATAGTTCTCCGATTTCGCCAGCACCCGAGGAGATGAGGAGGAACCCAGTACCTCCCCCTGTTGCTCATGATAAGGATGTGGATATACGTAGTGTAGTACGGTTGTTGACTAGATTGGTAGCCGCTCAGGCTCAGTGCCAGGTAGGTATAGGTGTTGGCTATGTTGATAGGGCTATTAGCGCGAGAGTTCGAGACTTCATCAACCTGGACCCTCTAGTGTTTACCGGATCCAACAAGGATGAGGACCCACAAAACTTTATTGATAGGATGCAGAGGACTTTGAGGGTGATGCATGCATCAGACACTAAGTCAGTAGAGTTGGCCTCTTACCGATTGCAGGATGTTGCGGTTCAGTGGTATGAAACTTGGGAATTGTCTAGAGGGACAAATGCATCTCCAGCGGTATGGGAAGAGATCTCAGGGGCTTTATTGCGTCATTACTTGCCGGCAGTGATTCGTTAGGCAAGGGTAGACAGGTTCTTGGCTCTTAAACAAGGAAATATGAGTGTGCGGGAGTATAGTCTCTAGTTTGATTCCTTGGCGAGGTATGCCCCCTCGATTGTGGCTGAAATGAGTGACCGAGTGCATCGGTTTGTGGTAGGACTTGGGCCGAACCTAATTAATGAGTGTTTCACGACTGCTCTGCTCGATAGTATGGATATTTCCCGCAAGCAGGCTTATGCTCAGAATTTGGAGGATCGAAAATGACAGCAATACGAGAATCGTGATGAGGGTCAGCGTAAGAAGGCTAGGTCTACTAAGCAACCTGAGGATTTTCTGGGCGATCCTATGTCACCATATCCTGTTGAAAGTGACCAACAGTTGCAGAAGCCGTATTATGAGGGATCTGTCTATTATGAATTAGGTCAGGGCTCGAGAATTTTAGGTTTTCAGAATCAGAGGGATTAAGCGCAGATGAGTGCACCTTCTCTGCGGTGCAATCAATGTGGTAGAGCTTATTCTGGACAATGTCGTCAGGGATCTAATGTATGTTATACCTGTGGAGACCGTACTCATTACGTGAGGTATTGTCCTATGAATGACAGAAGCGGGATGGTTCATCCCACCAGATCTATAACAGTCTCCTCCTCTTTAGTATGCCCTCAAGAGCGATGCCGTCAGGCATCAACTGGTAGAGGTAGAGGCAGGGGTGGAGCATCTAGCTCCGGCAGTAGTCAGAACCGCATATATGCTTTGGAAGGTCATCAGGATCTAGAGGCTACACCGGATGATGAGTCAGGTACTATGACTCTGGGTAATGTTCGATCTTATTAACGCAAATTGCCCAGTTAATATGATTAATATAAGAGTGAGTTGGCATTACATCTGAAGGGTTAAGGGAAACCAAGGCAAGCTTGAAAGCAAAGTAAGAATCCGAGGACAGTGGACTAAGGCAGGAAAGGGGAGTAACCTAGGACATTAAGAAGTTAGAACCCTGATAGCTCTAACGCCCAAGGGAGGAAACAACATATAGTACGCAAGATTTTGGGAAAGTTAGTATAATAGAATAGAAAGTTATGAACCTGGTTATTAAGATTACAAATAGTAGGTGTCAGTGCCTAGAAGATAGATTAACAGAATCGTAGGTGACGAATGGATTAGGAAGTAGTTTTAGGGAGGGACGACGTCCCGACCCCGTGAGAGCCTGATATTTATTTCATTGGAGTATAGCCCAGGAAGATATATACATTTATAATTGATGAGTATGTATGTACATCTTGCAAGTTTAAATATTCGAGGACGAATGTTCTAAAAGGGAGAAGGATGTTACATCCCGTACTTTAATATTAGGATAAGTCGTAGTAATCTGTATGAGCTTGAAGGGATTAAGACTATTCATGAGGTTATAAAGGATTTGTGACTATGTCATTGTAAGACCCCGTAAGTTTAACAACCTTGATACCGTTATATATATATATTTACTTCATATCAGCTTTTTAAATTCTAATCTTAGAAGCTCGTGATTTTTGAGTGGAATATGTTTTTGTAAAACAGTTTGAAAAAAAATATAAGATTTTATATAGTTATTAATATTACTACTTTCAATTATACACATAATATGATAAAGTTTATGAGATTTTCTTTATTGTAAAAATACAAATTATTTTCTCACAAGAAAAGAAGGTTATCTTTTTACCATTTTAAGAATTAAGCGTACGAAAATTTTTACTATTTATATGAGATTAGGAAAATTAGAAGTTGAGAAAATATATATATTTTTAGATGGATATTTTAATGAAATAATAGTATATGTATTTATTTTATATGGTACCACATGACCATTATAGTAAGTTATATAAAGTATGTTAAAAGTAAGTAGTATTTTAAGTAGTTTGAGATAACTCTTAATTATGTGGGTAATTGGTTAATTATAGGGTAGCGGGATATTACCTAATTAATTAATTGATTATTGAATAAAGTTTAAATCCCCACCCAAAGGAATTACGTGGCAGCCCATAAAGTCACAAGAATGTGACTCTTAAAAATCATACATAGGTGGCTAACCATGTCTAATATTTTCATTTCTAACAACACTGCCACCCAATACATATTACAAGGCATTTCATGTCTAATATTTTTATTTCTAACAACACTACAAACAGAAGAGCTTTTGTATATTAGCAACATGATTCCTACAAATTCCTACAAAAACAAAAACAATACAACGTGATTTCTTCAACCAACGAGATTTCTTAGCACAGTAGTAACGTGAGATTTTGTGATTCTAAGAGAGTACGGTGCAACTTTTTCCAAGAATATCATACGGTTTTTCCCTACTCCGGAAATGTTAAGGCTTACCCTTCTTTCTTTTGGCATGATCCAAGTAACGATACGTAAACGTAATGCTATTTCATAAGTATTTTTACTCTTAACAGTTAAGGATGTCTACGTTATTCATTCCTGTAAAATGATATTCAAGCATGTCTAAGTAATGGTATTATATGCATATTCATTTACCACCGAGCTACGGCCGGTTGGGCAGTTATACATTTACCACCGTGCTACGGCCGGTTGGGCAGATATACATTTACCACCATGCTACGGTCGGTTGGGCAATTATACATTTATCACCGTGCTACGGCCGGTCGGGAAGTTACCAACGGTTGGACAGTTATGTATCATTATTTACCGCCGGTTGGGTAGACATGCATATACATTTACCACCGAGTTACGGTCGGTCGGGCAGTCATGCATTTACCACCGAGCTACGGCCGGTTGGGCAGTTATACATTTACCACCGAGCTACGGCCGGTTGGGCAGTTATACATTTACCATCAAGCTACAGGTCGGTTGGGCAATTATACATTTATCACCGTGCTACGGCCGGTCGGGAAGTTACCAACGGTTGGACAGTTATGTATCATTATTTACCGCCGGTTGGGTAGACATGCATATACATTTACCACCGAGTTACGGTCGGTCGGGAAGTCATACATTTACCACCGAGCTACGGTCGGTTGGGCAGTTATACATTTACCACCGAGCTATGGCCGGTCGGGCAGTCATGCATTTACCATCGTGCTACGGCCAGTCGGGTAGTTACCACTGATCAGTTGGGCAGTTAACGCCACGAGAATGATGTAATCAGACTTACTATATTGCAGTTTTATTTATATAAATGAATGGGTTTTATTCTATATGTTACGGCCCTCAGCGGCAAGGAAGAAGTTATAAGTTGACTCTTATCTCTCCCCGAGATAGTATCTTATTATTATTACGTTTCATTTCTGAATTACATACTCGGTACATTCTTTGTACTGACGTCCCTATTCCTGGGGCGCTGTGTTTCATGCCACGCTGGTGTAGATAGGAGAGGTGAGGACCATCCACTGTAGGCTACCTCCAGATATCAGCTTTTGGTTGGTGAGCTCCACATCTTCTTGGAGTATTGCCAAGTCACGTTCTATATATGTTACTTTGTTTTACGAGGATGTCGGGAACCCTGTCCCGACTTATGTGTTACGGTCATATTTTCTTAGAGGTTTTGCAAACCGTGTCTTGTGTATAGTTTTAGGTATGACATGTCAACGGCCTTGTCGGCCCTATGTATCCATATAAACGTTTTTTTGGATTAGTTATGTGAGTTAAGTTCTAATGTTGTAAATTACATATATAGATATGGCCTATCATGGCCCGTGATGAGACTTATAATATATATATATAAGGTACGTGGAGCTCGATTGAGTAGGCACCGGGTGCCAGTCGTGGTCCTCTGATTTGGGTCGTGATAGATAAGTCCCTTTCGTCACGACCCAAACTGATGGCCACGAGGGGCACCCGGTACCTTACTCAACCGAGTACTAATAACCAGGAGGCTACAGGGTATTTAGGATTGTTACTCTTTCTTCTTACTCTAAATCGTGTGGTAGAGCTCTGATACCACTTTTGTCACGACCCAAACCGATGGGCCGCGATGGGTACCCCAGTACCTTACTCAACCGAGTACCAAAGTAACATATATTTCTCAAGAATATCATATGGATTTTTTCCTACTCCGATCTTGCCGTCACGTGTTTTGTTGCGATTATCGTTTGTTTGAGGGATTGTCAAGAGAACCGACTCAGGTATGTTAAGGCTATCCCTTCTTCCTTTTTGGCACGATTCATATGATACAAACGATACGAGCAGACGCACAACTTTTACAAATGACTCTATTCATAGAAGTACTAGAGGTGTCTATGTTCTTGATTCCCTATGTGACATATTATTATATCTTCTGTTAATGGGTCTCAGAAAAATACGTAGTTGATAAAGTTTATCTGAAAGGCATGTTGATCTTAGGACATTTCGAGAAATCTTATAAACATATTTCTTATGCATTCATTCATTTATACATGTACATTGACCCATGACCAGATGGCGTTATATATGCGTCTATTATATGTATATGGGATATGGGAAAAGGTTAAAGCGTTATATACACACCACCACCTGATAAACTGGTATATGTTGTTAATTTTACCTAAAGTGGCCGAGATAATATGATGGGATGCCCTCAGAGGCTTGATGATGTTATGTACGCATATACCTATGCATGGTATGACATTTATACGCATATGCATGACATTATAAATATAAAATGATTCACAGAGCTATTCAGATTTACATTTTAAGTCTTTTACTATATGTTTCTCTCATGTCTTTTATTTACTGATTTTCATTCCTTATATACTCGATACATTATTTGTACTGACGTCCCTTTTGCCTGGGGATGCTGCGTTTCATGCCCGCAGGTCCCGATAGATAGGTTGAGTGTCCTCCAAGTAGGCTATCAGCTCAGCGGAAGGTGTTGGTGCGCTCCATTTGCTCTGGAGTTGCTTATTTGGTATGTATGATTTGGACATGTATTGATTAGTATGGTGGGGCCCTGTCCTGACCTTTATGATATTTATCTACTCTTAGAGGCTTATAGACATATTTCATGTAAGTGAAATATTGTATAGCCTTATTGGCCAATCTTCAGTATACGAGTAATGGTCTTATAGGCCCGTATGTCATATGTATAAGTTTGTATTACATGTTGGGTCGTCCAATGTTGATTATTTCCTCATGTTTTATTCTACTTATTTCACGGCAGCCTCTCCGTCTCATTTACCTATGATAGTATGATATGAAAGAATTGTTATGTTGGTTCTCGGTTGAGTAAGGTACCGGGTGCTCGTCGCGACCCATCAGTTTGGGTCGTGACACTATGCACATTCAAGGACGAATGTTTGTTTTAAGAGGGGAGAAAGTAATGACCCGACTGATCGTTTTGTGTGTTTGCACCACATTTCCCCTTTTGATACTTCACTCATGCATAATTTAGGTTTTATGACTTGCAGGGTTGATTTGTTACGTTCCGGGAAGACTTTGGGTTGATTTAAACTCTTTGGTTCTTGACTTAGAAGCATAAGTTTGACCAAATTTTGAATTTTATGAAGACAACCCCGGAACAGTGTTTTGATGGCTTTGATAGCTTTGTATTGTGATTTTGGACTTAGGCATATGTCCGGAATCGAATTCTGAAGTCTGTAGGTTAATTTATGTTGTTTTACCGAAAATTGGCAATTTGGGGTTTAGAAGTTTGACCATAGGTTGACTTTTTGCTATCGGGTCATAAGTTGGTTTTGGGACTTGGAATAGGTTCTTTATGCTATTTAGAACTTGTCGGGTTGAATTCAGACGCTTGGTTGCAATTCTAGAGGTTCTTGAACTTTACTTTGAAATTCATGTGTTTTGGTGTCCCAATCGTGGTTCTATATGTTATTTTCGTGTTTTGATCACGCGAGCAAGTTTGTATGATGTTCTTAGACTTGTGTGGATGTTTGTTTTGGATCCTTGAGGGCTCGATTGAGTTTCAGACGCGTCGCTGAATGGTTTGAATTAGTTATACATTTTCCACCGAGCTACGGCTGGTCGGGAAGTCATGCATTTACCACCGCGCTACGGCCAGTCGGGCAGTTACCACTGATCAGTTGGGCAGTTAATGCCACGAGAATGATGTAATCAGACTAACTATATTGCAGTTTTATTTATATATACGAATGGCTTTTATTCTATATGTTACGGCCCTCAGCTACAAGTCAGAAGTTATAAGTTGACTCTTATCTCTCCCCGAGGTAGTATCTTATTATTATTATGTTTCATTTCTGCATTACATACTCGGTACATTCTTCGTACTAACATCCCTATTCCTGGGGCGTTGTGTTTCATGCCACGCGGGTGTAGATAGGCGAGGTGAGGACCATCCACTGTAGGCTGCCTCCAGATATCAGCTTTTGGTTGGTGAGCTCCACATCTTCTTGGAGTATTGCCGAGTCATGTTATATATATGTTACTTTGTTTTACGAGGAAGTCGGGAACCCTGTCCCGACTTATGTGTTACGATCATGTTTTCTTAGAGGTTTTGCAAACAGTGTCTTGTGTATAGTTTTAGGTATGACAGAACTGGATTCCGACCACGATATCAAAAAGTCAACTCCCCGCTCAAACTTCCCAAAAAGTTCAACTTTCCCATTTCAAGCCTAATTCCACTACGGACTTCCAAATAATTTTCCGGACACGCTCCTAAGTCCAGAATCACCATACGGAGCTATTGGAATCATCAAAATTCTATTTCGGGGTCGTTTTCATATAAGTCAAAATCCAGTCAACCTTTTGTCACGACCCAAACTGATGGGCTACGACGGGCACCCGGTACCTTACTCAACTAAGTACCAACGTAGCCTTCGGCTTAGTTATCTATGAAAGTATGATACGAAAAGATACGTTATGTTGGTACTCGGTTGAGTAAGGTACCGGGTGCCCGTCGTGGCCCATCGGTTTGGGTCGTGACAAAAGTGGTATCAGAGCAGTTCTGTCCTAGGGAGTCTACAAGCCGTGTCTAGTAAAGTCTTGTTTATGGGTGTGTTGTGCACCACACTTATAAGTAGGAGGCTACAGGGCATTTAGGATTGTTACTCTTTCTTCTGACTCTAAATCGTGTGGTAGAGCTCTGATACCACTTTTGTCACGACCCAAACCGATGGGCCGCGACGGGCACCCAGTACCTTACTCAACAGAGTACCAAAGTAACATATATTTCTCAAGAATATCATACAGATTTTTACCTACTCCGATCTTGCCGTCACGTGTTTTGTCGCGATTATCGTGTGTTAGAGGGATTGTCAAGATAACCGGCTCAAGTATGTTAAGGCTATCCCTTCATTCTTTTTGGCATGATCCATACGATACAAACGAAACGAGTAAATGCATAGCTTTCATAAATGACTATATTCATAGATGTACTAGGGGTGTCTATATTCTTGATTCCCCATGTGACATATTATTATATCTTCTGTTCATGGGTCTCAGGAAAATACGTAGTTGATAAAGTTTATCCAAAAGGCATGTTGATCTTATGACATTCCGAGAAATCTTATTAACATCATTTTTATGCATTTCATTCATTTATACATGTACATTGACCCATGACTATATGGCATTGTATATGCGTATATTATATGTATATGGGATATGGGAAAAGGTTACGACGTTATATACGCACCACCACCTGATCAGCTGGTATATGTTGATGATTTTGCCCACAGTGGCCGAGATGATATGATGGGATGCCCTTATATGCTTGATGATGTTATGTACGCATATACATATGCATGGTATGACATTTATACGCATATGCATGACATTATAAATAGGAAATGATTCACAGAGCTATTCAGATTTACATGTTGAGTCTTTTACTCCATGTTTCTCTCATGTCTTTTATTTACTGATTTTTATTCATTACATACTCGGTACAATATTTGTACTGACGTCCCTTTTGCCTGGGGATGCTGCGTTTCATGCCCGCAGGTCCCGATAGAAAGGTTGAGAGTCCTCCAAGTAGGCTATCAGCTCAGCGGAAGGTGTTGGTGCGCTCCATTTGCTCCGGAGTTGCTTATTTGGTCAGTATGATTTGGATATGTATTGATTAGTATGGCGGGGCCCTGTACCGACCTTTATGGTATTTATCTACTCTTAGAGGCTTGTAGACATATGTCATGTACGTGAAATATTGTATGGCCTTGTCCGACTATGTTCAGAATATGAGTGATTATTTTCGTCTTATTGGCCCGTATGTCATATGTATAAGTTTGTATCACATGTTGGGTCGTCCAATGTTGAGTATTTCCTCATATTTTATTCTACTTATCTCACGATAGCCTCTCCGGCTCATTTACCTATGATAGTATTATCACACAAAAAATACGTTATGTTAGTACTCGATTGAGTAAGGTACCGGGTGCCCGTCGTGGCCCATCGGTTTTTGTCATGACAAAAGAACATAGTGAACCCAACATGAGGAATTCAGTCACACAGATATGACATCATGACCCTTGAGAAATATTCAAATAGGAGTTGAGGTAGCTAAAAGTGTTGTATAAGTGTTACGAAAATAAAAGAGAGTGCCACTGGGAAATAGTCAAAATATAAGTTCAGAAGCAACCCTACAAGCACAAGGGCGTGGAGGTAAGTAACTAAGGATAATTATAGGCGAGGAAGGACATCCAAAATTCCGCCGAGTATACGATGTAATAAGCTCACAGCTTTACGAGAGTCAGAGGGTCCTCCCTAAGTGCTACAATGAAAGACTAGCTGAGAAAATAAGGAAGAAGGCTTTAACCTAAGCACAGTGACCTGAAGAGGAAATGTTCTTGTAACAATAGTCTCACAACAACAATGTATGCACTCCATAAGAAAGTGGCACCTACCGTGGCTAGTGAATGGGAAGTAAAATCAAAAGTAATATTCGAGATTATGTGAGTCGCACGAAAATTATGGCATGCGTGGGAACTAAGATAAGCTAAGTATGCACACAACAAGGGGTCAGAAAGACCAGGAAAAGTAATAGCTTACGTTTAAAGAAAGATGAGAAAGAACGAAAGAAATTATTTGATCAATAATCCAGAGTTAGTTACATTATGAATGCACTTAAGATTTCGGAGTATTATCCATGCAACATATATGTTGACAATCATACAGCCATAGAAGACTCTGTTATAAATTAAAAGAAAGAATTTAGTCCAGGTCATTGACAAAGGATTGAATCATTAGAAGTTTGTATCATGGATATTCCATAGCGCCCATGAAAGGCTAAAGTAATAACTAATACCAGGAGACGCAGATTGAAACATAGCTTAAGCCTACATAAAGGATGATTAGAGGAAAGAGAAAACTAAAGAGTTACATCAACTAAGTAAATCAGGAGTCTGATTATTGGACCCAAAATATTATAGAAATCGTGATTGAGATCATTGCAGAATAACTCTTAATATCTGTAACACCGGGAAAAAAAAAAATTTGCAAAGAAAATAATGTTTTATGGTGCCGGACTAGACTCGGACTTTTTGGGTTGAACAATGTACGAGAATGAAAAGGAAAATTTTTGGCAGAATCACTCTGCGGGCCGCATAATGGCCGCAGAAGTGAGCAGGAGATGGGCTAGTCCGGGGAAATTATGCAGTCGATTATGCGACCGCATAACTGTTTTGCGGTGCATTATGCGATCACATAACAGTTATGCGGACCGTATAGTGACCACATACACAGATAGATTTTGGCCAACTTTGGACACCAATATGCGACCGATATGCAATCCGCATAACCATTATGCGATTGCATATGCGACCGCAGAACCTGTTCCGGAGCTTCATTTTTGGGTTTTTAAAACCCGACCCTACTTCGTTAAATACACATTTTGGGCCATTTTTGAGAGATAATCTGACATTTTAGAGTGAGAGAGAGTGCCCTAGAGTGAGAAGGTGTTCTCCAATAATTTTTCTTCAATTCTTGCCCAAGTTTTGGAAGATTGAGAAGGGAAACTCACTAGGTCTTCATCCTAGAGGTAAGATTCTACACCCTAACCCTCAATTTCGAATTTTGTGTAGAAATGGATAATAAGCAAGATAATTTCTAGGCAAGAGGGTTGGTTATTGTACATGCATGTGTTATCAAGGGGTGTAGAAAGATTGTTGAGCTAAAAATGGTAAAGGTTGGGTTGTGAGATGATGGAATCCTCCATAAAAGGATATTGAAAACTTAATGCACATCTAGTATTTGATAAAATGCTCAAATGAGCTAGAACCATAATCATCTTCCTAATTGTAGTTCAATTTGTTATATTTCTAAAATAGATTGAAGTTCCTAAGAATTCCGGAACGCTTTAGAGTTTAAGGAAGCTCAATTGAGGTATGTTGGCTAAACTCTTATTTAAGAGTTGGAATTCTCATTATCCTTGTGAGTTCCGAGATGTTGATTATAAATCGAGTATTCCAATCAGCTTTGTGATGAAGATATATGTTCAATTCGTATTTCAAATGCTCTTATCATATTGCATTATAAGTTGAGGATGTGTCCCAAACTATTGATTACGTATCCACTTGTTATAATTTCTAGTCGTGATTTATGTGAAAGGTATTATGCCAAGTTGTGTAGAGATTATGATTGTGATACACCTCCACCCGCATACATTGGGTGAGGCGTCATGACCGCTTTGTGTGGGGATTATGGTAGAGAGATCGTGATTGTGATACACCTCCACCCGCATATATATTAGGGTGAGGCGGCATGACCGCTTTGTGTAGGAATTATGGTATTGTGGGACTGCACCCCCACCCGCTTACATTGGGGTGAGGCGGTACGACCGCTTTGTGTATAGTTTTGGTATTGTTGTGGCACCACCACCAGCATACATTAGGGTGAGGTGGCATGGCCGCTTTGTGTAAGTTCTTAGTACTGTGATCATATATCCACCCGCATACATTGGGGTGAGGCGGCAGGGCCGCTTGATTAGAGTTGTGGTATGGTACGTACACCATCACCTGCATACATCGGGTGAGGCGACGAGGCCGCTTTGTGTGAAGATGGTAACATAGGATCTCATCTTAAATCCTATAAATATTGTTGATAGCTTTTAATAAGCTTGCTATGGTTGAGACAGTTATCTATATTATTCTATTTCCGCACTGGTTCATCATAATTATCTTGTATTTCTAAATTCTTAAATTGGTGTTTAGTTTTCATACTAGTACTATTCGACGGTACTAACGTCCCTTTTGCCAGGGGTGCTGCATCTTTAAATGGATGCAGGTGGTTCCACAGCAGGAGACATTGATCAGTGATAGCAGTACACCTTCTTCCCAGCTGACTTGGTGAGCCCCACTTCATCCCGGGGTCATGTATCTTTTGATCTTTATGTATTATGGTTGAGGTATAGCCGGGGCCTTGTTGCCGGCATTATCATTGTACTCTTCTTTATCCATAGAGGCTCTGTAGACATAGTGTGGGTTATGTATTGGTGTTGGGGAAAGACAAACTATGTTATGTTGTGGTTGTATTACTTGTCCATTTGAGACATTAAAAATGATAAAACTATAGGTAAGAAATTGGTAATTGCAGATATGACCACTTTATTGTTTAATTAAGGAAAAACATATATTCTCTTTATTCATGAATGATTTTGGGTAGAAGGAATCTAATAGGCTTGCTCGGTCAGGTTCACTCGGTTGAGCGTCGGTCGCGCTCCTCGGTTTTAGAGCATGACAAACTTGGTATCAGAGCCTATGGTTTTAAAGTGTCCTAGGATGTCTCGGAGCCGTGTCTAGTAGAGTCCTTATGATCGGTGTGTTGTCGACCACATCTATAATTAGGATGCTACATGGGCATTTAGGAATAATACACTTCTTTCGTGTTCTTGATCTTGCGATAAAGCTGGTTGTAAGATTGTTCCTCCTTTAACTCCTATGTTGCTCTAATTTTCAGTACATGGCTCCTAAGAAGAAGGCAAGCACTAGCCAAAGAGCCAATGTCATCCCAGGAGTGACAGTTGACCCTATAATCGATGATGCGGGTTAGCACCCGAGGATTGAGAATATTCCTCCAGTTACTACACTGCCTGACTCTACTACAACTGATCAGACCGCACCTGTCCCTATACCTACTGAAGGTGCAACAGTTCCTCCAACGGATATACCAGTTCCACCTCCAGCTCCAGTTTCCGATTCTAGTGTGTCTGATATTGATATTAGGGGAGCCATACAAATGTTGACACAGTTAGTGGCTTCTCGGGCACAGAGATCGAGTGTTGGGCCTACTTCTTCTAGTCATCCAGGGGAATCTGCTAGTTCCAGGGTGAACAAGTTTCTTCAGTTAGATCCTCCAGTGTTTACGGGTGCTGATCCCGAGGAGGACCCCCGGGACTTCATTGATGAGATGCACAAAACTCTCCGGGTTATGCATGCTACAGAGACGGAGGGAGTAGAATTGGCCTCCTACCGCCTGAAAGGGGTGGCCTACTCTTGGTTTGAGTTATGGGAGGAATCCCACGAGGAGGGAAGCCCTCCGGCAAGGTGGGGTGAGTTCACAGATGCCTTTACGGATCATTTCTTGCCTGCCAAAACTAAGGCAACTCTTGCCGCTGAGTTTAAAAGCCTAAAGCAGGGTAGTATGAATGTGTGGGAGTACCATATGTAGTTTGCGCGCCTGTCCAAGTATGTTATTCACATGTTGCCCACTATGGAGGCTAGAGTGCCCCGGTTTGTACAGGGCCTTAGCCCCTTAGTTATCAATGAGGCCCCTATAACTGCCTTGAATTCCGATATGAACGATGGTAAGATGGTGGCATTCGCTCAAGACACAGAGACCCACATATTGAAGAATAGAATGAAGCGTCAAAGTAGCAGCAAGGTCCGGTCCGCGGGCAACTTTGGTGGTTCTTCCGGTGGTGGTGGTGGTAGGTCGGCATTCAGGGGAGCGTCATCAGGACCAACCCAATCATTTGCCCAGTCTTCGATGGGTGCACAGTCATCTGGACCCAGTCAGGGCAACAGGGGACCCCACCAACAAGGTCGGTCCGACAGAAGGTTTCAGCAGTGGAGGCTTGCATGCCCTAAGTGTGGGAGGATGCACTTTGGGTCCTGCTTCATGGACCTACCAGTATGCTATGGGTGTGGTGTGAGGGGTCACATTCAGAGAGATTGCCGCTCATCTCGCCAAAATATGGGCAGAGGTGCGGCACAGCTAGCTAATTGTGCAGCTATTACATCCACAGCACCTCCAGCTCGAGGTACCCTAGCATCCGCGGGGCGTGGTGAAGTTAGGGGTGGTGCATAGAATTTGGGAGGACCCAACAGATTTTATGCTATGCGGAGACGTCGGGAATCAGAGGCTTCTCCAGATGTTGTCATAGGTATATTGACTGTCCAATCTCATGATGTATATGCTCTTATTGATCCCGGTTCCACTTTGTCATATGTCACTCCTTATGTTGCTATGGAATTTGTGATAGAACCAGAACAACTTCGTGAGCCATTCTCTGTATCTACTCCAGTTGGTGAGTCTATTTTGGCCGCGCGGGTTTATAGGGATTGTGTTTTCACATTGCGTGGTCGGAGCATCGTGGCCGATCTTATTGAATTGAGAATGGTTGTTTTTGATGTGATAATGGGGATGGATTGGCTTTACTCTTGTTTTGCCAAGCTTGATTGCCGAACTAGAACTGTTAGGTTCGAATTTCCAAATGAGCCAGTTATTGAGTGGAAGGGTGATGATGTAGTGCCCAAGGGTAGGTTTATTTCTTACCTTACGGCCACAAAAATGATCAACAAAAGATGTATTTACCATTTGGTCCGGGTTACGGACACCGATGCTGAGGCACCTACACTTGAGTCTGTGCCTGTTGTGAATGAATTTCCAGGAGTATTTCCGGATGAACTCCCTGGGATCCCACTTGATAGGGAGATTGCTTTTGGTATTGATGTGATGCCAGACACACATCCTATATCTATTCCACCCTATAGAGTGGCACCGACAGAATTGAAAGATCTAAAGGAGCAATTGAGAGATTTGTTAAAAAAGGGTTTTATCCGGCCAAGTGTGTCGCCTTGGGGCACACCGGTCCTTTTTGTAAGAGAGAAAGATGGGTCGCTGAGAATGTGTATTGACTATCGGCATCTTAATAAGGTCACAATCAAGAATAAGTACCCACTACCAAGGATAGATGACTTGTTTGATCAATTGCAAGGTGCCGGGTACTTCTCCAAAATTAATTTAAAATCCGGTTATTACCAATTGAAGATTAGGGAGCGGGATATTCCGAAAATAGCTTTTAGGACCCGGTATGGGCATTTTGAATTTCTGGTGATATCGTTTGGGCTAACAAATGCCCCAGCAGCCTTCATGGATCTTATGAATCGAGGTTTTAAGCCATTCCTCGACTCCTTTGCGATAGTGTTCATTGACGATATTCTTGTATATTCACGAAGTCAGGAGGACCATGCCGATCATCTCAAGGTAGTTCTGCAAACCCTGCATCAGCACCAGTTATATGCAAAGTTTTCAAAGTGTGAATTTTGGCTTGAATCAGTCATATTCTTGGGTCATGTAGTTTCTAGTGAGGGAATTAAGGTTGATCCTCAGAAAATTTCAGCTGTGAAGAATTGGCCGAGGCCTACAACTCCAACAGAGGTTCGCAGTTTCTTAGACTTAGCTGGGTATTAAAGAAAGTTTGTGGAGGGGTTTTCTACTCTTGCCTCTCCATTGACTAAATTGACGCAGAAGGAAATTAAATTTCAATGGTCAGATGCTTATGAAAAGAGTTTCCAGGAATTGAAAGCAAGATTGACTATGGCACCAGTGTTGACTCTACCAGAGGGTATAGATGGATTTGTGGTGTATTGTGATGCTTCAATAATCGGGCTTGGGTGTGTATTAATGCAACATGGGAAGGTGATAGCTTATGCTTCTAGGCAACTAAAGAATCATGAAAAGAACTATCCAACACATGATTTAGAACTTGCGGCAGTGGTATTTGCATTGAAAATTTGGCGTCATTATTTATATGGGGTCCATGTGGATATATTCACGGACCACAAGAGTCTTCAATATATTTTCAAACAGAAAGAATTGAATCTGAGGCAGAGAAGATGGCTTGAATTACTCAAGGATAATGACATTGATATTTTATACCATCCGGGGAAGGCTAATGTTGTGGCGGATGCTCTTAGCCGAAAATCTATGGGTAGCTTAACACACTTGGAGGCATATAAAAGGCCATTGGCCAAAGAAGTTTACCGATTGGCTAGTTTGGGAGTTTGTCTTGCGGACTCTACTGAAGGAGGGGTAATTGTGCAAAATAGGGCTGAATCATCACTTGTAGTGGAAGTCAAAGAAAAACAATACAACGGTCTATTGTTGGTGCAATGGAAAGAGGGGATTCATAAACATAAGACCATGGCCTTTTCTCTTGGCATGGATGATGGTACACTAAGGTACCAAGGGCGACTATGTGTTCCAAATGTGGATGGTCTCCGTGAAAGAATTTTGATTGAAGCTCACACTACTAGGTATTCCGTACACCTAGGTTCTACAAAATTGTATTATGATCTTAAGGAAGTCTATTGGTGGAATGATATGAAGAGGAATGTGGCAGACTTTGTGGCAAGATGTCCAAATTGTCACCAAGTGAAGGCCGAACACCAAAGGCCCGGTGGGTTGGCACAGAACATAGAAATTTCAATGTGGAAATGGAAAATGATTAATATGGACTTTGTGGTAGGATTACCGCGCACTCCGCGCAAGTGTGACTCAATTTGGGTGATTGTGGATCGACTCACGAAGTCAGCACACTTTTTGCCGGTTAAGTCCACCAACACAGCGGAGCAGTATGCTCAGTTGTATATCAAAGAAATAGTCAGGTTGCATGGCACCCCAGTTTCCATCATTTCTGATCGGGGAGCACAATTCACTGCTAATTTTTGGAAGAAATTTCAGCAAGGTTTGGGTACTCAGGTGAATCTCAGTACAGCCTTTCACCCACAAACTGACGGGCAGGCAGAGCGAACTATTCAAACGCTTGAGGATATGTTGCACGCTTGTGTTCTGGACTTCAAAGGTAGATGGGATGACTATTTACCACTCATAGAATTTTCATACAACAATAGCTATCATGCTAGCATTCAAATGGCACCGTTCGAGGCTTTATATGGTAGGATATGTAGATCTCCCATTGGGTGGTTAGCAATTAGGGAAGCAGAGTTGATAGGGACAGACCTCGTGCATCAGGCTATGGAAAAAGTTAAACTCATTAAGGAGCGGTTGAAGAATGCTCAGAGTCGTCAAAAATCCTATTCGGATGTTCGTCGTAGGGATTTGGAGTTCAAAGAAGATGATTGGGTATTCTTAAAAGTTTCCCCCATGAAAGGGGTAATGCGATTTGGTAAGAAAGGAAAATTGAGTCCGAGGTATGTCGGACCGTAAAAAATCATTCAGAGGATCGGTGAGGTAGCATACAAGCTTGAGCTACCACCTAAGATGTCATTAGTACACCGGTGTTTCATGTGTCTATGTTAAGGAAAGTAGTTGGAGATCTGACAACCATTGTTCCGGTTGAGACTATTGAGGTAAATGAAGAATTGACTTATGAAGAGATTCCAGTTTCTATTATTGCTTGGCAAGTCCGAAAGTTGAGAAACAAAGAAATTGCATCCGTGAAAGTGCTATGTCGAAACCAACAGGTTGAAGAGGCTACTTGGGAGGCCGAAGATGAAATGAAGAAAAAGTATCCTTATTTATTTGAATAACCATGTAATTATGAGTCGTGCCTTAAGAAAATGCTAAGGGATATTCCTATGAAATATGTATGACTTGTATATTTGGTGTTAAGGGCGTTCCGTTCTGGTAATATAATTGCTTGTGAGGCCACAGTTGATGTTGTTTTGTATTATGTTACGTTGTTGGATTATGTATATTCTGTTAGGATGTGTTTCTGGGGCTCTCTGACAGGTGGATAGGCCTAATTACAAAGGAAACTTTGGCAAAATTTTTGGAAATTTAGGGAGTTAGTCAAATTTTGGGTTGCTGGTGTGTGGTATGAAAGACTAAGTTGCATAAGATGTTAATAACAGAATTTGATCCCTATTCGAGGATGAATGATCCTAAGCGGGGGAGAATGTAACACCCCGGAAAAAAAAATTGCAAAGAAAATAATGTTTTATGGTGCCGGACTAGGCTCGGACTTTTTGGGTTGAACAATGCACGAGAATGAAAAGGAAAATTTTTGGCAGAATCACTCTGCGGGCCGCATAATGGCCGCAGAAGTGAGCAGGAGAAGGGCCAGTGCAGGTAAATTATGCGGTCGATTATGCGACAGCATAACTGTTTTGCGGTGCATTATGCGATCGCATAACAGTTATGCAGACCGCATAGTGACCGCATACACAGACAGATTTTGGCCAACTTTGGACACCAATAGGCGACCGATATGCGGTCCGCATAACCATTATGCGGTCGCATATGCGACCGCAGAACCTGTTCCGGAGCTTCATTTTTGGGTTTTTAAAACCCGACCCTACTTCGTTAAATACACGTTTTGGGCCATTTTTGAGAGATAATCTGACATTTTAGAGTGAGAGAGGGTGCCCTAGAGTGAGAAGGTGTTCTCCAATAATTATTCTAAAAATTTTCCCAAGTTTTGGAAGATTGAGAAGGGAAACTCACTAGGTCTTCATCCTAGAGGTAAGATTCTACACCCTAACCCTCAATTTTGAATTTTGTGTAGAAATGGATAATAAGCAAGATAATTTCTGGGCAAGAGGGTTGGTTATTGTACATGCATGTGTTATCAAGGGGTGTATAAAGATTGTTGAGCTAAAAATGGTAAAGGTTGGGTTATGAGATGATGGAATCCTCCATAAAAGGATATTGAAAACTTAATGCACATCTAGTGTTTGATAAAATGCTCAAATGAGCTATAACCATAATCATCTTCCTAATTGTGATTCAATTTGTTATATTTCTAAAATAGATTGTAGTTGCTAAGAATTCCGGAACGCTTTAGAGTTTAAGGAAGCTCAATTGAGGTATGTTGGCTAAACTCTTCTTTAAGAGTTGGAATTCTCATTATCCTTGTGAGTTCCGAGATGTTGATTATAAATCGAGTATTCCAATCAGCTTTGTGATGAAGATATATGTTCAATTCGTATTTCAAATTCCCTTATCATATTGCATTATAAGTTGAAGATGTGTCCCAAACTATTGATTACGTATCCACATGTTATAATTTCTAGTCGTGATTTATATGAAAGGTATTATGCCAAGTTGTGTAGAGATTGTGATTGTGATACACCTTCACCCGCATGCATTGGGTGAGGCGTCATGACCGCTTTGTGTGGGGATTATGGTAGAGAGATCGTGATTGTGATACACCTCCACCCGCATATATATTAGGGTGACGCGACATGACCGCTTTGTGTAGTAATTATGATATTATGGGACTGCACCCCCACCCGCTTACATTGGGGTGAGGCGGTACGACCGCTTTGTGTATAGTTTTTGTATTGTTGTGGCACCACCACCAACATACATTGGGGTGAGGCGGTATAGCCTCTTTGTGTAAGTTCTTAGTACTGTGGTTATATATCCACCCGCATATATTGAGGTGAGGCGGCAGGGCCGCTTGATTAGAGTTGTGGTATGGTACGTACACCTCCACCTGCATACATCGGGTGAGGCGGCGGGGCTGCTTTGTTTGAAGATGGTTACATAGGATCTCATCTTAAATCCTATAAATGTTGTTGATAGCTTTTAATAAGCTTGCTATGGTTGAGACAGTTATCTATATTATTCTATTGCCGCACTGGTTCATCATAATTATCTTGTATTTCTAAATTCTTAAATTGGTGTTTTGTTTTCATACTAGTACTATTCGACGGTACTAACGTCTCTTTCGAGGGCACTGCATCTTTAAATTGATACAGGTGGTTCCACAGCAGGAGACATTGATCATTGATAGAAGTACACCTTCTTCCCAGCTAGCTTGGTGAGCTCCACTTCATCCCTGGGTCATGTATCTTTTGATCTTTATATATTATGGTTGAGGTATAGCCGGGGCCTTGTTGCCGGCATTATCATTGTACTCTTTTTTATCCATAGAGGCTGTGTAGACATAGTGTAGGTTGTGTATTGGTGTTGGGGAAAGACAAACTATGTTATGTTGTGGTTGTATTACTTGTCCATTTGAGACTTTAAAAATGATGAAACTATTGATAAGAAATTGGTAATTGCAGATATGACCACTTTATTGTTTAATTAAGGAAAAACATATATTCTCTTTATTCATGAATGAGTTTGGGTAGAAGGAATCTAATAGGCTTCCTCGGTCGGGTTCACTCGGTTTAGCGCCGGTCGCGCTCCTCAGTTTTGGGGCGTGACAATATCAGAGGTACAAGAGAGATAGTACAACACCCATATTCTATAACATCTCTACGATAAAGCTAGTTAGAAAAGTACCAGCCTCATAAGAAGTCAGTATGAAGCTCCCACCGGATTGTGTATGCACCAGAGGTGCAAGTATTATAATAGAGCTTCAAGTTATGGATGTGAATTATACCTATGTGGAAGGGAGGTTATGAAAGAGATAGAAGATGTGATGCGAGATAAGGTAAGTAAGGTAAAGGTTAACAACGTACGAGATACTCAGGTGTAGAAGGTTGTGAATAATCTATACATCAGATAGAGGGCTAAAAGCGCTGGGATTCAGTATCGAGGAATGATAGCGGTGTCACTAGTGGCATATCTTCCAGCTTATGGTTTCTAGGTATCGAGAGGTCTACTTAAGAGAGTAAAGAAGAGTTAGAGACGATGTGATGTCTCGCTTGATGTTCCAGAATAACATAAGGAAATCTATGGGGTAAGGAAGTTGAAGGAAGGTTGCGAGTAGTATAAATAGATATGGGTAGGTCGCAAGCTAAAGTATGGTAGAGCAATAAGGTTTTAAGAAGACAAGAGTAAGGATAAGAAAGGGCGAGTGAAAAGGTGACGAGAATTGATAAGTCCCTTTTGTCACGACCCAAACCGATGGGCCACGACGGGCACCCGGTACCTTACTCAACCGAGTACCAACGTAATATATCTTTTCGTATCATACTATTATAGGTAAATGAGATAGAAAGGTACGTTACATTGGTAATCGGTTGAGTAAGGTACCGGGTGCCCATCATAGCCCATCGGTTTGGGTCATGACAAAAGTGGTATCAGAGCAGTTCTGTCCTAGGGAGTCTACAAGCCGTATCTAACAGAGTCTTGTTTGTGGGTGTGTTGTGAATCACACTTATAAGCAGGAGGCTACATGGAATTTAGGACTATTACTCTTTCTTCTTACTCTAAATCGTGTGGAAGAGCTCTGATACCACTTATAAGTAGGAGGCTACAGGGCACCCGGTACCTTACTCAACCGAGTACCAATGTAACGTATCTTTCTCAAGAATATCATACGGATTTTTTCCTACTCCGATCTTGCCGTCACATGTTTTGTTGTGATTATCGTGTGTTAGAGGGATTGTCAAGAGAACCAACTCAGGTATGTTAAGGCTATCCCTTCTTTCTTTTTGGCATGATTCATACGATACAAATGATACGAGCAGACGCACAACTTTCAAAAATGACTCTATTCATAGAAGTACTAGAGGTGTCTATGTTCTTGATTCCCCATGTGACATATTATTATAGAAGTTCATGGGTCTCAGAAAAATACGTAGTTGATAAAGTTTATCCGAAAGGCATGTTGATCTTATGACATTCAGAGAAATCTTATTAACATATTTCTTATGCATTTCATTCATTTATACATGTATATTGACCCTTGACCAGATGGCGTTATATATGCGTATATTATATGTATATGGGATATGGGAAAAGGTTATGGCGTTATATACGCACCACCACCTGATCAGCTGGTATATGTTGATGATTTTGCCCACAGTGGCCGAGATGATATGATGGGATGCCCTCAGAGGCTTGATAATGTTATGTACGCATATACCTATGCATGGTATGACATTTATATGCATATGCATGACATTATAAATATGAAATGATTCACAGAGCTATTCAGATTTACATTTTAAGTCTTTTACTCTGTGTTTCTCTCATGTCTTTTATTTACTGATTTTCATTCCTTACATACTCGGTACATTATTTGTACTGACATCCCTTTTGCTTGGGGACGCTGCGTTTCATGCCCGCAGGTCCCGATAGACAGGTTGAGAGTCCTCCAAGTAGGCTATTAGCTCAGCGGAAGGTGTTGGTGCGCTCCATTTGCTCCGGAGTTGCTTATTTGGACAGTATGATTTGGACATGTATTGATTAGTATGGTGGGGCCCTGTCCTGACCTTTATGATATTTATCTACTCTTAGAGGCTTGTAGACATATTTCATGTATGTGAAAGATTGTATAGCCTTGTCGGCCAATGTTCAGTGTACGAGTGATCATTTTGGTCTTATAGGCCCGTATGTCATATGTATAAGTTTGTATTACATGTTAGGTCGTCCAATGTTGAGTATTTCCTCATGTTTTGTTCTACTTATCTCACGGAAGACTCTCTGTCTCATTTACCTATGATAGTATGATACAAAAGATACGTTATGTTGGTACTCGATTAAGTAAGGTACCGGCTGCCCGTCGCGGCTCATCGGTTTGGGTCGTGACACTATGCACGTTCGAGGACGACTGTTTATTTTAAGAGGGGAGAATTTAATGACTTGACCGATCGTTTTGTGTGTTTGCACCTCGTTTCCCCTTTTGATACTTCACTCATGCATAATTTAGGTTTTATGACTTGCAGAGTTGATTGGTTTCGTTCCGGGAAGATTTTGGGTTGATTTACGCTCTTTGGTTCTTGACTTAGAAGCATGAGTTTGACCAAATTTTGAATTTTATGAAGACAACCCCGGAAGAGTATTTTGATGGCTTTGATAACTTCGTATTGTGATTTTGGACTTGGGCATATGCCCGGAATCGAATTTTGAAGTCTGTAGGTTGATTTATGTTGTTTTACCGAAAAATGGCAATTTGGGGTTTAGAAGTTTGATCGTAGGTTGACTTTTTGCTATCCGATCGTAAGTTGGTTTTGGGACTTGATATAGGTTCTTTATGCTATTTAGAACGTGTCTGCAAAATTTAGTATCATTTGGAGTTGATTTGATAGGATTCAGACGCTTGGTTGCAATTCTAGAGGTTCTTGAACTTTACTTTGAAATTCATGTGTTTTGGTGTCCCATTCGTGGTTCTATATGTTATTTTCGTGGTTTGATCAAGCGAGCGAGTTTGTATGATGCTCTTAGACTTGTGTGGATGTTTATTTTGGAGCCTTGAGGGCTCGATTGAGTTTCAGACGCGTCGCTGAATGGTTTGAACTGAAAATGGAATTGCTGGTGTGTTAGTGCTATGTTATCGCAATTGCAAGCAACAGCCTCGCAATTGCGAAAGTGGAAGGGGGTGGTCTGAAGTTGCAATTGTGACTTATCCCTTCGCATTTGCGAAGTCAGCAGGCCCGAGCATGCAACCACTTGGTCATTTTTTCGAAGGTATCCAGCTTCGCAATTGCGACGTTTGTTGAGGCTGTCAGGGTTCGTAAATGCGATCACTGGTCTGCAATTGCAAGGGTTTGCAAATACAAACCCGGTGTCACAAATGCGACATCTGTAGCTTGACATAAGGGCTGGAAAGTCGGGATTTAGTCTCATTTCTCACATTTTAGAACCCTAGACTTGGTAGGAGTTGATTTGGAGGGGGGATTTTCATCTACAAACTTTGGGTAAGTGATTATAATTAATTTCCAACTATATTTCATGAATATATCTTAGATTTAACATCAAATGTATGTGAATCAAAGTGGAAATTTGAGAAATTTTGTCAAGTTTTAAAAAAATGATGAATTGAGTTTTGAGAGTCGATTTGGACTCAGATTTAAAAAGAAAACACATATATGAACTCATGGAGTTATGGATAGTCGAAATCTACCCTTGTACTCGGGTTTTGACCAGGCAAGTCCGGGGTTGACGTTTGTTGAATTTTTGAAAATTTTGTAAAGATCAAAGCTTTATCTATTGTAATTGCTTTCTCTTGCATTGGTTGATAATATTAAGTTACTTTTGGTTAGATTTGAGCCGTGTGGAGGCAAATATTAGGGTAAAAGCTATTTTCGAGGGTTGAATTGGCCTAGTTGAGGTAAGTATATTGCCTAACTTTGTGTGGGGGAAACTACCCCTTAGGAATTGGGTTGATTATGCTATTTCTGTTATGTGAAAGTCGTGTACGCAAGGTGACGATTGGGTACACGGTCTATATGTGGTATTTGACCTGTTTAGGTTATTTAAGCTATTTTCATTCATTTAATTGAATTGCCAAAACATATTATATTACTCATTGTTAATCAACTATTACACGTGTTAAACTACCTATACATGCTTTATTTGACATTGTTAAAACTTGTTATATCTCTTACTTGTTATTTTGCTCATATATGCTTTTGTTGAAGTTATTGCCTTCCTTATTGCCTTGTTGCATCTTTAATTGTTGGCTTACTTTTATTTGAGGTTGTTATTTCGTGAAATATCTTCTTGTTGAGTTATTGGTGTTGAAGTTGTGAAAGTCGTTATCACATTGAGGTAAAGTGTTAATTGTTGAGATATATTTCATGTTGAAAAATTCACATTCATTTTATTATTGTTGAGATTCTTGTGCACATTGTTGTCGAGCCATGGGCTATTTATAGTGAAAATATTGATATTGTTGATTTTTGGCATGTTGTGTCATATGGGGACTTGTGCTGCGAGTTGTTATTATGTTGTAGTATTGATGCACATGTGGCGGTATAAGGATAGGGGTTAATGTACATGCAGCAGGATAAGGTGGGATTTATGTGCGTGTTGCTAGTAAGAGAATTACTTGAAGCCACGTGGCCACAAAAGGTAGGCTAAAGTGCTTGTAGCTATTTCGGGAAAAATATTTTCAAAACTATCTAAATGTAAGGCTCACACGGTGGTATAAGGAAAGATTGCGATTGAAATTGAGAAATTTGAATCGAGGTGGTACCTCGATTATGATTCTTGTTGTGCATTTCATATTGAAAAGAGTTATTGGTTGAACAGTTATTGTCGCTTTTATTCTTCCTTGTCTTATCAATTTTGTCTGTATTTGACTATTTGTGGCTCTCATTAATTGCTTCCTTCTTGTTATCTTTATGCTTAGAATTTGTCATTAGTTTAGGTTATAAAATTGCTTCATTATCATTCATTTCTCCGCTTTCCATTACTTCTCATTATCATATTTTTGTTATGTTTATCTTAGCCTTGTAGGTGTCATGACCTGGCCTCATTACTACTCTACCGAGGTTAGGCTTGATACTTACTGGGTACCATTGTTGTGTACTCATACTATGTTTTTGCACATCTTTTTGTGTAGATACAGGTACGTCTGCACGTGCTAGATGGTAGTTATTGACTTGTTCATTGCCTTCCGAAGACTTCAAGGTTTACCTGCTCGGCGTCCGCAGGCCTTGAAATCACCTTCTTTTATTTCCTCATTGTTGTTGTTTCCTTTATAATGCAGTGTTGTAATAGACGTTTTTAGATTATTCTGTAGAGCTTATGACTCAGTTCCACCGATTTTGGGAATATGTTGTTTAGGTTATATTTTGGAAGCTAAAATGAGTTTATCTATTTTATTTTAGTATCTCAGTTCTATTATTCCTGTTTTGTTACTATAAAATGTTAGACTTACCTAATCATAGAGACTTGGTGCCATCACAACATCCTAAGGTGGGAAATTGGGGTCGTGACAGCTGAGGAAGAGATTAAATACAAATATCCTCATTTGTTCCAGATAGAAGGTGACCCTCAGAGTTGAGGCGTTAAGCAACGACAAAGATATAGTTACTTGTTCATGAAGTGAGTTACATCTTATGCTGATTCCATATGATATTTGATGGCCATGTGAGGCCAATAAGATATTATTGCTTGTTTATGGCCCTATGTGGTGGCTGGTTTGGTATAATCTTGTTTACATGGGAGACTCTGCCGAAATTTTCGTAGAATTCTTAAGAGTTAATTTCTCTTTTGTACGCCTCTACATATGAGGACGAATGTTCCTAAGGGGGGAGGATATTACATCATGTATTTTCATACGTTAAGTTGCGTCATAAGCTAGTCGATGTGATATCGAAGAGTAAGAGTATATTTGAGTATTTTAAGTATTTTATAACATGTTTAATAAGTGTTAAGCATACGTTGGGCGAGGTTATAAGTTAATCGTGTCAAAAGAATAAGCTTTGGTGAAATTTTCCGACTTATAGAGTGACTTGCGAATCGTACATTGGACTCGTACTTTTAGGGTTGGAGTTGTTAACATGATAAGAGGATCTTGGGATGAGGTATTTGAATTGTATAATAGTTGTATGTTAATTATTGAAGTCAAGCAAGTTATAAAATAAAACTCGGCAAAAGTTATCACAAGCATTTGTCTCAATATACTTGGATTTAATGGGTTATCCACTCACCAAATTGAAGGTATATGAGTCTAGTTTTTAAAAATTAAATTGTTCTTCAATAAGACATCAGAGTAGAGAGATATTCGCGTTTTTACGAGATTGCGCAGGCAGCCCCTTTGGGACCCATTTGAGGCGGTGGGAGTTTCTTGATTCTATTTAAAGTGATAGACCTTCAATTTTGGGTTATTGTCGACCGGACTAGTTACTAGAAAACCATTAAACTCTCTCTAAACATTCTCCCATGATTAAAAAGTGAATCTAAGGCCAAACTACTCAAGTCTATCATCAAATGACTCATAGAACTAGCGGCCATTGCTTCTATGGCGTTGTTGTTGCGTTGAGGGTTCCTTTAAGTTGAAGAAAGCTTTGGTTGAAGGTTATTGTTTCGGTTTGAGTAAGGTTTTTCCTCTTCTACATGTATTTGAGTTCATATGAGTTGTAGCTAGATTGTTTGGTTGAGAACTTGTGAAATAAAGGTCGACAATCGTATATGATGTAGTTATTAGTTGCTGGACTATTTTGAAGTTGTTCTAAGTTAATTTAGGGTTGGTTTTCGAGATTTAAGATAAGAATCTCTATCTTCTTCATTTTTATGAGTTGTTATAGATTCTGGTTGTGTTTAATCGTTGAGAACTTGCGAGATGTCGGCTAGAAGACATAAACTAGTTGTTGAATATTGTTGTGCAATGTAAGTGGGGTTGTTCTTGTTGTGTTGAGTTGCTGGAGATGTGGTATATTTGAATTGATTTATTTTTAATTATGTTGCAAGGATTATAAGGGTGATAGGCTTGAGTAATCACTGTATAAACGGTTGTAAGGAAAGCTTGTTGCAAAATGAAATGCTTAGAAATGTTATACTCGTGTATTCAACAGCTTCCTATGTTCTTAATTAATGTCGCCCTGATAGATAGTGTTTCATATAGCTCTTCACAACCCGTGTTCTTTTTTAGATAGTGTAATTGAGCTATAACATTTTCCTCGTAAAGACCTCCTTAGGATAAAGACCTTTAATGCGAGTTGTTCTACCCATATGTTAGCTAGTTACATACGTTCCTTACTGGAGATTGCTCCGATGTCACGAATTCCATATGTTCAGTAGTAATCCCTTGTTTCTATCCAAAATGCATATGAACCACGATGGCTCCCTCGTAAGTATTCACATATCAAAACAACCACTGTTAAGGGTTTCTCTACCCATGGCTTTAGTAGCCCGAACATGCCTTAACTCGTATCACCTTGCTAAGTCCAGTTTCAAATGATTGTTAGTCGCTTCTTATTCTATTTAGAAGGTGTCTATGAGCTACAATGTGTTACACCCCATGTTTTCGGACGTGAAAATACGCCATAAGTAAATTTATGGACGTTCAAAAAATGTGATGTTATATTCCGTATTTTCATACGTTAAAGTTTCTTCATAAGTTAATCGACATAAGTTCGGAAATGAGATTATCTTGAGATTATAAGCATTATGCTATTTCAAATAAGTGATGAGCAAATTCGTGAAGGTGAGGGGGGGTAAGCAAATCGAAAAAATAAATTTTGTCAAAGTGTGACATTTTGAGATAAAATACGGTCCGAGCTATAATACCCGGTATTTATGGACTAGTGCCATACAAGGTACTACATGTCCATGATAGTAAGGTATATAAGGTGTGTTAAAAATAAGTAATTTATGATAATTCTTAATTATATGGGTAATTGGTTCATTATTGGATTTGTGGGGGATTAATAATTTATTATAGAAATGGGGGAATTATTGGATAAGACTTGATGACAAACGTGGCAGCCCACTAATGCCCATATAATGACTCATTGGTCTTCATGAGTTGGTGGCATGTTAGGAGAAGTTTTGTATAAAATAATCCCCAATATATAAAGCTCCTCTATATTACATTATGGAGATGTTTACTTCAAAAGCAACAAATGGATTTATAAGGCTTATGGCAACATGAATTCTCTCCAGCAAACTTATATAAAAGAATGTCCAAGTCAAGAAACAAGGAGCCACAAAATTCATACAGGATTAGATGATAGCAACGCAAATCGCTTCAAGAATTTAGTACGAAGTTATACTGTGTAATAGCAACGGGATTTACAAGTTCTAATGGAGCACGGTATAATCTTTCTCAAGAATATCACACGGATTTTCCCCTACTTCGATCCGCCGTTACGTGTTGTGCAATCGACGTGTATTAGAGGGATTGTCAAGAGAATCGGATGGGGTATGTTAAGGCTATACCTTCTCCCTTTTTGGCATGATCAATACGATACAAACGAAACGAGCAAATGCACAATTTTCATAACTGACTCTATTCATAGAAGTACCAGGGGTGTCTACATTCTTGATTCCCCATGTGAATAATTATTATATCTTCTGTTCATAGATCTCAGAAAAATACGTATTTGATAAAGTTTATCCGAAAGGCATATTAATTTTTATGACATTCCGAGAAATCTTATTAACATAATTCTTATGCATTTCATGCATTTATACATGTATATTGACCCATGACCAGATGGCGTTATATACGCGTATATAATATATATATGGGATATGAGAAAAGGTTATGACGTTATATATGCACCACCACCTGATCAGCCGGTATACGTGGACGATTTGCCCACAGTGGTCGAGATGATATGATGGGATGCCCTCAAAGGCTTGATAACTAGGGACTGAGTAATAGTCGGCATCATGAGAATTTCAGATATTGCATCCCGACGATATAGAATGGAGGACAGAAGAATACCCTTTAAAGGTCATTCAGGAAGACGCTTCCCTAAAGAAAGCAAGGTGAGCAAAGTTAAGCTTAAGGGACTGTATGTACGGTTACACTAAGTCTTGCGAGTGAGGAATTTTGTTATCCTTGGTATAGAAGGATTACCGCGAGGATAGTAAGGATCATCGATAATGTGCAAAGATGCCAAAGATGAAAAGGTAAAACATCTATACGTAGATCGTCGTAGCTCCAATTCTTAGTACTCCCCTAAAGGGGAGAATATGGAGTGATGTGGCATTAAGTCAGAATTAAGTGGTTCTAGTAACTATGGAATGGTAAAAGAATGCCATAAAAAATGAGAAAAGGGATGAGATTGCTATAACACCCAGGAATATTTTGAAGAACTTAAGTGTAAAGCCCGGTAAATTTTGCAAAGAAAATAATGTTTCATGGTGCCGGACTAGGCTTATGTGTTTGAGGATTGTAGAAATTCTTCACGGCGAGCTTGTGAGCCACGACTCAGACTTTTTGGGTTGAACAATGCACAGGAAAGTAAAAGAAAATTTTTGGCAGAATAGTGCATTTCTACGGTCCATTATGCGACTGCAGAATCACTCTGCGGACCACATAATGGCCGCAGAGTGAGACAGTTAATTGGGTCAGTTGGAAGCAATTATGCGGTCGACTATGCTACCGCATAAATATTATGCGGTGAATTATGCGATCGCATAACAGTTATGCGGACCGCATAGTGACCGCATACACAGAAAGCCTTTTTGATCATTTTATCAACAATTATGCGACCGATATGCGGTCCGTATATCCATTATGCGGTCGCATAAGCGACCGCAAAACTATTTCGGAGCTCCATTTTTGGGTTTTTAAAACCCGAGCCTATTTCGTTAAATACACTCTTTGGGCCATTTTTGAGCGATAATCTAATATTTTAGAGTGAGAGAGAGTGCCCTAGAGTGAGAAGGTGTTCTTCAATAATTTTCTTCAATTCTTGCTCAAGTTTTGAAAGATTTAGAAAGGAAGCTCACTAGGTCTTCATCCTAGAGGTAAGATTCTACACCCTAAACCCTAATTTCGAAATCTTCTGAAAATGGGTAACTAGCAAGGTAAATTTTAGGCATGAGAGTTGTTTATTTTACATGCATGTGTTATCAAAGGGTGTAGGAAGATTGTTGAGCTAAAAATTGTAAAGTTTGGGTTGTGGGATGATGGAATCCTTCATAAAAGGACATTGAAACCTTATGCACATCTAGTGTTTGATAAAATGCTCAAGTGAGCTAGAACCATGATCATCTTCCAAATTTTTATTCAATTTGTTATATTTCTACAATATATTGAAGTTGCTAAGAATTCCGGAACGTTTTAGAGTTTAAGCAAGCTCAAGTGAGGTATGTTGGCTAAACTCTTCTCTTAGAATTGAATCCCACGATATTCATGTAAATTATGTAAGTCCCGAGTGATTCATTATAAAACTGGCTATTTCGAGTAAGATTGAGTTGAAAGATATATGTTCAACAAGCATCCCAAATGCTTTACTCATGTTATGTTACCAATTGAGGATGTGTTAAAATATGGGTTGTGCATTAATAATGTTTCGACTTTAAGTCAAGTTCAAATGAAGGCTATTATGCCAAATTTTGTGAAATATCTCTATGTGCTTTAGACTCTAAATTGCTCACATGTGTACTACACACCTTGATTTGAATTGTATTTGTTCTTGATGATGATGATAATTGAAATTGATAAGGTGAGCATGAAATACTGAATATGGCCAACGTGCCAAGAATGATCTTATAATTATGGCCATTAGTGCCAATGAGATGAAAAGATGTGAAAGTAATACGAAATGCGATGATTGATATAAAAAGGTTGATGTCTCAAATAAGACAGCCTAGCCAGTCGGGTCGTGATCGGACACCATGCCGCACATATGGTGGTGATTGTGCTGGAAATTTATAATTTGAAATTGTGATTGTGGTCGATCTCCCTAATGGATAGCCTAGCCGATCGGGTCGTGATCAGACTCTGTGTTAAAGATGGTCGTATTGATATTGAGAGAAATTATGGTTGATGTCTCTAATGAGATGGCCTAGCTGATCGGGTCGTGATCGGACTCCGAGCTAAGAGTACGGTGGTACTGGTTTTGTGAATAATGGTATTGTGCACAATGGTATATCGATACTAAAAATCTCCCAATGTGAGATATGAGAATTAATTTGAATATTGTCTTGATCCTAAATTGAGGTTTGATGTTAATTAAGGCTTTCATTGATATTATAATAATCTTGTTTGTATTATTTGTCATTCTACTGAGGGACTGTTTAGTTATACATACTAGTGCTATTCGACGGTACTAACGTCCCTTTTGCTGGGGGCGCTGCATCTTTAAATGGATGCAGGTGGTTCCACAGCAGGAGATATTGATCAGTGATAGTAGTACACCTTCTTCCCAGCTGACTCGGTGAGCCCCACTTCATTCTAGGGTCATGTATCTTTTGTACTTTATATATTCGGTTTGAGGTATAGCCTGGGCCTTGTTGCCGGCATTATCATTGTACTCCTATTTATCTATAGAGGCTCCGTAGACATAGTGTGGGTTGTGTATTGGTGCTGGGAAAGACAAACTACGTTATGTTGTGGTTGTATTACTCTTTCTAGTTAAGACGACTAAAAACGATGGAACTATTGGTAATGAATTTGTATTGTGAACATGAACACATTTTTGTCTAATTAATGAAAATATGTATTATCTTCATTCGTGGATGAGTTTGGGTAGAAGAAAATATAACAGGCTTGCTCGGTCGGGTTCACTTGGTTGAGCGCCGGTCGCGCTCCTCGGTTTTGGGGCGTGACAATTGCACTAATTCAAATCCTACAGATATGCTACGATTCCAAAACATTATGCAAATACGATGTCAAGGAAAGGAAGTAAGGGTTCCTACCTGAGATGTTATTGATAATTAATGAGTCAGTACAAGGCGTAAGTTAAGACAAATGGAATAATCCAAGAGGGATTACGCGGAATACATATATGAAAATGGACCAACGAGTAGTTAGTAGTTAATTCAGGAAGAGTCTAGTTATGGCTAGACAAGAGGTTACAGATAAATCAGCATATCGTGCAAGATAAATATAGTGAACCCCAACATAGCGAATCAAGTCTTGCAGATAATGATATCGTGACCCTTGAGAAATATTTAGATAGGAGCTGGGGTAGTTAAAGGTACTGTATGAGTATTACCGAGATAAAGAGAGTACCACTGGGAATACAGTCAAAACTTCAGTTCAGAAGCAACCGTACGATCACATGAGCGTGGAGGTAAGTAACTAAGGATAAGTATAGGGAAGTACGAACATCAAAAATTCTATCGGGTATACGATGTAATAAGCTTGCAGCTTTACAAGAATCAGAGGGTCTTCCCTAAGTACGAAAATGAAAGACTAGCTGAGGAAATAAGGAAGAAGGCTTCAACCTAAGCACAGTGACTGAAAGAGGAAATGGTATTATAACAACAGTCTCACAACAACATTGTATGCACTCCACAAGAAAGTGGCACCTACCGTGGCTAATGAACGGGAAGTGAAATCAAAAGTAATATTAGAGGTCATATGAGTTGCACGAAACTTCTGGTATGCGTGGGAACTAAGATAAGCCAAGTATTCATGCAACAAGTGGGAGAATGACCAGGAAAAGCAATTGCTTGCAATTAAAGAAAGCTGAAAAGGAACCAAAGGAATTATTCGATCAATGATCCAGAATTAGTTACATTATGAATGCACTTAAGATTTTGAAGTATTATCTATGCAGCATACATGTTGACAATCATACAGCCGTAGAAGACTCTGGTATAAGTTAAAAGAAAGAATTGAGTCTAGGTAATAACTAACATCAGGTACCGTAAATCGGAAGATAGCTTAAGCCTACATAAAGGCTAATCAGAAGAAAGAGGAAACTAAAGAGTTACATCAACCAAGTAAATTAGGAGTCTGATTATTGGACCAAGAAAATTATAGACCTCGTGATTGAGAACATTGCAGGATCACTCTTAAATATCAGCGGTACAAGAGAGATAATGCAGTAGCCATATTCTATAACGGCTCTACGATAAAGCCAGTTAGAAGAGTACCAGCCTCATAAGAAGTTAGTATGAAGCTCCCACCAGATTGTGTATGCACCAGAGGTGCAAGTATTATAAGAGAGCTTCAAGTTATGGAGGTAAATTATACCTGTGTGAAAGCAAGGTCATGAAAGCGATAGAAGATGTGATGCGAGATTTTAAGGTAAATAAGGTAAAGGTGAACAACGTATGAGATACTCAACATAAGGTTATGAATAATCCATACTGCAGATAGAGGGATAGAAGCACTGGGAATTCAGTATCCAGGAATGATAGCGGCGTCATAAGTGGCATATCTTCCAGCCTATGGTTTCTAGTAACCAAGAGATCTAGTCAAGAGAGTAAAGAAGAGTTAGAGATGATGTGATGTCTCGCTTGATGTTACGGAATAACACAAGGAAATCTATGATGTAAGCAAGTTGAAGGAAGGTTGCGAGTAGTATAAATAGATATGTGTGGGTCGCAAGCTAAAGTATGGTAAAGCGACAAGGTTTTAGGAAGACATGAGTAAGGAATAAAAAGGGCGAGTGAGAAGGTGACGAGAAAGGATAAACCCTCGGGATTAAGCCCATGAAAACAAGAGAGCTGATGGTTTCTCTAAGTTATAGAAAGCTCAGTATAGCCTGAATTAACTCAAAGGAGTCTAAGACTAATAGCATTTAGAAGAGATTGAATGCTGCCCTGATAGTAAAATAAGGGTGTAATGGTGATAGGTGAAGGATGACGTTTGGGCCTTCGATTGAGTAATGATTTGATTTCATGGACGGCATGGATTAGAATACACCCACCCATAAGATGAATCACGTTGGGATGCTATGAAATACGGTTATGTAAGTAGGGTATCACCCCCAGGTGGGTCTGAAAAATCACTTCAAATGTTCCTCGATGCAGCATGAGCCCTAGTGATTACGTAAGAGGTTTCAAGTTATCAGTGGTAGATTATAGATCAACATTGAGGTGAATCAACAATGGATGGATAAAAGTTACAACAATATGAGATGAGATCAGGCTGCCATTCTTAAGATAAACATTAATGAAGAAGCATTAAAGGACTTAGATTTATACATACATGATAAGCAGCGAGAAAGTAACCTTGAGTTTGGTGGCAGACCTCAGTAACGATAAATCGAAGTAAGAGTTATGGTATGGTATGACCTACCTAGTTGCATTAAAATCATACGGATGGATAATCAGGTCTATGAAATAAGATATAGCAATATTCGTAAGTTCAATAAAGTACCGAGCAAAGAATGTCAGTGTACTTATAGATGCCCAGAGGGACATCTTGTCAAGCTCTATATATGTTCACAAAGTAGGTCCTAGAGATTGGCTAAAAAACTGGAGGAAAATGGAAATAAGAGTCGCATAGGCGCACTTACAAGTTCAAAATCGTACATGTTGTATGATAAAAGGTAGCAACAGTTATGAGATTGAAAGGATTCCGACCACAAGTCATGGTGTGAGAAAGAGGCCTAAAGGGGAGAATGCCCTGACCTTTGGAATTATTCACAGAACAGTCGCCTAGATGACAAGGGGAGTACTAAAGTATTCGGAAGACATAAGCTATGAAAATGATAAATGCATCCGTTAACATTCGAGGACGAATGTTCCAAGGGGGGAATAATGTTACACCCCATATTTTCGTACGTGAAAATATGCCATAAGTAAATTGATGAAAGATCAAAAAATGTGGTGTTACATCCCGCATTTTCGTACGTTAAAGTTTCATCGTAAGTTAATCGACATAAGTTCGGGAATGAGATTATCTTGAAATTATAAGCATTATGCTATTTCAAACAAGTGATGAGTAAATTCATAAAGGTGAGGGGGTAAGCAAATCGAAGAAAATGAATTTTGTTAAAGTGTGACATTTTGAGATAAAATACGGTCCGAGCTATAATACCCGGTATTTTTGGACTAGTGCCATACAAGGTACTACATGGCCCTGATAGTAAGGTGTATAAGGTGTGTTAAAAATAAGTAGTATTTTAAGTAATTTGGGATAATTCTTAATTATATGGGTAATTGGTTCATTATTGGATTTGTGGGGGATTAATAATTTATTATGGAAATGGGGGAATTATTGGATAATACTTGATGACAAACGTGGCAGCCCACTAATGCCCATATAATGACTCATTGGCCTTCATGAGTTGGTGGCATGTTAGGAGAAGTTTTGTATAAAATAATCCCCAATATATAAAGCTCCTCTAAATTAAATTATGGAGATGTTTACTACAAAAGAAACAAATGGATTTATAAGGCTTATGGCAACGTGAATTTTCTCCAGCAAACTTATATAAAAGATTGTCCAAGTCAAGCAACAAGGAGACACAAATTTCATACAGGATTAGATTATAGCAACGTAAATTTCTTCAAGAATTTAGTACGAAGTTATACTGTGTAATAGCAATGGGATTTGCAAGTTCTAACGGAGCACGGTATAATCTTTCTCAAGAATATCACATAAATTTTTTTCCTACTTCGATCCGTCGTTACGTGTTGTGCAATCGACGTGTATTAGAGGGATTGTCAAGAGAATCGGCTCAAGTATGTTATGGCTATCCCTTCTCTCTTTTTGGCATGATCAATACGATACAAACGAAAGGAGGAAATGCACAATTTCCATAACTGACTCTATCCATATAAGTACTAGGGGTGTCTATATTCTTGATTCCCCATATGAATTATTATTATATCTTCTGTTCATAGGTCTCAGAAAAATAAATATTTGATAAAGTTTATCCGAAAGGCATATTTATTTTTATGACATTCTGAGAAATCTTATTAACGTAATTCTTATGCATTTCATGCATTTATACATGTATATTGACCCATGACCAGATGGCGTTATATACGCCTATATTATATGTATATGGGATATGAAAAATGGTTATGGCGTTATATACGCACCACCACCTGATCGGCTGGTATACGTTGACGATTTGCCCACAGTGGCCGAGATGATATGATGGGATGCCCTCAGAGGCTTGATAATATTATGAACACATATACCTAAGCATGGTATGATATTTCTATGCATATGCATGACATTGTAAATATTAATGATCCACAGAGTTATTCAGACATATATGTCGAGTCTTTTACTCCATGTTTTTCTCATGTCTATTGTTTACTGATTTTTATTCCTTACATACTCGATACATTATTTGTATTGACGTCCATTTTGCCTGGGGACATTGCGTTTCATTCCTGCAGATCCCGATAGACAGGTCGAGGGTCCTCCAAGTAGGCTATCAGCTCAGCAGAAGATGTTGGTGCGCTCCATTTGCTCCGGAGTTGCTATTGGTCAGTATGATTAGGACATGTGTTGATTGGTATGGCGGTGCTCTATCCTTACCTTTATGACATTTATGTATCCTTAGAGGCTTGTTGACATGTGTCATGTGCGTGAAAGATTGCACGGCCTTGCCGGCCTATGTGCAGTGTAATTTTGTCTTATAGGCCCTATGTCACATGTATAAGTTTTTATATCACATTGGGTCGTCTTATATTGAGTATTCCCTTATGTTTATTCTGGTTAACCCATGACGGCCCATTTGGCCCATTTGCCAATGACCTTAACTGGTAGCACCTTGGTAGGTCTAGTTTCAATTGTTTGTTAGTAGCTTCTTATCCCATTTAGAAGGTGTCTATGAGCTACAGTGACCTCTTTATGAGGACTCCAGTATCATGACGACACAAGTTGGCACTATGCAAGTTGCTGGTTGTAGACGATTGTAGAGATGATGAGATTGCCTTTTGTTGGTAATTATTGACTGTAGTATGATTTGGTGACCTTAGTAGAAGTGATATAAGAACTCTGCTTGTTGAGGCATGTTCTTGGTAAGATAGATCCGTACAACGGACAAGTCCAGTGACCTAGTAGTACAGGAGTGCTAGCCTGGAAGTGACGGGCATGATAGCCTGATATATGACAGATATGAGATGATAGTACTGGTACGCGAGCCGGGAATGTATAGATTTATGAGTTTGGTAGCTAGAACATACGTACAAGTGGATACGAGTAGTTATCATTTCAGTTTTATGTGTTTGTGCGATTGACATATGATAGACTAGACATGGTATGGGTTGTGAGATATTGTTACAGAAAGTTTAGAAAGACAAAGGTCCAGAGCAATGCTACGGATCCCATTTGATAAGACTATGGTATATGACCTTCTAGACTTATTATATGATGTGAGCTCTGATCTCCAAGTGATCTTGATCCTTGTTTTATCAAGTTATCTTCCTTCAACATTCTTCCATTTCATTACAGTATTTATTTATGATTATTCAATTTCCTTACATATTTGGTACATTATTTTGTACTGACATCCCTTTGGTCGGGGATGCTACATTTCATGTTGTAGGTTTAGGTCGGCAGTTTGACAAACCCCAAGAGTAAATAATTTGAGTTCCAACTGTTGATTGGTAGACTCCATATCATCCGAAGTGCAGCCGAACCTAGAGGTATGTTTTGATTTTATATATAGACTTTGGGTAGGTCGAGGCCTCATCCCGACTATGTTAGGTTAGTGAGATGCTCTTAGAGGCTTTTGTAAACGTATGGATACCTGTGGTTAGTTACAGTGTGTTAGTCAGATGTCTGTATAGGTTGAGTCCTTATAGGCTCGTCTGTTGATATATATATATATATATATATATATGGATGGTGAGTCTATAAATTATTTTACGGAATGGTCGCTCGCATATGTAAGACATTAGATGCATGTCCACCTCACCTAGGTTGGGGTATGACAAGAATGTTTCAATTCATCTTGATTGAAGAAAGCTCTAAGTGGTTTCTCTCAAACTGAACTCTGCTCAAAACTTTGGTAAATATGCTTGCAATCTGCTCCTATCTTGCAACATTCCATATAGATGTAACCCGTTTCTACATTATCTCTAAGAAAGTGATATCTCACATTAATATCTTTGTTCTCTTATGATAAACCTGGTTCTTTGCCATATTTATTGCACTTGTATGGTCACAGAATATAGGAACTTGTTCTATCAATATAACATTGTCTTCCAACTGTTGTTTAATGCATAATAATTGAGAACAACATGAAGCAGCTACTACACAATCAGCTTTTGCAGTTGACAAAGCTACAAAAAAATATTTGGAAGCTCGTGAAATCAACCATTAACCTAGGAAGTGAGCAGTCCCAGATGTGTTATTTCTTTCTACCAGATATCTAGCATAATCAGCATTCGCTACCCAATCAAATCAAATATATCGCCATACAAATATCAAAGGACTAGGTCCTGAGTACCATTTAGAGATCTCATAATCGTTTTTCATAGCTTTCAAATGTGACTCCTTAAAATTGGATCGAAATCTTGCATATAATCCCACACTGTACATAATATCTAGTCTACTTGAAATTAGGTAGAGAAAAGATCTAATCATACCCCTATACGTTTTTCATCGACAGAAGGACCAGGTTCATCCATATCCAACCTAGTTACAATTGTTATAGGAGTATCGATAATTTTTGCATTGTCCATCTCAAACCTCTTGAACAACTCTGATGTACTTGTGTTGATGTATCATTGTTCCTTTTGCAATCTATTTAACTTCTAGTCCAAGAAAGAAACTTAATTTTCCTATCATGCTCATCTCAAATTTACTTCCCATAATTTTTGCAAACTCATTACACAAGGATTCATTTGTAGCAGCAAAGATGATATAATCAACATATATTTGGATAATTATCAGGTTCTTACCACTTTTCAACCGAAATAAGGTATTGTCAATTTTACCGTGTGAGAACCCCATTATCTTGGAGTAATTTTCATAACCTTTCATACCATGATCTTGGTACTTGCTTTAAACCATACAACACCGCGTCCAATTTGTACATATGATCTGAAAACTCATGAATCTCAAACCATGGAGGTTGACACATAATTTTCCTCTTTCAAATACCCATTGAGAAATGCACTTTTTACATCCATTTGATAGAGCTTGAATCCCATATAAGATGCAAATGCAAAGAGCATTCTAATAGCCTCCATTATAACAATTGAAACAAATGTCTCATCATAGTCAATACATTCTTTTGTATTATAGCTTTGCACGATTAGCCTTGCCTTGTTTCTAGTTATTACCCTAATCATTCAATTTGTTTCTAAACACCCACCTGGTTCCTATGATTGTCCTATCTTCTTGCCGAGGTTCCCGGTGCTACATTTTATTTCCTTCAAACTGATTAAGTTCCTCTTGCATGGACACTATACAGTCAGCATCTTGAAGTGCCTTATTTATATTTTTAGGCTCGAACAAGGACTAGTAGGCCGATAAGGCAATCATATTTTAGAATTTGATCTTGTCACTATTCCAGAATCAACTGGTGTGAGAACATTTGTTAGTGCATGAGAGCTTTGATGCTTCCAAGATTTTACTTGATCCCTTGATTGTTATTGTTTCCTTCTTAATCTGTAGAGGGACTAGGTTCATTGACTCCTTTATTATTAACCTGATTTGTTCCCCCTGTTTGTTTTACAGTGTGCTCAGCTTCCAGAAGACCGAGTTCTTGCTTTTTTCTGCAGCAGCCCCCAAACGTTCTTGGTTTAGTTGACCATCATATATCCGTGTGAGTCCAGATTCTACATCATCTACAGTTTGTGAACCTTTCTCGGCCACATGATTAGTTTCATCAAAAATCACATGTTAACTATCTTCAACGCACATGGTTCTTTTATTAAAAACTTTATAGGCCTTACTATGTGGAGAATAATCTAGAAAGACTTCCTCATCACTTCTATTGTCAAACTTTCCTAGAGAATCTTTGTTATTATTATGCACAAAACACTTGCTATCAAATGCTCTTGGATGGGTTATATTAGGTTATCGACCCTTAAGTAAAGCATAGGGATCTTTTCAATTATTGGCTAATCATGCACCTATTAATAATGTAATATGAAGTATTATCACGACCCAAAATTTCACCAATGGTCGTGATGCCACCTAACCTCCTAGACTAGCTAAGCCAATAACAAAATGATGTAAAAGTAGCAAAATAAGATTTAACAAGTCTGAATTTAACATAAATAGCGAAATAAAGCTCCAATAGGCCAACACAGTAGTACATAAGTCAAACTCCTAAAACTAGGTAATATAGCGTCATGAGCTCTAAACTGAATTCATAACGAGTCTAAAAAATGTACAATAATGTTTGAAAGTTATACAACAATATGAAAATAACGGAAGGGGACTCCAAAGGTCTGTGTCGTCCATGCAGCACTACTTTGAATCCTCTCAAACAGTGAAGCTCACTCTCGAGGTCTGCTACCTCCAGCACCCGGATCTGTATAAATATGCAGAAGTTTAGTATGAGTATAGGAAAATATGTTTTGAGTAAGTATCAAGACTAACCACGGTGAAGTAGCGACTGTTGCACCCTATTTTGCACGAGTCAAAATAAGATTCAACTAGTGATTTCCCCGTTGTTGATGAAAGAGAGTCACCTTCTAATATTTAAAGGTATACTAGGGTACCTATTTAGTTATTAGATCATTATCCCATTAATCTACTAACCGGTGATATTTGGATAAGAATTCTTGTTCTTCTAAGGGGAAGGTGTTAGGCACCCCTCCCCCCCTCTCAAAATCTACCTAAGGTAGCTCCATAAGACTTAGACTAGGCTTAGGAAATTAAATGTATATATTCTACTTTGTTAGTGCTTAAAAGTATATAGCTTACTCTTTGTCTTGTTTAGAGCTTATCGTTTTGAAAGAAAGAGAGTGTATGCATTTTGAAAAGAGAGCGTAGGTTTCATTAGTAAAAGCCCTTTAAAATATCTACATAATTGAAAGAATTTTGGAAATGTATCGATAGTGTTTATGTTTGTTAACTTTTTAAAATATGGCTAGGTTTAAAATACTTTACCTTTGAAATAAAGTGGCTTTTTTTAAACTTTAGTAAAGTAAGAGTTATTGAACAAAAATGGGTTTAGGTATAACTTAAGACTTCATTTTCAAATTCTATGTCCATGTTTAGAAGAAAGATTATTGAAGTGTTCCTTGAGCGCGACTGTGTTTGGTTTGTAGAAAAACTGTCTCGGAAAATCATTTTCTCAATTCTAGTTTTTATAAAGAAGGGGAGTTGCTTGCTTTTCAAATTTGTATTAAGCTTCAAAGAATTCCATGAAAACGGTTAGTGTAAGAGCTATATGGGAGAAATAAGTAATTAAGCATATTGAAGTTATTTAACTAATGTAGGAACAATGTTTCTCTTTTAATTCCCTATGGTTTTAGCTTGCCCAAGTTTCTAAAAAGTATCACAGAATAACAAAGACATTTAATCAACATTGTTAGTATCATACATATATATATATATATATAAAGACAACAATTCTTATTAAAGAAAACGATAGAAGAGTATAGGGGTTGGACTCAGAGTTTGAGCTTGAGCCCAGCAGATAGCGAACAGCAGTAGCAGACTCCAATAACATTAGACTCTAGGTTGGGGCTTAGGCCAGAGTTCTTGAGAACTCAGCAGGCCTAGTCGATCACATATGCAAGAAAAGAAGACATTAGTGGATGAGGCTAAATACAACATTTAAATGCAAATAAGACCAATGTAAGGCCCAAATAAATTGTAACAAGTACTTTGATTAAAATTAATGTAATATCCAATAGAGTAAACAAATTCACAGTGAAGCCTTTTTTTCGTTTAGTTCTAATCCTAAAGAGATTAATAAATGTCAATGATTAAGAGCTTAAGGTAAAATCCCATTCATGGACAAGACACCCTTTGGATCCCTGGCACTTCAGAGTTCACAAGGGTCTTAGGGACCCCGAGCAGTGTTTGTGCCAGGGAGGGTATCTCAACCACAAACTAAATCTTACTCCTAAATTCCCTTAACCACTCACACTTACTCTTCCCTATAGGTTTAAATTCCAATGAGGCATTCATTGTAACTTCCAATATAACAGTAGCAATAACACAAAGATTCAAGTATGCACACCTCTCACATAAACTATACAAAATACTATGATGAGTGTGAGATAATATATTACATCATTGAGATCACAGTACAAACAAAAGTGTGTGGTACATTGTCAACACTTCCAACATGCTCAAGAATACTCAAAAGAAACCAATTACAAATAAAACAAGGAGAGGCAGTAACCAACAGACTAGCTTAGATGTTCAGACACTAAACTGTGTGATTCAATGAACAGAGAAGACATATATGTGTCAACCTTATTGGTTCCACTAATCAGTTCAAGTTTGCATGAGTCCTTAGTTTAGTTTGCAGTACTTTAACAGCTTATCAGACTATGTTAAAACTTAGCGGAGATTCACACATATAGATATTATCCTAACTCCTTATTAGATGTATGAATTATTCAGCTTCATTTAGGATCTCTAAAAGTATTGATAGGGGTACTTATGCAGGCAAGCAGGCTGATCCTAACTTAAGCAAATGACATGATCATTTTCCCTCTAAAAATTCATAACCTCATATTCATACTAGGCTTTTCAAGAGTTAAGGTATTCTTATGAACACAGTGTTATACTTCAAGTTGGGAAGGTAAACATCAGAAAGTTTCTCCTAAGTTCTTTCAATGATCACAACTTATTTATGTCTCAGATTCTATGTGGTTAACAAGATGCAATTTCTTCTTTATAAGATGTTATAACTCTAAGGGAGAGGTGTGAGAGCACAAGCATAATCATGAGGGACAAGAAAGAAGGTTGTTCTAAAAATAAGATGAGAGCAGAAAACCAAAGAGAGGGCACTCAGACACATATATGAGATGTATTTACAAGGTTACAAGACTATAAAACATGATAGAATATCACATAGCATAGGATCATACCAACAGGTTCATTATAAGAGTTCATGACAATAATAGTTTCACATGAAGTATGCATGGTTCTAGCAGCAGGATAATTAATCCAGTTATACAGGTTGGGTGTATTAATGCAAACATGATGAAGTTCCAATTTCAGATGTGTTAGCAGCATGGCATAACCAAGAGATAATGCACAGATACAGCAGATACCAAGCTCTTAAGAACAATCTAGGGGCATAGCTTAGGCTAGGCTGACAGAACACATATAAGACCAATTGCATAGATTCATTAGAACTTAGTTCAATTACTTTAGATTATATCTTATACAGTGAAACTTCACAAATATGATCACACAGTTGTGGAGATTAACAGGAGACCTTCACAATTACATTTTAGGGGAGTTATAGAATTAATAACACATTAGAAAAGTGAAATCAACCCAAACAACTAAACTGATACACTTTAACTACAATGATCAGAAAAAGTGTAAAGGATCATCAAGGTTCTTTAGCTAACCGTAGGAGTTTAACAAGACATTGATTGTTCAATTTAGAGCAACATTCATTATGGTCACAAGATAATCGATTAGCACTAATTTAAATTCAAATAATTAGGAGACATACAACTCTAAAGCATGATAGTCGATTATAAGCTAATAACAATATATTATAATGTCACGACCCAAAATCTGCTAGTCGCGATGGCACTTAACCCAACTAATAACTATCCAATTTCAATAATAGTGATAAGACAATCAAACAAAGGAATTTTCTGAATCTTAAACTTTTTCCAAGGACTGGTAGTACAAATCATGAGCTTCTAAGAATAGAATTTACAAAGCTGATATGAAGTAAATACATCTTATGTTTGAAAAGTACATAAACAGAATTTTTATAAATCTAAGGCTACCATGAACAAGAGGCAGCAACAATAGGAACGCAGGTACATTTTCAAATCCGGCAACCATCAAGCACAGCAACAACAACAGCCAACATCTACACGCAATTTACAGAAGTGTAGTATCAGTACAACCGACCCCATGTACTGAGTAAGTAACAAACCTAACCTTAGGTTGAAAGCAGTGACGAGCTGGAACATAGGTCGGGTGCAACACCAATAACCAATAGCAGTTCATAACAACGTAGAGCATATAAATAAGAAAGTAACTCAGCGATAAAAATGCTCAGCTCTTTCATAATTTTCCGAAAATAGTTCTACTTTTCAAGAATATCAGTGAAAACTTAAATCCTTTACCGAAATCGTCGTAAAATATGAGATAATTTGAAAACCGTAAATTTTTCCAAAAATCCTTTCCACAATAAATTAGATGTTTCGTTTTCTTTCCAGATAGCAAGTGTGAAATACCTATCTATGCCCTTATATCAACGTGTGTAAAAATTCATGAATGACGTGATATCGTACAACATGAGAAAAATGCATCTATATGCATGTATGTCATGTGTGCATGCCAATGCCATGTATCTCAGAGATGAATCATGTACTCACACTCTCATAGTACTCAATCTCACTGTCTCACACTTTTCACTCATCATGCTCAACCACTTGGTACTGTATATGGCCCATACGGCCCAGGGAAATCCATCCCACAACATATACAACACTAACTATAAGTCACCCAGTACCGAGGAAAAAGGGTAATCCAACCCTGTGGAGAAATCAATCTCCAGGTATCAAGTACTTCGGACAAATCCATGTCCAGGGAGATCGATCCCTTAATATTATCATCCGTGCTCACTGGGGTTGTGTACAGACTCCGGATGGGCTCCTACAGCCCAAGCGCTATCATATAATCAATATAATATGCTGCGGCGTGAAGCCCGATCCCATAATTGTCACTCATAAACAGGCTCTCAGCCTCTCTCAGTCATCACTCTCTCCAGTCTCACTCACAGGCTCACAATGTCATGAAACTAGCCCGACAACAATGATATGATGTATCAATACACAACAACTGAGACTGAGATATGATATGAATGCATGAATATGACTGAGTACGAAATATCAATGAAATCAGTGAGATGACAGTAAGAAGCGACTACTATAGGTCCTAACAATATCAGCATAAGGCCTAAACAGGATAGCTAGCATGATTCATAGTTCAGTTACTTAATCACGTGGTGAAAACACATATATCAACAAAATAGGGCCACTAAAGAGTGCCATGAAAACAAAGGAGTCACAATTCACAGGGTACACACCCACACGTCCGTCACCTAGCATGTGTGTTACCTCATCATCAATCACATAGCACGTAACTCGGGGTTTCATACCCTCATCACTAAGTTTAGAAGAGTTACTTACCTCGAACAAGCCAATTCCAATACCAAGCAAGCCAAGCGATGCTCCAAAAATGCCATCCCGCGTGTTCTGACCTCCGAACGGCTCTAAACTAACCAAAAACAACTCAAATACATCAAACAATGCTAAAGGAACCAATCCCAATTGAAAAATGTCGAATATTTAATCAAAAGCCCAAAATCAGTAAAAACGCCGAATCCGGGCCCGCGCCTCGGAACCCGAGAAAACTCATACAATTCGATAACCCATTCAATTACGAGTACAACCATACTAGTTTCACTCAAATCCAACTCCGAATCGATGTTCAAAACTCAAAATTCACTTTATAAAATTTTAGAGAAAACCCCCAAATCTCACTTTGAAATCATCAATCAAATGCTAAACACGAAGATGGATTCATGAAATATAATAAAAATCAAGTATAGAACACTTAACCCAATCCATATGGTGCAAATTGCCTCCAAATATTGTCCAAATCCGAGCTCCCCAACTCAAAATATGACCAAATGAACAAACCTTCGATATTAAGTACTTTTGCCCAGCTGTTCTGCCTCGTTTTGCATGCTAAACGATCCCAAAACTTACTTTTTATGCCTCCAATAGATTCCTTGTGGAATTGCAGTCAAGATAGGCTTTTGAATCACTCCATTTGACCTTATAATAAAGGAGATATGTTGGTTTCAATATTTGAAAATAGTGCAGAATTTTAAATACGAAGTGAGTGGCAATTTCGTAATTAATCTGAAAAATATGGCAACCCAATTCTTTGTAAAATGACCATAAAAGCCTCATACGATATCCAAATTCGACGATTTTTTTTGCTACGGATCCGTAATTACGTTATGGATCTAATGCTTCAACCAAAACAGAAATCGGAGCTCCTTTGTTTAATGTGGTACCATTTATGCTTGAAGAAACGGCGTCGAAACATAAGAAAAACGAGCGCAACACAACCCAATTCTATCCAAAACTCACCCGAGCCCCTCGGGATCCCATACGAACATACCAACAAGTCCCATAACATAATACGGACTTACTCGAGGCCTCAAATCACGCATAACAATATCGAAACGATGAAACACACCTCAAATCAAACTTAATGAACTTTCGAACTTTCGATTTCCAAAAACCCGCGCCGAAATATACCAAATCAACTCAGAATGAACTCAAATTTTGCACACACGTCCTAATACATCATATGGAGCTACTCGTGCCCCAAAACTACCAAGCGAAATGCAAATGCTCAAAATGACCGTTCGGGTCGTTACATTCTCCCCTACTTAAACATACCTTTGTCCTCAAACGTGCCAATAGTTGTTCCCAAGGCCATCAAACCGCCGTATAACTTTACCATGCACATACTCGGGGCTGATCCCACATCACCCTATTTCAACTAGGCCCGACCACACCACACAACTGAATATCATTACTCCATCCTTAGTTCGTAAACCACAGTATCTAATTTCCAACATCCGGAATTACTACAAGACCCGAACTTCACATATACACACTGTATAAGTCTGAACAAACTGTATCAAGCCATAACCATGACCTACGACACAATCACAGGATAAACCACATAACTCAAATACTCATAGCGATAACTTCCGACCGCAATAGCTGCTCGATAACCAACTCGACACCGGTAACGAACCTCATATCAACTAAAATCTTGTTCTGAACCTCATATCAACCAATGATGAATGAAACACGCTGAAACTCTTAACCATTTATGAGACCAACAAGTCATGGAACCCTCCGTCCTTCGACATGAAGTATAGTCGATTTCTAAGTCGATTTCCGATATTATCCTTCCAACTATGCTGTAATCAATTACGATAGTATCCATTCTAGGTCCAATGACCTCATCTCATCCAACACAATAATTCTAGTGACATGCCATATCAACACAATCTAAAGCCACAACCCGTGCAATCCGTGCACCAATAAGCAACAATCCAAATGTACTCAAATCATGAAAAAATCGCTCAAACGAGAGAACTGTCCCGCGAGCTTAACAAGTACTGCCACAACGAAATACTGAAAATCCATCACACCCCGTAGGACCATCATACGAATCTAACACAAAGGTTCATACCTCAACATAATTTTGCTGCAATGCGTGCCCCGTCCAAACACTGATCCATGGCATATACCTCAAGCCACCTTGCTCAAAATCAATAACCTCGCGCAATTCGACATCAAGTACTCAAAGTGCATTACCATAACCATGGAAAGGCAAATGACATAGTGCCATACACACCCCGAAAGAGCATAACCAATACTCCATCAATCATCTAATACTCAAATACTCATCTCGCTCAAATTCCGTTATAAGGCCCGAATAGAACCGCACCATGTGTGCTTATAACCCATAATTCACAACTCTCCGTAGCATAGAAGAGTAAGAAGCAAAAAATTTCGAAACACGAATAAGCTCAACAGCAACCGAATGGCACATCCCTCAGCAATAGCAGTATAGATCCAACCAATCCGACTAGATGTAGAATACACATCCTAATTGGGCCTACCAATGGACCCCAAATCAGCTCTAGTCACCCACAAATAGATAAATAGCCCTCTGATGTTCCACAATGACTGAATCATAACACATACTATCATCTGGCTAGCTTCAGCCACGACTTCACAGTCCACAACTATGATACAATCTGCTCCTGAGAACTCCTAGTCTCCAAATCCATAAAACACACAAATCACCATAATCCCATCTCCACCGCTTGAATGTCTAACACATCTCTCATACACGATCATCCCACGAGGAATACTTCTATAATTCTTCCGTGTCACATAGCAAAATTTAAATATCAGCAGTCGATCAACCAGGAGTGTCGCAATACCAATGAAGTATCCATAAATCAAAACACATTGCCCCTTCTGAAATGTATACTTTCATCCAGCCATACCAAGTAGTAATATCATTCACCTAGTCATCTAAAACCGTCCATGCTGCCTACGAATACACCGTGACCTTGCTCATGCAAATCTCAATCCCACACAACACACCGCATATATCATGCCATCCTATGAAAAGTACGAAAATCTCATAATCCACTCTGAGTCACAGTAAACTACATACTCAACCAGTTAGAAACCTTCCATTTGATCTCATCCAGGAGAAAATCCCTATTCGCAACATGTTCCACACATCGATAGGAAATATACACCTTGAACCATGGTAGTAACCATTGAAAACTCTTCGAAACTCATTTGCACATAATCAAACCATCAGAACTAAATCTCTCTATCTCAACCAAGCCACGCAGGTTGCCAAAACCCAAGAGCATTGCCACGAAGCACCTGTAGAAACTGACCACATCATAAGCACCCAAAGAACCAATTATATCCATTACTGTGTTGATCCAACCTACTAACAAGTTGTCCTAATTCTCCGAGTCCTTCCCAAATTGCCTTTCAAATTGATACTTCTCCTTGCTAGAACACTATGATCCTTAACCAAACGTGCCATACGAACTCTAGCATGGAACCACACCGCCCTAAGGCTCATAAGCCACTGAATTCACTCTTAAGCACCCCAAAAGTACCACAACTAAGATACCCACTCTGAAGAGACCTTCCGTGAATCTAAAGCCGCTTGTTTCCCCTTTCCTGATACTGAAATGTAGAATCCATAATGATATAGAAATGCCACAAGTCTTGACACCCTCCAATATAAATCTCAGTTTCTAGCCAAATACACATCCTGAAGATTCCCAATTGTTACATATAAATCTTGAATCCATTAGAACCATTCTCGAGAGTCAAGAGTCATCCACTCTACTTAAATCTCAATTAAACTGATCAAACAGACCGAACGACATGTGCCCCATTTGCACACCAACACCCTAAGAAGTAATCCACATTTCTAAGCAACTGAGTGAATTCACTACTCCATGCACACTACATTCTTTACGGATAACAACTCAATCATTCAGTGTTTCCCATATACCCACAATATAATACAAACCGTATCCAGAAATTCCTTTACGTCCTCCTCGAACTCTACCTCTGCCAGTCATAACTGATTCACCAGTATACCTCAAACTGAAACCAATACAACACATAACCGTGCAATCAACTTATCCATAGCAGACTCCCCCACTTGGCTCCAAGCCATAGATCAAAGAACACAATAACTCACAATGCCCATACTCTGTTACTGCAAAAATCTCGCACTGAACTTTAACTAAATTCTTCATAAGTTCATGTAACACAAACCATCTAATATCTCAAATCATCTGTAAATCTTGCATTCATCCTCGTAATAGCCAAGCCAACTTCCACAAGTGATCCAAACTCAAATTTCTCTCTATATAATTCACCGGTAAAAGAGAACTCGCTACAAAATAACATAGGGATCACTCAAACCTCAGGACACCCCGCAGGACATAACCTACCTGCTTCGCCTCAAACTAACATCTCTTTATACCCTTCCATAGTCATAACTATTACGCAATCACTTAATCTTCCTGAGTCTGAACTCATATCACCACATGAAAATCTAATTCATTCCTCAACTAAAAAAACATGAAAGGATCTTTCAACACACCCATAACTCGAGACTATACGTCAAATCAAGACGGAAATCAAGCATCAAATTTACATCTCAATCAAACTCATTTTGTCACATTCGAACAATATGAACACTTTCCACAGTTACATTATACTCGCCACATAGTCATCCAATCACAAATCCCACTAATAGGGACACCACCAGACATATAAGTCCCAAAAGCACATGCTCACACAATCAAAATCTCCATGATCAAGCTATAGTCAAAACCCGGCCTCAAGTCCTCCAAACTGGCCCATCATCAGCACGCCAAAATCATATTTTGCACCTCAACAATGGAATCACATGCCGCCGATGCACAGCTAATACCGAGCACTCACATGCGCATACGAATACGTGGAAGGAGTTCAAAGAGTTATGCTTCAAGCTGAATCAATGTCGCATGATAAGGAAAGAAAGATGGGAAGTATATCGTAAATGTCCTGTAGCCTCTCGAAGATAGGTATGGACGTTATCATATCAATCCGCAAGACTCTACTAGACACTTGCTCATGACTTTTAGAACCTATGATCCTAGAGCTCTGATACCAATCTGTCACAACCCAAAATCCGCTAGTCACGATGGCACCTAACCCAACCCGCTAGGTAAGCCAACTAATAACTCTCCAATTTCAATAATAGTGATAAGACAATCAAACAAAGGAATTTTTTGAATCTTAAACCTTTCCCAAGGACTGGTAGTACAAATCATGAGCTTCTAAGAATAGAATTTACAAAGTTGATATGAAGTAAATACATCTTCTATTTGAAAAGTACATAAACAGAGTTTTTATAAATCTAAGGCTACCATGAACAAGAGGCAGCTACAATAGGAACGCATGTACCTCTTCAAATCCGGCAACCATCAAGCACAACAACAACAGCAGCCAACATATGCACGCAATGTGCAGAAGTATAGTATCAGTACAACCAACCCCATGTACTGAGTAAGTAACAAACCTAACCTTAGGTTTAAAGCAGTGACGAGCTGGAACATAGGTCGGGTCCAACACCAATAACCAATAGCAGTTCATAACAACGTAGAGCATATAAATAAGAAAGTAACTCAGCGATAAAAATGCTCAAACTTTTCACAGTTTTCCGAAAATAGTTCCACTTTTCAAGAATATCAGTGAAAATTTAAATCCTTTACCGAAATCATCGTAAAATATGAGATAATTTGAAAACCGTAAATTTTTCCAAAAATCCTTTCCAAAATAAATTAGATATTTCGTTTTCTTTCCATATAGTAAGTGTGAAATACCTCTCTATGCCCTTATATCAATGTGTGTAAAAATTCATGAATGACGTGATACCGTACAACATGAGGAAAAATGCATCTATATGCTTGTATGTCATGTGTGCATGCCAATGCCATGTATCTCAGAGATGAATCATGTACTCACACTCTTATAGTACTCAATCTCACTGTCTCACACTTTTCACTCATCATGCTCAACCACTAGGCACTGTATATGGCCCATATGGCATAGGGAAAAAGGTCGAATCTGTAATCAAAAGCCCAAAACCGGCAAAAAAAGCCCAACCCGAGCCCGTACCTCGGAACCCAACAAAATCATAAAATACGATAACCCATTCAATTACGAGTCCAACCATACTAGTTTCACTCAAATCCGACTCCGAATCGATGTTCAAAACTCAAAATTCACATTATAAAATTTTAGACAAAACCCCCAAATTTCACTTTGAATTCATAAATCAAATGCTAAAAATAAAGATGGATTCATGAAATATAACCAAAATCAAGTATAGAACACTTATCCCAATCCAAATGGTGAAAATCATCTCCAAATATTATCCAAATATGAGTTCCCCAACTCAAAATATGACCAAATGAACAAACCTTCGATATTAAATACTTTTGCCCAGTAGTTCTACCTCGTCTTGCATGCCAAATGATCCCAAAACTTGTTGTTGATGCCTCCAATAGATTCCTTATGATATTGCAGTCAAGATAGGCTTTTGAATCACTCCATTTGACCTTATAATGAAGGAGATATGTTGGTTTCAATATTTGGAAATAGTGCAGATTTTTAAATACGAAGTGAGTGGCAATTGCGTAATTAATCGAAAAAATCTGGCAACCCAATTCTTAGTAAAGTGAACATAAAAGCCTCATACGATATCCAAATTCGATGATTCTTTTTGCCACGGATCCATAATTATGATACGAATCTAATGCTTCAACCAAAATAGAAATCGGAGCTCATTTGTTCAATGTAGTACCATTTATGCTTGAAGAAACGACGAAATGATGAAACACACCTCAAATCAAACTTAATGAACTTTTGAACTTTCGACTTCCAAAAACTCGCGTCGAAACATATCAAATCAACTCAGAATGAACTCAAATTTTGCACACAAGCCCTAATACATCATACGGAGCTACTCGTGCCTCCAAACTACCAAGTGAAGTGCAAGTACTCAAAATGACCGTTCGGGTCATTACATATAAGCAGAGATAATCAATTGAAGATAACAAAATAAACATGACTTCAGCTTGAATAGTTAAAGAGAGGAAGAGTCAACATATACTGGCCTTCCATTGTGCAGCAAACCAAACAAGGACTTTGTTTAGCCGTTTAGGAGCCAAAAGCTCAAATTTCGACCAGTGAGTAAACTCAAAACCGGAAAAGAAGAGAATCAATTAAAACCCTAAACTTCGATTTTAGATGCTACTGTATATTAAATTTTCAGAATATTAGGTGTTGTTTTTCTGTTGTTAGATCATGTACTAGGCGAGAGCATTGAAGGCTCCTATTTATAGTGCCTTGAAACTCTAAGGTTTCAATGGATTTAAAACAATGGTAGTGGAGAGTGACGACTGCTAGATGATTCAAGCAAAAATGAGTGAAAATCTAAGAGACAGAGGGGAAATCAGTGAGGGTTTTACCTGAGAAGAGAGAGGTCGACCATTGAAGGGAAGAAACCATCAATCTAAACCCAAATGTCAAGAGGTCACTACGTTTGACCTCTAGAACAAAGAATAGCGATGATGAATGCTGACAAAATGGTCATGAATGCCATGGATTGGAAACACCAAAATAGTGATGCAGGCGATTTGAAGTTTCACCTTCTAGCTAGGGTTTTCGTATTTGGGGATTTTGAATATTAGTGATGGAATGGGGAAGACACTAGCGAGATTCGTGGAGTCAGAAGGCACAGGGGATGATTTCATGGTCGATTTGTGACCTTGCACGAATTGGTGCAAGGTTTTTGATTGATTAGGGAGATAGAAGTTGAGAGACGGAAGAGAGAAAAGGGAAATGAGGGGCGGCTGGTCTTAGACGAAATGATTTAGGGTTTGGAGGGTAAACCAGGTTGGTCTCTTGGTTAAAGTTGAGGGGACAGATCTGGGCCGTTGGATCATTTGATGAATGGCCGTGATAATTCAGGTGTTAAAAGAATTTTATGAGGAAATATGTGAGCTGTTGGATCTTTGTGTTTCAACGACGGAGATGAGATCTAGCTAGCATTAAAACTTAAAGGGAAATTGAGATAAAATGTGGGTCGTTGATCAAGCGGATTAACGGCTCAGATGTGTGTGTGTGTTTCTTATGTGAGTATTTGAGGGCGGTGACATGGCAAAATTTGATTGGCTTAGAGAGAGTGGCATGGATTGGAGGGTTGGACCTAGTGTGGGTCAGATTTGAATTGGGCCAACGTTGTCGGCCAATTTTAATTTAAAATATGGTTGATTTGTATTTAGGAGTACAATTGCAATTATAGCCATTTAGCCTTTAACCTCTTTAAAAATAATTTAATTAAACTTAATTAATTCCAATAAAATATAATATAAATTATAAACATCAAATACACTACTAATTATTGTAATTAATTTATTTATTAAAATACCTTATTTTCTAGATTATGACACTAATTTTGAATTATTGAAATAGTAGGCTAATTAACTAAAACTCAAGGAATAACTTTTTAAATTAATTATAAAACCTATGTAATGAATATAATTTTTACTTTAATAGTCTAAAAAAATTAAGTGCGATATATCTTATAATTATGTAATACCAAATTATTAATTTCAACACTATTAATTACTATTTTATACAAAAATAGGTTTTATTGATTAGAAAATATTTTCCACACATTTATTGCAAATAATTAAGTAAAAATAAATTAATTTAAAAAGGAGGGTCAAAATTGGTCATCATCAGCTGCCCCTCTTTGACCGGACACGATAAAAGAGTTTTTGGGCAAAGAAATCGAACCAATACCAATTTAGTCCCAACTTTAGGCATGTATTGCAGGAGTGGCATATGGATTTGAGGAAGATTATGGGTTGTAGAATTAAGGAAAGATTAGGAAAGTTTCGGGGAAATTTTAGGAAAATTGGGGCCGAATTCTAGCTTTGAATCGCCTACATACCTTGGGTTTAACGAGGATTAGGTCTTATGCAGTTCTGGAATGATGACTTTAGAGAAGGCGATGCTTATAGGACTTGCCCCAGTATCGTATTATGACGATACTGCAAGACGAGAGGAGTTTGGTACCCAGAATGACTTCGGATTGTAGCTTGATTATGAGACTTGAAAGATTTGATGATTTAGAGTTCTTCTGATCGTATTTGAGTTTGAGTTTGGATCCTTGGCCCACTTATGAGTTTGTTGTCCCTCATAACATTGTAGCTTGGTTTGCTGCTCAGAAGAAGTTCCATGTTGCGATGTTTGATCCTGCAAAAATAAAATACATACATACCCATATATCGTAATGCAGATATATTAAGATGTGATGTAAATGATGCAGGAATGATGATGCCTGGATACTGACTAGCCGTTATTTGGGATCGGGGCGACGAGATACTTGAATATGACTTGATTGTTAGCCGGGATGTGTACCTTTCCGCAGCTATCAGAGCATTAAGTCTCCTCACGATGGGAGTAGTTGACTTGAAATGTAAAGTATCTCTGCACGATGGGAGTATCTCCACGCGATGGGAGTAGTTAACTTGAAATGTAATGTATCTCCACACGATGGGAGTTTCTGACTTGAAAAAATGTAACATGCATGTAGGCTGCATGAACAAAATGTCAAAGCATTTGACATAAAACAAAGAAATAAGGAGCATGCCAAAGAGATACTCTTGACCACAAAATTAGATTGCGGCTGTCGATTGGGCGGAACGTATGGTGGGATCGGATGGTTCGTCCTTCAATTGGCAAAGTTGGCGACGAAATTTGCAACTATCTACTTGGAATCTCCGATATGGCGGAGTGACAATGTGATCTATGCGACAATATCTAGTTGGCAAAGAAAACAATTTGCTACATACAGGTCTTTGACTGACAAAGCCAACAACTCGATTTGTACAAGACGCTCTGATTGGTTGAGCTGATGGTTTGCTATATACACAGCTTTGATTGATGGGGCCGATGGCTCTCTATATACAAGGAACTCCGCTTGGTTGGAAAGATGGTTTGCTATTTACAATATGCTCTGATCGAGTAAGAGGCTTGGTTCCAGAATACCTGCAAAACATTGGAGTTAGTCCTTAGTCACGTGAGAAGATGAATTAAATAATGAAAGAGAGATAAGGGTTCATGAGAGAATAGCAGGTCCGTCATTGCTTCGATTGTGCCCCAGCATTTTCGCCTCCTGTCGGTCTAGCATTCAAAGAACAATTCTTAGCAGGGGGAGTATTGGTTTATGTTGATCGTAGCCCTGGCTTTGACCCCGGTCTGGAGAGATTATGCCACGAATTTTGGAAGGTGGAATGATAATTTTCGGGAAAACATTTTTGAAAATTGTTTATTTTTATGGCAAATGTCATCGTTCCAGATGATGACATGTTTGGAAGTTCCTTCTAACGCGAACGTTATTCCTGGATGACTTCGTCCCGTTGATGTCGATTCCTTGAGATGCCTCTGGTGACGTAGCTTCTTGTTGTCATGATTGCATCCTAATCTATACGAATGCATTACGAAGGTTTTCCTAGGGTTATGACCGAACCTTTTCAGGTTGCCTATGTATCTGAACAGAATCAGGTCTGAACTTAGTTTGAGTGTAATAAAATGATAAATGAGTTAAGATGATGATGGATGAGCCTAACTCAGGCAGCCTACGTATCCAAATGAAATCAGGCCAAAATGGTAATTTTATTACAATAAATGCAGAGTGATGGGAAATTGAAATGAAGTGGTCGAGTCTAAATGCCTACGTATCTAAATGGAATCAGGCAAGAACGTAGTTTAATTACAATAGATGACTAAATCAGATGAGGATTTCCTACGTATTCCTGCCGAAGGAAATCAAGTCGTGGCGTAGTTTCGTGTATATACAAAATGATATTTGGATTTTCTATTACAAAAGGGAAGGGAGACCGGACCCTACGTGGGTTCCCTACATATCCCACCGTGGAAAGTCAGGTCAGGCGTAGTTCTGTTATAACCAAACCCTGATTCTACTATCTTCAAATGTAGTATCTCTTGATTGCATCTAAGTTGATAGGCTTCATGCTGATTCTTCCGTCCATTTCTACTAAGATCATTGCTCCTCCCGACAATACCCGATGGACCACATAGGGACCTTGCCAATTTGGTGCAAACTTTCCCTTGTATTCTTCTTGATGAGGGAATATTTTCTTCAATACCAACTGCCCTGGTGCAAATTGCTGAGGTTTCACCTTCTTATTGAATGCACTGGCCATCCTATTTTGATACAGCTAACCGTGGCATATTGCGTCCACTCTCTTTTCGTCAATGAGCATAAGTTGCTCCTGCCTGACCTGTATCCATTCTGTTTCATCCAACTTGGCTTCTTGAATGACTCTCAAAGATGGTATCTCGACTTCTGCAGGTATCACATATTCGGTGCCATACACCAACATGTATGGCGTTGCCCCGATGGATGTTTTCATGGTGGTCTGATAACCCAACAAGGCGAAGGATAATTTCTTGTGCCATTGCATGTGATTGTCCAGTATCTTTCATAAGATCCTTTTGATGGTTTTATTGGCTGCCTCAACTGCTCTATTCATTTGCGGACTATAGGCTGTGGAGTTACGATGGATGATTCTGAAATTCTCGCAAATATCTCTCATGAGATCGCTGTTGAGATTGGCTGCATTATCAGTGATGATTGACTCTAGTATCCCAAATCGGCAGACTATGTTGTTACAGATAAAATCTGCTACCACTTTCTTCGTAATAGCCTTGTATGTGGAAGCTTCAACTCATTTGGTGAAGTAGTCAATGTCTACCAAGATGAAATGATGTTTGTTTGATGCGGCGGGCTCTATAGATCCAATCACTTCCATGCCCCAAGCAGCGAATGGCCAAGGAGAAACCATTACATTCAGATTGTTAGGTGGAACCTGGATAAAATCTCCATGAAACTGGCATTGGTGACACTTCTGCACGTAACGGATACTATCGTTTTCCATGGTCATCCAAAAGTACCCGACTCTTAAGATCCTTTTGGCCAAGGTGAAACCATTCATGTGAGGTCCACATGTCTCTGCGTGTATTTCTTCTAGTAATCTGGTTGCTTCAGTAGCATCTACACACCTCAACAGACCCAAGTTTTGGGTCCTCTTTTACAGAACTTCCCTGTTAAGGAAAAAGTGATCTGCTAGCCTTATGAGTGCTCGCTTCTGACCATTGATGGCATTCTCTCGGTATTCTCTTGCTTCAAGGAACCTTTTGATGTTGTAGTACCACGGGTTACCATCTGGATCCTCATCTACATGGAAATAGTGTGCATGTTAATCTCGAACCTCTATCTTAATAGGGTCGATGTAATTCTTATCTAGAAGTTGGATCATGGATGACAAGGTTACGAGAGCATCGACAAACTCGTTTTGGATTTGAGGAATGTGTTTGAACTCAATCCTAGTGAATTTCTTGCACAAATCTTTTAAGCAATGCAGGTATGGAAGGATCTTGACATTCTTGGTGGACCATTCACCCTGGACTTGATGTATTAACAGGTCAGAATCTTTGATGACCAGAAGCTCCTTGATGTTCATGTCGACTGCCATCCTAATCCCGAGGATGCATGCTTCGTACTCAGCCATATTATTGGTGCAAGAGCATCTTATCTTAGCTAAAGTCAGGTAATGTTGTCCTGATTCTAAAATTAAGACTGCCCCTATCCCAACTCCTTTGAAGTTCGCTGCTCCATTGAAAAACATTTCCATTCTGGATATGACTCTGCAATGTCCTCCTCGGCGAACAACACTTCTTCATCTGGAAAGTATGTAGTAAGTGGCTCGTAGTCCTTGTCCACTAGGCTATCTACAAGATGGTCGTCTAATGCTTGTCCCTTAATAGCCTTTTATGTCACTTACACAATATCGAACTCGCTGAGAAGAATTTGCCATTTGGCCAACTTTCCAATAGGCATCGGCTTTTGGAAGATGTACTTGAGAGCGTCAAGCCGAGATATCAGACGTGTGGTGTATGCCGATATGTAGTGCCTCAACTTCTAGGTGATCCAAGTCAAAGCACAGCAGGGCCGCTCTATCAAAATGTATTTAGCCTCATACAGTGTAAACTTCTTGCTCAGGTAATAGATAGCCTGCTCTTTCCTATATGTCTCGTTGTGTTGTTCCAGCACGTATCCAAATGCATTATCCAGAACAGACAGGTATAGTAACAGTGGCTTCCCAGGCTCCGGAGGAACTAACACTGGTGGATTTCACAAATACTCCTTGATCTTGTTGAATGCTTTCTGACATTATTCTGTCCACTTGGTGGTAGCATCCTTTTTCAACAACTTGAAAATAGGCTCGCAAATTACCGTAGACTAGGCTATGAATCTGCTGATATAGTTTAATCTGCCAAGGAAACTCATCACGTCCTTCTTGTTATTAGGCGATGGTAGGCCTTGAATGGCTTTGATCTTTGAAGGATGTAACTCTATCCCTTTCCTACTGATGATAAAACCTAACAATTGTTTGGTGGGGAATCTGAATGTACATTTCGTAAGATTCAACTTCCAACTGTAGCTCCGCAAACGTTCGAAGAATTTCTTTAGGTCATTCAAATGCTCTGCACTCTTTCGGGATTTGATGATGACATCATCCACATACACCTCGATTTCCTTATGGATCATGTCATAAAAGAGGGTCATCATGGACCTCATGTAAGTAGCACCGGCATTCTTGAGGCCGAATGGCATGACCCTATAACAGTAAACTCCCCATGGATTAGTGAACGCTATCTTTTCTGCATCTTCCTCATGCATCAGGATCTGGTGGTACTCGGCGAAACAATCCACGAATGACTACAGCTCATGCTTCGCACAATTGCAGATAAGGATGTGAATATTTGGTAAAGGGAAATCATACTTCGGACTAACTTTATTGAGATCTTGATAGTCCACACATATCCTAATCTTCCCATCCTTCTTCGGCACCGGTACGATGTTTTCCAACCATGTAGGATAATTGGTGACTCTCACCACATTTGCCTTTATCTACTTGGTGAACTCTTCTTTTATCCTTAAACTTAAATCTGGCTTAAACTTTTAAGATTTTTATTTAACTAGCGGTCTGGCAGGATTGGTGGGCAGTCGATGCGAGACAATCTCGTTACTCAATCTGGGCATGTCGTCATATGGCCATGCAAACACGTCGATGTATTGTCGGAGGAACTCTACCAGTTATTCTTTCTGTTCTACTTCTAAATGGATGCTGATTCGAGTTTCTTTCAAGTCTTCTTCGCTTCCCAAGTTGATTACTTCTGTTTCTTCAAGGTTAGTCTTTTTCTGGCTTTCTAATTGCTCGATCTCTTGCGGGAGGTTATTAGGCATCATGCTCTCGTCGTACTCCTCATAATCTGGATTGTTTTGCTCGAAGGTTTCATTACATGCCATAATTGTGGAATGCAGGTTTTCATCGATTTGATTACTGAAAAGAAAAACTAAGTATAAATAAAGCGATAAATGGATTTGCGATGATTTTAAGAAAAACAATTCTTTTATTTCATCAAAAGGGGGACGTCTAAGCATTCAAGAAGGAAATTGACAAAAAAAAAGTGCAGGCACGGTTCAGGCCTTAATTGACCATGCATTTTTCAAAAGTATTACAATTCCACTCTACCAAGACTCCCGACGAACCACACATGGGCTGTCAGTCCAATTCTGCAAGGCCTCTCCTGGTTTGACATCTCGAATGATCGGTGTCTTGATACCAGATTCGTTGTGGCATTCCACGATCATTGTTACGAATAATCTTTCCATTCCGTCTACGATGTCATCCTTTGGTGTTGAGCTCTGACCCAGACCCGGAATACGCTCTGGTACAAAAGTACCCTTCTGTCCTTTCGGCTCAATCAACTCTCCTATCCCATGTGATCGGGATCCTAGCCCGGTCCCTGGTCGGTACCCATACATCATCATCTCTCCCATGACCATCTCTGATATGTATGGTGATTGCATACCCAGATTCAGCTCAGTCTTCTCTATCTCCGTGGTCTGCATGATTTTGACTGTGTGAAATATCACCCCATCTAACCTTTCTATGAATGGAGCTACATGTTTTAGATAAGCTGACCGTCCCCATTCACCGTGAATAATGATCTCTTGTCAATCCCACTCGAACTTCATACATTAATAGATTGATGGATGGTGGACGGAACTGCCCTTGCCATATGTATCCAGGGTCTTCCCAGCAATAGGTTATATGAAGGTAAAATGTCCATTACTTGAAACTGGATTGGGAATTCAACTTGTCCAATCTGCAGGGCTAAATAGATCTCTCCAATGGCGTCTTTCTGAGACCCATCAAAAGCTCTCACTCTCACAAGGCTTTCCTTAGCTTCTCTCAAATAGATACCCAACTCCCGTAGAGTAAAATGTGGGCAGATATTCACTATGGATCCTCCGTCAACAAGCACTAAAGACACCACTTTATCCCTGCACTTGATTGTATTATGCAGGGCTCTGTTGTGATCCACACCTTCTACAGGAAGTTTGTCTCTTCGGAATGAAATCATGTTTACCTCGACCATCTTTCCAATTGTTTCTACTAATGCCTCGTTGATGGTGTTTCTCGTCATACTTACTCCACTCAATACCTTCATCAAAGCATCTTTATGACTATCGGAACTCATTAACATATCTATAATAGATATCTGTGTAGGGATTTTCTTCAATTGTTCCTCAACAAAATATTCTTTAGCCACCATCTTCCTCCAGAACTCCACCGCTTCGGCATCCGTTATGTTTCTCCTTTCAATCTATTCTCTACTTGAATTTTCTCGGTTTATCTCCTCCAAAATGTAACATCTTCCTGACTTGGTCATTCCGTGGGCAGCCGCGGAATCTATCATTTTCCCCTTTTCTTTTTGCTGATACGTCCATGGAACTGTCTTGTACTTCTGACTCTCTTCATTCCTGATAGCGGCGATGGACTGTTATTGGTATATCTGGACCATCATCGGCAGTTTCAACTATACAATAATCAACGGAGCTCTTCGGAGTGGAACTCTTGCAGCCTTGGCATTCCCAATTGTGATAATAGTCCCTTTCAGATCATAATCATCATCCAAAGCGATCATATTATCTCCTTGATTCCAATAGTTCGGCAGCGGATTATGATTCATATTTGGCGGAGTCGGGGTACATTGGATGGCTCCATTCTTGATCAGCTACTCAATCTTATTCTTCAGCCTGAAGCAGTCCTCGGTATCATGCCCCAAGTACACCTGAATAGTAGAAACACCGTCTGGCTACATCAAAGTATTTGGAATGGTGGTATGGAATTCTCCCTTCTAATGGATATATCAAACCGGCTCTTCTCAGCCTTTCGAATAACTGAGCCAAGGGTTCAGCAATCGGCGTGTAGTTTTTGGGATTTCTTTCATCAAAATTTTGGTTGGTGGTGATTTGGACAGGGGCATATGGTCGTGGTAGGTTTGGATTTAAGTAGGTGTAGGGTGGGTTGTATTGAGGTTGGGGGTTATAGTATGGTTGTGTGTTGTATACTGGAGCGTAGGCTGGTTTGTATGAAGGATGGGTGTTCATAGGGTAAGAGTTATTTATGTGGGGTGGACTGGACTGGAAGTAGGGAATAATTGATGATACTTCTTCTTTTTTCTCCATTCCACCGCTCATCTGTCACAACCCAAACAGACGGGCCGCGATGGGCATCTGGTACCTTATTCAACCGAGTACCAACGAAATATATTTTTCTTATTTCATCATCAGAGGTAAGTGGGCAAGAAAGAGCGTCATGAGATAACCGGAGTAAACATGAGGGAATATCCGACATAGAACGACCCAACCTGATATAGAAACTCATACCTGTGACATACGGGCCTATAAGGCCTATGTGATCCATTATATACTAAAAATATAGGCTGACAAGGCCATACAAGTATCTGTATACATGACATCTATATACAAGCCTCTAAGAGTACATACTTATCATAAAGGTCGGGACAGGGCCCCGCCATACCAAACAATACGCATCTAAATCATACTGACCAAACAAGCAACTCGGGAGCAAATGGAGCGCACCAACATCTTCCGCTGAGCAGATAGCCTAATTGGAGGACTCTCGACCTGTCTATCAGGACCTGTAGGCATGAAACGCAGTGTCCCCAGGCAAAAGGGATGTCAGTACAAATAATGTACCGAGTATGTAAGGAATGAAAATCAGTAAATAATAGACATGAGAGAAACATGGAGTAAAAGACTCGACATGTAAGTTTGAATAGATCTGTGAATTATTTGATACTTATAATGTCATGCATATGTATATAAATGTCATACCATGCATGGGTACATGCGTTCATAACATCATCAAGCTTCTGAGGGAATCCCATCATATCATCTCGGCCACTATGGGCAAATCATCAACATATACCAGCTGATCATGTGGTGGTGCGTATATAACGCAGTAACCTTTTTCCATATCCCATATACATATATATACATACATATACGCGTACATAAAGCCATCTGGTCATGGGTCAAGGTACATGTATAAATGAATGCAATGCATAGGAAGTACGTCAATAAAATCTCTCGGAACGTCATGTCTATATTGTATAAATACTCTCCAAGATAATAGCCGCAAAATATATATATATTTTTTACTAGCAGTTATAATTATTTTCAATTGACCATTGCCAGGACATATAATTATGTACTACAAACTATTAACTAATTACCACAAACTATTACTTAAAGAGAACAAGACAGATTTAGAAGCTCTAGAGAGTTACAATTCGCAATCTATTTTACGTATTCCGTATTTGAAATTATATGCTCCTACATACTGTTCCAACTAATTCAAATTTAGGTTGAGTGTCTTAGTAAGAGGAGGTAAAGTGTTCTCCGTCAAAATATTCTTAATTTTCATACTAAGACCATTATGCTTTTGATTAATGTCATAAAGTAAACTTTATTAATTTACGTATTTTCTGAGATCCATGAACAAATGATAAAATAATAGGACACATGGGGAATCAAGAACATAAGCATCTCTAGCATTTCTATGGATAGAGTCATTTATGAAAGTTGTGCATTTACTCGTTTTGTTTGTATCGTATGGATCATGCCAAAAGGATAGAAGAGATAGCCTTAACATACCTGGAGTAGGAAAAATCCATATGATATTCTTGGGAAAGATTGCACTATATTCCCTTAAAATCACAAAATCTCACGTTGCTTAAGATGCTATGAAATCAAGTGATCCATCGTGTGTTATTTTAATACATGAAAGAGATGTCTAATCCTTCTAACCATTTCCGCGTTCTTGTATTGGCACGCTAAAGAACTAGATGAATTAGAAAAACATAACAACTAGGAATATAACATATGGAGTATCAGCAATGGTAAACATGTTTAGTGCACCTAAATTAAAATTGATTACCACTTGACATGTTACAAATTCACTAATAAAATTAGTGGCCAGCCAAGAATTTCTGAATTTTAATCTTTCGGTGCATGCGAACACGTGTACAGATTCGTTGCCACCTTTCAATTTGGTTTATGAGTCACTTAGTTTGAAGCGTGGGCTGCCATGTTGAGAAATTTTATCTTTATCCAATAATTCCCTAATTAATTAGGTAATATCCCATTATCCAATAATTAAGAATTATCTCAACTTACTTAAAATACTACTCACTTTTAACATACCTTGTACACCTTACTATCGTGGTTATGTAGTACCTTGTATGGCACTAGTCCATACATACCGGGTATTATGGCTCGTACCGTATTTTATCTCAAACCAACTACCTTCAACGAAACTCTTTTTCTTTGATTCGTTTACCCTCTCACTTTCACGAATTTACTTATCATTTGTTTGAAATAGCATAATACTTAAAATATCAAAATAATCTCATTCCCGAACTTATGTCGATTAACTTACGATGAAACTTTAACGTACGAAAATACGGGATGTAACGTCTTATTTCTGAGCTTTTATCAAGTTACTTTTGGTGTACTTTCACGTACAAAAATATGGGGTGTAACATCATTCCTCCCTTTGGAACATTCATCCTCGAATGTTGACTGGTGTACTGATAGCTCTTACAAATGGTTTTAATGCTGTCCTTGCCATCTAGACAACTGTTCTGTGAATAAATCCAAAGGCCAAGGCATTCCCCCCTTTATGTCTCTTTCTCATACCATGACTTGTGGTCAGAATCCTTTCAAACTCGTAATTGTTGCTACCTTCGGTCATGCTGCCTGTACGACTTTTTCCTTGTATGTGCACCTATGCGACTCTTCCCTTCAACTTTTAGCCAATCTCTAGGCCTTATTTTGGGAACATATATAGAACTTGACAAGATGTCCCTTTGAGCATCTATAGGTGTTCTGAAGTTCTTTGTTCGATACTTTGTCGAACTTACGACTATTGCTATATCTTGTTTCATAGCCCCGGTTATCCACCCGTGTGACTTTACTGCATCTAGGTAAGTCATACTATACCATAACTCTTACCTTGGTTTTATTATTATCGAGGTCTGCTATCCAATTCTGGGTTACTCTCTCGCTTCTTATCATAGATGTATAAATCTAAATCCTTCAATGGTTCCTTATTATTGTTCATCTAAAAGATGAAATCCTTATCTCCTCTCATACGTTGGAACTTTAGCCATCTATTGTTGATTCAACTTAACGTTGATCCATAGTCTAACACTGATAACTTGACCTCTTATGTAACACTGTCGCTAGGGCTCACGTCTCATCGGGGACATCTGGAGTAATTAGACTCCTGATTTACTTAGTTGATTAAACTCTTTAGTTTTGTCTTCCTTCTGATCAGCCTTCATGTAGGCTTAAGCTATCTTCCGATCTGCGGCTCATGGTATTAGTCATTACTTTAGCCTTTCATGGGTGCTATGTAATATCCATGATACAATCTCCTAATGATTCAATCCTTTATCTATGACCTGGACTCAATTGTTTCTTTTAACTTATACCAGAGTCTTCTACGGCTATATGATTGTCAACATATATGCTGCATGGATAATACTCCGAAATCTTAAGTGCATTCATAATGTAACTAACTCTGGATCATTGATCGAATAATTCCTTTCGTTCCTTCTCAGCTTTCTTTAAACGTAGGCTATTACTTTTCCTGGTCTTTCTTCCCTCTTGTTGCGTGCATACTTAGCTTATCTTAGTTCCCACCCATGCCGGAATATTTGTGCAACTCATATGGTCTCGAATATTACTTTAGATTTTTTACTTCCCGTTCATTAGCCATGGTAGGTGCCACTTTCTTATGGAGTGCATACAATGTTGTAGTGAGACTGTTATTACAAGACCATTTCTTCTTCAAGTTACTATGTTTATCTTGCACAATCTGCTGATGTGTCTGTACCCTCTTGTCTAGCCATAACTAGGCTCTTCCTGAATCAACTACTAACTACTCGTTGGCCCATTCTCATATCAATATTTCGCGTAATCTTTCTTGGGTTATCTTCTTTATCTTAACTTACGTCTCGCACAGGCTCCTTCTCTATTAATAACATCTCGGGTAGGAACCCTTACTTTCTCTCCTTGACGTCGTGTTTGCATAATGTTCTAGAATCATAGCATATCTGTAGGATTTAGATAAGTGCAATCTCATTCCTTTCTCATTTTTATTGCATTTTTTCCTTTACCATTCCATAGTTACTAGAACCACTTAATTCTGTCTTAATGCCACATCACTACATATTCCCCCCTTTAGGGGAGTACTAAAATTAGTGTTATTGCGAGCTACCTATGGATGTTCTACCTCTTCCTCATAGGTGTCTTTTCACATCATCGATGATCCTTACTCGCCTTGCGGTAATCCTTCTATACCAAGGATAACAAATTTCCTTACTCGCGAGGGTGACACTTAGTATACTGGCACATATAGTCCCTTAAGCTTAACTTTGCTCACATTTCTTACTTTAGGGAAGCGTCTTCCTGAATGACCTTTAAAGGTTATTCTTCTGTCGTCCATTCTATAATCGCCGGAACACAATCTGAAACTCTCATGATACCGACTATTATCAAATCACTCAGTCCCTAATTCATGTTTAGTTTATCTTGTTCACCAGCCCATACTGATTTCTATTATTCTGGGGTCTAACTTTTCCTTCCGGTAGTAGCGTTGGAGTCACGAACTTATTTCTCAAAATAAGGATATAACTTTATGGGCTATACGCTTTTGTTGTCTCAAGGCCTGTCACCTCTCATCATTTTCTTCACTTGACTATAAACTCTGTAATACTGTCATCTTTTTAATATACCGTTGTCATCCATGTATCACATCTTACTCATAATGCTTCATTAACTCTCTGCTAACATTTATGTCTATCACTTTATTCTGAAAACTCGAACAAGACATTCTTTTGCTTTTATCTCCCCTTGCTCCATCTACTGGCTCTTCGAGTTGCCTAACATTCTTTCTCTACTAGGGACAGGGAGCCACACTAAGGTAATATTTATCCCTTCAAGGCTTCCAGTGCCTATCTTTGTAGTACTCATATCTAGTTGTACTATTTTAGAGTGCACCATCTGGGTGTCTCACAAGGAGATCTATTACCACATTTGTAATATCCTTTGGAAATGTCAACTAACGCAAATAATCCATCCATCATTATGGGTTACTCTAACCCCGGCCGGATCTTGATATCCCATTCTTCTCTTAAATCATATTTGTTAGCTTCCATAGGGCATAACTGAGATGGGTGTGGCCGATTGTACATACCTCTGCTACTGTTGAAAGTGATTCAAATTGCTTATATATTTCTTCCCGAATAGTAAATAATGCAAATCTTCACTAGCTGGGTACCTCGTACCCTTATTCATCTTGCTTCTTTTACTTGTTGAAACTTGTATCTAGCTTTTGAATCTCTCATTGCCTTTCACCATAGGGGTGGATAGATATTCTTGTCTTAAGGCTCCTTATTAAGAGGCTTACACGTCTTAGTACACACATGATCTTCTGAAGACCTCACATTTACTCATCATGAGCATCATGCAAAATCGAGTTCCTCTGAGTTAACTCTTCCATAGCTACATTCAATCCCTTACCAACCGTCTTTCTAGATGTAGGCATCGTCGTATTTTGAATAAGATAGAGTTTAGGAAATTGAGTTCTTACAACTGAGCTCTACCACACGATCTAGAGTAAGAAGAAAGAGTGACAGTCCTAAATGCCCTGTAGCCTCCTGCTTATAAGTATGGTGCACAACACACCCGTAAACAAGACTCTACTAGACACGGCTTGTAGACTCCCTAGGACAGATCTACTCTGATACCACTTTTGTCACGACCCAAACAGACGGGCCGCGATGGGCACCCGGTACCTTACTCAACCGAGTACCAACGTAACGTATTTTGCTTATTACATCATCATTAGGTAAGTGAGCCAGAAGGAGCTTCATGAGATAACCAGAGTAGATATGAGGAAATATCCGACATAGAATGACCCACCCTGATATAGAAACTCATACATGTGACATACGAGCCTATAAGGCCTATGTGATCCATTATATACTAACCATATAGGCTGACAAGGACATACAAGTATCCATATACCTGACATCTATCTACAAGCCTCTAAGAGTACATACTTATCATAAAGGCCTTTACAGAGCCCCGCCATACCTAACAATACGCGTCTAAATCATACTGACCAAACAAATAACTCCGGAGCAAATGGAGCGCGTCAACATCTTCCGCTGAGCTCATAGCCTACTTGGAGGACTCTCAACCTGTCTATCAGGACATGCGGGCATGAAACGCAGCGTCCCTAGGCAAAAGAGACGTCAATTAGTAAATAATAGACATGAGAGAAATATGGAGTAAAAGACTCGACATGTAAGTCCGAATAGCTCTGTGAATCATTTGATACTTATAATGTCATGCATATGCATATAAATGTCATACCATGCATGGGTACATGCGTTCATAATATCATCAAGCCTCTGAGGGCATTCCATCATATCATCTCGGCCACTATGGGCAAATCATCAACGTATACCAGCTGATCAGGTGGTGGTGCATATATAACGCCGTAACCATTTTCCATATCCCATATACATATATATATATAATATACGCGTATATAACGCCATCTGGTCATGGGTCAATGTACATGTATAAATAAATACAATGCATAAGAAGTACGTCAATAAAATCTCTCGGAACGTCATGTCTATATTGTATAAATACTCTCCAAGATAATAGCCGCAAAATATATATATATTTTTTACTAGCAGTTATAATTATTTTCAATTGACCATTGCCAGGACATATAATTATGTACTACAAACTATTAACTAATTACCACAAACTATTACTTAAAGAGAACAAGACAGATTTAGAAGCTCTAGAGAGTTATATTTGGCTGTCTATTTTAGGTATTCCGTATTTGAAATTATATACTCCTACTTATTGTTCCGACTAATTCAAATTTAGGTTGAGTGTCCTAGTAAGAGGAGGTAAAGCGTTCTCCGTCAAAATATTGTAAATTTTTATACTAAGACCATTATGCCTTTGATTAATGTCATGAAGTAAACTTTATCAACTTACGTATTTTCAGAGACCCATGAACAGATGATAAAATAATAGGACACATGGGGAATCAAGAACATAAGCATCTCTAGCATTTCTATGGATAGAGTCATTTATGGAAGTTGTGCATTTACTCGTTTCGTTTGTATCGTATGGATCATGTTAAAAGGAAAGAAGAGATAGCCTTAACATACCTGGAGTAGGAAAAATCCGTATGATATTCTTAGAATAGATTGCACCGTATTCCCTTAGAATTACAAAATCTCACGTTGCTTAAGATGCTATGAAATCAAGTTCTCCATCGTGTGTTATTTTAATCCATGAAAGAGATGTCTAATCCTTCTAACCATTTCCACGTTCTTGTATTGGCACGCTAAAGAGCTGGGTGAATCAGAAAAACATAACAACTAGGAATATAATATACGGAGTATCAGCAATGGTAAATATGTTTAGTGCACCTAAATTAAAATTGATTACCACTTGACCTGTCACAAATTCACTAATAAAATTAGTGGCCAGCCAATAATTTCTAAATTTTAATCTTTCGGTGCATGCGAACACGTGTACAGATTCGTTGCCACCTTTCAATTTGATTTATGAGTCACTTAGTTTGAAGGGTGGGCTGCCATGTTGAGAAATTTAATCTTTATCCAATAATTCCCTAATTAATTAGGTAATATCTCATTACCCAATAATTAAGAATTATCTTAACTTACTTAAAATACTACTCACTTTTAACATACCTTGTACACCTTACTATCATGGTTATGTAGTACCTTGTATGGCACTAGTCCATACATACCGGGTATTATGGCTCGTACTGTATTTTATCCCAAACCAACAACCTTCAACGAAACTCATTTTCTTTGATTCGTTTACCCTCTCACTTTCACGAATTTACTTATCACTTGTTTGAAATAGCATAATGCTTAAAATCTCAAAATAATCTCATTCCCGAACTTATGTCGATTAACTTACGACGAAACTTTAACGTACGAAAATACGGGATGTAACGTCTCATTTCTGAGCTTTTATCAATTTACTTATGGCGTACTTTCACGTATAAAAACATGGGGTGTAACATTATCGAACCGAGCTGAATTGCTTTGCTGGCATCTTGCAATGCGGCCATTGATTGTATCTTGCTTGATTTGATGCCTTCTTCCAAAAAGTCTCCCATCTTAACCAGTTCGGGGAACTTCTGCCCCATCATGCCCATCATCTTTTCGAAGTAGATTCCCTGCTTGAGGCCTGGTGAAGTACTTGCTCAACTTATTATCATCTAGCGGGGGCTGGGTCCTAACCGCTTCCGACCTCCAACGATGGCCATACTCTTGAAATGACCCTAATGGTTTCTTCTGCAAATTCACTAGAGCGAACCTATCTGGAGTGATCTCCCTAATAAACCGAAAATGGTTCTTGAATATTTCTGCCATGTCTTACCATTCTCTCCAGCTTCTGGGGTCCTGGCGAGTGTACCAAGTGAGTGCATCTCCTCTCACGCTCCTAATGAATAACTTCATCCTACAACTTTTTATTCCTTCCTACTCCGACCAGCTTATCACAGTAGGCCCTCAGATGTGCATGAGGATCACCCGTTCCATCAAAGATTGTAGGCTTATACCCTACAAGCATGTCTATATTAGGATGTATATTCAAATCTTCGTAATTCAGGCTCTCGCTCCCTCGAGTAACCTGAAGATTCTTCATTTGTTTTATCAAAGCTCGCAATTGTTCTGATAATGATTCTTCCTCTTTGTACTTTGCTTCCCTCTCCTTCTCAGCATACTGATCAATCTTATATGGCACTTTAACTGTGGCGGATGCTATGAAGGTAGGTTCTGAAGTGGCATATACAGGTGGAACATACCAATCGTGTGTAGCAGTGTGTGTCATAGGTATGTGCTGGGTTTGATTGTTGGCAATGGTGACATTGTCACGGGGAGGGGTATGAACTGTGTTAGCTGCGACTGGTGGGTTTTGTGGTGTTTGGACACAATTTGAGACATAAGGGGTATGTATAGGAGGATTTGGTGGATTTGCGGGGGTTATTGGTGGTATAGCCTGGGTTGTGGGGTTTGTAGTGATTGTAGTTGGGGTATTGTTTGCTTGATTGGTGGTTGAAGGGAAATGATCAGGGATTGAGTCTAGTGAAGGAAAGCGGGGTAGTTGTGGAAGCGTCGTGATGGCCAAATGTGCTAGTTCCCGAATATGTTGTACCCCTTCTCTTAGTGATTCCATTTCATGTGACATCCTAGCAACATGCTTGTCTTTTCCAGTATCCATCTTTTCCGCCAATTGCCCTGAGTTGTCAGCTATTACCAAAGCGTTTCCGACCAGGTCATCAATTGTAGACATCTTTCCTTTTGATCTCAGTTTATATGGTGGTTCAACCAGTTTTTTCAAGTTAACACAAACCAACCTCTATTTTCGGGGGAAAAAATAATAATGTCATGCAAAAAATAAATGAAAAGAAGAGAAGAAGTTCATTTCAGGGTTTGCACAAATATAAGCACTTAGGGCAGTTAGTTCACGTATTCAAATAAGCGTGTTTTCCTAATATGTGAGGGACCTCTCTTTGCCGGAGGTAGGCCTATGTCGCGAATGTTTGAAGAACAATCAAATTTTGACACGATTAGATCCGGAGCAAACTTTTGGTTTTTCATTAATAATATTTGGATTACAATAGGTGGGAGCGATGATTACAACATTGTTTTCTAACATCCACAAGATTACATGGGCTCACAGACCTGACCTTAGGGAAATAAAGGGGTACAAGATAAAGGGTGCAAGATGGAAAAAGGGGGGGGAATCAACTAGCCACTAGTAGCCATCCCCAGAATCATCTCCCATGTCTATCTCCTTTCGGTTCCTCTTCTGGGTCTTCCTCAAATTCTTCTTGTTCTTCATCTTTGTTGTATTCGGGCTCTTCTTTGGGATCCTCTTCAAGATCCATTTCCGATTCGATTTGTATATACTCTACCACTCAATCATCATCCTCCGAAGGTGGCAGCATATGGTCAACCAACCCTGGGACCACTTGCCAATGCATGGCGGTAGTAACGAGATAATGAGGCAAAATCTCATGATATATTTATAACATTGTTGGTGCATCTTCAAGCCACGCCACTCCTTGTTTGATTGGTTGGGCCAGCTCATCCTCTTCATTGATCCACACAAAGTATTCTGGGGTACACCATAAATTCTGACCCATCGGCATCATGATTAAGTCACTCCACTCGTCTTGAAGTTTCCTCACCCTTGGGATCGGGATCTTCCCATTGTACTCATCTTCATAAAGAGTCGTTCTCGACCAAAGAGGTACATCCTAGATCAGACCAAACTGCATGAGAACTCATAGAGGTTCATACGGCTGAATTCCTTCGAGTCTTATCAGCTCTATGAAATCCCGGGGGTCCTCAGAATTGCCCTACTGCTCAACCACGAAATCTTCTAGTTTACCCATTCTCCACTCAGATTTGTCAGCATTTCTCTCCATTCTTCATAACCGTGTGATGAGATCCAGTGCCTCACTCTCTCGTCACCCACAAAATAGTCGACAGTGGTCTCTCTTTGAAAGAAGTGTTTTGTGGCCCATATCTGGAGTAACAGGTTGCAGCCTATGAAGAAATCGTACCCTCGGGAACATACAGACAGTGCTATGAGTGTTTCTACCAATATCATAGGAAACAAGGTGACTTAGATATTACCCCGAAACGTTTCCAAAACCAGGGGCAGCAAGTTGACGTTAATTTGCCCTCTCCTCTATGGGAAAACTAGTAATCCTAGCAATGCCAAAGAGAAGGTCAAAGGATGAAGACTTTCCCAGGTAGCTTGATCACATTGAAACTCCCCCATATGCTACTCGTAACTCTCTCGTTATCTAAATCTATCAATCAATTGGCCCAAGCTCACCCATCTGTCTTCAATGTTCCTCAAATTTTGGCTGCTTACCAGACCCAAGGCATTAAGGAACCTGTGGCCAGGCATGGTAACTGGCAGTATCGGCTTTTTCCCATCAAACGACAGCTCTATGAAGCTAGTGACCACTTCCAGTGTTGGCACCAATTCACAATCGACAAACTTAAAAACCACTTTGGTTGGATCCCAAAATTCTATCAGCAGTCTGGTAAGAACCTTATCATCCTGGACGTTCAGTAAAGCAATCAATGCTCCTAAGTGTGTTCTGATATCATCTCCATGGTCTCGGTGAATGTTCCTCCACCATTGTTTCAGCTTATGCGGTGCTCTTATGACCATATTGATCTCAGGGATGTTGTGGTTGATTTCCATTCTGAAGAGGTAAAGAAAGGGTTTTCGTAAGTGTTTCTACGGATCGTTAGCATCTCATCATGATTGGTACGTTGTTCCACAAAATTCATGTCGTTGGGTGCATGACCCGTTGACATTCAGGTGGCTTTCCTAATCGTGTGTCGATGCCAAGGACCGATTCACCTAAGGTTTATGCAGTATGACCTATGTTTGCTAGAGTAGAATGTTTCCTAATTCTTGGAGTTGGACTGAATACTGTGAGATGTTATGTCAGTTGACCTGATAAAGCCATTCTCTGAGACTAAAGAATTTTGAAAGAACGTTCGGAGGGGTGTAAAAGACTCCTCGCATGCCATTGTGTGTGATAGTGTATGGCCAAGACTCGATAGGAAAGAGTGTGATGACAGTATATATATAACACAGTAACAGATAATAGGATAACAATAATAATATTTAAGCAGACAGATAAGTACATGCTGAACAAATAAGACAAGTAAGCATATATTTGCAAAATTATGCACAGCTAAAGTAGCATACAAACAAATATCCCTAAATTTCAGATCTAGTCTAAGTCTGCTAAGGTCAAAACCTAAGTATAATCCCCAGAAGAGTCGCCATATTGTTGCATCCTATTTTACATGAGTCAAAATAAGATTCAACTAGTGGTATCCCTGTTGTTGATGAAAGAGAGTTACCACATAATATTTAAAGGTATACTAGGGTACCTATTTAGTTATTAGATCAGTATCCTATTAGTCTACTAACTGGTGAGATTTGGGTAAGGGTTCTTGTTCTTCTAAGGGGAATATGTTAGGCACCCCTAGAATCTACCTAAGGTAGCTCCATAGGACATAGACTAGGTTTAGGGAATTAAATATCTATATTCTACTTAGTTAGTTCTTAAAAGTGTATAGCTTACTCTATGTCTTGTTTAAAGCTTACCGTTTTGAAAGAAAGAGAGTATATGCATTTTGAGAAGAGAGTGTAGGTTTCATTTGTAAAAGCCTTTAAAATGTCTACATAATTGAAAGAATATTCTCTGAGACTAAAGAATTTTGAAAGAAGGTTCGGAGGGGTGTAAAAATCAACCCTCGCGTGCCATTGTGTGTGATAGTGTATGGCCAAGACTCGATAGGAAAGAGTGTGGTGATAGTGTATATATAAAGCGGTAACAGATAATGGGATAATAATAATAATATTAAAGCAGACAGATATGTACATGCTGAACAAATAAGACAAGTAAGCATATATTTGCAAAATTAAGCACAGTTAAAGTAGCATACAAACAAATATCCCTAAATTTCAGATCTAGTCTAAGTCTGCTAAGGTCAGAACCTAAGTATAATCCCCAGCAGAGTCGCCATGTTATTGCACCCTATTTTGCACGAGTCAAAATAAAATTCAACTAGTGGTATCCCTGTTGTTGATGAAAGAGAGTTACCACATAATATTTAAAGGTATACTAGGGTACCTATTTAGTTATTAGATCATTATCCTATTCGTCTACTAACCGGTGAGATTTGGGTAAGGATTCTTATTCTTCTAAAGGGAATGTGTTAGTCACCCCTATAATCTATCTAAGGTAGCTCCATAGGAGATAGACTAGGTTTAGGGAATTAAATATCTATATTCTACTTAGTTAATTCTTAAAAGTGTATAGCTTACTCTATGTCTTGTTTAAAGCTTACCGTTTTGAAAGAAAGAGAGTATATGCATTTTGTGAAGAGAGTATAGGTTTCATTTGTATAAGCCTTTAAAATGTCTACATAATTGAAACAATTTTGGAAGTGTATCTATAGTGTTTATGTTTGTAAACTTTGTAAAATATGGCTAGGTTTAAAATACTTTACCTTTGAAATAAAATGGCTATTTGTGTAACTTTAGTAAATAAGGGTTATTGAAAAAAAATGGGTTTAGGTATACCTTAAGACTTCATTTTCAAATTCTGCGCTCAAGTTTAGAAGAAAGATTATTGAAGTGTTTCTTGACCGCGACTGTGTTTGGTTTGTAGAAAAACTATCTCGAAAAATTATTTTCTCAATTCTGGCTTTTCGAAAGAAGGGGAGTTGCTTGCTTTTTAAATTTATGTTAAGCTTAAATGAATTCCATGAAAATTGTTAGTCCGAGAGCTATATGGCAGAAATAAGTAATTAAGCATATTGAAGTTATTTAACTAATGTAGGAACGGTGATTCTCTTTTATTTACCTATGGTTTTAGCTTACCTAGGTTTCTTAAAAGGATCACAAAATAACAAAGACATTTAATCAACATTGTTAGTATCATACACATATATCTAAACATATAATAATTCATATTAAAAAAACAATAGAAAAGTAAAGGGGCTGGACTCAGAGTTTGTGCCTGAGAAATGTCAGGCCTAGCAGATAGCGAACAGCAGCAGCATACTCCAATAACTTTGGACTCTAGGCTGAGGCTTGGGCCTGAGTTCTTGAGAACTCTGCATGCCCGGTCGATCACATATACAAAAAAAGAGACATTAGTGGATGAGGCTCAATACAACATTTAAATGCAAATAAGACCAATGTAAGGCCCAAATAAACTGTAACAAGTAAAATTAATGTAATGTCCAATAGAGTAAACAAATTCACAGTGAAACCTTTCTTTCATTTAGCACACTAATCATAAAGAAATTAATAAATGTCAATGATTAAGAGTTTAAGGTAAATTCCCATTCATGGACAAGACACCCTTTGGATCCCTGGCACTTTAGAGTTCACAAGGGTCTCAGGGACCCCGAGCAGTGCTTGTGTCAGGGAGGGTATCTCAACCACAAACTAAATCTTACTCCTAAATACCCTTAACCACCCACACTTCCTCTTCTCTATATGTTTAAATGCCAATAAGGCATTGACTGTAACTTCTAATGTAACAGTAGCAATAACACAAAGATTCAAGTATGCGCACCTCTCACACAAACTATATAAAATACTATTATGAGTGTGAGAAAACAGATTACACCATTGAGATAACAATCCAAACACAAGTGTGTGGTACACTGTCAACACTACCAACATGCTCAAGAATACTCAAAAGAAACCAATTATAAATACAAATGAGGAGAGGCAATCACAAACAGACTAGCTTAGAAGTTCAGACACTAAACTGTGTGATTCAATGAACAGAGAAGACATATATGTGTCAACCTTATTGGTTCCACTAATCAGTTCAAGTTTGCATGAGTCCTTAGTTGAGGTTGCAGTACTTTACCAGCTTATCCGACTATGTTCAAACTTAGCAAATATTCACACATATAAATTAAATCCAAACTCCTTATTAGATGTATGAATTAGTCAGCCTCATTCAGGATCTCTAAAACTATTGATAGGGGTACTTATGTTGTGATGACCTGATAGGTTATTTTGAATTTTAGTCTTTATATCTATATTCTGAGACCTCGAATAGATTTGTTTAGCATTCCTCAATGTACGTGCATAGTCTATGTCCTTTTCTGGGAAATTGTTATGTGAAAAATTGAAGAAAATGTGAATTTTAGCCTTAAAAATGATTTGAGTTGACTACAGTAAATAGTTTGTTTAAACGGACCCAAATCATAATTTTGATGGTCCTGGTAGGTCCGTACCATGATTTGGGACTTGGGCGTATGCCCGAAACTAAATTTGGAAGTCCTTAACTTGTTTTAATGTGATTTGGTGAAAACTAGTAATTTGAAGGTTTAAAGAATTCCTAAGTTTGACCGTAGGTTGCATTTATTGCTATCGGGTTCAAATTTCGGTTCCAGAACTTGGTATAGGTTTATTTCACTATTTATGACTTGTCTGCAAAACTTTGTGCAAAACGGAGTTGATTTGACGGTATTCGGACGTCCGGTTGTAAATTTGAAAGTTCTTAAGTTTCTTTGAACATGTCATGCATTTTGATGTCCGATTCATTGTTCTAGGTATTATTTTGGTGTTTTGGTCATGCAAGCAAGTTCGCTTAATGTTATTAGACTTGTGTGCATGTTTGGTTTGGAGCTCGAGGGGCTTGGGTGAGTTTCGGATAGGCTACAGATTGATTTTTGGACTTTAGAGATAGCTGGTGCACTTCTGGTGCTGGTGCTCTGCTGCAGATCTCACATTTGCAAGGTCTGGCTCGCAATTGCGAGCCTCTCATTTGCGAACAAGTGTTTGCATTTGTGAGCATGGGCTGGATTGGGTGGTTTCGCATTTGCGAGGATTATGTTCGCATTTGCGAACTGTCAGTGATCGCAATTGCGATCTCAGAGTCGCATTTGCGACTCAGAGTCATTGGTAAGTGACTTTAATCTATTTGTTTTCAATTACCCATTACATTTCATGAGATTTCAACATCAAATCGAGGATTTCCAGTGTAGAAATTAGGGATTTGGGTAGGATTGAGGATTTTTGTAAAATTGAGATTTAGACCTCGAATTAGGGTCGAATTTCGAAACTAATCACATAATCGGGCTCGGGGGTGAATGGGTAATTGGGTTTTGGTCCAAATCTCGGGTTTTGACCAAGCGAGCCCGGGGTTGACTTTTGTTGACTTTTTCCAAAATCATTAAAGATTGAATCTTTTTCACTCGTGGGTAGTTTCTAAAACTTTTTTTGAATTGTTTGAACTATATTTTGTTAGATTCGATTGGTTTGGAGGCGAAGTTTAGAGAAAAAGCCTCCATTGAGCTTTGATTTAATTGTGGAGCGAGGTAAGTGTCGTGGTTAACCTTGACTTGAGGTATTAGGACTTGTTAGTCTATTGCTACGTGTTTTATGTGTGGGAACAACGTATATGTGAGGTGACGAGTACTTATGTGTTGTTATTGGGTTAAATCATGCGGGTGGAACTTGTTTCCTTATATTTTATTGCCTTGTTAATTATGATATCCATGTTTAGTTTAGATCATTATTTCATTGATTATTCGTTTCGTAATTATTGCCCTTTTACAATTAGCAAATATTTCTGGAAGTTGAAGTTTGGTATCTTGGAATCATATTTGACATTAAATACATTCTCCACATTATTTGTTACTCGAATTCATATTATCATCATTACATGGTGAGGAAGAGAGTAAAAGCACGAAGTGTGATACCGTGCCATTGCATTTAGATTATTATTATCACATGGTGAGGACGAGAGTAAAAGCACGAAGGGTGATGTCGTGCCGTTTATCTCATTTATTCATTATTACATGGTGAGGAAGAGAGTAAAAGCACGAAGAGTGATTCCATGTCATTCATCTTATTTATTCATTATTACATGGTGAGGATGAGAGTAAAAGCACAAAGGGTGATGTCGTGCCATTGCGTTTACATTATTAGTATCACATGGTGAGGATGAGAGTAAAAGCACGAAAGGTGATGCCATGTCATTTATATCATTTATTCATTATTACATGGTGAGGAAGAGAGTAAAAGCACGAAGGTGATACCGTGTCATTTATATTATTTATTCATTATTACATGGTAAGGAAGAAAGCAAAAGCACGAATGGTGATGCCATGTCATTTATCTCATTTATTCATTATTACATGGTGAAGAAGAGAGTAGAAACACGAAGGGTGGTGTCGTGCCATTTCATATCATTGGTTTATCTGATTTCATTAGTTGATGAGTTACTTGGCTATTTCATGATTTCATACCTATCGCAACAGTTACATTTGCCCCCTTTTGCATGTCCCCTCCCAGTGTGTACTTTACCATTCTCTGTTATTATTATTGCTTTATATATACTTGTACAGGTTTATTTATGTAGGTGTCCTATCATAGCCTCGTCACTACCTCGTTGAGGTTAGGATCAACACTTACGGAGTACATTGAGTCGGTTGTACTCATACTATACTTCTGCACTTCTTGTGCAGATACTGGTATTGATCCTCATGGTGCGTAAGGTGCATCAGCTTGGATCATTGCATACGGAGACTTGAGGTAGATTTGCTAGCGTCCGCAGACCTTGAAGTCCCCTTCCTTTGTATCCACTTTTACTGTTCATTACCTTCCAAACAGTTGTATTTTTTTAAGATGTTGTTTGTATACTTCTAGTTGCTCATGTACTCGTGACTCCAGATTTCTGGGTGTAGATATTATCACGTGACTCATATTAGTACTGTGTTAGATTGGGTTTCTAAATATCATTGTATATCATCATTGTGTTTTTAACTATTAAGAATTGGCTATTTAACTATCTCATGTCGGCTTACCTATCAAGTGGATGTTAGGCGCCATCACGACCCCCGAGGTTGGGATTGTGTGTCGTTACATATGCAGGCAAGCAGGCTGATCTTAACTTAACCAAATGACATGATCATTTTCCCTTTAAAAGTTCATAACCTCATATTCATACTAAGCTTATCAAGAGTTAAGGCATTCCTATGAACACAGTGTTTTACTTTAAGCTGGGAAGATAAACATCAGAAAGTGTATCCTAAGTTCTTTCAATGATCACAACTTATTTATGTCTCAGATTCTATGTGGTTAACAAGATGCAGTTTCTTCTATATAAGATGTTATAGCTCTAAGGGAGAGGTGTGAGAGCACAAGCATAATCATGAGGGACAAGCAAGAAGTCTGTTTTAAAAACAAGATGAGTGCAGAAAACCAAAGAGAGGGCACTCAGACACATATATGAGAGGTCTTTACAATGTTACAAGACTATAAAACATGGTAGAGTATCAAATAGCATAGGATTATACCAGCAGGTTCATTATAAGAGTTCAGGACAATGATAGTTTCACATGAAGTAGGCATGGTTCTAGCAGCAGGATAATTAATCCAGTTATATAGGTTGGATGTATTAATCCAAACATGACGAAGTTCCAGTTTTAGATGTGTTAACAGCATGGCATAACCAAGAGATAATTCACAGATACCGCAGATACCAAGCTCTTAAGGACAATCAAGGGGCATAGCTTAGGCTAGGCTGACAGAACACATATAAAACCAATTGCAGAGATTTATTAGAACTTAGTTCAATTACTTCAGAACATTTCTTATACAGTGAAACTTCACAAATATGATCACACAGTTGTGGAGATTAATAGGAGACCTTCACAATGACATTTCAGGGGAGTTATAGAATTATATAACACAACTGATATGCTTTAATTACAATGACAGCCATGTATTTAACCTTAAGTGTTCATATCTATTCCAAATTTAGTTTGTAAGACAAATGTAAGGCAAAGATCAGTAGAGCAGACATGAGAGCCTTTGCAAAGCATCAGGAAGGTCTAAAGTCAGAACAAGTGTAAAGGATCATCAAGGTTCTTTAGCTAACTATAGGAGTTTAACAACACATAGATTGTTCAATTTAGAGCAACATTCATTAAGGTCACATGATAATCGATTAGCACTGATTTAACTTTTTATTATTAGGAGACACACAATTCCAAAGCATGATAGTCGATTATAATCTAATAACAACACATTATAAGTAGAGATAATCAATAGAAGATGACAAGATAAACATGACATGAGCTTGAACAGTTAAAGAGAGGAAGAGTCGACATATACTGACCTTCCTTTGAGCAGAAAACCAAACAAGGTCTTTGTTTAGCCGTTTAGGAGCCAAAAGCTCAAATTTCGACCAGTGAGTAAACTCAGAACCGGAAAAGAAGACAATCAATTAAAACCCTAAGCTTCGATTTTAGATGCTACTGTATATTAAATTTTCAGAATGTTAGGTGTTGCTTTTCTGTTGTTAGATCATGTGGTACGTGAGAGCATTGAAGGCTCATATTTATAGTGCCTTGAAAACCTAAGGTTTTAACGGATTCAACGCAATTGTAGTGGAGAGTGACGACTACCAGATGATGCAAGCAAAAACGAGTGAAAATCTAAGAGACATAGGGGAAATCAGTGAGGGTTTTACCTGAGAGTATAGAGGTTGACCTTTTAAGTCAAGAAACCATCAATCTAAACACAAATGTCCAGAGGTCACTACGTTTGACCTTTGGATAAAGAATAGCGATGATAAATGCTGAATAAATGGTCATGCATGCCATGGATTTGAAAGACCACGACAGTGATATAGGCGATTTGAAGTTTCACCTTCTAGCTAGGGTTTTCGGATTTGGGGACTTTGAATCTTAGTGATGGAATGGGGAAGAAACCGACGAGATTCGCAGAGTCAGAAGGCAAAGAGGATGATTTCATGGTCGATTTGTGACCTTGCACGAATTGTTGCAAGGTTTTTGATTGATTAAGGTGATAAAAGTTGATAGACGGATGAAAGAAATGGGAAAGGAGTGGCGGCTGGTAGACAAAATGATTTAGGGTTTGGGGGTAAACCAGACTGGTCTCTAGGTTAAAGTTGAGGGGAGAGATATGGGTCGTTGGATCATTTGATCAACAACCCTGATAATTCAAGTGTTAAAAGAATTTTATGAGGAAATATGTGAGTCCTTAGATATTTGTGTTTCAACGGCAGAGATGAAATCTGGCTATCATTAAAAATTAAAGGGAAATTGAGATAAATCGTGGGCCGTTGATCAAGCGGATTAACGGCTCAGATGTGTGAGTGTCTCTTATGTGAGTGTTTGAGAGCGGTGACGGGGCAAATTTTGATTGGCTTAGAGAGAGCCATAGATTGCCAACATGGATTGGAGGGTTGGACCTGGACTGGGTCAGTTATGAATTGGGCCAATGTTTTGGGCTAATTGTAATTTAAAAGATGGCCGATTTGTATTTAGGAGTGCAATTGCAATTATAGTCATTTATCCTGTAACCTCTTTAAAATTAATTTAATTAAACTTAATTAATTCTAATAAAATATAATAGAAATTATAACCATCAAATACACTACTAATTACTGTAATTAATTTATTTATTAAAATATCTTATTTTCCAACTTATGACACTAATTTCAGATTATTTAAATAGTAGGCTAATTAACTAAAAATCAAGGAATAACTTATCAAATTAATTATATAACCTATGTAATGAATATAAAGGTTACTTTCATAGTCTCAAAATAGTAAGTGTGATATATCTTATAATTATGTAATACCAAATTATTAATTTCAACACTATTAATCTCTAATATATACAAAAATAGGTTTTGTTGATTAGAAAATATTTTCAACACGTTTATTGCAAATCATTAAGTATAAATAAATTAATTTTAAAAAGGAAGGTCAAAATTGATCGTCAACAGCGACGAGGTTCAAGTCATGTACTACTCACTAGTCAAGGAACCTGTGCAATATATCAATAACTGGCAACATGAATATACAAGGATGTAGCACCATCAACTCAACGAAACACAATTATCATCTCATCACAGGTAAATCATGTTTGACAAAGAATTATCAATTCAATAACAGAGGCATAGAGTAGCATGTTAAAAGTAACGTGAAATCATGTAAAGTTCATAACAAAACATAAAGAATTCACTTGCTTAATCAAGAATGGTACCCTTTATACTCCACACATCATCAACAAGAATGCCACCCTTATACTCCACATTTCATCAACAAGAATGTCACCATTATACTCCACATATCATGTTGTCACGACCCAAAATCCATTAAAGGTCGTGATGGCACTGGACACCGCTGGCAGGCAAGCCAAAAATAAATAATTAATTTGGTTCTCATTTTAATATTTTTGAAATCATATTTCCTTCAATTAAATGGTAAAAGATGAAATTTGCAGAGTAAATAATAATATTTTTAACAATTTCAATACAGGACAACCCATAATCACCCCAAAACCCGGTGTCACAAGTGCATGAGCCTCAACCAGGAATGTAAAATAAAATACAACATCTGTCCGGAAGACAAATTGGACAGGAAAAATATAAATACTCTGAAGGAGACTCTGCTGGTTGCGGATCGTAGTATAGAATGCAGCTCACCTATGTCCCCGCGATAATCGCGCTTCTGCGCCCACAAGGCCACTAGACATATATGCATCTGCACAAAAATGTGCAGCAAGTGTAGTATGAGTACATAAATAAACGTGTACCCAGTAAGTATCCCGCCTAACCACGAAGAAGTAGTAACGAGGGATCGACTTCGACACATATTATGGGCTATAAATAAAATATCAATGATATAATTAAGCATGAATTACGTAGAAGAGTTGTAAGTTCAATATCATGAAATAAGTAAACAATTCTTTTGTTAATAAGAAATTTCCAAATTTATTTTCATCATTTAACATTTTTAGATCTCCGGCCAATGAAAGCAATATCAATTATTATCAATTCCAAAGATATATCATGCGCAAATCATGTTGAGGTCGTACAGGCCGCTCCAACATAAATATTTAAATTATGCACTGCCGAGGGTCGAATGGCGCAAACCATAGATGCATCTATTTAACCTGTCGAGGCGTTCGGCCCGCACCACAAAAGAGAAAAATATAATTTAAAACAACCAAATTCAAGATTTATTAAGGCAACTATTAAAGAAATACAAATTCTCATTTACGGTCAAGAAGAATGGAGTTTAACCTTTTAAAGTTCCTTTACCAAGTTTCGATATGTTTTAAGTAATTTAAATTAACAAGTAGGATGCAAGCATCGCAATTTTAACATGATCTGGGTCCTAGACTACCCGGACATAAGCATATTAATAGCTACGCAAGAACTCTCATCCCCTCGTGCGTACGTAGCCTCCACAAATAGAAGCACATATTGAATTATTTTACCAATGGGGTTAATTCCCTCTTACAAGGTTAGAAAGAAGACTTACCTCGCTCCGAAATTCCATAACCGGCTCCCAAGCCCTTCCAACAACTTAAACCGATGCCCATCGCTCCAAAACTAGTCAATAAATATGCAAACCCATAAATATATACTCTAATACTCATAATAATTCAATTTACGACAATTTACAACTCCGCTCGAAAAAGTCGATAAAAATCACCCTCGGGCCCACATGCCCAGATTCCGAAAATTTTTGAAGATAAACTTTACCCATCACACCACGAGCTCAGATATATAATTTATTCTCAATTCCATGGTAAAAATCCAAAAATATAAATTTCTAGGTTTTCCTTCAAAATCCCAAATTTATACGAATTTTCATGCTTGAATCCATATAAAAACCATGTATTTATCTTGCAATGGATGGGAATAACTTACCTTCGTGATGATGAAAAAACCCCACTTGAAGCTCTACAAAAATCGCCCAACCAAGAGAGAATAGAAGAAAATGGGCCAAATCCCTGTTCTTAAAGAAACACACTGCCCAGCGATCTCTCGCACCTGCGGTCATTTGACCGCTTCTGCGGTCCCGCAGGTGCGGCCAAAATACCGATTCTGCGGTCCTCCTTCAGGCCCCTCAACTCCGCTTCTGCGCCTTTCCTTCCGCATCTGCGCCTTCGCAGGTGCGGACATTCCCTCGCACCTGCGCTCCTACCCAGCTCGCCCAGAATCGCTCCTGCGACCCTCATGGCCTCTTCTGCAGTTCCTCACCTGCGGCCCTAACCTCGCAGGTGCGGTTACACCAGGAGACAGCAACCTCAGCATTTCTTCCAAGTCCAAACTCGATCCGTTAACCATCCAAAATCCACCCGAGGCCCTCGGGACCCCAACCAAATATACCAACACGTCCCAAAACACATTATGAACTTAGTTGAGCCTTTAAATCACATCAAACAATGCTAAAACACGAATCACCCTCCAATTCAAACTTAATGATCTTTGAAACTTCAAACTTCTACTTTCGATGCCAAAACCTATCAAATCACATCTGATTGACCTCAAATTTTGCACATAAGTCATAATTGACATTATGGACCTACTCCAACTCCCAAAATCGGAATTCGACCCCGATATGCAAAAAGTACACTCCCGGTCAAACTTCTCAAAACCTTCGAATTTCTAACTTACGCCAAATGACCCCAAAATGACCTACGGACCTCCAAATCCATTTTCGGACGCGCTCCTAAGACTGGAATTATCATACGGAGCTATTCCCGGACTCAGAATCCCAATCGGACATCGATAACATTGAAATGCACTTCAACCCAAATTTATGAAATCCTTCCAAAATTCCAGCTTTCCACAATAGGCGCTGAAACGCTCCCGGGTCATCCAAAACTCGATCCGAACATACGCCTAAGTTCAAAATCATCATACGAACCTGTTGGAATCTTCAAATCCCGATTCTGAGGTCGTTTACTCCAAAATCATCCTTTAGTCTATTCCTCCAACTTAAAGCTTCCGAAATTAGAATTTTCTTTCCAAATAAACTCCAAACTTCCCAAAATTAAATTTCGACCATGCGTACAAGTCATAATACCCGAAGTGAAGCTGCTCGGGGTCTCAAACCATTTAATGACGCGCTAGATATCAAAACAACTGATCGGGTCGTTACATTCTCTCCTACTTAAACATACGTTCGTCCGCGAACGTGCTAAGAACTGCTCTGGAGTTGTCTGAAATCACTGTTTAACGCCTCGTGCACCTACCCGTGCTACCATAACCCAGTTGAGCACATTTGCTTGAGCAAACCTGAAAATCCTCCCTTTTATCTAGTCTAATAAGCCTTAGAGACAAATTCCAACATCTGAAATCCTCTACCAGGTTTGTTTCCAACATACGAACCCTATATTAATCACTACACGATGCACTAATACATGTTTGCATACCTTCGCGGAATCCACACATGCAACGCATAATTCACATGACCATAATAACATCCCCTGATAACAACAGCCAAAATCCCACGAATCTGATGCTCACAACACACCTCATGACTTATATAAGTCCTGTCCCAACTCTTGCAATACTGCCACGACAGAGGAGATGTGTAGGAATTCATAACCAACTGCCGGGTCAACAAATCATTGAGTCTATTCTCTTGACAAGAACCATTACCTCATTATGAACTAAATGACGATATTTTCTCTCTAATATGCTTCATATAAATCTGATCGCACTGAGTCCCAGGTCCAAAAATCTCATCTCACCCAGTATATGTCGTTCCGGTAATAAGCCACCACAAACACTACCAAAGGTATCATATGATGCCACCATGTGCCAACAATCCACAAACTTAAATGTGGTACATAAGGAAAACGAACTCTGGAAAGAACTTCTCAACCCACGTAACTAATTAAATATCCAAAAAGGTGTCATGAATCTTTCTCAGAAAAGGCGGGACAAAACACACAGGAATAGATATAGGGAACTGTGCTCAACATCACACTGTTGCAGCATGCAACCCGATCCACACATGGTATCGTTGCGGCATGCAACCCGATCCAACCATGATATCCGTGGAGGCGTGCCACCCGATCCAAATAACATATCCGTGGCGGCGTGCCACCCGATCCAACCATATACCCGTGGCGGCATGCCACCCGATCCACACATAATAATCAAAAGAAAACACACATCGAGCCGTAACACTTATACTCACTAAATGCCCGAATTTCAACCATAAGCACGCCAAGTGCATAATACCAATCCTGGGGAGACGGGTAGCATCATACGCTATAAAACTCAAGCACAACTAAGGTGCGATATATGATCTGTATCTCGAGAGTCATCCTGCTCACATAACACCATTGCTACGCGAGACCTTAATATATTGTACAAATAATCAAGCTGTATCACGACCCACATGGCACAATAGAGCATTACATGAAATAGCTGGCGACGAAATTTACATCCCACGCCCGAATACTCCTCCATAAGGAATACTATGCTAAATGAACATGCCCAGGCTGGTGTAGAATACATATCCACATCTGGACCCATCAACGGACCTCAAACCGATTCTGATCATACCATGCTTGGGCAAATATCCTCTCAAGGATCCACAATGGCCTTTTTCCTATGACACACAGGAACAACTATCGAATCTGGAACAAACTTCCACAATTCACAACCAACTGAATAGAGCGCATTTCAGGCCTAAACTCTCACATTAGTGATAGTACCAAATCCCCATACTTGGTTTCAAATCTTTAATCAATCAAGTGACTACATGTTACACTTATACAATATTCCCGTGGGATACGCTCCCACGACCTTCCGCACCAGGTAACAAGTCTGCACATCCGTACCACCAGCCATACTAATGTTGTAAAGCAAATCAAGGAGCCGCAAATCAGTACACAAAGCCTCTTACACATGACACCGATCTCAGGTGATGCTAAAGACAATACTAGCTTACTCTAAACATCTGAATTCTTCCCTGCTCATCCGAGCTCGTGACATTCTTGTCAACACCGAACTGCAACCTTGATCCTCAGCTTCCAATTCCTAATGCCGCTCACTGCGCCTAATATGCCAATACATGAGAGTACCAGAATTTCATAATAACTCCTGATCCACTAATAGGATAAACACTTCATCATATAGAAATCTTTTACTTAGCTAATTTCAGAAGAACCAATGCAACACGCAACTAAATTGCCAAACCGCAGAAAATACAACCTCGTGTCGTAATCTAAACTGCCATAACTCTTCCAAAATTCCCTTTACCCAACAAAGCCATATGAATCGAATACCTCCCAAATCAACCAAGTTATGGTGGCACTCAAGCCCAAGTGTACAACCACAAACCACATGTATAACTTCACGCTGGAGAAACTGGTCACTGCCATAACCGTGTTGTTCAACCATTACCAACTGAGCCACTTCTTCTACTTTACTCAGGACTTGCCCTAGAAATAATAATAGCTCCATTCAAAACATCATGAACCCAAATCCGCACTCATCCTGAGTGACCTTATTTCACGAGACCACGTTGTCTCCAAAACCCACGAACCATCTCATACCCTCCTTATGCACATATTCACATCTTCAACTGGTACACCTATTCTGAAAATCCCTCTATGAATCCAAAGTTATTTTCTCCCATTCCTCTAATGCCACACCGCAGACCGAAGATAACGCAGAACACTCCAAGCCACTTTTCATAATCCACTGCAAAAGCTCAATACTTAACCATACTACTTGCTAGAAATCCTTCGGCACCGCACTTTGAATTTTTGAACCCACTAGAACCATTGTTGAGAGTCACCCACTCTGACTTGTTCCCAGTTATGATCAAACTCTAAGTCCTTACTGGCACATGAACACCCTCTCAAAGAAGCAGCCGGCTGAATTCCTTTCCTTGTACATCACATCTACACGAAGCATAAACTCCGAGTCTTTTCAGAGCCTGAACATGAATCGATAAGGCCAATTATAGCACACATTCCTCAAATCCTTGGCTCAAATCACCACTGATGTTCTCTTTCCTTAGTCGTAACAACCCACCAATATGACGATAACCAGAACCTCACAAGTAGACAACCATACAATCCAATCATAGGCGGTGTGGCTCTCCCACTTAAGCTTGAAGCTACCATTATATGACCCTGGAACCTACCAAGATTCCTTCTCCCTTACCGACATGACCTCGCGCAATAGACCCTCCAAATTCCTCAAAATCCTTATGTTAACCATTTCATGAACGCTCTGAATCATTAGCCACATTTACATATTCGATCTCTTACCAGATAGCCAGTAAAATTCTTCGTAAAAGTTTCATCAACACCACGCAACAATTAACCTGCTCGTCGGAAATAACCCACCTGTGGAAATTCCATGCCGACATCTTCCAACAACACTGCACCGAGTACCATTACTATGAAATCCTTAAACTATCCTGAGATCGTGCTCATTCACCAGTTGTACAAGACCATTCACTCCCCATTGACATCAACTAAACGTGCGGCGATACATTCCAATCCAAAGTTATGTTGTGTCCTTCTTCATATCAAGCAACTCTTTTTCGTAGTATCCAAACTTCCTCCGTATAGTAGCCAATATTCCAAATTAAGCCCGTAGACCTAGTCACTATCCACCATGAATCCCGAATCACTCTAAACTTTCCTCAAGGCATGTCGCTATCCTACCGCAGAACCCATATGCTACTCTGCCACTCTCCCACTCTCCCACTTTGGTCAAACTCTCTCCTTTAAGCAACTACCCGACTTCTATTTTCTCACACTTGGCCTTCTAAAAGTTTAACCACCGCAAGACACCTCCCACGTGTTCTTCCTCATCCTTTGCTGCCCAATTATTGCCTTAAATCAAAATCTACCTTTGTAGCACTTGAACCAATCGATCGCTACCAATTTTAAACCTTTCCAAAGATCATCTTCCTTGAGCCCTCAACACCTGGACCACCGATTAAGTCCTGAACCACCGCACACTACGATCTCTGGCAGCCGCTTCCCCGGCATTATTTCACTCTACCCTGCCCTGAAGGCAAATTGATGAAGACCATAACAGCGGCGAACTTAACACATTCAATCCAGGGGCGATGACACAACATCACAGATGAATATTCCACCATGCTCGAAATACTAAGTCTCGTTACTCCATCAACCCAAACCTGAACATTCTTAGTCCGATTGCCTTTCCTCCATTGGAAATAAAACACTAAACCCTTGAATCATGCATTGAGATAACCACCTTTCAAATCATTCACTGCCCCTACACAGACAAGTATCCTACCATTACACAAACACTGTGTGATAGCAACGCACAAATTGTAATAACAATCAATGTCAAATCTAAAAACCTTAGGTAATACTGATACTAAGCTGCAACGACAGAACGGCCTTCCGCAAGGTGACGATAATAGCCCAATAAAATACACAGAGAGAAACATCCTGCACCACATCTGTAGTACCATTAAAATTCCTCGATTCCCAATTTATAACAAGCGCTTCACATCGCATAAGAATGAATAGGAAAGGAATGAAGGCATAAGCCTCAAAGGAATCAAATCGCACGATGAGGAATCAAGAAGGGAAGTGCTCCTAACAGTCCTGTAGCCTCTCGAAGATAAGTACAGACATCTCTGTGCCGATCTGCAAGACTCTACTAGACTTGTTCATGACTCGTGAGACCTAAGTGAACCTAGTGCTCTGATACCATGTTGTCATGACCCAAAATCCATTAAAGGTTGTGATGGCGCCGGACACTATAGTCAGGCAAGCCAAAACTAAATACTTAATTTGGTTCTCATTTTAATATTTTTGAAATCATATTTCCTTCAATTAAATGGTAAAGGATGAAATTTGCAAAGTAAATAATAATATTTTTAACAATTTCAATACAGGACAACCCATAATTATCCCAAAACCCGGTGTCACAAGTGCATGAACCTCAACTAGGAAAGTAAAATAAAATACAACATCTGTCCGGAATACAAATTGGACAGAAAAAATATAAATACTCTGAAGGAGACTCTGGTAGCTGCAGATCATAGTATAGAATGCAGCTCACCTAAGTCCTCGCGATAATCGCGCCTCTGCGCCCACAAGGCCACTAGACATATATGCACCTGCACAAAAATGTGCAGCAAGTGTAGTATGAGTACGTAAATCAACGCGTACCCAGTAAGTATCCCGCCTAACCTCGAAGAAGTAGTGACGAGGGCTCGACTTCGACACTTACTATGGGCTATAAATAAAATATCAATGATATAATTAAGTATGGATTACGTAGAACGACTGTAAGCTCAATATCATGAAATAAGTAAATAATTCTTTTGTTAATAAGAAATTTCCAAATTTATTTTCGTCATTTAACATTTTTAGATCTCGGGCCAATGAAAGCAATATCAATTATTATCAATTCCAAAGATATATCATGCGCAAATCATACCGAGGTCGTATGGACTGCACCAACATAAATATTTAAACTGTGCACTGCCGAGGGTCGAACGGCGCAAACTATAGATGCATCTATTTAACCTACTGAGGCGTTTGGCCCGCTCCACAAAAGGGAAAAATACAATTTAAAACAACCAAATTCAAGATTTATTAAGGCAACTATTCAAGAAGTACAAATTCTCATTTACGGGCAAGAAGACTGGAGTTTAACCTTTTAAAGTTCCTTTACCAAGTATCTATATGTTTTAAGCAATTTAAATTAACAAGTAGGATGCAAGCATCGCAATTTTAACATGATCTGGGTCCTAGACTACCCGAACATAAGTATATTAGTAGCTACGCATGGACTCTCGTCACTTGGTGCGTACGTATCCCCCACAAATAGAAGCGAATATTGAATTATTTCTCCTATGGGGTTAATTCCCTCTTACAAGGTTAGAAAGGAGACTTACCTCGCTTCAGAATTCCATAACCGGCTCCCAAGCCCTTCCAACCACTCAAACTGATGTCTGTTGCTCCAAAATTAGTCAATAAATATGAAAACCCATAAATATATACTCTAATACTCATAATGATTCAATTTACGACAATTTTTCAACTCCGCTCGAAAAGTCGATAAAAATCACCCTCTAGCCCACGTGCCCGGATTCCGAAAATTTTCGAAGATAAACTTTACCCATAACACCACGAGCTCAAATATATAATTTATTCTCAATTTCATGCCCATATTCGTGGTCAAAATCCAAGAATATAAATTTTTAGGTTTTCCTTCAAAATCCCAAATTTCTACGAATTTTCATGCTTGAATCCATATAAAAACCATGTATTTATCTTGCAATGGATGGGAATAACTTACCTTGGCATAGATTATGAAAAAACCCCACTTGAAGCTCTCCAAATATCGTCCAACCAAGAGAGAATAGAAGCAAATGGGCCAAATTCCCGTTCTTAAAGAAACACACTGCCCAGCGATCTCTCGCACCTGCGGTCACTTGACCGCTTCTGCGGTCCTCCTTCAGGCCCCTCAACTCCGCTTCTGCGGCTTTCCTTCCACTTCTGCGCCTTCGCAGGTGCGGACATTCCCTCGCACCTGCACTCCTTCCCAGCTTGCCCAGCATCGCTCTTGCGACCCTCATGGCCACTTCTGCGGCTCCTCACCTGCGGCCCTAACCTCGCAGGTGCGGTTACACCAGGAGACAGTAGCGCCAGCATTTCTTCCAAGTCCAAACTCGATCCGTTAACCATCCAGAATCCACCCTAGGCCCTCGGGACCCCAATCAAATATACCAACACATCCCAAAATACATTACGAACTTAATCGAGCCTTTAAATCACATCAAACAACGCTATAAACACGAATCACCCTACAATTCAAACTTAATGAACTTTGAAACTTCAAACTTCTACCTTCGATGTCGAAACCTACCAAATCACGTCCGATTTACCTCAAATTTTACACACAAGTCATAATTGACATTACGGACCTACTCCAACTCTCGAAATCGGAATCCGACCCCGATATCCAAAAAGTCCACTTCCGGTCAAACTTCTCAAAACCTTCGAATTTCTAACTTTCGCCAAATGACCCCAAAATGACCTACGGACCTCCAAATCCACTTCCGGGTGCGCTCTTAAGACCGGAATCATCATATAGAGCTATTCCCAAATTTATGAAATCCTTCCAAAATACCAACTTTCCACAATAGGCGTCGAAACACTCCCGGGTCATCTAAAACTCAATTCGAACATACGCCCAAGTCCAAAATCATCATACGAATCTGTTGTAACCTTCAAATCCCGATTCTGAGGTCGTTTACTCGAAAATCACCCTTTAGTCAATTCCTCCAACTTAAAGCTTCCGAAATTAGAATTTTCTTTCCAAATCAACTCCGAACTTCCCGAAATTAAATTCCGACCATGCGTACAAGTCATAATACCTGAAGTGAAGTTGCTCAGGGTCTCAAACCACTGAATGATGCGCTAGAGCTCAAAATGACCGATCAGGTCGTTACATCATCAATATGAATGTCACCATTATACTCCACATATCATCAATATGAATGCCACCCTTATACTCCATAAATCATCAATATGAATGCCACCCTTATACTCTACATATCATCAATAAGAATGTCACTCTTATTCCCACACATCATCACAATAACAATATCCGCCCCAACATGTCCATATATGCCATAATCATGACAACTCCAAAATAATAACATATCATCAAGAGACATAATATCACAATTCATCAATAAGGTGCACAAGGACATGAAAATAGTAAGAGCGGATGGGTGCTCAAGATAAAAGATATGACCACAACTACATCAATTTAGCAAAAATTCCACAAATACCCATCTTGGCCAATTAGGAGCTAAAATCCTAAAATATGATCTCTAGCAAGAAAGGATAAGCTCACGTAGTCATAAAAAGGTTCACACATGTATCATAGAGAGCACACAATCAATTTAAGACTTAATAGAAACCTAGAGTCTAATTAGGTTATTTTTCACACATAGCGCCCGCATATACGCTCATCACCTCACATATATGTCGCTTTACAAGCATTACAATTAGGCAAATAAGGTCCAATCCTAAGGCTTATTCTCTCACACAAGATTACGAAACATACTTACCTCAAACGGGCAAAATCAACCCTCCAAAATTGCCTTCCTTTAGAAACCACCTCCGACCAGCTCGATCTAGCCAAAAACAACTCAATAACGTCAAACAAATCCATAGGAAACAACCCCAAACAATAAAGCTTCGATCTTTAATCAAATTTCTAAAAGTCAACCTGGACTCACATGGTCAAAACCCGAGTCAAGGGGGTGATCCTGACTACCCATAACCCCACGAGTCTAAATATATGATTAGATTCCAAAATCGAGTCCAAATCAACTTCCAAATTTCTAATTTTCACTCTCTTAAGTTGTAGACAAAAACCCCAAATTTTTCTTTAAAAATCCAAGTTTTAGGTGTAGAGATCTATGGAGATTCAATATATAAAGCCAAATCCAAGTGAAAATTGATTACCTTCAATGTAGTAGTGAAATTTCTCTTCAAAATCTCCACCTCTCGAAGTCTAGGGTTTAAAATATGGAAATATTGGTAAAATCCCAAAATATAACACTTAAATGTACTGACCAGGGGTACTCTACGTGAACGCGGCCACTGCCTCGTGTTCGTGAAGCATATAATCTGCCTCTGCCCAAAATTCACTTTGCGAATGCAATATAGCCATCGCGAACACGTAGGCCAAACAACCCAGCCTTCCGCGAATGCAACCAATTCCTCGCGAACGCGAAGGCCAAAGCCCCCAGCTCCCTCTATACTTCGCGAACACGAGCTTCTTGGCACGAACGTGGAGAACTAATCTGCCATTCATCACGAACATGGCCAACCAGGAGCGAATGCGAAGAAAACATCCTCTCCAGCACCAAATCCTTCATCCCGAACGCAATGGACACAAGCAAAAATCTGCAACTTCCAAAATGCTTCAGGTGGTTAAAAACTCATCTGAGCTACCTGTGACCCCATTCAATCATACCAATAAGTCCATAAATACTACTCGGACCTATACAAATCCTCCAAATACATACGATAATAACACAACAACAACGAACCAAAGGCCAAAACACGAATTGAACTCCCCTTAAGTTCAAGAGCCTTCAAACTTCAAACCAAGCGTCCGATTTAAGTCTAAAAAATGCAGATTACAACCTAAATTTCGCACACAAGTACCAAATTACAAAACTAACATATTCCAGCTTCTGTAACAAAAATCTGAATCCGATATCATCAAATTGAACCCTCAATCAAACTTAAAAACTCTCTACACCTTCAAATTTTTAACTTTTGGCAAATAACGCCAAAACACCCTAGGAACCCCCAAATCCAAATCAGAACATACGCCTAAGTCCAAAACCACCATACAAACTTATTGAAATCATCAAATCACTAATCTGAGGCCGTTTATACAAAATTTAAATCTAGGTTAACTCTTATAACATAAGCTTCCAACAAAGGAACTAAGAGTTCCAATTCACTCTAAAACCTTCCCGAAACTAAACCAGCCATCCCCGCAAGTCACAATACAATAACCAAGCATACAAGAAGTATCAAATTGAAAAATGACACTCAAATGCAAAAATTAAATGGCCGGGTCATTAAAAGTTTTTACAGCTTCAGAGTAGAATATTTTAGGGAGACCACTAGAAATCAACATGGTTCTTGATATTTCTTCTAATGTCCTATTTTTCGTTTCAACAATACCATTTTTTTGCATGGTCCTAGGTGCAGAATAGTTATGAATAATGTTATGTCTCAGACGATATTCATGAAAACTAGCATTTTTTTAATTCAGTTTCATGATCAAATCTAATTCTAGCTACATGACTATCCATTTTTCTTTGCAGTTTCTTCACAAAAGTCACAAACATGTCATATATTTTATCTTTCATTGTTAGAAATAAGGTCCAAGTGAACCTAGAATAGTCATAAATAATTACAAACACATATTTCTTCCCACCTCTACTTTGAACCATCATCGTTCCACACAAATCCATGTGGAGAAGTTCTAGAGGTCGAGATGTACTTACCACTTTCTTTTATTTGAAGGATGATCTAACATGTTTACCATTCGCACAAGCATACCTTATCTTTCTTAATTTTGTCTTTTGTAGACCAAAAACCAGCTCCTTGGTAATTGTATTTATTTAGTAAAGAAAAACTAGCATGTCCTAGCCTTCTATGTCACAAAATTGAGCCATTATCAAGTGCACTAAGACATTCCAGTTCATTTTTAGGTGAAGATAAAATATCAGCTTTGTAAAAAAAAAATTGTCTTTTTCCCTTGAGAATCAGGTTTCTAGATTTTTTATTTGTAACAGTACAGTTTCTAGAAGTAAAAAGAACATGGTTCCCATTATCACACATTTGAGAGACACTCAGCAAGTTGTGCTTAAGACCTTTTACATAGTATACATTTGTAATAGCATGAGAGTGAAACTTACTAACTTTACCTATGCCAATTACATCTCTTTTCTTACCACTTTCGAAACCCACACTCCCTCCTTTATAGGCTTTTAATAAGATAAATTATTTTCTTTCAGTTACATGGCGGGAGCAACCACTATCAATATACCATAATTTTTTGCTTTCCCTTACCTTAGCCTGCAAAAATATTTAGAGGTTAGTTTTAAGAATCCAGACAAGCTTGGTCCCTTTATTTGAGTAAAAGGATGAATCACATTCTTTTTAGCTCAACCTGAAAAATTTACACTTTTTAGTGAAGAATCAGGTTTGTCCGTTTTTTTTTCTCAACATATGCAATATTTTTTCTGATTGAACTTGATTTTAGACATGTATGCTTCTTTTAAATCACCATTATTACCATAGTATGTGTACAAATGATTACCAGGAATATCAACATACTTATGATGGGAATTATATGGGGATTTGACCTTCGTATGCGTTCGACCTTTTATTGTTACTGTGATTCTCACGTACGTTAAATATTATTTTCGAAGACCTGATCCATTTGAGATTTCTTTCCAATTCATACTCAGTTTTATTCAAGTTTTCTTGAAGCACCCTAGCCTTTTCGCATTCAACTAGGAGATAGTTTTAACCTTATTCAATTCATTCTCTAGTTTCTCCGGAATATCCGTGGCTAATATTTGTTTTCTTTAATAGGATCATCAAGAATTTCTTGTTCTCAATTTCTAAAGCTTCATTTTTATCTTTTAATACAAAAACCTAGTCCTTTAGATCAGTGATAAAAATTTTCAGGTTCTATTTACTACTTCTAGATTTTTATTTTCAAATCTAAGCGATATATAATCATTCATTAGTGGATCCTTTTCAGCATAATTTTTTGATATGCATCAATCAAGATACCAGACAAAGAGATCATTTTATTTTTAGTATAAGTATGAATTTTGTCTTTAATGTCATGAAAGATGACCACAGGTTCTTCTTCGTCATCAACATCAAAGTCTGAATTTGCTATTATTGCAAAGAGATCTTCATGTTCTGAATTTGTCTTATCCTTGGCTATCAAGGACAGATATTCTTCATCACTTTCCTCATCATCATCAGACTCATCAGTTGAGGAAGCTTGCATTGTAGACATAACCCTTTTTATAATTTTGTCTGTAGCATTATTAATCAGTCTGTTTTCAGGAACTCGGTCTTTTTCTGTTGTCTCACTTTATCATGTGTATTTTTTCCACTCAACTTACCATAATAGACAATATTTAATAAAGTAATCTTTTACCTACATTTATAGCATCTATCATTATTACTCTTTTTGGAACCTTTAGTTTTGGATAAGCTAGCCTTCTTCAGAAATTCACTTTTTCTGATTGTATGAATGACGAGTAAGTAGTGCCATATCATCATCTTTACCATCCTGCTTATGAGTAGTCTTAAGAACCAGGTTCTTGATCTTGCGGGGTTCAGCCGTTTGAATATCCAGAGGATCTTGATTCAGTTTAAGCTGATAGGTTTTCAAGTTCCCAATCAGATCATCAAGTAACATAGTATTTAGATTTCTTGCCTCCATTATTGCATTGATCTTGCTATCCCATGAGGGTGGCAGTATACTCTAGATCTTCCTTACCACTTTATTTCTGAAAATAACTTATCCAAGAGAGATATTTATTTATGATTAATGTAAGTCGTGTATTCATCTCTTGGACAGTTTTTCTCTCTCTCATCTTGAAGAGTTCATACTACCTGGTAAGCATGTCACTTTGACTGTTTGAGTACCTTCATAAGCAGTCTACAAGGTATCCCAAATCTACTTAGCATCTCTCCATGTTGTGATCTTATTGTATCTGGTCCTATGCCACAAATTAGGATCTTTTTGGCTTTTTTAAAACGTGGTTGACGTCTTCTTCTGAGAACTGTCTCGTGGTTTAGGTCCAATAGGGGTACCTTTGTCATCAATCATCATAAGAATCTTAGGGACTTATTTAATAATGTCCCAAAGTTCTAAGTCTTCTCCTTCCAGAAAATCACGCATTCTTTCCTTCTACCATCCTTAGTTTTTTCTATTGAGCAATGGAGGCCTTACAAATGATTGTCCTTCTTGAGTGTCTAGTGGTGCAATCATCTTGTATCCTTTCAAGGTGTTAGCCTCTGATGAAAGAATTTGCTCTGATATCAATTGCTATTTTAGAGTCAACTCAGATACAAGAAGGAGGGTTGAATTGTATTGCTCGATTTTTGCGATTTCAAAGAATTTGGTTATTTAAACTAAACAAACAGACACAAATTAAAAGTGAAGTGCGAAAACTAAACAACACAATAAGTTTTACATGGAAAATCTCCTTGATCAAGAGAGTAAAAATCGCGATCAAAACTTCACTATCTTCAAAGAGAAATTTTAGGTTACAACTTTATAACTAAGAAAACTAACTCTAGTACCCTTCCCCTACAATCAACTCTATTGTAGCTACCCTTTTCCAAACTAACTCTAGTCTAGAAAGCTAATACAAAAACTCAAGTTTATGTGCTACCCTATGATTACACTTCTCAAAAGCAAATAGGTTACAATGTAAAATAATTGACTCAACCCTAAATAACTAAAGAACTTTAGCAGCTTCATCTTCACGACCTGGTTCTTCAGTTGAGCTGCTTGAATCCCAGAAAGTAATTTCTTGCCGAGATTGCTATCCTCAAACGTAATATGCTTGATTTCTGCGGATAACGTTAGTTGTGAATAACAATAGAAGGTCTCTTTAGATAGGCGTGAGGTTGGCCGAAATTATTCTCCAATTAATGCTCCAAAACCTATAATATTATCTATTAAGAAAAATCTCTCCAAATTTGATTTGGTTTCCTTATTTATTTCCATCTCCTCAACCTCTTCTTTTCATGCATGTTTTTACTTATTTATAGATATCCCTTTTGAACAAGGATTTCACCAGCTACGATCTTTCCTTGTTACGTACAAACAGGCTTTTGTATGGAATCTAACTTGCATATGAATTCGGATTTTCTACATCTGATCAGTATTCTGCATTAGTCTGCTATAAATCTGGTTCTTTGGTCATCTGCATATCAATTCTCCATACTAGTTCAGTAGTATAGTAACTTGTCCATAAAACCTGGTCCTTTCAACATAGTTGCTCCTAATTTGTTAATCATCAAAACACATCAGTGCTCAGCTCAACTATAAGCAATGTAACTAGATGAATAATAATAATTTTGACATTTAGTGCACTTCGCTATACAATTCCTTTGTCTTTTTGAAGGTGTGGTCGGATAAAAAAAATTAATCAATGAAAGATGTCAATGTCAAAATAATTCTTGCAAATCAAACTAAATATGCCTTAAATTTTGTGAACTAAAATTGTGACACTATAAACCAATGATTGAACTTTAATACTAGTAAATTATTTTATATAAGTCAGTCTCTCATTTTAAGGTGAAGTATCTTAATTTAAGGGCATTTTAACATTGATTGTATTCAAATATTGCAAATATACGTATTTTTATTCAAAATTCTATTGAACATAAAAATGTACAAAATCTTGCAATAAGTTAACGTACGGAGTACTACAAAAGCAAACAAAATGGTTCTCTCTCTCTCTCTCTCTCTCTCTCTCTCTCTATATATATATATATATATATATATATATATATATATATATATATATATATATATATATATATATATATATATAAGAGGAGGGTGATGTTGGGTACTTAAGAAGCCAAATATCTTACAATGTGAAGTGTTTTAAAGCCGTGTGAACCTAAAGTCAAAGATGACAATATCATTATTGGACTACATTATTACATGTGATATCAGTGTATTAATCAGTTAAACTTAAATTAAAGTAAAAGGAAAATTTTTATAAGGTAACTGTTTGCTCCAAAATTGAAAATGGATTTGATACAATTTAACAGAATCTAAGAAATGATCAAATTAAAAAAATTATTTCTATTTTGATCTATAAAAATTCAAGTTCTATTTTTAAATGAAGTTAAACGATACAAATCTTATTAGATTATTAGTTTAAATGAAGCAGTCACTCTACCTTCATAAGGTTGTGGTAAGATCTGCGTATACATTATCCTCTTCAGACCCCACTTGTAGGATTTCACTAGGCTTGTGTAACGACCCGACCGGTCGTTTTGAGCATTTGCACTTCGCTCGGTAGTTTGAGGGCTTGAGTAGCTCCGTATGGTATATTATGAGTTATGTGAATCATCGATTTTGGTTTTCAGGTTATTCGGAATTTATTTGGAAGAATGAATTTCATGATTGAAGCTTTAAGGTTGGAAGAGTTGACCAAGTTTGACTTTTTAGTATTTAATCTCAGATTGGAGTTGTGATGGTTCTGTTATATTCGGATGGTGATTTTGGACTCGGGCGTATGTCGGGATTTGCATTTGGATATTTCTAGAAGGTTTCGGCGCTAATTAGCGAAAGTTGAAAATTTGAAGGTTTGGAAAGTTCATAAGTTTGACCGAGAGTTGACTTTGAGGATATCGGATTCGGATTGTGGTTCCGGGAATTGGAATAGCTTAGTTATGTCATTTGAAACTTATACGCAAAATTTGAGTTCATTCCGGATAGATTTGATATGTTTTGGTGCGGGTTTTGGAAGTTGAAAGTTCATTATGTTTGATTTGAGGTGCGATTCAACGTTTCGATGTTGTTATGCGTGATTCGAGGCCTCGAAAAGGTCTGTGTTATGTTATGTTATATTATGTTATGGGACTTGTTAAGATATTTGGACAGAGTCCCGAGGAGCTCAGGTGAGTTTCGGACAAGGTTCGGATCGTTTTGGATCAAGTTGGCATGGCTGGAGGTTCTGGTTCTGGTGTGTCCGCATCTGCGGAGGGCTGGTCGCAGATGCGAGCCCGCAGATGCGGCACTTTAGTCGCAGAAGCGAAATCAGGATGGATGTGGGGAGCCGCATAAGCGGAAGGATAGGCGCATTTGCGCGTCCGCAGAAGCGGAATTGTGAGCCGCAGAAGCGGCGTGTGGCACAGAAGCGTACGTGGTTGTCGCACCTGCGTGTGCGCAGAAGCGAGGAAATTTTGCAGGTGAAACTAGTATAGTTTGAGTTTCGAACATCGATTCGGAGTCGGATTTGAGTGAAACTAGTATGGTTGGACTTGTAATTGAATGGGTTGTCGGATTTTGTGAGTTTCATCGGGTTTCGAGGCGTGGGCTCGGGTTTGACATTTTGGTTGACTTTGGGCTTTTGATTAAAGATTAGACCTTTATCATTTGGAATTGTTTCCTTAGGCATTATTTGATGTATTGAGTTGCTTTTGGCTAGTTTCGAGCCGTTCGAAGGTCGGTACGCGCGGGGATGGTATTTTAGAGAATTGTTTGGCTTGCTCGGTATTGAATTTGGCTTGTTCGAGGTAAGTAACACTTCTAAAGTTAGTGCTGAGGGTATGAACCCCTGAATATATGTGATATGTATTTGGTGTTGAGGTGACGCACATGCTAGGTGACGGGCGTGTGGACGTGCACCGTGTAAATTGTGACTCAGTAATTTCAGTGGTACTGTGTAGTTACCTAATCTTAATTGTATCTATGAAATCTCTACGTGCTAGAGTAATTGAGCTGTGATCCATGTTAGAAACCATGTCTAGGCTATATGCTTATCCTGTTGGGACCTACTGAGGTCATTTCTGTTGTTGAGTTATTTGCTTACATTGCAATTACATACTCAGTCGTACGCATTCATTTGCATATCATATCTCAATCTCTATTACCATTTATTGATACATCGCATCATCATTTTAGGCTGATTTTCATGACATTGTGAGCCCAAGAGACTGGAGAGATTGATGACTGAGTGACGCCGAAGGCCTGATTGTGAGGATATTGATGGTATCGGGATGCACATCGCAACAAGTATTATTGATTCATGTTGGGATCGGGTTGCACGCCGCAACAGGTATTATTGATTCATGCCATGATTGGCTTATTATAGCGCCTGGGCTGGATCTTCCCCTCTAGAGTATGCACATCCACAGTGAGCGCAGGTACCTACTGAGTGCGAGAGCGAGTGCCGAGAGCGAGTGTCGAGCGCGAGTGCCGAAAGCGAGTGCCGAGTGATTGGGAGGACTGAGTTACTGTAAGGACTGAGTGACTGTGAGGACTGAGTGACTGGGAGGACTGAGTGAATTGATACTCTGAGAGTATGCATATGGTTTTATCACTGTGTTGCGTTGCATTCGACATGCACACTTGACATACAGGCATAGAGATGCATTTTCCTCATGATGTACGGTATTACGTCATTCATGACTTCTCATACACATTGACATGTAGGCATAGAGATGTACTTTCCTCATGCCATCCGATATTGAAACATTTACTTGTTGAAAGTTCTTGGAGAAAAATCACTGTTTTACAAACTTACTCATATTTTGGTAATTTCGATAAAAGATTTGGGTTTTACTGTTATACTTGAAAAGCATGCCTATTTTTCGGAACTGTGAACGAGCTGAGCATTTTGCCTTTGAGTTATTACTTGTACCGCTTTAGTTATATTGTTATGAGTTGTTCCTGGCTGTTGGTGTTGGACTCTAACACTTATCCAAGCTCGTCACTACTTTCAACCTAAGGTTAGGTTTGTTACTTATTGAGTACATGGGGTCGGTTGTACTCATACTACACTTCTGCACCTTGCGTGCAGATGTTGGATGCTGATGTTGCTGTGTACGGCGGGAGCTGGATCGGAAGATGTACTTGCGTTCCGGTCATAGCTGCCTCTTGATCTTGGTAGCTTTAGAATTTTAAATCTGTTCATGTATATTTCAAACAGATGATGTATTTTATTTCATACTAGCTTTGTAAATTCTAAATCTTAGAAGCTCATGATTTGTACTACCAGTCCTTGAAAATGTATAAAGGTTCAGTTATTTTATCATTCATGTGTCTCAATAAATCTCATTAAATTGGATAGTTGTTAATTGGCTTACCTAGCGGGTTGGGTTAGGTGTCATCACGACTAGTTGAATTTTGGGTCGTGACAATTTGTTGTTGTTGTTGTTGTTATTATTATTATTATAGTTTACCCAAGAATTGCTCAATGAATCGGTTGATTGGTATTACAGGATAGATATGTTTTTATAGATGATGAATTAATTTCATATAACCTTAAGTGATATCGGGACAAATCTCAACGTTCAATTAGGTTTAGACAAATCCCACATCATTGAGATAGATGGTGGACTAACCTCAATTGGGCTTAGGCGAATATCACATCTTTGAAATGATGATGGGCAAACTCTAGACACATCACACATCGACAAAACACCAAAGAGATGTTGGATACTTAATGAAGCAAGCCCCAAACCCCAGCGACACATTATAAAATGTATTGGCCTAGGCCAAAACCGAAAAATATCACTAGTGAGCTAGGCTCTTACAACATAACAACAAATGGATATAACTGCTTGAGCAGCATCAATTCGCAAAACCTGATCGCTAATATCTTCGAATTTTGAGCTAGCTTGACAGATCATCGTCAATGCAACCAAAATTGCATTTTCTATTAATGCCAAATAAAAGTCGCTAACAAAGAAATTTAGACCTTGGAATACCTTCCAATTCACCCAAACAGAAAGAAAAACTATAAATCAGCAAAGACATGGTAAGTTTGAGTCTGTAGTATGGTAAGCTTCAAGGCAGCTACAAATGCAGCAACTGATATGCAACCAAAGACCAGAATATTTAGCCAATGCCAACTCTTCTGTAAGCTTGATAACTTGTTTTTCTTGGCGACAAGGTACATGTGGTTTGGGAGTATGAACGTGAGCGGAATTGTGCTGATAGCACCAGTAAGGCTCATGAAGTTTCCCAGGAAAGGTAGCAAAGCTGATAGGAAAGTGGTCATGATAAGGTAACCACCCCTGACGAACAGTCTGAATGCAAGATTGCGCGGAGCCAAGGCGCTTCCTTTGATTCCATATTTAGTATCTAGAAACTCATATGTTGGACTTGCAAATATCTACAAGCAGAAGCAAAGTAACTACTATTAGAGAAGAATAAACTGTTGGCTTTTTTTTTTTCAAGGTAAAAACAATATGGTCACAATAAAATCAAGGTGATTAATATTACATGCAAGGTAATGATAGCTTGGAAGAAGGCAGATAAGTGAGCAACTCCCAACAACCAATCTGGACCATGGACATTGTTGAGCAAGTAGGATGAAACGCCAGATCCATAAGCCCAATACCCAATGTAAGTAACAGCATGCATGGGAACAACTCCCACTGAAAACTGAAAGTTAAGAGCTTTCACCATGTTTCGAACGACAGGTTGTCTGATTGTAGCCTGTCGCAACACAAATTCAAGAAAATTGTATCAAATGGCAGGTTAAAAGAAAACTAAGAGCTAACGGAGCTGACACTATCATTCTATCAGCAAGTGAGAACCTTAAAATGAAGCTAAAAAGCGCAAACTATGACGTTCAGATTGACTTATGTATCAGGTGCCAGTGGAAGCTATCTAACTATCAATGTATTTAGAAAAGAAAAGTTGAATTACAAATGATGGTGTCAAACATTTCACTTCGAATACTTCTGAATCTATCCTATACAATAATGAGGAAGCCGTTTCAATCTGCTGATATCATATAGATAATACTCCGGCAACCACTGGTTGAAATTTCAGATATCTAACTGAGCATAGGCAACAGATATTCTGATCATATAACAAGATTCGAAGGATATAATCATATAATTCTACGTAACTTAAAATTCATAAGAAAGTATGGCACTCATCACAAAAGTTGGTGGATGTATTTCCTAACCTGTATCTCTGGGATCATTCCAGTGTTAAATGCAAAGAAAAGGTTTCCAGTCGCACCAATAATTGCCCAAATTTTGTTGTCTCCTGATCCTGGAATGCTATAGTCCCTAGGAGAAGCCTTTACACCTGTGATATGGAACTCGGATACTTCAATGAAACGAGCAAGATGATGCTAAAGTATACATCAGTGTAGCTGCTTCAAGTAATTCTCAAGGACCAACCAATGGCAGGCTAACGAAAAAAGCTCAGGGATCCTTGTCACTCAATAAAACAGAAGTACCTGCTTAAATTTAAAAGCTGCCTCCATATCCCAGTGATATGCATGTCATAAATATTTAGACATTCATTACCAAGTACAAGTCCACACCAAAATTGAAGGGTTAACATAGTCATAATGCTATAAACAAAGAAAAGCAAAAAGTTCAAATTCATTAAGTGCATATGACGAAATGTTGGAAAAAATAAAGAGTTCAGAAGGTAAAAGTGAGAAACATAGAGGAAGGAAAAGTCTAATTTCTTCCCTTTGAATGGTTAGGAGAAAAGGTGAGAGACTACAAAAAAATGTTCCATTTGAAAGATCTCGTCTGAGACTAGAAGGGAATCTTTCGTATTACAGAATTTTGCTTCTCCTTCATTCTGATTAGATTTATTCAATTTTTTCTAACTCCCTCTAAGAGGTAGTTTTTGGGCCAAAAGAAAGATTTCCCACAACTGCTGTGACCACATTTTCATCCTCTTTTAGTCTCAAGTCAAAGGTGGGATCATATAAACTTTGAAAATTTAACATTTCCTTTAACTAGTTCTGAATACGGTAAAGTTTATATAGAGCATGGTTCTAGCGCATCAAGGAAAACTCCAATGCGACATCAACTGCATATCAGGTACGCAAACAAGACAAGCCCCTCCATATCTAGATGCTTATGTGTGAACTATTCTGCTGATATGATGATAATATGGGTAAGGGATCGTAGTTCACATCGCCTTCATAATAGCTCTACTAACTGTAACATGAGATTCTGGAACACTTTCTAGAAACTACAGACAGAAAAAGCAAAACTGGCAATGTATGATGATAAAATCTAGTTGCCTCCCATGAATAATTTGAGAAACTGGTGATATTTGACATAACAACACCTCTTGGCATTTAACTCTAATATTCACACAATTAAGCATCACAAAATTCTTCTTTAGCAAATGTCTTTTAACGAATAATATTTATCCGATTATGCTATCAGCTTAACACAATTGATTTCCTTAAACATGCATTACTTTTCGTAACGCGGAGGAAATCAAAACTACATCATAAGCACCGAAAGCCTGCAGGTCTATCACGTAACCAACTTGAAAATAGGGCTCCTTATTAGTTAGAAAAATGGCAATACACAGTACAAGTACTGAGAATTGGCACAGAGACATTTTGAACTTATCGATATTTTTGACAATTATAGTCCCAAGTTATTTGGTCAAATTACATAATCAAATTTTACCCTCAATGAAATTATAGTCAATTGCGACTTGGAATGTAATATTGAATTAGTCACATTGCATTTGATTTTGTAATAACCTCAATAGTTTTATGGTTTACAACTACCTCTGTTTGTATGTTATTTTACATGTTCCACAGTTCGGTGAACTAATAAAATTAATTAATGTAATATATTACTTTTGTCACATGCTTGCATTGTATTCATATGGCTAGTCAAATATTAAAGTGAGGAAGTAGCATACCATCTTTAACAGACAACGCAAATGCTATGCTGAGATACAGTATCATAAACAGTGTTGAAAACCCGAGCCAAACCCTCAGTGCTGATAAATGCGGTGTTGCAATGGCGAAGAGGATGCATGCTAATCCAGCTATTGCTATAAAGTGTGGCAGCTTTAGCTGATGGTCATCCCTAAAGATAATATAGAAAGCCTGGCAAGCAACTCAAGGAAAGCATGAATCAGAAAAAATGTTTTAAGACTTTATATTCACTTAAAAACATATAGAGATACTTTGTCCAACTTATCTAATTATCCAAAGAAAAAAATGGCTGCAGGAGGGAAAATTTATTTCTAACCTTTAAGGCTGAACCGCTCATGATGACATATCCAATATTTATCAAGAAGAGATTTGCATATTGTAATGCCCATATAAGCATATAAGCAGTCCGACCTACAGCAACAAAATAAGTTCAATTCAAATTAAAGCTGCAGAAACAATCAAGCAATAAAACAAGCTATTGATGTCGGGAGCATGAAATCAGCTAGTTGTATTTTTTTCATTGCTCATACCATACAAAAATCCGGCGAGGTCTCTATATCTGATATGCCTCTTCCCTCCAACTTCGTGGAGCTTAGCCATAAGAGCACTTGCATACAAAGAGACAATTGTGGACAAAACTAAACCAACTACACCGCCAATCCAACCTAGAGGAACCATGATTGTGCCAGAATATCCTAGTGCATACGCGCTGTTGACACCCATGCTCAGAACAACTCCCACCTGAAACCATGAGTCTACATTTTTGCAAAACAAATGAATCAACAAAAGAGTCAATAGGCATTCATGCCAAAGATACAATTATTAAAAAAACAAAAAAAAAAACAGAAAGTTCTTTTAATAGTAATGATGCATCACAGAATTCTTTTTAAACTTTTCAAAGAGACAAAACAGAAAAATTACTTGTTTCTCATGTGTATCATGTGCATGAAAACTTTCCTTTTTTCAATTACCAAAAAAAGAAGTTTTCATGCACCTGATACACATGAAAAGCTTAAGCTATTTGGAAGAGGGGCGAAAAGTTCATTAGAAAGGACCAAGAATTATCATTCTCTTTTTCTTTTTCCAAAGAAATAGTATAACACAAAGAAGCAAAAACAGAGATTACAAGAATTTTAATAGAAAGCGTGACCCCATGAAGCAAACCTAAAAAGTTCTTTACAAAAAATGAATTTAAGGTTGCTAATATGCAGGCTGAGCAAAAATTCACTAATAGCTTCAATCTTCTAAAATTCCCTCCTTTTTTCATCAATTTAATTCGAAAACACAAATTTTGCAGAAATAAAACCTACCTAAAGACCCATAACAAATTTAATATAAACTTAATAAAACCCCACAAAAAAAACGAAGACAAGAAGGAGCCAAAAAAAAAAAAAAAAGCGAATGGAAGGAGGATATAGTTATGTTTCTTTTTTGTTTTCTTCTTGTTGTTTTTTTTCCAAAGAAATAGCATAACACAACAAAGCAGGCTGAGCAAAAATGGAGAAGATAAATTTTCCATGAATAAAACCTCCATACAAGACCCTTAACAAATGTAATCTAACCTTAAACGAAAGCCACAAAGAAACATAAATAAATATAAAAAACAAAGGCCAAAAAAGGGGATAGAGAAACAACCGTTGCTGACTTGATGGGCAGTATCAGGAATCACAACAGAGTGCTGATCCTCTGTTTTCTCCTTACGAGAAGAAGGGCTTTGCCCATAAACACCGTTATTATGTTCATCTTCCATTACAAACTCTTTTTCTTTTTCTCTTTCAATGAGCAAAACTGTTTCCAAAGCCAGAGCCCCACTTAATTCAATTCAATGGCAGAATTCAGACATCACACCAATTACACGCAAATAAAGGGTTGCGTATATCGGTGTGAAGCAGAATGGGGTTAAGTGGTGGAGATATTAATTTATACAAAGAACCCAACAAACAAAAGAGAAGCACAAAACTAGCGTACTTCCATGAAATTCGTAAGGCTATTGATGATTCTTGAAATCCAAGTGGGCTTCTTATTTAAGACGTTTGATTGAGTTTTTAATTTTATTTATTTTTATTTTTATTTTTATTTTTTGACAAACAGATGCTGATGGAATATTGGAATTCGGAAATGGATTACACAAAATCTCTACCGCTTCTGTGACGACAGGTGCAGGTAACCAAGTGTATACCTTGAACGCGGGTTCACACTTACTCCCGGCGTTTATATGGGACAAGTAAGTATTTACTCTCAGAAATATCTTTTGTTGAAAATGTTTTTTCTTTTAGAAGATTTTATTACATTACTTTCAACTTTTTAATTAAGTACGTATGTTATGTGGGTATAATATATTAATGACAGAAAACATGGATGACCCCTAAATTTGCTAGAAGTTGTATTTACACACCTTATTTTAGAGTCCGACCAATATATGAAACCTCATATATCAAGATATAGAATACACAACCATAACGACAGCGTGTCGTAATAACATTTTGATTATATTTTTGAATATAGAAGTTAAGAATACTATCTAGTTTTATTTGAAAGTGACTAGTGAATAGCACCTGTTTACCCTAAAGTTCGATTAAAAATCAAAACCAGTTAAATTTGTAAAGTTAAGTCTTAAGCAATTGCATTAGCACGATTAAGTTGATCTTTGTTAATATAAAATAAGAAAATGATTATGATAATAGCAAGTAAGTGCAGAATGATCAGAATTTGAATTAAAATAAAAGAGAGAATAGCCGGGATATCTTATTGAATAATCCGCAAAATTGAAAAGAAGTTGACTGAAGCTTATAAGCAAGAAATATTAAGAGATTTACAAGTGTAGGTGTTGGGATATTTATATTATTGTACAAGTGTAACCGTCCTCCTAATATAATGGCTAGCCGTTATTGGCAGTATTTGCGTCAGGCATTTATCTTGCCGGTTCCGGTTACGTGGGACGTGATAATCGGGCGCAGTTATGGATGGACATTGCGTATCTCAAAATTCAGTATCCCCAAATCAGTACTGTATTGGTAGAAAAATAGGCATGACACGTGGACTAACGATATGGTGACAAGTGAGATTTGTGTCAGAAGAATGATGAGGCGCAATTAAAATACTCACGGGATTGATCGCAGAAGGTATCGTATTTAACAACTGGGAAAGAAGAAATAGGTACGAGATGCATGAATGGTATAAAAAAGGAAGATTCATGAACAACTACGAATATGGAAAGAGCATTAGCACTATCCCTATTAAGCGTGATTGCTTATTATTACCATAACCGTTACGAATAATTTCAGTAACGGGTAATTAATGCAGTTAATGTTAGTAACAGGTAGGAATTAAGTACAGGGAAACTGTTACATATTTGTATCCTTATATAAGGGTCCTTACCTTATTTTGTACGATCATCAGAATACTCACGAATATATGCAATTAGTCTTTTACTTTTATATTTCTACTTGGTTGAAGATTCTTGTTCGCAATTTTTGGGAGAAAACAACCGTCATCAATAAGATTTCTTGTTTATTGAATATTGAATTTCAATTATTTTTTACTCTCCTATTTTTGGGAAAGTGAAGTAAACTCGATTATTAGAAACTCGATTTATTTTAATATTGATTTTGACCATAAAAATTATTTTTTGGTACAACAAATTGGTTCTGTTGCCAGGACTCTAATAATTTGTTCACTTTCCAAATTTTTTATCTTTTGCAACAAAGCATGTCTACTACTAAGAAAATTGTTTAGGTGGGTGAGGGAGTTCAAGAAAGACAACAAGGTGGAATTCCACTACTCCATACGCCCACAACAACTCCACAACGCTCACGAGACAATTTGCTGAAAAGGTCTACTACTCGTAACGATGGACAATAAGTTGGTGAGCAAGCCAACGAGTAGGATAACTTGAGGCAGATGATGGCACAACAAGTTGGTGAAGCTTTGCGTGCTTTTGCAAGTGGATCTCCCAATGTTGTGCAAACCCCTCCACCAGTAAATACAACTCTGGAAAACCCTCGTTCAGGGCTTGATAACTCAGAAAATGGAGAAATACCAAATGTTTCTGGAGACGGAGGGTCAGGTACACCAAATAACTCTAATTTGCAAAGTTAGGTACTAACCTTGCAGAAACAGCTCAAGGAACAAAATGTGCGGATAGAACAGATACCTAGAGTACCACCTGTGATTAAAGGAGTGGATATTGACAAATATTCGCAACAACCCCGGAAGCCGAGCGCAGCACTATTGCCAATTTCTAAAAAGTTTAAAATGTCTGATATCCCTAAATAGGATGGTACCACTGACCCACGGGATCATGTTACCGCATTTACCATAGGGGTTAAGGGAAATGACTTAACCAAGCAGGAAATTGAATCAGTCTTAGTGAAAACATTTGGCAAAACCCTCACAAAAGGAGCACTAACATGGTATTCACTCTTACCTAAAAATTCTATTGACTCTTTTTCTACGCTTGCATATTCATTTATAAAAGCAAATTCGGGAGCCCAAAAAGTAGAAAAAAGAATGAAAGATATCTTCAAAGTGAAGCAGGAAAGCACGGAATTGCTCAGGGAATTCGTAGATAGGTTCCAGCGGGAGAGGATGATGCTACCGCGTGTACCTGATAAGTGGGCAGCTATGACATTTGCAAGTAATCTGAATGACAAAAGTTTAGAAGCAACGAAAAGATTGAAAGAAAGTCTGTGGGAGTTCCCTGCAACCACCTGGAATGACGTATACAACAGGTACAGTACGAAAGTTACGAATAGAATAAGATACAATATCCCATCCAAAGGTAGAGGAAAGGTTCAAATCTAGATGCTCAGAGATAGAAATGAGTTTTGGTAAGAACATGTACGAGACTTATATGGGACCTGCGGGATGAGATTCCCGATCAAAACAAGAACAGGCACGGTTTGATTCAAGATCGAGACAAAAGGAGACGGGTTCCTCCCGATTCATTAAGGAACGAGACAGAACAAGACATAATAATCCAAACTCTCGATCAAGAATATGAGATTACAATTTCAACGTCAGTACATCTGAGTTGGTAGCTGTTCTAAGAGGAATGGGTGACAAAGTATGATAGTCGAAAGAGATGAGGTCATATCCCAGCAAAAGGAGCTAGGAATTTTGGTGCGATTTTCACAATAATCATGGTCATAGAACAGCAGATTACAGGCTCCTGCAAGGAGAAGTTGAACATCTATTGAAGAAAGGCTACCTCACTGATCTATTTAGTTAAAAAGGAAAATAATATTACATGAAAAACAAGCAAGAACCACCAAAACCCACATCACCAAAAAGGACGGCAAATGTGATAACCGGGGGTGAAGAAGTCAATGGGTGTCGCGCCCCGTTGTCTCGCGAAAGCGGGTTTCGACGTGTAACAACTATTTTAAATGGGGTATTAAAATAAAAGAGTCGCCACCTAACGATTTTGAGGTGCGTTAGGGCACCTATTTGTAAGTAACTCTGTTTGCCTAGTCCATGTCACCAAAAATTGGGTAATGGCTCAAATTACCTCAAAGAGAAGGTGTTAGGCACTCTTCGAGGTCCACAACTGTGGGTCTCGACCGAACTTTAAACTATGTGGATTATGTAATTAGACTAGGTGATCAAATAAATAAAGGAAAATTTAGAAGACGAAGAGTCTTATTAGGGCACGTGAGAATTAGCACAAATATTAATGACTATAGAGATACAACTACATTGATCTATGTTAAATGACTAAGTGTAAATAACAAATAAAGAAAGGGGAGGGGGGTCCTAAGTTTTTTAGCCTAAAGGATTACCCCGTGCAACATAAATAATACTTCGCAACTCCTTTGAGGTAGGGTTGCTCATATATTCAGCGGGCACAGACTATCATCTCCTGCTATCCGATTACAATGTTAAAGTTGTTTACCTAAAGGCTCTCTAATTCAATTCTAGGTCGTACCCTATGCGTGCACTACCCGTCCCATACCTATGGTCCAGGAGGCTTTGGACCTATATTTGGGTGGTTCTAGACTTCTCCTAGGTTGCTCAAAATGATTAAAAAAAACTAGGCGACATTCAAAACAATCAAGACTTCACATAAAGACAATTAGAGGCCCGAGTTAGCCTCCACACATAAACAACAAATACACGCTGGCAGATTGAGCAATAGACAATTTTCAAGATTAAGACGCATTATAGCCGTTAAGTCCTATAAGCATGATTTCTATATGATTCTAGATCCCAGCATTATACAGGTAGTGCTGCAGTTTCTGGACTATCGTATGGGCAGATTAAAGATATTACCAATCTATAGGCATGCCATCTACATTGTTCGTGCGATGAGGCAGCAAGGCTGTTCGAAAACTCAGTGTTTTAGACACTGATTTTATAGACATGTTTCATAGGCAGGTGATAGTGTCCCACTTTTGTCACGACCCAAACCGATGAGCCGCGACGGGCACCCAGTACCTTACTCAACCGAGTTCCAATATAACATATCTTTTCGTATCATACTATCATAGATAACTGAGATGGAGAGGCTGCCGTGAGATAAGTAGAATACAACATGAAATATCAACTTATGCATAAGACATACGGGCCTATAAGACCAAAATAACCACTCGTACACTGAACATAGGCCGACAAGGCCATACAATCCTTTACGTACATGACATCTGTCTACAAGCCTCTAAGAATACCTAATTGTTGTCATAAAAGTCAGGACAGAGCTCCGCGATACCAAACAATACACGTCTAAATCATAATGACCAAACAAGCAACTTCGAAGCAAATGGAGCATACCAACATCTTCCGCTGAGCTGATAGCCTACTTGGAGGACTCTCGACCTATCTATCGGGACCTATGGGCATGAAATGCAGCGTCCCCATGCAAAAGGGACGTCAGTACAAATAATATACCGAGTATGTAAGGAATGAAAATCAGTAAACAATAGACATGAGAAAAACATGGAGTAAAAGACTCGACATGTTTGTCTGAATAACTCTGTGAATCATTAATATTTACAATGCCATGCATATGCGTAGAAATATCATGCCATGCTTAGGTATATGCGTTCATAACATCATCAAGCCTCTAAGGGCATCCCATCATATCATCTCGGCCACTGTGGGCAAATCGTCAACGTATACCAGCTGATCAGGTGGGGGTGTATATATAACGCCATAACCTTTTCTCATATCCCATATACATATAATATACGCATATATAATGCCATCTGGTCATGGGTCAATGTACATGTATAAATGCATGAAATGCATAAGAATTACGTTAATAAGATTTCTCGGAATATCAAAAAATCAATATGCCTTTCGGATAAACTTTATCAAATACGTATTTTTCTGAGACCCATGAATAGAAGATATAATAATAATTCACATGGGGAATCAATAATATAGACACCCCTAATACTTCTATGAATAGAGTCATTTATGAAAATTGTGCACGTTTACTCATTTTGTTTGTATCGTATGGATCATGCCAAAATGAAAGAAGGGATAGCCTTAACATACCTGAACCGATTCTATTGACAATCCTTCTAACACATGCCAATCACGATGAAACACGTAACGTCGGATCGGAGTGGGGAAAAATCTGTATGATATTCTTGATATCATAGCACGTTATTTCTTATCCGACTAATATTCACTCCATAATCTACATCATCAAACAATTCTTTCCGCCTTCTTCTATCATGTCTTCAAAATTTCTCCAAATTATATCATTAATAAATAACCCAAACAAAGGTAAACAAGGACACATTATGCACATTGGTGTTATGTACAAAACAAAGTCATATCCAAAGACTTTCATGTGTAAAGAAAGGTTCTTATGTGTTATGTCCAAAACTGTGACGACCCGGCCGGTCGTCTTGAGAGTTATATCCCTGATCCCCTATCTAACTGCTTCCCCCGTATCTTTTTCTGCTATTGTGACTTGCCGGGAGGTTTCATTTTGGTTTTTGGAAGTGTTTGGGACACTTAGTCCCTAAATGGAGGTTTAAGCCTTAGGATTGGCACCGTAGTCGGAATTGTGTGAAGATGACTCCGAAATGAAGTTCCATCGGTTTCATTAGCTCCGTTAGGTGATTTTGGATTTAGGGGCGTGTCCGGATAGTGTTTTGGAGGTCCATAGTAGATTTAGGCTTGAATTGGCAAAAGTTGAAATTTTGGCAATTTTGGCCGGCAGTGAAAATTTTGATATCGGACCCGGAATGGAATTTCGAAAGTGGGAGTAGGTTCGTAGTGTCATTTTTGACTTGTGGGTAAAATTTGAAGTCATTTGGACGAGATTTGATATGTTTCGACGTCGGTTGTAGATTTGGAAAATTTCAAAGATCCTTAGGCTTGAAACTGTGCATTTTGCATGTTTTGATGTTGTTCGATGTGATTTGAAGGCTCGACTAAGTTTGTATGGTGTTTTAGGATTGGTTGGTATGTTTGGTTGAGGTCCGGGGGGGAGGGGGGGAGGGAGGGGGGCTCGGGGTGAGTTTCGGGTGCATAACGGGTTGATTTGGACTTAGGTGAAACTACTGATGTTGCTGTATCTGGTGTCACCGCACCTGCGCACATTGGGTCGCAGGTGTGGAACCGCAAAAGTGGCTATGGAACCGTAGAAGAGGAAATGGGAAGGAGGTCTGGGATCATAGGTGCGAGTGGTGTTCCGCATCTGCTATGTCCGCAGGTGCGAGTAAAAGAACCGCATGAGCGGTCTGGGACCGCAGAAGCCGACAAAAGGTCCGCAGGTGCGCACATGAAGGTGCGACCTGTTGATCGCAGATACGGACGAGGTACCTTAAGTGAAAAGCCGCACTTGCGATGCGAATTCCGCAGGTGCGGAACCGCAGATGCGATCCTTAGCCCGCATGTGCGATAATCGCTGGGCAGAAAAGGGCAGATTCGAGGGTTGAAATTTCATAACACAAAATTTGATTGAGAGCTCGGAGGAAGGCAATTTTTCGAGTGTTTTTCAGAGGAATCAGTGGGTAACGATTCCTAATCCTATTTTGATCATATGTCATTAATCCATAGTTGTTTTTCTTCATTAAATTAAGGAATTTGAGTGAGGAAATTTGGGGAATTGGGGGAAAAGTTCCCCAACAAAAAATCTGAGTTTTGAGTGGCAATTAGGCATCGGATTTGGATAATTTTAGTACGAGTGATCTCGTGAGTGAATGGGTGTTCTTATTTGGTAACTTTTATCCGATTTCGAGATGTGGGCCCGGCGAGGCTTTTTGGGCGTTTTTCTAATTTCTTGCTTTAACTTTGATTTCATTAGCTATATTAGTTTCTTGTAGCTATATTTACGTTATGTAATTTATTTGGCTAGATTTGGGCCACTCGGAGTTGGATACTCATGGCAAGAGCGTGATTTCGGATTGATTTGAGCTTGGTTCGAGGTAAGTGGCTTGCCTAACCTTGTGGGGGCGGGGGGGAGAGCCGTGGACGTGAGGTGACGAGTACGTACACGGGCTATTTGTTGTAAAACTCCATTTTTCACTAAGTCATAACTTGTTTTCTCCTTATTTGAAATACACTAGCATATGTAACTATCATGTTTAGACTATAATAGCAAGCCTACTTGTTTAACTGTCTACTTGAACTCTGTGCAGCATGTTTAGTGAAATTTCATGCTTTCCTTGACTTGAACTTAGTCTAAACTGTAGAATTTCCTGCTGTAATTGTTATTTCGGTTGATTGCGCTGCATATTTACTTTGGGACTACAGAACGGTATTCCGGGAGATTCCCCTGTACTGCATATTTATTTTGGGACTACGGAACGGTAATTTAGAAGATCCCCCTGTTTTGCATATTTATTTTGGGACTACGGAACGGTATTCCGGGAGATCCCCTACACATTTATGTTGGGACTACGAGACGCTATCTCGGGAGATCCCCTTTTCTTATCACTGTGTTCTGAGCTGTTGTCTTTCATTTGATTCTACTCTTGTTAGAGTTTCCGTATTTATTTTACTGTGATATTTTCATTCTGCCTTATTTCATTATATTTATACCAGTAGGGCCCTGACTTGATCTCGTCACTACTCGACCGAGGTTAGGCTTGGCACTTACTGGGTATCGTTGTGGTGTACTCACACCCTTTCTTGCACATGTTTTTCGTGTGCAGATCCAGGGTCATCTTACCAGCCTCATCACTAGTTGCAGTCGCTGCTACTTATTGGAGACTTCAAGGTACATCTACTCGCGCCCGCAGATCCTAGGAGCCCCCCTCTATCCTCATATGTTCATTTTTCCTTCTTTCTATAGAAATTATGTAATAGAACGGTTAAGACTTCTTAGTAGCTTGTGACTTATGGTATTCCGGGTTTTGGGAAAATGTTTTGTACTTTTTTAGAGGTGAAATTGTATATGCCGAGTGGCATTCGGTTGCTTATTAGATATTTGTTGTTGTTAGTAGTTAATGTTCATGTTTTTGTTTCATTTCCGCAAAGTGTTAGGCTTACCTAGTCATAGAGACTAGGTGTCGTCACGACCGTTCACAGAGGGAGAAATTGGGTCGTGATAAGTTGGTATCAGAGCTCTAGGTTCATATGAGTCGTGAGTCATAAGTCGGTTTATTAGAGTCTCGCGGATCGGTACGGAGACGTCTGTACATATCTTCGGGAGGCTATGGAACTGTTAGGAACAAACATACTTCTTTGATTTCCTTGTCGTGCGAGTTATTGGCATCAAATTCTAAAAATTCTCAATTCTATTTTTTCTCACAGATGGTGAGGACCCGTATCGGAAGATTTGATAACTAAGCACCCGTGCCCCCTACTAGAGCCACCAGAGGCCAGGGCCGGGGTAGAGTACGGCCACGCGGTACAGCCAGAGCTCTCGCGCGAGCTGCGACGGAGGATCCCCCAGCAATTCCAGTTGGAGGGCAGGCACCAGAGGTTCCTATTGCTACACCAGCCCTTCAGGAGACTCTAGCCCAGTTCATGAGCATGTTTAGCACCTTAGCTCAGGCTAGATTGATTCCGTTAGCTCCCGCCAAATCTTAGGTCGGGGGAGGGGCACAGACTCCCGCAGCCCACACTCCTGAGCAGAGGGTCCAGGTTGATCAGGCCCCAGAGTTCATTCCTATGCCGCTGGTAGCCCTGGTTCAGCATGAGACTAGGACAACCGCTTCTGAGGCGGAGCAGCTCAGACTTGAGAGGTACTAGAAGTACCACCCGCCTACTTTCAGCATATTGGCTACAGATGATGCTCAGGGTTTTCTGGAGGAGTGTTATCGTATTCTCCGTACTATGGGCATAGCGGAGATGAGTGGGGTTTCTTTTACCACTTTCCAGCTTAGAGGAGCAGCCTATCAGTGGTGGCGTGCTTATGAGTTGTGTAGTCCGGATGAGGCAACTTCATTTACATGGACTCAGTTCTCGGACATGTTTTTGAGAGAGTATGTCCCTCAGAGCCTCATGGACTCATGGCGTGCGGAGTTTGAGTAGCTGCGTCGGGGTGCTATGATTGTGTCAGAGTATGCAGTCCGCTTCAGTGATTTGGCCCGACATGTACCGGCCTTGGTTGCCACAGTTCGAGAGAGGGTTCGACGATTTATTGAGGGACTCCACCCCAGTATCAGGATTAGTATGGTTAGGGAGCTGGAGACGGATATTCCTCACCAGCAGGTTGTGAGTATTGCTAGGAGATTGGAGGGCATTCTTGCCCGGGTCCGAGAGAAGAGAGAGGCCAAGAGGTCTCGAGAGACTGGTTCTTATTCTGGAGCTCGTGCCCCAGCAACTCGCCATGGTAGGGGTTATGTGGGTCGCCCCGTTCATTCAGCTCTTCCAGCTCCTAGTTGTGTTCCAACCCCTTGTAGGCCCCAGGAGCCTTATTATGCACCGCCAGTATCTAGTGTGCCTCTTTCTCGGGGTACTTTTAGCGGCCAGTCTAGCAGACCTGGCCCTAGTCAGTCGCAGTAGCCACTCCCTCTAAGGGGTTGTTTTGAGTGTGGAGACACCCGCCATATGGTGAGGGATTGTCCCAGACTTAGGAGGGTTGCACCTCCACAGACTTCTCAGCCACTACGTGCTCCACTAGGTCCTCAGGCTATGATTCCAGCACTAGCTACCACCCCACCTGCTCAGCCAGCTCGAGGTAGAGGTCAGGGAGGTCAAGGTCGCCCTAGAGGGGGAGGCCAGGCCAGATATTATGCTCTTTCGACTCGCACAGAGGTAGTTACTTCCGACTCTGTCATTACAGGTATTGTTCCAGTCTATCATAGAGATGCATCGGTATTATTTGACCCAAGCTCTACGTTTTCATATGTGTCCTCTTATTTTGCCCCATATTTGGGCGTATCTCAGGATTCCTTGAGTTCCCCTGTTTATGTGTCTACTCATGTGGGAGATTCTCTTATTGTGGACCACATGTATCGGTCGTGTTTGGTTTCTCTTAGTGGTTTTGAGACCAGAGCCGACTTATTATTACTCAGCATGGTAGATTTTGATGTTATCTTGGGCATGGACTAGTTGTCGCCCCATTATGCTATTCTTGATTGTCACGCTAAGACTGTGACACTAGCTATGCCAGGCTTACGACGATTAGAGTGGAGGGGTACCTTAGAGTATACTCCCAGTCGAGTTATTTCATTTCTTAAAGCTCAACGAATGGTTGAGAAGGGGTGTGACGCGTATCTAGCTTATGTGAGAGATGTCAGTATTGATACCCCTACAATTGAGTCAGTTCCAGTAGTGAGGGACTATCCAGATGTGTTCCTAGCTGATCTTCCGGGCATGCCGCCCGACATAGATATTGATTTCGGCATTGATTTATTGGCAGGAACCCAGCCCATCTCTATTCCTCCATACCGTATGGCTCCTCCTGAGTTGAAGGAGTTGAAGGAGAAATTGCAGGAGTTGCTTAATAAGGGCTTCATTCGGCTCAGTGTGTCTCCTTGGGGTGCTCATGACTTGTTTGTGAAGAAAAAGGATGGTTCTATGCGTATGTGTATTGATTATCGCCAGTTGAACAAAGTCACAGTGAAGAACAGGTATCCCTTGCCTCGTATTGATGACCTATTTGATCAGCTACAGGGTGCCAAAGTGTTTTCCAAGATTTACTTGCGATCAGGTTATCATCAGTTGAAGATTCGGGAGCCAGATATCCCGAAGACTGTTTTCAGGACTCGGTTTGGCCATTACGAGTTACTTGTGATGCCATTTAGGCTGACCAATGCCCCAACAGCCTTTATGCACTAGATGCACAGTGTGTTCCGGCCCTATATTGATTCTTTCATCATCATATTCATTGATGACATTCTAGTGTATTCCCGAACTCGGGAGGATCATGAGCAGCACTTGAGGACAATACTTCAGACCTTGAGAGAAAAGAAGTTGTACACAAAGTTCTCAAAATGTGAGTTCTGGTTAGACTCCGTGGCATTTTTGGATCATATTATGTCGAGTGAAGGGATCAAGGTGGATCCGAAGAAGGTGGAAGCAGTGCCGAGTTGGCCCATACCATCCTCAACTACAGAGATCCAGAGTTTTCTTGGGTTGGCAGGGTATTACCGTCGGTTTGTTGAGGAATTTTCTTCTATTGCAGCACCTATGACCAGGCTGACCCAGAAGGGTGCTCCGTTTAGGTGGACAGAGGAGTGTGAGGAGAGCTTTCAGAAGCTCAAGACAGCTTTGACCACAACCCCAGTATTGGTACTGCCTTCAGGTTCGGGGTCTTATATAGTTTATTGTGATACATCACGAGTTGGCCTCGGTACGGTGTTGATGCAGGACCGTAGGGTGATTGCCTATGCGTCCAGACAGCTGAAGGTGCATGAAAAGAACTATCCTGTCCACGACCTTGAGCTAGCAGCTATTGTTCATGCCTTGAAGATTTGGAGGCACTATTTGTACGGCGTTCCTTGTGAGATCTACACTGATCACCGGAGTTTGCAGCATCTGTTCAAGAAGAAGGATCTTAATTTGCGTCAGAGGAGTTGGTTAGAGCTACTTAAGGATTATGACATCACCATTTTGTACCATCTGGGGAAGGCTAATGTGGTGGCCGATGCTTTGAGTCGCTGGGCAGAGAGTTTGGGGAGTTTAGCATATCTACCAGCAGCAGAGAGGCCCATGGCGTTGGAGGCTCAGGCCTTAGCCATCCAGTTTGTGAGATTGGATATTTCTCAGCCGAGTCAAGTATTGGCTTGTGTGGTCTCTCGATCTTCCCTTTATGATTGTATCATGGAGCGTCAGTAGGATGACCCCCATCTGCTTGTCCTTAAGGACGCGGTCCAGCACGACGATGCTAAGGAGGTCACTATTGGGGAGGATGGTGCATTGAGGATGCATAGCAGGTTAAGTGTGCCCAATGTGGACGATTTGCGTGATTTGATTCTCCAGGAGGCTCACAGCTCCTGGTACTCCATTCATCCGGGTGCCGCGAAGATGTATCAGGACCTGAGGCAGCATTATTGGTGGAGGAGGATAAAAAAGGACATAGTAGAGTATGTGGCTAGATGTCTAAATTTCGAGCAGGTGAAGTATGAGCATCAACGACCGGGTGGGTTGCTTTAGAAGATAGAGATTCCGGAGTGAAAATGGGAGCAGATCACTATGGACTTCGTTGTTGGACTCCCACGGACTTAGCGGAAGTTTGATGCAGTTTGGGTGATTGTGGACAGGCTAACCAAGTCAGTTCATTTCATTCCTGTGATGACTACCTATTCTTCCGAGCAGCTGGCTCGAATTTACATTCGTGAGATTGTCATACTTCATGGCGTACCAGTATCTATCATCTCTGACTGGGGCACGCAGTTTACATCGCGGTTCTGGAGAGCCGTACAGCAGGAGTTGGGTACTCGGGTGGAGTTGAGCATAACTTTTCACCCTCAGACGGACGGGCAGTCCGAGCGCTCTATTCAGATTCTTGAGGATAAGCTCCGTGCGTGTGTGATGGAGTTGGAGGTTCTTGGGATTAGTTCTTGCCACTTGCGGAGTTTGCCTACAACAACAGTTATCAGTCCAGCATTCATATGGCACCGTATGAGGCTCTGTATGGTAGGTGGTGTCGGTCCCCAGTGGGTTGGTTCGAGCCGGGCGAGGCCAGATTATTGGGTACGGACTTGGTTCAGGATTCCTTGAAGAAGGTGAAGGTGATTCAGGACAGACTTCACATAGCCCAGTCTAGACAGAAGAGCTATGCGGAAGGTTCGCGATGTTGCATTTATGGTTGGAGAGCGGGTCCTACTTCGGGTTTCGCCTATGAAGGGCGTTATGAGGTTCGAAAAGAGGGGCAAGCTGAGCCCAAGGTTTATTGGCCCCATTGAGGTGTTGCGGCGAGTTGGAGAGGTTGCTTATGAGCTAGCCTTACCTCCCAGCCTAGCAGGAGTTCATCCGATATTTCATGTTTCGATGCTCCAGAGGTATCACGGCGATCCGTCTCATGTGTTGGATTTCAGCTCAGTCCAGTTGGACAAGGATCTATCCTATGTTGAGGAGCCAGTGGCTATTTTGGGTTGGCGGGTTCAGAAGCTGAGGTCAAAGAATATTGCATCAGTAAAGGTTCAGTGGCGGGGTCAGCCGGTCGAAGAGGCAACTTGGGATACCGAGCAGGATATGCGCAACTGTTATCCTCATCTTTTCACAGCTTCAGGTATGTCTCTATACTCGTTCGAGGACGAATGATTGTTTTAAAAGGGGGAGGATGTGACAACCCGGCCGGTCGTCTTGAGAGTTATAGGCCCGATCCTCTATTTAGCTACTTCCCCCGTATCTTTTTCTGCTATTGTGACTTGCCGGGAGGTTTCATTTTGGTTTTTTGAAGTGTTTGGGACACTTAGTCCCTAAATGGAGGTTTAAGCCTTAGGATTGGCATCGTAGTCGGAACTGTGTGAAGATGACTCCGCAATGCAGTTCCGTCAGTTCCGTTATCTCCGTTAGGTAATTTTGGACTTAGGGGCGTGTTCGGATAGTGTTTTGGAGGTCCGTAGTAGATTTAGGATTGAATTAGCGAAAGTTGAAATTTTGATATCGGACCAGGAATGGAATTCCGGAAGTGGGAGTAGGTTCGTAGTGTCATTTTTGACTTGTGGGTAAAATTTGAGGTCATTCAGATGAGATTTGATATGTTTCAACGTCGGTTGTAGATTTGGGAAATTTCAAAGTTCCTTAGGCTTGAATCCGTGCATTCTTTGTGTTGTGATGTTGTTCGATGTGATTTGATGGCTTGACTAAGTTCGTATGGTGTTTTAGTATTGGTTGGTATGTTTTGTTTAGGTCCCGGGGGCCTCGGGTGTGTTTTAGGTGAATTTCGGGTGCTCAACGGGTTGATTTGGACTTGGGTGAAACTGTTGATGTTGCTGTATCTGGTGTCACTGTACCTGCGCATTTTGGGCCGCAGGTGCGGAGTCGCAGAAGCGGCTATGGAACCGCAGAAGCGGAAATGGGAAGGAGGTCTGGGATCGCATGTGCTAGGGGTGTTCCGCATCTGCTATGCCCGCAGGTGCGAGTGAAAGAACCGCAGGAGCGGTCTGAGATCACAGAAGCGGACAAAAGGTGCGCAGGTGCGCACACGCAGGTGCCACCTGTTGATCGCAGATGCGGATGAGGTACCCTAAGTGAGAATCCGCACCTAGGATGGGAATTTCGCAGGTGCGGAATCGCAGATGAGATCCTTGGCCCACAGGTGCGATAATCGCTGGGCAGAAAAGGGCAGATTCGAGGGTTGAAATTTCATAACACAAAATTTGATTGAGAGCTCGGAGGAAGGCAATTTTTCGAGAGTTTTTCAGAGGAATTAGTGGGTAATGATTCCTAATCCTATTTTGATCATATGTCATTAATCCATAGTTGTTTTTCTTCATTAAATTAAGGAATTTGAGTAAGGAAATTTGAGGAATTGGGGGAAAAGTTCCCCAACCAAAAATCTGAGTTTTGAGTGGGAATTAGGCATCGTATTTGGATAATTTTGGTACGAGTGATCTCGTAAGCGAATGGGTGTTCTTATTTGGTATCGTTTACCCTATTTCGAGACGTGGGCCCGGGGAGGCTTTTTGGGTATTTTTCTAATTTCTTGCTTTAGCTTTGATTTCATTAGCTATATTACTTTCTTGTAGCTATATTTACGTTATGTAATTGATTTGGCTAGATTTGGGCCACTCGGAGTTGGATACTCGTGGCAAGAGCGTGATTTTGGATTGATTTGAGCTTGGTTCGAGGTAAGTGACTTGCCTAACCTTGTGTGGGGGAACTCCAACTTACGATTTGGTACTGCTTAAAATGTGAGCGCCGTAGACGTGAGGTGACGAGTACGTACACAGGCTATTTGTTGTAAAACTCCATTTTTCACTAAGTCATAACTTGTTTTCTCCTTATTTGAAATACATTAGCATATGTAAATATCATGTTTAGACTAGAATAGCATGCCTACTTGTTTAACTGTCTACTTGAACTCTGTGCAGCATGTTTAGTGAAATTTCCTGCTTTCCTTGACTTGAACTTAGTCTAAATCGTTGAATTTCCTGTTGTAATTATTATTTCGGTTGATTGCGGTGCATATTTACTTTGGGACTACGGAACGGTATTCCGGGAGATCCCCCTGTACTTCATATTTATTTTGGGACTACAGAATGGTATTCCGGAAGATCCCCCATGTTTTACATATTTATTTTGGGACTACGGAACGGTATTCCGGGAGATCTCCCTGCACATTTATGTTGGGACTACGAGACGGTATCTCGGGAGATCCCCTGTTATTATCACTGTGTTCTGAGCTGTTGTCTTTTATTTGATTCTACTCCTGTTAGATTTTCCGTATTTATTTTACTGTGATATTTTCATTCTGCCTTATTTCATTATATTTATACCAGTAGGGCCCTGAGCTGATCTCGTCACTACTCGACCGAGGTTAGGCTTGGCACTTACTGGGTACCGTTGTGGTGTACTCATGACCTTTCCTGTACCTATTTTTTGTGTGCAGATCCAGGTTCATCTTACTAGCCTCATCACTAGTTGTAGTCGCTGCTGCTTATTGGAGACTTCAAGGTAAATCTACTCGTGCCCACAGATCCTCGGAGCCCCCCTTTATCCCCCTATGTTCATTTTTCCTTCTTTTTGTAGAAATGATGTATGGTTAAGACTTCTTAGTAGCTTGTGGCTTACGATATTTCAGGTTTTGGGAAAATGTTTTGTACTTTTTCAGAGGTGAAATTGTATATGCCGAGTGGCATTCAGTTGCTTATTAGATATTTGTTACTGTTAGTAGTTAATGTTCATATTTTTGTTTCATTTACGCAAAGTGTTAGGCTTACCTAGTCGTAGAGACTAGGTTCCGTCACGACGGTTCACGGAGGGAGAAATTGGGTCGTGATGAAAACAAAGTCATATTCAAAGACTTTCACGTGTAAAGAAAGGTTTTTATGTTTTATGTCCAAAACAAAGTCATATTCAAAGACTTGCACGTGTAAAGAAGGGTTCTTATATGTTATGTCCAAAACAAAGTCATATTCAAAGAGTCATAATAACTTAAGGCTTTGCTGCCACGTATTAGCTCATCCATTCTTAACCAATTAACATCTTAATTAATTGTTAATCTCCCACCAAAATCAATAATTATCCGATTATCCACATAATTAAAAATTATCTCAAATTACTTAAAATACCACTCACTTTTAACACACTTTATTCATCTTATAATCACGGTCATGTGGTACCTTGTATGGCATTAGTCCATAAATACGAGGTATTATAGTTTGGACCGTATTTTATCCCCAAATTTTCAAACTTCGACGAAACTCATTCTCTTCGATTTGCTTACCCTCTCACCTTCACAAATTTATTTATCACTTGTTTGAAATATCGTAATACTTATAATCCGAAGCTAATCTCATTCTCGAACTTTCATCAATTTACTTATGGCGTACTTTCACGTACTAAAACATGGGGTGTAACATATAGGCAAGATTTCTAGACAATTGAAAGTGATTTTATATACTTTATCCCTATAGGCATGTCGTCTAAGTGTGGCAGTGTAATGAAATCAATGAAAATAATTGATTAAAAGATTAGAATCCTATAGTCATGATTTCTAGATGGGCAGTACACTTGAAAGTAATGGAAGCAATTGACCAATTGATTATTTAAAGTCCTATAGTTATAGTATCTTGATCATCAAAGCATACGTTATACTTCCCATAGGCATGTTGTCTAAATGTGCGCAATGAGAAACAAGTACAACAAATGCTTAAACTAACATGCTTTGAGTGGTGTACAAGTATTAGACAAGTTAAGTGAAGTGTGTGATTCCCTATAGGCATGATTTCTATGAGTGTATCACATACCAAACAAAATAACAAACAAGGCATGCTGAACGAAACAGCTAAACATAACACATAGACCTTATATGCAGGTTTTCTACCCTTTTAATGCAAATATTAGAATATACCCGTTTTTCCAATTTCACTAGTACTCCAATTGTTTGTTTACAAATTATTACAGGCCCAAGAATAAAATAATACTGCCTGGAAAATGACAAAACATGGGCTGGAACGAATACAAGCCACTAAATTGCAATTATAGGCCCAACACAAAAGTAAACCATGGTTATCCCAGGCCTTCATTAGTCTTACTCTCTGGACAAATAGCAAGCCCAAACCACAGGCTCACAAGTCAATCAAAGTGCATCTTAATCCAGTGCCCCAGGTTCAACAACACATATGGCCCATTTCCAGGCCCAATGGATAACTTACTTACCCAAACGGATGCTAAATTGAGCTATGCAAGTGACACAATAATCATAAAAAAACAACCTAAACACTTAGCTCTTAAAAGCTTTAACCATCTAGCCAAGACATATAAATGGGATCATACTAAATAGAAAAGCACAAAAGACACATATGAGGTAAGCTTATATTTTGTAATTCCAGAAACAGAGTTTGATAGTGATAAGATTGACCATCATAGGATAGTAAACCAAAGAGTTTCAAAGTAAAGCATGAACCAGAAACAACCTAAAGACCTTTAGGTGATAGTTTAACAAAATCATGAACATGAAGCAGGTGGAGTGCAGTCTCTATAGGAAGGTTTTAACATGAGAACCTTGTGAGAATGTGGTGGCAAACAGCATAACAACGTGCTAGTGGGCACAATTTGGCAAACATCACTTAGTTGATCATGAAACTAAACATGATGGACATTAACTATAGCACAAAGATTCTAAAGAACTCACATGTCAATTATAGGCTAACAGGACAAGCAGACTTCATGTCAGTCAACCCCACATGAGATAAAAACTACACATTGGTATTTATCCTAGAACCAAATGTTAAGAATGCAGGATTGACAGGTCAAGGAACACAATTTAGTAGCAAAATTAAACGAACAAACAAGGAAACATAATCAATCAAGCACAAAATAAGGAAAGGAGAGCATGGAAAATTGATTTAGAACCAAATTAGGAGAAAAATCAGGCAAACCCTAGTTCTGCCCAGAATCTCAAATTGGCCGAAGAATCTTGGTAAATCAGACCCATATAATCTTGCCGTGAATGTATATAGATGAAAAATCGTCTGAATCTTGAGGAGCGAGTCTGATTTCTCTTGATTCGGAAGATTGGTACTTGCCAAAAATGGGGCAAGTACTATGTAATACCATAGTCTTTTAAGGAACAACGAGATAATCCATAAAAAGTAAGTGAATCATGGTAGAAATTCATGAATTAATCGGATTCGGAGAGAGTTGGTGAAGGCGGCTAGGGTTTCTGAAGGAGGGAGGAGGAGAGATGAGGGAAACGAGGGCGGCGGTCTTAGGAAAATGAGGATTAGGGTTTGGGGTTGGGTAATTAAAAGTGGTAGGGTAGTTGTGGGCCGTTGATTTTGAGAGATCAACGACCAAGATTAAAAATCGAGCGGGGCGGGTTGGTTTAACGGGTCGCGATCGGATTGGGTGAAAAGGGTCGTTTGGTTTGGGCTAAAGGAATTGAGCCATGGATTTGGGATCTCTGGGCCAGTGATTTGGGTTTGTTTGGTCTGAAAATTAGCTCAAATTGGGCTACAAACGAAATTCATCCAAAATAAATTATAAAAATGATTAGTAGATAATAAAAAATATTATTTATATAGTAAAATACTTAAAAAATAATAGCTTAATATGATAAAAATATAAGAAATGCTATTTTAGTATAAATAATATAGTAAATACGATCATGTATAGAATATAGGCTGTTATTGCAAAATTACCTAAATAGCTCAAAAATACAAATATAATGATGTGAAATGAAGTAAAAATATTTTAAAACATAGATGTGGGTGTAAATAATAAATTTGGATGATTAAGTCATCACAAAATAATTAGAAGGAGTAATAAATATTTTGAACAATTAAAATGCAAGAAAATTAATTTTTAAAGCTTTAAAAATTATAGAAAATTATAGAAAATATTTATATAACTCTTGTAAATTAGGTAATGATGCAAAATGATATTTTGAAAGTATATTTTCTATTTGAAAAAATATAAGGCAAAATTCGGTATCAACAATGGCGTGAAATACACAGCGGCAAAAAAGACATCCAAAATCACCGTTACCCACGGGAAACAGGTTTGTCAAGTTTGGGAAGGGGACAACATAGTGTTTGACGATGAAGATGTGAATGGATTGATTATCCTTCATAACGATGCACCGGTAATATCTTTACTTGTTTATGATTCTAATGTCAAACAAGTTTTGATTGATCCAGGCAGCTCAATGAATATCATACTACTGAGAGTAGTGAATGAAATGCAAGCGACTGATCACATCATACCCAAGGCCCGGTCGTTGTCTGGGTTCGATAATTCAAGTGTCGTCACGATATGTGAAATCATGTTGGCAACGTTCGCAAAGGTGTCGTCAAAGACACTAAATTCCAAGTGGTAGATGCAGACATGGCCTATAACATAATTTTAGGAAGGCCATGGATTCATGATATGGATGCGGTCTCGTCAATTTTACATCAGGTGATTAAATTCCCATCACAATAGGGAATTCATCAAATCAGTGGATATCAACATGCAACGTGGGATATCAATTCAGTTGCAACTGCAAGTGGAATACTCGAGGACGGAGATATGAAATATCAATGATAGAATTCATTTGAGGATAATTTATTGCCCACCTCAACTGAAAGTCCAAAAAATAAAGCTGATATAGATCCAAGAGCCAGAGGAAAACGGGAATATGAAAATATCAAAACCACCACAGAGGAGCTTAAAGCTGTTACATTATTCGATCACTAGCACGATAAAAAAGTTTACATTGGAACGAACCTAAACTTGGAAATAAAAGGTAAGTTAATTGAATTCTTACTACAGAAGGGCTGGTGACCCAGCTTGTGTATGGAACCATCAATGTATGTTTTATCTGACCTTGTGTCTATATTTTGCAGTAGAACTTGATCGCTTTGGAAGCCTTAAAAAGGGTTCAACGGATAAGTCCAAGTTTAATGCGGTCGAGGAAATGTGCAAATTGATGAGAATTGAGGTTGGGGGCAAAAGATAGAGGTTGAAGTGCTCAAAGTTAAAAAATAGTCCCTATTTTTTAGGACGGAGGCTGTTGAGCAGAGCTCGGAGAGGTAACTAAAAGAGCTATTGGACCGATAACTGGTGTATTCTCTTAATCTCACCAAAGTTGACAAGCAAATTCGAGCTCTTAAGGCCGAACTAGCTAAGAAGGAGGAGGTTGAGCTCAGATTTGTAACGAAGCTGTCACGACCCTAACCGATGGGCCATGACGAGTGTCTGAGTCCTACCTGCCGAACACCCCTAAGCATACGTCTAAGATATAAACATGAAATAGGGGTAGGTCATGCATAACATATGTCAATAAGCTGCTGAATCATGTGAATAACATACGTGAGGAAACATGACCAAAAGACATATATACATATATTTATGCGGAATACGGTAGGGCGAACTGACAAGGCTGCTATGGACAACTATATATCAAAATAGAAGCCGACAAGACCACATACTATCTAACTATACATGAATGTCTACAGACCTCTAATAGAGTGTACAACTATATAAAGGATGGTATTGGGCCCTGTCATACCCATATATGACTACTAACATATCGTACCAAAACCCAATCGCAGCTCCGGATCAAATGGAGCACACCAACTCTCGCTGAGCAAGGATCCTAAGAAGGGGGACCGTCAGTCTGTCTACCTGCACCTGCGGGCATAAAAAATAGGCCCCCAGGCAATAGGGGCATCTGTACGAATAATGTACCGAGTATGTAAGGCATAAAAATCAGTATATAAAAGACATAAAAGAAACATGGAGTAAATGACTCAACCTGTAAGTCTGAATAGCTCGGTAAATCATGAAACATTTATAATGTCATGCATAAGTGTATAAATGTCATATCATGTATAGGTATGTGCGTACATAACATCATCAAGCCTTTGCGGGCATCCCATCATATAATCTCGGCCTCAATAGGCAAATTCATCAACGTATACCAACTGATCAGGTGGTGGTGCGTATATAACGCCTTAACCTTTTCCCATACCCCATATACATATAATATATGCGTATATAATGTCATCTGGTCATGGGTCAATGTACATGTATAAATGAATGTAATGCATAAGAAGTAAGTCAATAAGATCTCTCGGAATTTCATAAGATCAATATGCCTTCGGATAAACTTTATCAACTTACGTATTTTTCTGAGACCCGTGAACAGATGATATAATAATAAGACACATGGGGAATCAATAACATAGGCACCCCTAGTACTTATATGAACAGAGGCATTTATGAAAGTTGTGCGTTTGCTCGTTTCGTTTATATCATATGGATCATGCCAAAAAGAAGGAAGGGATAGCCTTAACATACCTTATAGAAATCTGTCCATAGCAATGCTAAACTCAGCTCATTGCACTTGAATCTACAACAATGACAGTGAAGTTATTGTCAAGTTACGAATGACTCTCTCATTTATATAATGAAAGTAACTTAATCTGTAACAAAAAACGGGAAACATTTCCCTTGATTTTACTGCTCCCTGAAGCCTACTATAGGCAAGACAACAATACAATACAATCAACAACTCAAAAATAACCTAACTACAATTTGGGACCTTTAATACAACAAAAACACCAAATATACCATAAAACATCCAATCAACAAGTTATCAATTAGCCCGAAATTGCAACGACGTGTGACCAGCCCACTATCCTATCACACATGGCATTTATCCACGCCCCTTATCCTTCCAAACTCCATAAGTCAGCAGCACAAGAGGCTAACACGAGTGGACTATAAAATAGTCCACCAAAAGTGGAATAAATTGAACTCACGACTTTCGATCACCGTCTCGTGAGTCCTAACTATTAGGAAATAAATTTATCAACCTTCCTTGATATTTAAAAGCTTAAATACAGAAAGTAGGTATTTTATTAACTATGAAGTATCTTCCAAAACTAAAACTACAAAGAAAAAGAGAGGCGGTATAACGATACTTACGTCGTAGGGATCGTTCTAATATTATCGCTTCTTGATTTCGTACCCGAGATGTTAATATTTTTTGAAATCCTTGTAGAAAGCTTAAGGATAAGTTTATGACTCTTCTCTGCTCGTGTTCTATGGAAAAATGAAGAAAAAGAAGACTAAAGGCATATATAAAAAGTCAAAGAGGTGCTTGCTTGACACACTAGCATTGGCCCATCTTCAGACACTTATAACTTTTTATCCGGATATCGTATGAATAAACGGTTAAGAGTGTTGAAAACTAAATTCTAAGACCTTCAATTTGGTATATAATATGTACCAAAAATACCTCATATAAACCACGAAATGTATTGCTCAAAAAGCTTCGTTACAAGGCAAATCCTTAGTCAGTTTTTCCGCAACTTAAATTTGATTTTTCCAAACTTTATATTTTATATCGAAACATCATATATAGTACTATTATGACTTTACACTCATTTAAATCATGATTAAAAAGTCTCATATTCATTAAATTTCACCTTGGGACTCACAAGGTGTAACGACCCGATCGATCATTTTGAGAATTAGCATCCCGTTTGGCGGCTTAAGGTCTCGAGCAGCTTCATATTATGTGTTATGACTTGTGTGTGTGTGTTCGATTTTGGTTTTTGAATGATTTGTGGTCAATTTGGAAGAAGGATTCTTGTTTTAGAAGCTTAAGCAATAAGAGTTGACAGAAATTTGACTTTGGTGTAGACGACTCCGGAATGGTATTTTAATGATTCCCATAGTTTCGTATGGTAATTTTGGACTTAGGCATGCGTCTGAATTTGGATTTGGAGGTCCGTAGGATAATTTGAAGTATTTTGGCAAAAATTGGAAAGTTAAAGTTTTGGAAAGTTAATAGATTTGTCCGGGAGTTGACTTTGTTGATATCGGGCTCAAATTGCGATTTCAAGAGTTGCATTAGCTCCGTTATGTCATTTGACACTTGCATGAAATATTTAACGTCAGTCCAGGTTGATTTGATATGTTTCGGCACGAGTTTTAAAAGTTGGTAGATTTGGAAATTCATAAGTTCGATTCAAGGTACGATTCATAGTTTCGACGTTGTTTGATGTGATTTGAGGCTTCGAGCAGGTCCGCGTTATGTTATGGAACTTGTTGGCATGTTTCGATGGGGTCCCGGGGGCCTCGGGTGTGTTTCGGATGGGCTACGGGCCATTTTATTATGTTTTGGAATGCTGAAGTTCTGGTGTCTGATGTCCTTCTATGCAATCGCGAAGATACATACGCGATCGTGTAGGCTATTTGGTGATTGACCCATTTTCCTTATTCGCGTTCATAATGTATGGTTCACGATGGTGAACGTGTAAATTCTTTTGCATCGCGTTCACATTTGATCTTCCGCGTTCGCGTAGAGTTGGCCTTGCTGGGGAGCCCCACTTTGTTCTTCTCTTTAGCACATCTTTGCTCGCGATCGCGTACATTGAGGCAGTCTTGAACCACGTTCACATCCCCTTATTTGCGATTGCGTTGTGCATTCTTGACAATTGTTATTTTTCTTCTTCGCGATCGCATACGAATCTTTGCAATCGCGATTCATGTTACCCGGGCAGCAAAATATAATTTTCAAAATCGTGGGTTTTGTCCATTTTTTATCTTTTGAGCTAGAGACCTCGGATTTGAGCGATTATTGAGGGGTTCTTCACGTGTTCGATTGGGGTAAGTGTTCTTTATCCGAAATTTATTGTATTTCATGATTCCATCTTTATTTCTATCATTTAATTAGTGGTTTGAGTTGGGGAAAATGAGGATTTTGAGAAAAACTTTCAAAAATGTAAAATGATGATTTGAAGGACGAATTGATGTCGGAAATTGATAATTTTGGTACGGTTGAAATCGTATCAGAATGGGTGTTTGGGCTTTATAGATTTTATCGGGTTCCAAGGTGCGGGTCTGGGGGTTGACTTTTGGGTTTACATTTTAGTTTTAATTAAAGATCGAAGCTTTATTATCCAGAATTATTTCCTATGAGTTCTATTTATTATTTGAAGTTATTTTGGGTAGATTTGAGCCATCCGGAGGTTGTTTCACTCGAGAAGGTCATTTTAGAGTATCAGTCTAGCTTCCTTGAGGTAAGTATCTTGCCTAACTTTGTGTGGGGGAACTACCCTTTAGGATTTGAGTCATTTGTGCTAATTGTGCCATGTGATGGCCGTGTACGCGAGGTGACGAGTATGTGCTCAGGCTTAGTTGTGGAAATTTGACCGTTTAGGGATCTTAGGTTCTTATGTTCGTTAGATGTGAAGTTGTTTTATCATGTTAAATCCTCCATTTACTAAATTCACCCTTACGTGTCTTATTTGGAATTAATTGATTCATGTTCTACCCTTGTTGCCAATAAAACTCTTATGTGCCTTAATGGAAGTTATTGCTTCTTTATTTGCCTTGATGCCTTTCCCGTAATTCCTTAACTTTAATTGAAGTTATTATTATCTTTTTCGTAATTGCTTAACCTTAATGTAAGTTATTATTATCTCTTCCGAAATTGCTTAACCTTATTTGAAGTTATTATTATTTCTTCTATAATTGCTTAGCCTTAATTAAAGTTTTGTTATCCTGTTTGTTGTTGACATATTCTTATCGTCCAATCGCTCTTTTGTGGAATCATTGTTGCACATTATCTCTCCCTTGTTGAGCTATTCTTGTTGAGACCATTATTCCCTGTTGTGTCTTTCTCTGTGAGCTCGTTATTCCGTTTCTTTGTGTTTTGAAGTTCTTGTGTTGGTTTACTTGTCGTAATCTTGTGTTATCGTTATTGTTGCTGTTGTACTCAGTATTGTTGAGTCGAGGGCTATCCGTGGCTATGGTGTTGAAACTGATTTAAGGAAATGTTGTGTCATATGGGCACATGTTGTGAAAGTCATTTTATTGTTTTGTTATGTTTTGGAACACGTGGTATTGTGGAGAGGATTTTGTCGGGGTGTTTGCACGTGAGTTGTCCGTGCTGTTGTTATTATTGATATTTGCACATGTAGTGTGACAAGGTGGGCTATATATAGGTTTGTGCATGTGGCGAGACAAGGTGGAAATATTATTGTGCGCGTGCGGCGAGACAAGGTGGGCATTTATTTTATTATTGTGCATGTGGCGAGACAAGGTGGGCTATGTCGGCGAATGATTTGTGATGACTTGTGAAGGCCCGAGGGCATTGTTATTGTTGTTATTGTGTAGTGGTGTGCCTACCTTGTGTAAGTTATACCATGTACATTTTGTGGTGATCGCTTCTTATGTGCCATTCATTGTCTCTACTCTTACTTGTTGACTTGAATTATGGTAGAAAACATGCACAAGCATACACATAAATAAATCACCCATATCGTTCTAAGAAGATGAATCCTGATATTTTGACCATTTACATGTACTCCCGTGTACTTGCCTTATGTGTGAGAGTTATCATGTTGGCACATGAGTTGTCCGCGCAGTCATGAGTCATTATTATTGTTGGTACGTGAGTGGTCTGTGCAAATATTAGATATTGTCACGATCTTGGCACGTGAGTCATCCGTGCGGTTATGAATTGTAATGTGAGCACAAGATGCCAAGTGATTAGGGTTTATGAATTGGGACCCGTGATTTATGATTATGAGGTTCGGTACCTCGTGGAAATTCCTAAATAAATCTGGTGTAAAAGAGGATGATCTTATTAAGTTGTTACTTGTTTTCCTTTATTTGGTTTCACCGGACTTAGACTGTGTTCAGCTTACTCTACAACGTTGTTACCTGTTGTGCCTCGTTGCTAATTGTTGCTTTTAGTTTCCTATTATAAGCATTTTTTTATTGTCATCATGCCTAGCTTTATATTAATGTTGTCTCTTGTTTGTTCTACATTTATACTTGTTTAGTTTGTTTAGTCCAGTAGGTGCCTTGACTGTCCCTTGTCACTACTCCACCGAGGTTAGTCTTGATACTTACTGGGTACCGCTGTAGTGTACTCATGCTACGCTTTCTACAAATTTTTGTGGAGATCTATGTATCTCGGAGTTTGGTTGATCACTACCTAGTTGTTCGGGCTTTGCTGTGGAGACTCAAGGTAAACCTGCCATCGCGTTCATAGGCCTCAAAGCCACCTTCTGATATTGTACATGTACTGTTTATTTCTATTCCGAAACCGTTGTACTTAAATGACTTTCTAGTAAACTCCGTAGAGCTTATGACTTGTACTACCGGGTTTTGGATTGTAAGTTTTGTATAGAGATTTCTATTTCATATTTAACAGTTGTTAGTTGAATTTTGCTATTAATTCAGTAACTATTAGGCTTACCTAGTCTTTGAGACTAGGTGCCATCACGGCATCCTACGGAGGGAAATTAGGGTCGTGACAAGTTGGTATCGGAGCTCTAGGTTCATAGGTGCTACGAGTCATAAGCGAGTTTAGTAGAGGCTTGTGGATCGGTATGGAGACGTCTGTGCTTATTTTTGAGAGGCTACGAAACTATTAGGATAGTTTCGCTTCTTTCATTCTTATCGTGCGAGTTTATTAATCTTGGAGTTTGAGCCTTTGTCATTCTATACTCTCACAAATGGTGAGAACACAAGTGACAGTCACTAATGACACTGCCTCTAGAGCCGGTGTTGCTAAGGGTCGGGGCAGAGGCAGAGGCAGAGGCCGAGGAGGAGCGCGTGCTACAGCTAAAGCACCTGTCAGAGCAGTAGTTGAGGAGCCGCCAGTAGCTCCTGTTGGGGAACATGCACGGGAGGTGCATGTTGTTGCCCCCAGACTTCAAGAGACCTTAGCACAGTTCCTAAGCATGTTTGGTACATTGGCTTAGTCGGGGTTGATTCCGGTTGCACCAGCTACTTCACAGACCGGGGGAGGATCTCAGACTCCCGCCACCCGTACTTCATAGCAGCGAGTCCATGTTGGCCAGGTTCCAGGTGTCATGCCGACACAACCTATTGTTCTAGTTTCGCCCGTGGTTAAGTTAGCACGATCTGAGGAAGAACAACTTAGACTTGCGAGGTTCAAGAAGTATTAATCACCTACCTTCAGTGGTTTGACTTTAGAGGATTCACATGGCTTCCTTGAGGAGTTCCACCGTATTCTCCACACTATGGGTATTGTGGAGACGAGTGGGGTTGCTTTTACTACGTTCCAGCTTAAGGGAGCGACATATATGTGGTGGCGAGCGTATGACTTGGGTAGTCCGGCTAATGCAGCTTCACTTTCATGGATTCAATTTTCAGAGATGTTCTTGAGAGAGTTTGTTCCCTAGACCCTTCGGGATACATGGCGTGCAGAGTTTGAGCAGTTGCGCCAGGGTACTATATGTCATGCCCCAAAACCGAGGAGCGCGAGCGGCGCTCAACCGAGTAAACCCGGCCGAGCAAGCCTATTAGATTTTCTTCTACCCAATTCATTCATGAATAAAGAGAATATATGTTTTCATTAATTGCAAAATATAGCGGTCATGCCAGAAATTACCAATTTCTTGCCATAAGTTTCATCATTTTTAAAGTCTCAAATGGACAAGTAATACAACCACAACATAGCATAGTTTGTCTTTCCCAGCACCAATACACAACCCACACTATGTCTACGGAGCCTCTATGGATAAAGAATACAATGATAATGCCAGCAACAAGGCCCCGGCTATACCTCAAACAGAATACACAAAGTACAAAATATTCATGACCCCGGAATGAAGTGGGGCTCACCAAGTCAGCTTGGAAGATGATAATGTACCACTAACTGCGATCAACACTGTCTGCTATGTAACCACCTACATCTATTTAAAGATGCAGGGCCCCTGGCAAAAGGGGCGTTAGTACCGTCGAATAGTACTAGTATGTAAAGCTAAAACACCATCTAAATAGAATGGACATTAATACAAGGGGGAAATAGTCATGAGTTTAATAAGAGCTTCAAAACAATACTAAAACATCAAGTAAGGATCACATAAGTTCTCAAGTCAATTTCCATCTTATTAGGTTGGGTAATCTTTAGTGCCATATGCCACAATCTACAATACCACTGTGTTCTTACAAGGAGTCCGATCTCAACCCGATCGGCTATGTCATCTCATTTGAGACATCAACCATATCCACAATTTCAATTATCATTTCCAGCACAGTGCCACAATCCACAATACCAACATAGTTACTACCATGTGTGCGACATGGCGTCCGATCCCGGCCCGATCGGCTAGGCCATCTCACTTGAGGCATCATCCATAACCACAATTTCAATTATCTCACATCATAATTCTTTCATATTCTTTCGATTCATTGGCACTAGTAATCACGATTACAAAATCATTCTTGGCACTTGGCCGTATTTAATAATTCCAGTCCCCTTTTCCACATTCAAATATCATTATCATAATCATTATCAACAACAATAAGGCTTCCCGTTCAAGACATTAATTTCACATAACACAGCAATTTGGGAATCTTAGGCACATAGAGGCTTTTCATACAATTTGGCATAACAACCTTTAATTCGATCTTGACATGAAGTCTTAACATTTCTAACACATATTCCACATTTTGAACGTATCCTCAAATGGAAAGATGACATGATAAAGAATTTAGAATAAATATTGAACATATATCCTTCGACACAATCACATTAGGAATAGACAATTCAATAATGATCAAGGTCTTACTTCAATTACATGAACACCGTGGAATTCGATTCTAAGAAGAAGGGGGTTTAGCCATACATACCTCAATCGAGCTTCCTTAAACTCTAAAATATTCCGGAATTCGTAGCAACTTCAATCTATTGTAGAAATATAACAAATTGAACCAAAATTAGGAAGATGCTCATGGTTCTAGCTCATTTGAGCATTTTATCAAACATTAGGTGTGAATTAAGGTTTCAAGGTCCTTTTACGGAGGATTCCATCAACCCACAACCCAATCTTTACCATTTTTAGCTCAAAAATCTTCCTACACCATTTGATAACACATGCATGTAAAATAAACAACTCTCATGCCCAAATATTATCTTGCTAATTACCCATTTCTAGACAAATTTCAAAATTGAGGGTTAGGGGTGTAGAAACTTACCTCTAGGATGAAGACCTAGTGAGTTTCCCTTCTTAATCTTCCAAAACTTGAGCAAGAATTGAAGAACAATTATTGAAGAACACTTTCTCACTCTAGGACACTCTCTCTCACTCTAAAAATATCAGATTTTTGGCCAAAACCCGGCCTTGGGGGTTATTTAATGAGTTCCTACGTGTGCGGCCGCGCATTGGCCGTGCACCTGAGGCAGAAACTCTCTATAGAAATATCCAAATGACAAACGGTTTGATGCGTTGGAAACTAGACTCAAAGGGCTTTAATTTGATAGGTAGATTACCACATAAGTCATTATATTGAGGGAGTTCTATTCATTTATAGTTGGGTCTTGTGCCAATTGAAACATCATTTCCACTTAATGTATCCAACTTGTTCCACACAAGTTCTTGCCATTCACAAAACTCCTTAGTATGTTCCAAAACACCTTAAACATACATTTGCATTTCAAAATGATGTGGCTCTTTCTCATAGGTCTCCTTTAGTACTCAAATACATTATTCCCAAATACCGCTGGCGCATTTTAAAATCTTAAATCATTAGAATATTTTTACGGGGCCTTACATTCTGCCCTACTTAATATCATTCGTCCTCGAATGAGGAGTAGAGTCCGGCCCCAAACACTTAACATAACTCGACTCTTCTTTCAAACATTTCAATCCCCCAAATTTGACTCTTCTTTCAACAAGCGATGATTCAGCCCTATTTTGCACAATTACTCCTCCTTCACTAGAGTCCGCAAGACAAACTCCCAAACTAGCCAATCAGTGAACTTCTTTTGCCAATGGCCTTTTATATGCCACCAAGTGAGCCAAACTACCCATGGATTTCTGGCTAAGAGCATCTGCCACAATATTGGCCTTTCCCGGATGATATAGAATATCAATGTCGTAGTCCTTGAGTAACTCAATCCATCTTCTCTGCCTCAGATTCAATTCCTTCTTCTTGAAAATATATTGAAGGCTCTTATGGTCCGTGAATATATCAACATGGACCCCATATAAATAATGACGCCAAATGTTTAATGCAGAAACCACTGCCACAAGTTCTAAGTCAAGTGTTGGATAATTCTTTTCATGATTCTTGAGTTGCCTAGAGGCATAAATGATCATCTTGCCACATTGCATTATAAGTGGAACATCTATATCAGATTTCTCTTTCATATGACCTCCTAGGAATTGAGATCTACAAAAATTTCCCTGATACGGTTACAATCTTATTAGTACTTGCAACTTGTTTTTCCAAATTTCTCAACAAAAGACATTACTAGGTCTGTTTTCTTATGGGACCATCTGTTTCAAATGAATAACATCTACTACATTGTGCGCACACCCTGATAATATCAACCTGCATGGCATTGCCTCAATATGTGAAGTAACATCGTGCTCAGATCTTTCTTAGCCACCCTTTTTCCTCATTATAAGTCTTATAGGATTTTAAGAAACCACTCTACTTCCCTTGTGAACATTCTCACGATTCCTCTTTACTGCTAAACACTTCCCAAAACACATATCGACACCCTTCATATAGATTCAATAAAAAAAAATATCATTGGCTCGAACATGCCCTTTTTTGAAACTTGAGATCCTCCTAAATTCTTCAACGACGACTTCTTGTTTTCCTTATAAGCGTAGGACTTAGTCCACCTGATTCCATCCTCGATGAGTAACTCACCTTATTCCCAGTATTGTGGTCACTGATAGTGTTTCCTGGTATTGCAGCCTAAGAGCTATCATGTTAAACATGTTTGGTTCGTAACAAGTGTCCATCCTCTCTTAATCTATTTCGAACATTTTCCCTTTGGTCTAGACAATATGTTGGTACTATATTTCCTTTGTGACTAGAGCATTCACTCCCATCCCATTTTGCCCTTAATTCATAGTTGACAACCTTATTGTGCCACACACGTGTTTGCCTCCCATGAACTCGCAGTATCATTGTGCCTGGTTTGTTGAGTTTATCACACCACCACTTCATCACCAGTAGTCTCACTTTCCAATGTAATATGTATACATGAACTCCCTCTAAATCTTTTAGTTGATATTCAGTGTCACTCAAGTCGGTTGCATTACAGCTGATCCTTTATATCTTCTATTAACACTTGTGCTCTAGGCGAGTTCACCATTCTGGTACGAACTATTTTGAGATAACCATGGCCATCTAAATTTATAGACTTTTCTTCCAATTCTTCTCGCCTCATTCTTCCTGGTTAGTGAATAGCCATGCGTTCTTCCATATGTTACGTGGTCTTTTCCCTTAGTTGGAAATTCATCCTGCTCACCTCTCGACACTTGTTGGGATATCCGTGAGAAAGTGTGTTCATCCATGTATCACTTAACACTTCCTTGCTTGTAAGATTATTAAGAGACTCTCCATCAAGTCCCGATGCACTCTTCGGTTATTATAACATCACATTTATCTCTCCCACTCGTTCTGTTTTTCTTAAAGCCTTGGAACTTTAGCTAAATCGCAAATCTGTGATTAACTCATTCTAAGAACTCGCAAGCCTTTCACATTTGATCTGTAGCACTTCCTTGGGTTCCATTGTCCCTGACTCTCTAACAAGTACAAAACCCTTTTGCAAACCCTACTCTTAGTTTCTAGTATCGTTGACCCTGTCATGTATATTGTTACGTACGAAAAATTTACATTTCTTAACCTTCCACATTATTTTTGTACTATTGGTTTATCATTTGCATATACTCTCAGAGAATCACGTTACCCCTTACCACTTTTCTAGACTACACATGTCTTCAATAAAATATCCAACCATCATAGCTACACGGCCCTACTCTCGTTTTATTGAACTTAAGTAGCCTCATCATTGCCCTCCCCTCCCCACTTGGGGTGAATGTTTCACATTTTGACATAAGTCTTGAATTTAGCAATTTTAGGGATGCATGTTTCACATCTCTAGTCCTCCTGTATATGATTGACTATTAGGGAGATTTAAGTCCCTATGGTATTAACCTCATAAGTCCTCTACTCTTATTCAGCCGCATAGGCTTGGGATCCAAATCCCTCGTGTCAATATCCTTTTTGGAGTGTAACTCCACTTCGCACATTCCTGGGATTTTTATAATATTCATAGTGCTAGAGTCTTCTCATTGTGGGTTCACTTAACTATCCTTTCATAACTTCTTGTCTCCCGTGAGAGACCTACACATTTATCATTACTCACCAGGCCATGCCTTTCATATGTTAGGTGCCTATGTAACAAATTTATATCTTAGAATCATACACATGGTTCCCACACTATTCACATGTACTAGTTAAGCTTAGGTCTCATGTATCATGTCAATGCCTCTTTGGAGGTGGGTAATCACTTCTAGCACTCTTCTCATATAAAGTATGCTCATGGTACTATATACTTGTCTCATATGTCCATACCATTCATTCAACATGATATGTGTGCCATCTGTTTAATATTCAGACCTTTACCCATTCGTCATGTCACATAACAACATTACTTGGAATAAACCAAAAAAGAATTTAAATTTACCTTGAACCTCAACGCACGAGTTAGAGGAAGAACAATTCCACAATGAATTTCATCGCACGATTCAGAATATCAAAGAAGGTATTATTCCTAAATGTCCAAGTAGCATCCAACTTATAGATGTGGTCGACAACACACCGATAATAAGGTCTCTATTAGACACGACTCTGAGACATCCTAGGACACTTTAAAACCTTAGGCTCTGATACCATGTTTGTCACGCCCCAAAATCGAGGAGCATGACCGGTGCTTAACCGAGTGAACCCGTCCGGGCAAGCCTATTAGATTTCTTTCTACCCAACTCATTCATGAATAAAGAGAATATATGTTTTCATTAATTGCAAAATAAAGCGGTCATGCATGAAATTATCAATTTCTTGCCATAAGTTTCATCTTTTTTAAAGTCTCAAATGGACAAGTAATACAATCACAACATAGCATACTTTAACTTTTCCAGCACCAATACATAACCCATACTATGTCTACGGAGCCTCTATAGATAAAGAAGAGTACAATGATACTGCCGGTAATAAGGCCCCGGCTATACCTCAAACAGGATACACAAAGTACAAAAGATACATGACCCTAAGATGAAATGGGGCTCACCGAGTCTGCTGAGAAGATGATGATGTACCACTAACTGGGATCAACACTGTCTGCTATGTAACTACCTGCATCCATTTAAAGATGCAGCGCCCTCGGTAAAAGGGACGTTAGTACAGTCGAATAGTACTAGTATGTAAAGCTAAAACACCATCTCAATAGAATGGATAATAATACAAGGGGGAAATAGTCATTAGTTTAATAAGAGCATCAAAACAGTACTAAAACATCAAGTAAGGATCACATAAGTTCTCAAGTCAATTTTCATCTTATTAGGTTGGGTAATCTTTAGTGCCATATGCCATAATCCACAATACCACCGTGTTCTTACACGGAGTCCGATCTCGACCCGATCGGCTAGGTCATCTCATTTGAGACATCAACCATATCCACAATTTCAATTATCATTTCCAGCATAGTGCCACAATCCACAATACTACCGTGTTCTTACACGGAGTCCGATCTCGACCCGATCAGCTAGGTCATCTTATTTGAGGCATCAACCATATCCACAATTTCAATTATCATTTCCAACATAGTTACCACCATGTGTGTGGCATGGCGTCTGATCACGGACCGATCGGCTAGGCCATCTCACTTGAGACATCAACCATAACCACATTTTCAATTATCTCACATCATAATTCTTTCATATTCTTTCGATTCATTGGCACTAATAATCACGATTACAAAATCATTCTTGGCACTTGGCCATATTTCATAATTCCAGTCCCCTTTTTCACATTCAAATATTATTATCATAATTATTATTAACAACAATAAGGCTTCCCGTTCAAGACATTAATTTCACATAACACAGCAATTTGGGAATCTTAGGCACATAGAGGCTTTTCATACAATTTGGCATAACAACCTTTATTTCAATCTTGACATGAAGTCTTAACATTTCTAACACATATTCCACATTTTTAACGTATCCTCAAATGGCAAGATGACATGATAAAACATTTAGAATAAATATTGAACATATATCCTTCGACACAACCACATTAGGAAGAGCCAATTCAATAATGATCAAGGTCTTACTTCAATTACATGAACACCGTGTAATTGGATTCTAAGAAGAAGGGGGTTTAGCCATACATACCTCAATCGACCTTCCTTAAACTCTAAAATATTCCGGAATTGTTAGCAACTTCAATCTATTATAGAAATATAACAAACTGAACCAAAATTAGGAAGATTCTCATGGTTCTAGCTCATTTGAGAATTTTATCAAACACTAGGTGTGCATTAAGGTTTCAAGGTCCTTTTATGGAGGATTCCATCAACCCACAACCCAAGCTTTACCATTTTTAGCTCAACAATCTTCCTACACCATTTGATAACACATGCATGTAAAATAAACAACTCTCATGCCCAAATATTATCTTGTTAATTACCCATTGCTAGACAAAATTCGAAATTGAGGGTTAGGGGTGTAGAATCTTACCTCTAGGATGAAGACCTAGTGAGTTTCCCTTCTTAATCTTCCAAAACTTGAGCAAGAATTGAAGAACAATTATTGAAGAACACCTTCTCACTTTAGGACACTCTCTCTCACTCTAAACATATCAGATTTTTGGCCAAAATGACTTAACCCCTCTCTATACCCGGCCTTGGGGTTATTTAATGAGTTCCTATGTGCGCGGCCGCGCATTGGCCGCGCACATGAGGCAAAAACTCTCAAATATGCGCGGCGGCGCATATGACATAGGTCCAGTAAAATGACCATACCTCTCTGTAGAAATATCCAAATGACAAATGGTTTGATGTGTTGGAAACTAGACTCAAAGGGCTTTAATTGTATATTTAGATCACTACATAAGTCATTATAGTAAGGGAGTTCTATTTATTTGAAGTTGGGTCTTGTGCCAATTGAAATATCATTTCCACTTAATGTATCCAACTTGTTCCACACAAGTTCTTGCCATTCACAAAACTCCTTAGTATGTTCCAACACATCTTAAACATACATTATCAATTCAACATGATGTGGCTCTATCCCATAGGTCTCCCTTAATACTCAAATACATTATTCCTAAATACCGTTGGCGTACTTTAAAATCTTAAATCATTAGAATTTTTTTACAGGGCCTTACGCTATGTTAGTGTCAGAGTATGCCGTTAGATTCAGTGATATGTCCATACATGCACCCACTTTGGTTTCTACAGTTAGATAGCGAGTCCGCATGTTCATTGAGGGGATCAGGCATAAGATCCGGTTTAGCATAGGTCGGGAGTTGAAGTCGGATGTTCCATTTTAGCAGGTAGTAGAGATCGCTCACTGATTAGAGGGCATGCAGGACCAGGGGAGAGAGGACATGCGAGGTCAGGAAAGAGAGAACAGGGAGGCTTAGAGGCCGCGTAGACTGAGAGGATCTACTGGTCCCTATTTTGGAGGCAGGGTATGATATGGTAGATATTTTATGGGTCAGCGAATTCAGTTTGCACTTCAGGCTTCGCACGGTGTGTCAGATACCCATGGGTGTTAGACTACTCGTACCGGACAGCTTCCACATCCACGCCAGTGGAGAGGTTTCTTTGTGTGTAGAGATACCAGCTATATGGTGGGAGATTATCCCAGACTCCGGATAGATGTGTCATGGTGGGATGTTCAGGCTATGAGTTCTGCTCCACTTGCTGATATCCCTGCACCGCCAACTTTGGGTGCAGGTCAGGCGAGTAAAGGGCTCCTAAGAGGGGGAGGCTCGTCCCGTTGATGTGCTTTCTACGGTACGACTGAGGCCGCTGCACCAGATAATGTCGTATAGGTATGGTTTCTATTTCTTATAGATGGGCATCATTTGTATTTTGTTTCGGTTCTGCTTTTCGGGGTGAGTCCTCTTATGTTGCTTCACACATGGGTGAGTTTTGTGATTTTGTACTCTGCTTATGTGTTTACCCTTATTGGGAGAATCTATAGTGGTAGCCCGTGTCTATCGTTTTGTTTTATTCATTATTGAGAGCTATGAAACAAGGAGTGACTTTATGTTATCCATTACGGTAGGTTTTTGATGTGATTTATGGGTGATTGGTTACAACTTCTGATTTAGATACTCTACTGATATGGGAGTTCATTATGTGTTGTGATTTTTTTAGCAGAATTGAATTAGTGAAAGGTTTCGGTTATGTGTATACCACTTGTGATTCGGAGCTGAGGATGGGATCCTCGCGTCTTCATGTGATTTGATATGATTGAACCGGGCTGCGGGCCACAGTGGAGTTATATTAGGATGAGATCTTTGTGATTTGTTCATATACTTTGATTCTCCCTTGTGGAATTAATTCGTAGTATGATACCAATATGGAGTTGTGCCTGTATGGCTTGTTTGATAGTTCTCTCATGTGTTTCCTTGTATATTCAGTCATATTCATGCTGTACTTATTGGGTTTTATCTTGCGAGGTATGTGCCTAGGTGGTGTTAGATGTGACTTGTTGATTTGGGTGAATAGTTATGAGGTCTTCATTTTTCTTGCATCATGTCAGTGTTGTGAAGGTTTGGAACAGGGTTCTAGTGGATATGAGATTAATGTTTGGCACTGGATTTGATTATGGACAACTATCGTGATAAGAGATATTGTTATGGGCATAGGTATAATGTGTTACATCATGTAGTTGTACTTGGTGGGTGTAGGCATGAGTAGTTGCAGCTGGATGAGGCTGACACCATGTTTCGATGTGGGAATCGAGTGTTTTGGAAACGATCGAATGGTGAGAAATTTGGTTCTAAGGTTTACCAGTGTGGGTGGAAGGAATAATTTTCAGTTGACGTGGTGTTGTCGAGCCTATGTGGATTGGGGTAACGTGGGATCACCCACGAGTATAAGTATGGTAAGTTCATTCAGTGATTTGAGGACTTCGGAACGATTCCTGGTACGTTCAAGGACGAATGTTTGTTTAAGAGAGGGAGAATGTAACGACTCGATCGGTCATTTTGAGAATTAGCATCCCGTTCAGCAGCTTAAGGTCTTGAGCAACTTAGTATTATGTGTTATGACTCGTGTGCATGGTGGAGTTCGATTTTCAGATGATTCTGGGTCAATTTGGAAGAAGGATTCTTATTTTAGAAGCTTAAGCAGTTAGAGTTGACCGGAATTTTACTTTGGTGTAGACAATTCTGAAATGGCATTTTGATGATTTGAATAGCTTTGTATTGTGATTTTGGACTTAGGCGTGCGTCCGGATTTGGATTTGGAGGTTCGTAGGATAATTTGAAGCATTTTGGCGAAAATTGGAAAGTTGAAGTTTTGGAAAATTAAGAGGTTTGACCGGGAGTTGACTTTGTTTATATCATGCTCAGATTGTGATTTCGAGAGTTGGATTAGCTCCGTTATGTCATTTGAGAATTGCATGCAAAATTTGACGTCATTCCAGGTTGATTTGATATGTTTCGGCACGAGTTTTGGAAGTTGGAAGATTTGGAAATTCAAAAGTTCGATTCGATGTGCGATTCGTAGTTTTGACGTTGTTTGATGTGATTTGACGCCTCGAGAAGGTCCGCGTTATGTTATGGAACTTGTTGTCATGTTTCAACGGGGTCCCGGGGGCATCGGGTGTGTTTCGGATGGGCTACGGGCCATTTTCTTATGTTTTGAAATGCTAAAGTTCTTGTGTCTGATGTCCTTCTACACGATCGCGAAAGATACAGACGCGATAGCGTAGGTTGTTTGGTAAGTGACCCATTTTCCTTATCCGAGTTCGCAGTGTATGATTCGCAATTGCGAACGTGTAAATTCTTCTGCATCGCGTTCGCATTTGATCTTCCGCGTTCGCGTTGAGTTGGCCTTGCTGGGGAGCCCCACTTTGTTCTTCGCGTTCGCACATCTTTGTTCGAGATTGAATACGTTGAGGCAGTCTTAAACTGCGTTCTCATCCCCTTATTCGCGATCGCAGAGTGCATTCTTGGCAGCTGTTATTTTTCTTCTTCGCGATCGCATACCAATCTTCATGATCGCGATTTATGTTACCTGGGCAGCAAAATATAATTTTCAAAATCGCGGGTTTTGTCCATTTTTCATCTCTTGAGCTAGAGGTCTCGGATTTGAGTGATGTTTGAGGGGTTCTTCACGTGTTCGATTGGGGTAAGTATTCTTTATCCAAAATTTATTGTATTTAATGATTCCATCTTTATTTTTATTAATTAATTAGTGGTTTGAGTTGGGAAAAATTAGGTTTTTAAGAAAAACTTTCAAAAATGTAAAATGATGATTTGAAGGACGAATTGATGTCGGAAATTGATAACTTTGGTATGGTTGAACTCGTATCCGAATGGATGTTCGGATTTTGTGGATTTTATCGGGTTTCGAGGTGCGGGCTCGAGGGTTGACTTTTGGGTTGACTTTTTAGTTTTAATTAAAGATCGAAACTTTATTACCCGAAATTGTTTCATATGAGTTCTATTTATGATTTGAAGTTATTTTGGCTAGATTTGAGTCGTAGGGAAGTTGTGTCACTTGAGAAGGTCATTTTAGAGTATCGGTCTAGCGTCCTTGAGGTAAGTATCTTGCCTAACTTTGTGTGGGAGAAGTACCTCTTAGGATTTGAGTCATTTGTGCTAATTGTGCCATGTGAAGGCCGTGTACGCGAGGTGACGAGTACGTGCTCGGGCTTACTTGTGGAAATTTGATTGTTTAGGGCTCTTAGGTTCTAATTTTCATTAGATGTGAAGTTGTTTTAGCATATTAAATACTCTATTTACTAAATTCACCCTTACGTGTCTTATTTGGAATTAATCGATTCATGTTCTACCCTTGTTGCCAATTAAACTCTTATGTGCCTTAATAGAAGTTGGTGATTCTTTATTTGCCTTGTTGTCTTTCCCGTAATTGCTTAACCTTAAGTGAAGTTATTATTATCTTTTATGTAATTGCTTAACCTTAATTGCAGTTATTATTATCTCTTCCGAAATTGCTTAACCTTAATTGAAGTTATTATTATTTTTTCCGTAATTGCTTAGCCTTAATTGAAGTTTTGTTATCCTGTTTATTGTTGACATATTCTTATTCGGGGTCATTGATTCATGCCATCTCTCTTATCGTCGAATCGCACTTTTGTGGAATCATTGTTACACATTATCTCCCCCTTGTTGAGCTATTCTTGTCGAGACCATTATTTCCTGTTATGTCTTTCTCTGTGAGCTCGTTCTTCTGTTTCTTTGTATTCTGAAGCTCTTGTGATGGTTTACTTGTCATACTCTTGTGTTATCATTGTTGTTGCTATTGTACTTAGTGTTGTTGAGCTGAGGGCTATGCGTGGTTGTGGTATTGAAACTGTTTTGAGGGAATGTTGTGGCATAAGAGCACATGTTGTGAAAGTCATTTTATTGTGTTGTTATGTTTTTGGCACACGTGGTATTGTTGAGAGGATTTTGTCGGGGTGTTTGCACGTGAGTTATCCATGTTGTTGTTATTATTGATATTTGCACATGCGGCGTGACAAGGCGAGCTATATATGTGGGTTTGCCCATGTGGCGAGACAAGGTGGAAATATTATTGTGCGCGTGCGGCGATACAAGGCGGGCATTTACTTTATTTTTGCGCACGTGGTGAGACAAGGTGGGCTATGTCGGGGAATGATTTGTGGTGACTTGTGAAGGCTTGGGGGCATTGTTATTGATGTTATTGTGTAGTGGTGTGCCTACCTTGTGTGACTTATACCGTGTACATTTTGTGGTGATCGTTTCATATGTGCCATTCATTCTCTCTACTCTTACTTGTTGACTTGAATTATGGTAGAACACTTGCACAAGCATACACGTAAATAAATCACCCACATCGGTCTAAGAAGATGAATCCTGATGTTTTGACCATTTATATGTACTACCGTGTACTTGCCTTATGTGTGAGAGTTATCCTGTTGGCACGTGAGTTGTCTATGCAGTCATGAGTCATTATTATTGTTGGCACGTGAGTGGCCCATACGGATATAAGATATTGTCACCCTCTTGGCACGTGATTCGTCCGTGCGGTTATGAATTTTAATATGGGTACAAGATGCCAAGTGATTAGGGTTTGTGAATTGGCATCCGTGATTTGTGATTATGAGGTTCGGTACCTCGTGGAAATTCCTGAATAAATCTGGTGTAAGAGCGGCTTATCTTATTGAGTTGTTACTTGTTTTTTTTTATTTGGTTTCACCGGACATAGACTGTGTTCAGCTTACTCTACAACGTTGTTACATGTTGTGCCTCATTGCTAATTGTTGCTTTTAGTTTCCTATTACAAGCGTTGTTTTATTATTGTCATCATGCCTAGCTTTATATTGATATTGTCCCTTGTTTGTTCTACATTTATACTTGTTCAGATTGTTTGGTCCAGTAGGTGTCTTGACTATCCCTCGTCACTACTCCACCGAAGTTAATCTTGATACTTTCTAGGTACCGCTGTGGTGTACTCCTGCTACACTTTGTGCACATTTTTGTGCAGATCCAGGTATCTCGAAGTTTGGTTGATCACTAGCTTGTTGTTCGAGCTTTACTGTGGACACTCAAGGTAAACCTGACATCGTGTTCGTAGGCCTCGGAGTCACCTTCTGATATTGTGCCAGTACTATTTATTTCTATTTCGAAAGAATTGTACTTAAAAGACTTTCTAGTAAACTCCGTAGAGCTTATGACTTGTACTACCGGTTTTGGGATTGTAAGTTTTGTATAGATATTTTTATTTCATATTTAACATTTGTTAGTTGAACTTTGCTATTAATTTAATAAGTGTTAGGCTTACCTAGTCTTAGAGACTAGGTGCCATCACGACATCCTATAGATAGAAATTGAGGTCGTGACAAGTTGGTATCAGAGCTCTAGGTTCATAGGTGCTATGAGTCATAAACGAGTTTAGTAGAGTCTTGAAGATTAGTACGGAGACGTCTGTACTTATATTCGAAAGGATACAAAACTATTAGGACAACTTTGCTTCTTTCATTCCTATCGTGCGAGTTTTTTAATCTCGGAGTTTGAGCCTTTGTCATTCTATACTCTCACAGATGGTGAGAACACAAGTGACAGTCATTGATGACACTACCCCCAGAGCCGGTGTTGTCAGGGGTCGAGGCAGAGGCAGAGGACGAGGAGGAGCATGTGCTACAACTAAAGGACCTGTCAGAGCAGTAGTTGAGAAGCTGCCAGTAACTCCTGTTAGGGGGACAGGCACTGGAGGTGCCTGTTGTTGCCCCCAGACTTCAGGAGACCTTAGCATAGTTCCTAAGCATGTTTGGTACATTGGCTCAGGCTGGGTAGATTCCGGTTGCACTAGCTACTTCACAGACCGAGGGAGGAGTCCATATTGGTCAGGTTCCAGGTGTCATGCCGACACAACCTATTGTTCCAGTTTCGCCCGTCGTTAAGTTAGAAGCATTTGAGGAGGAACAACTTATACTTGCGAGGTTGAAGAAGTATTACCCTCATACCTTCAGTGGTTTGATTTTAGAGGATGCAGATGGCTTCCTAGATTAGTGCCACTATATTCTCCACACTATGGGTATTATGGAGATGAGTGGGGTTGCTTTTACTACGTTCCAGCTTAAGGGAACGACATATATGTGGCGGCGAGCGTATGACTTGGGTAGTCCGGGTGATGCAGCTTCACTTTCATGGATTCAATTTTCAGAGATGTTCTTGAGAGAGTTTGTTCCCCAGACCCTTCGGGATGCATGGCGTGCATAGTTTGAGCAGTTGCGCCAGGGTACTATGTCAGTGTCAGAGTATGCCGTTAGATCCAGTGATATGTTCATACATGCACCCACTTTGGTTGCTACAGTTAGAGAGTGAGTCCGCAGGTTCATTGAGGGGCTCAGTCATGAGATCCGGTTCAGCATAGCTCGGGTTTTGAAGTCGGATGTTCCATTTCAGCATGTATTAGAGATCACTCGCTGATTAGAGGACATGTGGGACCAGGGGAGAGAGGATATGCGAGGTCAGAAGATAGAGAACATGGAGACTTATAGGCCTCGCAGACCGAGAGGATCTAATGGTCCCTATTTTTGGAGTCAGGGTACGACATGGTAGAGATTTTGTGGGTCAGCCAATTTAATTTGCACTTCAGGCTTCGCACGGTGTTTCAGATACCCATGGGTCTTAGACTACCCGTACCGGACAACTTCCACATCCACGCCAGTAGAGAGGTTGCTTTGTGTGTGGAGATACCAGCTATATGGTAGGAGATTGTCCAAGACTCCGGACAGATGTGTCATGGTGGGATGTTCAGGCTATGAGTTCTGCTCCAGTTGCTGATATCCCTGCACTGCCAACTTGGGTGCAGGTCAGGCGAGTAGAGGGCACCAAAGAGGGGGAGGCTCGGCCCGTTGATATGCTTTTTACGGTACGGCTGATGCCGCTACACTAGATGATGTCGTATAGGTATGGTTTTGATTTGTTATAGAGGGGCATCATTTGTATTTTGTTTTAGTTCTACTTATCGGGGTGAGTCCTCTTATGTTGCTTCACATATGGGTGAGTTTTGTGATTTTGTACTCTGCATATGTGTTTACCCTTGTTGGGAGAATCTATAGTGGTAGTCCGTGTCTATCATTTTGTTTTATTCATTATTGAAAACTATGAGTAGGAGTGACTTTCTGTTATCCATTACGGTAGGTTTTTGATGTGATTTATGGGTGATTGTTACGACTTCTGATTTAGATGCTCTACCAATGTGGGAGTTTAGTATGTGTTGTGATTTTGTTGGAAGAATTGAATTAGTGAAAGGTTTCATTGGTATGATGTGTATACTACTTTTTATTTAGAGCTGAGGATGGGATCCTCGCGTCTTCATGTGATTTGATATGATTGAACCTGGCTGCGAGCCACAATGGAGTTACATTACGATATGATCTTTGTGATTTGTTTATATACTTTGATTCTCCCTTGTGGAATTAATTCATAGTATGATACCGATAGGTAGTTGTGCCTATCAGTCTTGTTTGATAAATTTCTCATGTGTTTCCTTGTATATTCAGTCATATTCGTGCTGTACTTATTGGGTTTTAGCTTGGGAGGTGTGTGCCCAGGTGGCGTTAGATGTGACTCAATGATTCGGGTGAATAGTTATGAGGTCTTCATGTTTCTTGCATCGTGTCAGTGTTATGAAGGTTTGGAACAGGGTTCTAGCGGATATGAGGTTAATTGACGGTATTGGATTTGATTATGGACAACTATCATTATCAGAGATATTGTTATGGGCATAGGTGTGATGTGTTACATCGGGTAGTTGTACTTGGTGGGTGTAGGCATGAGTTGTTGCAGCTGGATGAGGCTGACACCGTGTGTCGACGTGGGAATCGAGTCTTTCGAGAACGATCGAATAGTGAGAAATTTGGTTCTAAGGTTTACCAGTATGGGTGGAAGGAATAAATTTCAGTTGAGGTGGTGTCGTCGGGCCTATGTGGATTGGGGTGATGTGGGATCACCCACGAGTATATGTATGGTAAGTTCATTCAGTGATTTGTGGACTTTGGAACAATTCTTGGCACGTTCGAGGACGAACGTTTGTTTAGGAGGGGGAGAATGTAATGACCCGATCGGTCGTTTTGAGAATTAGCATCCCGTTCGACAGCTTAAGGTCTCAAGCATCTTCGTATTATGTGTTATGACCTTCGTGTGTGGTCGAGTTCAATTTTCAGATGATTCGGGGTCAATTTGGAAGAAGGATTCTTTTTTAGAAGCTTAAGCGGTAAGAGTTGACCGGAATTTGACTTTGGTGCAGACTACTCTGAAATGGCATTTTGATAATTCCAATAGTTTCGTATGGTGATTTTGGACTTAGGCATGCGTCCGGATTTGGATTTGGAGGTCCGTAGGATAATTTGAAGCATTTTGGCGAAAATTGGAAAGTTGAAGTTTTGGAAGGTTAAGAGGTTTGACCAGGAGTTGACTTTGTTTATATCGTGCTCGGATTGTGATTCCGAGAGTTGGATTAGATCTGTTATGTCATTTGAGACTTGCATGCAAAATTTGACCTCATTACGGGTTGATTTGATATGGTTCGGCATGAGTTTTGGATGTTGGAAGATTTGGAAATTCATAAGTTCGATTCTAGGTGCGATTCATAGTTTCGATATTGTTTAATGTGATTTGAGGCCTCGATCAGGTCCGCGTTATGTTATGGAACTTGTTGGCATATTTCTACGGGGTCCCGGGGGCCTCAAGTGTGTTTCGGATGGGCTACAAGCCATTTACTTATGTTTTGGAATGCAGATGTTCTGGTGTCCGATGTCCTTTTACGCGACCGCGAAGATATAGATGCGATCGCGTGGGCTGTTTGGTGAGTGACCCATTTTCCTTATTCACGTTTGCAGTGTATGGTTCGCAATCGCGAACGTGTAAATTCTTCTGCATCTCGTTCGCATTTGATCTTCCGCGTTCGCGTAGAGTTGGCCTTGCTGGGGAGCCCCACTTTGTTCTTCGCGTTCGCACATCTTTCCTCGCGATCGCGTACGTTGAGGCAGTCTTGAACCGCGTTCGCATCCTCTTATTCGTGGTCGCGTAGTGCATTCTTGGCAACTGTTATTTTTCTTCTTCGCGATCGCATACGAATCTTCGCGACCGCGATTCATGTTACCTGTGCAGTAGAATATAATTTCCAAAATCGTGGGTTTTGTCCATTTTTTATCTTTTTAGCTAGAAACCTCGGATTTGAGCGATTATTGAGGGGTTCTTCACATGTTCGATTGGGATAAGTGTTCTTTACCTGAAATTTATTGTATTTCATGATTCCATCTTTATTTTTATCATTTAATTAGTGGTTTGAGTTGGGGAAAATGAGGATTATGAGAAAAACTTTCAAAAATGTAAAATGATGATTGGAAGTATGAATTGATGTCGGAAATTGATAACTTTGGTATGGTGGAACTCGTATCAGAATGGATGTCCGAGTTTTGTGGATTTTATCAGGTTCTGATGTGCGGGCCCGGGGGTTGACTTTTTAGTTTTAATTAAAGATCGAAACTTTATTATCCGGAATTATTTCCAATGAGTTCTATTTATGATTTAAAGTTATTTTGCCTAGATTTGAGCTGTCCGGAGGTTGTTTCACTCGAGAAGGTCATTTTAGAGTATCGGTCTAGCTTCCTTGAGGTAAGTATCTTGCCTAACTTTGTGTGTGGGTAGTACCCCTTAGGATGTGAGTCATTTGTGCTAATTGTGCCATGTGGAGGCTGTGTACGTGAGGTGACGAGTACGTGCTCAGGCTGATTTGTGAAAATTTGACCGTTTAGGGCTCTTAGGTTCTTATATTCATTAGATGTGAAGTTGTTTTAGCATGTTAAATACTCCATTTACTAAATTCACCCTTACGTGTCTTATTTGGAATTAATTAATTTATTGTTGCCAATTAATCTCTTATGTGCCTTAATGGAAGTTGTTGCTTTTTTAATTGCCTTGTTGTCTTTCCCGTAATTGCTTAACCCTAATTGAAGTTATTATTATCTTTTCCGTAATTGCTTAACCTTAATTGTAGTTATTTTTATCTCTTCCGAAATTGCTTAACCTTAATTGAAGTTATTATTATTTCTTCCGTAATTGCTTCCCCTTAATTGAAGTATTGTTATCCTGTTTATTGTTGACATATTCTTATTTGGGGTCACTGATTCATGTCATCTCTCTTTCCGTCGAATCGCAATTTTGTGGAATCATTGTTACACATTATCTCTCCCTTGTTGAGGTATTCTTGTTGAGACCATTATTCCCTGTTGTGTATTTCTCTGTGAGCTCGTTCTTCCATTTCTTTCTGTTCTGAAGTTCTTGTGTTGGTTTACTTGTCGTACGCTTGTGTTATCGTTGTTGTTGTTGTTGTACTCAGTGTTGTTGAGCCGAGGGCTATGCGTGGCTATGGTATTGAAACTGTTTTGAGGAAATGTTGTAGCATATGGGCACAAGTTGTGAAAGTCATTTTATTGTGTTGTTATGTTTTGGCACACAAGGTATTGTTAAGAGGATTTTGTCGGGGTGTTCGCACGTGAGTTGTCCGTGCTATTGTTATTATTCATATTTGCACATAAGGCGTGACAAGGCGAGCTATATATGTGGGCTTACGCATGTGGCGAGACAAGGTGGGAATATTATTGTGCGCGTACGGCGAGACAAGGCGGGCATTTACTTTATTATTGCACACGTGGCGAGACAAGGTGGGCTATGTCGGGGAATGATTTGTGATGACTTGTGAAGGCTTGGGGGCATTGTTATTGTTGTTATTGTGTAGTGGTGTGCCTACCTTGTGTGAGTTATACTGTGTACATTTTGTGGTGATTGTTTCTTATGTTCCATTCATTCTCTCCTCTTACTTGTTGACTTGAATTATGGTAGAACACTTGCACAAGCATATACGTAAATAAATCACCATATCGGTCTAAGAAGATGAATCCTGGTGTTTTGACAATTTACATGTACTCAAATGTACTTGCCTTATGTGTGATAGTTATCATGTTGGCACGTGAGTTGTCCGTGCAGTCATGAGTCATTATTATTGTTGGTATGTGAGTGGTTCGTGCAGATATTAGATATTGTAACCGCCGAAAGAGAAGAAAATCCCTCTACAAATCTCCTATAATAACCTGCCAAACCTAGGAAGCTATGAACCTTTGTCGGTATCGTGGGTCTAGGACAAGTCTTCACTACCTCAATCTTCTGTCTATCAAACCCGAATACCCTCACCTAAAATAATATGCCCAAGGAAAGCTACAGAATTCAACCAGAATTCACATTTAGAGAATTTTGCGTACAACTTCCTTTCTTGTAGAACTTTGAGCACAGTACGCAAATGATCTGCATGCTCAGCCTCTGAACGGGAGTAAACCAAAATATCATCTATAAATACAATCACGAACAGATCTAGAAAGGGTCTAAACACACGGTTTATCAAGTCCGTGAATACTGCTGGGGCATGGGTCAAACCGATCGACATAACACGAAACTCAAAGTGCCCGTATCTGGTCCTGAATGCTGTCTTCGGAATATCTTTCTCTTTAACCCTTACCTGATGGTACCCAGACCTCAAGTCTATCTTCGAGAAACACTTGTAACCCTGCAACTGATCAAATAAATCATCAATCCTTGGGAGCGGGTACTTATTCTTGATCGTCGCCTTATTCAACTACATGTAATCAATACACATCCACAAGGAACCATCTTTCTTTCTCACAAATAACACAGGTGCTCCCCACGGTGATTTACTCGGTCTGATAAAGCCTTTTTCAAGCAAATCCCTCAAATGTTATTTCAACTCTCTCAGCTCTGCAGGTGCCATTCTATAAGGAGGAATAGATATCGGCTTAGTATCTGGTAATATGTCAACAACAAACTCAATCTCTCATTCTGGCAGAAGGCCTGGAAGCTCATCGAGAAAACATCGGGAAACTCATTAACCACCAGGATAAACTGAAGGGTAGGTGACTCTGCTTTCACATCCTGTACCAAAACTAAGTGATAAATATAGCCCTTTCTGGTCATCTTCCTTTCCTTGATATAGGAAATAAACCTACCTCTCGGCGATGCATTATTACCTTTCCACTCTAGAACTGGCTCCCCTGGATACTGGAAGCGAACCACCTTTGATCTATAATCAACGTTAGCGTAACAAGAAGCCAACCAATCTATACCCATTATAACATCAAATTCTACCATATCTAACTCAGTCAGGTCTGCTACTGTAGAAAGACTATGAACTACTACTATACGTTCTCTATATACTCGTCTAGCTATCACTTGATCCCCAACAGGTGTAGACACCTCGAAAGGTTCAATCAACTCAGGTTCTATCCCAAACTTACTAGCAACCAATGGAGTGACGTACGACAAGGTGGAACCTGGATCAATCAATGCATATACATTATATGAGGAGACTGATAATACATCTGTAACAACATCAGGTGACGACTCCTAATCCCGTTGACCCGCTAATGCATAAATGCGGTTCTGATGACCGCTCGAGCTAGATGCTCCACTTCTGCCTCTACCACGACCGACTAGTGCCTGTGAACCTTGCCCAGGAGGTGTACTGATGATGACGAACCAACTACAGATCCCGCTGGCTGAACTATACCTGCACCACGTCTTGTCAGACAATCTCTCATAACATGGCCTGGATAACCACAAGTATAACAAACACCCAACCCCACAAGGCACTACCCAACATGCTGTTTACCACACTGAGCACATTGTGGCAAGGGCAGTCTCATCTGACTTGACTCACCCCTATAATGAGAACTAGAGGCCTTAGAACTCTGACTGGGCCCTGAATATATGGAGCGGTCAAACCTCCTACCGACAAACTAAGGGAGTGCACTAGTCGATGGCTGTGCTGGATACCTCGGGTACTACTGTCTCTGACCACCTCGAAACTCACCAGAAGGACCTGAAGATCTCGCTCTCTTACTCTGGCCCCTATCATGCTCACGATCGGCCCTCTACTTCTGCTTGCGCTCCTCTACACCCTGAGCGTATGCCTGAATACGAGAAATATCCATGGGTAGCTGAAGTGAGACAGACATACAGTCGTTAAGTAGGTGTGGCTCCAACCCCATCATGAACCGGTGAAACCGATCCTCCATCTTAGCTACAATAGTGGGAGCATACCTGGCCAAAGAATCAAACTGAAGGTTGTACTCCCGAACACTCATATTACCCTATCGAAGGGTTAAGAACCTATCAAATCTGGCTCGTCTAAGCTCTGGTGGCAAATAATGACGAATAAAAGCCTCTCTAATCTCCTGCCACACTGCTGGAAGAGCGTCCTCACCTTTGGACAACTCCTAAGACTCGTACCAATTAACTATAACATCCTGAAGTCTATAGGAAGCTAGCTCAACTGACTCAGTCGTAGTGGCCTTCATTATCCTCAAAGTCCTCTTCATCCTATCGATAAATACCTGAGGTCCTCATTTGGATCTGCCCCAGTGAATACTTGAGGGTCCAAATTAATGAAATCATGAACCCTCGCACTGATGGCCCTATCTGCAATACCAATACCTACCTCCTGGAGCTGAGGCAGTGCGGCCACTAATCGAGTCAATAGTTGAATAGCATCTCTCATCTCCTGACCCGGTGCATCTGGATGAGGAGCTGGGGGTACTAGGGCAGGCGCTAGAGCTGGTGCCCCTCAGATCTCCTCTTGAGAGGGCAGGGTATGTGAAGTTTGAGATGGAGTCTCACTCTACGACTCTCCCCGAGCCCTGGTAACTTGTGGCGCTCGACTTATTGTCTCATCAGCCATAGACTTGCCCTTCTGGGTGGCTGTAGTCCTCTCAGGCATTACTGAAAACATAACATATTGTTAGTAAAATGAATCCTTATATCGCACGATCTAAGATAAGAAGGGAAGATAACATCCTATATGTCCTGCAGCCTTATGTTTATAAGTGTGGTACAGAACACACTCCTAAACAAGACTCTACTAGATATAGCCTGCAGACGGCTAGGACAGAACTGCTCTGATACTACTTTTGTCACGACCTAAACCGATGGGCCATGATGAGTTCCCGAGTCCTACCTGTCGAACACCCCTAAGCATAAGTCTAAGATATAAACATGAAATAGGGGTAGGTCATGCATAACATCTGTCAATAAATTGTTGAATCATATGAATAACATACGTGAGGAAACATAACCAAAAGACATATATACATATATTTATGCGGAATACGGTAGGGCGAGCCGACAAGGCTGCTATGGACAACTATATATCAAAATAGAAGCCGACAAGACCACATACTATCCAACTATACATGAATGTCTACAGACCTCTAATAGAGTGTACAACTGTATAAAAGACGGGAATGGGCCCCGTCATACTAATATATGTATACAAAAGTATCGTACCAAAACCCAATAGCAGCTCCGGATCAAATGGAGCACACCAACTCTAGCTGAGCAAGGATCCTAAGAAGAGGGACCGTCAGTCTGTCTACCTGCACCTGCGGGCATAAAAAATAGGCCCCCAGGCAATAGGGGCATCTGTACGAATAATGTACCGAGTATGTAAGGCATAAAAATCAGTATATAAAAGACATGAAAGAAACATGGAGTAAATGACTCAACCTGTAAGTCTGAATAGCTCGGTAAATCATGAAACATTTATAATGTCATGCATAAGTGTATAAATGTCATATCATGTATAGGTATGTGCGTACATAACATCATCAAGCCTTTGCGGGCATCCCATCATATAATCTCGGCCTCAGTAGGCAAATTCATCAACGTATACCAACTGATCAGGTGGTGGTGCGTATATAACGCCATAACCTTTCCCCATACCCCATATACATATAATATATGCGTATATAATGTCATCTGGTCATGGGTCAATGTACATGTATAAATGAATGTAATGCATAAGAAGTAAGTCAATAAGATCTCTCGGAATTTCATAAGATCAATATGCCTTCGGATAAACTTTATCAACTTACGTATTTTCTGAGACCCATGAACAGACGATATAATAATAGGACATGTGAGGAATCAAGAACATAGGCAACCCTAGTACTTATAAGAATAAAGTCATTTACGACGTTGCGCATTTGCTCATTTCGTTCTATCATATGGATCATGCCAAAAGGAAAGAAGGGATCGCCTTAACATACCTTATAGAAATCTTTCTAATAACAATGCCAAACTCAGCTCACTGCACCTTAATCTACAACAATGACAGTGAAGCTATTGTCAAGCTACGGATGACTCTCTTATTTATATAACAAACGATAACTCGATTCTAAAATAAAACGGGCAGCATTTTCCCTGATTTTGCTGCTCCCTCAAGCCTACTATAGGCGAAACAACAACACAATACAATAAGCAACTCAAAAACAACATAACTACAATTTGGGACCTTTAATACAACAAAAACACCAAATATACCATAACACACCCAATCAACAAGTTATCAATTAGCCTGAAATTGCAATGATGAGCGACCATCCCACTATCCTACCACATATGGTGTTTCTCGACACCTATTATCCTTCTAAATTAGAAGCACATGAATCTAACACGAGTGGACTACAAAACAGTCAACTAAAAGTGGAATAAATCGAACTCATGGCTTCCGATCACCGTCCCGTGAGTCCTAACTATTAGGAAACAAATTTATCAACTTTTCTTGATATTTAAAAGCTTAAATACAGAAAGTAGGCATTTTATTAACTATGAAGTACCTTCCAAAACTCAAACTACAAAGAAAAAGAGAAGCGGTATAATGATACTTACGTCGTAGGGATCGTTCTAATATTATCGCTTCTTGATTTCGTACCCGAGATGTTAATCTTTTTTGAAACCCTTGTAGAAATATTAAGGATAAGTTTATGGGTCTTCTCTGCTCGTGTTCTATGGAAAAATGAAGAAAAATAAGACTAAAGGCATATATATATATATATTCTCTTTTGAAAAGTTAAAGAGGTGCTAGCTTGTCACCCTAGCATTGGCCCAATTTTAGATGCTTATATCTTTTTATCCGGATGTCGTATGAATGAACGGTTAAGAGTGTTGGAAACTAAATTCTAAGACCTTCAATTTGGTATATAATATGTCCCAAAAAGACCTCATATAGACTATGAAATATATTGCTCAAAAAGATTCGTTACAAGGTAAATCCTTAGTCGTTTGTTCCGCAACTTAAATCCGATTTTTTTCAAATTTTATATTTTATATCCAAACATCATATCTATATGACTTTACAATCAGTTAAATAATGATTAACAAGTATCATATTCATTATACGTCACCTTGTGACTCACATGGTGTAACAGAAGTGTTCCCAAATGGAGGCGCGAGATAAAGAGTTTGAAGCTACCTTAGCCCTTTTGGATGAGCTTGGTCGGGCTAGCGGTGCCAACAGAGCTGTCTTGAAAGAGTCTTATGATATGCTAGCCCAAAAATACCAAGAATTGGAGGCAAAATAGAACTTGACAAGAATTGGGTCGCTCTGGAAACCCGATTGAATCATTTCCATAAGGTTCATGCCAAAAAGGTGGACATTGAGAGGGAAATCATGGATCTTGAAGTCCAAATGAAAGATATTCAGGATCTCCTAGTTTATCTTTCTTTTGACGGTCGAGAGTACAACCTTGGTATGGGTGAGGGGGGATTCCTAAAGGATAATAAATAGGAACAGATTTCGGCACATCTGCCATCTTCGCCTCCCCTTACCACTCTAACTCACGGATATTCCCTTGTTACTTAGACCTCCATAGAACCCCTTCCTGATCTAGACCCTCTAGCTAGTAGGTGTGATACTTCTTAAATATCGTATTTTTCATATCTCAATTTTGGGCTTATCATGAATTAAAGTTTTGATGATTTTTTGCTCTGCATTTCTTGTGCATTTTTATTTTGATTACAAATATTCCATATTTTGAAATACTTTTATTCTTTACGTCCAGTCACATGGACCCATATTTTCTTTGTGGTTTATCATGTTCGGAATTTTTACTCAAAGACTTTAAGTATTCGACATGGATAAAAGAGGGCCCTTTTATATTATTCGGCGCTATGAAGAGGATGTATCCTTTTTATTGGGACAATACATGAATGATTGCTTAGGATGAATTTGCTCCGGTTGCATTCATAAAAATAAGTCACTTGTTGGAGTAATCTTTGACTATTCCTTGTTCATCGTTTTATCCTCCATCTTGTATATATATGTGTAGTTCTCCCATGGTCTGATTTTGAAATTTGTAAACTTAGGCACTGGTCTGGCCTTGCACTTGTCCTGACCTGGTTAGTGAATTCCCAATTTCAAAGTATTTTGATCTTCCATCAGTCTTATTCCTAAAAAGGAAATAAAGGGGGACAAGAAGCATTTTAGATGAAGACAACGTCTTAGACTCTTTTGATAAGATATTTTCTAGCCTTGACCCGGAATGTTCGTGGTTCCGAATAGTCACTGAGGGTCAGCGTAATCATCATTAAGTTTGGGTTAGCTATGCCTGTCATCTAAAAATATTAGTACAAATATATAAACAATTATAAAAAATGACCAAAGGGGATTACCAATCCGTGGCAAGTCCTTCATAAATAGTAGCGCTTCAAATATGTGATGTTCCAATTAGTCGGGAGCTGCTTTTTGTCCATGGCCTCTAATTCATAAGCTTCTTTACGACATGTCCCACGGATTTGTTACGAGCCTTCCTAGTTGGGACCAAGCTTTTCAGTGTTGAGCTATTGTGTTGTGAGAAATACCTTACGGAGGGCGTGATCCCCTACCTTAAAATGTCAAAAATTAGCTCTGCGGTTATAATATCTTTCGATTCTTTGTTTCTATGCAGCCACTCGGATTAGAGTCATCTCCCGACATCCTTCCACTAGATCTAAACTTAGTGTTTATTCCTCTTTGTTGGGTTTCTCGGTGTCATGTGCAAACCTTAGGCTCAATTTCCCTAATTTAATCGGGATTGAAGCTTCCTACACATAGACGAGTGAGAAGGGGTTTTCTCCCGTACTTATTTTCGACGTCGTCCGTTATGCCCAAAAAACTCCGGGTAGCTCCTCCGGTAATCTTCCTTTGGCATTTTCTAGACATTTCTTTAAGTTGCTTAGCATGAATTTGTTTGATGATTTTGCTTGGTCGTTCGCTCTAGGATGGTATCAAGATAAAGTTATCCTCTTGATTCCGATGAATTTGTTTGATGCTTAGCATGAATTAGTTTTCCACCCAACTAAGAACTCGCTCACCTTGATTCCGATGAATTGTGGCCCATTGTCACAAACTCTCTCTTTAGGTTCCCTGTACTGGCATATTATATTCCTCCATATGAAGTCTATTGCTTCATTTTATCAGAATTTTGAGAATGTTTTTGCTTCAACCCACTTAGTTAAATAATCGGTTAAAACTAGTAAAAGCTTTACCTGGCTCGGAGCTTGAGAAAGCGGTCATGTTCTGTCCATCCCCAATTTCATAAAATGTCCAAGGGGAAAGGATGGAATGTAATGACTCTACTGCTTGGTGTAGTTGATATGTGAAGCGTTGGCACTTATCACACTTTAACAAATGCTTTTGTGTCTTCTTCCATTCGAAGCCAAGTAGTAACTAGCTCTAATGAGCTTCAGGACGAAAGACCTATCTCCAGAATGGTTTCAACAATTCCATTCATGGACTTATATCATGACGTACTTTGTTTGTTTGAGTCTGAGGCACTTAGCTAAAGGGTAACTATACATCCTTCGGTATAGTTCCCCTTCAAAGAGGCAATACCGGGTTGCGCCTACCTTTTTAGCTGGCGTGATACTTTTCGGTATTTGGGCAGCGTATGGTTTAGCAAGTAGTTCATAAATTTGTTACTCTAGTCCCAAATTATATTGGCTATATTTACCTCATTCCTTCTTTGGTAGATGGCAAAATGGAATGGATAAACCACTGAATTGCTTCCTGAATAATCTATCTCTACTGCTGATCCGAGATTTGCTAGTGCGTTTACTTCGGCATTCTTGTCCCCTGGTATCTGAACGGATATCCATTTCTGAAACTGATCCACGAGCATTGAAATTTTTTAAGTTATTGTTATATCTAGGTCTCGTGCCATCTACGTTCCTTATATATTTGATTGATTATCATTAGGAGTCGCTTCTTAACTTGAGGTGTCCTGCACCGAGTCTCCCGGCTAACTCAGGACTTACAACTACAACCTTACATTTAGCGTCATTGTTAGTTATATGATGACACTTTATAAACTACCTTACCTTCTCTCTTGATGGAACAATGAGTACTATTCCAAGGCCGGACCCTCTAATGTTAGAAGACCCATCGGTAAAGAGAGTCTAGATTCTTTGAGCAATTTTGGAGGCAATAATAACTTCTTTTTTGGCCTTCGGAATGATATTTCTACTGAAATCGGCCACAAAGTCAGCTAACACCTGAGACTTGATGGCAGTACAAGGTTCGTATGATATATCATATTCACTAAATTCTACCGCCCACTTGGCTAGTCAACTTGAGAGCTCCGGTTTGTGGAGGATGCTCCATGATGGGAATGTCGTTACCACCAAGATCGGTTGGCACTAAAAATACTGTCTTAGTTTCCGGGTAGCCACTACTAAAGCTAAGGACAATTTTTCTAAGTGGGAATATCTTATTTTCGAATCTAATAATGATTTACTAACATAATATATAGGGAATTGCATACCTTTATCCCCTCGGACTAATGTCGCACTTACTGAGACCTTTGAAACCTCTAGGTAGACCAACAAATGTTATCCTTATTGCGGCTTTGCGAATAAAGGAGGCTTTTACAAGTCTCAGAGCGCCAGCTGATAATCCAGAATCCAGTCGAAATCCTTTCTCTTTTTCAACACCGAAAAGAACTTGTAACTCTTTTATGATGACCTTGAAATAGATCTCCCTAGAGCTATTATGCGACATGTTAACCGTTGCAATTCTTTTTTATTCGTCAAGATCATTGGTATTCTATCAATGCTTTGAGTTGATCCAAAATAACTTAAATTCCTCTGTTAGAAACAAGAAATCCTAAGAATTTCCTAGAGGCTAATCCGAATGCCCATTTTCTCGAGTTTAATTTCATATTGCATTATGGAAGGGTTGCAAATATTTCCTTAGGTGGCTTAAGTGATATGCTTCCTGAATCAATTTTACTAGTATGTCATTAATATAAACTTTTAAGTTTTCCAATATAATCCATGAACATTTGAGTCATTAAATGCTGATACATAGCCCCTGCATTCTTCAATCCGAATGACATCACATTATAATAATAAATCCCCTTTTTGTGATAAAGTAGTTTTTCTCTTGATCTTACAGATCTATTCTTATTTGGTAGTATCTGTAATACGTAGACAAAAAGCTTAACAATTCATGACCGATCATTACTGTTACACCCCATGTTTTCGTACGTGAAAGTACGCCATAAATAAATTAATGGAAGCTCGGGAATGAGATTATCTTGAGGTTACATGCATTTATGCTATTTATAACGAGCGATAAGTAAGTGCCGTGAAGGATAAAGGGTAAACGAATCGAAAAAAATAAATTTCGTCGAACTTTGGTATTTTGAGATAAATTACGGCCCGAGCTGAAATATCCGGTATTTATGGACTAATGCCATACAAGGTACCACATGACCATGATAGTAAGGTGTATAAGGTGTGTTAAAAGTGAGTAGTATTTTAAGTAATTTGAGATAATTCTTAATTATATAGATAATCGGATAATTATTAATTTTAGTAGGAGATTAGTGATTAAATTAAAGAGTTGGATAAAGTTAGACCCTCCCCACGTGGCAGCAAGCCACCCCCAAGAATTATGACTCTTTAAGTCATTTGATTATGTGGCAAACATTAAGATGTGGGAGTTGTAAAGAAAGTTAGATGCAGTGCCATTAAAATTATAAAGAACATCCGTATTTGTTTGGATTGCCACAACTTTATGAAGTTATCATCAAAGCTAATAGAAAAGGAAATTATTGTGAGAGATTCAAACCGTTTCCACCATTTTAAGAATGGGGCGTGCTCTTGCAATGATTACTGGTAGACTCTATATACCATGGTTATAGATCATTATTCTTCTATCAAATACAACAAGCATGGTAAGGCTAGAAGTTAATCACATATCCTTTTAATAAAGGAGGGCCATTTTAAGTCTTAAGAACATGAAAGTCACATATTCATTCTTAAGAATATGAGAGTCATATATCAGAATGTGAGATTGGGCAATTATAATGGAGTACGGTATAATCTTTATCAAAAATATCATACGGATATTTTCCTACTCCGATCTTGCCGTTACGTGTTGTCACAATTGACGTGTGTTAGAGGGATTATCAAGAGAATCGACTCAGGTATGTTAAGACTATCCCTTCTTTATTTTTGGCATGATCTATACGACACGAACGAAACGAGCAAATGCACAACTCCCATAAAGGACTCTATTCATAGAAATACTAGGGGTGTCTTTATTCTTGATTTTCCATGTGAATTATTATTATATCTTCTATTCACGGGTCTTAGAAAAATACGTATTTGATAAAGTTTATCTAACATGTATATTATTTTTATGACATTCCGAGAAATCATATTAACGTATTTCTTATGCATTTCATGCATTTATACAAGTACATTGACCCATGACTAGATGGCATTATGTACGCATATATATATATATATATATATATATATATATATATATATATATATATATATATATATATATATATATATGTATATGGGATATGGGAGAAAAGGTTACGACGTTATATACACACCACCACCTGATCAGCTGGTATACGTTGATGATTTGCCCACAGTGGCCAAAATGATATGATGGGATGCCCTCAGAGGCTTGATGATATTATGAACGCATATACCTATGCATGGTATGGTATTTATACGCATATCCATGACATTATAAAAAATGAAATAATTTACAGAGCTATGCAGACGTATATGTCGAGTCTTTTACTCCATGTTTCTCTCATGTCTATTATTTACTGATTTTCATTCCTTACATACTCGGTACATTATTTGTACTGACGTCCCTTTTGCCTGGGGACGCTGCAGTTCATGCCCGCAGGTCTCGATAGACAGGTCGAGAGTTCTCAAAGTAGGCAATCAGCTCAGCGGGAGATGTTGGTGCACTCCATTTATTCCGGAGTTGCTTATGTGGTCAGTATGATTAGGACATGTACTGATTAGTATGGCGGAGCCCTGTCCCGACCTTTATGACATTTATGTACTCTTAGAAGCTTGTAGACATATGTCGTGTACGTGAAAGATTGTACGGCCTTGTCGGCCTATGTTTTGAGTTTATAAATGAATGATGTTGGCCTATTAGGCTTGTATGTCATGTGTATATGATAATGTAATAAGAAAGATACATTACGTTGGTACTCAGTTGAGTAAGGTACCGGTTGCCCGTCGCGGCCCATCGGGTTGGGTCGTGACAAAAGTGGTATCAGAGTAGTTCTGTCCTAGGGAGTCTACAAGCCTTGTCTAGTAGAGTCTTGTTTATGGGTATGTTGTGCACCACACTTATAAGCAGGAGGCTACATGACATTTAGGACTGTTACTCTTTCTTCTTACTCTAGATCATGTGGTAGAGCTCAGTTGTAAGAACTCAATTTTCTAAACTTTGTTTTATTCATAATATGATGATGTCTGCATCTAGGAAGGCGGTTGGTAAGAAATATAGTTATGGAAGAGTTGAGTTAGAGGAGCTCGATTTTTGCATCATGCTTATGATGGATAAATATGAGGTATTCAACAGATCATGTGTGTACTAAGACGTGTAAGCTTCTTGATAAGGATCCCTAAGGTAGGAATGTCTATCCACTTATACGGTAAAAAAGAATAATAGAATCGGAAGGTAGACACAAGTTTCAGCAAGTAAAATAAGCAAGGTGAAGAAGGGTGGGAGGTACCCAGTTAATGAAGATTAACAGTATTTACAATTCAAGCAGAGAAATATGAGCATTTTTGAGTTACCTTCAACAATAACAGAAGTATGTACAATTGGCTATACCTATCTCATTTATGCCCTACAAGGCCTAACATAAGTAGTATAAGAGAAGGCAGGATATCAGGATCTAACTGGGGTTAGGGTAACCCAAAATGGTAAATGGATTGTTAGCGTTAGCTGACATTTCCGAAGGATATTACAGAGGTGCTAATAGATCTCCTTGTGAGACACCCAGAGGGTGCACTCTAAAATAGTACAACTAGATATGAATACTATAAAGATAGGCACTGGAAGCCAAGGAATAAATATTATCTTAGTGTAGCTCCCATCCCTAATGGAGAAAGAATGTTAGGCAACCCAAAGAGCCAGTAGATGGAGCAAGGGGAGATAAAAGCAAAAGAATGTCTTGTTCGAGTTTTCAGAATAAAGTGATAGACATAAATGCTAGCGAGAAACAAGAAGAGAGTTAATGAAGCATTATGAGTAAGATGTGATACATGGCTGACAACGGTAGATCAAAAAGATGACAGTATTACAGAGTCTATAGTCAAGTGAAGGAAAAGACGAGAGGTGACAGGCCTTGAGACAACAAAAGAGTATAGGCCATAAAGTCATATCCTCATTTAGAGAAGTAAGTTTGTGACTCCAACGCGACTACCAGAAGCAAAAGTTGGACCACAGAGTAATAGAAATTAGTATGGACTGGTGAACAAGATAAAATAAATATGAATTAGGGATTGAGTGATTTGATAATGGTCGGCATCATGAGAATTTCAGATTGCGCTCCGGTGATAATAGAATGGACAACAGAAGAAGATTCATGTGCCAGTTACACTAAGTGTCACCCTCGCGAGTAAGGAATTTCGTTATCCTTGGTACAGAAGGATTACCGCGAGGCGAATAAAGATCATCGATGATGTGGAAGGACGCCAAAGATGAAGGGGTAAAACATCTATACATAGATGATCGTAGCACTAAATCTTAAGTACTCCCCAAAAGGGGAGGGGGATATGGAGTGATGTGGCATTAAGTCAGAATTAAGTGGTTTTAATAACTATGGAATGGTAAAGGAAGAATGCGATAAACATGAGAAATGAATGAGATTACATTTATCCGAATCCTACAGTTATTCTACGATTCCAGAACATTATGCAAGCACGACGTCAAGGAAAGGAAGTAAGGGTTCCTACCCGAGATATTATTGATAGATAAGAAACTAGTGCAAGATGTAAGTTAAGACAAAGGAAATAACCAAAGAAAGATTACGCGGAATATTGATATGAGAATGAGCCAACGAGTAGTTAGTAGTTGATTCAGGAAGACCCTAGTTATGGTTAAACAAGAGGACACTGACAAATCAACAGATTGTGCAAGACGAACATGGTGAACCCCAACATGGGGAATTCAGTCTCGCAGATATGACATCGTAATCCTTGAGATATATTCAGATAGGAGATGGGGTAGTTAAAGGTAAATAAAAGAGAATGCCACTGGGAAGATAGTCAAAATATAAGTGCAGAAGCAAACCTACAAGCACAAGGGCATGGAGTTCAGTAACTACGGATAATTATATGTGAGTACGAACATCAAATCCTATCGAGTATACAATGTAATAAGCTCGTAGCCTTGCAAGAATCAGAGGGTCCTCCCAAAGTACTACAATGAAAGACTAGTTGAGGAAATAAGGACGAAGGCTTCAACCTAAGCACAGTGACCTAAAGAGGAAATGGTCTTGTAATAACAGTCTCACAGAAACATTGTATACACTCCATAAGAAAAAGGCAATTATCGTGGCTAATGAGCGGGAAATGAAACCAAAAGTAATATTTGAAACCTTATGAATTGAACAAAATTCCGGCATACGTGGGAACTAAGATGAGCTAAGTATGCACGCAACAAGGGGGCAGAAAGACCAGGAAACTTAATTGCTTACGTTTAAAGAAAGCTGAGATGGATCGAAAGGAATTATTCGATTAGTGATCCAGATTTAGTTACGTCATGAACGCACTTATGATTTCAGAATATTATACATGCAACATATATACTGACATTTATACAGTTGTAGAAGACTCTGGTATAAGTTAAAAGAAAAAATTGAGTCCAGGTCATGGACAAGGCATCGAATTGTTAGATGATGGTATCACGGATATTCCATAGCGTCTATGAAAGGTTAAAGTAATAACTCATACCATGAGCCGCAGATCAGAAGATAGCTTAAGCCTACATAAAGGTTAATCAGAGGGAAGAGAAGACTAAAGAGTTACATCAACAAAGTAAATCAGGAGTCTAATTATTGGACCCAGAAAATTATAGAAATCGTGATTGAGGACAGTGTAGAATCACCCTTAATATCAGAGGTACAAGAGAGATAGTATAACAACTGTATTCCATAACGGCTCTACGAGAAAATAATTAGAAAAGTACCAGCCTCATAAGAAGTAAGTACGAAGCTCCCACCGGATTGTGTATGCACCAGAGGTGCAAGTATTATAATAGATCTTCAAGTTATGGACGTGAATTATACATATGTGGAAGGGAGGTCATGAAAGAGATAGAAGATACAATGCGAGATTTTAAGGTAAGTAAGGTAAAGGTGAACAACGTACAAGATACTCAAAGGCAGAAGATCGTGAATAGTCCATGCTTCGGATAGAAGGATAGAAGCACTGGGATTCAATATCCAGGAATGATAGCAGCGTCGTCAGTGGCATACCTTCCACCCTATGGTTTCTAAGTACCGAGAGATCTAGTCAAGAGAATAAAGAAGAGTTAGACACGATGTAATATCTCGCTTGATGTTCCAGAATAACATAAGCAAATCTATGGTGCAAGCAAGTTGAAGGAATGTTGCGAATAATATAAATATATATGTATAGGTCGCAAGCTAAACTATAGTAAAGCGACAAAGTTTTATGACAGGAATAAGAATGAGAAAGGGCGAGTGAGAAGGTGACGAGAATGGATAAGTCCTCGGGATTAAACCATGAAAACAAGAGAGATAATGGTTTCTCTAAATTATAGAAAGTTCAGTACATCCTGAATGAACTCAAAGGAGTCTAGGACTAATAATATCTAGAAAAAAATGGAATGTTGCCCTGGAAGTGGAATGAGGGTGTGATTATGATAGATAAAGGATGACGTTTAGGCCTTCGACTAAGTAATGATTTGAAGAGGATTTCATGGATTGTACGGAATTTTAAGGTGAATCACATTGGGATGCTATAAAATACGATTATTGAAGTACATTATCCCCCCTAAGTGGATCAGGAAAATCACTTAAAGTATTCCTCGATGCAGCATAAGCCCTAGTGGCAATGTATTACGTAATAAGTTTCAAGTTATTGATGGAATATTGTAGATCAACATTGAGGTGAATCGACAATGGATGGGTAAAAGATACAAAGTACGAGATGAGATTAGACCATCATTCTTAAGATGGACAGTAATGAAGAAGCATTAAAAGACTTAGCTTTATGCATATAGGATAAGCAACAAGAGTTACTTGGAGTTTGGTCGCAGACCTCAGTAAAAATAAATCGAAGTAAGAATTACGGTATAGTATGGCCTACTTAGATGTAGTAAAGCTAATGACGCCAAGAGGGACAACTTGACATAATTTTGTATATGTTCACAAAGTGAGGCCTAGAGATTGGCTAAGAGCTAGAGGAAAGAGGAGAGAAGCGTCGCATATGAGCACATACAAAGTTAGAGTCGTACAGGCTGCATGATAGAAGGTAGCAACGGTTACGAGATTAGAAGGATTCCGACTGCAAGTCGTGGTGTGAGAAAGAGGCTTAAAAGGGGGAAATGCCCTGGCCATTGGATTTATTCAAAGAACAGTTGTCTAAATGGAAAGGAGAATAAAAAGTATTCGCAAGAGCTATGGGTTATGAGAATGATAAGTACATCAGTCAACATTCGAGGACAAATGTTCCAAAAGGGGGGAATAATGTTACACCCCATATTTTCGTACGTGAAAGTACGCCATAAATAAATTAATGGAAGCTCGGGAATGAGATTATCTTAAGGTTACACGCATTTATGCTATTTATAATGAGCGATAAGTAAGTGCCGTGAAGGATAAAGGGTAAACGAATCGAACAAAATAAATTTCGTCGAAGTTTGGCATTTTGGGATAAAATATGGCCCGAGCTAAAATACCCGGTATTTATGGACTAGTGCCATACAAGGTACCACATGACCATGATAGTAAAGGTGTACAAGGTGTGTTAAAAGTGAGTAGTGTTTTAAGTAATTTGAGATAATTCTTAATTATGTGAATAATCAAGAAATTATTAATTTTAGTGAGAGATTAACAATTAAATTAAAGAGTTGGATAAAGTTAGACCCTCCCCACGTGGCAGCAAGCCACCCCAAGAATTGTGACTCTTTAAGTCATTAGATTATGTGGCAAACATTGAGATGTGGGAGTTGGCAAAGAACGTTAGCTGCAGTGCCATTAAAATTATAAAGAACATCCGTATTTGTTTGGATTGCCACAACTTTATGAAGTTATCATCAAAGCTAATAGAAAAGGAAATTATTGTGAGAGATTCAAACCGTTTCCACCATTTTAAGAATGGGGCGTGCTCTTGCAATGATTACTGGTAGACTCTATATACCATGGTTATAGATCATTATTCTTCTATCAAATACAACATGCATGGTAAGGCTAGAAGTTAGTCACATATCCTTTTAATAAAGGAGGGCCATTTTAAGTCTTAAGAACATGGAAGTCACATATTCATTCTTAAGAATATGAGAGTCATATATCAGAATGTGAGATTGGGCAATTATAATGGAGTACGGTAAAATCTTTCTCAAGAATATCATACGGATTTTTTTCTACTCCGACCTTGCCGTTACGTGTTGTCACAATTGACCTGTGCTAGAGGGATTGTCAAGAGAATCGACTCAGGTATGTTAAGGCTATCCCTTCTTTATTTTTGGCATTATCTATACGACACGAATGAAACGAGCAAATGCACAATTTTCATAAATAACTCTATTCATAGAAATACTAGAGGTGTCTATATTCTTGTTTTTCACATGTGAATTATTATTATATCTTATGTTCATGGGTATCAGAAAAATACGTATTTGATAAAGTTTATCCGACATGCATATTAGTTTTATAACATTCCGAAAAATCTTATTAACGTATTTCTTATGCATTTCATGCATTTATATATCCCATGACCAGATGGCGTTATATACGTATATATTTATGTATATAGGATATGGAAAAAAGGTTACGGCGTTATATACGCACCAACACCTGATCAGCTGGTATACGTTAATGATTTGCCCACAGTGGCCGAAATGATATGATGGGATGCCCTCAGAGGCTTGATGATATTATGAACGCATATACCTATGCATGGTATGACATTTATACGCATATGCATGACATTATAAAAATGAAATGATGCATAGAGCTATGCAGACGTACATGTCGAGTTTTTTACTCCATGTTTCTATCATGTCTATTATTTACTAATTTTCATTCCTTACATACTTGGTACATTATTTGTACTGACGTCCATTTTCCCTGGGGACGCTGTGTTTCATGCCTGCAGGTCTCGATAGACAGGTCGAGAATCCTCCAAATAGGCGATCAGCCCAGCGGGAGATGTTGGTGCACTCCATTTGTTTCGAAGTTGCTTATGTGGTCAGTATGGTTAGGACATGTACTGATTAGTATGGCGGGGCCCTGTCCCGATCTTTATGATATTTATGTACTCTTAGAGGCTTGTAGACATATGTCGTGTATGTGAAAGATTGTACGGCCTTGTCGGCCTATGTTTTGAGTTTATAAATGATGATGTTGGCCTATTAGGCCCGTATGTCTTGTGTATATGATAATGTAATAAGAAAGATACATTACGTTGATACTCGGTTGAGTAAGGTACCAGGTGCCCGTCGTGACCCATCGGGTTGGGTCGTGATAATTACGTTTATTAGTTTATCAACATATGGCAACGGGGAAGAGTCTCCAGGGTATGCTTTGTTCAAGTTAGTGTATTCGATACATACCCTCTATTTTCCATTCTTCTTTAGTACTATGACCATATTGGCTAACCGATCTGGATACTTAACTTCCCCAATTGATCCTATTTTCAGAAGCTTGGAGACCTCCTTTTTGATATTTTAGAGAGGTTCACATTTTCTCTTCTTCTGCTTGACTGGAGGATACTGCGGGTCTATGTTAAGCTTATGAGTTATCATCTTGGGTGAGATACCTGCCATATCAATATGGGACCAAGCAAAACAATTTGCATTAGCCCATATGAATTTTGTTAGCTTGCCTTTGAGTTAAGGTCAAGGCCCAAACCAATGTAAGCCTTTCTGTCTGAGAAATCGATTAAGATAATGATCTCTTTTAACTCTTATATAGTAGATTTGGTAGCATTCGTCTCCTCCAATTCTATTGTATCAGGAATATCAATGTCTGGGTGCTCAACTATGCTTGTGCTTTCTTTAGCTGTGGGGTTTGTGGCTTTGTGCAATCCTTGCTACTTTGATTTCTATTCGGACCCATCTTTAGTTTGTATGTTTGCCACAACTATTGAATTACATTTTATGGCTTCTCTTTATCCTCCTCAAATTTCTCAGATTCCCCACTTAGTTGGGAATTTGATGACTTGGTATAGAGTGGATGGCACAACATCTATGTTGTGAATTGTAACGTTCCGACCGGTTGTTTTGAGCTTTAGTATTTTGTTCAGTTGTTTGGGGTCTTGAGTGGATTCATATTGTGTATTATGACTTGCGGGCATGGTCAGTTTTGGTTTTCGAGTGATTCAGGATTGATTTGGAAGAATGATTCTCATTTTAAAAGATTAAGTTGGAAATGTTAGCCAATATTTGAATTTTGTGAAAATGACCTTGGAACGGAGTTTTGATGGCTCTTGTAGGTTCGTATTTTGATTTTGGACTTGGGCATATTTTTAGAATTGAATTTGGAGGTTCCTAGGTTGATTTGACTTGTTTTGCCAAAGGTTGGGACATGGAATTGCTCCATTTTGTTATATAAAACTTTTCTGCAAAGTTTGGCGTCATTCCGAATTGATTTGATAGGAATCAGACGCGTGGTTGTGTTTCTAGAAGTAGTTGAGTTTCATTATATATTTCATGTATTTTGAGGTCCGATTCATGGTTTTGGATGTTATTTTGGTATTTTGGTCATGCGAACGAGTTCGTATTATGTTTCTAGTCTTGTGTGGATGTTTGGTGTGGAACCCCGAGGGCTCGGGTGGGTTTTGGACGTGTTTAGGATTGTTTTGGCCATGTTTATGGTTGCTGGTGCTTGGAGGATGTTGCAGGTCTCGCAAATGCGAGACACTGTTTGCATTTGCGAGGTGGGCTGGGGGATGACTTTTATCGCATTTGCGATCACATGATCGCTTTTGCGAAGGGCCTGACTTCGCAAATGCGAAGTCAGGGTCACATTTGCGACTTTCCCTGCGTTCATTAGCCGTTGCATTTGCGAAGAATTGTACGCATTTGCCAAGGTTCGCATTTGCGAACCCTGGGTCGCATTTGCAACTTCTGCATCTGAACAAAAGGGCTGAAAATGGGACTTAGCTTCATTTTATCATATTCTAGAACCCTAGACTCGGTAGGAGGCAATTTTGAGGAACGATTTTCCCATACAACTATTGGGTAAGTGATTTTGATCAATTTTCAATTATATTACATAATTATGTATGAGATTTAACATCTAAATCATGAGAATTGAAGGAAAATTTTGGGGATTTTTGTTTATGTTTTGAAAAATAAAAATTTGAGATTTGAGAGTCGAAATGGACTCTGATTTAAAAACAAAACACATATATGGACTTGTAGGGTTATGGGTAGTCGAGATCTACCCTTAGACCCGGGTTTTGACCGGGCGAGCCCGAGGTTGACTTTTGTTGACTTTTGAAGAATTGTTTAAAGATCTTAACTTTATATATTGGAATTTGTTTCCCTGGCATCGTTTGATGTTATTAAGTTAATTTTTGTTACATTTGATCCGAGCGTAGGCGAATTTCAGAGGAAAAGTATTTTAGAGTATTGATTGAAGGCTTTTGAGGTAAGTATCTTGCCTAACTTTGTGCGGGGGAACCACCCTGTAGGATTTGGTTTGATTGCACTATTTGAATTAGGTGAAAGATGTGTACACGAGGTGACGAGAGTGTACACGGCCTTATATGTTGAAATTGACTAGTTTAGACTCTTAGGTTTTTTATATGCATTTAATCGACGTTGTCATATCATGTTATATCTTCCATTTTCAAGTTTACTCTTATATGCTTTAATTGAATTTGTTACCTCTTTTATTGTCATGTACTCTCTTTATTGTTGAGTTATTCTTATTTGAAGTTTTCACTACATGTTATCTGTTTCATTGTTGAGCTTATTCTTGCTTTTCATTGTGTTATTTTAATTCTTGTATTGATTTACTTTCCGTACTCTTGTATTATTGTTGTTGTTCTTGAACTCAGTGTTGTTGAGTCGTGGGCTATGTATTGTTGTGGTATTGGTATCATTGTTATGGAAATGTTGTGGCATATGAGCACGTGTAGTGCGAGTTGTTATGTTGTGGTTGTGTTCTTGGCACATGCGGTCCTGTTGAGAGGATTGTCAGGGTGTTCTGCATGAGATTCTGTCTTGCTATTGTTATGATTGAAATTGCACATGCGACGAGACAAGGGGGGCTATATACATATGTTGGGTTTGCGCATATGGCGAGACAAAGTGGGATAATTATTGATGCGTATGTGGTGAGACAAGACGAGCATTTACCTTATTGTTGTGCACGCGGCGAGATAAGGGAGGCTATGTCAGGGATGATATGTGATGGCCTGGGGGCATATTATTGATGATTTTTGCGTGATGATGTGATGTTCTTTGTGTGTGTCATGCATATTACGTGACTTGTGGTGTTTTTTCCAATATGCTACTCGATGTCTCCGATATTACTTGTTGACTTGGACTGTGATAGTACAATTACACATGCATACACCGTAAAATATCATTTATACCAGTTTAGGAGTATGAAACTTGATATGCTATGATCATGTACATGTATTCTTGTATATCCGCTTTCTCTGCGATATGGTTCGATTGATAGCATGTGACAACGCCGGGCGGATTGTGATATTGACTTGTGACCACACCAGACGGATTGGGATAGTGAACCTATGATCATGCCGCATGGATTGCGATATTAGCACGTGAGTGGTCAGTGCGGTTGTGTTTGATAAACATAGGCACGAGGTGCTATATGTATATGCTTCATGGTATGGGACTCGTGATATGTGATTATGAGGTGTGAAACCTCGGGGTGGTTCTTGTGTAAACCTTGTGATAGAATGGTAAGAGTATTTGGTTGTCATTTGTTTTCCTTAATTGACTTCACTAGTACTTTAATGGTGTTCTAATTACTTGCTGTGTTATCACCTGTTTACTCCTTGTTGCTATTTGTTGATTCTTCTTTTCATTGCTAGCCTTATAATGTTATTCTTTCCATGTTTAGCCTTACATTATTATTTGTTCCTCTGTTCCAGGTTATTATGTCTAGTAGGTGTCTTGACTTGAACCTAGTCACTACTCCACCGAGGTTAATCTTGATACTTACTGGGTACTGTTGTGGTGTACTCATGCTATTTTTTTGTACATTTTTGTGTAGATTGAGGTACCTAGGAGTGTGCCAGTTTTTAGCTAGCTGTTGGAGATTTTCTACGGAGACTTCAAGGTATACCTATCATTACGCTCGCATGCCTCGGAGTCACCTTATGAAGCTTTTGGGTCGTGACATGAATCCGCAGTCTTCCTAGGATGATGTTGTAGGCTATGACCTAGAATGGAGTTTTCTTGGATGCCCATTCTGTAAAAGTAATTAGAATGATCTCACCTTGGGTTTTCTCATTGGAGTTGTTGAATTCGGAGAGAAAACTTGATTCCAAAATGACTTGATCTGCCTGTTGCATCTCTTCAACGACCCGTAACTGGATGACATTCGTCGAGCTTCCTGTATCAATTAAAGCTCATTTAACGTCAGTACCAGAGACTCATAGTGTATTACCAGTGTATTATTGTGTGCCATTATTAGTCCATTTGCATCTTCATCATCGAAAGTGATGCTTTTCCCTACCAGTGTCTCCCGGCTACGCTTCTCATGTCTAACCGAAATCGTGTCGAATTTCCTTGCCATTATGAATGTAACTCCATTGACTTCTTCACCTCCGAAGAAAACATTGACTGTCCGCTTAGGTGACCGGGCTCAGGGAGGCCTTTCTGTACTTCGATTTTCATGTAGGATTGCTTTCCCTTCTCGCTAAACAACTCCGTGAGATATCCTTTCTTCAGAATGTATTCTACCTCAATTTGTAGAATTCTGCAATCTGCAGTCTTATGCCTATAATCATTATGGAATTCACACCAAAATTCTTGGTTTCTCTTACTAGGATCGAACCTTATTTATTTAGGCCATCTCACTTTGTCGCCCATATCCTCAAGCGGGTCCAGAGTAGGGTTCATAATGGTTTCTCGGGCTTTTGCGGTCGGGCTCCACTCGCATGGATGAGCTTTTTGGGTGTTCCATATGCCTACTGTTTTCCCTATATTCGATACTTGCCCGAAGCATAGTGTCTTCCTCAATTAAAAGCTTGGTATTGTACATGTTGTTCACATCATTCCATATCGTCAGGGGAAATCCTTGGATACTTTCCTTTAGTCTTGTCGTGGCTTACGAACTTCTCTCATCCAAGTTCTTTGCAAAGGACATCGTGGAACAATTGTCTATTATGGAGGGTAGTAGCATCATTTCCCTTTGGAACCGGTACATAAACTCTATGAGCAATTTCGTATTTTTTTGTTGGATTTTAAGAAAATCTTCCATCCGCTTCTCCACCTTCTAAGCTCCAGAGTGTGCTTTGACAAAAGCATCTGCAATGTGAGCAAACGAGTCAATAAGATTTTTGGATAAAAGAAAATACCAGGTCAACGCCTCTTTTTAAGTGTCTCTTCGAATTTCTTCACGAGCACTGATTTGATCTTGGGCTTTGTCAAATAATTTCCTTTGACTCCGGTTGAAGGCTATAACATGATCTCTAGAATCTGTCGTTACATCATACTTCAGTATATCTAACATTTTGAACTTCTTTCGTATAGGTAGCGCTGTTGCATTTGGTTTCCACGGTTGCTAGGAGTACTTGTCAATATTGATCCCTTTGATAATAAGGGAAATGCATAGGATCTAATTGGTTCACTTGTTCTGCTCCTTAATTTTTTTCAACAGAGTTTCCTGTTAGAGTTAAGATATAATTTTACAAATCCGTATTACATGTGGTTCCCGAACTGCCTGCTCTCAGTTTCTATAGGAAGCCTTCTAGTTCTGGAGTTTTCGAGGATAGAGTTCGGGATTACAGCAATCGGCTCTAGACATGGTGAAGGGACAGTAGGGAGTTACAGCGTTTGCATTTCTAGTTAGGGCCAGTAACACCTCTTCGAACGGACTATTCCAAGCCTGCTATTGTGTTATGAAATTCTCCATGATTTTTTCCAATCCATGCTGGTCCGCCTCTGCTAGTAGATCTTTTGGGAGAAGCCTCCTGGATAGGTATGATGAAGCTCCAACGCTCTACTTATCTGGAACGCCTCCTAATGGCAATGCTTGATTTACTTGTCATTGTGGGTTGATTGGCTGATTATAGTTAGGTCCAGACATAGAGTTCCTTCAATCAACACCAAGTAAGTGAGGTCAAAAGAGAATTAAGAAAACTAAGAAAAAGACAACTATGCTTTGAATTGAACGCATAATTATTTGGGTTCACGGTGGACACCAAACTATTTAACCTAAAGTCAGTTGAAAGGCTAAACAAGTTAAATTTGTAAAGTTAAGCCTCAAGCTGTAAGTTGATAATCGTTAATATGAAACAAGAAAAAGATGATGATAACAACAAGATGAACAGAAATTGAATTAAAATAAAAGTGAGGATAGCCATGATCTCTTATTGAGTAATCTTCAAGGCTAAACAAAAGTTGACTGAAGCTTTGTATAGTAATTGTATATTCTCGGTGATTATGCGTAAAAAGGAATTAAGCGATTTACAAGTATGAGGATAGGAATATTTTTACTACCGTATAAGTGTAACCGTCCTCCTAATATAATGGCTAGTCATTATTGGAAGTATGTGCGTCATCGTCAGTTATGGTGTCGTGAGGCGTGATAATCTGGTGCAGTTATGGGTGAACACCGCATATCTTGAAATTCAGTATCTCTGGAGTCAGCACCTGTCTGCGCCCCTGCAGGTTCCCGGGAATTGATTTTGAGATGTCTCTTCCTGTTTAACCGAAAAATGGATAGAGTTAAATTTGTACGTAGTTATAAGGGTATGTGGTATAACTCGACACAAATCATAAGAATAAATAGAAATATCGAGTGGTGACTGTAGAGAATGAAAAATAAACAAGGATGGAAAGAAGATGATTTAAGGATTGAGCAAGATGAGTCAATCTATGAAGCTAAAAAAGGATAATTCTTCAATATGAGAGTACATGATATTTGAGTTACAATATAAGCAAAACTTGATCTCTACAGAAATAATAACCAATCCCTTTATAGTGGAGGGATCCTATTTTAGATACAATTAAAAATACATAGTAGGAGACCCATGATAAATCAGTATTTCCATAATTCTTGCCAAGATTCTCTCTCCTAGTGCGGTTGCAATGGCTCTTGTCTATGAGCTCGATATTATCTCGAGCTCGATATCGACTCAAGCTCTCGATCTTGACTTGAGCTCGATTCTGATTCAGAGCCTTGTATTGATTCGGGGACAGTGTTGGTCGGTCTCTGCCTCGTAAGATCGATAACTTCATCATAGTTCGATTTGGATTCGAGCTCGATAATGATATCGAGCTCGACATTGATCTGTCCCTAAGGCTCGAAGCTTGATGACTTGACTTCGGACCTCAACCTAATCTTCGATCCAATGCATTACCATTTCGACCAGTTCGTACGAAGGATTAATCGGTTTTTACCATATACAGATAGTTCCCTCGTTTCTTGGGAAGGATGTAGCGAGAAACGACATGATTTTTCAATGGTACGATTAGATATATACTGATATTTGCATCGAGTCCGATCATGACGTGTGTGATAGCTGTCCCGTCGGTTCAGCTTACCTAGGCAGTTAATGCGTGTCAGACGATGGTCGGCCATTACCGAGATTGAACTTCCATTACTCTACCTATAAATAACCCCCTTTTTCACTTTTAATCACTTTTACATCTCCAAACTCTAAATTGTCTAACTTCTTTCTCACACCTTCTGAATTCATTCACAAATCTATGATTCTTCTCTGCAAAATCCTTTTTCAAAAACACCAAATCTTTGTCACCTCCTATTCTCGATCTTTAAATCCAAAAATGGAGAAAACATCAAAAACCATTCCTCAGAAAGAGAAAGCTTCTTCTTCACAGCCTGCCGCCGACAAAACACCGGTAGAGCCACGGCATGAGGAGTGTGTTCCTGGGGTGTGTGTTCGTACCTCTGATTTTAAGGTCGATAAAGACTCATCGGTTCCCGGCCGATGTGAGCCAGTATCGAGGTATATGTGTTCGATAACCGAGAGGCACCTCAAACAACTAAAGAAAGATTGCAATTGGGAGAATAAAGAAATAGTAATCTCGTCTTCTGAATAAGATATCACCACTTAGGTGAAAGGGTTTTTAAGTGTGTACACTTACCCTTTCACGTTAGGTCCCCTCGACCCCGTTATTATAGATTTCTGTCATCAATACCAAATAACCCTAGGCCAGATCCATCCTTCTTTTTGGCGGATCGTTATTTTGATCCTTTATTTCGTGAACAAAATCGAGGGGATCCCCTTCACCCTCGACTATCTCATCCGATTGTACTGCCCTTGCCTCTTTCGAGGAGGGTTAATAAAACTTCAGCGTCGGGCTAACAAGGTTCTATTCTCGAGCATAGACGAGGACAGGGATTGAGGCTGGATGGGCAAGTTCGTTCGAGTAAGGACTTTGGACCTGATTCCGACTGAAAAGATGCCTTTTCCCGAGCAGTGGAACATGAAGCGTAAGTGTAATTCTGCTATTATCTCCTATTTTGCCCTTTCATTTCTTTTCTCATTGATATCCTCTTTTGTGATGCAGTGGTTCCCTGGATGCCCGGTGTAGTGCCTGATCTCAAGAACTGGGTACGAGATCTAGCTTCGACCTCCAGATACGCCGAGCGCTCATGGCGTGATTTGTCAAAGGGCCGATAGGAGGCCAAAAATCATGGTAAGCCCCTTTCTTGTATTTTTGGTAGTTCGAACAAAATTCTTTCCATATACTTAAATCAATTTTCCTATATGTAGGTGTGGGAAAAGATGCGGTTTTGAGGCCCTCATCCATCGAGGAAGAGGCTTCGGCCTCTGTTCCAAAGCCGGTGAAGGATAATAAGAGAAAAAAGAGCCTCCGCTTCCGAAGATCCAAAACCGAAGATGAGGATGGCTCGTAAGTTGAGGAAGAATACCATTCCTTTGACCGTAGAATCAAATCTGCATCTAAGGGATGAAGACGAAGAAGAATAAGAAGAAAACGACGGGTCCGTGCTGGTGGCTCGAATGAAGAAAATCACCGATGCCCCAAAGGCAACTAAATCGATGGTGATTTATAAAGCTCTGCCTCAGACTGAGGAGATATCGGAGGAAGGTTCAGGCAGAGTCCTCGAATCATCAGAGATTGAAGATGCTTCCCACCGAAGTCAACAAACGGTGGGTATATCAGTAGGGGCCGGTCCTGAAGCTCTCCAGATTGAGGAGAACGCCCCAAGATAGTCGCTTAGGGCAATAGTAATCGGAGACTCGCCCACTCTCCCTGCCTTTTCTGAAGGGGCAATTTAGGAAGTCAAGATTTAGGGGCCCTCGAGATGAACCGGTCTCATGAAGGGGAGGACCCCTTCTGCAATTTGTTTACTGGGGTCGAGGACGTTGCTGGCCCTAGGGATGTGTCGTGCCTTTTCTGTGAAGTGCAACAAGATCTAACTCCCTTTGTTGATACCACTTTCATGTTTGCTATTCTTTTCTAACTTCTTTTCTTCTTTCTTCGTAGGCCGCAACCGTTCATCGAGAAACGTGTTCTCGGTCTCACGGAGGAGAGGAACTCCTTTAAACTCATCTTCGGACAAAGGGAAGAAGAAATCAAGGACCTCCGTTCTGAATTGGCTAAGGCTCAACAAGACCAGATCGACCTGACCGAGCAAGTAATGGTAATCTTAAAAACCCATGGGTTCGATTCTAGAATAGTGGCTAATATTTTGATCTCACAGCTGCAACAGAAGCTCGAGGTTATTGGGAAGCTTCGTGAACAGGTCGATATGATAAAGGCAGAGGCCTTGGCATGGAAAGATGTCATGGACCGTTATGCCACAGAAAAAAAAACTACTCGAGCCCAATTATCATCGGCCGAAAACCAACTTCGAAGCATGAAGGAGAAAATCTCGGTTCAAGCAAGAAGAATAGAGGAGCTAGAGGCTCGGTTGGCCTCCGAACTTGCCAAGGACAAATCTGACGCTGAGATGGCAAAGGCCGATGCAGATGCATTTGTGGCCATTTATCAGACTGATGCTGAAGTAGCTCAGGTGTAAGCAAGAGAGGCAGCTGAGACCGCCAACACTCGAGCACATTGGGTTGCTGAACTTGCTAAATGCCAATCTCGGAGGGAGACCCTCGAGGAGATCCACACTCAAGGTTTCGATCTCTCCGAAGAGATAAAAAAGGCTAAGGAGCTCGAATCCGATGATGAAGCCTTGGCTTCTGATGATGACGATGATGGGATCAAGAGCGGGTCCGAGACCGGGGAGGAGCCCAATGGAGAAGAGATCTCCCCCGGAGATAACCAAAAAACTTAGCCCTTAGTTTCCATTTCGGACATTGTAAACAATCCTGTAAATAATCTTGTATATATATATATAAATATCTTTTCTTTTCTCGACTTGTCTCTGTTTTATTTTCTGCCTTGTGAACATTTTGTTTCATTCATGCCTTATGAAGGTTTTCATAAGTCTTTAGGCAATTTGATCGAATTTGGACCTTGTAGCCTTTATAACTAAGTGAGTGCTTGCTCAAACTTGAAATAGGGTAGCCTGTAGGCTTTAGTGGTCGAGCGAGTGATTGGAACTCGAAGAAATGTAGCCCGTAGGCTTAGTAGTTGAGTGAATGAATCGAACTCGAAGTAATGTAGCCCGTAGGCTTAATGGTCGAGTTAGTTCTTGCTCGAACTCGAATTAAGAGTAGCCCGTAGGCTTAGTAGTCGAGTGAGTTCTTGCTCGAACTCGAAATAAAAGTAGCCTGTAGGCTTAGTAGTCGAGTGAGTGCTTGCTTGAACTCGAAATAAAAGTAGCCCGTAGGCTTAGTAGTCGAGTGAGTGCTTGCTCAAACTCGAAATAAAAGTAGCCCGTAGGCTTAGTAGTCGAGTGAGTGCTTGCTCAAACTCGAAATAAAAGTAGCCCGTAGGCTTAGTAGTCGAGTGAGTGCTTGCCCGAACTCGAAATAAAAGTAGCCCATAGGCTTAATAGTAGTCGAGTGAGTGCTTGCTCGAACTCGAAATCAAAGTAGCCCGTAGGCTTAGTAGTCGAGTGAGTGCTTGCTCGAACTCGAAATAAAAGAAGCCCGTAGGCTTAGTAGTCATGTGAGTGCTCGAACTCGAAGTAAGGTAGTCCGTAGGCTTAATAGTCGAGTGAGTGCTTGCTCGAACTCGAAATAAAAGTAGCCCGTAGGCTTATTAGTCGAGTGAGTGCTTGCTCAAACTCGAAATAAAAGTAGCCCATAGGCTTAGTGGACGAGTGATTGCTTGCTCAAACTCGAAATAAGAGTAGCCCGTAGGCTTTAGTAGTCGAGTGAGTGATTGCTCGAACTTAAAAATAAAAGTAGCTTGTAGGCTTACTGGTCGAGTGAGTGCTTGCTCGAACTCAAAATAAGAGTAGCTCGTAGGCTTAGTAGTCGAGTGAGTGATTCGAACTCGAAGTAATGTAACCCGTAGGCTTAATGGTCGAGTGAGTGCTTGCTCAAACTCAAAATAAGAGTAGCCCGTAGGCTTAGTAGTCGAGTGAGTGATTCGAACTCAAAATAAGAGTAGCCCGTAGGCTTAGTAGTTGAGTGAGTGTTGCTCAAACTCATTGACTTTTCGGTTGGCAGTCCCCGATTTATGGGGTAATGGCCGGCCCTTAAGCCTGCTTGCATAATAAATCTTGAAATAGAGGAATTTTTCTTGGATATAAGATATCGGTAAAGAGGAAATTTGTCTTATAAGTCATTATACATGTGCTCATGTTTTGTGTCAGGGTTCGGGCCAACTATATGAGCATGGTTCGTTTTGACCATTTGGCTCTTACAAATTTTTTTATCGGAACCCTGTTGTTATAGAGTAACTTTGTTGCATCGAACTTGATATATTTGAGGGGTAATGCCCCCCAGTATTCGAGGTTGATTGTAAAGAGACCTCGGATACTATTGAATTGTTCTAAATTAGAACGATCAATGGTTGATTCATTAAAAACTTTGCCGAAAAAGCCCATTCGGGATAAAATCGGTCTAAGGGAAAAAGAGTGCAACGCGTGCTTTCAAACCTAGAGCTTCGTATTGAATGATCTATCCTTGTTCCTGATCGAACTCCTGCAAGGGTTAGTTTTGAAATATAAACGAACATGGGAGGGTCGTACCTTAGCAGTAATATCATTTTAGGTGCGACACATTCCAACTGCTTGGTAGTTGTTTGCCGTTTATAATACCGAGCTTGTAGGATCTTTTACCGATGTTTTCGAGAACCTGATATGGTCCTTCCCAATTTGGACCCAGTTTTCCTTCATTTGGATTTCGGGTGCTAAGGGTGACTTTCCTTAGCAATAAGTCCCCGATTTTAAAATGGCGAAGATTGGTTCTTCGATTATAGTACCTTATGATCCTCTGCTTTTATGCGGCCAATTGGACGAGAGGAGCTTCTCGTTTTTCATCCAATAATTCGAGGCTAGTATTCATAGCCTCGTGATTTGACTCTTATGTTGTATATCGAAACCTGGCACAGGGTTTCCCGACTTCGACTGGGATCAAGGCTTCGGAGCCATATACTAAGGAGAACGGGGTTGCCCTCGTACTAGATTTCGATGTTGTTCGATATGCCCAAAGAACTTCGGGTAGAATTTCTCTCCATTTTCCTTTAGCGTCGTTCAACCTTTTCTTTAGGTTTTGAATGATAGTCTTATTTATCGATTCGGCCTGTCCGTTCCCACTAGGGTGATACGGTGTTGATAATATCCTTTTTGTTTTGTGGTCTTCGAGGAATTTCGTCACTTTGCTGCCGATAAATTGTTTCGCATTGTCACATACTATTTCGGTGGGTATCCCAAATCGACATACGATGTGATCCCAGATGAAGTCTATAACCTCTTTATCCCTTATTTTTTCGAACGCCTGTGCTTCAACTCATTTAGAGAAATAGTCAGTCATAAATAAAATGAACTTAGCTTTACCTGAGGCTGATGGCAGAGGGCCAACGATATCCATTCCCCATTTTATGAATGGCCATGGGGATAGGACTGAGTGAAGTTGCTCTCTGGTCTGATAGATCATTGGTGCAAACCTTTGACATTTGTCATATTTTTGAACAAACTCCTTTGCATCTTTGTCCATATCGATCCAATAATATCCTGCTCTGATTATTTTTCGGGCTAATGAATCGGCACCGGAATGATTTCCACAAGTACCCTCGTGAATCTCACGTAGGATGTAGTCTGTATCTCTTGGACCTAAGCATACTACCAATGGTCCATCGAATATCCTTCAGTATAATGTTCCATATACAGACAATGTGAATCGAGCAGCTTTGGTTCGTAGGGCCCTCGAATATTTAGGGTAAGATGGGAGCTTTCCGTTCTCCAAGTATTCGATATACTTATTCCTCCAATCCCAGGTTAAGCTTGTAGAATTTATCTCGGCATGACCTTCCTCGATCACGGACCTCGAGAGTTGAACGACAGTCCCCGAGCTGATCTCATCTTCCTCGACCGATGACCCCAAATTTGCAAGTGCATCGGCCTCACTATTTTGTTCTCGGGGTATATGCTGTAAAGTCCACTTTTTGAAACGGTGCAAAGTTACGTGTAGTTTGTCCAAATACATTTGCATCCTATCCTCTCGTACTTCAAAGATTTTTTTACTTGATTTACCACCAGTAAAGAGTCACACTTGGCTTCAACGACTTCTTCTCCCAAGCTTTTAGCTAGCTCGAGACCTGCAATCATGGCCTCATACTCGGCCTCGTTATTAGCCAACCTAGTAGTTTTGATAGATTGCCTAATAGTGCTACCCGCAGGTGGCTTTAAAACGATGCCTAGCCCGGACCCCTTCACGTTCGAAGCCCCGTCTGTGAAAAGGGTCCATACCCCCGATGACGTACCCGATTTCAACAAAAGTTCATTGTCGACTTCGGTACGAGGGTTGGCGTGAAATCGGCCACGAAGTCCGCTAAGATTTGAGACTTGATGGCCGTCCGGGGTTGATATTCGATATCGTATCCACTGAGTTCGACGGCCCATTTGGCCAATCGGCCTGATAGTTCGGGCTTGTGTAAAATATTACGAAGTGGGTAAGTGGTTAATACGCATATGGGGTGACATTGAAAGTATGGTCTTAACTTTCTAGAGGCGCTTATCAGTGCAAGTGCCAATTTCTCTAAGTGTGGATATCTAGTTTCTGCTTCCCCAAAGGTTCGACTTACGTAATAAACGGGAAATTGCATAACTTGCTCTTCTCGAACTAGGACACCACTTACCACAATTTCCAATACTGCCAAGTATAAGCAAAGTTTCTCATCTACTTTTGGAGTATGAAGCAGTGGTGGGCTCGATAGGTGTAACACCCCGGAAAAATATTTCGAAGTGTTTTAAGACCATTAAGAAGATTGGCAGGTGCTAATTATATTAATTAGGGTATGAACAAGACTGATAATTTGAGTGATATTAATTGATGATGATAATATATGTATGATGTGCATTAAGAATGGTTTATGGTCTAAGAAGAGCCCTAAGGCTAAGTCAAGTTGAAAATTATATGATGGGATAAAATTTCAAGTGAGTTTGCACAAGATCTAACTTTAAACGAGCATAACCCTCAGGATAGGAAGACTTATATGGTGTATAACCTATCCAATTCAAGCTCCTTGAATCTAGGTTTCAACGCATCAAACCGTTTATCATTTGGATATGTACACAGAAAGTTATGGCCATTTAACTGGACATGTGTCATATGCACGACCAAATCCGTGGCCGCGGACGTGGGAACTCATTAAATAATCCCGAGGCCGGGAATAGAGAGGGGTTAAGCCATTTTGGCCAAATCTGATATTTTTAAAGTGAGAGAGAGAGAGAGTGTGTGTCCTAGAGTAAGAAGGTGTTCTTCAACAAATGTCCCTTTGATTCTCGCTCAAATCTTTGGAGATTAACAAGGAAAACTCACTAGATCTTCATCCTAGAGGTAAGATTCTACACCCTAACCCTCAATTTCGAATTTTGTGTAGAAATGGATAATTAGCAAGATAATATTTGGGCATGAGGGTTGTTTATTTTACATGCATGTGTTATCAAAGAGTGTAGGAAGATTGTTGAGTTAAAAATGGTAAAGATTGGGTTGTGGGATGATGGAATCCTCCATTAAAGGACCTTGAAACCTTAATGCATAGCTAGTGTTTGATAAAATATACAAATGAGCTAGAACCATGATCATCTTCCTAATTTTGGTTCAATTTGTTATATTTCTAAAATAGATTGAAGTTGCTAAGAATAACGGAACATTTAGAGTGTAAGGAAGCTCAAGTGAGGTATGTTGGCTAAACTTTCTCTCTTGGAATCGAACTCCATAATGTTCCCGTGAGTTTCAAAGTATGGGTAGCGTATTAAAATGTTGTGGCTTTGAATCGTATTTTAAACGAAAGCTAGTATGCCAAATTGTGTGAGAAAATCTCAATATTCTTTAGACTCTTAATTGCTTATATGTGTACCTAAAGTCTTGGTTGGAAATGTATTATTGTTGATAATCTATAAAGATGGTTGGAAGTGAAATCAGTGAATTGAGAATATAAAGTGTGGCCAACGTGCCAATAAAGAAAGTTATACTTATGGCCAATGGTGCCAAGGATGTGAAATAATGTGAGAAAGATTATGAAATGAGCATTGACTCAACTATTCCAAAATTGACTTCGATAATATAATTGGCCAAAAGCTTATGAACTCAAGTGATGCCAATATGTGGCTGTTTTAGCTAATGTTATGCTTTGTAAGTATTTATCAATGTGTTTTGTGTTCTTATATGTTCGTGAGTAGAAATTGTGATTGTGATACACCTCCACCTGCATACATTGGGGTGAGGTGGCATGACCGTTTTGTGTGGGGATTATGGTATAGAGATTGTGAATGTGATACACCTCCACCCGCATACAGTGGGGTGAGGCGGCATGGCCGCTTTGTGTGGGGATTATGGTATAGATATTGTGATTGTGATACACCTCCACCCGCATATATATTGAGGTGAGGTGGCATGAATGCTTTGTGTAGGGATTATGATATTGTGGACTGCACCTCCACCCGCTTATATTAGGGTGAGGCGGTACGACCGCTTTGTGTATAGTTTTGGTATTGTTGTGGCACCACCACCCGCATACATTGGGGTGAGGCGGCATAGCCGCTTTGTGTAGGTTCTTGGTATTGTGATTTTACATCCACCCGCATACATTGGGGTGAGGCAGCAGGGCCGCTTGAGTAGAGTTGTGGTATTGTACGTACACCCCACCTGCATACATTAGGTGAGGCGGCGGGGCTTCTTTGTATGAAGATGGTTACAGAGGATCTCATATTAAATCCTATAAATATTATTGATAGCTTTTAATAAGCATGCTATGGTTTAAACTGTTATCTATATTATTTTATTGCCGCACTGGTTCATCATATTCATCTTGTATTTCTGAATTCTTAGATTGGTGTTTAGTTTTCATACTAGTACTATTCGACGGTACTGACGTCTCTTTTGCCGGAGGCACTGCATCTTTAAATGGATGCAAGTGGTTCCACAACTGGAGATATTGATCAGTGATAGCAGTACACGTTCTTCCCAACTAACTTGGTGAACCCCACTTCACCCCGGGGTCATGTATCTTTTGTTCTTTGTGTATTCTGTTTGAGGTATAGCCGGGGCCTTATTGCCAGCATTATCATTGTACTCATCTTTATCTATAAAGGCACCGTAGACATAGTGTGGGTTGTATAATGGTGTGGGGGGGAAGTCAAACTAATGTGTTGTACTTGAATTACTACTTCCACTTCAGATTGTGGAAAATGTGTTTGGAATTGTGACTTTAAAATAAAGTAACTGATGGTAAGAAAGTGGAATTACAGACATGATCACTTGATTGGTTGATTAACAAAAATATATATATTCTCTTTATTCACGAATGAGTTTGGGTAGAAGGAAATCTAATAGGCTTACTCGGCCGGGTTCACTCGGTTGAGCGCCGGTCGCGCTTCTCGGTTTTGGGATGTGACAAACTTGGTATCATAGCCTAAAGTTTTAAAGTATACTAGGATGTCTCGGAGCCGTGTCTAGTAGAGTCCTTATTATCGGTGTGTTGTCGACCACATCTATAAGTTGGATGCTACTTGGACATTTAGGAATAATACCCTTCTTTGATATTCTGAATCGTGCGATGAAACTCATTGTGGAACTGTTCTTCCTCTAACTCGTGCATTAAGGTTCAAGGTAAATTTAAATGCTCTTTTGGTTTATTCCAAGTAATGTTGTCATGTGACATGACGAATGGGTAAAGGTCTGAATATTAAACAGATGGCACATATATCATGTTGAATGAATGGTATGGCCATATGAGACAAGTATATAGTACCATGAGCATACTTTATATGAGAAGAGTGCTAGAAGTGATTACCCACCTCCAAAGAGGCATTGACGTGATAAATGAGACCTAAGCTTAACTAGTACATGTGGATAGTGTGGGAACCATGTATATGATTCTAAGATGTAAATGTGTTACATAGGCACGTGATATATGAAAGGCATGGCCTGGAGAGTAATGATAAATGTGTAGGTCTCTCACAGAGACAGGAGACAAAAAGTTATAAAAGGAGAGTCAATTGAACCCACAATGAGAAGACCCTAGCACTATCAATATTATAAAAATCCGAGGAATGTGCGAAGTTGTGTTACACTTCAAAAAGGATATTGACACGAGGGATTTGGATCCCAAGCCTATGTGGGTGAATAAGAGTAGAGGACTTATGAGGTTAATACCATAGGGACTTAAATCTCCCTAATAGTCAATCATATACATGAGGACTAGAGATGTGAAACATGTGTCCCTCAAATTGCTAAATTCAAGAGTTGTGTCGAAATATGAAACATTCACCCCAAGTGGGGAGGGAAGGGCCATGATGAGGCTACTTAAGTTAAATAAAACGAGAGTAGGGCCGTGTAGCTATGATGGTCGGAGATTTTGTTGAATATATGTGTAGTCTAGAAGAGTGGAAAGGGGTAACGCGATTTTCTGAGAGGATATGCAAATGATAAACCACTAGTACGAAAATAATGTGGAAGGTTAAGAAATGTAAATTCTTCGTACGTGACAATATGCATGACAGGGTCAACGATACTAGAAACTAAGAGTAAGGTTTACAAAAAGGTTTTTATACTTGTTAGAAAGTCAGGGACAATGGAACCCAAGGAAGTACTACATGTCAAATGTGAAAGGCTTGCGAGTTCTTAGAATGAGTTAATCACGGATTTGCGATTTAGATAAACTTCCAAGGCTTTAAGAAAGACAACGAGTGGGGGGGGGGGTAAATGTGATGTTATAATAACCCAAGAGTGCATCGGGACTTGATGGAGAGTCTCTTAAGAATCTTACAAGCAAAGAAGTGTTAAGTGATACACGGATGAATACACTTTCCCACGGGATATCCCCACAAGTTTGAATGAGGCGAGAAGAATTGGAAGAAAATCTATAAATTGAGATGGTCATGGATATCGCAAAATAGTTCGTATCCGAATGGTGGGCTCGCCTAGAGCATAAGTGTCAATAGAAGATATAAAGGATCAACTATAATGAAGCCGACTTAAGTAACACTAAATATCAACTAAAGGATTTAGAGGGAGTTCATGTCTACATAATACATTGAAAAGTGAGACTACTGGTGCTGAAGTGGTGATGTGATAAACTCAACAAACCAAACACAATGATACTACGAGTTCATGGGAGGCAGACAAGTGTGTGGCACAATGAGGTTGTCAACTATGAATTAAGGGAAAATGGGGTGGGAGTGAATGCTCCAGTCACGAAGGAAGTATAGTACCAACATATTGTCTAGACCAAAATGGAATGTGGCGGACTTTGTAGCAAGATGTCCGAATTGTCAGCAAGTGAAGGCCGAAAACCAAAGGCCCGGTGGGTTTGCACAGAACATAGAAATTCCAATGTGGAAGTGGAAAATGATTAATATGGACTTTGTGGTAGGATTACCTCGTACCCCTCGTAAGTTTGACTTGATTTGGGTGATTGTGGATAGACTCGCGAAGTCAGCACACGTTTTGCCGGTTAAGTCTACCGACACAGCGGAGCAGTATGCTCAGTTATATATCAAAGAAATAGTCAGGTTGCATGGCACCAAATCCATGGCCGCAGATGTGAGAACTCATTAAATAACCCCGTGGCCGGGAATAGAGAGGGATTAAGTCATTTTGGCCAAATCTGATATATTTAGAGTGAGAGAGAGTGTGTCCTAGAGTGAGAAGGTGTTCTTCAACAAATTTTCCTTTGATTCTCGCTCAAATCTTTGGAGATTAACAAGGAAAACTCACTAGATCTTCATCCTAGAGATAAGATTCTACACCCTAACCCTCAATTTTGAATTTTGTGTAGAAATGGATAATTAACAAGATAATATCTGGGCATGAGGGTTGTTTATTTTACATGCATGTGTTATCAAAGAGTGTAGGAAGATTATTGAGCTAAAAATGGTAAAGATTGGGTTGTGGATGATGGAATCCTCCATTAAAGGACCTTGAAACCTTAATGGCATCTAGTGTTTGATAAAATGCTCAAATGAGCTAGAACCATGATCATCTTCCTAATTTTGTTTCAATTTGTTATATTTCTAAAATAGATTGAAGTTGCAAACAATTCCGGAACATTTAGAGTGTAAGGAAGCTCAAGTGAGGTATGTTGGCTAAACTTTCTCTCTTGGAATCGAACTCCATAATGTTCCTGTGAGTTTCAAAGTATGGGTTGCGTATTAAAATGTTGTGGCTTTGAATCGTATTTCAAACGAAAGCTAGTATGCCAAATTGTGTGAGAAAATCTCAATATTCTTTAGACTCTTAATTGCTCATATGTGTACCTAAAGTCTTGATTAGAAATGTATTGTTAATAACCTATAAAGATGGTTGGAAGTGAAATCAGTGAATTGGAAATATAAAGTGTGGCCAACGTGCCAATAGTGAAAGTTATACTTATGGCCAATGGTGCCAAGGATGTGAAATAATATGAGAAAAATTATGAAATGAGCATTGACTCAACTATTCCACAATTGACTTCGATAATATAATTGGCCAAAAGCTTATGAACTCAAGTAATGCCCATATGTGGCTTTTCTAGCTAATGTTATGGTTTGTAAGTATTTTTCAATGTGTTTTGCGTTCTTATATGTTCGTGAGTGGAAATTGTGATTGTGATACACCTCCACCCGCAAATATTGGGGTGAGGCGGCATGACCGCTTTGTGTGGGGATTATGGTATACAGATTGTGATTGTGATATACCACCACCCGCATACATTGGGGTGAGGCGGCATGACCGCTTTTTGTGAGGATTATAGTATAGAGATTGTGATTGTGATACACCTCCACCCGCATAAAGTAGGATGAGGCGGCATGACTGCTTTGTGTGGGGATTATGGTATAGAGATTGTGATTGTAATACACCTCCACCCACATATATATTGGGGTGAGGCGGCATGACCGCTTTGTGTAGGGATTATGGTATTGTGGGACTGCACCTCCACCCACTTATATTGGGGTGAGGCAGTACGACCGCTTTGTGTATAGTTATGGTATTGTTGTGGCACCACTACCCGCATACATTGGGGTGAGGCGGCATAGCCGCTTTGTGTAGGTTCTTGGTATTGTGGTTATACATCCACCCGCATACATTGGGGTGAGGCGGCAGGGCTGCTTGATTAGAGTTTTGGTATTGTACATACACCCCACCTACATACATCGGGTGAGGCGGCGAGGCCGCTTTGTGTGAAGATGGTTATAGAGGATCTCATATTAAATCCTATAAATGTTATTGATAGCTTTTAATAAGCTTGCTATGGTTTAAACTGTTATCTATATTATTCTATTGTCGCACCGGTTCATCATATTCATTTTGTATTTCTGAATTCTTATATTGGTGTTTAGTTTTCATACTAGTACTATTCGACGGTACTAACGTCCATTTTGCGGGGGGGCGCTGCATCTTTAAATGGATGCAAGTGGTTTCACAGCAGGAGATATTAATCAGTGATAGCAGTATACGTTCTTCCCAGCTAACTTGGTGAGCCCCATTTCACCTCGGGGTCATGTATCTTTTATTCTTTGTGTATTCTGTTTGAGGTATTGCAGGGGCATTGTTGCCAGCATTATCATTGTACTCATCTTTATCTGTAGAGGCTCCGTAGACATAGTGTGGGTTGTATAATGGTGTGGGGGAAGTCAAACTAATGTGTTGTGCTTGAATTACTACTTCCACTTCAGATTATGGAAAATGTGTTTGGAATTGAGACATTAAAATAAAGTTACTGATGGTAAGAAAGTGGAATTGCAGACATGATCACTTGATTGGTTGATTAATGAAAACATATATATTCTCTTTATTCATGAATGAGTTCGGGTAGAAGGAAATCTAATAGGCTTGCTCGGCCGAGTTCACTCGGTTGACCGTCGGTCGCGCTCCTCGATTTTGGGGCATGACAATAGGTATCGCTTCAATTCCTCTAATGTCTATTGGCATTCCAGGGTTCAGGCAAAATTGTTCTACTGTTTGAGTAGAGAGAAAAATCTGTGACTTCGATCTGACTACCTTGAAATGAATTGGCCTAAGATGCAATCCGTCATGTTAGCCTTTGTACGGCTTTTTCACTGTCCACGGTGGCGATGTCTTTGATGGCTTTGATTTTGCCGGGGTTGATCTCGATTCCCCGATTCGATACGATGAAGCCGAGGAACTTGTCCGAACCGACCCCGAATGCACATTTCTCAGGATTGAGCTTCATGTTGTATTTCCTTAAAATCTCGAATGTTTCCTGCAAATGAGCCAAATAGTCCTCTGCGCGCAGGGACTTAACTAGCATGTCATCAATATAAACTTCCATTGATTTACCTATTTGTTCCTCGAATATTTTATTTACTAGGCGTTGGTAAGTAGCTCCTGCATTTTTAGCCCGAAGGGCATCACATTATAGCAATATGTTCCATATTTGGTGACAAATGAAGTCTTTTCCTGGTCATCTGGGTTCATTTGGATTTGATTATACCCGGAATAGGCATCGAGAAAAGTGAGGACCTCGTGGCCGGTCGTGGCATCGATCATGCGATCGATGTTGGGCAGCGGAAAATAATCTTTGGGGCACGCTTTGTTTAAATCCTTATAATCTACACACATTCTAAGTTTGTTCCCTTTTTTAGGGACTACAACTACATTGACTAACCATTCGGGGTATTTCACCTCCCGAATGGACCCTATTTTAAGAAGTTTAGTTACCTCGTCCTTTATGAATGAGTGCTTTACCTCGGACTGGGGTCTTCTCTTTTGCTTCACCGGTTTGAACCTAGTATCCAGGCTTAGCCGATGCATCGTTATATCCGGTGGGATCCCTGTTATGTCTAAATGGGACGAAGCAAAACAATCTATGTTATCGATAAGAAATTAAATATGCCTTTTCCTGAGTTCGGCGGTTAATCCCATTCCCAGGTATACCTTTCATTCGGGCAAATGCTCGATTAGTATGACTTGCTTCAGTTCTTTAATCGTTGATTGGGTAGCGTCGGAATCATGGGGGACCACGAAGGATCGAGGCATCCTTTGATCATCATCTTCGTCAATCTTCTGATTTTCTAGTTGGGTTGAAGCTGATGTCTGTGATTGCTATTTGGCATATCGTTCCCCTTTTGAGTATGACTCCTTTGCAGTTGAAGGGATCGGAATTGCTTCTTCGACGACAAACATTTCCCTTGCGGCCGGTTGTTCTCCGTACACTGTTTTGACTCCCTCCGATGTTGGGAATTTAAGAACCTGGTGGAGGGTCGAAGGTACGGCTCTCATATTGTGGATCCATTGCCTTCCAAAAAGGGCGTTGTACCTCAGGTCGCCTTCGATTATGTGGAACTTCATTTCCTGGATGGTCCCAGCTACGTTTATCGGCAGAATTATCTCGCCTTTGGTGGTTTCACATGCCATATTGAATCCGTTTAGAACCAGGGTTGCGGGTATGACCTGGTCCTGTAGACCGAGTTGTTCTACAACCTTCGATCTAATAATGTTGGCCGAGCTACCTGGATCAATTAACACACGCTTAACTTTAGTTTTATTCATAAGTACGGATATTAACAGTGCATCGTTGTGAGGTTGTATGACTCCTTCTACATCTTCATCATTAAAGGATAATGTTCCTATAGGTGCGTAATCCTGAGTTCGGGGTCACTTTTCTCCCTTAATCGATGTCTTAGTGCGTTTAAGCACCGGCCCTTGAGGGGTATCGATGCCACCGATGATCATGTGGATGATGTGCTGTGGTTCTTCCTATTCATTTTGTTTACCAAAATCCCTGTTTTTGAAATGGTTTTTGGCCCTGCCGCTTAAAAATTCTCGAAGGTGCCCTTTATTGAACAATCGAGCTACCTCCTCTCTTAGTTGCCTACAATCTTTCATTCTGTGGACATGGGTTCCATGATATTCGCACATTTGATTGGGATTCCTCAGGGCAGGATCGGTCTGCATGGGTCGAGGCCATTTAGTGTCTTTGATGCGTCCGATAGCTGACACGATGGCGGATGCATCAATGCTGAAGTTATACTCCGATAACCGTGGTGCTTCCTTAGGTCCGGTAGGCCTGTCGAACCCATTTCTGTTCATCAGCCCCCGAGACCCTTGACCTCGATCATTTCTTTTATTGCCTTTTCCGGGGTCACGTCTCAATTCATTGATCCTGTGGTTTCCATTATATGGTTGGTACCGGTCACTGATCCGGCCTTGTTCTCGTTTGGTGTCCCTTCTAGCAGCGGGTTCGGAACCCAACTGATCGTCTTCGACTCTAATTTTTAATTGGTACTGATTATGCACGTCGGCCCAAGTAATAGCTGGGTATTCGATCAGGCTATGCTTCAACAGCCGTGAAGCCGTCGAACTTCATTCGTTCAAACCTTGAGTGAAAGCATGGACAGCCCAATCGTCTGTGACTGGTGGCAGATCCATTCGTTCCATTTGAAAATGAGACACGAACTCCTTTAGCATCTCGTTATCCTTTTGTATTACCTTGAACAGGTCTGACTTCCTAGTCTCAACTTTTATGGCCCCGTCATGTACTTTTACGAAGGAATCTGCAAGCATAGCAAAAGAATCGATGGAATTAGATGGTATATTATGATACCATATTATTGCTCCCTTCGATAGGGTTTCACGGAATATTTTCAATAATACGGATTCGATCTCATCATCTTCTAGGTCGTTCCCTTTGATGGCACATGTGTAAGAGGTGACATGTTCGTTGGGGTCGGTAGTTCCATTATATTTAGGAATCTCGGGCATGCAGAATTTCTTTGGGATCGGTTTAGGAGCCGCGCTTGGGGGGAAAGGCTTTTGTACGAATTTTTTGGAATCTAAGCCTTTCGATATTGGTGGTGCCCCCGAGATCTGATCAACCCTGGAGTTATATGTTTCCACCTTTTTGTCGTTTGCTTTGATCCTTCTTTCTCTTGATTCTATTCGTTTGGTCAGTTCTTCGAACATCTTAGCAATTTCGGGATTAGTCCCCGACTCTTGCTCATTTGATCTTACTATAGCTGGTTCCATTGTATGGGCGCTTTCTCGGGGTGGACTGGGCTCCGGCCTGCTCGGTATTTGGGTTTGACTCTACAACTGAGCTATTGTTGCCTGTTGAGCTTGCAATATTTCAAAAATCATACGCAAGCTGACGCCGTTTTCCTCGACGTTATGGGTATCTCGAGCTGCAGATCGAGTGCTACCATGAATGCTATTTTCAGGTTCAGAATGTAGGTTCGCCTCAATGGCCACATGCGAATTAATGTCTATCGGCACTTCGATTCGAGCTCCAACGGCATTGATAAGTGGCCTTTCAGTACTGGGTGTCAAGTTGTTATTCTCATCTTGAAGACCAACTTCGTTGTCGATAGGTAAGGCCATTTAATTGATAGTTAGTCGTTGCTAATCCGAAATCAAAGACACTTCCGGAAACAAGCGCAAAACGGTGTGTTTTTGCAAATTCGTATCAAATAACCATTGTTATCCTTAGCCCCACGGTGGGCGCCAAACTGTTTAACCGAAAAACGGATATAGTTGAATTTGTACGTAGTTTTAAGGGTATTTGGTATATCTCGACACAAATCGTAAGAATAAATAGAAATATTGAGTGGTGACTGTAGAGAATGAAAAATAACAAGGCTGGAAAGAAGATGATTTAAGAATTGAGCAAGATAAGTCAATCATGAAGCTAAAAAGGATAATTCTTCAAGATGAGAGTATATGATATTTGAGTTACAATGTAAGCAAAACTTGATCTCTACAGAAATAATAACCAACCCCTTTATAGTGGAGGGATCCTACTTTAGATACAATTAAAAATACATACTGAGAGACCCATGATAAATCAGATTTTTCATAATTCCTGCCAAGATTCTCTCTCCTAGTGCGGTTGCAACGACTCTTGTCTAGTGCGGTTGCAACGACTCTTGTCTATGAGCTCGATATTGTCTCGAGCTCGATATCGACTCGAGCTCTCGATCTTAACTTTAGCTCGATTCTGATTCGGTGCCTCGAATTGATTCGGGGACAGTGTTGGTCAGTCTCTGCCTCGTAAGCTCGATAACTTCATCATAGTTCGATTTGGATTCGAGCTCGATAATGATATTGAGCTCGACATTGATCGGTCCCTAGGGCTCGAAACTTGATCACATGACTTCGGACCTCAACCTGATTTTCGATCCAATGCATTACCATTTTGACCTGTTCGTACAAAGGACTAACCAATTTTTACCGAACTTGTGCGTTCTCGGAGGTGATAACCTTATCTAATAACTGTCGAACCATATAATTAGGATAACAGAGTAGTCTACTCGAGATGACTTCATTGTGTCCTCCGAAATGAGTCCCACCTGTCACAGCAGCTTACTACCAATACATATATAATCGTAATGAAAATGAATTCTACCAAAAACACCGAAAGTTTGTTTTCTAATTTTGTTGAAAAGATTTTCCCCGGAAAAGAATATTTTCACTATTCAAAATATATAAAAATAAAATAAATTAATTTCTGCTAATAGTTTTTGTTGTCATACCACACCTGCACCGAGTTGCGTGTTTAACTATTTTACTTTCGTCTCTAATAATTCAAAGATAAATAGAGCACGAAATGACAAAAGTGAAAACTGAAAACGACACCTGGTTAACCCTGCTTGTCGTCGTTTGCAAACTTTTCTACTGTCATAGTCGATTATGTCACAGAAGATCATTGAGTAAGTCTTACTAAAACACCAAAAATTTAGGCAATGGTAGCAAAAGCAACATTTTAGAGAAGAAAAACTAATTTAACTAGCACGTTGCAAAGTGTAATTTTTTAAAACTATTATTATTATTATTTTAGTCCAACCTTGTCGGTTAAATAGTGCCTAACCCGCAATTCATGTTAAAAGAATCTTTTCTAAAGAGTTAGGTTAGGTAAATCTAGGTAACTAATGTCACAAATAAACTTCTTAAATCACATTTGTCACGACCCAAAACCCGCTATAGGTCGTGATGGCGTCCAACATCGCCGTTAAGCAAGCCAACGCTGAACTACCAATTTAATTATTCATTTTATTATTTTTAAAATTATGAATCTTATGAGATAGAGTAATTAATGCATTAAAAATAGTAGATACATACAATTTAAATAAAATATAAAGTAAAAGTGTGTCAATGTTAAGCAAAACCATAAACAAATTCTAGAACATCCCCAAAACCTGGTGTCACAAGTGCATGAGTATCTGCTAAAGAGTGCAATAATATTACAACATCTGTCTGAAATATAAAATAGACAAGATAAAGTAAATAAATAAGATGGAGACTCTAAGGGCTGCGGTGCATAGCTATCACGCCCCAAAAACCGAGGAGCGTGACCGACGCTCAACCGAGTGAACCCGACTGAGCAAGCCTTTCAGATTTCATTCTACCCAAATTCATTCGTGAATAAAGAGGAGATGTACTCTATTAATCAAGTACTGAAAAGATTTCATTAACCGCTTCCATTTCATTCCCATTAACAACATCATTCAATATTTCCAAAATAGTAAGAGTTTATTGATTTAATGAAAAATATGTTGCCAAATACCAATAGTTCTAATCCAATTCCCAACATCAAATACCACCCACAACCTATCTACGGAGCCTCTAAGTACAACTGAAGAGTAATATAGAAATGCCGGTAACAAGGCCCCGACTATACCTCAACCACAAAGTACATAAGAAACAAAAGATACATGACCCCGAAATGAAGTGGGGCTCACCAAATCGGCTGAAAGGAGTGTACTGCTATCACTGATCAATGCCACCTGCTGTAGAACCACCTACATCCATTAAAGATGCAGCGCTCCCAGCAAAAGGGACGTTAGTACTGTCGAATAACACTAGTATGTATAGCTAGAAATCCTCTTTCAAAATAGAATACCCATATGATCTATACGTGGAACACATAATATATTGTAATTGAAACAACCTGTACAAACAAGGATAACAAAGGGGCACATATTGTCTGCATTAATAATGTGTCTCATTAGACTGTCCTTAGTGTGTCACATATCATATTATACACTTATGCGTTTCATAGACCGTCCATAGTGTTTATTCATACCGTACATCTATACCTCTTATACACAATGCATCTATGCGTTTTATAGACCGTCCACAAAATTTCATATCACAATGGATTACATAACACAATGTACCTATGCGTTCATTGACCGTCCGCAGGATTTCATATCACAATGTACCTATGCGTTCATAGACCATCCACAGGATTTCATAACACAATGTACCTATGCATTTCATAGACCGTCCACAGGATTTCATAACACAATGTACCTATGCGTTCATAGACCGTCCACAGGATTTCATAACACAATATACCTATGTGTTTCATAGACCGTCCATAGGGTTTCATAACACAATATACCTATGCGTTTCATAGACCGTCCATAGGGTTTCATAACACATATTACCTATGCGTTTCATAGACCGTCCATAGGGTTTCATAACACATTGAAAACAAAAGTATAAATACGTACATCTCATAACCTTTCACACCACATATCACCTAATCCGTACTTTCAACCGCTTATAACATTATTATTTCATTGGCTCTCTTGGCCATACATATGATTCTTTATTCATGGCGCAATGGCCGTATTTCATATTCCACACTTTTATTTCTTCCCTTTCATAGATCATCATCACAATTATCAACAAGTAGAATATTCCGGAAATCACAACTTTAAATTCATTAGTAATGAAGGCTTTTAAACACAATCGATTTCTTTCCAATAATTGGAGTAAAATGATTGGCAATCGAAGTACAAGTTAAAATCATACACAATTTCCACTCACGAATATGTAAGAGCACAAAACACATTGAAAATTACTTACAAAGCATAGCATTAGCTAAAACAGCCACATATGGGCATCACTTGAGTTCATAAACTTTTAGCCGATTATATTTTCGAAGTCAATTTTGGAATAGTTGAGTCAAAGCTCATTTCATAATCTTTCTCACATTATTTCATTTCATTGGCACCATTGGTCACAAGTATAACTTTTACTATTGGTACATTGGCCATACTTTATATTCCCAATTTACTGATTTCACTTCCAACCATCGTTATAGGTTATCAACAATAAGACATTCCTAATCAAGACTTTAGGTACACATATGAGCAATTAAGAATCTTAAGAATATTGATATTTTCTCACACAATTTGGCATACTAGCTTTCATTTGAAATGCGATTCAATTCCACCACATCTTAATATGCATCCCATACTTTGAAACTCATGGAAACATTATGGAATTCAATTCCAAGAGAGAAAGTTTAGCCAACATACCTCAATTGAGCTTTCCTTAAATTACTATAATGTTTCGGAAATTCTAGCAATCCCAATCTATTTGAGACATAACAAAATTGAACCACAATTAGGAAGATATTCATGGTCTCAGCTCATTTGAGCATTTTATCAAACACTAAGTATGGATTAAGGTTCAAGGTCCTTTTATGGAGGATTCCATCATCCCACAACCCAATCTTTACCAGTTTTAGCTCAACAATCTTTCTACACCCTTTGATAATACATGCATGTAAAATAAACAACCCACTTGCCCGGAAATTATCTTGCTTATTACCCATTTCTAGACAAAATTCGAAATTGAGGGTTAGGGTGTAGAATCTTACCTCTAGGATGAAGACCTAGTGAGTTTCCCTTCTTAATCTTCCAAACCTTGAGCAATAATTGAAGAGTCAATTATAGAGGAACACCTTCTCACTCTAGGGTACTCTCTCTCACTCTAAAATATCAGATTATACCTCAAAAATGACCCAAAGAGTGTATTTAACGAAATAGGGTCGGGTTTTAAAAACCCAAAAATGAAGCTCCAGAACAGGTTCTGCGGTCGCATATGCGACCACATATTGGTCGTATAATTGGTGTCCAAAATGACCAGAAATTTGCCTGAGTCTGCGGTCACTATGCGGTCCGCATAACTGTTCTGCGGTCGCATAGTACACCGCATAATAGTTATGCGGTCGCATAGTCGACCGCATAATTGCTTCCAACTGACCCCAATTAAATGCCTCACTCTGCGGCCATTATGCGGTCCGTAGAGTGATTCTGCGGTCGCATAATGGACCACAGAAATGCACTTTTCTGCCAAAATATTTTCTTTACTTTCTCGTGCATTGTTCAACCCAAAAGGTCTGAGCCGCGGCGAGCTTATCCTCAAACACGTAATCCTAGTCTGGCACCATGAAATATTATTTTCTTTGCAAATTTTACCGGGCTTTACACTTAAGTTCTTTCAAAAAATTTCGAGCTGTTACAATAGCGTAGAAAGAAGCTCACTATAAACTCCCCTCAGGAGTTGCGCCTACGCGCCAGGATGACCACCAAGTGAACCTGTCAAATCCTGTACGTTTAGTGCAGAAGTGTAGTATGAGTACGTAAATCAACACGTACCCAGTAAGTATCTAACCTAACCCCGGAGAAGTAGTAACGAGAAGTCGACATCGACACTTTCTAGTGGTCCAATAAATCAATACGATAAATCATGAACAGATATGAAGCATAACAGTAATAATGAGGTAAAAATGGTAACTATCATAATCCTCCAACATTCCTTTTGACGATATAAATCTCTCAATGTCATATGCTATCTCAACAGATCAGAAATTTCAAGTGTAATCTCAAACAGATAAGAAATACTATATGAATGCCAGGTCTCAACAAAAGGGGAGAATCTCAAGAATATTCGGACTGCTAGCGGTATCACGCATAATTTTGTCGAGGCCATATAGCCTGATCCATAGTGGTGTGTACACTGCCAAGGATCGACCGACGCGAACCAGAGATGCATCTCAATATAATGCCGAGGCGTTCGGCCCGATCCATAGGAAAGAAAGAAACGTATCGAGTTACGAGTCACGTGCTTACAACACAGGTATATGAGCATAAAGTAAACATGACTTTTTACTGTTTATCAATTATCTCGCCTAATAACTTAGGGTGATAAATCTCGGCCAAATATATTTCCAAATCAATTTCAATTATAAATTCAATTAATTAAGCTAGCAAATTGAATACAAATAATTCAAATATTACATGATATGGTCTTAAGTCTACCCGGATATAAACATGCTTTAGCTACGTACGGACTCTCGTCACCTCGTGCGTACGTAGCACCCACAACTAGTAGCATATAACAATTACATCACCTAGGGGTAGTTTCCCACTCACAAGGTTAGACAGGAGACTTACCTCGCTCCGAAGTTCCACAACCGGCTCCAACGCCTCTCTAGCACCTCGAATCAAAGCCCATCGATCCAAAATTAATCAAACAACATACAAACCAATCAAAATATACTCCAATACTCATAATTTAATAATTTATACAAATTTCTAAATCCTCTCAAAAAGTCAACAAAGTCAACCCTCAAGTCCACGTGCTCGGATTCCGAAATCGTTTGAAAATAAACATTACCTATAACGCCACGAACTCAAATATATAATTTATTCTCAATTCTATGTCCAATTTCGTTGTCAAACTCCAAAAATTTCACATTTTCCACTTAAATTCTTGAATTTACAAGCCTAAATTCGTGTATTTAACTCACAACGCGTAGAAATCACTTACCACATGATTGATGATGAAAATGGCGCTCCAAAGCCGGCTCCCATGGAAGAAATAAAGTGAAAATGAGCCAAACCCGTGATTTAATACAACACTGCCCAGCCCGACCTTCTTCGCGAACGCGGCAAGTCCATTCTTCATCGCGAACGCAGCTGCACATTCACGAACACGAAGACCAAATCCCCCACCAGGCCAGCTTCTTCATCGCGAACGCGATCGTGGGAACGCGAACGCGAAGCCTTGCCTTCCAAACCTTCGCGAATGCGAGGTAATAGTCGTGAACGTCCCAGCAGCTAAAATCCTTCTTCGCGAACACGTGACACCGTTCACGATGAACAAAACCAGACACCAGCACGAGCAGTTGCAAAATAAGGAAAAATGATATGAAACCACTACGAATCACACCGGAGGCCCCCGGAACTCCGCCAATCACACCAACAAGTCCCAATACCTTATCCAAAGGTTCAAAACGCCACAAATAATATCAAAATCACTCGACGTTAAAAATTCTTCTTTTAACTTTCAAACATTCAAGCTTCGAGGAACGCGTCCAAATCATATCTAAACATTTCGGAATGACGCCAAACTTTGCATACAAGTCACAAATCGTGATAAGAATCTATTCCAAGGCTCGGAACTCCAAACGAATATCAATAATACCAAAGTTCACTTCAAATCAAACTTAGGAAGTTCTAAAACTTTTAAAATGCCAACTTTCCATAATAACCGCTGAAATACACCCGGACCACCCGATACTCAACCCCAACATACGCCCAGGTCCGAAATCATCATACGAACCTATTGGAGCCTTCAAATCTCGATTTTGTGGTCGTTTACTGAAAAGTCAAACCTTGGTAACTCTTCCAACTTAAAGCTTCCGAATTGAGAATTTTCCTTCCGAATCAACTCCGAACTTCCCGAAATTTAATTTTGACTACGCGTACAAGTCATAAAATATAAAGTGAAGCTACTCAAGGCCTCAAACCGCCGAATGACGTGCTAGATCTCAAAATGACCGATCAGGTCGTTACATTCTCCCCCACTTAAACTTACGTTCGTCCTCGAACGTGCCAAGAACTGCTCCAGAGTTGTCCAGAATCGATGTTTAATACCTCGTGCACCTAACCGTGCCACAACATGTGAGCACACTTGCTCGATCTAGACTAAAGGTTCCTCCTGCTACCTTAGCCCACAAGCCTTAGCACTAAATTCCAATATCTGAAATTCTCTATGAGACCTGATTCTAACATACGAGCATCGTATCAATCTCTACACCCTGTACCAAACATGATCATGCACCCATGCTGAAACCACACAATGCACCACATAATTCGTATGCCTATAATAACATCCTCCAACCGTAGAAGCTGCAAATTCACTAACCTGATGCCCGTAATATACCCCATAATGTATATAAGCCCTGATCCAAACCTCGCGATACTGCAACGATGAAAGTGAAATAGCCACCTGCCAAATCAATAAATTATGGAGTCTCTTCGCTTGACAAGAACTAGTACCTCATTCTGAACTGAAAAGTGAATTTTCTCTTTAATATGCCTTTTATAAATCCGATCCCACTAATTTCAGGCCTAATAACCCCGTCTCACCCAGTACAAGTTGCTCGGGCAATAAGCCACCTCAAACACCATCTAAAATCTCATATGATGCCAGCAAGGCGCTAATAAGCTACAACTCGAATATGACTCACAAGGAAGAACGAACTCTAGCAAAGAACTACCCAGCCCGCGTAACGAATAAAACAGCCAAACGGATGCTATGAACCTATCTCAGAGATGAGAAACAAGACACGCAAAATAAGTATAAGGAATCGTACTCAACATCTCACTGTTGAGGCGTGCAACCCGATCCACACATGATATCATTGCGACATGCAACCCGATCCAAACATGACACTATTGCGGTGTGCAACCCGATATACTCGTGGCGGTGTGCCACCCTGTCCACACATAACAATCAATAAGGAAATACCCATCCATCCATAATGTTCATACCCACGAAATGCCCAAATATTGACCACAAGTAAGCCAAGAGCATAAATACAACCCTGGGGAGACGGATAGCGCCATGCGCTACAAAACCTCAAGAACGACTAAGGTGCAATGAATGACCTGCATCTCGAGAGCCATCTTGCTCATATAACACCACATGCTACACGAGATCATAACACATGTGCAAATAATCAAGCCATCTCACAACCCACCTAGCATAATAAGCTATTACATAGAATAGTTGACTACATGAATAACATCCAAGGCCCAAAGACTCCTCCATATGCAATGCTATGCTGAATGAACACACCCGGCCAGATGTAAAGCATACACTCACATTAGATCTACCAATGGACCTCAAGCCGATTCCGATCATCCCATGCTGGGCCAAAACCTTTCAAGGATCCACAATGACCTTATTCATGACACATACGAGCAGTCCTCCAATCCGTAACGAACTCACACAGTCCACAACCAAAGGAACAGAGCGCCTCTCAGGCATAAACTCTCCCATTAGCGATAGTACCAGAATCTTCATACCTGATTAAAATCTCTAACAATCAGATGACCAACACGTCACACTTGTACGATCTTCCCGTGGGATATACTCCCACAAACTTCCGCACCAGGTAGTAAAATCTGAACCTTAATGGCCATCGACCATGCTACTTATATAGTGCTAGCCAAGCATCCGCATTTCAATACCCAACACCTCTTCCACAAACAGACCATCCTCAGGCTGCCCGAAAATAGTGCCAACATACTCCGAACATCTGAAATCCTCCCTCGCTCCTCCGAGCTTGTGACATTCTCATCAGAACTGAACCACAACCTTGATCCTCAACTTCCAAATTACCATACTGTTCAACACACCTATCCTGCTGCTACGCGAGAGCACAAGAATTTCATCATGACCCCTGAGCCACCAGTAGAATAAACACTTTATTGTCTAGAAACCTTTCACTTAACTCATTTCAGAAGAACAATTGCAACATGCAGCCAAATTCCCATAACCACAGAAAATACAAACCTGAAGTCGTGGTCTACACTGCCATAACTCTTTCGGGATCCATTTACACATAACAAATACATCAGAATCAAATACCTCTAAATCCATCAAATTACGGTGGCTACCAAACCCGCACGTAGAGCCATGAATCACCTGTATAGCCTAACCACCTCGAAGGAACCAATCATTTCCACAACCATGCTGATTCAAACCAATACTAACTGACTCAACTTCTTCCGATTTACTCTTGACTTGCCTTCGAAATAAATCTCTATGCAAACACACAACGGACCTCAAACGACACTCATCCCGAGTGACCCAAATCACGAGACAATGTCGTCTTAATGCCCATAAGCCATTTTATACCCTCCTCATGCACTCAATAGTATCTCCAGCTGATACACTCGTTCTGAAAGTCCCTTTCATGATCCGCTGCAAAAACTCAATCCTTATCCACACAATGGACCCAAAATCCTCAGACACTGCACTTTAATTCTTAGACCCACTAGAACCATTATTGAGACTCACCCACTCTGACCTGTTCCCGAATATAACAAAACTCCAGTGCTCCGCTAGCACATGAACACTCCCAAAGAAGCAACAGGATGAATCCTTTTTTCTCGCACATCACATCCACAAGAAGCATAAATTCTGAGTCATCCCAGCATCTGCACATGAATCGGTAAGGTGAAATGTAGTGCATATACATCAAATTCCTTGCCCAAAATACCCTTGATGTTTCCTTTTCTTGATCGTGACTAATCCACCAATGCACCGATAACCAGAAACTACACAAGCACACAACCACGTGACCAATCGTAGATGGTGGGCTCCCCCACTTAGCTTTAAGCTACCATCACATAAATCTAGAACCCACAATGACTCATATTTCTCAATTACCATGATCTCGCACCGTTAACCCGCCAAAATTCTCGTAAACTATTGTTAAGCTTTTCATAAAACATTCTGAATTATCAGCCACAATCGCATATTCGGCCTCCTGACAGGCGTACCATCTTCTTCAAGTGATCCAAGCTCACATCGCAGTACATGCCTCCCACTGGGTAGAAACAAGAACTCTTCGTAGATAGCCCACCTATGTAATTCCATGTCGATTTCTTCAAACGACATTGCCCTGGATACAACTACCACGAAATCAGTAAACCCTCCTTAGCCCATGCTCGTCCACCTGCTGTAAGAGTCCGTTCATTCCCCATTAGCATCAACTGAAGGTCCAACTATACGTTCCTAAAACTCGAAGTCATGTTGCATCCCAAAACGATAATCAAGCTTTCACACCCCTCTTCATTCCAAGCAAACTCCTTTCCGTCATATTCAAACTTTCTCAATACAGTAGCTACCATCCCAATGAAATTTATAGACTTAGTCATTGCCCACCATGATCCCCAAATCTCTCTAAACCTTCTCAAGGTATGTGGCTATCCTATCACAAAATCCATATGCTACTTTGCTACCCCTACTGCGGTTAAACCATTTCCTTAAGCAACTACTCGGCCTCTACTGTTCATACTTGACCTGCCGGCAGTTCAACCACCATGAGACACTTCCCACCATGTCCTTTCTCCTTTTTCACTGCCAAAATACTACCTCAAATAATGATTCATCTTTGTATCTCCCGAACGGATAAACTGCCACCAACTCTGAGCCTCCATAAAGATCATCTCTCTCAAGCCATCAATATTAGAAACACCGATTCGACTCTAAAGCTGCCTTACACCGCCATCTCTGATAACTGCTGCTCAGGCATCATTCCGCAACATCCTGCCCCGAAGGCAATTCAAAGGAGACCATAATACCGAGGAGCCTTAATACATTCCTACAAGGATGATGACACCACATCACAAATAAGAATTCCACCACATCTGAAAGTATCAAGTCTCGCTACTCCGTTAACCAAGGCCTGAACATCCATAGTCTGATTGTCTTTCTTCTGCTGGAATTAAATGTCGAACCTCTAAACCATGAACCACGTAATCCCCCCTCCGAATCATTCACGGTCGCGACACATAAATAAGCACTCAACTATTTATACCAACACGGCGCGATAAAAATTCATGAACATCATAATACACTGTGCATAGCCTCGAAACCGTAGGCAACACTAACACTAGGCTGAAACGACTGCACGCTCCTCCACGAGGCAACGATAATAGCCTGCCCAAATACGCTGGGAGAAACATCCTGCACTACATCTGCAGTACCACTACAACTCCTTGATGCCCAACTGATAACAAGCGCGCATCATTGTATAAGAATTAGTAGGAAGAAAATGAAGGCATAAACTTCAATGTCATCAAATTGCACGACGAGGAATGAAGAAGGGAAGCGCTCCTAACAGCCCTGTAGCCTATCGAAGATAAGTACAAGCGTCTCTTACCGATCCACAAGACTCTACTAGACTTGGTCATGACTCGTGAGGCCCAAGTGAACCTAGGGCTCTGATACCAAGCTGTTACAACCCAAAATCCGCTATAGGTCGTGATGGCGCCCAATGCCGTTAGACAAGCCAATGGTGAACTACCAACTTAATTACTCATTTTATTATTTTTGAAATCATGAATCTTGTTAGATATAGAAATTAATGCGTTAACAATCGTAGATACATAAAATTTAAATAAAATATAAAGTAAAAGTGTGTCAACGTTAAGCAAAACCAAAAACAAATTCTACAACATCCCCAAAACCCGGTGACACAAGTGCATGAGCGTCTGCTAAAGAGTGCAATAATAATACAACATCTGTCTGAAATGTAAAATAGACACGATAAAGTAAATAAATAAGATGGAGACTCTGAGGGCTGCGGTGCGTAGCGTAGAAAGCAGCTCACCATAAAGTCCCCTCAGCAGTTGCGCCTACGCGCAAGGATAACCATAAAGTGAACCTATCAGATCATGTATGTTTAGTGCAAAAGTGTAGCGTGAGTACGTAAATCAACGCATACCCAGTAAGTATCTAGCCTAATTCCGGAGAAGGAGTGACGAGGGGTCGACATCGACACTTACTAGTGGTCTAATAAATCAATATAATAAATAATAAACGGATATGAAGCATAGCAGTAATAATAAGGTAAAAACGGTAACTATGATAATCCTCCAACAATCCTTTTGACGATATAAATCTCTCAATATGATATGCTATCTCAACAGATCAAAAATATCAAGTGTAATCTCAAACAGATAAGGAATACCATATAAATGCCAGGTCTCAACAAAAGGGGGGAATCTCATGAATATCCAGACTGCTAGCGATATCGCGCACGATTATGCCGAAGTCCTACGGCCCGATCGAGTGTGGTTTGTAACTTCCGAGGGTCGACCAGCGCGAACCAGAGATGCATCTCAATATACTGGCGAGGCGTTCGGCCCGATCCACAGGAAAGGAAGTAACTTATCGAGTTACGAGTCACGTGCTTACAACACATGTATATGAGCATAAAGTAAACATGATTTCTTACTGTTTATCCATTATCTCGCCAAACAACTCAAGGTAATAAAGCTCGGCCTAATATATTCCCAAATCAATGTCAATTATAAATTTAATTAATTAAGCTAGCAAATTGAGTTTAAATAATTCAAATATTACATGATAAGGTCTTAAGTCTACTCGGATATAAACATGCTTTTGCTATGTACAGACTCTCATCATCTCGTGCATACGTAGCTCCCAATACTAGTAGCACATAATAATTACATCACTTAGGGGGTAGTTTTCCCCTGACAAGATTAGACAGGAGACTTACCTCGGTACGAAGTTTCACAACCGGCTCCAACGCCCCTCTAACACCTCGAATAAAAGCCAATCGATCCAAAACTAGTCAAACAACATGCAAACTAATCAAAATATACTACAATACTCTTAATTTAACAATTTATAAAAATTTCCAACTCCGCTCGAAAGGTCAACAAAGTCAACCCTCGAGCCCACCTATCTGATTTCGAAAACATTTGAAGATAAACATTACCCAAAACGCCACGAGCTCAAATAGATAATTTATTCTCAATTCTATGTCCAACTGCATAGTCAAACTCCAGAAATACCAATTCTAGGTCTTCTAACAAAAATCCCACATTTTTCAATAAAATTCTTGAATATATAAGCCTAAATTTGTGTATTTAACTCACAACGCGTAGAAATCACTTACTTCATGATTGATGATGAGAATGGCGCTCCAAAATCACTCCAAAGTCGGTTCCTATGGAAGAAATGAAGTGAAAATAAGCCAAACCCCCAATTTAAAATAACACTGCCCAGCTCGAACTTCTTCGCGAACGCGACAAGTTCCTCGCGTTCGCGAAGCACAACCAAGCTTCTTCTCCCCAATTACTCTACGCAAACGCGAGATAGGGCCTGCGAATGCGAAGCTTTACCAGCTTGCGCATCGCGAACGCGAAGACCAAATCCCCCACCAGGCCAGCTTCTTCTTCGCGAAAGTGATCGTGGGAACGCGAACGCGAAGCCTTGCTGTCCAGACCTCCGCGAACGCGAGACAATAGTCGCGAACGCGAAACACAAAATCCCAGTAGCTAAAATCCTTCTTCGCGAATGTGTGAGACTTTTTGCCTTTGCGAAGAACAAAACCTGACACCAGCACCAGCAGTTGCAAAACAAGAAAAAATGATCTGAAACCACTCTGAATCACACCCGAGGCCCCCGGGACCCCCCTCCCAATCACACCAACAAGTCCTAATTCTTTATCCAAACGTATTCAAAGGCTCGAAATGCCACGAATAACATAAAAATTACGAATCAACGATCAAAATTCTTCTTTCAACTTTCAAACATTCAAGCCTTGACGAACGCGTTGGAGTCATATCTAACCATTCCGGAATGACGCCAAACCTTACGTACAAGTCAAAAATCACGATACGAACCTAATCCTAGGCTCGGAACCCTAGACGAATATCGATAATACCAAAGTTCACTTCAAATCAAACTTAGGATGTTTTAAAACTTTTAAAATGCGAACGTTCCACAATATGCGTTGAAATGCTACCGGACCACCAGATACTCAACCCGAACGTAAGTCCAAGTCCAAAATTATCATACGAACCTATTGGAAGCTTCAAATCTCGATTCCGAGGTCGTTTGCTCAAAAGTCAAACCTTGGTCAACTCTTCCAACTTAAATCTTCCGAATTGAGAATTTTCTTTCCGAATCAACTTCAAACTTTCCAAAATTCAATTTCGACTACGCGTACAAGTCATAAAATATGAAGTAAATCTACTCAAGGCCTCAAACAGCCGAACAACGTGTTAGAGCTCAAAATGACCGAACAGGTCATTACAACATTATTTTTGTACAAACCAAATATCTAAAATTTTAGAAAAATAAAGACTAACAGCAATTGTTACATCTGCAGTGGAGAAAAAAAATAAATATTTTGAAACATAAATGATAAATTGCCTGGTAGAGTATCAAACTCATAGGTAAAATCATTAGCGGACGACTAGCTATTTTCTGACTAAGAAAGAATTATTACGTCAAAATTACAGTCATGACTTAAATATACTTATTATCTGTGGATACAATATAAATTCCACAAATTTTGCTGAACTCATCATTTCTGGAGTTAATTTCTTAAAATGATTAAGTTAACAAATTTGTGTAAGACCAATATTTTTTTTTTGTAACAATAAAATCATATACCTATACAAGAGTATATAAAAAAAAAACTGTGGCCTGAAACTGATAGTAACATTTTGGTATCGAAATTCTCACATCCTTGCAAATTTAACACTTGTTAAATTCCACTTGGCATGCCATTTAGGAGGGGGGCCAACAGAACTATTCCCAAAGACTGATCATGAAATCAGATGCTTTAGTGGGTTAATTCTGTCCTTAATTGAGACTTTTAATTATATATTTTGATTAATAAAATGAGGAAGTTATATTATATCTTTGGAATTTTTTCAATACATACTATTTGTAGGCATACAAAAATTATTGAATTTAAATTCATAAAATAATTTGGGCTATATTTTAAATCCAAGATATATTAGTTCAAATAAATTTATTGGGCTAATATAATTGGATTTAGTTATATAAGTCCAATTAAATGGCCAATGAAACTGCGCCACGTGTGCAAGTGACATGTTCTGGCCAATCAAATGCGACCTTATCACACTTCAATTTGATTGGTCGGAAAGAGTTTGTTCTTATCATAACTCTTCCTTCCCACAACTATAAATAGGGGTCTTCATAACCCAGAAAAGACACTAGAAGTTATAACAACAAGCAAGAAAGAGTTCGTGGATCAAACGCTGCAAATTTCTCCATTTGTTTCAAGCTCCAAGCAATCAAGTTCAAGCTCAAGAACGAAGAAAACAATCACGTTCAAGCTCAAGAACGAAGAACAAGTCAGGTTCAAGCTCAAGAACGAAGAACAAATTAAGTTCAAGTTCAAGCAATCAAGCTCAAGAACAAGATCATCGTTCGTGGCAACAACTACATATTCAAGATCAAGCTCGAAGGCCCTTGAATTTATTTACTATTGGAAAGAAGAATCAGAGGATTCATAGAGATTGTACACTGATATTATTTGAAATCAAATACTATGATTGTTGCAATATTTTTTCGGTCTTGATTTTATTTTCTCGACGCAATTTATTGTCTACAAATTCTGGCACGCCCAGTGGGACTAGTTCTGCCCTTCATCTCTTCCTCCTTCAAATCGAAAACTACAAGTTTCAAGATTATAGGTTGTGATGGTCAGGTACTTCAAATCCCGTCTTCAAGTATCAGCAAGCCTACACCTCGACAAACCTTGAAGTAGGGGGCATTTGTAGACACTGAAATTTTAGCAGATTAAGATAAATCCTAAATTCAAGACGACTCTTGAAATATTAGAGTCTATTAGGGTTTCTTGATGACTACTCCACCCAAACCCTAATTCATGCCTATAAATAAGGCGACATATGTCCTTCAAAGAGGGTCTCAAAAAATCCATAAATTCTTGGAATATTCACAAAGGGATCAAGGCATAAAATAATGTCGTGATCAATAGATATTCTTCTTGATAATCAAATACTTCAAGAAGAATATCCATACAATGATCGACTTTCATGGAGATCAAATAATCCAGAGAGGTCCGCATCATCCTATGCTCGAGAAATACGCCGCTAAAGCCATTGAATTATGGAGAACAATCCAGAGGAAGAATCAAGGGAATAAATAGAATTGTACCCGCATCTTTTATCAATAAAATTATGTTTCTTCGTATTTATATTGTGGTTGCAATTTATTTTTGTATCACAAATAATTTATTGCAAACAAATTGGCACGCCCAGTGGGACAATCTTTACCTCTCATCTCAACTTTTCAATCACCAAAGTTTAAGAACATCAAAATGGCTTCAAAAAAAATCAACTCCAGTTCAACTTCCACCAAGGCTGCTAATTCCAGGTTCTATGCTGATGTGGAAAGCATCCTCGATGTTACTTTTGGAAGCTTTGGACCAATTACGAGGAGCAAAGCAAGCTCGTTAGCACAACAAGTACCCCATGTGTCGTCCGCATCAACCATGAAGCAAGATCTGCTGGACAACAAGCAAGATCCTTCACAAGCGCACCCGAAGGAGGAAGCGATGTTGCTGAAAAGATCAAGAAAACTCTTGCTCTGCTTGACCTCTCCGGATCCAAGCACTCTGCTGTGAAGGAAAATGATGATGCTTCAAGTGATGAATCCTCCCTACTTACACCACATAGCGTGAGCCAATCGAGGAATAATCTGTGTGACAATCCATGCTACTCTCCATCATCCATGATAATCATGCAAGCCATGGTGACAAACACTTCATCTATGGTGGAGCAGGTGGCAAACTTGACAGAAGCAATCGCTAGCTTGACCAAGTGCATGCAAAATCAAGATGCTAGAATTGACAAGCTAACATACAGGGTAGGAATCTTGATGGAAGAAGAATCCACCCATGCACCTTGCAAGCTCCCAGAGTTCCAGAGAGTAATTCTCCCCCGAGACAAGTTGCATCCGCTAAGGCTATCCCTGTCTCATCTGAAGGGATGATTCCAATCGATCAACTGAAGGAGTTTATTAAAGGAACTATTAAAAGCAAGTACGAAGTTGTCACCAAGTCCTCTCTCACATATGCAAAGCCATATACTGCGAGGATCGATATGTTGAAGATGCCTGCTGGCTATCAACCTCCAAAGTTTCAACAGTTTCATGGAAAAGGCAACCCAAAGCAACATGTGGCATACTTCGTTGAGATATGCAACAACGCTGGGACTTATGGAGATTACCTGGTTAAGCAGTTCATCCGCTAGCTAAAGGGAAATGCTTTTGACTGGTATACAGACCTCGATGTGGGATCTATTTATAGTTGGGATCAACTAGAGCAAGAGTTCCTCAATCTCCTTTATAGCACAAGGCACACTGTGATCATGGTGGAACTTACAAATACTCGTCAACCGAAGGGTGAACAAGTTATCGACTTTATGAGTCGTTGGAGGAATGCAAGCCTCAGCTGCAAAGACAGGCTTAGTGAAGGTTCTAGCATTGAGATGTGCATCCAAGGCATGCATTGGGGACTCCGCTACATATTTCAAGGTATAAAGCCTAGCACATTTGAAGAACTTGCGACTCGTACCCATGACATGGAGTTAAGCATGGCCTCCGCTAGAAATGAAAGGCTGCCTATCTATGAGCCTCGCAAAGGGAACGACAAGCAAAAAGTCAGGAAATGGAGCAAGTTGCACCCAAGTCTAAAAACAAAGAAGCTATGAATATCAACACATCACCTGTGAAGTTCACAACGAAGGTGAGCAAGAAGCAGAGTACGAAATCCACTTCTTTTCAAGATAAACCAAGTGGAAAGTTAACTCTAAAGGAAATGCAAGAGAAGGAGTACCCATTTGTGGATTCTGATGTGCCAGCAATTTTTGAAGAACTCATCGAGTTAAATCTCATTGAGCTTCCGGAGATGAAGCGACCAAATAAAGCTGGGAAAACTGATGACCCAAATTACTGTAAATATCATCGACTTGTGAGCCACCCTCTAGAAAAGTGCTTTGTCTTCAAGGACAAAGTTATGGACTTGGCTCGTGAAAAGAAGATCGTGCTTGAAGATGAGAAAGCAAGTGCAAACCAAGTCTCTATCACATTTGTCTCATTCAGTCCGGATGAATTATGTGGTTTTAAGGAAAGTAAAGATGGAGAATTACTGGAGAACAATAAAGTTGAAGTCGATCAACCTGATGATGATGAAGGTTGGACGTTGGTGACTCGCCGTAGGCGCCATAAAAGGAGCCCACGAAAAGAATTAATAGAACAACCAACAAGGAAAATGATGATAAAAGGACCAAGAAAATAGAATCCAGTTAGGCGTTTGAAGAAAGCAAAACTGGAGGTGCACCACCCTCAAAAGCCATGACATCCGGTGACCTTAGAGGATTTCTTGCCATGTTGGTTCCGCATTAAGATTTCTCGTGATAGTATTGAGGCCACTTGTTGCAATGTTGATAAAGGGAAAGAAAAGAGTGATGACCTAACATTGGCACCATCTCCAGAAAAGCTCATCAAGTCTATCCCTCAAGAAGTTAACGCGTGCGAGGAAAATGTTACGTTCACAAATGACGACCTTCTACTAGGTGACAATCTTCATAACCGCCCGTTGTACCTGGTTGGCTATATTCGTGATGAAAGGGTAAATTGAATTTTGGTTGATGGAGGATCCTCAGTGAACATCTTGCCAATTCACACTGTGAAATAACTTGGTATTCCCATGAACGAACTTTCGGAAAGTAGTGTGATGATCCAAGGATTCAACCAAGGGGGGCAAAGGGCCATAGGCGCGATCAGGTTGGGAATCACCATTGAAGATACGCAATCAAGTGCATGGCTGCATGTGATCGATGCAAAGAGTTCATACAATGTTTTTCTTGGAATTCCTTGGATACATGAGAATAAAGTGGTTCCATCTACCTACCATCAATATTTGAAATACTACGAAGGTGAAGTCGAGAAGAAGATAATTGCTGACGATGAGCCATTCACCGAGGCTGAGTCACACTTTGCCGATGAAAAGTTCTACTTGAAGATACGCATTGTGAAGGAGCTAAAAGTTGATGATGTCATGAATGACAAGGATGATGGGTCCACGGCTAAGAGAGCTGAGGTGGTTGCCGACAAACCCAAAATTGTTACTGAGGAGGTACAACCCGACGTGAATAAATCTCATAGAGGGGATATTGCGTCTTATGGCAAGAAAGTAAGTCCTGCGCTCCAATATGTCCCTAAAAGGAATAAAGATGAAGGCTAATTATCTAATCTTCAAACTAACATGCTAAAGGAGTTAACTCTTCCGGTAAAACGAATTGAGGCAGTAAAGTTGTTCTCGAAGCCACTTGTAGGGTTTGTATCCCAAAATCATTTGCAGAATGTGGCACTCCCTACAAAACGAACAGATGAAGGTTTTGATCCTAACACTTACAAGATATTTGAAAAGGCTGGATACAATCCCAATGAGCCATTAAAGTTAGGAAAGCTCCCATCAAAAGTTGCGACGAGGCAACCATGTGAAGGTTTGGAATACAAGCGACTGTCACCAGTGCGCATCTCTATAAGAAGGGCGAGCAACAATTATATCACTGTAGAAGACGAATCTGCTGCTTCTAACACGCCTTTTGTCTTTGATCAACTTGGAAAATCAACTGTAAGAACTTCCGTATTTGAGAGATTAGGTCCATTAAAGAAGGGGAATAAGTTCCAGAGAAATTATCGAAATACAAGAACACCTGCTTCGCCCAAACTTCAGAAGAATTCTAAAGATTTCCAAAGTTTGGTTCCCTCTAGAATGAAGCGACAAACAAAAGTCATGGTTTCGTTTGATGAGGTACTGAAGGTGAAGCCATACATTGTGGTCTACACTAAAGAACATGATGAAGACAAAGAAAGTGTGGGTTCTTCATATCATGTTACTACACAAAGCGAGCGTGGTATTTTATCTCTAATGGAGGGTGACGAGAAATTGGACGATGTTTCACCATGTTATCACATATCTTTCAACGATGGGGACCTCAAGAAGATGAAGATGCAAAAGATGCTCCCCCGGAACTTGAAGAAGGGGTGAAGGGAACGATTGATGCCTTAAAAGAAGTTAACCTTTGCACTGATGAAGAACCAAGACCCACCTACCTAAGTGATTTACTAGAAGTTGATGAAGAAAGCACTTACATTGAGTTACTCAAGGAGTTTAGGGATGTCTTTGCTTGGAGTTACAAAGAAATGCCTGGCTTGGACCCTAAAGTAGCAGTCCATCACCTTGCGGTCAAGAATGGTGCTCGTCCTGTTAAGAAAGCTTAAAGGCGCTTTAGGCCGTACTTGGTTCCCGCTGAAGCTGGATTTATTCGGGAAGTTAAATATCCAATGTGGGTTTCAAGTATTATCCCTGTAATGAAGAAGAATGGCCAGATTCGAGTATGCGTTGACTTCAGGCATCTCTACAATGCGTTTTCCAAAAATGAATTCCCGCTTCCTATTCCAGTGCTAATGATCGATGATACTACTGGGTGTGAGGCAATGTCGATTATGGATGGTTCGTCAGGCTATAACCAAATTCTCATGGCACCAAAAAATAAAGAGCTTACTGCATTCCGCACTCACAAGGGTATTTATTGCTACAAGGTAATGCCTTTTGTCTTAAAGAACGCTAGTGCTACTTATCAAATGGCTATGCAGAATATTTTTGACGACCTTCTCCATAAAAATATCGAATGCTATGTGGACGACTTGGTGGTAAAATCAAGAAAGAGGGGCGACCACTTAAAAGACTTGAGAATGGTGTTTGAGTTGCTCCGGAGGTACCAACTTAGGATGAATCCATTGAAATGCACCTTTGGAGTTACTTCTGGAAAGTTCCTTGGTTTCATTGTCCGACATCGACAGATTGAAATTGATCAAGCCAAAGTAGATGCAATTTTAAAAATTCCTGAGCCTCGGGATATTCACGAATTGAAAAGTCTGTAAGGAAAGTTAGCATACCTTAGGAGATTCATCTCAAACCTAGCTGGGAGGTGCCAACCATTCATCCGCTTTATGTAGAAAGGTGTCCCTTTCAAATGGGACCAAGCATGTAGCAATGCCTTTGAGAGCATTAAATCATACTTGATGAAGCCTCCGGTTTTAGCAGCCCCTATACTTGAAATGCCACTGATACTATATATTTCAGCACAAGAAAGGTCTGTTGGAGCGCTGTTGGCCTAAGAAAATAGTGAGGGGAAAGAAAACTCTCTTTACTACTTGAGCAGGATGATGACACCAAACGAGCTAAATTATTCGCCAATTGAAAAGTTGTGTTTGGCGCTAGTCTTCTCTATTTAAAATTTAAAGCACTACTTTCAATCTCATATTGTTCGTCTTGTTTCTAAAGCAAATCCCATCAAGTTCGTGATGTCAAAACCTGTTCTTAGTGAACGACTAGTGAGATAGTATCTCCAATTTCAACAATTCAAGATTTTGTTCATCCCCAAAAGGCTATAAAAGGACAAGCATTGGTAGACTTCTTGGCAAATCACCCTATACCTGATGATTGGGAGCTAACTGACGAACTACCTGATGAGGACGAAATGGTCATTGAAGTTCAACCTCCATGGAAGATGTACTTTGATGGTGTTGCACATCACGGAGGAGCTAGTGTAGTATTTGTCACTTCTCAAGGTGAAGTTCTGCCGTACTCTTTTACGTTGTCGCAACTCTGCTCTAACAACGTTGCTGAGTATCAAGCACTAATACTTGGGCTTGAAATGGCTGTTGAAATGAAGCGGTTGCAATTGCAAGTCTTTGGTGACTCTCAGTTGGTGATCAACCAACTTTTAGGTAGTTACGAGGTCAAGAAACCTGAACTATGCCCATATCATGATTATGCTAAATCCGAGGAGAAGGATTGAAATTCGTCGTCGTGCACCTCGCTTCCTTTACTAAAAAGATACTCTATACAGAAGGTCATTCGAGGGAGTACTCTTGCGATGCTTAGGGGAAGAAGAAGCACTCCAAGCTTTGCAAGAGGCACATTCTGGGTTATGTGGGTCACACCAGTCTGGACCAAAAGGATGGGATATTATTGGCCAACGATTATAAAATATTGCTTGGACTACGCTCGAAGATGCGAGGCTTGCCAATTCCATGCAAAATTTATTCATCAACCTCCTGAAGTGTTGCACCCTACCTTGGCATCCTTGTCGTTTGGCACTTGGGGATTGGATGTTGTTGGACCACTGCCAAAGTCTTCTGGTGGGCGCCTATACATCTTGGCTGCAATTGACTACTTCTCAAAATGGGCTGAAGTTGTTGCTCTTAAGGAGGTAAAGAAGGAAAATGTTGCAAGTTTCATCCGAGTAAACATAATCTATCGCTTTGGCATTCCTCGTTACATAATAACGGATAATGGAAAGCCATTCGATAATAGGTTGATGAACAAGATTTGTGATCTCTTTGGCTTCAAGCAATGTAACTCTTCGATGTACAATGCTGCCGCCAATGGTCTAGCTGAGGCATTCAACAAAACTCTATGCAACTTGTTAAAGAAAGTCGTCTCCAAATCCAAACGAGATTGGAATGACCGTATGGAAGAAGCTCTATGGGCATATAGGATGACTCACCGTACGCCAACATAAGCGACTCTTTATTCACTCGTTTATGGAGTCGAAGCCGTCTTGTCACTCGAGCGTCAAATACCTTCATTACGACTGTCTATTCAAGAAGGGATCACTGATGAAGAAAATGCTCGACATCGATTAGCAGAGTTGGAGGCTCTTGATGAGAAGAAGTTGGAAGCTTAACAGAGTCTTGAATGTTATCAAGCTCGATTGTCTCGTGCCTTCAATAAAAGAGTTCGCCCGAGATACTTTCAGGTAGGAGATCAAGTCCTTGCCATATGAAGATCCATTATTACTTCCCATAAACCTATAGGGAATTTCACTTCAAAATGGGATGGGCCATATGTCGTACAAGAAGCTTACTCAAGTGGGGCTTACAAGTTGGTTGATGCAGATGGCATGAGAATCGGCCCTATCAATGGCACATTTTTGAAGAAGTATTATCCTTGAAATTGCAATGCTCCTTGACGCATGAGCCTAAACTGCATGTTCCTATACTCCTGGCCCGTAAGAGTATAAACTATGTATGGCCCAAAATAAAAAGTCTGCTAGGTTGAAAACCTCGAAAGAGGCGGCCTAGGCAAAAGTTAGGACATAAAAAAAATAAATTACCCATTATGAACTATAGTATGACTTGATCCTCTTCACCGAGGTACGTAGGTAGCTTAGAGTTTCATTGTGAGTTCAGTCCCATAACTTCAAAAGATACATAATTCCCCAATCGTTGTCCAAATGAAGTATGATGGAATGTAATCCATTCAATCAGCACTTGAAAATCGAGCTGAAATACATTTTTCTATTAAACTTTAGATCCCATTTGATTTAAAGGGGGCAAGCCTTTGCGGTAAAGTGGTATCTTCAATGGAATGATTTTATTCTTTTAGGAGGCTACTAAGTATTTGCATTGAAGCCCGGAGATTCACTGTGTCTTCATGTTCACCAAATCTTTAAGTCCTCCGATCTTCAAGTTCGCTGCTCTTCAAGTTGAAATATTTAAATTCTCCAAGTCTCCAAGTTGAAGTCTTCAAGTCCATCTGTCTTCAAGTTGAAGTCTTCAAGTTCACCGCTCTTCAAGTTGAAATATTTAAGCCTTCCAAGTCTCCAAGTTGAAGTCTTCAAGTCCGTCGGTCTTCAAGTTGAAGCCTTCAAGTCTGTCGGTCTTCAAGTTGAATTATTTAAGTCCTCCAAATCTTCAAGTTGAAGTCTTCAAGCCTTCTAATTTTCAAGTTGAAGTTTAAAAGTCCACCACTCTTCAATTTAAAGTCTGCGAAGTCCGCCAAATCTTCAAAGTTTACCAAGTGTTCGAGTTAAAACTTCTAATTTTCCAATCTTAAGGTGGACATTTAAGTCCCTTTGCACCTTAAGTTGGTCTCTTCCTGGGTTTGTCCTTAAAAGGAACTATAAATTTACAATCTTAAGGTGGACATGTAAGCCCCTTTGCACCTTAAGCCCCTTGGATTTGTCCTCCCATATGATGTTTGAGGATTTGTCCATCTATTTGTTTCCATGAACTTGTACTTCGATATGCCATATGAATCTTTGTGTTCTGAAATGGCCTCCGATTTTTTGGGCAGGGATGAGTACCCATCCATTCACACCTCGAGAGTAATGTCTCTGATAGTCGGGTCATTTTGAGAGTAATCTCTCCGATAGTCGAGCCACCTTGAGAGTAATCTCTCTGATAGTCGGGTAGTTTTGAGAGTAATCTCTCTAATAGTCGGGCCACCTTGAGAGTAATCTCTCTGATAGTCGGATTATTTTGAGAGTAATCTCTCCGATAGTCGAGCCACATTGAGAGTAATCTCTCCGATAGTCGAGCCACATTGAGAGTAATCTCTCCGATAGTCGAGCCATATTGAGATTAATCTCTCCGATAGTCGGGTCATTTTGAGAGTAATCTCTCTGATAGTCGAGCCACATTGAGAGTAATTTCTTTGATAGTCGAGCCACATTAAAAGTAATCTCTTCGATAGTCGAGCCACATTGAGAGTAATCTCTCTAATATTCGAGTCACCTTGAGAGTAATCTCTCCGATTTTCGAACAGGGATGAGTATCCATCCCCTCACTATGACTGTCTTCTTCATGCATGGATCATCTTGTTAAATAAGAACAAATACTTCTCGTTTGACCTACAAAAAAAAAAGGACAACAAAGAAAGAAAAGCACAAGAAAAGAAGAGGAGATTACCTTCGCGTCAATGCTTCCGAGGCCACAAAACTAGACTCAAATAGCTTGCAAATAATGCGAATTGATGCTCAACGAATAGGAGCGCATGAGTTTATATAGATCTCCATAGACGGCTTGCAATAGTATATTACCGATGTGGGAGTCAGCCAATTCAACTTCTCCTAGAAGAACATAGTTAATGGCGGCACATATGTTATTTTACTCCAAGAAGGAATCTTATTTGCAGTGTCCAATTTAAAGTTTATTGACTTCCTAAAGTAGTTAAGTTCCGTCAAATTTGGAGTTTTAGCGACTTGAATTATCTCTGTGCCACGTCCGAAAACGTGTGTATTTTCCTGAGTTCAAGTTAGAAATGAGTTTGGTTGTCTCATATATGCAAAAGACAACTATGAGAAATAATTCATGCACCCAATAGCATTTGAAATAAAAGGTGAATCATGGCAAGGAAAAAAAATGCAAATGCATAAGAAGGCATTATGATGTGGTATCCATTTGTGCCATGAAAAATAAAGCACTAAGATTTTCAACAATTCCTATTTACAGTGATGGCAATTAATCTTGATATTATCCTACTGTATATAAACTCTTTAGAAAGGAATTTTTTGGAAAGTTTAAAGTCAGGTAGCGTTAATACATTTGATAAGCAAATTGTAATTTGCTGGAATTATTTAAGTATAGTTATCGTACTTCAAGCCATGTCTTTAATATTCATAGGTTTATATTTTGAAAAGTCTTGAAGCAGGGGCATTTGCGGCATACAAAAATTATTAGATTTAAATTCATAAAATAATTTGGGCTATATTTTAAATCCAAGATATATTAGTTCAAAAAAATTTATTGGGCTAATATAATTGGATTAGTTATATAAGTCCAATATATACGGATTAATAAATAAGTCCAAATTCATTGGGTTAGCCCATTTAATTGGGCTACAAGTAATGAGCCCACTTCATCAAGCCTAAGATGTCATCTTCCTAGAGGCTCAGTTTGGTGCCACTCGTGAAATGATGTGGCACGCCAAGTCAAACGGAAGAGCCAATAGGATCGTACCATATGTTAAAATGACAAGGCATGCCAAGTCAAATTAAATGGCCAATGAAACTGCGCCACGTGTGCAAGTGACATGTTCTGGCCAATCAAACTCTTCCCTTCCACAACTATAAATAGGGGTCTTCATAACCCAGAAAAGACACCAAACGTTATAACAAGAAGCAAGAAAGAGCTTGTGCATCAAACGCTGCAAATTCCTCCATAAGTTTCAAGCTTCAAGCAATCAAGTTCAAGGTCAAGAACGAAGAACAAATCATGTTCAAGCTCAATAACGAAGAACAAGTCAGGTTCAAGCTCAAGAACGAAGAACAAATCAAGTTCAAGTTCAAGCAATCAAGCTCAAGCTCAAGAACAAGATCATCATTCGTGGCAACAACTATATATTCAAGATCAAACTCGAAGGCCCTTGAACTTATTTACTATTGGAAAGAAGAATCAAAAGATTCATAGAGATTGTACACTCATATTATTTGAAATCAAATACTACGATTGTTGTAATATGTTTTCGGTCTTGATTATATTTTCTCGACGTAATTTATTGTCTACACTATTATACAAACTTATTTAATTGCTTTAACTAAAGTTTGCTATTTACCAGAACTAACCGGGATTTTTTTACAAATTATATACTTTCCCCTATAAAAGACTCCCAAACCATGATTATTGTCTTCATTTATGGGATACAGTTATACCTTTCTTTTCTATCCTCTCCTCTCTCTCTTCTTCTGCCACCTCCCTCCCTTTTTTCTACCATCATCTCTCGTTTCCTTCTAACTGGTCCGTGCATTAGCAGACAATTACCATCATGCAAAATTTTTTGATTTTTGTTTGTTTTCTCGTGTCATTTTTGTCATTGTAATTTAAGAATGATGAACATATCAAATACCATTTTGACAAAACAAATTAATATTTACGTTTAACTTTTATTGTATGAAGCCAATTCTCGAATCAAGACCATAAGGTCAATGGATGAAAAATGATATTTCAGTATGCTTATTATAAAGTAGATGTAATGACCCGACTAGTTATTTTGAGTTCTACATTTCGTTATGTGATTTGAGATTTTGAGTGGCTTCATATGATGTATTACGACTTGTGTGTATGGTTGGTTTTGATATTTGAGAGGTCCGAGATTAATTTAGAAGAGTAATTCTCAATTTGGAAGAGTTAACAAAAATTTGACTTTTGAGTAAATGACCACAAAATTAGGATTTGATGGTTTCAATAGGTTCAGATGGTGATTTTGGACTTGGGTGTATGTTCGAATTTGGATTTGGATATTCCTATAAAGTTTTGGCTTTATTTATCAAAAATTAGCAATTTGAAGAATTTGAGAGTTCTTAAGTTTGATCAGAAGTTGACTTTGGTATTATCGGGTTTCGATCAGTATTTCGAAACTTTGGATAGGTTCATTTGGTTAATTGGAACTTGTGCGCAAAGTTTGATTGTTACCCGAAATGTCTAAGTGTGAACTAGACGCGTTCGGTGACGTTTGAAGTTTTAAAAGGTAAGAGATTGATTTGATTTTTGATTCTTTGTTTTGATATTATTTGTGGTACTTTGAGCCTTTGGATTAGTTTGGATAATATATTTGGGCTTGTTGGTATTATTGGACATGGTCCCGAGGGGTTCGGATGTGTTTCAAATTGATTATGGACCCCTTTTGGGAGTTGATGGCATGGTTGGTTTAGGTGTAGTCGCACCTGTGGCCTGGTGTTCGTATCTGCGATATTGCATTTGCGAGTTTTGTTATCACAGAGCAAGAAGACTCAGGAGAGCAATTTATGCGATGTGGTAGTGCAAATGTGAGGTCCGCTTTTGCGAAGAAGATGCGCATATGCGAGAGTTGTCATGCTAGGCGGTTATCGCTCCTGCGAAATCTTGTGCGTGCCTGTGGAGCCGCATATGCGAAGTTATTTGTCGCAAGTGTGTTGGTCAATTGGGAAGTGTGCATATGTAAACTTAGTGGCGCAAAAGCAAGCTCGCAGAAAGCGAGCTTTTGGGTCACAGATACGAGAGGCCCTGGCAGCATGTTATATTTCGAGAGTTTGTTCTTTTCTCAATGTTTTGGGTTTTGGAGCACGGAAAGAGGTGATTTTGGAGAAACTTTTTACTTCTACTTTGAGGGTAAGTAATTTTCACTTGTATTTGATTATATATCTTATTTCCTCATAGATTTATATACTAAGAACATGAAATTTTAAAGGAATATTTTGGGTGTTTGCCTATATTTTAAGAGACTGTATTGTGGGGATTTGAGTACTGATTTGGACCCAATTTTGGATTCTAATCACATATTTGGACTCAGCAGGTTAGGATTATCAAGGATTTTGGGCACGCGGCCCCGAATTAATTTTTGTTGACTTGTTGGAGATTCTTCAAAGATCGAAGCTTTATGGATTGTGATCGTTTTCTATAGCATTTTTTGACTTCCTTGGTTGATGATTGGTTTGGATTTGCGCAATTAGAGAGATAAATCGTGGTTTTTACATGATTTTAGGGTTTTATGTGATTTGAAGGAATAACCCTTGAGATGTGACCTTATTTGGCTAATTGAAATATGTGTAAAGCGGCGTATACACGAGGTGACGAGCGCATATGTGGGTGCTATGTATGATTTTGATCGGATTAGACTTTAGGCTTCTATGATGCCTTGGTTGGATTGTGTGCTTCCATAGTTCAAGTTTTGATCATTCGTATGACCACGTGAACCTCTTGAATCATGCTAGAGATCATGTGTAGGTGTTGATTTCCTGTTTGAACATGATATTCGTTATTATATGGCGTACTCGCCTAACCTGAGCTATAATTGTACACTTCGCACATGCATACTCATTAGCATGCTATTTATCAGTTCATGAGTATGTAATTTGATATTCGTTGATTGTATACATGTATTCTTGTATATGCTTTCTATGGATGGAATGGATTGACAACACATGAGTGGTCCATGCGATTTGAGTTGTTATATCACGTGTGTTTTCCGTGCAGTGGTCATGATTATGGAACATGAGTTTTCCTTGCAACACGTGGATAAAAATCCATTCCCCAAGGGTCATCCTCTCATATTTCTCCTTGATGACGTACATACAGATTATGGAAAGCTGATCAATGATTGGATTTTATGTATCTTCTCTATATGCAAACTTCTTAGATATATACATAATTTTCACTGCGTATCTTCTCTATATGCTAGCACCAGAATGTATATGCCTTTTATGCATATCTTCTCTATATGCTGCTTTACTTGATGAAATGATTCATGGTACATATCTTCTCCATATGTTAGTCTTTGTAACTTGACTTGCCTTTCATGCATATCTTCTCTATATGCAATTGTTGCTGAATTATTGATACTTTGTGTCTTTCTTCTCTATATGCAATTGTTGATGATTTAATGATGCTAGGCGCATATCTTCCCTATATTCCGATTTGTTAAACTGATATAAAATCGTGCATATCTGCTCTAAATGAAATTATTGATGAGTTATTTGACATCAAATGCATATCTTCTTTATATGTTAAACGGTTAGTTGGTTTACGATGCTTGTGCATATCTTCTCTATGTGTACGATAGCCTTATCTGTACTTCAGGCTTAGATTTCGATATTATTGTTGTGTAAATGTATATGTGTAACAACCCGACTGCTCATTTTATATATTGATGCCTTGTTCCCCTATTCATTGCCTTTTCTATGTTATTTTGTGGTTATGTGACTTGTCAGGGTAGTTGGTTTGGTTTCGGAGAGGTTTCAGAGTGAATTGGGACACTTAGACCCAAGGTTGGAAGGTTAAGTTGAAAGAGTGGACCGGATTTTGAATTTTTTGTACACGACTCTGGAATGGTGTTTTTAGGATTCCAATAGCTTCGTGTGGTGGTTTTGGACTTAGGTGTATATTTGGATGTTGATTTGGTGGTCTGTAGATTGGTTTGGTGGTTTCTGGCGAAAATTAGTAAGTTGAAGGTTTGGAAGGTTGAGAGGTTTGACCGAGAGTTGACTTTGTTCATATCGGGTTCAGATTTTGGTTCCGGGAGATGGAGTAGGTCTGTTGTGTCATTTGGGACTTGAATGCAGAATTTGAGGTCATTTGGAATTGATTTGATATGGTTCAGCACGAGTTTTGAAAGTTGAAAGTTCATTAGTTCATTAGGCTTGAATTGGAGTGTGATTCATGGTTTTGATGTTGTTTGGTGTTATTTGAGGCCTCGAGAAGGTTCGTTATGTTTTGGGATTGTTGCTATGTTTGGGCGGGGTCCCGGGGGCCTCGGGTGTGTTTCGGATGGGCTACAGACCATTCCACCTTGTTTTTAGACTGATGATATGTCTTAGGTCTGGTTTCCTTCTTCGCATTCGCGAAGGGTTAACGGGGGCTGGGCAGTCGCCCTTCTTCGCGTTCGCGATAGAGCTCCGCATTCACGAAGCAGCCAAGTACTGGGAGGAGCTTAGCCTACGCATTTGCGAGGTCCAGACCGCGTTTGCGAAGGCTTGGATGTTTTCTTCAACGCATTTGCGATATTGAGAACGCGAATGCGAAGGACTTTTTCTAGGCAGATAATTTTTGTTCTTCGTGAGCGCGATGGGGGTCCCATGTTCGCGATGAGTATGACTAGGAAAATCTATTTAATACTCTATTTCGAAGGTTTGAGTTATTATATCACATTTTGAGTTACAGAGCTCGGTTTTGGGCAATTCTGGAGGGGATTTTCACGATTTGGATCGGGGTAAGTATTTTTCACTTGGAGTTTTTCATTGTTCGTGATTCCATTTTTGTTTTTAGCATTTAATTGGTGAATTAAAGTGAAGAAATGAGGGGGTTTTGTAAAAACTTTCCTAAAGTGAAAATTGAGGATTTGAAGGTCGATTTGAGGTTGGAATTGGATGAAATTGGTATGGTTGAACTCGTAATTGAATGGATGTTCGAAATTTATGAGTTTGACTGGGTTCCAGGGTGAGGTCTCGTGGTTGACTTTTTGATTTTGATAAATATCGAAGCTTTTTTATTTGAGGTTGTTTCCTACGGCATTATTTGATGATATTAAGTTATTTGTGACTAGATTTGAGTCGTTCGGAGGCCGATTCGCTTGGGAAGGGCTTTTTGGAGTATTGATTTGCGCATTTTGAGGTAACTAACATATCTAAAATTTGATTTGAGGGTAATTATCCCTGAGAACTATGTTATTTGTGATGTGCCGGGGGACGCACATGCTAAGTGACGGGCGTGTATGCGTACACCGGAGTATTCATGATCCGAGTGGACTTTAGACTATTAACGGACTTGTTTTGCTATTATGCCTTGTTATATCCATATTTTAACCCCAGGTTAGATTTGATTATTGAGTACATCGGGTTGGTTGTACTCATACTACACTCCGCACTTTGTGTGCAGATCCAGGTATTTTCGGACAAGGTGATTCCTAGAGTTCTGTTGCTACTAGCTTTTGGGAGACTACGAGGTTGCTGCTATGTCATCCGCAGACCTTGAAGTTCTCTTCCATTTACTTTTGTTATTACTGTTCTACTATTCAGACAGTTGTATTGAGAATTTGGTCATATATTTTGATACTCAGTAGTGCTCATGTACTCTTTGACACCAGATCTTGGGGATGATTGTAGCAGTATTGTTGTTGTTTTCATTAGTTATTTCATGATATTCATGTTGTTGAGTTTATTAAATCATGTTTATTCAAGTTCGTTGTTATTGTATGACTGTTGGTTTACCTAGCAAGTAGTGTTTGGCATCATCGCAACTCTAGTGGGAGTTGGATCGTGACAAGTTGGTATTAGAGCACTAGTTTTCTTAGGTCTTACGACTCATGAACAAGTTTAGTAGAGTCTTGCAGATCGATATGTCTGTACTTATCTTCGAGAGGATACCGAACTGTTAGGAAACTTCACTTTCTTACATTCTTTTCGTGTGAATTTAGGGCCGTGAGAGATCGGGGACACATGCGACCGGATCAGGCAGACGACCACAAATACCACAAGTTAGGGTTGTGAGAGGTCGGGGTCACGGTAGAGGCTGAGGTGGGGCTCGCACTACCGATAGAGCAGCACCTGTGGAGCCACCAATTGCTCCAACTGAAGAGCAGGTTCCAGATACTGTCCAGTTCATGGGACCAGCTCAGGCACCAGCAGTGCCGATTGTTATTCCTGGCCTTCAGGAGGCCTTAGCTCAGATTTTGACTATGTGCACGAGCCTATCTTAGGCGGTTTCAATTCCAGTTGCACTAGGTACCTCACAAGTTGGGGGTGCCCAGACTCCTGGCGCCCGTACTCCATAGCAGCTAGCTCAAGGTCATCAGACACTGCGGGTGTTACTAGTTCAGCTTGTTGTTGCTGATCAGGCCGATGTTGACCTATAAGTGATGAGGAGCAGAATAGGTTGGAGCGGTTTGGGAGGCTTAAGCCTCTAGAGTTCAACGGGGGGAAGGGGGAGTCAGAGGATGCTCAGGACTTTCTAGACCGGCGTTAGCAGATTATTTACACAACGTGTATGTTGGATACCAGTGGAGTTGCATTTATTACTTTTCAGCTGACCAGGGAAACCTACAGATGGTGGTAGGCTTATGGGTTGAGCAGGCCAGCTAGCGAAACACAACTTACGTGAGATGAGTTCTCATTTCTCTTCTTAGAGAAGTTTGTTCCCCAGACTCACTGAGAGGAGCTGCGTAGATATTTTGAGCAGTTGTGCCAGAGAGATATAACTGTGACTCAGTATGAGATGAGATTCACAGATTTGGCTCGTCAAGTAGTATGGTTGGTTCCCAATGAGAGAGAGAGATGATCAGGAGGTTCACTGATGGCATCAACTATGGTCTACGTTATAGCTTGCCTTGAGAGGCCGAGACAAATGCTAGGTTTGACCAGGTGGTCGAGATTGCTAAGCACTTGGAGCAGGTTCTCAGGCTTGAGCAGGAGGGCAAGAGGCCCTATGGTTCAGGTGGTTTCAGTGGTACCTCATTTGGAGGTCAGTCACATCACAGTAGAGGTCGTCCTTTTAGGCCTGCTCAGATGGCTCGTCAGGTTCCTCATGGTGCATCAGCTAGCCATGTTTCATACAACACTCATTCAGTTCAGTCATCCTTCAGTGCACTTTCAGTTCAGGGTTCCTTAGTACCGGGTTCTTGCAGTGATTATTCTACTTCTCGGGGTCCGGTTCAGGCCTTGCAGTCATTCCTAGTTCGAGGTTGTTATGAGTGTGGGAAGTTGGGGCATGTGAGGAGGTTTTTCCTTTTTTTTATTGGAGGTCCCGTGCAGCAGAGAGATCAGGCTATGACATCCGCACCAGGTATTACACCACCCGCTCAGCCAGCTCGGGGTGGAGGTCGTTCGGGTCGAGGTCACCCTAGAGGGGGAGGTCCGTCAGGTGGCGGTCAAGCTCGATGCTACATTTTCCCGCTAGGCCAAAGGCAATTGCTTCCGATGTTGTGATCACATGTATTGTTTTAGTGTGCCACAGGGATGCTTCAGTGTTATTTGGCCCTACTTCAACTTATTCATATGTGTCATCATACTTTGCTCGTTATTTGGATATGCCTCGTGATTTTTTAGTTATGCATGTTCATATATATATACCGGTGGGTTATTCTATTATTGTGTACCGTGTGTATCGGTCGTATGTGGTGACTATTGGGGGTTATGAGATGAGAGTTGATCTTTTACTATTTAGCATGGTTGATTTTGACGTGATGTTGGGCATGGATTGGTTGTTTCCATGTCACACTATTCTTGATTGTCACGCTAAGATTGTAATATTGTTGATGCCGGGGTTGCCTAGGGTTTAGTGGATAGGTTCCCTGGATTATGTTTCGAGTAGGGTGATTTCAAACTTGAAGGCCTAATGGATGGTTGAGAAGGGGTGTCTGGCATGCTTGGCCTACGTGAGGGATGTTAGTATTGATACTCCTACCGTTTAGTTAGTTCCGGTAGTGAGAGACTTCCTAGATGTGTTTCTAGCAGACCTGCCAGGCATGCCACCTGACAGGGACATTGATTTAGGTATTGACTTGGTGTCGAGCACCTAGCCCATTTCTTCACTGTATCACATGGCACCTATAGAGTTGAAGGAGTTGAAAGACCAGATGTAGGAGCAACTTGATAAGGGCGTCATTAGGCCTAGTGTGTCACCTTGGGGTGCACGGGTTCTATTTGTGAAGAATAAGGATGGTAATATACGGATGTGTATTGACCACAGGCAACTGAACAAATCCACTATTAAGAATAAGTACCTACTACCGCGCATTGATGACTTATTTGATCAGCTTCAGGGTGCCAGAGTTTTCTCGAAGATTGAATTGAGGTCGGGGTATCATCAGCTAAAGATCTGGGATTCAGATATCCCGAAGACAACTTTCAGGAACCGCTATGGTCACTATGAGTTTCTGGTGATGTCTTTTGGGCTGACTAATGCCTCAATAACCTTTATGCACTTGATGAATAGTGTTTTCCAGCCGTATATTTATTTCTTCTTCATAGTTTTCATTGATAATATATTGGTGTACTCACGCAGCCAGAAGGATCATGAGTAGCACTTGAGGATCGTGCTCCAGACTTTGAGAGAGAAGTATGCTAAATTCTCCATGTGTGAGTTTTGGCTTGATTAGGTGGCGTTTTTTAGGCACGTAGTGTCCAGTGAGTGGATTAAGGTAGATTTGAAGAAGATTGAGGCAGTTCTGAGTTGGCCCACACTGTCTTCTACTACTGAGATCTGGAGTTTTCTTGGTTTGGCGGGTATTATCGTTGTCTTGTGGAGGGTTTCTCGTCCATTGGTGCACCTTTGACTAGATTGACCCAGAAGGGTGCCCCATTCATGTTACACGCCATGTTTTTGTATGTAAGAGTACGTCATAAGACAATTGATGTAAGCTCATAAATGAGATCATCTTTGAAAGTACATAAAGTAAGTTAGTAATGTTACTTTGGAGGTTACAAATATTAAATATCATGGATAACAAGTACCAAGAGGGTTGGAAGGCTTAGAGGCTAAATAAATTGAAGAAAATAAGTTTCGTCGAAAGTCGATAAGTTTGGAATATTATAAAATGAACTTTGGGGTGAAACTAGGGTTCTTAACATGAGAAGGAGGTTATTTTATTAGTTATTTTAGTCATATAATAGTCGTGTGTTATGTTTTAAAGTCAAGCAAGTTGTGGAACAAAAGTTGGCAAAGGTCATCACAAGTTACATTCATAAATGTGCTGAATATTAGGTCAAATGTAGCTGAACTTTTATCCCAATGTACTTTGCATTATGGGGGTGATCCACCTATGAAATTTAAAATCTATGAGTCTAATTTCTAACGCATTAAACCGTTCATCGATACGATATCGGAGTAGAGAGATATTTGCATTTTTGCGAGATTGCGCAAGCAGCTCCCAATGGGACCTACTTAGGCGGTGGACGACCCTTGAACATTTTAAGGGGGTTGGACGGCTCTTTTTTGGTTGTTTTCGACCAAAGACAGTTCCCAAACTCTCTCAACATCTCTCTAACAGTCCTCCATGGTTCCAAGTCGAATCCAAGGTGGTTTTGCCTAGACCTAACCTCAAAAATTAGCCTAAGTGAAGAAAAGAGTCTCTATGGTGTTGTGATGCCATTAAGCGTGCTTGTAAGCTAAGAGAAGCTTTGGTTCGAGTTTGTTCTTATTATTTAAGGTATGTATAACACCCTATTGCTTGGGATTAAGCTTATCTATGTGTTGGTTAAGTTATTTGGATGAAGAATTACAAGATAGAACTTGAAGTTGTATAAGAAGTTGTTGTCTCTTATTGGATTATTTTGGAGTTGTGTATATGAATTCATATGGATAGAAATTATGGAAAATAAGTTGTCTATGATTATTTTAGTATGACTATGTTGGTTTACATGTCAATCTTTTTGAGAAAAATGGTTACTAGAAAAGAAATGGCTATAAAGCACTTGGAAGTTGTCCATAGTGATATTACCTTGTGTTAGGCTATTTCAGATAACTTTAAAAATGAGTACAAGGTTTGAAATCCTTTAAAAGGTATTGGTTATAATACTGTATATATTACTAAGTTCAAGAATGAATGATAATGAGGTTGAAGGGTGCTAAAGGGATTCAATCCGAGCTTGCTGCTCATCGTGATATGTTGATGACTTATTAATGAAATATTTTGTACCCTATTGTTGATGTGGTTCTTATTGTATTGCTCTGGTTATTGTTTTTGGTCTAGGGTATTGGAGGAGGCCCTTGTTACGGGGAGATGCTGCCCAAATTTACATAAACGAGCTACTAGTTTAAGTTGCGGATTTAGCCTTTACTCAGCACTGATTTTGAATCTCCTTATGCTATGGTAGATTGAGTTGAGTTGTTTGAAGAATTTCTTGGAAGGTATTAGGGACTCAACGAAGTTAAAGTATGTTAAGACTATCCCTTCTTTCCTTTTGGCATGATCCATGTGATACAACGAAACGAGTAAACACGCAACTTTCACAAGTGACTCTTTTCTTAGAAGTACTAGGGTTGCCTATGTTCTTGATTTCTTATGTGTCCTATTATTATATCGTATGTTCATGGGTCTCAGAAAATACGTAAGTTGATAAAGTTTACCTGAAGGCATCAACATCCCGAGTGATCTTATAGCCTACTTCTTATGCATTGCATTCATTTTTACATTTACATTGACCCATGACCAGATGGCGTTATATACGCGTATATTATATGTACATGGGGTATGGGGAAATGTTATGGCATTATATATGCACCACCACCTGATCATCTGGTATATATTGATTATTTCGCCCACATAGGCCGAGATGATATGATGGGATACCCTTAGAGGATTGATGACGTTATGTACGCATATACCTAAGCATGCTATGACATTTATATGCATATGCATGATATTATAAATGTTTCATGATTCACAGAGCTATTCAGACTTACAGGTTGAGTTCTTTACTCCATGTTTCTTTCATGTCTTTTATATACCGCTTATCATGCCTTACATACTCGGTACTTTATTTGTACTGATGTCCCTTTTGCCTGGGGACACTGCATTTCATGTCCACATGTCCCGATAGATAGGTTGGGAGTGCTCCTAGTAGGCTATCAGGTTAGCGGAAGGTCTTGGTGCACTTCACTTGCTCTGGAGTTTCCTATTTGATCAGTATGCTTTGGACATGTATAGATTGGTATGGCGGGGCCCTGTCTCGGCCTTTATGACGTTTATGTACTCTTAGAGGCTTGTAGATATATGTCATGTATATGAATGATTGTATGGCCTTTTTGGCCTATGTTTTGAGTGTACAAATGATCATTTCGGTCGTATAGGCCCGTATGTCACAAGTATGAGTTTGTATACCATGTTGGGTCATCTTATGTCTAGTATTCCCTTATGTTTTATTCTAGTTATCTCATGACACTTTTTAACCCACTTACCCATAATGGTATGATAAGAAAGATATATTACGTTGGTACTCGATTGAGTAAGACAGCGGGTGCCCGTCGCGGCCCTGCGGTGTGGTTTGTGACAAATGTGGTGGTTTGAGGAGTGTGAGGATAGATTTCAGAAGCTCAAGACGGCCTTGACTACATCTCCAATTCTAGTTTTATCTTCAGGAACAGGTTCTTTTATAGTTTATTATGACGCTTAACGGATTGGCATTGGGTGTGTTGATGTAGAAGGGTAGAGTGATTGCTTATGCTTCGCGTTAGTTGAATCCCCGTGAGAAGAACTACCTTGTAGATCATTTGGAATTGGCAGCCATTGTTCCGTATTGAAGATTTGTAGGCACGATCTCTACGTTGTGTCCTTTGAGGTATTCACAGATCACATGAGTCTACAACACTTATTCAAGCAAAAGGATTTGAACTTGAGGCAACAGAGGTGATTAGAACTACTAAAGGACTATGATATTACCATTCTTTATCACCCGGGGAAGGCCAATGTAGTGGTCGATGCTTTGAGTAGGATGACTGAGAGCATGGGCAGTCTTGCGTATATTCCAGTTGGGGAGAGATTGTTAGCATTGGATGTCCAGGCTTTAGCAAATCGGTTTGTGAGGTTGGATATTTCAGAGCCTAGCCGGCTTCTTGCTTGCATGGTTTCACGGTCTTCTTTGTTTGAGCGCATCAAGGCGCATCATTATGATGATACCAACTTGCTTGTTCTGAAGGACACGGTACAACACAGTGATGCTAAAGATGTTACTATTGGAGACAATGGGGTATTAAGGATGCAGGGTCAGATCTGTGTTGCAAATGTGGATGGGTTACGTGAGTTAGTTCTTGAGGAGGCCCAAATTTTACGCTATTCCATTCATCCGGGTGCTGCGAAGATGTATCAAAATTTAAGGCAGTACTATTGGTGGCAGAGGATGAAGAAAGATATTGTTGAGTATGTTGCTCGGTGTTTGAACTGTTAGTAGGTGAAGTACGAGCATCAGAGACTCTGTGGCTTACTTAAGAAGCTTCACATTCCGTAGTGGAAGTGGGAGCATATCACGATGGGTTTTGTAGTTGGACTCCCATAGACCTTGAGGAAATTTGATGCAGTATGGGTTATTGTAGACAGACTGACCAATTATGCACATTTCATTCTAGTTGTGACTACCTACTCTTCAGAGCGACTGGCTCAGATTTATATTCATGATATTGTTCGCCTTCACGGTGTGCCCGTGTCTATCATTTCGAATCGAGAAACTCAGTTTAGTTGCAGTTTTGGAGGACGATGCAGCAAGAGTTGGGTACACGGGTAGAGCTGACTATAATATTTCATCCCCAAATGGATGGGCAGTCGGAGCAAACTATTCAGATATTGGAGAATATGTTACGTGCCTGTGTTATTGATTTTAGAGGTTCATGGGATCAGTTTCCTTCATTAGCAGAGTTCGCCTATAATAACAGCTTCCACTCGAGTATCTAGATGGCTCCTTATGAGGCCTTGTATGGAAGGTGATTTCGTTCTCCGGTTGGTGGGTTTGAGCTTGGGGAGGCTAGGTTGTTAGACATCGATTTGGTCTGTGATACCTTGGAGAAGGTGAAGGTAATTTAGGAACGGCTTCGTACAGCGCAGTCCAGGCAGAAGAGTTAGCCGACAAGAAGGTTCGTGATATTGCATATATAGTGGGTGAGAAGGTTCTGCTCAGAGTTTTTCCCATGAAAGGTGTGATGAGGTTCCAAAAGAAAGGCAAGCTGAGCCCTCAGTATATTGGTCCTTTTGAGGTGCTTGAGAGGGTTGGAGATGTGTCCTACAAACTTGAATTTCCACCTAGTCTATCGGGGGTTCACCCAATGTTTCATGTTTCGATGCTCTGAAAGTATTTTGGTGATCTGTCACATGTTTTGGACTTCAGAACGGTACAACTAGATGGAGATCTAACTTATGATGTGAAGCCGGTGGCTATTTTGGATCGGCAGGTTCGAAAGTTGAGGTCGAAGAATATAGCTTCAGTGAAGGTTTATTAGAGAGGTCATCCAGTAGAGAAGGCTACTTAGGAGACCAAGCAGGAGATGCGGAGCAGATATCCACACCTATTTTAGTCTCCATGTATGATTCTCGACCCGTTCGAGGACGAACGTTCATTTAAGAGGGGGGAGAACGTAATGACCCGACCAGTCATTTTGTATATTGTAGCCCCATTTCCCTTTTTATTGCCTCTTCTATATTCATTTGTGGTTATGTGACTTGCCGGGGTGATTGGTTTAGTTTCGGGGAGGTTTTGGAGTGAATCGGGAAAGTTAGTCCCAAGGTTAGAAGGTTAAGTTGAAAGAGTTGACCGGAGTTTGATTTTTATGTAGACGACTCTAGAATGGTGTTTTGATGAATCCAATATCTTTGTATGGTGGTTTTGAACTTAGGAGTATGTCCGGATGTTTATTTGGAGGTCCGTAGGTTGGTTTGGTGCTTTATGGCAAAAGTTAGTAAGTTGAAGTTTTGGAAGGTTTATTGGAGAGGTCATCCAGTGGAGAAGGCTACTTAGGAGATCGAGCAGGAGATGCAGAGCAGATATCCACACCTATTTTAGTCTCCATGTATGATTCTCGACCCGTTCGAGGACGAACGTTCATTTAAGAGGGGGAGAACGTAATGACCCGACCAGTCATTTTGTATATTATAGCCTAATTTCCCTATTTATTGCCTCTTCTATATTCATTTGTGGTTATGTGACTTTCCGGGGTGATTGGTTTAGTTTCGGGAAGGTTTCGGAGTGAATCGGTAAACTTAGTCCTAAGGTTAGAAGGTTAAGTTGAAAGAGTTGACCGGAGTTTGACTTTTGTGTAGACGACTCTAGAATGGTGTTTTGATGAATCCAATAGCTTTGTATGGTGATTTTAAACTTAGGAGTATGTCCGGATATTGATTTGGAGGTCCGTAGGTTGGTTTGGTACTTTATGGCGAAAGTTAGTAAGTTGAAGGTTTGGAAGGTTGAGAGGTTTGCCCGAGAGTTGGCTTTGTTGATATAGTGTTTGGATTTTGGTTCTGGGAGTTGGAATAGGTTCGTTGTGTCATTTGGGACTTGCATGCAAAATTTTATGTCATTCGGAGTTAATTTGATATGGTTCGGCACGAGTTCTGAAAGTTGAAAATTTATTAGTCCATTATGCTTGAATTGGGGTGCGATTCGTGGTTTTGATATTGTTTGGTGTGATTTTGGGATTGGTTGATGCGTTTTGACGGGGTCCCGGGGGCCTCGGGTGTGTTTTGTCTGGTTTCCTTCTTTGCTTTCGCAACATGATGGTCGCGTTCGCGAAGGGTTAAAGAGGTATGGGCAGTTGCCTTTCTTCGCGTTCGTGAAGCAACCAAATACTGGGAGGAGCTTAGCCTACGCGTTCGCAAGGTCCAGGCCGCATTTGCCAAGGCTTGGATGTTTGCTTCATCGTGTTCGCGATATTGAGAACGCGAACGCGAAGGCCATTTTCTGGGCAGATTATTTTTTGTATTCACGAATGCGATGACGGTCCTGCATTCATGATGAGTATGCCTGGGCAGATCTATTTAATAGATTTGACTCGGATTTGTTCGTTGTTCATGATTCCATCTTTGTTTTTAGTATTTTATTGGTGAATTAAAGTGAAGGAATGGGGAATTTTTATAAACTTTCCTAAATAGAAATCTGAGAATTTGAAGGTCGATTCGAGGTCGGAAATGGATGAAATTGGTATGGTTGAACTTGTAATTGAATGGGTGTTCGTAATTTATGAGTTTGACCGGGCTCTGGGGTGTGAAACTGGTGTTGACTATTTTATTTTTATAAAGATCACAACTTTATTGTTTGAAGTTGTTTTCTACAGCATTATTTGATGATATTAATTTATTTGTAAATAGATTCGAGTCGTTCGGAGGCCGATTCTCGTGGGAAGGGATTTTTGGAGTATTGATTTGCGTATTTTGAGGTAAGTAACATATCTAACTTGGATTTGAGGGTAATTATCCCTGTAAACTATGTTATTTGTGATGTTTTGGGGATGCACATGCTAGGTTACGGACGTGTGTGCATACACCGGAGTATTCGTGATCCGAATGAACTTTAGACTATTACCGGACTTGTTTTTCTATCACGCCTTGTTATATATGTGTTTTACCTACTTGTTTGATTAGTTGATCTATGGTTCATGTTAGAAATCATGTTAGGCTATGTGATTAATTAGTTGAGGCATAATGGGACTATTTCTATTATTTTGAGCTATCTGTCTTAACTGTAATTATATACCCAGTCATGATTCTTCATTTACATATCATATCTCAGTCTCTGTACTTTATTCATCGTTTCATCATGTTGTTGTTGTTTTCCATATGTGATACCATTTGGACTGAGTAATATGAGATTGTGAGCCCTTGAGACTTGTGAGGTTGATGACTGAGGTAGGCCTTAGAGTTGTGTTGAAAGTGTTATTTGGATCGGGTTGCACGCTGCAACAGGTCATATTGGTTTTATTGTTATTTGGATTGGGTTGCACACCGTAACATGTCATATTTGCTTTTGATTAGCGCCTGGGCAAGATCCGCCTCTCTGGAGTCTGACATGCCAGTTATGAGCGCAAGCACAATGATATTTACACGTGCTTTGGTGAGGGCCATTGATGCCAGTCACCCGTACATTGCTGAGTGATTGTGAGTGTGTGATGAAGTGGGCACTTGAGTCAGGTACCTTGAGTGTGCTTTGGTGACATGCATAATTGATTTGTAGGTATAGAGATGTATTTTTCTCATGCTAGCTGGTAAAAGAAATATTTTTTTCCGTGTTGGGCTGTAACTATTATACTTAGAAGCATGTCTAAATTTCTGTAATGTGAACGAGCTTAATATGCTAATTCCTGTGAGCTCTTTACTGTTACTATCATCATTATATCCTGCATTGTTATTGTTATTGGTCTTTGATTGTTTATATGAGCTCATCACTGCTTTCAACCCCAGGTTAGGTTTGCTTATTGAGTACATGGGGTCTGTTAAAAGAAAGTATTTATAACTTCAATACAAATTTCATTCAATTATTCATATAGTATACAACTTATTTATAAATTTCATAAAATATTCATACAAAAATAATAGACAACAACAACAATAACATACCTAGTGTAATTTCACATAGTGGGGTATTAGAAGGGTAGTATATGCGCAGACCTTACCCCTACTTTGCGAATATATAAAAATAATAGAACTATAACAAAATACAACTTAAATACATGTTTCCACGATAAACCCCTACCAGTAAAAAAAGAATTTATGTCTACACGTCGCCAGCGAAAATCCAGTGCCGGCTGCTAATGGCCGAAGGGTGACCGTCAGTCTTCATGTCCCTACCACGAAAAGACCATTCACAGTCTAAAGAACTCCTATGATTAGGGCAGTGAGCAAGAAGTTATGACTTCCCCGAGTCACTGATTAAAAAATTGAACTTGCTGCTCCAATAACGATGATGATGAGGAGATGAGGAATTACTAGGGTTTCTCTTTCTCTCTTTTAAAGTGTTAAAAAAATTAGGATATGGAGCTTAGTGCTCCAATCGAAGGTGGCGGTGGCAGAAGTTTATGAGAAAAGTGTATAGGGAAAAATACGACATGACACATGGCCGCTTAAAGGAAATTTCACGTGGAACACAAGATGGAGATGACCATCGAACATAGCTATTCCGCTTGTCACCGGAAGGAATAATGATCATAAAAAAGAGTATTAAATGCTTTTCTCCCGGTAACATTTAATACGAAATATTTTGCAGCATTAAGGATGATGGCGCATTACAAGGAATTTGGCATTTATGTCTAACGTTGCATCTTCATCAATGACCCTCATAATTGACAATAAAGAAGGGCATGATCCTAGGACTTCCTTCCCTAGGCATAGCTGTAAGGACATGAATTTTCTCGCTAACTTATGTTACATTCTATACAGCATTTTAATACAATTTGATTCTCTCGCTTTTGATCTTATCATTGTTGTGCTCGGAAACCTCATTCCCGGACTCATTAGCTCTGCTGTTTCATCTATATTCTAAGCCTAAGTATATCACATTTCATCAGTTATTTCATTACTTTTTTGATCAAATTAATTCACTTGTCTAGAAACCACGAATAAATTCAATTGTACCGTTTTTCGGGTAAACAGATTGGCGCCCACTGTGGAGCTTAGATAGCTGTGCAATTAAAGTGATCCTTGCCGTTTTTTACTAGCAAGTTTGATAATTTTTGTCTTAGCAAAAATCACAAAAGAAATGGCAGATAACACTATCAACGGCACACGCAACCCTGAAATTCAAGGGGAGCAGCCTCATTTCGAGGATACAATCACTGACACTCACAATGAAGAGAACGACGCCACACCGACGGATGATGGGCGATACCCTCGACAGGTTCGGGAGAGGACTCCTGATGATGCTGATGAGGAGCATGTAGCGGGTGCAGTGAGGGTCCTGCAAGAGCAACATGCAATCATTCTAGGCCATCTCACACGGCAGGATTAGGTTATGACGGAACTAAAGCAGGCGCTATCAGGTGCGTCAAATAAAGCGAATAGGCAAGATCCAATTCCTCCAGAGGTTCCCACAAACCAAACAACATGGAGAGTCAACAACAACACTCCTAGGGGCGAAGTTGGCTCCGACGGGGCCGGGGGGAGCAGATCCGGCCTCAACAACGATAACGACCCATTCAAGGAGGAACTTTTACGGTTCATGAAGTAAGTAAACGCCCGCATGGATCAAATCCCAGGCACGCCACCGGTATTGAAAGGCCCAAATTCGAAGAAGTATATTCAATTACCATACAAGCCAAGTGCGGCCCCGGAATTAATCCCGAAGCGGTTCAAAATGCCCGAGGTGCCGAAGTATGACAGAACTTTAGATCCATAGAAGCACATTACCACTTACACAACATCAGTGAAAGGAAATGATTTGGCTCCTCACGAAATTGAGTCTGTGTTGTTGAAGAAATTTGGTGAGACTCTCACGAGGGGAGCTTTAACGTGGTATTCACTATTTCCCGAGCATTCCATAGATTCATTTGAGGTACTCACAAATTCTTTCATCAAGGCTCATGCCGGTTCCAGAAAGGTGCAGGCCCAAAAGGCTGACATATTCAGGATTGCGCAGGGAGAGTCTGAGTTATTACGGGAGTACGTCACCCGCTTCCAGAAGGAAAGGATGTTACTACCGACGGTCCCGGATGAATGGGCAGCTGAAGCATTCACCAAAGGTTTAAATCCGAGAAGTTCGGACGCTTCCCGGAAGTTGAAGGAAAGTCTGCTCGAGTTCCAATCGATGACTTGGGCAGATGTCCACAACCGGTACGAGTTAAAAATAAGGATCGAAGATGATAAGGAGTTGAGAAGAACAGAGAAAAAATGAAAGAGGATATTGACACGGATAGACAGACTTCGAGGGGCCGGTTTTTTCCCTACGAGCAGACAGAAGGCTGCGACAGGAGTTTTCGAACACCAGACAAGTTCACCGTTGATAGAAGGACAAATCGTGGACGGAACAACAGATCGCTGCAGGATAAAGAAATCTAGGGGTCACAAGATTCTTCTTACCCAAAGTTATCAGAGTATAACTTCAATATCAGTGTAGTAAAGTTGGTATCGGCCATGGGGTATATCAAAGAGGCACGATTCTCAAGACCTATGAAATCTGATCCCAGCCAGAGGGATCCCAATTTATGGTGTGAATACCATAGCACTAATGGCCACTGGACTGGGGACTGCCGACACCTCCGGGAAGAAGTGGCAACACTATTAAAGAATGGTCACCTCAGAGAATTATTGAGCGACCGAGCTAAAAACAATTATGGCCGGAGCAGAGGCGATGTTGAAACCTCGAAATAAGGAGAAGAACCTTCAAGCCAAACGATCAACATGATCTTCGGAGGGGATGAAATTAATGGGGTCACCTTTTCGGCAGCAAAGAAGACAAAAGTATCGATAACTCAGAGTAAAAGGATCCGGGAAGACGATATCGCATTTACGGATGAAGATGAAGACGGATTACTACTGCCACATAATGACGCACTGGTAAATTCCTTAAATGTGTTGGATTTTAAAATTAAATGTGTTTTAGTGGATCCAGGAAATTCCGCTAATTTCATACAATGGAGAGTATTGGAGCAAGCTAAACTCACCGGAAGCATTATCCCGACAACGAAACTCCTCACTGGATTTAACCTCACAAACATGACAACTCGGGGAGAAACTTTGCTGCTCACGAACGCTGAGGGAGTAATGAAGAAAACTCTGTTCGAAGTGGTAGATGGAGACATGGGATATAATATCATCTTGGGAAGACCATGGCTGTACGAGATGAAAGTTGTGCCTTCAACATATCACCAACTGTTAAAGTTTTCGACACCCAAGGGGATCAAACAGATAAGGAGTGATCAACCGGCAGCAAAAGAGATGAATGCAATTTTGGTTTCCAGTAGCAAAGGAAAGGAACATGCGGCATAGCAATTACCGAAATCGGCACCTGCCCTCAAGCCAGAGGAAGATAATCTGGGGACAGAAGATTCGAAACAATATCAGGTACCAAGGTATTTTCAAGTACCGAAAGAGACGGACGCAACGAAGTCCACGGCAGAAGAACTGGAGCAGGTTGCATTGTTCGAAGAATTCCTAGAAAGGAAGTTCCATTTGGGAACAGGACTGCACCCGGAGCACAAGTCTGCTTTTATTGAATTCCTTAAAATTAGCGTTGATTGTTTTGCATGGTTGCACGAAGATATGACAGGCATCCCAACGGAGATAGACATACACAAGTTAAGCTTGGATCCGAACATACCTCCGGTAAGGCAAAAGAAGCGCCCTATTGCTGATCAAGGAATAAATTCATCAAAGAAGAGGTAAATCATTTACTTAAGATTGGTTCAATCTGAGAGGTAAGATATCTGGACTGGCTAGCTAATGTAGTAGTAGTGCCTAAGAAAAATAATAAATTTCGCATGTGCGTAGATTATAAATATCTTAATAAGGCGTACCCGAAAGACTCATTCTTATTACCAAATATCGATCAGATGATTGATGCTACGGCCGGGCACGAGTTAATGAATTTCCTCGATGCTTGTTCTGGGTACAATCAAATCAAGATGAACCAGAAGATCAGGAAAAGACTTCGTTTATAACGAGTTTTAGTATATATTGTTACAATGTGATGCCCTTCGGGGTAAAAAATGCCGGAGCCACTTATTAACGGCTCTTGAATATGATGTTTGAAAAACAAATAGGAAAGACTATGGAAGTATACATAGATGATATGCTCGTTAAGTCTTTGAATGCAGGTGACCACTTGAAGCATTTGCAAAAAACATTCGACATCTTGAGGGAGCATAATATGAAACTTAACCCCGAGAAGTGTGTGTTCGGGGTTAGTTCGGGTAAGTTCCTAGGATTCCTAGTATCACAAAGGGGAATTGAGGTAAATTCTGACAAAATCAAGTCCATAGAAGACATCCCGGATCAGTTGTCTAACGTAAAAGAAATCCAAAGGCTCACGGGGAGATTGCCAACTTTGAGCAGATTCATTTCCCGTTCATCGAAGAAATATCATCGCTTTTTCGCACTACTCCAAAAGAAAAATAATTTCGAGTGGACACCGGAGTGTCAGCAAGCCTTGAGGGAGTTGAAGAAATATTTGTCAAGCCCTCCGTTGCTCTCACAACCAAAGGAAGGTGAAACATTGCTACTCTATCTCGCGATTTCAGAAGTTGCGGTGAGTGCAGTTTTAGTCCGAGAGAAAGAAGGTACGCAATCTCTCATTTATTATGTTACAAAGATTATAACGGGAGCAGAAACTCGCTACTCACATCTGGAAAAGTTGGCCTTAGCTCTCATAGTCGCTGCTCGGAAGCTGAGGCCTGACTTCCAATGCACCCGATAGTTATGGTAACTACTTTCCCTTTGAGGAATATCCTCCAAAAACCCGAGCTTTCGGGTAGATTGTCCAAATGGGCCGTCAAAATGAGCGAATTTGATATAGAGTATAAACCGAGGACTGCAATAAAGTCACAAGTCTTGGCTGACTTCGTGGCCGACTTCAGTCCGGGACTATTCCCTCTGGCAGCTAAGGAGGCAATAATGGTGTCAGAATCGACATCAGAGGCTTGGACCTTATTTACGGACGGAGCTTCAAACGTAAAAGGGTCCGGGCTCGGAATAGTTTTAATCACGCCTTTGGGAGAAACATTAAGTCAAGCCATTAGAACGATTCCTTTAACTAACAATGAAGCAGAGTACGAACCATTGATTGCAGGGCTCGAATTGGCCTGGGGGCTTGACTCCGAAATCATTGAAATCAAATGTGATTCGCAGTTGGTGGTAAATCAGGTCTACAGAATTTTTGACACCAAAGAGGAACGTATGCAACAATACGTGGTAAAGGTTCAAGCTCTATTAGCACGATTCCGGTAGTGGTCAATAACTCATATCCCGAGGAAAGATAATGCGGAGGCAGATGCATTGGCAAATTTGGGCTCATCAACATAAATCTAAGAATCAGAATCAGGGACGGCAGTACAACTGATGAACTCAGCCTTGGACACAGATGGTTACTATAAGGTGAACTCGACTAGTTTGGTCTGGGATTGGAGAAAGGAAATAATCGATTATCTCAAGCATGGAAAGTTGCCAGAAGACCCCAAAGCATCGAGAGCGTTGCATGCCAAAGATGCACGTTATAGCTTAAAGAAAGGCCAATTGTACAGAAAATCCTTTCAAGGCCTGTTGGCTCGGTGCTTAGGAGCATTAGAAGCTAACTATGTCATGAGAGAAGTCCATGAAGGGATGTGCGGAAACCACTCGGGTGCAGGATATTACTGGCCCCGTATGGAACAAGATGCCAAAGACTTCGTACAAAAATATGAGAAGTGCCAACGATACGCGCCACTAGTACATCAACCGGCAGGACCCCTACATTCGGTTTTAATTTTGACTGACTATTTTTCTAAATGGGTGGAAGTGGGTCCTAATCAGAAGATCAGAGAGCGCGAAGTGGTCGACTTCCTATAGAAAAATATAATTTGCAGGTTTGGAATACCAAAAAAGATTGCATGCGACAATGGGCCGCAGTTTATCGGCGCAAAAGCTACAAAGTTTCTTGAAGACTTGAAGATAAAGAGGATTACCTCTTCACCTTATCATCCGAGCACAAATGGTAAAGCGGAGTCAACAAACAAAGAGATTATTTAAAACCTCAAGAAAAGGTTGGAAGCAGCAAAAGGTAGCTGGCCTGAAGAATTACCTGGGTTTCTATGGGCCTACCGAACAACGGCCAAGTCAAGCACAGGAGAGACCCTTTTTTCCCTTGTATACGGTGCAGATGCTTTGATACCGGTGGAAGTGGGGGAACCAAACTTAAGGTATTTCGAGGCGAGCGAAGGATCGAACAACAAAGCAATGCTAATCAACTTGGAGCTACTCGAGGAATGCAGGGAATTGGTGCATGACAGAATTGCAGCCCAAAATCAGAGAATGGAGCGTTATTATAATTGAAGAGTTAAACTCTAATATTTCAAAGTAGGAGACTTGGTCATGAGGAAGGTAACTCAAAACACCCGGGAACTCAACTCGGGCAAGTTAGGCCCAACATGGGAAGACCCTTACCGGATTTCAGGTATCACTGGGAAAGGATCATACGAGTTAGAGAACAAAAACAGAGATAAGTTGCCAAGAAACTGGAACGTGGCTCACCTCAAAAGATACTAATGCTGACGAACAACAGTCAAACGAAAGCTATGTGTTGCACTCTTTTTCCCTTGGTTCAGTTTTTGTCCCAACTGGATTTTTCTGGCAAGGTTTTTAACGAGACAACGACGAAAAGCATACTATGAAGACAGCAATGATAAGACCTTTGATAACAAGGCAAATAAGCAAGTTTCTACTTGGGGATGATTAGATAATCTTTGCTTCGATAGAAAATTTCCACCGGGAAGTTAAGTTTGCTACCGAAAAGAGGTTACCCAATCATTCATGAGTACAAACCACTAGAGGATTGTTAGGTATTCTTTCGCTCGATAGCATGGGTTCTTAATCGGAAACAAGATATGTTGCCGAGTGAAGGATTACCTAGCAATTCATTAGTAGGATCTTCGAAGGTACAAGGCTTCCAGTGTTCCAATTCGTATTCTTCGCATTCGAATACAGGGGGGGGAGGAATGATATGAGGTTACAGCAACACTGAATGCCAGGAAACACTGAATGCCACGTCAACCGGGGAACATAAATCCAAAACATAATACATCATCGGGAACGGGGACTGCGCAGCCAGCCCCGTAGAAACAAGTTGTACAAGATAGTCACAAGTCATGGCAATTTTATTATAGCCACAAGTCATGGAGATTTCTTTTCTGCATAGCAAAATGCTTATGTACATTTGAAAATAGAAGGAATTAAATGAAATGAAATCCTTTTATTTTTATCTTGTTTCTTGTCTGAACGATGATTAATTTTACCATTTGAAAGTTAAACAAGTACTTCAAATGTTTGTGCCATAATGAACAGGAGACATCCTCTTCAAGAGCACTGTAAACATAAAAGGGCCCTCTCTTATAAAAATTCTCACGTTAAAGGGTTGGTTCCGGAAGAATCAATGCCCAGAATCCATAATGCCATCGGGGAAAAATACACCCGAAGCAGCATACAAAAAAGACGCAAAAAGCAAACTTGCGCAAATACTTATTTAAACCCTCATGTAAAAGAGATAATTCTCGAAACCGAAATGCTTCGAAGAAAAATCATTTGAGATTACACACAATAAAGCATGAACAGAACAACATGCACGGAATACTTAAGCAAGTACGAAAGTTAAAGACTTGCATGAATATTTAAAACAAAAATAAGACTCAAACGGTACTTGAGCAAAAAATATATTTTTATTTACAAGGGCGCATCAGAGTGATAAAGGTACAAAATAGAAAAATAAAGAAAAAGCTAAGCTGCAGCATCTCCGGAATCAGGAGGAAGAGAAGTATCTGCATTTCCGGGAGTTGATTCCACCGATGGCTCAACGTTTTCCCCAGCTTGGTCTTCGGCATCATCACCTTCTGGTCCCTCTTCAGTTTCCGTTGCGGCGTTATGCATAGCATTGTTCAATAAACACTCTCCCAAGATTGTCTGAATCTTCTCCCAGTCTTTTTCTAAAGCCAAAGGCTTCAGATAGTTAGCAAGCTCCACCGGTCTCGAAAGTAAGTTGCACCTGGTGGAGACCGAAAGGGTAACACTCCTCCTCCTTTGTGGATCTTCAGAGGGGGCAGCATAATTTTGCCCCAAATTCCCATGAAGTGGGGACTGTGGAGGAGTGGCACCTTCTTCATGGTCAGGCACGGCCGATGGAGATGATGTAGCAACCGCTGTTGGAAGAGTGGATGAAGATGGGAATGATGTAGCATTTGCTGGTGATGGTGAAGGTGGAGATGAAGCTGATGGAGTAGAAGAGTGAGAAGCAACTGCATCAAATGCAGTGCTGATTATTTGATGCTCGCCAACCAAAGACGGCATGGACCCGGTACTCAGCCTCGCAGTACCAGTTACAGCATTGGGGCCCGAAAGCGGGAATTGGCATTATCTACCCAATCAAATTTTCTCCAAAGTGCTGAGATGTCATCTTCAGCTATTGTAATTGTCTCAACAAGTCGAGCATCCTGTTGAGATGATGAGGATGGTATCCTTCTATGTAAAGAAGCTCATTCATCACTAGCTTCTTCATCATCGTCGATCATCATAGTATCTATGACTGGCCCGAAGGAGGACCAGTCACTATCACCACCGAAGATGATTGGGGGGCATCAACTTTTCCCCTCTTATTTTTTCCCCAGCCGCAGAGGAGCGTCTCCTTTTTGGTTGCTTGTTCTCTGGCCGGAGACTCCGTAAAGAAACGTGTGCGCCCGAAGCAGGCCCGGAGATGCCTGTTCGAGTAAGTGCCTCCTGAAGCAGCCTCGCCGCATCAGCAGAGTCAGCCAAAATATCCTCCTCGGGGACATCAACTGAGCCCGCAGGTAGACCTAATTTTGTGTGCAAGTTAGAAGGGTTCAATAAAGTTCTTCATACACAAAAAGTGGAAACGAGGTAAATTAAAGTTACCGTGAATTTTGGCCTTCCACCCGTATTTAATGGACAGTTCTTTCCACAAACGGGTTTCGGGCATTGTGATTTTCAAGATCTTCTGAACCCACCGGTCCAAGACCTCTATCACCGGTGGGATCCATCGAGTCGCGGTAACAAATGAAGGTTGAATGATCAATACAAGCATGAAAGAATATTTAGCAAGAAAAGATGTATTAAAGAGAACTTACGGGAGTGGTTCCAAGCAACCGGAAAGGATGATGCCGTTGTTGGAATAATGTCACTGGTGTTAACTGCAACGAACCATTCCATCCACCCACGGTCGTTGTCATCGTCCATGCTAGACAGCAAAGCATGGTGGCCATGCTTGCATAGGTTTATCATTCCCCCGCGGAAGATTTTAGGGGAATAGAGATTCATCATATGAACTAGCGTTAGCTCCTCTCTAGTTTCTAGGCACAGACGTCGAAGGCAGGCAATCGTCCTCAACACTAAAGGACTTACCTGTGCCAAACATACTTGGTAGCGAAGGCAAAACTCCACAATCACGGAATCAAGCTCTCCGCTCAAATAAAATGCACCCAAAGTAAAGGGATACGTGAAAAAATATGTAAACCCTTCCCTGGGAAGGGTCACTCGCTCTGATAGGTCAGGAGCAATGATGTCCAACTCATAACAGCGGCAGTCCTTCTTCAGAGCAGGAATACTGAAAGGGCGAATAGAAGAAGCGTACCTACTAACAGCCTATGTGCAAGGGTTAACAGTAGGAATTTTTCTTCAAAATCCTTCGAAATACTAAGCCTTCTTGGGATGATGGAACCCACCGTTGGAGGAATGAAATCCTCGTTTTTGTTCTTTCCATTTGAAGAACTAGCACGTTTTGAAGAGGAAACCATTGGAATAGAAGGAAGAAAACTTTCTGGTTCGAAGAAGATCAGAGAAAAGTTGGAAAATAAAGGTGCAAATTAGAAGTTTGAGAGATTATGAAGTACATAAGAGAAGAATGATGCGTATAACTAAAATTTTGGCGGCTAAATTCATGGTCATGATTACCTGGATAATCGGCAAAAGGCGTGTTAAATCATAGAAAGACACGTGTTCGGGACATTAAATGCGGAGAGATAGGCATTTAATCAACCGTCAGTGGCCTTCAAAAGGAATTATAGTAATTCTCGCCAAAAGAGTGTTTCTACCAACTTCCCGGTAACACAAAGTTATGTCACCGAAAAGTAGGGAGGCTACCTGTATATGAAAAAATACGACATAACACGTGGCTGCTTAAAGGAAGGACACGTGGAATACAAGATGGAGATGGCCACTGAACATAGCTATTCCGCTTGTCACCGGAAGGAATAATAATTATAAACGGAGTATTAAATGCTTTGCTCCCGGTAATATTTAATACGGAATATTTTACAGCATTAAGGATGATGACCCGTTACAAGAAATTTGACATTTATGTCTAACGTTACATCTTCATCAATGACTCTCATAATTGACATTAAAGAAGGGCATGATCCTAGGACTTCCTTCCCTAGGCATCGCTATAAATAGAGAGCTCAGTTATCATTGTAAGGACATGTATTTTCTCGCTAACTTATGTTACATTCTATACAGCATTTTACTACAATTTGATTTTCTCGCTTTTGATCTTATCATTGTTGTGCTCGGAAACCTCGTTCCCGGACTCATTAGCTCTGCTGTTTTATCTACATTCTAAGGCTAAATTTTTCACATTTCATCAGTTATTTTCTTACTTTTTGGATCAAATTAATTCACTTGTCTAGAAACCACGAACAAATTCAACTGTACCGTTTTTCGGGTAAACAAGAAGAAGTCAAACAAGGATTCTCGTTGTCTCTTCCAAATCAATTAAAAAAAAAGGATCAGAAATCGCTGGAGAGGGAATCAGTCGCTGGGGATAGAGATCAGTTAAAGAAATATAAAAATTAAAAGCCTACAATTAAGGAATACTCATTCAGTACTAATTTGTATTTTGTACATAATTAATAAATTGTATATCAAATTGTAATTAAGTTAAAACTCCTTTATTAGGAGTAAATAAATTCCTAATATAATATAGCTAGATAATTTTTTAAAAAAATTTGTTGGCTTGCAGTCCAACGGTCACAGAGTTAATATCGTATTTTTAGAGAAAAAGTAATTGGAAGATTTTGCATATAAGAAATGAAGATATTCGCTGTATTTCAACGGTCACAAAATTGGGTTTTAAAATTTTGATTTTGTTATCCAATGAGTAACGTCATAGCACTTTTCATATTTCGTTGTTAAAGAGTACTCCTTTCGTTTCGGTTTATGTAAAAATTTTCGAACATTTTGATAGTTAGTTTGACTAATCATTGCAGTTAAATTAAATTAGATTAACTTATTATTTTAAAGTTAAAATTAAATATTAAAAAACTATACGAAAAATACTATAAGTTATAATTTTTCTTATATCAATATGATAAAAAAATATTTTAATATATTGATCAAAATTTATATAGTTTGAATTTCGAAAATCGAAAAGGTTCATATAAATTGGAACGGAGGAAATAATATTTTTGTTATAATCTGACCTTGTTATTTTGTAAATTTAGATTAAGAAATGACTTCTATTTTAATGTGACATCTATTTTTTCAACTCTCACAAACTGGAGTATTTTTAAAAAATTATTTTCCTTTACTTCGTTGTCTTATGAGTTATGACTTTGAATTAAGAAAATGACAATATAAAATATTTTGATATCCCATGCAAGTGGCTATATTCTATGCAAAGGCGTATTTTTTAATAGTCAAACATCTCCCTTTCTTTTTGTTGTTTATTTGGACAATGATTTGTCTAGAGGTATGATAAAAGATTTACCAATCAAGATTCTGAATGGGCCTCTTTTCCTACACGGCATGCCAATTAGGATTTTAACTATTATACATTAAATTACGTCGGATGGACTTTTACAGAATCAATATTTATATTTTGACCCCGTTAAGTAAATTTTGCTAAATAACTTTGTTGTCATAATTTTGAAGTCGTTGCCAGAATTTTAAAGCACGCTGTCAAATTCTGACGATTACCATATTTATGTGGCAAATCCTGGTGATTACCATTTGAAAATTTTTAGCGATCATACTTTTGTAAATCCTAGTGATCCCTATACGAAAATTTGTGACGATTTCCTTATTTTTGCAAATTTTGATGATTACTATATGAAAATTTCTAGTGATCGCCATATTTTTGTGGCAGATCCTGATAATTACCATATCAAAAATTCTGGCGATTGCTAGAGCGCTTCCAAAATTCTCGCGGAAGCTATTCTTTCAAGACTTTTCTTATCCGATTTAAAAAAAATAATAATGACACCGAAATGTTTTATTTCATTCTCCCGATATTATATGGCTTGGCTGGTGAGAATCCCGGTACCATAATGGGTACTTTCAGGCCATAGTTTTTTTAATATATACTCTTGTATAGTTAGATGAATTTATTATTATACAAAAACAAAGGTAAGTCTATAATTACACAATATTGTTAATTTGAGTGATCATTTAACTAATTATGAGATTTAAACAAGCGCGCACGCACATATTTATATATTTATATATATATATATATATATATATATATATATATATATATATATATATATATATATATATATATATATATATATATATTAAAAATTAGTAAAGTTTTAATAAATATTAAATTATTTTAAAGTTATTTCAAAATTATAATATGATCAATGATATAACATAAAGAAACAGTCCAACAAATTCAAGTACAGCTGTACTTTGTTATCCTTTCCTAGGTAAAAAACTTTAATTGGCAGAGGATCGTGAACGCATCAAATTGCTTTCATTACACCGTCATGTGTTAACGTCATGAAGAGTCACTTAATTTTCATTTCATTGTAGTAAGATTACTAAATTATTTTTTATAACAAAAAATTACTTAACTTTGCATATGTATCATAGAAAGTCACTAAACTATTTTTGATAATAAAAATCATTTGATGTTGCCTAAACATCATAGAAAATCACTAAAAAAACAAATTTGTAACCAAATGATCATTCAACTTTACTTAAGTACCATCTAAAATGTCTCTATTGTTTTTCTCGAAATACTCTCTATGGGACTCAAGGAAAGTTGAGTTCCTTTTTAGTTACAAAAAATAATTTAATGATTTTTCTATTACTTATCTAAAATTTAGTGACTTTTCCATTATAAAATACAGTTTTGAAAACATTAGTACAATAAAATAAAGATTGGGCGACATCATCAGTTGGTATTAGAGCACTAGGTTGCCTAGGTCTCATGAGTCATGAGCATACTTAGTAGAGTATAGAGGATCGATACAGAGATGTCTGTACTTATCTTCTAGAGGCTATAGAGTTTTAGGAAAATTTCACTTCTTTCTTTCTCTATCGTGTGACTTTATTCTATCTCTGAAGTTTGAACCATTCTATTCTTGTTCTCTCGCAGATGGTGAGGACACGCACAACATCCACAGCCGAGCAGGAGCTGGAGCCCTAGGTTGCCGCCACTACCAGGGGTAGGGGCCGAGGCCGAGGTAGGGGCAGAGGCAGAGCTCATCCTAGAGCACGTGTAGCATCATCTATTGCAGAGCCTCAGATCGAGCAGGAGGAGGAGATCTCTGTTCAAACTGCACCAGTTGGACCAGCTCAGGTCCCGGAGGGGTACATAGCCACTCCTATACTTCAGGATACTCTAGTCCGTCTGGTTGGCCTTATGGAGAGTATGGCCCAGGCCGGAGTATTTCCTATGGCACCAGTTGTCTCTCAGGCTGGGGGAGGAACCCAAACTCCCGCTACTCACACTATGTAGCAGATGGCTCCCATGTATCAGACTCTGGCGGTTCCTGCAGTTAGAATAGTTTAGCCCGTTATTGCTACATGGACCAGGGAGAGGCCTGCGATGTCTTCTGAAGGATTGAAGAGGTTGAAAAAGTTCACCAAGCTCTTTCCTATTTATTTTGGTGGTATAGCTTCTGAGGACCCACAGGATTACTTGGACCGTTGCCACGAGGTGTTGCATAACATGGGTATTTTGGAGTCCAATGGAGTCTACTTTGCAGTATTTCAGATGACCGGTTCTGCCAAGAGATGGTGGCAGGACTATGCTCGAGGCATACCAACAGGTTCATCTCTACTCAACTGGGATCAGTTCTCAAAGCTATTTTTTGAGAAGTTCATCTCTTTTACTCTGAGAGAGGACTACCGCAGTCAGTTTGAGCATCTACAGTAGGGTAGCATGACTGTTACACAGTACGACACCAGATTTTTGGACATATCTCTCCATGCAGTTATCTTGATCCCTACTGAGAGGGAGAGGGTAAGGAGATTCATAGATGGCCTTACTTTCGGTATCATGCTGTAGATAGCCAGAGAGACTGAGGATGATATTTGCTTTACTCGGGTTGTAGAGATCAGATCGAGAGGGTTCGTTGTCATGGAAGAGATGCGGTATCTGAGAAGAGGCCTCGTCATTTTTATGGTTTCAATGGAGCCTCATCTGGAGGGAGGGGTTCATTTAGTAGAGGCCATACTCACAGGCTGATTCAGTTAGCGCTTCAGGTAGAACATAGTGCTTCGGGTAGTCGTGGTTCTCATGGCTCTCATCCTGAGCAGTCAATATTTAGCACCCCTTTCAGCTCCTATTAGTGCACCACTCCTATAGAGTTACTACGGGGGTCATTCGGGTCATCAGGGATTGTCTCAGACTTAGCTGTTAGGCCAGCTGCGGGGTTGCTTTAAGTGCGGCGACGCAGGTCATGCCAGGAGGTACTGTCCTAGATTGAGGAGTAGCAGACCACAACAGGGTACTCGTGCTATGATTCCAACACTGTTTGCTCTACCACCCGCTCAGCGATTTATAGGCGGGGGTCATGTAGCTAAAAGTGGTGGTTAGGCCGTTAGAGGTAGAGGTTAGCTAGTTAGAGGCCGTCCAAGAGGCGGAGCTCAGAGTGGTGGGGCTCAACCCCGTTTTTATCATATGTGTCATCCTATTTAGCTTCATATTAGGATATGTCACGTGAATTTTTGAGTGCTCATATTTATATGTCTACGCTTTGTTGGAGATTCTATTGTGGTAGACCGGGTATATCGTGCTTGTTTGGTCACTATCGGGAGCTTTGAGACTAGGGTAGACCTTCTACTCCTTGATATGGTGTATTTTGACGTGATCTTAGGCATGGATTGGTTGTTACCTTATCACGCTATTGTGGACTGTCACACCAAGACTGTGACATTAGCCATACCGGGGTTACCTCGATTGGAGTGGAGACAGACTCCTGGCCATTCTACTAGTAGGGTCATTTCATATGTGAAGGCTTTGTGTATGGTCGAGAAAGGGTGTCTGACATATTTGGCCTATATTCGTGATCCTAGTGCATAGATACCTTCCATGGATTAACTACCAGTTGTGCGCGAGTTCCCAGAGGAATTTCAGACTCCAAAACACAAATAAAATGATGAAATTATCAATAGATTCATGGGAATTAATAAAAAACGAGTTAGAATTCCTTATCCCAAAGTCCTCTCTAAAAACCCCTCGGAATTTCGACACAAACCGAGCTCTCAAAGTCCCAAAATGAATTACAAAATCAAACCCTCAAAAATCACCTTTTCTGCCCAGTGAATCCGCATCTGCGGGTCTTACATTTCCATCGCATGTGCAGTCATGACTAAATCTTCACTATCCGCTTCTGCGGGCAAAGGGCCGAGTCTGCGCGTGCGCGCCTACGACTAAAAGTGTTGCACCTGCGCCCCTGCAATTCTCCCCATCGCAGAAGGGAAGCCGCTTCTGCGCCCACAGCTGGGCATGCCCAAATCTGCACCTGCGACGAAGAGCTCACTTTTGCGAGCCCGCACCTGCCGCCAATCCCTCCGCAGGTGCGAAGACACCAGAACTGCCAACTTCAGCAAAAACTCAACCAGTCCAATTTGATCCGATTTCAATCTGATTCTCACCCGGGCCCCCGGGACCCCATCCGAGTATACCAACTAGTTCCAAAACATATAACGGATATACTCGAGGCAAAAAATCACATTAAACAACATAAATTCTACGAAGCGCAACCCAAATTCAAGCCACTATGAACTTCCAAATTCCGAAACCAATGCCAATTCATACCAAAACAACTCCGATTGACACCAAATTTTGTATACAAGTCATAATTGACATTACAGACCTATTTCAACTTCCGGAATTGAGATCCAACCCCAATATCAAAAAGTCCACTCCCGGTCAAACCTTCCAAAATCTTCTAACTTTTCAACTTTCGCCAATTAACGCCGAAATGACCTACGGACCTCCAAATCAACATTCGGACACGCTCCTAAGACCAAAATTACCATTCAGGGCTATTGGAATTGTCAAACCTCCATTTCGGAGCCGTCTTCATATAATTCGAACTATGGTCGACTCTTATGACTTTAACTTTCAATTTAGGGACTATGTGTTCCATTTCACTCTGAAACTCTCCCGATCCCGACACCAAGTACTTCGGCAAGTCAAACAACCACAAAATGAGATAGATGGAGCAATAAATAGGGGATCGGGGCTAGCACACTTAAAACGACCGGCCTGATCGTTATATCAATGATTGCTTATTAAGATTTAAAGGTGGTGTTTCTTTTAAAAACGAAATGAAAGAATTGTTTTCAAAAACCAAAATCACTTGAGTAGGCCGCATATATGAATGAGTACGTTCACATAAATTTAAAAACTGTTGATGGGGAATTTAGATATGAAAACTTTCATTATAAAAAATCTAAGACTTAAAAATAACATGTATCTAGGAATTACCCCCCCCCCCCCCAAACAAAATATGTTTTCGAACAAATATATTTTTGATAAATGGTCGTTTTATTTCTTTTAAACCTCTTCATTATTTGGATATTGACTGATATTTTTATTTTTACGTGACAATTTCTTCCTTTATAAATTAGGTATAGGATTAATATTTCTCAAATTTTGGAACATGCACTTTTATTTCTAATAACTCAAATATAAATTTTAATATAATATTAATATGATTAACCTTTTTTTTTAAAACCCGCTTAGATAGGATACACACACAACACGCATATCATAAGATTAGTTTATATATATCCATAACTTTGTATTCCGGCAGATTTAATGTGGTTACTATTACTCAGGGTATTCTGATGCCCAACAATAATAACACATGTAAACAACACGGAGTATATGATATATATTACACTCAAGTTTATGCCACGAGATTGACCAAAACTTTTAGTTTGTTAGTCAGCATATTGAGATTGAAATGAACCCAAATTATAATTTTGATATATTGAACTTGGCTTATTAAAAAAGCCTCATTTAACTCAACAAAATTTGGTTAATGATAGAGTGTTACGATCCGAAATTTCAACCATGGATCGTGATGACGCATAACATCTACTTAATAGGCAAGCAAACGTTAGATAATCAATTAACCATTTTGACAATTTTAAAAAGAGAAATAATAATAATTAACGAGTGACAAAACTGAAATACCTAAGATAAATCAATTATATAATACGGTCTAGACTAATCCCATAAATCTGGTGTCAACAGTACATGAGCAACTAAAATACAACAAAGTATGGTCTAAACGAAATACAACTATTTGAAGCAAAATAAACAGTAAAGACATAACAGAAATGGACTTCAGGGACTGCGAACACCAGCAGCTCTACCTCAAATCTCCTTAGCAAGTCGATCGGGGCAAACCTCCTCTACGCACTGTTGGGACCAACATCGGGATCTGCACATAAAGTGCAGAAATATAGCATGAGTACAACCGACCCCATGTACTCTATAAGTGATGAGCGTAAACTCGACGAAGTAGTGACGAGGCTATGACAAGACACTCACAATAAACCAGTACGAATAATATTAACAAAATACGAAAATAAAGATAAAGCAGGAAAACTCATATAAACGGACCCGAAGGTCAACTACCAGAGGGCCCCAAAATAACATGATCTCAAATCTCATATCACAATACCGAGATAAAAGTCTACAACTACAAACAACTACAACATATCAATTCTGTTGTGGCACGCAACCCGATCCGAACACTTTAACACTATAATTGTTATGGCATGCAACTCGATCCCAATATTTGACACAATAATTATTGCGGCGTGTAACCCGATCCAAATCTCAATTCATTTATATAACAACTTAACATAACTAGTTGTGTAATGTCAACACAGAAGGGAAATGAAGCAAGCGGAACTTTAAGGAACTACCAATACAAACAAAAATAGCCAATACCTCGTAATCCTAAACCTTGGCAATACATTAATACCACAATAGCTAAATGGCTCACATAAACGGAATAACATAATAAATTGAATTAAGTAATATAAGGACGATAAAAGCAAGTAAAACATGGGACAAAAGAAATATACAATTAATGCAAGTAGGAACATGTAGCAGGTAAGTGGATATTGAGTGAGTAATGAATATATTGAAACAAGTAACAATTAAATAACAAATAACAAGTAAAGCATGGATAACAAGTAAGAACATATAGTAATTAAAGCATGTAACAAGAGATAACATAAAATAAATGAAGACATGGAAGTAAATAGCCCAACCCGCATGCTTTAACCCATGACAGCGCATATACACTCATCACCTCGCATATATGCCATTCTCACACATAATTGACATAAAAAATAGACCAACAAGTCATAATTCTCTCAAATCAAAGTTAGACACGACACTTACCTCTTTGCGCAACCAACTCAATAATCAACCACAGCTTTTTCTTTCGAACAAGCCTCCAAACCAACCAAATCTAGCCAAATATCATTCAAAAAATTCAAAAATAAGCTTTAGAAACTACATACGAATGAAAAAGGTTCAATCTTTGATAAAATTGAAAAAGTCAACAAAAGTCAATCCCGGATCGGCTTGGTCAAAATCCGAGATCCGGACCAAAATTCGATTACCCATTCATCCCCTGAGCCCGGTTATGTAATTTATTTTGAAATTCGACCTCAATTTGAAGTCTAAATCTTAATTTTACAAAATTCCTAATTTCTACCCAAAACCCCTTATTTCTACCATGAAAATCCTAGACTTAATGTTAAAAACTAATGAAAAGTAATGGAGAATCAAAAGAAAGTTGACTAGAGTTGCTTACGAATGATTTTAGGAAGAAAAGATCTCAAGAAAATCGCATCTAGAGTGTTTAGGGTTGAGAAATGGTGTAAAATGAGCCAAGTCCCGATTTTTTCCTCTTTTACCCAGCCGCAAGTATCACAATTACGAATCCATGTTCGCAATTGCGATATTCTCAGCCTTCGCAAATGTGGCTCCTTCTTCGCAAATGCGAAGATCCTCAATCTCAGGCCTCTTCGCAAATGCAGTCCAATGATTGCAAAAACGACCCTTGCAATTGATAGCCAAACTTCGCAAATGCGAGATTTGCAGGCCGCACCAGTAATAGGTCTGCACCAACAATGCAAAAATTAGCCAAATTCTTCCGTAACACATCCGAAACTCATCCGAGCCCCTCGGGTTCCAAGCCAAACATGCACACAAGTGTAATAACATCCTACAAATTTGTTCGCTAACTCAAATCATCAAAATAACATCAAATAACAAAAATCGATCATCAAAACTCATTATTTTCTACTAGAAAACTCATTTTCATAATTTTTCACATAACGCGCCGAAATGCACTCGGGTCACCCCGTGTCACCCTTTAAACCTGGGGAGGCGTGGTCGGCACACGATTCCATACTCGGACCGAGCGTAGCACTCCATAACTATGAAATCTGAAGGGGTAGCCCTTAACTTAGGCCGACGAGGCCTGACTATATATATATATATATATATATATATATATATATATATATATATATATATATGCAAACTTTGTATTCTAGCAGATTTAATGTGGTTACTATTACTCAGGGTATTTTGATGCCCAACAATAATTACACATGTAAAGTTTATGCCACGAGATTGAGCCAAACGTTTAGTTTGTCAGTCAGCATATTGAGATTAAAATGAGCCCAAATTATAATTTTGATATAATGAACTTGGCTTATTAAACAAGCCTCATTTAACTCAACATAATTTGGTTACTGATAGAGTGTTACGACCCAAAATTTTAAATATGGAGCCGTGATGGCGCCTAACATCTACTTGCTAGGCAAGTCAACGTTAGATAATCAACTAACCATTTTGATAATTTTAAAAAGAGAAATAATAATAATTAACAAGTGACAAAACTGAAATACATAAGATAAATCCATTATATAACACAATCTAGACTAATCCCATAAATCCAGTGTCACCAGTATATGAGCAACTACCACACTATAAAGTATGGTCTAAACAAAATATAACAGTTTGAAGAAAAATAAATAGTAAAGACAGAACAGAAGGAGACTTCAGGGACTGTGAATGCCAACAGCTCTACCCCAAATCTCCTCAGCAAGTCGATCCGGGCAAAATTCTTCTATGCGCCGCTGGGACCAACACCACTATCTGCACAAGAAGTGTAGAAGTGTAGCATGAGTACAACCGACCCCATGTACTTTATAAGTGCTGAGCCTAAACTCGACGACGTAGTGACGAGGCTATGACAAGACACTCACAATAAACCAGTACGAATAATAATAACAGTATACAGAAATATAGATAAAGTAGGAAAACTAATATAAACGGACTCGAAGGTCAACTACCATAGGGGCCCCAGAATAACATGATCTCAGTTCTCATATCACAATACCGAGATAAAACTCTACAACTACAAACAACTACAATACATCAAATCTATTGCGGCGCGAAACCCGATCTGAATACTTAACACAATAATTATTGCGGAGTGCAACCCGATCCCAATATTTAACACAATAATTATTGCGGCGTGCAACCCAATCCCAATATTTACTCATTAATATAACAACTTAACACAACTAGTTATGTAATCTCAATACAGAAGGGAAATGAAGCGAGCAGAACATTAAGGAACTACCAGTACAAACCGAGAATAGCCAATACCTCGTAATCCCAAACCTTGGCAATACATTAATACCAGAATAGCTAAATGGCTCACATAAATGTAATAACATAATAAAGTGCATCAAGTAATATAAGGACGATAAAAGCAAATAAAGCATAATACAATGAAAATATACAATTAATAATTAACAATTATATGAATAATTGAGTAATAGATAACAAGTAAAGCATGGATAATAAGTAAGAACATGTAGCAATTAAAGCATGTAACAAGAGATAACATAGAATAAATAAAGACATGGAAGTAAATAGCCACCCAGTTTTGACCAAGCGAGCCCGGGGTTGACTTTTGTTGACTTTTTAAAAAATTATCTAAATTGAACCTCTTTCATTTGTGGGTAGTTTCTAAAGCTTATTTTGAATTACTTGGTCAATAATTTTCTAGATTTGGTTGGTTTGGAGGCTTATTCAAAAGGCAAGGCCGTGGTTGATTGATTGCTTGAGTTTCAGAGTGAGGTAAGTGTTGAGTCTAACCTTAATTTGAGGGAATTAGGAACCCTTGAACTACATGTTATGTGAATTACGTGTGAAACAACGTATATGCTAGGTGACGAGTGTATATGCACTGTTATGTTACTTGCTTCCATGTTTTCGTTACTCCATAGTATGTCTTGTTACATGTCTTAATTGCTACATGCTTATTTGACTTCCATGCCATACTTGTTACTTGTCATTTAGTTATCCTTGTATTAAATTGTCTATCCCTTCCATAACTCCATGCTTATTTGCTACTTATCTCTATTTGCTTTACTTCATATCTAAATTGTCCTATGTCTTGCTTGTCTTATAGTTTTGTAATATTTGTTGACTTCTATAATATAATTTCATTCGTACAAGTTGTTAATTGGTAGTTACCGATGAGTTGGTAAATTTGAGACATTTGAGTTGTTAGAGATTCTTTGATTATTATGGTATTCTTCATTGCCTCGTATATTTACTTTATTGACGTAGAAATTCTTGTAAATTTTGGTTGTTGGATTACTATTGTTGATTAAAATTGTTTGGGGAGCGGATTGCACGCCGCAACGGAAATTGAAAGGTAATGAATTGAAATGGTGGAATAAGGACGGATTGTGATATTGACAGATGATGATATGATGGGATCGGGTTGCGCGCCATAACGAATTGTATAAGTTGTATTTGTTTGTGACTGTTGGATTTGCCTCGGTATTTGAGATGAGTTTATAAGATTTTTTATTTTGGTGCTCTCTGGTAGTTGGATTTCAAGTTCGTTGCTATGAGTTAACTGCTTTATTTTCATTCCTGTCTTTTCTGTTATTATTATTATTGCATACAAGTTATTGTAAGTGACTCGTCTTAGCCTCGTCACTACTTCGTCGATGTTAGGCATGTCATTTACAGAGTACATGGGGTCGGTTGTACTCATACTACACTCGGCACTGCTTGTGCAGATACCGGAGTTGGTCCCAGCAGCATTGAGTATGATTTGCTCGGATATACCTATCAGTAGAGACTAGATGTATAGCTGCACGGCGTCCATAGCCCTGAAGTCCCTTCTATATCACCATAGCTATTTATTTTGATTCAGACAGTTATGTTATATTATTTATACTATTATTTGTAGTACTCTAGACGCTCTTATATTCGTGACACCAAATCTGGGATTGTATTTCTTATTTCGTCGTTTATTAGTTTATCACCTTAATTCAGACAATTCAGTTTTATTGTTGTCATTTAATTTGGAATTGTTAAAAATGGTTAATAGATATAGCTAATGTTGGCTTGCCTAGTAAGCGAAATGTTAGGCTCCATCACGGCCCCGAGGGTGGAAATTCCGGGTCGTCACATCAACCTGCATGCTTTAACCCATGACAATGCATATACATTCGTCACCTCGCATATACGCCGTTCCGACACATAATTCATATAACAAATAGACCAACACATCCTAATTCCTTCAAATCAAAGTTAGACACATCACTTACATCTTTGTGCAACCAACTCAACAATCAACCACGGATTTTCCTTTTGAAGAAGCCTCCAAATTAAACAAATCTAGTAAAATATTGTTCAAACAATTTAGAATAAGTTTTAGAAACTACCCACGAATAAAAAAGGTTCAATCTTTGATGAAATTGAAAAGGTCAACAAAAGTCAATCCCAGGACCGCTTGGTCAAAATTTGAGATCCGGGCCAAAATTTGATTACCCATTTATCTCCCGAGCCCGGTTATATAATTTGTTTCAAAATTCGACCTCAATTTGAGGTCTAAATCTTAATTTTACAAAATCCCTAATTTCTAATCAAAACCCCTAATTTCTACCATGGAAATCCTAGATTTGATGTTAAAAACTCATGAAAAGTAATGGGAAATCGAAAGAAAAGCTCTCAAGAAAATCGCCTCTAGAGTATTTAGGGTTGAGAAATGGTGTAATTAGCTAAGTCCTGATTTTTCCCTCTTTTACGTAGCTGCACGTATCGCAATTGCGAACCCATGGATGTTCGCAAAAATAAACCACTGATCGCAATTGCGATCAGTGTCTGAGCCTCCAAAGTATCGCAAATGCTAGAAAACCATTGCATTTGCACAGGTCCAGCCCTCCGCAAATGCGGGCAAAGCTTTGCTTCTGCAAAGCTGCCCCCAGGTTGCCAGAGTCGCAAATGCGAGATTCCAGCCGTAGTTGCGATATTCCCGGCCTTCGAAAATGCGGCTCCTTCTTCAAAAATACGAAGATCCCCAATCTCAGGACTCTTCGCAGATGCGCTCCATTGATCGTAAAAGCGACCCTCGCAATTGCAAGCCAGACCTCGCAAATGCGAGATTTTCAAGACACACCAATAACAAGGCTTCCCCAGCGATGTTAAAATCAACCAAACTCTTCCGTAACACATGCGAAACTCATCTGAGCCCCTCGAGCTCCAAACCAAACATGCACACAAGTATAATAACATCCTACAAACTGGCTCGCTACCTAAAATCATCAAAATAATAGCAAATAAAAAGAATCAATCATCAAAACTCATAATTTTCAACTTGAAAACTCATTTTCACAATTTTTCACACAACGCGCCGAAATGCGCTCGGGTCACCTCGTGTCATGCCCCAAACCTGGGGAGGCATTTCCGACACCCGGTGCCATACTCAGCCCGAGCGTACCATTCTATAACTATGAACTCTGGAGGGGTAGCCCTCAACTTAGGCCGATGAGGCCTACCTGTAAGCTGACAATATTAATCAAGGCTGACGGGGCCATATTCTAAATCATCTGAAAATAAAGTTTCTCTCATTTGAGGGGTAAACATACCGAAAAGCTCATATACATAACTTTGTAGGCCGACAAGACCGCCATGAACATCTACTGATATACAAAATATACAGGACTTATCTACAAGCCTCTAGTGATAACTGAATTATACCACGGTCGGGACAAGGCCTCGACCTACCCATTAAACCTATATATATAAAATGGACTCCAAGGTCTAGACCTGGTAACTTCGGGGAAGTGGAGCTAACCAATCAAGCTGATGTTTGGCTATGTCCACTAGGAAGGTCTATCCAGCTATCTATCAGGACCTGCAGGCATGAAACGCATTCCCCCAGGCAATAGGGGCGCTAGTACGAATAATGTACCAAGTATGTAAGGCATGAAAAGTAGTATATAAAAGACATGAAAGAAACATGGAGTAAAGGACTTAACCTGTAAGTCTGAATAGCTCAGTGAATCATGGAACATTTATAGGGTCATGTATATGCATATAAATGTCATATCATGCTTAGGTATATGTTTACATAACATCATCAAGCCTCTGAGAGCATTTCATCATATCATCTCGGCCTCAATAGCCAAAATCATCAATGTATGCCATCTGATCAGGTGGTGGTGTGTATATAACGGCGTAACCTTTCCCTATACCCCATATACATATAATATACATGTATATAACGCCATCTGTTCATGGGTCAATATACATGTATAAATGAATGCAATGCATAATGAAGTAAGTCAATAAGATCTCTCGGAATGTCATAAGATCAATATGCCTTCGGTTAATATCACGAAATAAACTTTATCAACTTACGTATTTTCTAAGACCCATGAATAGACGATATAATAATAGGACAGATGGGGAATCAAGAACATAGACACCCTTAGTACTTCTAAGAATAGAGTTATTTGTGAAAGTTGCGCGTTTGCTCGTTTCGTTTGTATCATATGGATCATGCCAAAAGGAAAGAAGGGATAGCTTTAACATACCTTATTATAGTCTGTCCAATAACTATGTTCTCATTGCACTTTAATCTACAGCAACGACAATAATCTGTTGTTAAGCTATGAAAGATGTAACTATCGTACAACGAACGACAAGCTTATTTTATATTCAAACGGGCAATATCTCCCATGTTTTTCTTGCTTTCCCCATGTCCATAAAACAACAAGAACACATACAAACTTCAACTATATACTTTTCGCACCACTACACACCCAAAATCCCAACAATATAATTCAATCTACACAACAACAAGTGCACAAACGTCACTAACAGATCTACTATTTAATGTGACGAGCGGCAAGCTTGGATTGGAACCAAACCCCTACTCTTTTTCCCATATCCCCTATACTTACCACACCATCAACAGGTCCACCATATAAACATATATATATTTACATGACATTCCAACCTTAAATCTATCATAAAAGTAACATCAAACAAACCAACAAGATATAAAAACAACATGGACAACTTCTAGGTATTGTGTGGTTGCTTCTTCTCCTATTTACAACATCATCAACATACTCAACATATTGACAAGCATAATAAAAATAAGAACATTATAACCAAGCTATTCCCCATGATTTCCAGCCATATGATGTGATATACACAACTCCAAAATAGTCCAATAAGAGACAACAACTTCTTATACAACTTCAAGTTCTATCTTGTAATTCTTCATCCAAATAACTTAACCAACACATAGATAAGCTTAAGCCCAAGCAATAGGGTGTTATACATACCTTAAATAATCAGAAAAACTCGAATCAAAGCTTCCCTTAGCTTACAAGCTCCCTTAATGACATCACAAAACCATAGAGACTCTCTTCTTCACTTAGGCTAACTTTTGAGGTTAGGTTTACGTAAAACCACCTTGATTCAACTTGGAACCTTGGAGAACCGTTAGAGAGGTGTTGAGAGAGTGGAACTGCCCTTGGTTGAAAATGACCAAAAATGAGCCGTCCAACCCCTTTAAAATGTTCCAAGGATAGTCCACCGCCTAAGTGGGTCCCATTGAGAGTTGCTTGCGCGGTCTCACAAAAATACAAATATCTATCTACTCTGATGTTGTATTGACGGACGGTTTAATGCATTAAAAACTAGAGTCGTAGATCTTCAATTTGGTAGCGTATCATCTCGTAATTCAAAGTATATTTGGAGAAAAGCTCAGCTACATTTGACTTAATTTTTAGCATATTTATGAATGTAACTTGTGATGACCTTTGCCAACTTTTGTTCCACAACTCGCTTGACTTCAAAAAGTAATACATGACTATCATACGACTATAATAAATCATAACATAACCTCTTTATCATGTTAAGAACCCTAGTCTCACCCCAAAAGTATATGTTATAACATTCCCAACTTGTCTATATGAAACTTATGTTCTTCGATTCGTTTAGCTTCTAAGCCTTCCAACCCTCTTGGTACTTGTTATTCATGATCTTAAATATTTGTACCCTCCAAGTTAACATGATTAACTTACTTTATGTACTTTCAAATATAATCTCATTTCTGAGCTTATATCAATTGACTTATGACATACTCTCATGTACGAAAATATGGGATGTAACACCTCGGACCCCAACCAAACGTGCGTACAAGTCCAAAAATATCATATGAACCTATAGGAATCGTCAAAACACCGATCCGAGGTCGTTTAGAAAGAATGTTGACCATGGTCAACTCAAATCTAGTTTAAGCCTAAGATCATTTTTTCTTCAAATATTTACGTAAAAACTTTCCGAAAAATGACTTGGACCACGCACGTAAGTCAAAAAATATCAAATCAAGATAATAGAGGTCTTAGAACATGGAAATAATGGCTAGTACTCAAAATGGCCTATCAGGTCGTCATATTCTCCACCACTAAAAGAAACGTTCATCCTCGAACGGACATAGAAAAGTACCTGGACTAGAAAAAAGGTGGGGGTAACCACTCCGCATAACGGACTCAGACTCCCATGTAGCCTCCTCAATCGGATGACCCCTCCATTGCACTTTCACAGAAGAAAAACTCTTGGATCTCAACTTACGAACCCGCCGGTCTAGAATAGCCACCATCACTTCCTCATAGGATAGATTTTCATCAAGTTGCACTGTGCTGAAGTCTAAAACATGAGAGTTGTCCTCATGGTACTTCCATAGCATGGAGACGTGAAATATAGGATGTACCCCCGCTACGCTAGGAGGAAATTCAAGCTCGTAAGCAACCTCCTCAACTCTTTCCAATATTTCAAATGAACTAATAAACCTTGGGCTAAAATTTCCCTTCTTCCCAAACAGCATCACGTCATTCATAGGCGACACTCGGAGAAGAACTTTCTCACCCACCATAAAAGCTACATCTTGAACCTTCTGGTCTGCATAACTTTTCTGCTTGGACTGAGCTATACAAAGTCACTCCTGAATCATCTTAACCTTTTCCATAGCATTACAGACCAAATCAATGCCCAACAATCTAGCCTTTCTTAGCTCAAACCAACCAATCATCAAATGACATCGTCTCCGATATAAGTCCTCGTACGGAGCCATTTGTATGCTCGACTGATAGATGTTGTTGTAGGCGAACTCTGCTAGAGGTAAGAACTGGTCCCATGAACCTCTGAAATCCATAACATGGGCACGTAACATGTCCTCCATGATCAGAATAGTGCGCTCGGACTGTCCATCCGCCTGAGGATGAAACGCGGTACTCAACTCGACTCGTGCGCCCAACTCACACTGCACGGTTCTTCAAATATGCGATGTGAACTGCGTGCCTCGATTAGAAATGATGGAAATAGGCACGCCGTGCATGTGGATAATCTTCCGAATGTATATTTGAGCCAACCGCTCTGAAGAATAGGATGTCACCACCGGAATGAAGTGTGCAGACTTAGTCAACCGGTCCACAATAAACCTAGACTACGTCATATTTCTTCAAGGTTCGTGGTAAGCCTACCACAAAATCCATAGTGATGCGCTCCCACTTTCACTCCGTTATCTCCAATCTCTAAGTCAATCCACCCGATTTCTGATGTTCATAATTCACCTATTGACAATTCAAACATTGAGATACATAAGCAACGATGTCTTTCTTCATCCTTCGCCACCAATAGTGTTGTTTCAAGTCACGGTAAATCTTTGTGACACCTGATTAATGGAATAACGCGAATTGTGCACCTCCTCAAGGATCAACTCTCTCAACCCATAAACATTTGGAACACATATCCGGCCTTGAAGCTGCATAACACCATCATCGCCAATCACAACCTCATTGGCACCACCCCGCTGCACCGTATCCTTCAACACCAACAAGTGAGGATCATCAAACTGGCGAGCCTTGATAATAACGATGAGTGTTCCCCAACACAAGCTAGAACCCAGTTAGGCTCCGAAACATCTAATCTTGCAAACCGATTGGCCAAAGCCTGAACATCCATAGCTAGTGACATCTCCACTACCGGTAAATATGCCAAACTACCCATGCTCTCAGCCTTCCTATTCAATACATTGTCCACTACATTGGCCTTCCCTGGATGATATAATATGGTGATATCATAGTCTTTAAACAACTCTAGCCATCTCCGCTGCAGCAAATTAAGATCTTTATGCTTGAACAGGTGCTGGAGACTCCAATGGTCGGTATAGACCTCACATGGAATGTCGTATGGATAGTGCCTCGAAATCATCAGTGCGTAAAAAATGACTGTCAACTCTAAATCATGCACATCATAATTCCTGCATCAATACCACGCCAAGCCCAATATGCAATGCATCACAATACATAATGTAAGACCTCGAACATGTAGGCAACACCAACACAAAGGATGTAGTCAATGCAGTCTTGAGCTCCTAAAAGATCAACCCACACTCGTTTGACCATCTGAAAAGAGAACCCTTCTGGGTCAACTCGTTCAATGGGGATGAGATAGATAAAAACCCCTCCATGAACTGGCGATAATAACCCGCCAAACCCAAGATGCTCCGAATCTCTATAGCTGAAGTAGGTCTAGGCCAGTTATGAACTGCCTCAATCTTCTTAGGATCCAGCTTAATGCCCTCGGAATATAGAACATGGCCCCAAAAGGCAACCGAGTCCAACCAGAACTCAAACTTTCAAAACTTGGCAGATAACTGACGATCCTTCAGAATCGGAAGTACAATCCGCAGATGCTGGTCAAGCTCCTCTTGACTGCGAGAGTAAACCAAAATATCATCAATGAAGATGATCAAAAAAGAATCCAGATAGGGCTTGAACACCCGGTTCATCAAATTCATAAAGGTCGTTGGGCATTAGTCAAGCCAAATGACATCACTACGAAATCGTAGTGACCATACCGAGTCTGAAAAGCTGTCTTAGGGACATCCGATGTCCTAATCTTCCACTGATGGTAGCCAGATCTCATGTCAATCTTGGAAAACACATTGGCACCCGGAAGCTGGTCAAATAAGTCATCAATCCTTGGCAACAAATACTTGTTCTTGATAGTGACTTTGTTCAAATGTCGATAATCTATACACATCCTCATCATCTCATCCTTTCTCTTTACAAACAACATCTGTGCACCCCAAGGCGAGACTTTCGGTCCAATGAATCCCTTATCAAGCAAATCCTGCAACTAGTCCTTGAATTCTTTCATCTCAACTGGGGCCATACGATATGGTAAGGTAAAAATGGGTTAATTCTTGTATGGTTGGACTCGATATCGAATGGGTGTTCGGCTTTACGATTTTGGTCGGGTTCCGAGGCGTGGGCCCGGGTCGATTTTTTAGAGCGATTTTTTAATTCTTTGCTAAAGTCCTAATTTTGTTATTTAAATTAGTTTCCTATAGTTATATTTATAGTATGAAATTATTTTGGCTAGATTTGTGCCGATCAGAGTTAGAAAATCAAGGGAAAGGCCTTCATATTGATTGATTGAGCGAGGTTTGAGGTAAGTGACTCGTCTAAACTTTTAAGTAATTTCCTTTTTATGCCTTAGGTGAGTTATTTTAGCATGTATAGTTATCATGTATAATTTTTGTTGTGATTATTGATACGTATGCAGTGGTATAAGGTCTGGGTGTTGAAACGCATGCGGTGAGATAAGGTGGGCTTGATACGCATGGCTAGTAGGGGAACTACTAGAAGTCATACAGTGTGATAAGGTTGACTAAAATGCGGGATGTTATTTCAGGAAAATAGTTTTTCAAAACAAAATATAAAGGCTCCCGTGACGATATAAGGAAAGATTGTGAGATATTTACTTTTGGGACTACGAGGCGGTACCTCGGGAGTGTCCCTGTTGATTTTCTCTATTTGCTGTATTGTTGTTATTGTTTTGTTCCTTAACTTATAAGATTTTGTTTTACTTTCATGTTGTATTCATCTTTATTTGATTCCGTGTTATTACCTTCTGTAAATTTTCATTGATTCACTTCTCTGCCATTTCATTATATTATTATATCTTCTGTCTTGTTTCTTATTATTTCCAGTAGGGCCCTGACCTGACCTCGTCACTACTCTACCGATGTTAGGCTTGGCACTTACTGGGTACCATTGTGGTGATTCATACTACGCTTCTGCACATCTTTTTGTGCATATCCAGGTATTGCTTACCAGATCAGGTATCAATGAGCTAGTCCATACATGGAGACTTCAAGGTACATCTGCCAGCGTCTGCAGACCTCGGAGTCCCCCTCTATCTTTATTATGTTGTTTCCTTATCCTCATTAGACTCTAATGTATAGAGATATTTAGTATTTCTCTTTAGTGCTTGTGACTTATATCTACCGGGTTTTGGGAGTTTTTTATACTTTAGTTGCTGTTTTTATTTATTACAGTTGTTGACGTTTGAGTTTTAGCTTAATATTTCTGTTATTCCGCAAACTTGTTAGGCTTACCTAGTCCTAGAGACTAGGTGTCGTCACGACATCTTACGCAGGAAAATTGGGGCCGTGATAAGTTAGTATCAGAGCTCTAGGTTTATAGGTATTATGAGTCACAAGTAGGTTTAGTAGAGTATCGCGGATCGGTACAGAGACGTCTGTGCTTATCTTCAGGAGACTATGGAACTGTTAGGAAAAGCTTCACTTCTTTGATTCCTTATCGTGTGAAATTTTTGACTTCGGATTCTAAATTTGTGTCTTTCTATTCTCTCATAGATGGTGAGAACGCGTACAGCTGGATCAGATGACCAGACACCCATGTCCCATGCTAGAGCCGCAAGAGGACGAGGCTGGGGTAGAAGACGAGGACGTCCACGTGGTATAGCCAGAGCAACCGCACGAGCTTCTATAGAGGATCCACCAGTAGCTGCAGTTGGAGGGCAGGCACCCGAGACGCCTGTTACTGCACCAGCCCTCCAGGAGACTCACGCCCCATTTTTGAGCATGTTCAGCACTTAGGCTCAGGCAAGGTTGATACCACTTGCTCCTGCCACATCTCAGACCGGGGGAGGAGCACAGACTCCCACCGCCCGTACCCCAGAGCAGCGGGTCCAGGTCGACCAAGTTCCAGAGGTCATACCAATGCAGCCGGTAGCCCAGTTCAGCCCAAGGATAGGGCAGCAGTTTCTGAGGAGGAGCAGCTCAGGCTCGAGAGGTATAAGAAGTACCACCCTCCTACTTTCAGTAGCTTGGCATCAGAGGATGCCCAGGGTTTTCTTGAGGAGTGCCACAATATTCTCTGTACTATTGGTGTTGCAGAGTCTAGTGGGGTTTCTTTCACTACGCTCCAGCTTAGAGGAGCGACCTATCAGTGGTGGCGAGCATATGAGTTGGGTAGTCCGGCCGAGGCAGCTTCACTCACTTGGACTCAGTTCTCGGATATGTTCTTGAGGGAGTATGTTCCCTAGAGTCTCAGAGATGCATGGCGCGCAGAGTTTGAGTAGTTGCGCCAGGGTTCTATGACTGTGCTGGATTATGCGGTCCAATTCAGTGATTTGGCTAGGCATGCACTAGCCTTGGTTGCTACTGTTCGAGAGAGGGTTCGTCGATTTATTGAGGGGCTCAACCCCAGTATCAGATTTAGCATGGCCCGAGAGTTGGATATGGACATCGCATACCAGCAGGTAGTGGGGATTGCAAGGAGATTAGAGGGTATGATGACTCGGGATAGAGAGGAGAGGGAGGCCAAGAGTTCTTGAGAGTCTGGCACATATAGTGGTACCCGTGCCTCAGTTGCATCCCGTCATGGTAGGGGCTATGTGAGTCGCCCTGTTCATTCAGCACTTCCAGCTTCCAACAGTATTTCGGTCACTCCTAGGCCTCAGGCTCTCTATTATGCACTGCCATTGTCTAGTGCACCTCCTGCACGGGGTGCTTTCAGCGGTCAGTCCAGCCGATCAAGCCTGAGCCAGCCATAACATCCATGTCCTCCGAAAGCTTGTTTTGAGTGTGGTGACACTCATCATGTGGTGAGGGACTGCCCCGGACTCAGGAGGGGTGCAGCTCCACAGATTACTTAAGCTTAGCGTATTCCACCGGATCCTCAGGCTTCTCAGTCTATGGTTACCGCACCAGTTTCCACTCCACCTACACAGCCAGCTCGAGGTGGAGGTCGAGCAGGTTGAGGTCGCCCTAGAGGGGGAGGCCAGGCCAGATATTATGCTTTTCCTGCTAGGACGAAGGCAATTACATCTTACTCAGTCATTACAGGTATTGTTCTGGTCTGTCATAAAGATGCATCAGTCTTATTTGATCTAGGCTCCACTTATTCCTATGGGTCATCCTATTTTGCTCCGCATTTGGGTGTATCTCGTGATTCTTTGAGTTCTTTTGTCTATGTGTCTACCCCCGTAGGAGATTCTATTATTGTTGACCGTGTGTATCGGTCGTGTTTGGTTGTTTTTAGTGATTTTGAGACCAAAACCGATTTATTGTTGCTCAGTATGGTGGGTTTTGATGTTATCTTGGGCATGGACTGGTTGTCGCCCTATCATGCTATTCTTGATTGTCAAGCCAGGACGGTGACGTTGGTTATGCCAGGTCTACCGCGACTAGAGTGGGGAGGTACTTTAGATTATGTTCCTAGCAGGGTTGTCTCATTTCTAAAGGCTCGGTGGATGGTTGAGAAGGGGTGTGAGTGCGTATCTGGCATATGTGAGGGATGTTAGTGTTGATATTCCTACCGTCGAGTCAGTTCCAGTAGTGAGGGATTATCCAGACGTATTTCTGACGGATTTTTTGGGCATGCCGCCCGACAGGGATATCGACTTTGGTATTGATTTGTTACCGGGCACTCAGCCCATTTCTATTCCACCCTATCGTATGGCCCCATCAGAGTTGAAAGAGTTAAAGGAAAAGTTGCAAGAGTTGCTCGATAAGGGCTTCATTCAGCCTAGTGTGTCGCCTTGGGGTGAACTAGTCTTATTTGTAAAGAAGAAGGATGGTTCTACACGAATATGTATTGATTATCGCCAGTTGAACAAGGTTACAGTGAAGAATAGGTATCCATTTCCACGTATTGATGACCTATTTGATCAGTTTCAGGGTGCCAGAGTGTTCTCTATGATCAACTTTCATTCAGACTATCATCAGTTGAAGATTCGGGAGCCAGATATCCCGAAGACTACTTGCAGGACTCGGTATGGTCATTACGAGTTCCTTGTGATGTCTTTTGGGCTGACCAACGCCCTATCATCATTCATGCACTTGATGAATAGTGTATTTCAGTCCTATCTTGACTCATTCGTCATTGTGTTTATTGACCACATTCTGGTGTACTCCTAGAGTTGGGAGGATCATGAGCAGCACCTGAGGACTGTGCTTCAGACCTAGAGAGAAAAGAAGTTTTATGCAAAGTTTTCGAAGTGTGAATTCTGGCTAGATTCAGTGGCATTTTTGGGTCATGTAGTATTGAGTGAGGGAATCAAGGTGGATCCGAAGAAGATTGAAGTAGTGTAGAGTTGGCCCAGACCGTCCTCAGCTACAGAGATCCGGAGTTTTCTTGGCTTGGCGGGGTATTACCGTCAATTGTAGAGGGTTTCTGCTCTATTGCAGGCCTATGACCAGGCTGACCTAGAAGGGTGCTCCATTTAGGTGGACCGAGGAGTATGAGGAGAGCTTTCAAAAGCGCAAGACTGCTTTGACTACAATCCCAGTGTTGGTATTGCCTACTAGTTTGGGGTCATATACGGTGTATTATGATGCGTCGCACATTGGTCTCGGCCCGGTGTTGATGAAGGATGGTAGAGTGATTGCCTACGCGTCTAGACAGTTGAAGGTGCATGAGAAGAACTATTCTGTCCATGACCTTGAGTTAACAAATATTATTCATGCCTTGAAGATCTGGCGGCACTATTTGTACGGTGTCCCTTGTGAGGTCTACACCGATCACCGGAGTCTATAGCATCTGTTTAAACAAAAGGATCTTAACTTGCGACAGCGGAGGTAGCTGGAGTTGCTTAAGGACTATGATATCACCATTCTATATCATCCCGGGAAGGCCAATGTGGTGGCCGATGCCTTGAGTCGTAAGGCGGAGAGTTTGGACAGCTTAGCATATTTACCGGTAACAGAATGGCCTTTAGCCTGGATGTTTAGGCATTGGCCAACCAGTTTGTTAGATTGGATGTTTCCGAGCGAGCCGAGTTTTGGCTTGTGTGGTTTCTTAGTCTTCTCTTTATGATCGTATTAGAGAGCGTTAGTATGATGACCCCCATCTGCTTGTCCTTATGGACACGGTTCAGCACGGTGATGCCAAGGAGGTCACTATTGGAGAGGACGGTGTATTACGGATGTAGGGCAGGCTATGTGTGTCCAATGTAGATGGTTTACATTAGTTGATTCTCCAGGATGCTCACAGTTCATGGTACTTCATTCACCCAGGTGCCGCGAAGATGTATCAGGACCCGAGGCAGCATTATTGGCGGAGGAGAATGAAGAAGGACATAGTGGAGTATGTAGCTCGGTTCTTAAATTGTCAACAGGTGAAGTATGAGCATCAACGGCCAGGTGGATTGCTTCAGAAGCTAGAGCGTATCACTATGAATTTCATTGTTGGGCTCCCATGGACTCAGAGGAAGTTTGATACAGTGTGGGTGATTGTGGATAGATTGACCAAATCAGCTCATTTCATTCCTGTGGTTACTACTTACTCTTCGGAGCAGCTGGCTCAGGTTTATATTCGCGAGATTGTTAGGCTTCATGGCGTGCAGGTATCTATCATATCTTATTGGGGTACGCAGTTTACATCGCGGTTCTGGAGAGCCGTACAGCATGAGTTGGGTACTCGGGTGGCGTTGAGTACAACATTTCACCCTCAGACAGACGGACAGTCCAAACGCACTATTCAGATATTGGAGGATATGCTTTATGCATGTGTCATGGATTTTGGGGGTTATTGGGATCAGTTCTTGCCATTTACAGAGTTTGCCTACAACAACAGTTATCAGTCGAGCATTCAGATGGCCCCATATGAGGCTTTGTATGGTAGGCAGTGTCGGTCCCCGGTGGGCTGGTTCGAGTTGGGTGAGGCTAGACTATTGGGTACAGACTTAGTTCAGGATGCTTTGGAAAAGGTTAAATTAATTCAGAATCGACTTCATACAGCCTAGTCCAGACATAAGAGTTATGCGGATCGGAAGGTTCACGATGTCTCATTCATGGTTGGGGAGCGGGTCTTGCTCCGGGTTTCGCACATGAAAGGCGTTATAAGTTTCGGGAGAAAGGGCAAGTTGAGCCCTAGGTATATCGGGCCCTTTGAGATTCTTGAGAAGGTTGGAGAGGTGGCTTACAGACTTTAACTACCACTTAGTCTCTCTACTGTTCATCTAGTGTTCCATGTTTTCATGCTCCGGAAGTATCACAACGATCCGTCTCATGTGTTAGACTTAAGCTCAGTCCAGTTGGACAAGTATATATCTTATTTTGAGGGGCCGATGGCCATTTTGGACAGGCATGTTCGAAAGTTGGTGTCGAAGAACATCGCTTCAGTGAAGGTTCAGTGGAGAGGTCATCCAGTCGAGGAGGCGACTTGGGAGACCGAGAATGATATGCGTAGCCTTTATCTTCATCTTTTCATCACTTCAGGTATGTCTCTATACTCGTTCGAGGACGAACATTTATTTTGAGAGAGGGTGCCAGTCGTTTTGGGGGTGCCAGCCCCGATCCCTTATTTATTGCTCACTCTATCTCATTTTGTTGTTACTTGACTTGCTGGGGTGCTTGGTGTCGGGTTCGGGGGAGTATCGGAGTGGAATGGGACACATAGTCCCTAAATTGAAAGTTAAAGTCAAAGGAGTCTATCGTAGTTTGAATTGTGTGAAGACAACTCCGGAATGGAGTTTTGAGGGTTCCAATAGCTCCGTATGGTGATTTTGGTCTTCGAAGCGTGTCCGAATGTTGATTTGGAGGTACGTAGGTCATTTCGGTGTTAATTGGTGAAAATTGGAAAGTTGGAAGATTTTGGAAGGTTTGATCGGGAGTGGACTTTTTGATATCGAGGCCGGATCCCAATTCTGGAAGTTAGAATAGGTCCGTAATGTCAATTATGACTTGTATGCAAAATTTGGTGTCAATCGGAGTTGTTTTGGTATGAATTGGCGTTGGTTTCGGAATTTGGAAGTTCATAGTTCATAGGCTTCAATTTGGGTTGCGCTTCGTAGAATTTATATTGTTTGATGTGATTTTTGGCCTCGAGTATATCCGTTATGTGTTTTGGAACTAGTTGGTATATTCGGATGGGGTCCCGGGGGCCAGGGTGTGAATCAGATCAAATTGGACTGGTTGAGTTTTTGCTGAAGTTGGCAGTTCTGCTGTCTTCGCACCTGCCGAGGGATTGGTCGCAGGCGCGGGCTCGCAAAAGCAAGCACTTTATCGCAGGTGCGGATTTGGCATGCTCAGCTGGGGGCGCAGAAGCTGAATATGTTCCGCAGAAGCGGCTTCGCTTCTGCGATGGGGAGAATCGTAGGGGCGACAGAAGTCGCAGGTGCGACACTTTTAGTCGCAGGCGCGCACGCGCAGGTGCGGTCCTTTGCCTGTAGAAGCGGAGAGTGAGGATTTAGTCATGACCGCACCTGCGATGGAAATTCCGCAGGTGTGGCAGTAAGGCCCGCAGTAAGAATTCACTGGGCTGAAAAGGGGATTTTCGAGGGTGTGATTTCATAATTCATTTTGGGACTTTGAGATCTCGGTTTGAGGTGAAATTTCGAGGGATTTTTAGAGAGGACTTTGGGGTAAGGAATTCTAACTCATTTTTGATTAATTCCCATGAATCTATTGATAATTTTATCATTTAATTAGTGTTTTGGAGTTTGAAATTTGGGGAAAATGGTAGAAACCTCTTAGGCTAAATATTCGGGAATTGAAAGGCGATTTGAGGTCGGATTTGAGTAATTCATGAATAGTTGGACTCGATATCGAATGTGTGTTCGGATTTTATGATTTTGGTCGGGTTCCGAGGCGTGGGCCCGGTCGACTTTTTAGTGAGATTTTTCAATTCTTTGCTAAAGTCGTAATTTCATTATTGAAATTAGTTTCCTATAGTTATATTTATATTATGAAATTGTTTTGGCTAGATTCGAGCCGATTGGAGTTGGAAAATCAGGGGAAAGACCTTATTGATTGATTGAGCGAGGTTTGAGGTAAGTGACTCGTCTAACCTTGTGTGGGGAAAATTCTCCTTAGAATTTGGTATTGTTGTGACAATTTGTGATATGTGAGGGTCGTGTTCGCGAGGTGATGAGTGCGTACACGAGCTAAATGTTGAAATTTTGATTTTATTTAAGTAATTTCCTTTTATGCCTTAGCTGAGTTACTTTAGCATGTATAGTCATCATGTTTAGCCTAATTTCACTTGTCTACTTGCCTTATCTTTTATTTGCAACTTGTACGACATGCTTAGTTGAATTACCTACTTTCTTGATTCCATATTCCTTATTTAACTATGGGATTCTTTACTTGAACTTGCTATCCTTGAAATATCGTTGTTTCACTTGTTATGTTTTGGTTTCCGTGATTTATTGTTGAGATGATTGTTATTGTTGCACGAGATTTCTGCCATGCGGTTGTTATTATTTGTACAAGGTTTCTACCGCGCTATTATGATTATTGATACGCATGCGGTGGTATAAGGTCCGAGTGTTGAAACGCATGCGGTGAGATAAGGTGGGCTTGATACGCATAGCTAGTAGGGGGACTACTAGAAGTCATGTGGTGTGATAAGGTTGGCTAAAATACGGGATGCTATTTCGGAAAAATAATTATTCAAAACAAAATATAAAGGCTCCCGCGATGATATAAGGAAAGATTGTGAGAAATTTACTTTTGGGACTACGAGGCAGTACATCGGGAGTGCCCCTGTTGATTTTCTCTATTTGTTGTATTGTTGTTACTTAACTTGTAAGATTTTGTTTTCCTTTCATGTTGTATTCGTCTTTCTTTGATTTCGTGTTATTACCTTCCGTAAATTCTCATTGATTCACTTCTCTATCATTTTATTATATTATTATATCTTCTGCCTTGTTTCTTATTATTTCTAGTAGGGCCCTGACCTGACCTCGTAACTACTCTACCGAGGTTAGGCTTGGCACTTACCGGGTACCGTTGTGGTGTACTCATACTACGCTTCTGTATATATTTTTGTGCAGATCCAGGTACTGCCTACCAGACCAGGTATCAGTGAGCTAGGCTGTACGTGGAGACTTCAAGGTACATTTGCCAGCGTCCGTAGACCTCGGAGCCCCCCTCTATCTTTATTACGTTGTTTCCTTATCCTCATTAGACTCTAATGTATAGGGATATTTAGTATTTCTCTTTAGAGCTTGTGACTTATATCTACCGGGTTTTGGGAGTTGTTTATACTTGAGTTGCAGTTTTTATTTATTACAATTGTTGACGTTTTGAGTTTTAGCTTAAGATTTCAGTTATTCCGTATACTTGTTAGGCTTACCTAGTCCTAAAGATTAGGTGTCGTCACGACATCCTACGAAGAAAAATTGGGGACGTGACAATTGAGTATATACATAAATATATATATATATATATATATATATATATATATATATATATATATATATATATATATATATATATATATGTTGTAATTGCTTTTATTGGAGAATAAAATATTAGTTCATAAATAATTCTCACCAACTTAAGGTTCTCATACGATACACTTCTTGGCAAGTTGTTAATTTAAAAAATTTAGGCAATGCCAAGATTTTGCTAATTTAACAAGACTTAGAGTAGCAATCTTTAGCTGATTTTTAATTCTCAGATATTAGCTAGCATTAAAATACCTTTTCAAGAAGAAATCAAACTGGTTATATTAATCATAATTATAATTTTGTCAGTCATGGGGCATATTGTCAAAGCATAAAAAGTTAATTAATTTACTGTGTATAGATTTCATGTTTTTAAAATAATATAATTATAGATAATATGAAAAGTCATTTGTTGATAAATTTATTTTTAAAAATATCTAATAAAATTGCTAAAAATTGATTTATAAACTACGTCCGTTTACTTATGGTAAAAATTGTCATTCATGGACGTGCTCTTTACACCTAACATTTATTAATTCTTTTAGAAATATAAAGGACTCCTAAACCTAAAAGAAATTGAAAATGAGCAAAATTTCAAATGTGATTTTCATGTGTTATTTGTTTTTAACAAAAATGTTAGATTATGTAGTTCAAATAATAAAGAATTTAATATATAAAATTTAGTTGATTTTAAAGTCTAAAATATTAGAACAATAATTAGATATTTATTCTTAATATTAGGAATAATTAAATGACTATTTTTTCTAGTGTAATCGATATTACAGGAGACACTCTAATTTATATATTATTTTTTTACAAGCAACATGGCTGGCATAGCAATTAGTATTATACAACATTAACTAATAAGACTTAAATCGAATATCTAATCAATTTTCTGTTACAAAGAGTAATTGTTCAAATGTAACGATCTGACTTGTTGTTTTGAGAATTAGCGCTCCGTTCGGTGACTTAAGGTCTCGAGCAGTTTCTTATCATGTATTATGACTTGCGTGTGTGGTCCAGTTCGATTTTTGGATGATTCAGAACTGATTTGGAACAACAATTCTTTGTTACATCCCGTACTTTAATACTAGGATGAGTCGTAGTAATCCATATGAGCTTGAAGGGATTAAGACCATTCACAAGGTTATAAAAGATTTGTGATTATGTTATTGTAAGACCCCGTAAGTTTAACAACCTTGATACGTTATATACATTTGATATGGTATTTTGAATGGAACATTCTTGTAAAAACAAAGGTTTGAAAAATATAATTTTATATAGTTATTAATATTACTACTTTCGAATATGCTTTAAATTAACACATAATATGAGAAAGTTTATGAGATTTTCTTTATTGCAAAGATAGAAATTATTTTCTCACAAGAAAAGAAGGTTATCTTTTACCATTTTAAGAATTAAGCATACGAAAATTTGTATTCTTTATATGAGACTAAGAAAATTAGAAGTTGAGAAAATATATGTATTTTTACATGGCTGTTTTAATGAAATAATAGTGTATGTATTGATTTTATATGGTACCATAATTTATTAATATATTAATATTTTAATAGTAGTATTTTGAGTAACTTAAGATAATTCTTAATTATGTTGATAATTGGATAATTATTGATTTTAGTGGGAGATTAACTAATTAATTAGTTTATTTGGATAAGGTTGATTAATCTCCTTAACGTGGCAGCATGTGTGAAGTTAATCAAACCTAAATGTAAGGGTGGCAAGTGGGCCGGTCCAGGACTGCAGGCCGAAGGGGCAAACGGGCCACGACCGTTTGGCTCGATTTTAGTGAGCTTGAGCCGGTCTCGTGGGCCGGTACTATGCTTTGGGCCCGCCAGGCCCGGGATCACTCAGCCCGCCAGGGACCGGGACCGGCTCGGTCCCTTAGCGGGCCAAACGGTCCCAACGGCTATATTTTTTAAAAAACAATTTTTTTTAAATATAGCCGTTGGCTATTTATAAAATAGTCATTTTACCCCCCAACTTTGTTTTAACCCCAAACTTTTTATAATTATATTTTTTCTCTATTTTTAACTATAAATACCCCTTCATTCTTTTATTTTTCTTACAAAATCATCAATCTATCATAATCTCTCTCTAATTTTCTTCTATAATTGCTACTATTGCTTACTTTATTGTTACTAAGTGTATAATATATATAAGCTATATTCGATATATATATATATATATATCTCTCTCTAATATATTATATATATTATACTATACTATACTATATGTACATCTTATATAGCTTATATACTATACACTTAGTATATATATACTTTTTAGTAGAAACATGAAATGACCAAAGTATGGTACTTTTTAGCTAGTATAAATATGGAATGATAGAAGATCAAGTTTTAGCTCAACTCAGATTACAGTTTCAACTCATTTGTCATTCTTAGATATATTATCCTCTTTATCGGCTAGCTACACTAGTAGCATAGCTAAATATAATGTCTCTTAAAATCACATTTGATATAAGATGTATATATAGTATAGTGTATATATATATATAAGCTATATTCGATACTAAATATTGAATATTAAAATTTAGGATGTTAAATAAAATTTTGGCCACAATTCTATAATAAAATTTACAAAGCATTGCTTTAGATATTTTTTTTAACATCCTTTTGTCTCTAATATCTATTTAAATTTTTTTAATAATATCTATTCGTTGGGCCCTCTTAGCCCATTTAGCCCGCGGGCCGGGACCGTTTAGCCGGGGACCAAACGGTCCCGGTTCCGGTCCCGGACTGGTCCCTACAAAAAGACCATTTAGCCCGGGACCGTTTGGCCCGTTTAATTTGGGTCCGGCCCGGGACCGGGACCAGGATCGTTTGGACCGGCCCACTTGGCCCGTTTAGGCCCGGGATCGGCCCACTTGCCACCCTTACCTAAATGTGATCAAGGATGTTATGTTATAAGGTGTCATTAAGAGAATTCTTCTTGTGGCTTACTCATTATTCAAGTGGGGCCCACAAACCCACAAATATAAAAGGCCTTCTTACCTCATTAAGAGATGATTTTATGCTAGCCTTTCTTTATTTCACAAATGAAGATACTTACGTCTTCTAAGTGACGGGTCTTCAGCAAGAATTTTCATACGAAATTATACTATGTAATATCATCGGGATTTGCAATTCTAGGAGAGCGCGGTAAAATCTTTCTCAAGAATATCATACGGATTTTTTCCTACTCCGATCTTGCCGTAACGTGTTTTGTCGCGAAAGACGTGTGTTAGAGAGATTGTCAAGAGAATCGGCTCAGGTATGTTAAGGCTAATCCTTCCTTCTTTTGGCATGATCCAAGTAACTATACGTAAACGTAATGCTATTCCATAAATGGTTCTACTCTTAGCAGTTAAGGATGTCTATGTTATTCATTCGGATAAAGTTATATTCAAGTATGTCTAAGTACGTTCCTAAGTCTCTATTGAGGTATATGATAAAGATGTTAATGTTTATAATATAGTGATACATGCATCTTCATGCATTTACCACCGTACTACGACCGGTTGGGCAGACATGCATATTTATTTACCACCGTGCTACGGCCAGTTGGGCAGTTACACATTTACCACCGAGCTACGGCCGGTCAGGCAGTCATGCATTTACCACCGAGCTACGGCCGGTTGGAAAGTTATACATTTACCACCGAGCTACGGCCGGTCGGACAGTCATGCATTTACCATCGCGCTACGGCCGGTCGGGCAAGCAGTTACCACTGATCAGTTGGGCAGTCATGCATCATACGATATGAATAATAGTCTCAATGAGAAGTATTATATATATAAGTATACTAGGTATGCATATACGGTGGCACTTCAGAGATTCAGGTTGATTCTTATATGTCTTTAATTAATGTTGACTTATTGTTATGTTTCAGTTCCGCCTTATATACTCGGTACATTATTCGTACTGATGTCCTTTTATTGGGGACGCTTCATTCATGCATGCAGGTATAGATAATCAGTTTGATGAGCCCTCATAGTAGACGAGATTAGCATTCATCGAAGGATCGGCAAGACTCCACCTCATTCGGAGTGCAGCCGAGTCTATGAGTCATCGTGTTAGAGTTTTGCTACAGACTTATGGGTAGACCGGTACCCTATTCCATTTGATGTCAAATAATCTTAGATGCTTTGTAGACAGAGGTTCATTTTGTACAGTATGTCAGAGGCCTTGACGGCCCATATGTAATCATGTTTTAAGAAAGATGGTTCATTGATACAGTATTTTTCCACTTACAGTTGTACATTATGAGTGGTGGCCATGTGGGCCCATGATAGTTACAAAAGGAATGAGTTCAGTTAACTCAATCTATGTATGTTCTAGTTTTGGTCAAACGATCATGAGTTACAGAATGGTTCGCTCGGACCAGCACGGCACCGGGTGCCAGCCACGCCTCCCCAGGTTTGGGGCGTGACATTCTTATTTTAAAAGCTTAAGTGAAAATAGTTGATCAGAGTTTGACTTTTGTGTATACGACTCTGGAATGATATTTCGATGATTCCAACAGTTTTGTATAGTGATTTTGGACTTAGGCGTATGTTCGGATTTGGATTTAGAGGTCCGTAGGTTGATTTGATGCATTTTGGCAAAAGATGGAAAGTTGAAGGTTTAGAAGGTTGAGAGGATTGACTGAGAGTTAAATTTGTTGATATCAGATATCGATTCCGGGATTTGGTATAGCTCTGTTGTGTCATTTGGAACTTGCATGCAAAATTTGATAGGGTTGATTTGATATGATTCGGCGCGAGTTGTAGAAGTTGAAAATTCATAAGTTCATTAAGTTCGATTTAAGGTGGGATTCATAGTTTTAATGTTGTTTGATATGACTTGAGGCCTTGAGCGGGTCCTTTTTATGTTATGGAACTTGTTGCTATGATTGGACGGGGTCCCCGGAGCCTCGGGTGTGTTTCGGACGAGTTTCAGATTGTTTCCATATTTTTGGGCAAGTCTGGCTCTGGTGCTTTGCCTTTGTGCATCTTGGAGCGTAGGAGTAGGGCCGCTTTTGCGTGCTTTGTGCTGCTTCTGTGATGTTGAGCTCTGGGCGGAAGTTTCGCTTCTGCGAGTGGAGAATCGCAGGTGCGATTGGCGCATCTGCGGAATTTGGACCGCTGATGCGATGGAGTTTGCTTCTGCGATTTTGAGTACGCTTCTACGGCGTCGCAGGTGCGACCACTTTTGCGCATGTGTGGTCGCTGGCCTGGTAAGTGATAACCGCATGTGCGGGAGTTGGCTTGCAAAAGCGAGAGCGCAGGTGCGCATTTTGGTCCGCAAATGCGGAATCCCTGGGCAACATCATTATATATCGAGGGTTTGGCCATTTTTATCATATCTTGAGTTGTAGACCTTGGTTTTGGGCGATTTTGGAGGGGTACTTCACGATTTGGATTGGGGTAAGTGCTATTTATCCGGATTTGATTATATTTCATGATTTCATATTTGTTTTGATCATTAAATTAGTGATTTAAGTTGGAGAAAATGGGAATTTTTGTGAAAACTTTCAAACATATAAAATGATGATTTGAAGGATGATATGATGTCGGAATTGGATAATTTTAGTATGGTTGGACTTGTATCGGAATGGGTGTTCGAATTTTGTAAATTTTATCGGATTCCGAGGTGCGGGCCCGGGGTTGACCTTTTGGTTTGGCTTTTTAGTTTTCATTAAAGGTCGAAGCTTTATTATCCGAAATTATTTCTTATGGTTTTTATTGATGATATTAAGTTATTTGTGCTAGATTTGAGCCGTCCGAAGAGTTGTTTCACACGAGAGGGTCATTTTAGAGTATTGATTTGGCTTCTTTGAGGTAAGTATCTTGCCTAACTTTGTGTGGGGGGAACTACCCTTTAGGATTCTAGTAGTTTGTGCTATTTTTGTGTCATGTGAAAGCCGTGTACACGAGGTGACGGGTACGTACTCAGGCTTATATGTGGAAATTGACCGGTTTAGACTCTTAGGCTTCTTCCATGTATTTATTTGGAATTGTTAGCACATGTTATATCTTTTATTCGTCATGACTACTATGACATGGTTTAATTAAAGTTGTCGTTACATGTCACATTCTTTATTTGTCGAGTTTGCTCTTATATGCTTTATTTGAAGTTGTTATCACTTTTATCATTATGTGATTTTTTTATTATTGAGTTAGTCTTAGTTGAAATTGTTGTTACATGATATCTTTTTGCTGCCGGGTTATTCTCATGCATTTAGATGTCGTACTAGTTCATGCCATCTCTTTCATTGTTAGCCTAATTCATACACTAGAATCCAAAGTTTTGCCATTTCATGGGGATACTTTCACTATCGAGTTTACCCTTAAACAATTAATTGGAATTGAGGTTATCGAAAGTCATTAGTCTATTTTAATTGAAGTTGTGTTCAAAGGGGTGTTGTTCCTTGTTGAGTTACTTTCCCGTTCATTTTGTTGTTATTGATATTCTATACACATTGTGTTTGAGCCGTGGGCTATTTGTTGTGAAAACATTGATATGGTTGGATCATTGGAAAGGTTGTGGCCTATGGGTACTTGTGGTACGAGTTGATATGTCGTGTTGTTGTGATGCTAGTTCATGAGAATTGTTGTATTGTTTGGTTGTTGTTATGCGGAGTATGAGGGTGGCATTTCACCGTTGTTGTTATGCGGGGCATAAAAGGGGTATCCCACTGTTGTTGATTATGCAGAGTATAAGGGTGGCATTTCACCATTGTTGTTATGCGGGGCATAAGGGTGACTATCATGTTATTGTCCTGACGGAGCGATAAGGGTAGCTATTATACGGAGTGACACGTGTGGCTATCGCAGTGATACGGGTGGCTATCGGAGAGATAAGGGTGGGTATGTGAGGGATGATGTATGATGGCTTGGGGATATTTGGTTGGTGATATTCGTGTGATGGTATGCTTTTCCTTATGTATGTCATACACCTTATGTGACTTGATGTGTTGCTTTGATGAGCTACTCGATGTCTTTGATATTACTTGTTGAATTGGGCTGCAGTAGTACACTCGCACAAGCATACACCGTAGCATGCCACTTATATTAGCTCAGGAGTATGAAACTTGACATTTATTAATCATGCTCATGTATTCCTGTATTATCTGTTTTCATGTTGATATTGAGCATGTGACCACGTCAGGTGGATTGTGATACTGAGCCTGTGACCACGCCGGGCGGATTGTGATTGTGAGCCTGTGACCACGTCGGGCGGATTGTGAGCCTGTGATCATGCTAGGCGGATTGAGATATTTGCGCGTGAGTTGTCCGTGCGGTTGTGATTTGAGATGTGTGCACAAGGTGCCGTGAGCATATGATGGTGGGTTGAGACCCGTGACTTGTGACTATGAGATGAGGTATCTCGGGTAATTTCGTTGCGAACCTTGAGTTATAACGACTTGATTAATTAGTTGTCATTAGTGTTCCTTATTTGGTTTCAACGATACTTTCATGGTGTTCTTATTGCTTTACTGTTTATATCACATGTTGATTCTTGTTGCCATTTACTAATTCTTGCTTTCCATTATTGGCTTTATACTTCAATATTGCACATGTTATTTTGTCTAGCGGGTGTCTTGACTTGTACCTCGTCACTACTCTACCGAGGTGAGCCTTGATACTTACTGTGTCATGACCCAAAATACAATATAAGTCGTGACGGCGCCTAACGTTGCCATCAGGCAAGCCAACGTTGATTTATCAATTTATTCATGCATTTTATTACCTTGGAATTTCTAATTACCAATAATTTAACAGTATAAAATATAATTTACAGAGTAAATGGTGATAATTACGTGATCTATGATAACAACAACCAACAAGAACTCCCCAAACCCGGTGTCCCAAGTGCATGAGCATTATTCTAAGGAGTACAATAATAATACACATTTGTCCCGTAGGTAATAAGACAGGGTAAAATAAATGATACAATGGAGGCTTAGTGGACTACGGTGCGTAACCCGGATTTGCAGCTCACATAAAGTCTCCCCAGCAGGTATGCCTACGCGCTAAGATGATCACCAAGCAACCTGTCAGATCCTGCACATTTAGTGCAGAAGTGCAGCATGAGTACGTAAATCAACACGTACCCAGTAAGTATCTAGCCTAACCCTAGAGAAGTAGTGATGAGGGGTCGACATCCACACTTACTTGAGGTCCAAAAAATAAGTGATACGATAATTCATAACAAATATGAAGTGCACATCAATAGTGGAGTAAATCGAAAATCTCATAATTTTTCCGATTTCCTCTTTTAAAACATAAATCCCTCGATCTTTTATTCTACCTTAAGATCTCAGAAAGATGCCAAGTGTCAATATCAAATAAATAAGAAATACCATAAAATTTCTAGGCATCACTTAAAGGTTTATCTCGTGAATATTCGGACTACTAGCGATATAACGCATGATTGTGCCGAGGTCGTTCGGTCCGATCCAGAATGGTGTGTACACTGCCGAAGGTTGAATGGCATGAACCAGAGATGCACCTCTATATACTAGCAAGGTGTTTGGCTCGCTCCACAAGAAAAGAAGGAAGTTTCTGAATCACAAGATACATGTTTACAACATAGTACATGAGCACAAAGTGAATATAACCTTTACCGTTTTCTCAATTTTTCTTTCCAACAATTCAAGTGATAAGGTTGGGCCTAAGATGTATGAAATTTCTAAATCAAGTTCAATCATATTTCCAATTAATTAAGTCAACAAAATAAGTTCAAGAAATTCAGATATTGCAGGATAAAATCATAAGTCTACCCGTACATAAACATGCTTTAGCTACGTACGGACTCTCGTCACCTCGTGCGTACGTAGCACCCACAACTAGTAGCACGTGACAATTAATATCACCTAGGGGTAGTTTTCCCCTTCACAGGGTTAGACAAGAAACTTACCTCGCTCCGAAGTTCCATAGCCGGCCCAACGCCACTCTAACTCCTCAAACCAATGCTTGACGATCCAAAACTATGCAAACAAATCAAAATGTGTTCTATTACCCATAATTAATCAATTTACACAATTTCCAACTCCGCTCAAAAAGTAGATAAAATCAACCCTCGGGCCAACGTGCCCGGATTTCGAAAATATTCGAAGATAAACTTCACCCATAACACCACGAACTCAAATATATGATTTATTCCAAATTTCATGTCCAATTTCGTGGTAAAAATCCAAAATTATCAATTCTAGATTTTCTTACCAAAATCCCACAATATTTCCTAAATTCTCTTCTTTAAATCTACATATAAACCTTACATTTAGCTCACAATAAGTGGCAAATTACTTACCTCATGTTACATGATGAAAACTCCTCAAAATCGCCCAAGAACCGAGCTCCAAAAATCCAAAACGAAGTGGGGAAAAAGACCAAGTTCGACTCCTTAATAATCTGCCCAGTTGCGCTTCTGCGGCCAATTATCCGTACCTGCGGACCCGCTTCTACGGTTAAACCTACGCTCCTGCGGAATACACTTACCCAACATGCCTCCGCCTCTGCGACCCTTGCCCCGCATCTGCGCAATCGCAGGTGCGGAATTCACCCTCGCACCTGCGAGCATTCCACTCTTGCGCCCCTAACGCCGCATCTGCGCCTACGCAGGTGCGGAAAATGACCTCGCACGTGCGACCTCTGCTCACCTCCTCCTTGCCCGCTTCTGCAGCCCTCTTCCCGCTTATGCGGGCTCGCACCTGCGGTGCCCACTACACAGATGTGTTTACAAGTCCGATTGACCTCAAATTTTGCACACAAGTCATAATTAACATTATGGACTTACTCCCACTTTCGGAATCAGAATCCGACCCGATATCAAAAAGTCTACTCCCGGTCAAACTTCCAAAAAATCATCGAAGTTTCCAAATTCCGCCAATTGATGCTGAAACGACCTAAGGACTTCCAAATCAACGTTTGGACATGCTCCTAAGACCAAAATAACCATACAGAACTATTCCCAAGCTCAGAATCACAAACGGATATCGATAACATAAGGATCCACTTCAACCCAAACATATGGAATTCTTAAACCTTCAAAATGCCAACCTTCCGTAATAAGCGTCGAAATACTCTCGGGCCACCCTATACTCAACCCGAACATACGCCCAAGTCCGAATTCATCATACGAACCTATTGGAACCTTCAAATCCCGATTCCGAGGTCATTTACTCAAAAGTCAAAACTTAGTCAATTCCTTCAGCTGAAAGCTTCTAAAATTAAATTTTTCTTTCCAAATCAACTCCGAACTTCCCAAAATTCAATTCCGACCACACGTACAAGTTATAATACCTAAAGTGAAGCTACTCAAGGCCTCAGATTGCTGAACGGTGTGCTAGATCTCAAATCGACCGGTCGGGTCGTTACATTCTCCCCCACTTAAACATACGTTCGTCCTCGAACGTACTAAGAACTACTCGGAAGTTGTCCGAAATCACTGTTTAACACCTTGTGCATCTACTCGTGCCACCACATTCCAGTTGTGCACATTAGCTCAATCCAGTCTGAAGATCCCCCCTTTTATTTAGTCAAATAATCCTTAGAGCCAAATTCCTACATCCGAAATTCTCTACCAGGCATGTTCCCAACATACGAACACCGTATCAATCACTACACACTGTACCAAAACATGATTGTATACCTTTTCCGAATTCACACCATGCACCGCATAATTCACATGACCATAATAACATCCGCTGGCAACAATAGGCACAATTCCATGAATCTGATGCCCTCAACACACCTCATGACGCATGTAAGTCCTGTTCCAACTCTCGCAATTCTGCCACGACGGAAGAGCTATGTAGAAATTCATAACCACCTACCGAATCAACAAATCATTGAGTCTCTCCTCCTGACAAGAACCATTACCTCATTCTGAACTAAATAACGATATTTACTCTTTAATATGCCTTATATAAATCCGATCGCACTGATCCCAGGTCCAACAATCTCGTCTCACCTAGTACAAGCTGCTCCGGATATAAGCCACCGCAAACACTATCTAAGATTTCATATGACGCCATCAATGCGCCAACAAGCTACAACTTGAATATGACACATAAGGAAGAACGAACTCTGGAAAGGAACTATCCAGCCCGCATAACGAATAAAACGAGCATCAAATACTATGAGCCTTTCTCAGAGGTAAGAAACAGGACACCCAAAATAATTATAAACAATCGTGCTTAATATTTCGCCGTTGCGGCGTGCAACCTGATCCACACTACATACCCGTGGCTGCGTGCCACCTGATCCAAACAATATACCTGTGGAGGCGTGACACCTGACCCGCACATAACAATCAAAAGTAAACACACATCAAGCTGTAATGCTTATACTCATGAAATGTCCGAATATCAACCACAAATCCTGGAGAGACGGATTGCGGCATACGCTACAAAAGTCAAGCACAACTAAAGTGCGATATATGATTTGCATCCCGAGAGTCATCCTGCTCACATAACACCACAGCTACACGGGACCTCAACACATATATGAATAATCAAGCTGTCTCACAACCCACATGGCACCATAGAGTATTACATGAAATAGCCGACGACGAAAACAACATCCAATGCTCGAAGACTCCTCCATAAGGAATAGTTTTATGCTGAATGAACACACCCGGCCTGGCGTAGGGCACACATCCATATTTGGACCCATCAACAGACCCCAAGACGATTCTGATCATACTATACTAGGCTAATAACCTTTCAGGGATCCACAATGACCTATTCATGACACATAAGAACAACCGTCAATTTCGGAACAAACTCACACGGCCCACAATCCAAGGAATAGGACGTCTCTCAGGCATAAACTCTCGCATTTGCGATATTACCATAACCTCTACACTTGGTTGCATTCTTTAACGATCAAGTGATTGACATGCCACACTTATACAAATCTCCCCGTGGGGGTATGCTCCCACAACCTTCCACTCAGGTAGCAAAGTTCGCACATCCATACCACCAACCGCTCAAATTATGTAAAGCGAATCAAAATCCGCAAGTCAATACACAAAGCCTCTTCCACAGAACACCATTCTCAGGTAATACTAAAGAAAATGCCAGCTTATTCTGAACATCTGAATTCACCCCCTGCTCATCCGAGCTTGTGGCATTCTATCAACACCGAACCGCAACCTTGACCTTCTACCTCTAGGTCCCATGCCGCTCACTGCACTTATCATGCCGCTACGCGAGAATACCAGAATCCATCATACCTCCTGAATTACTAGTAGAATAAACACTTCATTGGCTGGAAAGCCTTTTACTTAGCTCATTTCAGAAGAACCAACGCAACACGCAACTGAACTCTCAAACCGCAGAAAATATAAACCTCAAGTCGTGATCTAAACTGCCATAACTCTTCTGGAATTCCATTTACACATTAAATTCACTCGAATCAAATACCTCCCAAATCAACCAAGTAGTGGTGGTGCTCAAGCCTAAGTGTACAACCACCAACTACATGTATAACTTCACGCTGAAGAAACTGATTGTTGCCATGATTATACTGATTCAACCATTACTAACCGACCCAACTTCTTCCAATTTATTCTCGACATGCCTTAGAAATAATAATAATAATAATAATAATAGCGAACTCAACCTGCACTCATCCCGAGTGACCCACATCACAAGACCACATCGTCTCATTACTCATGAATCATCTCTTATTCTCCTTACGCGCACAATAGCATCACCAACTGGTACACCCATTCTGCAAGACCTTCCACGAATCCAAAGCTATTTCTTCCCTTCCTCTAATTTTGCACTTCATAACCAATGATAACATAAATCATTCCAAGTCCTTAGGCACTTCACTTAAATTCTTGAACCCACTAGGACCACTGTTCATAGTCACCCACTCTGACTTGGCCCCGAATATAAGCCAGGCTCTAGTGCGCTGTTAGCACGGGAACACCCTATCAAAGAAGCACCCGACTGAATACTTTTCCTTGTACATCACCCCCACAAAAGACATAAACTCTGAGTCTTCCCAAAACCTGAACATAAATCGATGAGGCCAAGTATAGCACACACTCCTCAAATCCTTTGCTCGAATTACCACTGATGTTTTCTATCCTTAGTCATAATAACCCACCAATACACCGATGACCAGAAACCGCACAAACAGATAACCACGTGATCCAACCATAGACGGTGGAGCTCCCCCACTTAGCTTAAAGCTACAATTTCATAACCCTGGAACCTGCCAAGATTCCTCCTTCCCAATTACCACGATCTCGCACAATCAATCCGCCAAATTTCTCGAAATATTTCTGTTAAACATTTCTTGAACATTCTGAATCACTAGCCACATTCACATATTCGACCTCTTACCGTATAGCCAGTAAAATTCTTCGTAGAAGCTTCATCAACACCAGGCAACTGCTAACCTGCTCACAGGAGATAACCCACCTGTGGAAATTCCATGCTGACATCTCCCAACGACGCTGCACTGGGTACAATTACTACAAAATTAGTAAACCCCCCTAAGCCCGTGCTCACTGACCAGCTGTACAAGTCCGTTCACTCCCCATTGACATAAACTAAAAGTGCGAAAATACATCCCAATCCGAAGTCATGTTGCATTCCCCTTCATATCAAGCAAACTCCTTTCTGTCATATCCAATCTTCCTCAGTATAGTACCCAACATTCCAAATTAAGTCTGTAGACCTAGTCTCTGTCCACCAGTATTCCCAAATCAATCTAAACTTTTCTCAAGTCACGTGGCTATCCTACCACAGAACCCATACGATACTCTGCCACTCCCACCTCGGTTAAACCATCTCCTTTAAGGAACTTCTCGACCTCAGTTTATCATAGTTGACCTTCTAGAAACTCAACAACCGCAAGACACCTCCCACATGCCGTTCCTCATCCTTCGCTGTCCAATTGTTGCCTTAAATCAAAATCTATCTCTGTAGCACTAAAACTTATAAGTCGCTACCAATTCTAAACCTCTTCGAAGATCATCTCTCTCGTGCCATCGGTATTAGAAACACCGATTCGATTCTGAAACCGCCATACTCTGCCACCTCTAACAACCGCTTCTCAAGCATCACTCCATAGTACCCCACCAACTCAAGCCTGAACAGCTATAGCCCGATCACCTTTCCTTTGCTAGAATGAAATGTTGAACCTCCAAATCGTGCACTGAGAAATCCTCATTTCAAGTCGTTCACTGCTTCGACACATAAACAAGCACCCCACGACTACATCAATACTGTGAGATAACAACTCATGAACATCATAGAAACCCATGCATAGCCTCAAAACCATCAGAAATAAAGCTACTGAGCCGAAATGATAGAACATCCTTCCGCAAGAAGACGATAATAACCTGCTCGAATGCGCAGAGAGAAACATCCTGCTCCACGTCTGTAGTACCACTGCAACTCCTCGAGGCCCAATTTACACGAGTGCACAACACCGTAAAAGAATGAATAGGAACAAAATAAAAGCATAAGCCTCGAAGAAATCAAATCGCATGATGAGGAATCAAGAAGGGAAGTGCTCCTAACAGCCCTATAGCCTCTCGAATATAAGTACGGACGTCTCTGTACCGATCCGCAATACTCTACTAGACTTGCTCATGACTCGTGAGACCCAAGTGAACCTAATGCTCTGATACCAAGCTGTCACGACCCAAAATCCACTATAGGTCATGATGGCGCCTAACGCCGCCGTCAGGCAAGCCAGCGTTGATTTATCAATTTATTCATGCATTTTATTACCTTTGAATTTCTAATTACCAATAATTTAATAGTATAAAATATAATTTACAGAGTAAATAGTGATAATTACATGGTCTACGATAATAACAACCAACAAGAACTCCAAAAACCCGGTGTCACAAGTGCATGAGCATTTTTCTAAGGAGTACAATAATAATACATATTTGTCCCGGAGGTAATAAGACAGGGTAAAATGAATGATGCAATGGAGACTCGGTGGACTGCGGTGCGTAACATGGATTTGCAGCTCACATAAAGTTTCCCCAGCAAGTGCGCCTACGCGCCAAGATGATCACCAAGCGACCTGTCAGATCCTGCACATTTAGTGCAGAAGTGCAGCATGAGTACGTAAATCAATGGGTACCCAGTAAGTATCCAGTCTAATCTCAGAGAAGTAGTGACAAGGGGTCGACATCGACACTAACTAGAGGTCCAAATAAATAAGTGATACGATAATTCATAACAAATATGAAGTGCACAACAATAGTGGAGTAAATCAAAAATCTCATAATTTTTCCGATTTCCCCTTTTAAAACATAAATCCCTCGATCTTTTATTCTACCTTAAGAGCTCAGAAAGATGCCAAGTGTCAGTATCATAAGAAATACCATAAAATTTCTAGGCATCAGTGAAAGGTTTATCTCGTGAATATTCGGACTACTAGCGATATAACGCACGATTGTGCCGAGGTCGTTCGGCCCGATCCAGAATGGTGTGTACACTGCCGAGGGTCGAACGGCATGAACCAGAGATGCACCTCTATATACTAGCAAGGTGTTCGGCTCGCTCCACAAGAAAAGAAGAAAGTTTTCGAATCACAAGACATGTGTTTACAACATAGTACATGAGCACAAAGTGAATACAACCTTTACCGTTTTATCAATATTTCTTGCCAACAATTCAAGTGATAAGACTGGGCCTAAGATGTATGAAATTTCTAAATCAAGTTCAATCATATTTCCAATTAATTAAGTCAACAAAATAAGTTCAAGAAATTCAGATATTGCATGATAAAATCCTAAGTCTACCCGGACATAAACATGCTTTAGCTACGTACGGACTCTCGTCACCTCGTGCGTACGTAGCACCCACAACTAGTAGCACATGACAATTAATATCACCTAGGGGTAGTTTTCCCCTCACAGGGTTAGACAAGAGGCTTACCTCGCTCCGAAGTTCCAGAGCCGGCTCCAACGCCACTCTAACTCCTCAAACCAATGCTTGACGATCCAAACCTATGCAAACAATGTGCAAACCAATCAAAATGTGTTCTAATACCCATAATTAATCAATTTACACAATTTCCAGCTCCGCTCAAAAAGTCAATAAAATCAACCCTCGGGCCCACGTACCCGGATTCCTAAAATTTTTGAAGATCAACTTTATCCATAACATCACAAACTCAAATATATGATTTATTCCAAATTTCATGTCCAATTTCGTGGTAAAAATCCAAAATTATCAATTCTAGGTTTTCTTACCAAAATCCCACTATTTTCCCTAAATTCTCTTCTTTAAATCCACATATAAACCTAACATTTAGCTCACAAAAAGTGGAAAATTACTTACCTCATGTTACATGATGAAAACTCTTCAAAATCGCCCAAGAACCGAGCTTCAAAAATTCAAAACGAAGTGGGGAAAAAGACCAAGTTCCACCCCTTAATAATCTGCCCAGTTTCGCTTCTGCGGCTAATTATCCGCACCCGCGGACCCGCTTTTGCGGTTAAACCTCCGCTCCTGCGGAATTCACTTATTGAGCATTCCTCCGCTTTTGCGACCCTTGCCCCGCATCTGCACAATCATAGGTGCGGAATTCACCCTCGCACCTGCGAGCATTCCGCTCCTGCGCCCCTAACGCCGCATCTGTGTCCACGCAGGTGATGAAGATGACCTCGCACATGCGACCTCTGCTGACCTCCTCTTTGCCCGCTTCTGCAAACCTCTTCCCGCTTCTGCGAGCTCTCACCTGCAGTGCCCACTATGCTGATGCGTTTACACCAGCAGTTGCAAATTCTTCAGCAACTCTTCAACTTCAAACCTTGTTCCAAAAATCTTCCGAAATCAACCCAAGGCCCCGGGACCTCGACCAAACATACCAACGGGTCATATAACACAATACGAACTTAGTCGAACTCTCAAATCACCTCAACTAATATCAAAAACATGAATCACACATAGATTCAAGTCTAATGAACTTTGAAACTTTTAATTTTTTCAACCGATGCCGAAACCTACCAAATCAAGTCTGATTGACCTCAAATTTTGCACACAAGTCATAATTGACATTTCGGACCTACTCCCACTTTCGGAATCGGAATCCGACCTCGATATCAAAAAGTTCACTCCCGATCAAACTTTGCACAAATCATCCAAATTTCCAAATTCCGCCAATTGACACCGAAACGATCTGCGGACTTCCAAATCAACGTTCGGACACGCTCCTAAGACCAAAATCACCATACAGAACTATTCCCAAGCTTGGAATCCCAAACGGACATCGATAACATATGGGTCAACTTCAACCCAAACATAGGGAATTCTTAAACCTTCAAAATGCCAACCTTCCGTAATAAGCGCCTAAATACTCTCGGGCCATCCGATACTCGACCCGAACATACATCCAAGTCCAAATTTATCATACGAACCTATTGGAACCTTCAAATGATTCTGAGGTCGTTTACTCAAAAGTCAAACCTTAGTTAATTCCTCCAACTTAAAGCTTCTAAAAGTAAAATTTTCTTTCCAAATCATCTCCGAACTTCCCGAAATTCAATTCTGACCACACGTACAAGTCATAATACTTGAAGTGAAGCTACTCAAGGCCTCAGACCGCTGAACGGCGTGCTAGAGCTCAAAACGACCGGTCGGGTCGTTACATACTGGGTACCGACTATTATGTACTCATACTACACTTCTACACATTTTTGTGCAGAGCCAGGTATTGGAGATATCGGACTCGGGCAGAGTTAGCTTATTGGTCGCGGGGATTCAAGGTAGAGCTACTTGATCGTCATAGTCCCTTGGAGTTCTTTCTTTTCATTGTACTGTCATCTTGTTATTTGAACACTATTGCATTTCGATCTTTGAGATCTTTCCATGTACTTAGCTAGAATTTGTGACTCTGTATAACCTGTCTTAGGAGGTTGTTATGATTATTGCCGCATAGGATCATTTCGCTCTTGTTTCGGTATTCATATTAAACTCTATTTTAAATTATTATTATTAAAAACTGGCTTAATTGTTATAGTAATCGGCTTACCTAGTCTTAGAAATTAGGTGCTATCACAATATCCTACGGAAGGAGTTTGGGGTCTTGACATCAAACAACCTATATAAAATTTATAAATTAAAGTGAGATATGAAATCAGCCAAATCCAAAGTATGAAGCACAAAATTATATAAAAAAGTAACCGAAGTTTGTAAGATGTCAGATATGAAATCATCCAATCCAAATCCAAAGTACGAAACATAAAATTATATAAAAATTAACAAAAGTTTGTAAGATAAAAAGCATATAAATTCAATTACCTTATACTTTAAACCAAACCATTGTGGAAAGAAAAATTCCATATGATTGGACACATTAATCTTGTAATAGATGCCTACAAATGTTGCATACAAATTAAAAACGGGTATAATACAAATTTCTTAGGTATTATGTTCAAAGTTCTAATCAAATATGTGAATGCAAAATTCAACTACTAATATAAATTTTATAAATACGTGAATGTAAAATTCAATTATGAATATAAATATATGCACACCACTAATACAAAAACCTTCTGCTCAAAGAAAGAGAACCTAAAACCGTTATATTCTGTAGAAAATTAGTTTTGTCATAACTTTCCTTGTGTGTGAGCTTTTCCTACGAAACTTTTCTTGTTTGTTTGAATTAGGACAAATTTTATTAACTAAAGAAAACTCCTAAACTAAAAATGGAGTTTAACGAAAAGCTCTCCTAATGCGTAATGGAGTTGAACGAAAATATTTCCTAGTGTGTATGTACGAATTGTTTTCCAAAATTATTGGAAATAATTAATTAGGGGAATAATTTATGGACATATTTAAATGATTATTCCTAAATAGTGTAGAAGTAATTAAACTACTATTTTTAAATATTAAAAAAATAATTAAATGACTATTTTGTTCAGTGTGAACTCTAATTTTAAAGGGTGAAAAAGTCGAACGACATTTTGCTAAAGGCCTTCATGCTTTTAATATAGTACTAGTATCTATGAACGTGCGTTGCACGTTAATAATGTCACGTGATGGTTTAAACATTTATTTATATGACGGAACAACAAATTTAATTAATGAAAGAAATTTTATGTATAATAATACAATAATCATCTAAATACCGAAAAATATTACTGATTACATAACATAATACGTGAATTCAAAATAAGATGACATCATCAGAACTTACACAAATGATCAATTTAGTCACGTTAGTTAGATAATTATGTATTAAAGTTTAAAAGTATTTAATATGATAGTATCTTACCGAACAATTCTTTGTAGACGATATTATTTTTGTGTATATTTCCTTCTAATGCTTTGGTTGCTTTGCCATAACCAGAACTTTTGTTGTCGATATTGATATCCCTCTTGAAAGTGTAACATATAGTTGTTCGTGCAAGAAAATTTATTGCGGTAAATATAGTCCAATATTTAGGATGTTTGTCCTTGTGTTTTATTTATTATAATTGCAAAATATAGACATACTAAAAATTATTTTCACGCAAATTTAAAAGGATATTCTTTAGTTTCGAAAGACGAAAGTTGAATTCGGGGATAAAATTATACTTAGAAGTACTATAACGACCCGACCGGTCGTTTTGAGTTCTAGTGCGTCGTCCGGCGGTTTGAGGCCTTGAGTAGCTTCACTTCAGGTACTATGACTTGTACGTGTGGTTGGAATTGAATTTCGGGAAATTCAGAGTTGATTTGGAAAGAAAATTCTAATTTCTGAAGCTTTAAGTTGGAGGAATTGACTAAAATTTGGCTTTTGAGTAAACGACCTCGAAATCGCGATTTGAAGGTTCCAATAGGTTCGTATGATAATTTCAAGCTTGTGCGTATGTTCGGGTTGAGTATCGGATCACCCGGGAGCATTTCAACGCTTATTATGGAAGGTTGGCATTTTGAAGGTTTAATAATTTTCCAACTTTGCGTTGAAGTGGGCTTTGGTGTTATCGATGTCTGTTTGGGATTTCGAGCTTTGGAATGGGTTCGTATTGTGATTCATGACTTGTACGCAATGTTTGGCGTCATTCTGGAATATTTTGGTATGGTTCGGACGCGTTCGTCGAAGTTTGAAAGGTTGAAAGTTAAAGAAGAATTTTCATTGTCGGTTCGTAGTTTCAGAGTTGTTTGGTATGATTTGAGACCTCGACTAAGTTCGTAATGTATTTCGGGATGCATTGGTATAATTGGTCAAGGTCCCGGGGGCCTTGGGTGGATTCCGGATGGTAAACGGATCGAGTTTGGGCTTGGAAGAATTGCTGAGGCAACTGTGGTCTGGTGCAATCGCACCTGCGTGGAAAGAGCCGCAGGTGCGAGACCGCAGAAGCGGCCGTGATGTCGCAGAAGCGGTTGGTCTTGAGGTTGGTTGGATTCGCAGGTGCGAGGACCTTACCGCACCTGCGGGCGCGCAAATGCAGGCAGAGGAGCGCAGATGAGGAAGTGGTCTGGGGCTGGAAGATCGCAGGTGCGGATGTTGTAGCGCATCTGCGGAGCCGCAGGTGCTGTCGTGGGAGTCCGCAGATGCAGGTGGTTTCCATAGCAGCGGATGCACATCTGCGATTGAGGGCCCGCATAAGCAAAAACCTGACATCTTGGGGGAAAGCCGTATCTGCGAGGTAGCTTCCGCAGAAGCGGAGCCATAGAAGCGCAAGGAGTTCCGCAGATGCGTAAAATCGACTTGGCTGAATATATATGCTAGCTATTGCGGAATTTGCGCATTTCAACTCATTTTTCTCTCTTGGACCCGACTTTGGGGCGGTTTTTGAGAGCTATTTCATCCACCTCTTGAGGGTAAGTGTTTCTAAACCACTTTTGATTATATTTCATAAACACATGTGTAATTGTAAAATGGAAATTTGGCGGATTTTGAAAGAAACCTAGAATTTGGTATTTTGGATTTTTACCACGCAATTGGATATGAAATTGGGAATAAATTATATATTTGAGTTCGTAACGTTATGGGTAATGATCATCTTCAAAAAATTTCAGAATTCGGGCACGTGGGCCTGAGGGTTGACTTTATTGCTTTTCGAGTGGAGTTGGGAATTGTTATAAATTGTTAAATCGTAAGCATTGGAGTATATTTTGATTTATTGCACATTGTTTGACTAGTTTCGGATCGTTTGGCTTGGAGTTGAGTGTTAGAGTGGCGTTGGAGCCGGTTATGGAACTTCGGAGCGAGGTAAGTCTCCTATCTAACTTTGTGAGGGGGAAACTACCCCTAGGTGATGTAATTGTTATGTGTCACTTGTTGCGGGGGCTACGTACGTACGAGGTGATGAGAGTCCGTACGTAGCTAAATTCATGTTATGTCCGGGTAGACTTAGGTTCCGCCATGCTATAACTGTACTATTTGAGTTGTCCTTTGCCTATTAAATTCCTTTATTTTACGTTGCGACTTGAGACTAGACTTGCATAGAGTGATAGACTTTCTATTGTAGAGATTAGACGGGCTTCATGATCAGCTGTGGAATAATTATACGCCTCTTACGAATTTCTCCCGTGCTATGCATTTCCCTCGAAAGGTTTTTCCTTAAAATCTATAAATCACACATTCATTTGTGAGAGGGGTCAAGGACCCGTTAAAGCTTCTTATTCTAATGTGATCGGGTCGTTCGCCTCGGTCGTATAATAGATACATCTATGGTTCATGCCGTTCGATCCTCGGCAGTGCACACATTATGATGGGGTCGTTCGCCCCGGTTGGATTATGTATCACACTCTCATAGGAGCGGCCCATCGCCTCGACAATAAAATAGATGTATCTATGGTTCATGTCGTACGACCCTTGGCAGTGCACATACTATGATGGGATCGGACCGTATGCCTCGGCATTTCTTTAAAAGTACTCTTATGAAATCGTGCGTAATAATTGACAAGACGCCAGTATATCTGCGAGTTTTTTTTATATGAACTGTGACGACCTATCTGGTGAGGTCTATTATATATATAATTTGATTGAGGAGGTAACTACTAGCTAAGAGATTGATTTATTGCTGAGAGGAGAATTGTACCACGTATTTATACCTGTTATTTCGTTTATTTACTCTACCTCACATCTATCTACTTCTATTATATCTGTATTATTGGACCACTAGTAAGTGTCGATGTCGACCCCTCGTCACTACTTCTCTAGGGTTAGGCTAGATACTTACTAGGTACGCGTTGATTTACGTACTCATGCTACACTTGCTGCACTTATTGTGCAGGTACATATATGTCTGGTGGCTTTTTGGGTGCAGAGGCGCGACTATTGCGGGGACTACACCGTGAGCTGCATTCCATGTCACGATCCGCAGCCTGCAGAGTCTCTATCAGAGTTATTTATATTCTCCTGTCTAATTTGTATTCCAGACAGATGTTGTATTTTATTATATTCCCTAGTTTATGCTCATGCACTTGTGGCATCGGGTTTTGGGGGTTCCTACGGGTTGTTCATTATTGTAGTTCGTGTAAATATTATCATTTACCCTGTAAATTCTATTTCATTCTTTTTAATTAATGAAAATTATGATTTTAAAATACTAAAATGAGTAATTAAGTTGATCAATCACCGTTGGCTTGCCTGACGGCGGCGTTAGGCGCCATCACGACCTTTAGTAGATTTTGGGTCGTGACAACTTGGTATCAGAGTATTAGGTTCACATGGGTCTCACGAGTCATGATCAAGTCTAGTAGATTCTTGCGGATCGGTACAGAGACATCTATACTTATCTTCGAGACGCTACAGGGCTGTTAGGAGCACTTCCCTTCTTGATTCCTCATCGTGCGGTTTGATTCCTTTGAGGCTTATGCCTTTATTTCCTTCCTACTCATTCTTATACGAGAGCGCTCGTGTCAACTGGGCATCGAGGAGTTGCAGTGGTACTACAGACGTGGAGCGGGATGTTTCTCCTTGCGTATTCGAGCGAGTTATTATCGTATTCTTGTGGAAGGGTGTTCTATCATCTCAGCCCGGTATCAGTATTGCCTATGGTTTGAGGTTATGCACTGATTGTTATGACGTTCGTGCATTATTATCGTGCAGTGTTGATGTAAGTTGTAGGGTGCTTATTTATGGACCGCGGTAGTGAACGACTTGAAAAGAGGATTCCTCAGTTCATGGTTTAGAGGTTTTGCATCTAATTCCAGTGGAGGAAGGGCAATCAAACTATGGATGTTCAGGCCTGTGTCGATGAAGCGACGAGACTTGATATTTTCAAGTGTGGTGCAATTCTCATTTGTGATGTGGTGTCATCGTCCTTGTTGGAATGCATTAAGGTTCGCTGGTGTTATGGTCTTCTTTGATTTGCCTTCGGGGTAGGATGTTGGGAAATGACGCCTAAGAAGCGATTGTCTGAGATAGCGGTGTGTAGCGGTTCAGAATCGAATTGGTATTTCTAATACTGATGGCGGGAGAGAGAGAGATGATCGTTGAGGAGGCTTAGAGTTGGTAGCAATTTATTAGTTCGGGTGCAACAGGTATGGACTTGATTAGAGGCAACACTTGGTCAGCGAAGTATGAGGAAAGACATGGCGGTAGGTGTCTCACGGTGGTTGAATTACTAGCAGGTCAAGTATGAAAAGCGGAGGTCGGGAAGTTTCTTAAAGGAGACGGTTTGACCGAAGTGGGAGTGGCAAAGTAGCATAAGGATTATGTGGAAGGAAATCCACTTGCCCTGAGAAAGTTTAGGGCAATTTGGGGAATCGTGATGGATGGTGATTGGTCCACGGATTATATTTGTAATGGTGGTTACTGTACGGAGAAAGATTGAATGTGGCAGAAAGGAGTTGGCTTGAAATGAAGAGGGGCGTGAAGATTTGATTATCGTTTCGGATGCAACATGACTTTGAGTTTGGAAGGTATTGATGGACTTTCAGTGGATGTCAATGGGGAAGAAACAGACTTGCACAGCTGGTGGACGAGCATGGGCTCAGTAGGGTTTACCGAATTCATGCTAGTTGTACCTAGTGCAGCGCCGTTGGAAGATGTCAACATGGAATTCCACAGGTGGGTTATCTCCTCTGAGCAGGTTAGCAGTTGCGTGATGTTGATGAAGATTCTGCGAAGAATACTACTTGCTACCCGGTAAGAGGTCGAATGTGCGATTCTGACTGATGATTCAGAATGTTCATAAAAAGCTTAACAAAAGACTTCGAGAAATTTGGCGGGTTAACGATACGGGATCATGGTAGTTGAGAAGGAGGAATCGTTGTGGGCTCTACATTATGTGATGGTAGCTTAAAGCTAAGTGGGGGAGCCCCACCATCTACGATTGGATCACGTGGTTGTCTGCTTGTGCGGTTTTTGGGTATCGATGCGTTGGTGAATTTCTTTAATGACTAAGAAAAGAAAAATCAAGAGTAATTCGAGCAAGTAACTTGATGAATGTGTGCTATACTTCGCCTTATCGATTGAGGTGCAAGTTTTGGGAAGACCCAGAGTTTATGCTTCTTGTGGATGTAATGTACAAGGAAGAGAATTCAGCGTGTTGTTTCTTTGATAGGGTGTTCATGTGCTAGCAGAGCATTTAAGTTTGGTTATATTCGGGATTAAGTTAGAGTGGGTGACTCTCAACAATGGTTCTAGTGGGTTCAAGAATTAAAGTGCAGTGCCTAAGGATTTCGGGTCCGTCGTGTGGCTAAGGATTGAGTTTTCACAGTGGATTACGAGCTGGACTTGGAATGTTCTATGTTATCATCGGGTATGCGGTGCAGTATTAGAGGAAAGGAAGAAATAGCTTCGGATTTGCGGAAGGTCTTGCAGAATAGGTGTACTAGTTGAAGATGCTATTGTGCGCATAAGGAGAGTATGAGATGGTTTATGAGTATTGAGACAATGTGTTCTCGTGATGCGGCTCACTCGGGATGAGGGCGGACTTGGTTCGTTACATTTTTGAATGGAGCTATTATTATTTCTAAGGTAAATCGAGAGTAAATTAGAAGAAGTTGGGTCAGTTAGTAATGGCTGAATCAGCATGATTGTGGCAAAGATCAGTTCCATCAGCATGTGAAGTTATACATGTGATTTGTGGTTGTATGCGCGGGTTTGATAGACACCACAACTTGATTGATTTGGGAGGTATCTGATTCAAATGGCCTTGTGGTGTAAATTGATTCCAGAGGAGTCATGGCAGTTTAGATCACGACTTGAGGTTTGTATTTTCTGCGGTTTGGGAATTCAGTTGCGTGTTGCATTGGCTCTTCTGAAATTAGCTAAGTGAAAGGTTTCTAGCCAATAGAGTGTTTATTCTACTGGTAGTTCAGGGGTTATGATTAATTCATGTATTCTCGCGTAGCGGCTTGATAGGTGCAGTGAGCGGCATGGGAATTTGAAAGTTGAGGATTAAGGTTGCGGTTTGGTGTTGACAAGAATGTCACAAGCTCGGATGAGCAGGAGAGAATTCAGATGATCAGAGTAAGCTAGAATTTTCTTTAGTGTCACCTGAAGATGGTGTCCTGTGTAAGAGGCTTTATGTATTGAATTGCGGACTCTTGGTTGGCTTTGCAGAATTAGTGAGGTTGGTGGTGTGGAGGTGCAGACTTTGCTACCTGGTGCGAAAGGTCGTGGGAGAGTATCCCACGGGGAAATCTATATAAGTGTGACATGTTAGTCACTTGATTGTTAAAGATTGAAACCAAGCATGGAGATTATGGTACTAGCATGAATGTGAGAGTTTATGCCTGGAAGGCGCTCTATTCCTTTGGTTGTGAATTGTGGGAGTTGTTCCGGATTGATACGGCTTGATTATTCGCACATGTGTTAAGGTTCCGTGTAACTTGTGGTGTTATATAAGCATGATGCCTCTCGAGATACAGGTCATTTATCACACCTTAGTTGTGCTTGGGTTTTGTGGTGTATTGCGCTATCCGTCTCCCCAGAGTTGTATTTTTGCACTTGGCATGCTTGTGGATGATATTCAGTATTTCGTAGATATAAGCATTATGGCTTGATGGGTATGGCCTTATTTATTGTTATGTGTGCATCGGGTGGCACGCCGCCATGGGTACGTTGTTTGGATCGGGTTACACGTCGCAACGATATCATGTTTGGATCGGGCACGCCGCAACGATATCATTTGTGGATGGGGTTGCACACCGCAACAGTGAGATGTTGAGTACGGTCCCCTATACGTATTTTGTGTATTTCTTTATCGTTCTCTGAGAAAGGTTCATAGCATCTCTTCAGCCATTTTATTTGTTACGCGGGCCAGGTAGTTATTTTTTCAGAGTTCGTTTTTCTTATGTATCACATTCAAGTTTGTAGCTTGTTGGCGCATTGTGGGCGGCATATGATATTTTTGGCAGTGTTTGAGATGGCTAATTGCCTGAGCAGCTTGTACTGGGTTAGACGAGGTTTTGGATCTGGGATCAGTGCGATCGGAGTTATGTAGGGTATATTAAAGAGCAAATATCGTTATTCATTTCAGAAAGAGGTAATGGTCCTTGTCAGGAGGAGAGACTTCATGATTTGTTGATTCGGCAGGTGGTTATTAGTTTCTACACATCCCTTCCGTCGTGGCAGTATTTCGTGAGTTGGAACAGGACTTATATGAGCCATGAGGTGTATTGCGAGCATCAGATTCGTGAACTTCCAGTTATTGTGGTCGGAGGATGTTATTATGGGCAAACTACTTATGTGATGATTGATACAGTGTTCGTATGTTAGAATCAGGTCTTGTAGAGAAATTCGGAGGTTGGAATTTGATTATAAGGCTTATGGACTAAATAAAAGGGAGGATCTTCAATCTGGCTCGAGCTAATGTGCTTAGCTGGGTTTTTGATGGCACGGGTAGGTGCACAAGGTGGTTAACAATGATTTTGGGGCAACTCCGGGGCAGTTCTTGGCACATTCGAGGACGAATATATGTTTAAATGGGGGAGAATGTAACGACCCGACCAGTCATTTCGAACTCTAGCGCGTCATCAGGCGGTTTGAGGACTTGCGTAGCTTCACTTCAGGTATTATGACTTGTACATGTGGTTGGAATTTAATTTCGGGAAATTGGAGTTGATTTGGAAAGAAAATTCTAATTTCGGAAGCTTTAAGTTGGAAGAATTGACTAAGATTTACCTTTTGAGTAAACTACCTCAGAATCGGGATTTGAAGGTTCCAATAGGTTTGTATGATGATTTCGGACTTGGGCGTATGTTCGGGTTGAGTATCTGATCACCCGGGAGCATTTTCGGCGCTTATTATGGAAGGTTGGCATTTTGAAGGTTTAAGAATTTCCTAAGTTTGGTTTGAAGTGGACTTTGGTGTTATCGATGTCCGTTTGGGATTCCGAGCCTTGGAATAGGTTCGTATTGTGATTCATGACTTGTACGCAAAGTTTGGCGTCATTCCGGAATGTTTTGGTATGGTTCAGACGCGTTCTTCAAAGTTTGCAAGTTTGAAAGTTAAAGAAGAATTCCGATCGTCGATTCATAGTTTCGATGTTGTTTGGCGTGATTTGAGGCCTCGACTAATGTTTCGGGATGCGTTTGTATAATTGGTCAAAGTCCTGGGAGCCTCTGGTGGATTCCATATTGTTAACGGATCGAGTTTGGGCTTGGATGAATTGCTGAGGCAGATGTGATCTGGTGCAATCGCACCTGTGTGGAAAGAGCCGTAGGTGCGAGACCGTAGAAGATGCCCTGGTGTTGCAGAAGCGGTTGGGTTTAAGGTTGGTTGGATTCGCAGGTGCGATGACTTTACCGCACCTGCGGGCGGAGGAGCGCAGATGTGGATGTTGTCTGGGACTGGAAGATCGCAGGTGCGGATGTTGTAGCGCACCTGCAGAGCCGCAAGGTTCGGTCGTGGGCGTGCAGGTGCGGAAGGCTGCTCGAGCTAGGGAGTCCGCAGATGAGGGTGGTTTCCGCAGAAGTGGATACGAATCTGCGATTGAGGACCCACAGAAGCGGAAACCTAGCATCTTGGGGGAAAGCCGCATCTGCAAGGTAGCTTCCGCAGAAGCGCAAGGAGTACCGCAGATGCGGACAATCGACTGGGCAGAATATATATGCTAGCCAATGCGAGATTTGCTTTTTTCATCTCATTTTTCTCTCTTGGAGCCGGCTTGGGGGTGATTTTGGAGAGCAATTTCATCAAGCTCTTGGGGGTAAGTGTTTCTAAATCACTTTTGATTATATTTCATAAACACATATGGAATTTTAACATGGAAATTAGTAGAAATTGGGAGATTTTGAAAGAAATCTAGAATTTGGTATTTTGGATTTTGACGACGAAATTGAACATGGAATTGGGAATAAATTATATATTTAAGTTCGTAACGTTATGGGTAATGATCATCTTCAAAAAAGTTTGGAATTCGGGCACGTGGGCCCGATGGTTGACTTTATTAACTTTTCGAGCTGAGTTAGGAATTGTTATAAATTATTAAATTGTAAGCTTTGGAGTATATTTTGATTTATTGCACATTGTTTGACTAGTTTCGGATCGTTTGGCTTGGAGTTGAGTGTTAGAGCGGTGTTGGAGCCGGTTATGGAACTTCGGAGCGAGGTAAGTCTCCTGTCTAACTCTGTGAGGGGGAAACTACCCCTAGGTGATGTATTTGATATGTGCCAATCATTGCGGGGGCTTCGTACGCGCGAGGTGACGAGAGACCGTACATAGCTAGATTCATGTTATGTCCGGGTAGACTTAGGTTCCCGCCATGCTATAACTGTACTATTTGAGTTGTCCCTTGCCTATTAAATTCCTTTATTTTACGTTGCGACTTGAGACTAGACTTACGTAGAGTGATAGACTTGCTATTGTAGAGATTTGAGGGGCTTCATGATCAGCCGCGGGATAATTATACTCCTCTTACGCATTTCTCCTGTGCTATGCGTTTTCCTCGTAAGGTTTTTTCTTAAAATCTATAACTCACACGTTCATTCGTGAATGGGGTCAAGGACCCATTAAAGCTTTTTATTCTAATGGGATCGGGTCGTTCGACCCTCGGCAGTGTGCACATTATGATGGGATCGGGCCATTCGCCCCCGCATGATTATGTATCACACTCTCATGGGAGCGGGCCGTTCGCCTCGGCAATAAAATAGATGTATCTATAGTTCATGCCGTTCGACCCTCGGCAATGCACATACTATGATGGGATCAGGCCGTAAGCCTCGGCATTTCTATAAGTACTCTTATGAAATCGTACATAGTAATTGACAAGAAGCCAATATATCTGCGAGTTTTCCTGATTTGAACTGTCTATCTGGTGAGGTCCTTTATTTATATATACTCCGGTTGAGGAGGTAATACTAGCTGAAAGCTTGAGTTATTGCTGAGAGGAGAATTGTACCACGTATTTATACTTGTTATTTCGTTTATTTACTCTGACTCACATTTGTCTACTTCTACTGTATCTGTCTTATTGGACCACTAGTAAGTATCGATGTCGACCCCTCGTCACTACTTCTCTAGGATTAGGCTAGATACTTACTGGGTACGCATTGATTTACGTACTCATGCTACATTTGCTGCACTTATTGTGCAGGTACATATATGTCTGGTGGCCTTTTGGGGGCAAAGTCGTGGCTATTGCGGGGAATTCAGCGTGAGCTACATTCCATGTCACGATCCGCAGCCTGCAGACTCTCCATCAAAGTTATTTATATTCTCCTGTCTAATTTGTATTCCAGACAGATGTTTTATTTTATTATATTCCCTAGTTGATGCTCATGCACTTGTGACACCGGATTTTGGGGGTTCCTACAGGTTGTTCATTATTGTAGTTCGTGTAAATATTATCATTTACCCTGCAAATTCTATTTCATTCTTTTTAATTAATGAAAATTATGATTTCAAAATACTAAAATGAGTAATTAAGTTGAACAATCACCGTTGGCTTGCCTGACGGCGGCGTTAGGCGCCATCGTGACCTTTAGTGGATTTTGGGTCGTGACAACTTGGTATCAGAGCATTAGGTTTATATGGGTCTCATGAGTCATGAGCAAGTCTAGTAGATTCTTGCAGATCGGTACGGAGACATCTATACTTATCTTCGAGACGCTACAGGGTTGTTAGGAGCACTTCCCTTCTTGATTCCTCATCATGCGGTTTGATTCCTTTGAGGCTTATGCCTTTATTTCCTTCCTACTCATTCTTATACGAGAGCGCTCGTGTTAATTGGGCATCGAGGAGTTGCAGTGGTACTACAGATGTGGAGCAAGATATTTCTCCTTGCGTATTCGAGCGGGTTATTATCGTCTTCTTGTGGAAGGGTGTTCTGTCATCTCAGCCCGGTATCAGTATTGCCTATGGTTTGAGGTTGTGCACTGATTGTTATTACGTTCATGCAATGTTGATGTAAGTTGTAGGGTGCTTATTTATGGATCGCTGTAGTGAACGACTCGAAAGGATGATTCATCAGTTCATGGTTTAGAGGTTTTGCATCTAATTCCAGTGGAGGAAGGGGCAATCAGACTATGGATGTTCAGGCCTTGGTCGATGAAGTGACGAGACTTGATATTTTCGAGTGTGGTGCAATTCTCATTTGTGATGTGGTGTTGTCGTCCTTGTTAGAACGCATTAAGGTTCGCTGGTGTTATGGTCTTCTTCGATTTGCCTTCGGGGTAGGATGTTGGGAAGTGGCGCCTAAGAAGCGTTTGTCAAAGATAGCGGTGTGTAGCGGTTCAGAATCGAATTGGTATTTCTAATGCTGATGGCGTGAGAGAGAGATGATCTTTGAGGAGGCTTAGAGTTGGTAGCAATTTATTAGTTCGGGTGCTACAGGTATGGACTTTATTTGAGGCAACACTTGATTTGATAGAAATATTGGTATCATCTTCGGCTGAGTCAAATACTGAAAAACATTTTGTTTATACCATAAAATTTGTTATCAACATTTTATTTTGTTGATCAACATATTTATTTCTGGTAGCTAAGATAGCTTTTTAATTTCTATCATGCAATTTGTAAATTGCGTTTTAATCTAATGATAGAAATATTTCTCTTATCAATTGCACTACTATTACCATTGGGGTTGATAACCAAGTGTTCTGGAAGAACCAAATCATCTTTATTGGATGCTTTTCTTGTTTCCGATATGAAGAAAGAAGTCATTGAATATTGGATATGTTCTTACTCTATATTTCTTAGCATATGAATCTTTTTCATTTGAGGTCATAATTATAATTTTGGTAAGGTAGCTTTTACAGTCTCTACTTTCGTCGATTTTGGAACTACCGGTAGTACTTGACAGAAATCACCTCCCAAACTATTAATTTTCCACCAAACGGTTTATTGATATCCAATATATCTCCAGAACTCTGGGCAATTATTTCGATCATTTGATACTTAGCCATAAACGCTTTATCTCATATTATCAGTTTTGTTTTTGTTATAAATTTAGTATTATTGCTCTGCTTTGATATATTTGTGATGGTTATTTCAGTTGTTTGAAGAGGTATATCAGGTCTAAAGTGAGTGGCCTCATAATAAAATTGTTGCTGGTACACCACTTGTTATTATTGCTAACAGTATGATGTAGGGTTGTGTATTTGGATCGGATATCCGAAATCCAAACCGATCCGCTCAATTTTGAATTTCGGATATTTGGATTGGATTTCAGATTATGTTTATTAAAATTTTGGATATCCGGATTGGATTCGGATTGGTATAATTTTAACCCGATCCGATCCGAAACTATTAGGTCATGTATAAATACTAAACTTTAATTTCGGATAACCAATACTTTCTTTACATCTTCCTCCAAGTTATTACCTTTACAATTGCTGGATTTAGTTATATTGGCACCATAATACCTTCATAATTGGAGAAACATGAATTTTTCTTGTTGTATTGCCTCTTCTACAAAGAAAATATAAGTATGAGTTTTGCAACTTAGAGGCATAACAACTCGAACCTCCAGAGAAATATTTTCTTAGAGATGCAATGCTGATAAAAGGGATGAAAAGCAAAAAGATGTTTGTATTAGCACAGAACATAGAAGAAGCATATAAGGCAGATGCATTGGCCGATTAGATTAGCAATATCCTTAATAATACGTATAATCTGATCCGAAAATTCAAAATATTTATCCGATCCAAACTTTAAAATACGATCCGATATTAATTCGGATTGCATTTTGTAGAATCCGAAATGTGCTAAATCCGATCTGATCCATGCACAACCCTAGTATGATGCCCCTTGATCTGACATTTGCAAGTAATGCATGATATAAAAATATTATTTCGATTCCATTAGAGATATCTACAAAATATAATCCCGCTATACCAGAGTCAACTCTTTATAATATAGTCTTGAAAGTTTGTTCTTATTCAGGATTTAGCTTTGATTGTGCTTAGTCAAATATTTATATGGCATTTTGATTCTTAATACTATACTAATATTTTTTACTTTATGTTCTAAGTTTCTTAATCTCTAATGCTCTTTTTATGGAATAAATTTATGTACCCTAAAATATTTTTAAGTTGAAAATTAATTTTACTCAAATGATGATAAAAAAAAAATGAATTGGATTCTCTTACTAAATAATTAATTGAAAGGGTTAATTATTTGGTGTTAACATGAAAAATAATTTATTTTTTGTTAATCCAGATCTTAATATTAGTTCATATCTTGTTTTGAATATTTAATTATAATTATAATTTTATTCACCATAAATTTTATTTTTAAAGAGTAAAAAGATTGATCTGACATTTCAGTTTTAGATCTTTATGTTTGCAGAATCATTACTTGTATTGACTCTTACTAACCATATTTCTTTCTCTTTCTCACATATTATTATTTTCTTAGTTGTTGTTTAATAATTAGGTATATTTTTCAATATCACACGAAAAAATTGATAAATATTTTTTTTATTTGAGTAGGAAAATAGTTTAAATATAAATATAAAAATATATTATCGTGGGAATATTTTATTTTATCAATTTCAACGCTTTATGCATTCCATTTAACATTACTTTTATTTTTTCTTGGTATTGGACATTATGGAGTGGTAATGTATTGCCAATACGGAGGATTCTTATGAAATTGATTTTATTAAACCTTCGTACATATTTTTAATAAGAATTTAATAGATAAATTTTTATAATGTTAAAATATTAAATATTAAAAAAATTAACATACAAGGTATTGCAGTCCAAAAATAGGTTATTATATTTATGTTATTATATTTATGTCCTTTCCCTATGAGTTCTTCTAATTAATATTTTAGGATTATTATGGTTTATCAATATTGTATTCGTACTTTTATAATAATATATATAGGCTCTCCTTTTTCTAAATGGATTTGAACAATATAATACATTCTCAAATTAAATTAGTAATAGGATATTATAATACGTTTTCAAATTAAATTAGTAATAGAAATTTTTAAGAAGTACCTAACGTGTTCCTAAATGTATTAGATTTACATGCTAACATGTAGTATTATATGTTTATGCCCGAAAATAATTATACTAATAGAATTCCTAAAGGTAATCATGTAGGATTCCTAATGTGTAGTATATGTCCTAAAACTAATAAGATTATAAGGCTAATGTCTAGAATTTCGGTTATGTTATTTTATTGTGAGTTATTATGCTTAATATTATAAGGTTATTTTTGTAATCCGACATTATATTCATGCTTTTATAATTATTTTTGTAATCCGATATTATATTCATACTTTTATAATAGTATAGATAGATATAAATACATAGATAGATATACCAAAAATTTTACGATAAAAATATTTCTAAAATAATATTCCACACCAGTATGGTTGGGAGAAACTTATACTTAATACTTGCATATTACAAACTTTTCGAAACTATTACATACTTAACTGATATTCCTCATAGAGGGAGCAGAACCTTCCATTTAAAGGCGAAGAGGAGAATTTGATCCCGTCAAGCACCGCATAACTTCTTCTTTCTCCTTTTCTTTTCTTTCTTAATTCCTTCTTTTCAACCACTTTCTTTTATTCCCTCCCTTTTTGACTTTGCAGATCTCCATATTCAAAATCCACATACCTGATAGATCATTAATTAGACTTTCTACTAGAGTCTGCAGTGACAATATTCTCACAACTAATCCATGAACATATCTCTCGTGTTATTTATTTTTATTTTTTTACTTTTTAACATGTGGGGTTCTCTTTTTCTTGAATTTTATTACCACTTAGCTCAATTAGATAGGAGACTTGTTCATTTTAAGCACATTTTCCCATATTTCTTATTTAATTTTTTATTGTTTAATAAAAATTTATTAAGAGTACCATTTTGAGATTGTATTAAAGTTTCAATCATTTTATTTTTTAAATTTTCAGTAACCTGATTCATACTTATTTTTGTTGTTGACATATTTAAATTCAGATTAAAAAAAAGAAAATAGAAAAATAAAACGATTCAACCTGATTATGAAAGTTGATAATTTGATGATTGGTATCAAAATAAACCAATCCTTGAGAAAGTTTCACTACTTCAATTGACTTATTTTAATGCTTGAAAACACGTGGAAGAATGAAACTGAAGGTACAATCCAAATTATTCAATACATTTTGGTTCTTTGACAAAATATGTATATTCATAGGAAGAAGAAAAAAACATATGTACAAATATGAAATTCGAAGACATGACTTAGGAAAAAAAATGTGGATTGCCAAAAATTATTATTTTTTTACACGTAAAGGTTATTATTTCCATGTCTCCTCCTTTAAATTGTCCTTTTTCATAACTACTTCTTTCTTTTTTTATAAAGAGTTTGTATTTATTTTAACAAGATTCAATTTTTTAAAAAATGCTAAAGACATAAAACTAATTAGTAAGAATATTTTGGGGCCCCAATTTTTGAGGGGCCTAAAGCAAGGGCCTCACTTGCTTGGACCTTAAGCCGACTTTGGTAATGAGGGCATACTTTGACGAAAGTATCTCAAATAGTGTAATGACCCGACAACTTGTTTTGATTATTGGCATTCCGTTGGATGATTTGGAGTCTTGAGTAACTTCATATGATGTATTACGGCTTGCGTGTATGATTCGTTTTGATTTTTGGGAAGTTCGGGAGTGATTCAGAAGAGTAATCCTTTATTTGGAAGCTTTAAGTTGAAGAGTTGACCAAGGTTTGACTTTTGTGTAAATGATCTCGAATTCATATTTTGATGGTCCCAATAGGTTCGTATGATGATTTTGGACTTAGATGTATGTCCGAATTCACATTTGGATGTTCCTAGAAGGTTTTGGCTCTATTTGGCGAAAGTTGGAAATTCGAAGATTTGGAAGGTTCATATCTTGACCGGGAGATCACTTCGATGTTATCGGGTTTGGATTATTGTTCGGGGAGTTGAAATATATTCTTTATGTCATTTGAAACTTGTGTGCAAAATTTGGTTTCATTCCGAGTTGATTTGGTAGGATTCAAATAAGTTCGGCGGAGTTTGAAGGTTTGAAAGTTAAGAGAAAGATCTTGGTCTTTGATGCTTGTTTTTGATGTTATTTATGTTGTGTCGAACTTTTAGATAATTTTGGATAATATATTTGGACTTGTTGGTGTATTTGGACGGGGTCCCGGGGTCTCGGGTGTGATTCAGGGTGGTTTTTGTGTTGCTGGTTTCTCTGATTTTCTGGTGCTAAGAGTGTTCTTCGCGATCGCGTGAAGAGGATTGTGATCGCGAAGTGTTCTGGGAGCTGGTTGGACGTTCTTCTTCGCATTCGCGACACTGGAGTCGCGTTCTCGGTCGTTGAGGCTTTAAGCCTCCGCGTGTAGGACCACGAGTTCGCGCAATGTTGAGTTAGGCTGAGAATGTCATGTTGGTTGACCTTCACGTTCGCGAGAAAACATTGCGTTCGCGTAGGTCTGCGAGGCCACGCATCGCGATCGCGTGCCTGGGGCCGCGTTCGCGTAGGGGTCTTTGAGGTAGTTAAATTTTTGTGCTTCGCGATCGCAAAAGGTTTACCCGGAGCAGTGGTATAAGGTTCTATTTTCGGACTTTGAGCTCATTTATCATATTTCTAGATTGGGAGCTCGGATTGAGGCGATTTTCACTACTTAGATTGGGATAAGTGTTCTTGACTCAGATTTAATTATTTTTCCTGATTCCATCCTTGATTTTAATATTTGATTGGTGAATCTAAATCATTTATTATGACGACCCGATAGGTCGTTTTGAGTACTATCCTTAATTTCAGTATTCCGAGACCTCTCATAGCTTCATTTGATATTTTTGATTTACGTGTGTGGTCCGTGTCGCCTTTCGAAAAGCTTTTACGTAAATTTTTGAAGTAAATGATATTTTTAACTTAAAATGAAGTTTGGGTTGACCACGGTCAATATTTTTTATAAGCGACCTCATATTGGTATTTTGACGATTCCGGTAGGTTCGTAAGATATTTTTGGACTTGCGCGCACATTCGGTTGGGGTCCAGGGTGATTCGAGCATATATCGATGCATTGTGTGAAAAATTATGAAAATTAAGTTTAAAGTTGATATCTTGAGTTCTGAGGATCAATTCTTGTTATTTGATATTATTTTGACGATTTGAGGTAGTAAGCAGGTTTTTATGATGTTATTACACTTGTGTGCATGTTTTGTTTGGAGCCCGAGGGGCTCGGGTGAGTTTCGGAGGCGTTGCGGATTGATTCGGAATAGTTGGTGCATTTCAGTTGCTGGTGTTCAGTTGCAGATCTCGCATTTGCTATCAAGGGATCGCATTTGCGAACATGTGTTGGGCGCTGGGTTTTCACATTTGGGAAAAATGAGTCACTTTTGCGAACCTTGCTATGTTCGCTTTTGCGACTCTGGCATCGCAATTGCGATGAAGCGTAGTGTTGGTCAGCTTCGCATTTGTGAAGCTTGGCTAGCATATGCAAAGGGGGTGTCCTTCGCAAATGCGGAGGTTTTGTCGCATTTGCGACTTTTGCATGACTATTAAACTGATCGCTTTTACGATCAGTGTTTCGCAAATGCAGGCTTTGTAATTTCGAACAACAGTTCACAATTGCGATACCTACAGCTGGGTAAAAGAAGGAAAAATCAGGACTTAGCTTATTTTACACTATTTTTCAACCCTAAACACTCTAGAGGCAATTTTTGAAGAACCTTTTATTCCCAAATTCATTGGTAAGCAACTATAATTCATTTTCTATCAATTTTCCATTACTTTTCATGAGTTTTTAACATCAAATCTATGAATTTCATGGTATAAATTAGGGATTTTGGGTATAATTTAGGAATTTTGTAAAGTTGAGATTTAGACCTCAAATTGAGATCGGATTTCAAAATAAATCATATAACCGGGCTCGGGGCCGAATGGCTAATCGAGTTTTGGTCCGAATCTCGATTTTTGACCATGCGGGATCGGGGTTGACTTTTTCTAAAATGATCAAAATTGAACCTTTTTCATTCTTGAGTAGTTTCTAAAGCTTATTTTAAATTATTTGAACGGTATTTGGTTAGATTTGGTTTGTTTGGAGGCTTGATTTGAATGAAAAGCCGTGATTGAGTATCAATTTGATTGTGGAAAGAGGTAAGTATCATGTTTAACTTTGACTTGAGGGAATTAGGACTTGTTGGTCTATTTGCTACGTGAATTATGTGTGAGGACGACGTATATGCGAGGTGTCGAGTATATATGCGTTGTTATGGGTTATAGCATGCAGGTTGGGTTATTTACCATATGTCATCACTTAATCCATGTTATCTCTCGTTACATGCTTTAGTTGCTACATGAAATTACTTGCTATCCATGCCTTGTTATCTATCATTTAGCTATTACCTGTTATGATTTATTCATTTCTCGCTCAATATCTGATTAACTGCTATATGTTCCTACATGTATTAATTGTATATCGTCATTGCCTCATGTATTTACTCGCCTTTATTGTTTTTACCTTACTCGTTGCACTTTATTATGTTATATCCGATTGCGTGAGTCATTTAGCTGTTCTAATATTAATAAATTTGTTGAGGTTTGTGATTACGAAGTATTGGTTATTCTCTATTTGTACTTGTAGTTCCTTGATGTTCTGTACGCTTTAGTTTCCCTTGTGTTGAGATTACGCTATTGGTTGTGTTGAGATGTTATGTTAATGAGTTGATACTGGTAACGGGTTGCGTGCTACAACAATATTAAAATAAATTGATAATGGGATCGGGTTGTACGCCGCAACATATATTGATATGATATTGGGATCGAGTTGCACGCCGTAACAGATATTGTGATATTGTTGGGATCCGATTGTGCGGCGCAAAGGAGTATGATGTATTGTAGTGTTGTAGCTGTAATGTTCTGTTCCGGTACGGTGATATGAGTGTTTTGAGATGATATTATTCTGGGGCCCTCTTTTAGTTGACCTTCGAGTTTCTATCTTATGAGTTTACTTGTTTTTTTCATATTTCCGTCTTCTTTTATTATTATCCGTATAGGTTTATAGCCAGTCGCCTGTCACAGCATCATCACTACTTCGTCAAGGTTAGGCTCGACACTTCATGTAACGACCCGACTGGTCGTTTTGAGCTCTAATGCATCGTTCGGCGGTTTGAGGCCATGAGCAGCTTCACTTCGGGTATTATGACTTGTACGCGTGGTCGGAATTGAATTTCGGGAAGTTCAGAGTTGATTTGGAAAGAGAATTCTAATTTCGGAAGCCTTAAGTTGGAGGAATTGACTAAAGTGTGATTTTTGAGTAAACGACCTCGGAACTGAGATTTGAAGGTTCCAACAGGTTCGTATACTAATATTGGACTTGGGCGTATGTCCGGATCGGGGTTTTTGGATGACCCGGAAGCATTTTGGCGCCTATTGTAGAAGTTGGCATTTTGAAAGAATTTCATAAATTTGGGATGAAGTGTATTTCAATGTTATCGATGTCCGTTTGGGATTTCGAGTCTGGGAATAGCTCTGTATGGTGATTCTGGTATTGGAAGCGCGTCCGGAAGTGGATTCGGAGGTCCGTAGGTCATTTTGGGGTCATTTGGCGAAAGTTATAAATCTCAAGGTTTATGAGAAGTTTGACCAGGAGTGGACTTTTTTTATATCAGGGTCGGAATCTGATTCCGGGAGTTGGAGTAGGTCCATAATGTCAAATGTGACTTGTCTGAAAAATTTGAAGTCAATCGGACGTGATTTGATGGGTTTCAGCATCTAATATAGAAGTTTGAAGTTCTAAAGTTCATTAAGTTTGAATTGGGGTGTGATTCATGATTTTAATGTTGTTTGATGTGATTTGAGGCCTCAAGCAGGTCCGGGTTATGTTATGGGACTGGTTTGTGCGATTTGGACGGGGTCCCGGGGGCCTCGGGTGTATTTCGGGATGGTTTCAGATCATTTCGGGTTGTTTTGGACTGTTGTTGCTGGTGTATGGTGTCCTTCTTCGCGAACGCGAAGGACGTCCTGCGTTCGCATAGAGGAAATTGTGAGGCTCCTGGGTTGGCCTTCGCGAACGCGGCCAAGGCGACGCGAAGCGAAGAAGAAAGGGGGATATGGACCTAAGGCCATTTGGCCTACGCGAACGCGTAGAAGGGAACGCGAACGCGAGGGGTCTGGGTAGCTGGCATTCACAAACACGATCAGAGTGTCGCGAACGCGAAGAGAGATTTCTGGGCATGAGGTTGTTGAGCCTCGTTAACGCGAGGTATGTGCCGCGTTCGCGAAGAAGGGTCGCCTGGGCAGTGAGGTTTTTAAAAGAAGGGATTTGGCCATTTTCCTCCATTTTTCATTTGGTTGGGCGATATTTGGAGCTCTTGGAAGGGAGATTTTCGTAATCTATGTCAAGGTAAGTGATTCCCACCTATTTCAAGTTAAATACTTGGATAATATAAGGATTTAGACTTGAAAATGTGTGAAAATTTGGGGTTTTGAAGAAAAAACTAGAAATTGGTATTTTTGGATTTTGACCATGAAATTGGACATAGAATTTGGAATAAATTATATATTTGAGTTCGTGGTGTTATGGGTAAAGTTTATCTTCGAAAATTTTCGAAATCCGGACACGTGAGTCCGAGGGTGATGTTTATCGACTTTTCAAGCGGAGTTAGGAATTGTTATAAACTGGATTATAAGGAGTATTAGACTATATATTTATGGATTCGCACATTTATTGACTAGTTTTGGAGCGTCGGGCATCGATTGGAGTCGTTGGAAAGACGTTGGAGCCGGTTATGGGACTTCAGAACGAGGTAAGTCTCCTTTCTAACCTTGTAAGAGGGAATTAACCCCCATAGGTGAATCAAATTATTATGTGCTTCTATTTATGGGGGCTTCGTACGCACGAGGTTACAAGAGTCCGTGCGTAGCTACTATTATGCTTATGTCCGGGTAGTCTAAGACCCATATCATGTTGTACTTGTGATGTCTGCGCCCTACTTGTTAATTTAATCGTTTAAAACATTTAGAAACTTGATAGAGGAATTGTAAAAAGGTTAAACTTCATTTACTTGACTGTTAAATGAGAATTTGTAATTCTTGGAATATTTGCCCCTTAATAAATCTTGAATTGATTGTTTAATGTGTTTTCTCTTTTGTGGAGTGGACCGAACGCCTCGGTAGCAGATAGATGCATCTATAGTTCGTGTCGTTCGACCCTCGGCAGTGCACAGTTTAAATATTATGTTGGATCGGGCCGTACGACTTCGACATAATTTGCGCATGATAAATCTTTGGAACCAATTATAATTGAGATCGCTTCTTTGACTTGAGATATAAATTGTTAAATGACGAGAATAAGTTTGGAAAAATTTCCTATTAATAAAAGAATTGTCCACTCACTTCTTGTTATTGAGTTAACAGTTACTTCATACAATCCATGCTGAAGTATAATATCGGTATTTACTGTTAGCCCATAGTAAGTGTTGGAGTCGACCCCTCGTCACTACTTCTTCGAGGTTAGACGGGATACTTACTGGGTATGCGTTGATTTATGTACTCATACTAAACTTGCTGCATATTTTTGTGCAGGTACATATATGTCTAGTGGCCTTTTGGGTGCGGAGGCGCGGTTATTGCGGCGACTTAGGTGAGCTGCATTCTATACTACGATCCGCAGCCAGCAGAGTCTCCTTCAGAGTATTTATATTTCTCCTATCCAAATTTGTATTCCGGACAGATGTTGTATTTTATTTTATATTCCTAGTTAAGGCTCATGCACTTGTGACACCGAATTTTGGGGTGATTTTGGGTTGTCCTGTATTAAAATTGTTAAACATATTATTATATACTCTGTAAATTCCATATTTTACTATTTAATTGAAGGAAATATGATTTCAAAAATATTAAAAATGAGAACCAAATTAAGTATTTATTTTTGGCTTGGCTGACAACGGTGTCCGGCGCCATCACGACCTTTAATGGATTTTGGGTCGTGATACTTCAGAGTACATGGGGTCGGTTGTACTCATACTATACTTTTACACTTCTTGTGCATATCCCGGTATTGGTCCTAGCGATGCGTAGAGGAGTTCGCTCGGATCTGACTTGCCCATGAGACTTGAGGTAGAGCTGCTTAGCGTTCGCAGTCTCTAATGTCCCTTTTTATTCTGTCTTTACTGTTTACTTTATTTTACACAGATGTATTTCATTTAGACCATATTTGTAGTATTCTAGTAGCTCATGTACTTGTGACTCCAGATTTCTGGGATTAGTATAGACGCATTATATTATGGATTTATCATATGTATTTCAGATTTTTATTAATCGTTTATTATTATTATTCTATTTTAAATTGCTAAAATTGGTTAATTCTATGGTTGACATTGGCTTGCCTAGAAAGTGGATGTTAGGCGCCATCATGGCCCCATGGTGGGATTCCGAGTCGTGACAAGTTAGTATCAAAGCACTAGGTTTACTAGGTCTCACGAGTCATGACCAAGCTTAGTAGAGTCTGGAGGATCGGTACGGAGACGTCTGTACTTATCTTCTAGAGGCTACAGGGGTTTAGGAAAAAATTCACTTCTTTTTTTCTCTTTCATGTGATTTTATTCTATCTTTAAGTTTGAATTCTTATTCTCTCACAGATAGTGAGGACACGTACATCATCCACAACTGATCAGGGACCGGAGCCCCAGGCTGCAGCCACTACTAGGGGTAGAGGTCGGGGCCGAGGTAGAGCTAGAGGAAGAGGCAGATCTCAGCCTAGAGCACGTGCATCAGCACATATTGTAGAGCCTCAGATCGAGCAAGAGGAGTTGGACCAGATCAGATCTCAGAGGGGTTCATTGCCAACCCCGTACTTTAAGCGCCCTAGTCCGCTTGGTGGGCCTTATAGAGAGTGTGGCCCAAGCCAGTGCATTTTCTGTAGCACTAATTGTCTCTCAAGATGGGGGAGGAGCCCAGACTCTCATCACTCACACACCAGAGCTGATGGCTCACAGATATCAGACTCGCAGTTCTAGCAGTTGGAGCAGTTTAGCCTATCATTGCTACACAACCCAAGGAGGGACCCGCTATGTCATCCGAGGGGCTGAAGAGTTGGATAAGTTCACCAAGCTCTTTCCTATTCATTTTAGTGGTACACCTTCTGAGAACCCACAGGATATCTTAGACCGTTGCCATGAGGTATTGCACAACATGGGCATAGTGGAGTCCAATGGAGTCAACTTCGCAGTGTTTCAAATGCACGGTTCCTCCAAGAGGTGGTGGTAGAACTATCTTCGAGGCAGGCCAGCAGGTTCACTTCCACTTATTTGGGATCAGTTCTCACAGCTATTTTTGGAGAAGTTCATCCCCTTTACTCTAAGAGAGGACTACCGCAACCAGTTTGAGCGCTTCAGCAGGGTAGCATGATTGTTACACTGTACGAGACCAAATTCTTGGACCTTTCTTGCCATGCAGTTGTCTTGATCCCTACTAAGAGGGAGAGGGTGAGGAGATTTATAGATGGCCTTACTTATGGTATCATGTTACAGATGACCAGAGAGACTGAGGATGATATTTCTTTAACTCGAGTTTTAGAGATTGGTAGACGGATCGAGAGGATTCGTAGTCAGGGTAGAGAGGCGACATCTAAGAAGAGGCCTTGCTATTATGGTGGTGCCTCATTTGGAGGCAGGGGTTCATTTGGAAGAGGTCATCCTCCCAGGCCGATTTAGTTAGCGCTTCATGTAGCACATGATGCTTCGGGTAGTCACGGTTCTTATGGGTCTCATCTTGAGTAGCCAATATTCAGCACAACTTCAGCTTCTATTAGTGCACCACCGCTACAGAGTTACTACGGTGGTCATTTGGGTCATAAGGGATTGTCTCAGACTCAGTAGTTGCGCCAATCGAGGGGTTGTTTTGAGTGCGGCAACGCAAGTCATATCAGGATGTACTGTCCTAGATTGAGGAGCAGCAGACCATATCAGGGTAATCGTGCCATGATTCCAGTACCGATTGCTCCACCACCCTCTCAGCCAGCTAGAGGCAGGGGTCAGGCGGCCCGAAGTGGTGGTCAGGCCGTTAGAGGTGGAGGCCAACCAGTTAGTGGCAGTATGAGAGGCGAAGGTTAGATTGGTGGGGCTCAGCCCCACTGCTATGCATTCCCAGCTAGACCTGAGGCAGATTCGTCTGATGCGGTCATCATAGGTATTGTTCCAGTTTTCCATAGAGATGCATCATTTTTATTTGATCAGGGTTCCACTTATTCATATATGTCATCCTACTTTGCTTCATATTTGGAATGTCTTGTGATTCTTTGAGTGCTCCTATTTATGTATCTACGCCCGTTGGGGATTCAATTGTGATAGACCATTTTTATCGCTCGTGTGTCATCTCTATCGAGGGTTATGAGACTAGGATAAACCTTATGTTACCTAGTATGGTGGACCTCAACATGATTTTAGGCGTGGATTGCTTGTCGCCATATCATGCTATATTGGATTGTCACGCTAAGACTGTGACGTAAGCCATGCCGGGGTTGCCTCGATTGGAGTGGAGAGGGACTCCTGGTCATTCCACTAGCAGGGTCATTTCATATGTGAAGGCTCAGTGTATGGTCGAGAAGGGGTATCTGACATATTTGGCCTATATCCATGATTCTAGTGTGGAGGTTCCTTCCATGGATTCGGTACCAACTGTGTGTGACTTCCAAGAGCTATTTTCTACAAATTTTCCATGGATGCCACCCGACAGAGATATCGATTTCTGCATTGGCTTGGTTCTAGGCACTCAGCCCATTTTTACTCCACCATACCGTGTGGCCCCAGTTGAGTAGAAAGAATTGAAGGAGCAGTTGTAGGAGTTGTTTGATAAGGGATTCACTAGACCTAGTGTCTCGCCTTGGGGTGCACCGGTATTGTTTGTGAAGAAGAAGGATGGATCAATTAGAATGTGTATAGATTATTGGCAGTTGAACAAGGTCACTATCAAGAACAAGTATCCATTGCCGGGGATTGATGATTTATTTGACCAGCTTCAGGGTGCCAAGGTATTTTCGAAGATTGATTTGAGGTTTGTCTACCTTCAGTTGAAGATTAGGGCATCAGATGTCCCTAAGATAGCTTTTCGGACTCGGTATGGTCACTACGATTTCTTAGTGATGTCATTTGGCTTGACCAATGTCCCAACAATCTTTATGGATTTGATGAACCAGGTGTTCAAGCCCTATCTGGATTCTTTTATGACTGTCTTCATTAACGATATCTTGGTTTACTCCCGCAGTCGAGAGAAACATGAGCAGCATCTGTAGATCGTACTTCAGACTCTAAGGGATCATCAGTTATATGCCAAGTTTTCATAGTATGAGTTCTGGTTGGACTCAATTGCCTTTTTGGACCATGTTGTATCTTTCCATGGCATTAAGGTAGATCATAAGAAGATTGATTCAGTTCAGAATTGTCCCAGACCTACTTCAGCTACAGAAATTCAGAGCCTCTTGGGTTTGGCGGGTTATTATCGCCGGTTCGTGGAAGGATTTTCATCTATCTTAGCCCCATTGACCAAGTTGACCCAGTAGGGTGCTCTTTTCAGATGGTCGATGAGTGTGAGTTGAGATTTTAGAAGCTCAAGGCTGTATTGACCACAACCCAAATGTTAGTGTTGCCTACAGGTTCAGAATCCTACACCGTGTATTGTTTTTTTTATTGTGTATTTTGATGCATCGCGTATTGGGTTTGGCATGGTATTGATGCAGGACGATAAGGTGATTGCCTACGCATCTTGATAGTTGAAGATTCATGAGAAGAATTACCCTATGCATGATTTAAAAGTTGACAGCCATCGTTCACGCGCTGAAGATTTTGAGGCACTATCTATACGGCGTTCCATGTGACATCTATACTGACCATCGGATGCTCATGCACCTGTTCAAGCAGAAAGACCTTAATTTGCGGCAGCAGAGATGGTTAGAATTGCTGAAAGACTATGATGTCAACATATTATATACCATTCGGGGAAGGCCAATGTAGTGGTCGATGCATTGAGTAGGAAGACTGAGAGCATGGGTAGTTTGGCATATTTACAAGTAGCAGAGGGGCCACTAGCTATGGATGTTCAGGCGTTGGCCAACCGATTTGTGTGATTGGATGTCTCAGAGCCTAGCCGGGTTCTTTCTTGTGTTATGTCACAGTGATCGTTGTCGGAGCGTATCAAGGCTCGCTAGTTTGATGATCCTCACTTGTTGGTGTTAAAGGACATGGTGCAGCAGGGTGGTGCCAAGGAGGTTGTGATGGGAGATGATGGTGTTCTGTGTCTTCAAGGCTGGATATGTGTTCCAGATGTTGATGGGTTGAGAGAGTTGATCCTTGAGGAGGCACACAGTTTGTGCTACTCCATTCACCTAAGTGTCACGAAGATGTACCGTGACTTAAATCAACACTATTGGTGGCAAAGGATGAAAAAAGATATCTGTCGCTTATGTCTCTTGGTATTTGAATTGTCAACAGGTGAAGTATGAGCATCAGAAATAGGGTGGGTTGACCCAGAGATTGATGTTACCAGAATGGAAGTGGGAGCGCATCACTATGGATTTTGTGGTAGGCTTACCATAGACCTTGAGGAAATATGACGCAGTATGGGTTATTATGGACCGGTTGACTAAGTCCGCATACTTCATTCCAGTGATGACTTCCTATTCTTTAGAGCGGTTGGCTCTGATTTATATCTGAGAGATTATCCACTTGCACGGCGTGCCTATTTCTATCATTTTTGACCGAGGCACACAGTTCACATTGCATTTTTGGAGGGCTGTGCAGTATGAGTTGGGCACACAGGTCGAATTGAGTACCCATTTTGTCCTCAGACGGACGTACAGTCCGAGCGCACTATTCAAATCTTAGAGGACATGTTCGTGCATGTGTTACTGATTTTGGAGGTTCATGGGATCGGTTTTCCTCTAGAAGAGTTTGCCTACTACTACAGCTATCAGTGGAGCATCCAGATGGATCCGTACGAGGCCTTATATAAGAGGCAATGTCGTTTGCCGATTGGTTGGTTTAAGCCTGGAGTGGCCAGATTATTGGGCACTGACTTGGCTCGTGATGCTATGGAATAGGTTAAGATGATTCAGGAGCGACTTCGTACAACTCAGTCCAGGTAGAAGAGTTATACAGACCGAAGGTTCGAGATGTGGCTTATATGGTAGGTGAGAAGGTTCTTCTCCGAGTGTTTCCTATGAAGGACGTGATGCGGTTTGGGAAGAAGGGAAAGTTGAACCTAAGGTTTATTGGCCCGTTTGAGATCTTGGAGATAGTTGGGGAGGTTGCTTATAACCTTGCATTGCCTCCTACCTACCAGGGGTACATCCGATTTTTTATGTTTCCATGCTTCAGAAGTACCATAAGGATAGATCATATGTTTTGGACTTCAGCACTGTGTAGCTTGATGAAAATTTAGCCTATGAGGTAAAGCCGATGACTATTCTAGACCGGCATGTTCATAAGGTGAGATCGAAGAGTTATCCTTCTGTGAAAGTGCAATGGAGAGGTCAGCCAATTGAGGAGGCTACGTAGGAGTCCGAGTCCGATATACGGAGTAGATACTCCCACCTCTTTACCTGTCCAGGTACTTTTCTATGTCCGTTTGAAGACAAAAGTTTCTTCTAAAGGTGCAGAATGTGACGATCTGATACGTCATTTTGAGTACTAGCCTTAATTTTAGTATTTCGAGACCTCTCATATCTTTATTTGATGTTTCTTGATTTGCGTGCTTGGTCTGTGTTGCTTTTCAGAAAGCTTTTACGTTAAATTTTGAAGAAAATGATATTTTTGATTTAAAATGAGCTTTGGGTTGACCACGGTCAATATTTTGGGTAAACGACCTCAGATCAGTATTTTGACGATTTCGATAGATTCCTATGATACTTTTGGACTTGTACGTACGTTTGGTTGGGGTCCGAGATAACTCGAGCGCATTTCGATGCATTATATGAAACAATTATGAAAATTAAGTTTAAAGTTGAAATATTGAGTTATGAGGATCGATTCTTGTTATTTGATGTTATTTTGATGATTTGAGGTAACGAGCTACTTTGTATAATGTGATTACACTTGTGTGTTTATTTGGTTTTGAGCTCGATCAGCTCGGGTGAGTTTTAGAGGGGTCGCGAATTGATTTGGAATAGCTGGTGCATTTCAGTTGCTGGTGTTCAGTTACAGATCTAGCATATGAGAGGTCTGGCTCGAATTTGCGAGCCTCGCTTTTGCAGTCAAGGGATCGCATTTGTGAACATGGGATGGGGGCTGGGTTTTTGCATTTGCAAAAAATGAGTCGCTTTTGCGAACCTTACTATGTTCTCTTTTGCGACTTTGGTATTGTGGTGAAGCGTAGTGTTGGTCAACTTTGCTTTTGCGAAGCTTGGCTCGCATATGCGAAGGGGGAGTCCTTCGCAAATGCAGAGGTTTTTGCGACTTTTGCATGATTGTTGCACTGATCGCTTTTATGATCAGGGTTTTGCAAATGCGGGCTTCACAATTGCGAATAAGAGTTCGCAATTGCGATACCTGTAGCTGGGTAAAAGAGGGAAAAAATCGAGACTCAACTCATTTTATACCATTTCTCAATCCCAAACACTTTAAAGGCAATTTTTGAAGAACCTTTTCTTCCCAAATTCATTGGTAAGCAACTCTAATTCATTTTCTATCAATTCCCTATTACTTTTTATGAGTTTTTAACATCAAATCTATGAATTTCATGGTAGAAATTAGGGGTTTTGGGTAGAACTTAGGAATTTTTTAAAATTGAGATTTAGACCTCAAATCGAGGTCAGATTTCGAAACAAATCACATAATCGGACTTGGGGGTGAATGGGTAATCGAGTTTTCGTCCGAATCTCGACTTTCGACCAAGCAGGCTCAAGGTTACTTTTGTTGACTTTTTAAAAAATGATCAAAATTGAACCTTTTTCATTCGTGGGTAGTTTCTAAGCTTATTTTGAATTGTTTGAACGATATTTGGCTAGTTTCGGTTGGTTTGGAGGCTTATTTTAAAGGAAAACTCGTGGTTGAGTATTGATTTGGTTGGGGAAAGAGATAAGTGTCGTGTTTAACTTTGACTTGAGGGAAGTAGGACTTGTTGGTGTCACGACCCCAAATCCCAACCCGTCGTGATGGCGCCTAACACACTTGCTAGGCGAGCCGATCATTACAAGTAAAGAACCAAAATAACGTAAAATATATAGAAATAGCATAAGTTTGAAATCTCAATGTAACAAAATACCGCTAATGCAAGATAAATCCCCAGAAACTGGTAAATACGGATTCATAAGCTCTATAACGGAATACAAGTCTGAAAACTATATAACAATACTATCTGAACTAGAAACAACAGTACATAAGAAAAGACAAGCCAAGACTGTGAGCTGAAAATGCAGCTCTACCTCATCTCTCGATACGCAGCTCAACAAGCAACGCTGCTACTGATAAGTGGTACCAACACCTGGATCTGCACAATTAAGTGCAGAGTGTATTATGAGTACAACTGACCCAATGTACTCAATAAGTATCGTAACTAACCTCGGCGAGGTAAAATAAGCAAGAATTATAAATGATACTTACTATAACCTGTACAGTTTCATCAATTTAACAAGTACAGAACAATGATGTAATCAAGTCATAAAGCACAGAAAGAACCCTCTGTGTGTGTGTACAATTACGCAAGTTCTCTATTCAACAAATGATACAACATATAGAGATGATATGCAAAAAATATCAGGTAATTAACCATGGAAATTGCAAGTAAAGATGAAATGCAAATCCAAACAAAACACTGGCCAGACTTTCCTCAACCTTTCCATATCCGTACCAAACCACTGATCAGTTTTCCTCAATATCCACGTGTACACCATCAAGAGAGAAACATGAGAGGGTGACCCTAGGGGGATGGATCCATATCCACAAGCTGCGGATAACTCACATGCTACACGGACAACTACGTACTAATAGTATCAACCGCACGGATAACTCACGTGCTAATAATATCAATATCTGGATCCGCACAGACAACTCACATACTGCAAGGATGACTCACGTTCCAATAATATCAACCGCATGGACAACTCACGTACCAACAATCACAATCCGTCTGGCGTGGTCACAGGCTACCAATCCATATCATAACTCACAGATAGAAAATATACGAGAATACATGTACATGATCAATGTTTATCAAGTTTTTATACTCCTGGAATGGTATAACTAACATGCTATAGTGTAGGTATGTGCAATGCGTGTTATCATAGCTTAAACAGACAATTTCATCATGAAATAGCAGTTTATCAGGTTCAATCGGGAGAATAACCTCAACAAAATCTCAAATGTGGTATGAATAGCTCACATAGGGGTACAAATAGGAGAAATATCTTAGCTTGAAGCTTAGCAATCAATTCAAGTCATGCCATATCCCAAGCACTACCCCGAATATGTAAATAGTACCCCGGTGCACGCATATGGGCTTAACCCCACACATATGCACCACTCATAGCACATAGCTACCACAAATAATTCAGGCAACTAGTGTCTCAACCAAGTTTAGATAAGATACTTACCTCAAGCAAGCCAAATCACTCCTCTAACAAGCACTTCCCATGCGTATCAATCTCCGGACGGCTCGAATCTAGCCAAAACAATGCAATACCATCGACAAAAGCCATATCAAGTTATTCCGGGCCCGCACCTTGAAACCGACAAAATTCACAAATTCCAGACACTCATTCAATTACGAGTCTAACCATACCAAAATCATCCAATTCAAACTACAAATCTGCCCTATAATCCTCAAATTTCACTCTTCAATGACATAGTCAAAAAATCCCATAATTCTAACTTAGATTCATGAGAATTAGGCGTAATAATCAATGGGTAATGAAAATCTAACACCAAAATTGAATAAACATCACTTACCTCTTCAATTGGGATGAGAAATGCTCCAAATATCGCCTTAGACCGAGTCCAACAATTCCAAAAAAGAGAAAATAGTGAAAACCCTCAACTTTAATGCACTGCCCAGCGATTCTCACTTCTGTGGTCCACGGGGTCGGACGTGCAATGGCGCACCTGCGGACAGACCAATGTAGGTGCGAAAACTTATTAAACTCCGACCATGTGCACCTGCAGCCCAAAATGCTCACCTGCAGGACCGCTTCTGCGGTCCTTCCTCCGCTCTTGTGTTTACGCACCTGCGAAGAACTTCTGCTTCTGCGACTCCATCCCCATCCTGCCCATTTGCGCTTATGCGCAAAATTTCCTCGCACCTGCACTTTCATAGATGCGGAAAGTTCCTCGCATCTGCAGCCTCTGCCAATCCAGCTATCCTCCGCTTCTGCGATACATTTGTCGCTTCTGCGGCTTCGCACCCGCGACCATAACCTCGCAGGTGCGCTCGCACCAGTACCTGAAGCTTCAGCAATTCTCCAAAGTGCAACCATGTTCCGCCAACCATCCAGATCATCCTCGAGGCCCCTGGGACCCCATCCAAACATACTAACAAGTCTTAAAACATAATACGAACGTGCTCGAAGCCTCAAATCACATCAAACAATACCAAAACCACGAATCACACATCTATTCAAGCCTAATGAACTTCCAACTTCTAAAATTAATGCCGAATCATATCAAACCAACTTCGATTGACCACAAATTTTGCACACAAGTCATAAATGGCACAACGGACCTATTCCAACTCATGAAATCAAAATCTAAATTCGGTATCAACAAACTCAACTCTCGATCAAGCCTCTCAACCTTCCAAACCTTCAACTTTCCGACTTTCGTCAAAAAGTATCAAACTAACCTACGGACCTCTAATTCAACATCTGGACATATGCCTTAGTCTAAAATCACCATATGAAACTATCAGAACCATAAAAACTCCATTCCAGAGTCGTCTACACAAAAGTCAAACTCTAATCAACTCTCCCAACTTTGAGACTAAGTGTCCCAATTCACCCCAAAATACCCCCGGAACCAAACCAACCACCCGGCAAGTCACATAACCAAAAATGAATATATAAAAGGCAATAATAGAATGGTGGAGAGCTGATTGTTATGCTAAACTAAAACCACTATACCAAGCAGCTCCAACCATTATCACTTGGGAACTATGGAAAAGGAGGAACACAATGAAACATGAGGGAGGTCCAGTTTCTTTTAACAAGATAGTACATGAGGTTAACAAAAGTCTACACTATCTTGCAAGGAGTAGGTACCTTTGGATGCCTAATATACCACTATGTTGGCCAGATATGGTTACTCTTTTTGAAGGCTACATGCCTTACATTGTCACAAAGAGAGTCCAATGTTAGCTTCCTTATAACAGATGGTTCAAATGCAATACTGATGGTGCTTCTAGAGGGTATCCAGGGCCAAGATCATATTATTTATGTATAAGAAATGATGTAGGGGATGTGCTGCTTGCAAAGGCAGAAGAGATATGGATGTCTACTAATATAGTAGCTGAGGCTAAGGTAATTGTAGAAGGACTTTCATATTGTGTATGACTGCAACTGCATCCTCTCATTATTGAGACAGATTCTCTAGTCATGAAAAAAATAATTGAAGGTGATTGGGATATACCTTGGAGTATAGGGAAGGAACTGAAGAAGATCAATCAAATGAAGAAACAATTCAATATGATGTTTTAGAATGTTCTAAGGGAGGGCAATACTGTGGCAGACTATTTGGCTAACATTGTTTTCTCTGGTGCAGGTACACTCACATTTCAATCATTTCAAGAATTACCTAATGTAGGCAAGACACTTATTAACTAAGACAAGGCACAAATCCCAAACCTTAGAGTTAGAATTACAAGCACAAGACCTCCAGATTGAAGACAGTTATCATGGCTACAATAATTTCTACAGATATATTCATATTGGATTACTGTTGTATACTTTCAAGTTGTCATTCAGTGCTACAAGCAAGTTACTACTTTGTGCATTCAGGGTACCCTTTGTATAGCTGTTGTGGATTCATATATGACCTCCTTTCTGGAATGCAAAAAAAGGCACCCGGTGAAAGCTTTGTGGGTGCTACAAGGGATACACTTGGCATATATTGGTTGGTTATAGCAGCTTATGCACAAATACATACCAATGTAATTTGGCTACTGCTTCTTCCTTGCTGTTATGATTACATCACCCCCATATCCTTTGGCATTACAACAAACCTATACTGGTACAGTTGGACACCTGCTTTTACTACTGTGGTTTCGGAGGTATTGAATGATTGTGTGCTATCTTACTACTTCCCAGTGGTATTAGCATGTCATCATGCTCATTCTGGGGTAGTTTGACTACATGCAACAACAATATACCACCCAACCAGCTTAAAGGAGCCAACATATGCAAACAGGTTTGTAAGAAGAGAACACTGGTCGTCCTGGACAACTTCAGTCAGTTTACTGAATATTTGGAGCAGTGCCATTTTCCAGTGATATTAGCATGTTATAATGCTCATGCTGGGAATTCTACATCACCATTTTTGAAGGAATTGCATTGCTTGAACTGGCTTATGGAGATTTTGTTTTTGTCAACTTTTTGGTTTATTGGAATGGATCATACAACACTGGATTTCTACCAAACTCATATTGAATTACTGGTTACTATCTCAACACATCTTCTCAAAGTCCAATACTTCAATACTACATTGAAGATTTCAAATCTACTGTGGTGCAACTTCTGTGGATTTATGCATGCTTTCTACTCAGAAATGCAAACGATGGCGCATGGTGAGAGATTTATAGGTACTACACGGAGATGTTTGCAATTGGTGTGTCAATTCAAAATCAACACTACAAGATGGAAATATTTGAGTACACGTTGTGTAACATTCAATTTTCTGATAAGTTATTGCTACTTTGTATCAACTTGCACTATCCGTTTCTTTACTTTTTATTTTAATTCTGTTGGACAATTTGTAATATTTGGAACCATTTTGGGATTTATTATATATAATAACTACTAGGTGAATAACCTAGTATTATATTTGCTTAAAAAATAGAAAAACGGGGTTATAATACACAAAACGACTGGTCGGGTCATTACAGTTGGTCTATTTGATACGTAAATTATGTGTGGGAACGATGTATATGCTAGATGACAAGTGTATATGCGTTGTTATGGTTTATAGCATGCGAGTTGGGCTATTTGCCTTATGTCATCACCTATTCCATGTTATCTCTCGTTACATTCTTTGGTTGCTACATGATCTTACTTGTTATCCATGCCTTACTTGTTATCTGTCATTTATCTATTACCTATTATGATTTATTCACTTCTCGCTCAATATCTTCTTACCTACTATATGTTCATACATGTATTAATTGTATATCTTCATTGTCTCATGTCTTTACTTGCCTTTATTGTCTTTACATTACTCGTTGCAATTTATTATGTTATATATGATTGCGTGATTCATTTAGATGTTCTTGTATTAATGAATTGTCGAGGTTTGTGATTATGAGGTATTGGTTATTCTCTGTTTGTACTGGTAATTCCTTGATGTTTGTAACCACCCGACCGGTTGTTTTGTGTATTTGAGCCCTGTTTTCCCTTTTTATGCATCACACATGTGCATTTATGGTTTTATGACTTATTGGGTAGGTTAGTTTCGTTCTGAGAAGGTTTTGGGTTGATTTGGATCCTTTGATTCTTGGTTTAGAAGTTTAAGTTGGAAATATTGACTGAAGTTTGACTTTTATGAAAACGATACCAGAATAATATTTTGATGGCTCCAATAGGTTGGTATCATAATTTTGAACTTGGACTTATGCCCGGAATCAAATTCGGGGGTCCCTAGGTTGATTTGATTTATTTTGCCGAAAGTTGGCAATATGAGGTTTAGAAGCTTTCCCAAGTTTGATCGTAGGTTGAAATTTTGGCTATTGGGTTCGGAATTTGGTCTTGGGACTACGAATAGATCCGTTTTGCTATTTGAAACTTGTTTGCAAAATTTGGTGTCATTTGGAGTTGGTTTGATAGGATTCAGACGTTTAGTTGTAATTCTAGAGGTTCTTGAGTTTTCCTTTAAAATTCATGCATTTTGATGTCCGATTCGTAGTTCTAGATGCTATTTTTGTGTTTTGATAGCGCGAGTGAGTTCGTATGATATTTTTATACTTTTGTTGATGTTTGGTTTGGAGCCCCGAAGGCTCGGTGAATTTCGGACGCATTTCAGATTGGATTGAACTCATTTTGGGTTGTTGGTGTTATGGTGATGCGGTTGTCGTAATTGCGAGCACCAGCCTCGCAATTGCAAAGTGAACATTTGAGGGTTAGGTATTGCACCTCACTCGCAATTGCAAAGTGTAGACTATACTAGGTAGATTCGCATTTGCGACACTTTAGTCACATTTGTGAAGGGAGCAGGCTTCACAATTATGACTTCCCCCTTAGGCTATCAGTAGCCGCAATTGCGAGACTTTCTTCGCAATTGCGAGGGTTCACAATTGCGAATCCAGTGTCGCAATTGCGACATCTGCAACTGAACAAAAGGTTGGAAAGTTTGGATTTTATCTCACTTCTCTCATTTTGGAAATGTAGATTCGGTAGGAGGCGACTTGGAGAGGGGATTATCATCTGCAATTATTGGGTAAATAGTTTTAATCAATTTTTAACTATATTTCATGATTATATATGATATTTAACATCAAATTTATGAGAATCAAAGAGAAAATTTAGGGATGTTTGTCTGAGTTTTGAAAAATGAAAATTTGGGTTTTGAGAGTCGAATTGGACTCGGATTTGAAAACAAAACACATATATAGACTCGTGGGGTTATGTATAGTCAAGATCTACCCTTGAACTTGGGTTTTTCCCGGGAGAGTCCGGGGTTGACTTTTGTTGACTTTTGGAGAATTGTGTAAAGATCGTAGCTTTATCTATCATAATTGGTTTTCCTTGCATTGTTTGATGATATTATGTCACTTTTGGTTAGATTTGAGCCAAAAGCTATTTTTGAGGGTTGATTTGGCCTAGTCGAGGTAAGTATCTTACCTAACATTGCGTGGGAGAACTACCCCTTAGAATTTGGGTTGATTGTGTTATTTGAATTATGTGGAAGGCGTGTACACAAGGTGACGAGTGTGTCCACAGGCTTATATGTGTTATTCGACTGGTTTAGACTCTTAGAATACTTATAATCACTTAACTGAAGTTATTATTCATTGTTCTATTTTTTGTTGTAAATTTCACTCTTACATGCTTTATTGAAGTTATTATTACATGTTTTAGTTTTTCATTGTCAATTTACCCTTATATGCACTTATTGTAGTTGGTGTTATATAATATTCTTTACATTTGTTGAAGTTGCTCCCATGCATTTTCACGTAGTTTTTATTCCATAATATCTCTTTTATAGTTAAGCTTATGTTATGCACTTGTAGTGAAAGTTGCTATTTCTGGAAAATACCTTCATTTTGAGTTATTGAAGTTGAAGTTGTGAAAAAGTATTAACACATTGAGGTCGAAGTTGTTGATTATTAAGTTATCTTTCCTTGTTGAGTATTTCTCACTCATTTTGTTATTATTGAGAATCTTGTTCACATTGTGTTTAAGCCGTGGGCTATGTGTTGTGATAACATTGGTATTATTGATTTTGGCAAGTGTTGTGGCATATGTGCACGTGTGGTGCGAGTTGATTATTGTGTTGTGGTATTGTATGCATGCGATGGTATAAGGATAGGGGTTGATACCTATGCGGTGAGATAAGGTGGGATTTATACGCGTGTTGCTAGTAAGAGAATTACTTGAAGCCATGCGGTGAGATAAGGGGGCTAAAACACATGTAGCTATTTCAGAAAAACTATTTTTAAAATAAATGCAAGGCTGACGCGGTGATATAAGGATGTTTGGGATTATCACTTGTAAAATGAGATTGTGAGGTGTGGTACCTCAGTTGTGATTCTTGTTGTACATTCTATGTTAAAGAGACTTGTTGGTTGAACAGTTTTGTTATCTCTTCATTTGTCTTACTTGTATTTGTCCGTATTTGATTACTTTTTGTTCATATCATGTGTTCACTCCTTGTTGCCTTTCTTTCCTTCAAATTTCATTGTTAGCCTTCATTATTGTACTGCTTTATTATCATTCATTTCCTCGCTTTCCATTTTTAGACTATACTATACTTTGTTCAGTTTTCTTGCCCTAGTAGGTGTCTTGACCTGGCCTCGTTACTACTCTACCGAGGTTAGGCTTGATAATTACTGAATACCATTGTGGTGTACTCATGCTACACTTCTACATAATTTTGTGCAGATCCAGGCATATCTGCTCGTGCCGGACGCCAGTAATCGGACCACATATTCCGGAGATTTCAAGGTATACCTTCTTGACGCCCGCAAGCCTCGGAGTCACCTTCCACTACTATCTTTTATACTGTTTATTTCCACATCAAACAATATTGTATTTTGAGACCTCTAGTATACATTTTATAGCTTTTGACTCAGTTTCACCGGGTTTTTGGAATATTAGAATTGCGAATTCAGTATTGAAGTTATTATGAGACTTATAAGCTTTATTTAATGCTTTTAGTTGTTATTTATGTCAGATTCTCTTGTATGTTAGGCTTACTTAGTCTTAGTGATTATGTGCCATCATGACTACCTCCGGTGAAATTTTGGGGTCATGACAATGTTCTGTACGCTTTATTTTTCCTTTTGTGTTGAGATTACGTTATTGGTTGTGTTGACATGCTATGTTAATGAGTTGATATTGGGAACAGGTTGCGCGCCGTTGTTTTGAAATGAATTGATAATGGGATCGATTTGCATGCCGCAACAGATATTGATATAATATTGGGATCGGGTTTCATGCCGCAACAGATATTTTGATATTATTGGGATCGGGTTGCGTGCCACCAAAGGAGTATAATGTGTTGTAGTGTTGTAGCTATAATGTTCTGTTCCGATACGGTGATATGAGTATTTTGAGATGATGTTATTCTGGGGACCTCTGTTAGTTGACCTTCGGGTTCCGTTCTTATGAGTTTACTTATTTACTTCATATTTCCGTCTTCTTTTATTATTATCCGTACATGTTTATAGTGAGTGTCCTGTCATAGCCTCGTCACTACTTCGTCGAGACTAGGCTCGATACTTACAGAGTACACGCGGTCGGATATAGTCATACTATACTTCTACACTTCCTGTGCAGATCTCGGTGTTGGCCCCAGCGGTGCGTAGAGGAGTTCACTAGGATATGACTTGCCCAGGAGATTTGAGGTAGAGCTGCTTGGCGTTCGCAGTCCCTGAAGTCCCCTTCTGTTATGTCTTTACTGTTTATTTTTTTTCAAAAAGATGTATTTCATTCAGACCATATTTGTAGTATTCTAGTTGCTCATCTACTTGTGACTCCGGATTTGTGGAATTAGTATAGATGCGTTATATTATGGTTTATCATATGTATTTCAGATTTTTATCAAACGTTTATTATTATTATTCTTATTATTCTGTTTTAAATTGCTAAAATTTGTTAACTCTATGGTTGACGTCGGCTTGCCTAGCAAGTGTTAGACACTATCATGACCACGTGTTTGGGATTCCGGGTCGTGACATTTATTAGAACAATTTATACTTATACCTATTTTCTCTTCTTTTTTTCTTTTTCTATCCTTTTTAGATTTATTTATTATTTTTTCTTTATTTTCTATTTTTAATAATTTAATTGTGCACACCTTTTTGCTCCTTTATTTTTGTTCTTTTTATTTTTTTCTCCTTTTTTACTATATTAAAAAACCCTAACTAATATAGTGTATATTTTTATTTATTTTTATTTTTTATATATTAATTATTAAAGAATAACTTATTCTACATATAGTATATCAAAAATAATATATTAATAGCAGAGAAAATATATTATTGTAGTATATTATGATACCCACATGGCATATATCATACACTGACAGGGTATCATAAAGGACTAGTTCATTTCTTCACTAAAAAAACTACTCATTTCGGTCCTCTATGATAACCACAAGGTATATATCATACATTGACAGAGTATTATAGAGGTCTAGTTCATTTCTTTTAAGAAAATACTTAGTCCTCTATGATACCAACCTGGTATATGTCACATACTAACAGAGTATCATAGAGGACTGGTTCATTCTCTCAAAAATAATTAGTAGTATATTGTTGTGATTAATTATATTGTACATTATTACTGTATATTGTGGTAGTATATTATATACTATTATAGTATGCTATACAAGATATTGTATATTATTATAATATATTATTCTAGTATATTGTATACTATTAGAGTATACTATTGCATTATACTGCAGTAAACTATATAATACAACAATATATTTTTATAGTATATTGTATACTATAGCATTATATTATTGGATAACTATTTTTCTTCTGCAGTTTTCAGCTGAAAAATTCAATCCTGATCACCTTAAGTTAGCTCCAAATACGATCAAACTTCTACATGAACATTCCGAAAGTACTATTGTTTACCCTTAAAAATGGATAATAAATGAATTTATACGCGGTTTTGAGGATATGTGTACTAATTCAATACAAGTGATTAATAAAGTTAGATGAACAAATTAAAAATAGAATAAACAACCAAACCAGTAGTAGTATTGAGTCCGGGCTCGGTTATGAGCTTAACAATTAGCCTGCATTCGGTTCGGAGCCAGGCACTTATGATGAACTATGAGAAAAATTGAGGACTTTGAGTCACTTTTAGGAGCAAAGAGAACAGATGTATATTGCTTTGATATGCGTGTTACAATGTGTCTATTGAATAATAAGCTTCTCCTTTATATATTAGGAGAGTTTTACCCTAAGTACAATTCTAAGAAAGGTAAAAATCTTCCTTTTCGCTAATCACTGGTCCGCTGTCGATACGGGCCGAGATTCACGTTGTGATATCCGGTTGGGCAAGGATATCACGGTCCTTTGTTAATCGTGCGCGGTCGTTTGGTAATGCTTTCCGAGGTCTTGAAACTCGAACTGGATCCGGGAGGCGTGGTCTCGATGGCTCCGAGGGCAGGTGTTTTGTTCGGGCCTTTATACGAGAGGCTCCTGGCTTTGATTCTGATTCTCTGTAGTTACGTCCTTGCTTCGTTTGCCTCACCGGAAAATCGGGGTGCTCATTAGCCTTGGTTTTATCCGTATACAACTATAAAAAATATTTTGTAACACCCACATCGAATAAAAAAATAAATCTTCAAAATAAAATTTCAGGTTCAAGAGCTTCAAGCTCAACAATGCGGGTTTTTAGACACACAAAAATTTAGTCCGAAATTTTGAAAAAAAGACTTTAAGAAGAAATTTTTAAAATTTTTCATTTTACCAAACCACATAAAAAGTGCAAAACCCGCAAACATGAGATTTGGCAGAAGTTGCATAGTATGTAATTTTATATGGAAAATTTAAAATAGACTTTAGAAGATTAAATATTAAAAAACAGAAACAAAATTGAATTGTTTATGACTAGTCAATTTTATTAAAGTATGAAGAAATCTTATCCACGTTAGATACTTCATAAAGAATATTTTGCACAAATAAATAAATTTAAGAAAACGATGTGTGTAAATTGAAATATTATTAAGACGAGGGCGACGTTGCAAAAAACCGTGGATGCTTTGGGACAAAAAAATTTCTAGGACACGGGCGCAACTTCAATCTTGTAGTCGAGGATGAATAATTGACAATAATTCAAAACAAATTAAAAGGTGGAAGGGGATATGTAGGCTGGTAATAACTTTGGGCCCCATAAAACTAGTAAGTAGTTTTAAAATGAGTATAATCGGTAAATTGTTTTCTCTTTTGTAGGCATATAATATAAATAGGGACAAAAACAGAAGCAGCCGACTCATTGCTGCTCCTTACTTTTATTGACCCTATCTTTACTTGCACTAATTAACTCTCAAACTTTTCTAGCTAAATTCAATCACCGGACTATCGGATAGAAACTTCCAGAAAGAAGGGCGAAAAGCACGCTTCTTTTAATTTCTCGATGGAAATCTAGCGCTTTTTGTGTGATTTTAACAAACACAAACCTAAATAAATCTATATATATATATCGTGTGAACCCAACCTTTTACCGATTGATTTTTGTCCAGTATTAAAATAAAATCGAGCATCAAATGCGACAATTGTCACATTGCACGTTGTCAAATGTGACAATGTCGTTCTTCAGCGGATTAGGCATATTTTAAGTTCTTGTTGGGCCAAACCCATGTTGTTTACCCAAAGGCCCATGGCCTAATTTTGTTCTCTTTTGGTTCTCATTCCTATTTGGAATTGGATTCGATTTTTATTCCTATTAAATTGATTTTGACTTTAAGAGAAAGCACCGCTCATTATCTACAAATAAAACAATCTTGGAGAATTGTTCTTGTATAGGATAAAATATGCTATGCTATGTGGCCGTCCAAAAGAGGGACACGTGGAACCTAAAACTGGGGATAGCTAAAACCGAAGGCAATTGTCCCGTCTGTCAACGAAAAGAATAAACTCATAAAGATGCAATAAATACTCTTCGTCCGGTAGCATTTAATGGAGAATATTCCACAGCATTTAGTACGCTGCCCGTTACAGAGAATTTATGCTCACCATTACACCCTCTTCAATGGCCCTCATAATTTACATTAAAGAAGGGCATGATCCTAGGACCTTGTTCCCTAGGTGCAACTATAAATAGTGAGTTCAGTTATCATTGTAAGGGGGACGACTTTCTTGGCAAACCTACGCTATAATCAATAAAAAGCTTTATACAATTTTACTTTCCTATTCTTCGTTTTCATCACTGTTGTACCCGGAAGCTCTGCTCCCGAATCATTATTCTTCGTGATTTTATCTTCATTTCAAGCATCAAATTAATTCACTTGTCTAGAAACTACGTATAAATTCAACTGTACCGTTTTACAGAAAAATAGTTTGGCGCCCACCGTGGGGCCTAGACAGTCGTGTAATTAAGTTGATCCTTGTCTTTTTTACTAACGTGTTTTGATTATTCATCTTAGCAAAAAATCATAAGAAAAAGCAGAAAAATGGTGTTAACAACGCACACAATCCTGAGGTTCAAGGAGACCAGCCTCACCTCGAGGATTCAGTCAGTGACACCCACAATGAGGAAAACGATGCCACGCCGATCCACAACAGGCGGTACCCACAACATGTTCGGGAAGCAACCCCCGATGATGCTGAAGAGGAACATGTTGTTGATGCGGTAAGGGTCTTACAAGAACAACAAGCGATCATTCTAGGCCACCTCACGCGATAGGATAAGGTTATGACGGACTTGAAGCAGGCGCTGTCGGGGGCTTCGAATATCGCAAATAGACGAGGTCCGGTTCCTCCCGACGCTCCCGCGAATCAAACAATGCAGAGGATCGGTAACAATACCCCAAGAGGCGAAGTTGGCTCCGATAGGGCTGGGGGGAGCGGATCCGGCCCCAATAAAAAAAACAATCCCTTCAAGAATGAACTCTTACGATTTGTGAGGAAAGTGAACGCCCGCATGGGCCAAATCCCGAGCACACTACCGGTGCTAAAAGGTCCATACTCAAAGAAGTATACTCAATTGCCATACAAGCGAAGTGCGACACCAGAATTAATCCCGAAGCGATTTAAAATGCCTGATGTGCCAAAGTATGACGGAACTTCAGACCCTCAGGAGCATATTACTACTTATACAACGACGGTGAAAGGGAATGATTTAGCTCCTCACGAAATTGAATCTGTTTTGCTGAAGAAATTTGGAGAGACTCTCACGGGGGGAGCCTTGACGTGGTATTCACTATTACCCGAGCTTTCCATAGATTCGTTTGTGATGCTCGCGGATTCTTTTATTAAGTCTCACACCGGGGCCAGAAACGTGCAGGCCCGAAAGGCCGACATATTCATAATTGCACAAGGAGAATCCAAATTACTGCGAGAATTTGTTACCCGATTCCAAAAGGAAAGAATGTTGCTCCCAGCTGTTCCTGATGAATGGGTGACTAAAGCATTCACCAATGGACTGAATCTGATAAGTTCGGACGCTTCTCATAAATTGAAGGAAAGCCTGCTTGAGTTTTAAGCAACGACTTGGTTGAACGTCCACAACCGGTACGAATCAAAGATAAGGATCGAAGATGATCAGGTTGGCTTTCCATCGCCGACAAAAGGATAGGAGAAGAATAAAAAAAATCAAAAGACGATCTCTACATGGACAAATGATCTTCGAGGGGCCGATTTTTGCCCTACGAATGGACCGAAGGCCGCGGCAGAGGCTTTCAGTCAGCAGACAGGTTCTCCATTGATAGAAGGATTGATCGTAGTCGGAACAATAGATCATTGCAGGACAAAGAAGCGTCAGGTACGTGGGATCCTTCTTACCCCAAGCTATCAGAATAATATTTCAACGTTAGTGTAGTAGAGTTGGTGTCAGTCATGAGAAACATCAAAGAAGCACGGTTCCCAAAGACAATGAGATCCGATCACAGCTAGAGGGATCCAAACTTGTGGTGTGAATACCACGGGACGAATGGCCACCGGACAGAGGACTGCCGACATCTTCGGGAAGAAATGGCAACACTGGTAAAGAATGGGCATCTCAGAGAATTCTTAAGTGATCAGGCCAAGAATAACTACGGTCGCAACAGGGGTAATGCGGAACCCTCGAAGGCAGGAGAAGATCCTCCTCGACAGAGGATCAACATGATCTTCGGGGGGAATGAAATCAACGGGGTCACCTTCTCAGCAGCAAAAAAGACGAAGGTATCAACAACCCATAGAAAGAGACTTCGGGAAGTTGCTGAAGACGACATCACTTTCACGGAGGAAAACGCATATGGATTGTTGCTACCGCACAACGACGCATTGGTAATTTCTTTAAACGTGCTAGACTTTAAAATCAAACGTGTTCTAGTGTATCCAGGAAGTTCGGGCAATATCATACAATGGAGAGTATTGGAGCAAGCTAAACTCACCGGAAGCATCATTTCGGCCACAAAACTCCTCGCCGGATTCAACCTTGCGAGTGTGACAACCCGAGGAGAAATTTTGTTTCCCACGAATGCTGAGGGAGTGATGAAAATGACTCTTTTTGAAGTGGTAGATGGTGACATGGGATATAATATTATTCTGGGAAGGCCATGGTTGCACGAGATGAGAGTTGTACCATCAACGTATCATCAGCTGCTAAAATTTTCAATGCCCGAGGGAATCAAACAGAAAAAGGGCGATCAACTGGCAACAAGGGAGATGAATGCAATTTTTATTTCCAATAGCAAAGGGAAGGAACATGCGGCATAGCAACTACAGGAACCAGCGCCCGCTTTCGAATCGAATGAAGTTAGCCCATGGGTAGAGGCGTCGGAAGCTTATCAAGTGCAGAAGTATTTGCAAGTACCAGAAGAGACGGATGCAACAAAATCCACATCGGAAGAGGTCGAGCAAGTTGTATTGTTTGAAGAGTTCTTAGAAAGGAAATTCCACTTGGGGACAGGACTACACCCCGAGCTCAGGTCCAGCTTTATTGAATTTCTTAAATTTAATGCCGATTGTTTTGCTTGGTCGCATGCGGACATGACAGGTATCCCAACGGAGGTGGCCGTACAAAATCTATGCTTGGATCACAACGTCCCTCCTTTAAGACAAAAGAAACGCCCTATTACGGAGGGCAGGAATAAATTCGTCAAAGAAGAGGTAACCCGCTTACTTGATATCGGTTCGATCCGAGAGGTAAAGGATCCATACTGGCTAGCTAATGTAGTAGTAGTTCCTAAGAAGAACAATAAATGTCGCATGTGTGTAGATTATAAAGATTTGAATAAGGCATGCCCGAAAGACTCGTTCCCACTGCCAAACATCGACCAAATGATTGATGCTATGGCCTTGCACGAGTTAATGAGTTTCCTCAATGCTTATTCCGGGTACAACCAAATTAATATGAATCCGGAGGATCATGAAAAGACTTCTTTTATTACGAATTTTGGTACATATTGCTATAATGTGATGCCCTTCGGGTTGAAGAACGCTCCAGCCACTTATTAGCGGCTCGTAAACAAGATGTTTGATAAACAAATAGGGAAAACTATGGAAGTTTATATAGACGATATGCTCATTAAGTCTTTGAATGCAGGTTATCACCTTAAGTATCTACAAGAAACTTTTTACATCCTAAGGAAGCACAATATGAAGCTTAACCCCGAGAAGTGCACATTCGGGGTCCGCTCCGGTAAGTTCCTAAGATTGCTGGTATCACAAAGGGGGATTGAGGTAAACCCCGATAATATCAAGGCCATCAAAGACATTCCAGATCAGTTGTCAAGAGTAAAAGAAGTCCAAAGACTCACGGGAAAACTGGCCGCTTTGAGCAGATTCATTTCTCGGTCATCAGAGAAATGCTACCATTTTTTCACTGCTCAAAAAGAAAAATATCTTCGAATGGACACCATAGTGCCAGTAGGCTTTGAGAGATTTAAAAAGGTATTCGTCAAGCCCTCCATTACTTTCGAAACCGAAGGAAGGTGAAACACTGTTGGTATACCTCGCAGTCTCGGAAGTAGCGGTAAGTGCAGTTTTGGTCTGAGAGGACGAAGGTACGCAATCTCCCATTTATTACGTTAGTAAAATTTTAACGGGAACAGAAACTTGCTACCCGCACTTGGAGAAGCTGGCCTTAGCTCTAATAGTCGCCACTCAGAAGCTGAGGACCTACTTCCAATGTCACCCGATAGCTGTGGTGACCACATTTCCCCTGTGGAATATCCTTCACAAACCCAAACTCTCGGGCAGGCTGTCCAAATGGGCCGTCGAATTGAGTGAATTCAACATAGAATATAAACCAAGGACTGCAATTAAGTCACAAGTCTTGGTTGACTTTGTGGCGGATTTCAGTCCGGGATTGCTGCCTCTAACAACCAAAGAGGCAGTTATGGTGTCAGAATCAACATCGGGAGTTGGACCTTATTCATGGACGGAGCCTCCAACGTAAAGGGGTCCGGGCTTAGCATAGTATTAACCACGCCTTTGGGAGAAACCCTAAGGCAAGCCATCAGAACAGTCCCTTTTACAATGAAGCAGAGTATGAGGCTTTAATTACAGGACTCGAACTGGCCCGGGGACTAGATTCCGAGGTCATAGAAATCAAGTGCGACTCACAACTTGTGTTAAATCAGGTCTACGGGATCTTTGAAACCAAAGAGGAGTGCATGCAACAATACGTGGTGAAGGTCCAGGTTCTGCTGGATCGATTTCGGGAGTAGTCGATTAATCACATCCCGAGGGAAGAAAATGCTGAAGCGGATGCACAGGCCAACCTCGGCTCGTTAACGAAAATGAAGGGATCAGAATTCGAGATGGTAGTACAACTGATGCACTCGGTCCTGGATACAGATAGCTATTACGAGGTAAATTCTACTAATTTGGTCTGGGACTGGAGGAATGCGATCATCGATTATCTCGAGCATGGGAAATTGCCCAATGATTCCAAGGCGTCTCAGGCGCTGCGTGTCAAAGCAGCACGGTATAGCTTTAAAGGAGGACAATTGTACAGAAAATCTTTCCAAGGCCCGCTGGCCCGATATTTGGGAGCATCCGAAGCAAATTATGTTATGCGAGAGGTCCACTAAGGTATATGCAGAAACCATTCGGGCGCAGATTATTTATTGTTAAAACTGGTAAGGGCAGGATATTATTGGCCCTGCATGGAACAAGACGCCAAATCTTTCATACAAAAATACGCTAAGTGCCAATGCTACGCATCGCTAGTACATCAACCGACGAAACCACTACATTCAGTCTTGTCTTCATGGCCGTTCATGAAGTGAGGGGATGGACATCGTTGGGCCGCTGCCGCGGACTCCCGGTAAGGTAAGATTTCTATTGATTTTAATTGATTATTTTTCTGAGTGGGTGGAAGCAGGTCCTTATAAGAAGATCGGCAAACGCGAAATGGTGGATTACTTATGGGAAAACATAATCTGCAGGTTTGGAATACCAAAAGAGATAGCACGTGACAATGGGCCGCAATTTATCGGCGCAAATATAACAAAGTTCCTCAAAGATTTGAAACAAAAGAGGATCACATCTTCACCCTATCATCCGAGCACAAATGGTCAAGCGGAATCAACAAACTAAGTGATCATACAAAACCTCAAGAAAAGGTTGGAAGCAGCTAAAGGTAAATGGCCTGAGGAACTACCCGGATTCTTATGGGCCTATCGAACGGTGGCCAAGTCGAGCACGGGGGAAACTCCCTTTTCTCTTGTGTACGGAACTGAAGCCTTGATTCCGGTAGAAGTAGGGGAGCCTATCTTAAGGTATTTCCAGGCAAGCGAAAAAGCAAACAATGAAGCGATGCTGGTCAACTTGGAATTACTCGATGAGCGCAGGGACTTGGCACGTGTAAGGATGGCGGCACAAAAGCAGAGAATGAAAAGATATTATAATTGATAAGCCAACCTTCGTTAATTTAAAGTGGGAGATTTGGTTTTAAGTAAAGTAATCCAAAACACTCGGTAACTCAATGCAGGGAAGTTAGGCCCGACCTGGGAAGGCGCCTACCGGATCTCTACTGTCACGGGGAAAGGTTCGTATGAGTTAGAGAATCAAAATGGAAAAAAATTTCCAAGCAATTGGAATGTGTCACACCTCAAGAGATACTATTGCTGACAATCCTCGTCTGTACTGGAAGTATGCGCTGCACTCTTTTTCCCTTCATCTAGTTTTTGTCCCAATTGGGTTTTTTTGGTAAGGTTTTTAATGAGGCTGCCATGGAAAGCATACTACGAATAAAGTTTCAACGGCAACAATAAGACCTTTAATAGCAAGGCACACAAGCGAAGAGCTACTCAGAGGTGGTTAGATAATCTTTGGCTCTATAGCAAAATTTCCATTGGAAAAATAAGTTTGCTGTAAAGCAAAGATTACCCGACCGTTCATAAGTGCAAACCGTTAGAGGATTGTTAGATAGTCCTTTGCTTGATAACATAAATTCCTAAGGGGAAGTGAAGTTTGTTACCGAGTGGAGGATTGCCTAGAAATTCATTAGTGGGATCCTCGAAGGTGCAAGATTCCCAGTGTTCCAATTTGCATTCTTCGCATTTGAACACTGGGGAGGGGGATGATATGAGAATGCAACAACAATGACTGTCATGTCGATCGGAGCACAAAAATCGAGAATATAATTATGTCATCTGAACCGGGGACGGCGGGGCCAGCCCGTAGAAACAAGATGTACAAATTAGCCACAAGAAATGACAATTTCTCTTTAACATAACGAAAGGAATAAAGTAAAGTGCTTTTATTTTCCATCTTGTTTCTTATCTGATCGATGAATTAATTTTATCATTTGAAAGATAAACAAGTACTTCAAATGCTTATGCCATAATGAATAGGAGACGTCCTCTTCAAGAGCACCGTAAACATAAAAGGGCCCTCTCTTATGAAAACCCTAATGTAAAAGGGTTAATTTTGGAAGAAATTATGCCCGAAATCAAAATGCTTTCGGGAAAAATACACCAAAGGCTTCCCATAATAAGACACAAAGAGTAAAACTTGTGCGAAACTCTTAAGCAAAAAAGAAGAGAATGCAAATATTAAAACATGCATAAATGTTCAAACGAAAGAAAGACTCAAAGAATACTTGAGCAAAAAGATGTTTCTATTTACAATAACATGCCAAAATGGCACAAATACAAGAATTGGAAAAAGAAAAGAAAAGCTAAACTGCTGCATCTCCGGAACCCGGAGGAAGAGAAGTGTCCGCGCCCCCAGGGGAAGTGAATAGATCCGTCGATGGCTCAAAATTTTGGCCCTCTCTAGTTTGGCCTTCAACATCTTCGCCTTCCGCTTCCTCTTCAATTCCCGATGTTTTGGAATCAGAACCGGAAGCAGTAGGCTCTGTCGGGAGACCATTTTTGGCGGCTAACGCGAGCTCATGGGCCTTAGCAATGTAAGCATCAAAGTCAATGATACCAACTTTGGCCTCTTCCAAGGTTTTTCTCCTCATGCTGTACATAGCGTAAGTTTTCTCGACAACGAGGGAAGCCGCTCGACGCTTAAGTTCTTCTTTGAGTTGGGTTACCTCGGCAGAAAGGCTTTCCTGTGAGGATCTAACGGATCTAAGGCTAACATCAAGGTCACGGATAGTTGAACTAGAGAGTCTGTATATTTTCCCAATCTTTCTCTGATGCCAAAGGCTTCAGATAGTTAGCAAGTTCCATTGGTCGAGATAGCAAATTGCATTCGGTGGAGACCGAGAAAGTAACGCTCCTCCTCCTTTGCGGATCTTCTGAGGGAGGAGCATAGTTTTGCCCCTAATTCCCATGAACTGGGGACTGGGGGAGAGGGACACCCTCTTCTCGGGCAGATGCGGCTGGTGGAGATGATGTAGCGGTTGCTGGTGGAAGAGTTGATGAAGGTGGAAATTTTGTAGCAGTTGCTGGTGTTGGTGAAGATGGAGATGAAGTTGATGGAGTTGAAGAGTGAGAAGCAGCTGCGTCAAATGCAGTGTTGGTTGTTGGTTGCTCGTTAGCCGAGGACGGATGGGACCGGGTACTCATGTCACGACCCGAAGTTTCCCACCGACGGGACCATGATGACGCCTAACATTTCACTTGACAGGCAAGCCAACGTTAGAGAATCATTAAACCAATTCCTTATTTCCATTCAGTAAATAACAATAATTAACTAAGATGAAATATAATAAGTGCGGAATATCATAAAACTGTATTAATTACTACCACCCGGATCTGGAGTCACAATTCACGAGTATTCTAGAATTTACTACAAGTAATATTCTGAAAGAAATACAACTGTCTGAATGAAAGAAAACAGTAGGACATAAAAGATAGACGGGGACTTCAAGGTCTGTGAACGCCGACAGATCTGCCTTGAGTCTCCGGACAGCGGACCAATAGCAAAATATCGATCAACCCGAGCCGGTATCAAAATCTGCAATGAAAGTACAGAGTGTAGTATCAGTACAACCGACCCCATGTACTGGTAAGTGTCAAGCCTAACCTCAACGAAGTAGTGACGAGGCTAAGGCAAGGCGCACCTATAAATCAACCTGTACAATTTAACAGTGTATATGCAAATAACAGAAATGAAGAACTAAACAGGAAATGTCAAGAGGGGAACATACTGAGGGGAATACAAGATAAAGAACTACAACAGAGTGATCACTGGAGCAGTCAATATACCATGAATCAATAGGAATAGTGAATACAGTAAGGAAAAATGCACGGCATCACCCTTCGTACTTTTATTCTCAATCTCAACATAAAATTAATAGAAACGGCACGGCATCACCCTTCGTGCATTAACTCTCATATCATGGAATGACATCACCCTTCGTGCATTAACACTCACAATATGGCATGACATCACCCTACGTGCATTAACACTCACAATATGGCACGGCATCACCCTTCATGCATTATCACTCACAATATGGCACGACATCACCATTCGTGCATTAACACTTACAATATGGCACGGCATCACCCTCCGTGCATTATCACTCACAATATTGCACGGCATCACCCTTCGTGCATTAACACTCTCCCTTACCATAATGAAATGCATAAATAACAACAGGGAGATAGAATAACAAGTACAAACCTTACTTCAATATTTGGTTCCATAATATCAATCTTAACTTTGAAATAAAAACTCAATTATCACCAGAAAATCCATAAACATGATAAAAACGATAAATTGAACAACACTAGTATAACACATAGCAATTTGGCATAGGAATGAGACAATATAAGAAAAATAGAGAAACATGGAAAAATAGGTAAATTGGCAGCTCATAAGTACTCGTCACCTCACATATACGCCGCTCACATAAATTTCACTTAGCAAGTAATCTATGGTTTCTAATTCCCCCAAGTCAGGGTTTGACACAACACTTACCTCGCTCCAAAAGCCACTTAATTCTCAATCACAGCTTTTCCTTTGGAATTCACCTCCAAACCACTCGTATCTATTCAAAAATGACTCAATAATATCAAATATTGCTAAAGGAATCAATTATATTGCATAAATTAAATTTCCCAAATTTTCCTCCAAAAAGTCGAAAAACCGACCCCGAGCCCGCTTGGTTAAAACCCGAGGTTCGGACAAAAATCCATTTACGCATTCATCCCCGAGCCCGAATATATAATTGGTTTTGTAATCCGACCTCAAATTGAGGTCTAAACTCCCAAATTCCCGAAATCTCTAGTTTCTACCCTAAGCCCTAATTCTACCATGAAAACTCTAGATTTTAGGTTAAAAATTCAAGAAATGTAATGGGTAATTGAAAGAAAATGGTTTAGAATCAGTTACCAACACTTTGGAGAAGAAATGACTCTTGAAAAATCGCCTCTCACCGTTTGGTTTTTGAGAAAAATAAATATTTGGCTAAAATCCCGTTTTTGGGTTCTGTTAAGTGCTGGTCGATTGTGTTCATCGCGTTCGCGAGAGCACTGTCGTGTTCGCGAAGTGTATGGGCTCCCAAACCTTCACGTTCACGAGACAGTGCTCGCATTCGTATAGACTACCCTTCCCTGGTCTTCGCGTTCACGAGTCATTGTTCGCGTTCGCGATGAAGAAAAAGCTGTCTGGCCCTCCCCAATGCCTAACACTATGCGTTAGCGATGGGTTTGTCGCGTTCGCGAAGAAAAAATCCTCAGCTACCCAGTTTACTCTTCGTGTTCGCGAGAGTACCTTCGCGAACGCGAAGAAGGACATGCCAGAACACAGACTCTGCACAAAAATAAGATTTCCAAAGTTGAAAACATCCCGTGGCCTATCCGAAACTCACCCGCGCCCTCGAGGCTCCAAACCAAACATGCCCACAAGTCTAAAAATATCATACGGACCTAATTGCTCAATCAAATTGCCAAAATAACACCTAGAACTACGAATTTAGCACCAAATCAAATGCAAATCTCAAGAACACTTTAAAATTTCTATTTTCTCAACTGGACGTCCGAATCACGTCAAATCAACTTCGTTTCTCACCAAATTTCACAGACAGGTCTTAAATATCATAACGAACCTGTACCGGGCTTCGGAACCAAAATACGGACCCGATACTAATTATGCGACCTGTACCAGGTCCCATAATTCTTTACGGACCCACCGGGACCATCAAAGCACGGATCCGGGCCCGTTTATCAAAAATATTGACCGAAGTCAACTAAAATCAACTTTTAAGGCAAAAATTCTTATTTTCATTAGTTTTCAACATAAAATCTTTCCAGAAACCTGCCCGGACTGCGCATGCAAATCGAGGAGGGTAAACATGAGATTTTTAAGGCTTAAGAGCGCAGATTCGAGTTCTAAAATATAAGATGACCTTTTGGGTCATCACAATCTTCACCTCTAAAACAATCATTCATCCTCGAACGAACATAGAATAGTACCTGGGCTGGTGGAAAGGTGGGGATATCTACTCTGCATATTGGACTCGGACTCCCAAGTAGCTGCCTCAATAGGCTGACCTCTCCAATGCACTCGAACTGAAGGGTAACTCTTTGATCTCAACTGGCGAACTTGCCGGGCTAGAATTGCCACCGGTTCCTCCTCGTAAGTCAAATCCTTGTCCAACTGGACAGAGCTGAAATCTAACATATGGGACGGATCGCCGTGATACTTTCGAAGCATAGACACATGGAATACCGGATGAACAGCTGCTAAACTAGGTGGTAACGCAAGCTTGTAAGCCACCTCTGCAACTCTCTCTAAAATCTCAAAAGGTCCGATATACCTAGGGCTCAACTTGCCCTTCTTTTCGAACCTCATTACACCCTTCATGGGTGATACCCGAAGTAACACTCTTTCTTCGACCATGAATGCAACATCACGAACTCTACGGTCGGCATAACTCTTCTACCTGGACTGAATTGTGCGAAGTCAATCCTGAATAATCTTGACCTTATCCAAGGCATCCTGTACTAAGTCTGTGCCCAACAACCGAGCCTCTCCCCGCTCGAACCACCCAACTGGCGACCGACACCGCCTACCATATAATGCGTCATAGGGAGCTATCTGAATTCTCGACTGGTGGCTGTTGTTGCAGGCAAACTCTGCAAGGGGCAATAATTGATCCCATGATCCTCCGAAGTCTATAACAGAAGCACGGAGCATATCCTCCAAGATCTGAATAGTACGCTTGGACTGCCCGTCCGTCTGAGGATGAAATGTTGTGCTCAACTCAACCCGCGTACCCAACTCACGCTGAACTGCCCTCCAAAAGTGCGAGGTAAACTGCGCACCTCGATCAGAAATGATAGACACGGGCACACCGTGAAGACGGACGATCTCTCGAATGTAAATCTCTGCCAACCGCTCTGGGGAATAGGTAACTGCCACAGGAATGAAATGCGCTGACTTAGTCAGCCTGTCCACAATGACCCAAACTTTATCGAACTTCCTCTGAGTCCGTGGGAGTCCAACAACAAAATCCATATTGATACGCTCCCACTTCCACTCAGGACGTTCTAACCTCTGAAGTAAACCACCAGGTCCCTGATGCTCACACTTTACCTACTGGCAATTTAGACACTGAGCTACATAGGCAACTATGTCCTTCTTCATTCGCCTCCACCAATAATGCTGCCTCAAGTCCTGATACATCTTGGCGGCGCCCGGATGAATAGAATACCGGGAACTGTGGGACTCTTCAAGGATCAACTCATGAAGTCCATCCACATTAGGCACACAAATACGACCCTGCATCCTCAAAACTCTGTCATCTCCAATAGTAACCTGCTTGGCATCACCGTGCCGCACAGTGTCTCTAAGGACAAGTAAATGAGGATCGTCATCCTGCCGATCTCTGATGTCCTCAAACAAAGAAGACCGAGCAACTGTACAAGCTAGAACACGGCTGGGCTCAGAAACATCTAACCTCACGAATTGGTTGGCCAAGGCCTAAACATCCAATGCAAGCGGTATCTCACCAATTGGAATATATGCAAGGCTACCCATACTGACCGACTTTCTACTCAAAGCATCGGCCACCACATTGGCCTTTCCGGGATGATACAATATGGTGATATCATAGTCTTTCAATAGCTCCAGCCACCTCCTCTGCCTCAAATTGAGTTCCTTCTGCTTGAACAAATACTGCAAGCTCCGATGATCAGTGAATACCTCACATGGCACGCCGTAAAGATAGTGCCTCCAAATCTTCAGTGCGTGAACAATGGCTGCCAGCTCTAGATCATGAACATGGTAATTCTTCTCATGAACCTTCAGCTGCCGTGAAGCATATGCAATAACCTTGCCACCCTACATCAATACCACACCCAGACCAATACGAGATGCGTCACAATATATTGTATAAGATCCTGAACCTGTGGGTAACACCAATACTGGTGCCGTGGTCAAAGCAGTCTTGAGCTTTTGAAAGCTCACTTCAGACTCATCTGACCACCTAAACGGGGCACCCTTCTGGGTCAATCTGGTCAACGGGGCAGCTATGGATGAAAACCCCTCCACAAATTGACGGTAATAACCCGCCAAACCCAGGAAACTACGGATCTCTATAACTGATGTGGGTCTAGGCCAATTTTGGACTGCCTCAATCTTCTTAAGATCCACCTGAATACCCTATGCTGATACAACGTGACCCAAGAAAGAAACTGAACTTAACCAAAACTGGCATTTTGAGAACTTAGCATATAACTGGCTGTCTTTCAGAGTTTGGAGAACGATCCGAAGGTGCTTCTCATGCTCCTCTCGACTGTGGGAGTAGATCAAGATATCATCAATAAACACAACCACAAAGAAATCCAAGTAGGGTTTGAACACCCAGTTCATCAAATCCATGAATGCTGCTGGGGCATTTGTCAACCCAAATGACATCACTAGAAACTCATAATACCCATACCGAGTTCGAAAAACTGTCTTAGGAACATCAGATGCCCTAATCCTCAACTGATGGTAGCCAGATCTCAAATCAATCTTCAAAAATACCTTGGCACCCTGAAGCTGATTAAATAAATCATCAATCCTCGGCAATGGATATTTGTTCTTGGTGGTGACTTTGTTCAACTGCCGATAATCTATGCACATCCTCATCAATCCATCTTTCTTCTCCACAAATAACACAGGTGAACCCCAGGGCGATAATCTTGCAACTGCTCCTTCAGTTCTTTCAACTCTGGAGGGGCTATGCGATATGGCGAATTGGAAATAGGCTGAGTTCCCGGAGCCAAATCAATGCAGAAATCAATATCCCTGTCGGGTGGCATCCCCGGCAGGTCTGCAAGAAACACCTCTAGAAACTCACGAACAACCGACACCGAATCTATGGAAGGGACCTCCGCATTAGAATCGCGAACATAAGCCAAATAAGCTAGACACCCCTTCTCGACCGTATGCCGAGCCTACACATAAGAGATAAACCCTACTGGAAGAATGACCAAGATTCCCTCTCCACTCTAATCGAGGCAACCCCTGCAAGGCTAAGGTCGCCATCTTGGCGTGACAATCCAATATAGCATGATAAGGTGACAGCCAATCCATACCCAGTATGACATCAAAATCAACCATTTCAAGAAGTAAAAGATCTACACGAGTCTCAAGACTCCCAATGGTGACCACACACGAACAATAAACACGATCTACAACAATAACATCTCCCACTGGTGTGGACACATACATAGGAGCACTCAAAGAATCACGGGGCACAACCAAATAGGAAGCAAAATAGGATGACACATAAGAGTAAGTAGATCCCGGATCAAATAGAACTGAAGTATCTCTACTGCAAACTGAAATAGTACCTGTGATAATAGCGTCAGATGACTCAGCCTCAGGCCTGGCTAGGAAAGCATAACACTGGGGTTGGGCCCCACCACCCCTGAACTACATCCCTAGGATGGCCTCTAACTGGATGGTCTCCACCTCTAATGACTTGACCTCCACCTCTAACAATCTGGCCTCTACCTCTGGCTTCCTGACCCCTGCCTCTGGCTGGCTGAGCAGGTGGTGCAGCAACTGGTGCCGGAACCATGGCACGAGAACTCTGCTGTTGTGAGCTGCCCGTTGCCCGAGGGTAAAATCTAGCAATGTGCCTCGGATCACCACATGTATAACATAACCTCGGCTGCTATGACTGCTGACCCTGAAACTGCCCATGTCGACCTAAATAACCACCCTAATAACTCTGGAGTGGAGGTGCACTAATAGGAGCTGGTGGTGCACTGTAGGCTAGCTGGTCAGAATAATGCATTTGAGGGCCACGACCACCTGAGGCACCGTGGGATGCTTGGAGCGCTGAATGAAACGACCTGGGAGGATGGCCTCTACCAAAGGTACTCCTACCTCTAGATGAGGCACCGCTGAACTCACCGGAATGACGAGGCCTCTTGTCAGACCCCTGACCTTCCTGAGTAAGAACCATTTTGACTCGTCTGGCGACATTAGCAGCCGCCTAAAAAGAAATCTCACTCCCAGTCTCCTTAGCCATCTGCAATCTGATAGGCTGAGCAAGTCCATCAATAAACCTCCTCACCCTCTCTCTCTCGGTGGGTAGCAGAAGAATGGCATGATGGGACAAATCCACAAAACGGGTCTCATACTGAGTAACAGTCATACTGCCCTGCTAGAGACGCTCAAACTGACGGCGACGCTCCTCTCTCAATGTGATAGACAGAAACTTCTCTATGAAGAGCTGAGAGAACTGGTCCCAAGTAAGAGCAGGCGACCCAGCTGGTCTGGTCAACAAGTAATCTCTCCACCATTTCTTGGCGGAACCAGTCATCTGAAATGCAGCAAAATCGATCCTCATGACAACTGTCAAGATACCCCTAGGGATCCTCTGAAGGAGCACCACTGAAGTGAACATGAAAGAGCTTGGTAAACCTGTCCAATCTCCATAAAGCCTCAGAAGACATAGCTGGCCCATCTCTGACCTGTGCTGCAATAACCGGCTGAACTAATCCGACTGTCTGAGCTGTTGGAGCCTGATATTGGAGAGCTATCTGCTCCAGAGCGGGAGTGGTAGGAGTCTGGGCTCCTCCTCCAGCCTGAGAGACTGCTGGTGCCATGGGAAATGCGCCAGTATGGGCCACACTCTCGATAAAGCCCACCAAACGGACCAAAGCGTCCTGAAGTACTGGGGTAGCAATGAACCCCTCCGAAACCTAAGCTGGTCCGGCAGGAACAGTCTGGGCTAGAACCTCCTCGACAAGCTCTATCTGAGGTTCCACTGCTGGGGCTGCTGCTCGGGCCCTAGGCTAAGCCCTGCCTCGGCCTCTGGCATGGCCTCGGCCTCGACCTCTGCCCCGCGTAGGAGCTGTCACTAGAGGCTCTAGATGCTGCTCAGCTGAGGAAGCGGTACACTTTCTCGCCATCTACGAGAGAATAAGAGTAGAAGAGTTCAATCAGCATTGAGAAAGGAAAATTGCACGACAGAGAAAAAAAAAAGTGAAACTTGTTCCTAAACTTCGTAGCCTTTGGAAGATAAGCACAAACGTCTCTGTACCGATCCTACAGACTCTACCAAGCTTGCTCGTGAATCGTGAGACCTAGGCAACCTAGTGCTCTGATACCAACTGTCACGACCCGAAGTTTTCCACCGACGAGACCGTGATGGCGCCTAATATTTCACTTGCCAGGCATGCCAACATTAGAGAATCATTAAACAAATTCCTTATTTCCATTCAGTAAATAACAATAATTAACTAAGATGAAATATAATAAGTGCGGAATATCATAAAACTGTATTAATTACTACCACCCAAATCTGGAGTCGCAATTCACGAGCATTCTAGAATATACTACAAGTAATAGTCTGAAAGAAATACAACTATGTGAATGAAAGAAAACAGTAGGACATAAAAGATAGACGGGGACTTCAAGGTCTGTGAACGCCGACAGATCTACCTTGAGTCTCCGGATAGCGAACCAATAGCAAAATCTTGATCAACCCGAGCCGGTATCAAAATCTGCACAGAAAGTGCAGAGTGCAGTATTAGTACAACAGACCCCATGTACTAGTAAGTGTCGAGCCTAACCTCAACGAAGTAGTGACGAGGCTAAGGCAAGGCACCTACAATCAACCTGTACAATTTAACAGTGTATATGCAAATAACATAAATGAAGAACTAAACAGAAAATGTCGGGAGGGGAACATACTGAGGGGAATACAAGATAAAGAACTACAACAGAGTGATCACCGGAGCAGTCAATATACCATGAATCAACAGGAACAGTGAATACAGTAAGGAAAAATGTACGACATCACCCTTCGTGCTTTTACTCTCAATCTCACCATAAAATTAATAGAAACGGCACGGCATCACCCTTCGTGCATTAACTCTCATATCATGGCACGACATCACCCTTCGTGCATTATCACTCACAATATGGCATGACATCACCCTTCGTGCATTAACACTCACAATATGGCACTGCATCACCCTTCGTGCATTACCACTCACAATATGGCACGACATCACCCTTCGTGCATTAACACTCTCCCTTACCATAATGAAATGATAAATAACAACAGGGAGATAGAATAACAAGTACAAACCTTACTTCAACATTTGGTTCCATAATATCAATCTGAACTTTGAAATAAAAACTCAATTATCACCAGAAAATCCGTAAACGTGATAAGAACGATAAATTGAACAACACTAGTATAACACATAGCAATTTGGCATAGGAATGAGACAATATAAGAAAAACACAGAAACATGGAAAAATAGGTAAATTGGCGGTGCATGAGTACTCGTCACCTCACATATACGCCACTCACATGAATTTCACTTAGCAAGTAATCTAAGGTTCCTAATTCCCTCAAGTCAGGGTTAGACACAACACTTACCTCGCTCCGAAGGCCACTTAATTCTCAATCACAGCTTTTCCTTTGGAATTCACCTCCAAACCACTCGTATCTATTCAAAAATGACTCAATAATATCAAATATTGCTAAAGGAATCAATTATATTGCATAAATTAGATTTCCCAAATTTTCCTCCAAAAAGTCGAAAAACCGACCTCGGGCCCGCTTGGTCAAAACCCGAGGTTCGGACCAAAATCTATTTACCCATTCATCCCCGAGCCCAAATATATAATTGGTTTTGGAATCCGACCTCAAATTGAGGTCTAAATCCCCAAATTCCCGAAAAATTGCCTCTCACCGTTTGGTTTTTGAGAAAAATGATTTTTTGGCTAAAATCCCGTTTTTAGGTTCTGTTAAGTGCTGGGCGATAGTGTTCATCGCGTTCGCGAGAGAACTGTCGCGTTCGAGAAGTGTATGGGCTTCCAAACCTTCGCGTTCGCGAGACAGTGCTCGCATTCGTGTAGGCTACCCTTCCCTGGTCATCGCGTTCGCGAGTCATTGTTCGCGTTCGTGATGAAGAAAAAGTTGTCTGCCCCTCCCTAGTGCCTAACACTACGCGTTCGCGATGGGCTTGTTGCGTTCACGAAGGGTAAATCCCCCATAGCTTCGTGTTCGCAACCAAGCCTTCGCGTTCGCAAAGAAGAAATCCTCAGCTGCCCAGTTTACTCTTCGTGTTCGAGAGAGTACCTTCGCGAACGCGAAGAATGACATGCCAGAACACAGACTCTGCAGAAAAACCAGATTGCCAAAGTCTAAAACATCCCGTGGCCTATCCGAAACTCACCCGAGCCCTCAGGGCTCCAAACCAAACATGCACACAAGTCTAAAAATATCATACGGACCTGCTCACGTGATCAAATCGCCAGAATAACACCTAGAACTACGAATTTAGCACCAACTCAAATGAAATTCTCAAGAACACTTTAAAATTTATATTTTCTCAACTGGACGTCTGAATCACATCAAATAACTCTGTTTCTCACCGAATTTCACAGACATGTCTTACATATCATAACGAACCTGTACCGGGCTACGGAACCAAAATACGGACCCGATACTAACAATGCCAAATATCAATCAATTCTTAAAAACAAATAATTTACAAACTTTTAATTTTCATAAAAAAATCATAACTTGAGCTAGGGACCTCCGAATTCAATTCCGGGCATACGCCCAGGTCCCATAATTCGATACGGACCGAACGAGACTGTCAAAGTATGGATTCGGGCCTGTTTACCAAAATACCGGGCGCGACGACTGGGACACAAAAGCGGGAGTTGACATTTTCCACCATTTCATACTCCCCCTAGAGCGCCGAGACATCGTCCTCAGCTAGTGTAACTAACTCAACGGATTGAGCGGTCTGTTGAGTTAAGGAAGGTCATAGTCTTCTATGTAGAGAAGCTCCATCCTCGCTAGCTTCTCCATCATCGTCAATTATCACAGTATCAATGGCCGGCCCAGGCAGAGGGCTCGTCAGCATGACTTCTGGAGATGATTCGGGGGCATCACTCTTGGCCCTCTTATTTTTCCCTTCGGCCGTAGAGGAACGCCTTCTTTTTGGTTGCTTGTTCTCCGGCCAGGGACTTCGTGAAGAAACACCTATACCCGAAGTAGGCCCGGAGACACTTATTCGACTAAGAGCCTCCTGAAGCAGCCTCACCGCATCAGCAGGATCAACCAAAATGTCCTCCTCGGGGACAACTATCGAGCTCGTAGGTAGACCTGATTTCACGAAATAAGGAGAAGGAGTCAATCAATTTCTTAGCGTGAAAAGCAAAAATGAGACAAGTTTGAGTTACCATAGTTTTTGGCCTTCCACCCGTATTTAAGGGCCTGTTCTTTCCATGCACGGATCTCAGGCGTAGTAATGTCCATGATTCTTTGGACCCACCAGGCCAAGACTTTAACCCTAGGTGGAACCCACCGAGTTGCTGAAACAGGCGAAAGGTGGAGGATCAGTGCAAATATGAAGAAATTTCTAGCAAAAGGGATATTAAACAAGGAGCTTACGAGTGCAGTTCCATGATTCCGGAAAAGATGAAGCCGTTGCCGGAATGTTATCGCTCGTGGAAATAGCAACGAACCACTCCATCCATCCACGGTCGTTGTTGTCATCCATGCTACATAGTAGAGCATAGTGACTGCGCATGCTGAAATTTATCATTCCCCTGCGGAAGATCTTGGGGGAATAGAGATTCATCACATTAGATAAGGTTAGCTCCTCTCCCATATCTTGGCACAAACGCCGAAGGCAAGTAACTGTCCTCCACACAAAAGGACTTACTTGTGCCAAACACACCTGGTATCGGAGGTAGAACTCCACAATAACGGAGTCAAGTTCTCCACTCAAGGAAAACACACCCAAAGTAAAGGGATACGTGTAAAAGTATGTAAAACCCTCCTTCGGTAGGGTTACCCGCTCCATCAGATCGGGAGCTAACATGGTCAGATCTTGGTAGCGATAGTCTTCCTTCACAGCAGGAATGCTAGAAGGACGGATGGAATAAGGATACCTACTGACGGCCCATGTACGAGAGCTAGCAGAAGGAAATTTCTCTTCGAAGTCTTTTATTGTAACAAGACTTCTAGGGATGATGGTGCCCACTGTTGGAGGAGCAGATTCCTCAGCTTTGTTCTTGTTCTTTGTAGAACTGGTATTCATTGAGGAAGAATCCATTATAGGAAGAAGAAAAAGATTTTTTCGCTTGAAGAGAATTGGAAAAAGGTTGAAGAACAGGATGCAGGTCAAATGAGAAAAGTTTAGAGAGTTATGAAGTATGCATGAAAAAGGTTTATGCGTTTAAGTAAAGGTTTAGGCGGCTATGGTCGTGGCCATGATTACCTCGATAACTGGCAAACATTATGCTAAATCATGGGTTGACGTGTGTTCGGGGCATTAAATGTGGAGAGACGTGCGTCTAATCAACCGTCAGAAGCTTTTCTAAAGGAATCATAGTAATTCCCGCCAAAAAGAGTGCTCCTACAAACTTCCTGGTGACACAAAGTTATGTCACCGGAAAGCAGGGGGACTATCTGTATAGGGTAAAATATGCTATGCTACGTGGCCGTAAAAAAGAGGGACACGTGGAACCTAAAATGGGAGATAACTAAAACCGAAGGCAATTGTCCCGTATGTCACCAGAAAGAATAACGCTCATAAAGATGCAATAAATACTCTTCGCCAGGTAGCATTTAATGGAGAATATTTCACAGCATTTAGGGCGCTGCCCGTTACAGAGAATTATGATCATCGTTACACAATCTTCAATGGCCCTCATAATTTACATTAAAGAAGGGAATGATCCTAGGACCTTGTTCCCTAGGTGCAATTATAAATAGTGAGTTCAGTTATCATTGTAACGGGGATGACTTCCTTGGCAAACCTACGCTATAATCAATAAAACGTTTTATACAATTTTACTTTCTTTTTCTTCATTTTCATCACTATTGTACCCGGAAGCTCTGCTCCTGAATCATTATTCTTCGTGATTTTATCTTCATTTCAAGGCTATGTATTGTGCATTCCTTAATTATTTTATTATTTTATTATTTCAGGATCAAATTAATTCACTTGTCTAGAAATCATGTATAAATTCAATTGTATTATTTTACGAGAAAACAGTTCTATGCTCATTGATATAAGTCTTTGAAAGAATTTGGCACATAAGAGTAGTTTTGAGAGAGCTTCCATCAAGAGAGAAGAAAAAGTCTTTGTTATGCTGTAGATTTTGTTTCGACCAACCAGTTTCAAATCACGTTTTCCGATTTGTTCACTATTGGATCGAGCTAAAATTTTGACTGAGTGTTCCTAATATCTTGGTCTTTGTTTTGGACTATGAAGATTGGATTTGGTGGCATGTGGCATCCGATTTCGAGCCCTGAACAACAACTCCATTTTTTATAAATTTTTCTCTTTCTTCAATTGATTTGTTGTTGCTATTGTTGCTCCGTATTTGGCACTCGTTGTGAGTTAATATGGAGAACTTTTATCACGATCCAAAATTCCAACTATGGAGACGTGATGACGCCTAATGTCCACTTGCTAGGCAAGCCAAAATTAGCTACATAATATTCATTTTTAACAATTTAAAAGTAGATTAATAAGAAGGTAAAGATGTAGATCTTCAAAATATATATAATAAACTCCAAATACGCTATCTAGTCTAATCCTGGAATCAGGTGTCACAAGAGGTAATTATAGGAGTATTTATTAACAGAATGATGTCAAATTTTTAATGTTAGAGGATGGAAGAACTGGCATATAAAAAAAGGGATAATTATACTTAATAGATACTATATCCACTTTGATTATAGGCACAGAGTTCATTGAACAGCTCCTATAGGTTTGTTAGTGACATTCAAATTGATGCCTCATTAGGGACCTCTTTAGAAGATTGCACTTGGATGGAAACAATGATGTCAAAAAATTTGATTGCTCGAGATTCTTTTTTTAACAGAATGATGTCAAAATTTGATGTCAAAAATTTTAGATGAAGTTCTATCAAATTTGCACTTGTTCTTTGCATGATAAAATTTGATTGCTCGAGATTCTCTTTTTATCCTTATTCAGCAGATTCTACGATTTAGACTATGTTTTAGAACTTGCACATCAATGTATTACTCAAATATAATTATAGTTTTATAGTATTGTAATATGTAAAAAGGGCAAAAAATGGAGGCTTTGGTTCTGTGATCAATTTATCAAGCTGCTCAATAATGAATTGAGTTTGAGCGGAGTGATGCTTTGAAGAAACTCAAGTTGATCATATTCAAGTGAACTCTTGCCTCCAAACTTCGCCCTACAGCTGTAGGTAAAATATAGAAAAGGAGTTAAGAGGGTAATGTGCATAACAAATATTTAGAGGACTATGATAGAATTAAGGCCCAAGCCCCTTCCCGGACTATGGCATAAGAAATTTAGAGGACAATATTTATTCTCAAAAATGCTGACGACAGTACACATCAGGCCTTAGCCTTCTTCATAAATCATACAAGCATCACACTAATTCTTTTCACTCTAAAGAAAAAACCACAGAGAAAAATTGTGGGCCTGCCCCATTAAATTACATCAATAACTGGATAAGATTCAGAATCATAAAGGGCCTGTTGTTTCTCACCGTACTTGGACTTGGACTTGTTACAGTTGTTCCGGATGGCGGTCAGCTCATATGGCGAAACGTCAATGCTGAGCTACTGCTCCATAGTGAAAAGCTACTGGTTGCATTGTTTGTGGGCTCCAGTAACGGTAACTTCGACATAGTTACAGTATCATCCAGCTTGTGGGCCCAATCCATCAGAAGTCAGATTCATTTTGCAGATCGGGCCAGTCAAACATAGACCACGTCCACTAAAGATATCCAAGTTTTCTCTTTCGAAATAGTTGTAACCTGGGACCATAAGCCCACCCCATGCCTCTAAGTTTTTAATTCTAATCCCATAGCCATCGGCATCGTAGATAGTCAAACTATTGTTTGAGTCAGTTCCAACCTTTATGATTGATCCAGTATGAATGTAAGTTGTGTACACACAATTATCTTCCTGCATTTTTAAATCAAATCAGCACTTCAGCAAATCACAAGGAAAAAAAAATAAAAAAATCAGATGAGCAATTACAGAGACAAAAAATAAAATAAAATTACATAAGGGTATTATAGGAAAATGACCATAGGATTTAAAATCAGTGAGTTTTATTTGCTTATTTTTACTTCTTTGCATACATTATATATATATATATATATATATATATATATATATATATATATATATATATATATATATATATATATATATATAAAGTAAATAGAGACCGAACTCGATGCGTCTATTCTAGATCTGCCATTACTGTAAGAAGAGAGGGGTGACTTATAGATGCCGAAATAGAAGATATGGAGATGAAGAAGAGGATGATCACTGTAACTATCTGACCAATCGTTTTGAGAGTTGTAACCCCGTTCTCCCATTTACTGCTCATTTTGTACTTTATAGCTATTATGTGACTTGTCGGGGTAGTCGGTTCAGGTCCGGAGAGATTTTAAAATGAATTGAGACAGTCTCCAAAATAAAAACTTAAGTTGAAAAAGTTGACCGGATATTAACTTATGTGTAAACGATATCAGAATAGAATTTTGATGATTTCAATAGTTTTGTATGGTGATTTTGGACTTAGGAGCGTGTCCAGAATTTTATTTGGAAGTTCGTAGTTATATTAGGCTTGAAATGACTAAAATAGGAATTTAAGTTTGAAAATTTGATTGGGGAGTTGACTTGTATGTAAACGACCTTGGAATAGAATTTTAATGAATTCATCATCTCCGTATGGTGATTTTGGACTTAGGAGCGTGTCCGTAATTTTATTTGGAAGTTCGTAGTTAAATTAGGCTTGAAATGGCTAAAATAGGAATTTAAGTTTGGAAGTTTGATCGGGAAGTTGACTTTTTGATATCGGGGTCAGAATCCAATTCTGAAAATTTTCATAGCTCCGTTATGTCATTTATGACTTGTGTGCAAAATTTGAGGTCAATCGGAATTGATTTATTTGGTTTCGGCATCAAATATAGAAGTTGAAAATTCTTAAGTTTCATTAAGCTTGAATTGGGGCATGATTCGTGGTTTTAGCGTTGTTTGATGTGATTTGAGGTTTCGACTAAGTTCGTATGTTGTTTAGGAGTTGTTGGTGTATTTGGTTGAGGTCCCGAGGGCCTCGGGGGAGTTTCAGATTGTTAACGGATCGAAATTTAGACTCAAACAGCTGCTGGAATTTTTCTGATGCCTGTATCTGGTTTCCTTCATCCGTTCGCGATCGGAGGCAGCGACCGGAGGCACGCCTGGACAGAAACTTCAAGTTATAAAATGGGGGCTTCGTCCCATTTTCCATTTTTGACAAATTGGAGCTTGGGGAGAGGCGATTTGTTTAGATATTTTCAAGGAAAAATATTGGGGTAAGTGATTCTAACTCGGATTTGGTCAATATACAAGAATATATTATTTTTTTCATCATTTAATTAGTGTTTTGAGATGGAAATTTGGGGAAAATTGTAGAAATCTCATAAAACAAATTTTTGAGACTGCGATGTCGATTCAGAGTTGGATTTGAGTGAAACTAGCATGGTTGGACTCGTAATTGAATGTGTTATCGGATTTTGTGAGTTTCGTTAGATTTCGAGACATGGGCCCCACGAGCGATTTTTGAGTTAAATTTCGGATTTTTGTTGGAAAATTTGTATTTTTATATGGAATAAATTCCAATAAATTGTATTGACTGAATCGAATTAATTATGACTAGATACGAGACTTTCAGAGGCTAATTCGCGAGGCAAAGGTATAGCAGAGTAAAGAATTACACAAGTCGAGGTAAGTGACTTGTCTAACCTTGTGTGGGAAAAATTCCCCTTAGGGTTGGTATTGATATGAAAATGTTGATGTGTTGAAAGTCGTGTATACGAGGTGACGAGTGTGTAAACAGGCTAAATGTGGAAGATTATGTCTTTAAATTGTGTAGAGCATTGTTGCATATTAATTAAATTATTTTATTCTGTTATATTCATCATCATTAATATATTTTCGTATTTTAAATTTTCCTAACCTATTCTTGCTAAGTGGTTTACCTGTTTAGTTGAAACTCTATTTCTTTTTTTCTGTTCATTATTTGAAGGTTGGATTTCTTAATTTAAATATTATTAAAAATAAAGTATTTTACATTTTTTAAAAAAATTGATGTTAAGTCCAGATGTTAAATTTGTGAAATATTATTTTTGCTGAATATTTTGTGAGATTTTTGTACTCATTGTGATTGAGCCGTGAGCTCCTTATCATGGAAAATATTGTTGTTGTTCATTTATTTTTGGCAAGTTGAAATAGTTGAGCACTTGAGGTGCAAATTGTAATATATTATAATATTGATACGCATGCGGTGGCATAAGGTCTGGGTGTTGAAACGCATGCGGTGAGATAAGGGTGGCTTGATACGCGTGGCTAGTAGGGAAACTACTAGAAGTCATGCGGTGTGATAAGGGTGGCTAAAACGCGGGATGCTATTTCGAAAAAAGATGTTTCCTTTAAAATTTAATGTGAAGGCTCCCGCGGTGATATAAGGAAATGAGATATTGTGAATTTACTTATAATTTGGGACTACGAGGTGGTACCTCGGGAGTGCCTTTGTTGATATTTCTTTATGGCTGCATTTGCCTTTGGTTATTTTGGTGATTTCCTTAAAGTTGTAAATTTCTGTTTTTCCTTCCGCGAGGTATTGTTTGCCCTTATTCAGTGTAGTTAAATTGTGACATACTACTTACTTGATTTATTCTCATTGTTATATTTATTATTATATTGTTAAACTTGCCACCCTGTCTTAATTTGCGGCAGCGGAGGTGGTTGGAGTTCCTTAAGGATTATGATATCACCATTCTCTATCATCCCGGAAAGGCCAATGTGGTGGCCGATGTCTTGAGTCGTAAGGCGGAGAGTTTGGGCAGCTTAGCATATTTACCGGTAACAGAGTGGCCTTTAGCCTTGGATGTTCAGGCCTTGGCCAGCCAGTTTATTAGATTGGATGTTTTCGAGCCGAGTCGAGTTTTGGCTTGTGTGGTTTCTCAGTCTTCTCTGTATGATCGTATTAGGGAGCGTCAGTATGATGACCTCCATCTTCTTGTCCTTAAGGACACAGTTCAACATGGTGATGCCAAAGAAGTAACTATTGGAGATGACGGTGTATTACGGATGCAGGGCAGGCTATGTGTGCCTAATGCAGATGGTTTGCATGAGTAGATTCTCCAGGAGGCTCACAGTTCGCGGTACTCCATTCATCCAGGCACCGCGAAGATGTATCAAGATTTGAGGCAGCACTATTGGTGGAGGCGGATGAAGAAAGACATAGTGGAGTATGTCTCCCTGTGCATAAATTATCAACAGGTGAAATATGAGCATCAACGACCGGGTGGATTGCTTCAGAGGTTAGAGATTCCAGAATGGAAATGGGAGCAGATCACTATGGATTTCGTTGTTGGGCTCCCACGGACTCAGAGGAAGTTCGATGCGGTTTGGGTGATTGTGGATAGATTGACCAAGTCAGCTCATTTCATTCCTGTGGTTACTACTTACTCTTCGAAGTAGCAGGCTCAGGTTTACATTTGCGAGATTGTTAGGCATCATGGCGTACCACTATCTATCATCTCTGACCGGGGTACGCAGTTTACATCACGGTTCTAGAGAGCCGTACAGCGAGAGTTGGGTACTCGGGTAGAGTTGAGTACAGAATTTCACCCTCAGACGGACGGGCAGTCCGAGCGTACTATTCAGATACTGGAGGATATGCTTCGTGCTTGTGTGATAGATTTTGGGGGCTCTTTGGATCAGTTTTTGCCACTTGCGGAGTTTTCTTACAATAACAGTTATCAATCGAGCATTCAGATGGCGCCGTATGAGGCCTTATATGGTAGGTGGTGCCGGTCTCCAGTTGGTTGGTTCGACCCGGGCGACTCTAGACTATTGGGTACATACTTGGTTCAATATGATTTAGAAAAGGTTAAATTGCTTCAGGATCGGCTTCGTACAGCCCAATCTAGACAAAAGAGTTATGCGGATCGGAAGGTTCGTGATGTTGCATTCATGGTTGGTGAGCGGGTCTTGCTCCGAGTTTTGCCCATGAAGGGTGTTATGAGATTTGGGAAGAAGGGCAAGTTGAGCCCTAGGTATATTTGGCCTTTTGAGATTCTTGAAAGAATTGGAAAGGTAGCTTATACACTTGCACTACCACCTAATCTCTCTGCAGTTTGTCTAGTTTTCCATGTTTCCATGCTCTGAAAGTACCACGTCGATCCGTCTCATGCGTTAAACTTCAGCTCAGTCTAGTTGGATAAGGATCTATCTTATGTTAAAGAGCCAGTGGCCATTTTGGACAGACGAATTAAAAAGCTAAGATCGAAGAGCATTGCTGCAGTAAAAGTACAGTGGAGGGATCAACCGGTTGAGGAGGCGACTTGGGAGACCGAGCATGATATGCGTAGCTATTATCCTCATCTTTTCAAATCTCCAGGTATAATTCTAAACTCGTTCGAGAAAGATCATTTGTTTAAGAGGGGGAGGATGTAACGATACAGTCAGTCATTTTGAGAGTTGTAGCCTCGTTCCCCCATTTACTGCTCATTTTATACTTTATAGCTGTTATGTGACTTTTCGGGGTAGTCGATCCAGGTCCGGAGAGATTTCGAAATGAATTGAGACACTTAGTCTCCAAAATAAAAACTTAAGTTGAAAAGGTTGACCGGATATTGACTTATGTGTAAACGATCCCGAAATATAATTTTGCTGATTTGGACTTAGGAGCGTGTCCGGACTTTTATTTGGAAGTCCGTAGTTAAATTAGGCTTGAAATGGCTAAAATAGGAATTTATGTTTAGAGTTGACTTTTTGATATCGGGGTCGGAATCCAGTTCTGAAAATTTTTATAGCTCTGTTATGTCATTTATGACTTATGTGCAAAATTTGAGGTCAATCGGAATTGATTTATTTGGTTTCGACATCAAATATAGAAGTTGGAAATTATTTAAGTTTCATTAAGCTTGAATTGGGGTATGATTCGTGGTTTTAGCATTGTTTGATGTGATTTGAGGTTTCGACTAAGTTTGTATGATGGTTTAGGATTTATTCGTGTATTTGATTGAGGTCCCGAGGGCCTCAGGTGAGTTTCGGATGGTTAACGTATCGAAATTTGGACTTAAACAGCTGCTGAAATTTTTCTGATGCATGTATCTGGTTTCCTTCATCCGTTCACGATCCGGGGCAGCGACCGGGGGCAGCGATCGGGGTCAGCGACCGGGGGCACGCCTGGACAGAAACTTCAAGTTATAAAAAGGGGACTTCCTCCCATTTTCTATTTTTGACAAATTGGAGCTTGTGGAGAGGCGATATTTGAGAGATATTTCAAGGAACAACATCGGGGTAAATGATTCTAACTCGGATTTGATCAATATACATGAATATATCATTGTTTTGATAATTTAATTAGTGTTTTCAGATGAAAATTTGGGAAAAATTGTTGAAATATCATAAAACGATTTTTTGAAATTTTGATGTATTCGGAGTCGAATTTGAGTGAAACTAGTATGGTTGGACTCGTAATTGAATGTGTTATCGGATTTTATAAGTTTCGTCGGATTCCGAGATGTGGTCCCCCCCCCCCCCCCCCCAGCGACATTTGAGTTAAATTTCGGATTTTTGTTGGAAAATTTGTATTTTCATATGGAATAAATTGTAATACATTATATTGACTGAATCAAATTAATTATGACTAGATACGAGACTTTCGAAGGCTAATTCGCGAGTCAAAGGCATAGCAGAGTAAAGAATTACACAAGTCGAGGTAAGTGTCTTATCTAACATTGTGTGGGGGAAATTTCCCTTAGGGTTGATATTGATATGAAAATATTGATGTGTTGAAAGTCGTGTTCACGAGGTGACGAGTGTGTACACATGCTAAATGTGGAAGATTATGTCTTTAAATTGTGTAAAGCACTGTTGCATAGTAATTAAATTATTTTATTCTGTTATATTCATCATCATTAATATATTTTCGTATTTTAAATTTTCCTAACCTATTCCTGCTAAGTGGTTTACCTATTTAGTTGAAACTTTGTTTCTTTTGTTCTGTGCATTATTTGAAGGTTGGATTTTTTAATTTAAATATTATTAAAAATAAAGTATTTTACATTTTTAAAAAAATTGATGTTAAGTCAAGATGTTAAATTTGTGAAATATTATTTTTGATGAATATTTTGTGAGATTGTTTTACTCATTGTGATTGAACCGTGAGCTCCTTATCGTGGAAAATGTTGTTGTTGTTGATTTATTTTTGGCAAGTTGAAATATCTGGGCACTTGAGGTGCAAATTATGATATATTGTGATCTTGATACGCATGCGGTGGTATAAGGTCTGGGTGTTGAAACACATGCGGTGAGATAAGGGTGGCTTGATATGCGTGGCTAGTAGGGGAACTACTAGAAGTCATGCGATGTGATAAGGGTGGCTAAAACGCGAGATGCTATTTCGGGAAAAATATTTTCTTTAACATTTAATGCGAAAGCTCTCGCGGTGATATAAAAAAATGAGATATTGTGAATTTATTTATGATTTGGGTCTAGGAGGCGATATCTCGGGAGTGCCCTTGTTGATATTTTTTTATGGCTGCATTTGCCTTTGGTTATTTTGGTGATTTCCTTAAAGTTCTAATTTTCTGTTTTTCCTTCCGCGAGGTATTGTTTGCCCTTATTTTGTGTAGTTAAATTGTGACATACTACTTACTTTATTTATTTTCTTTGTCATTTTTATTATTATATTGTTAAACTTTCCACCCTGTCTTTTATTATTCTAGAAGGGCCTGACCTGACCTCGTCACTACTCTACCGAGTTTAGGTTTGACACTTACTGGGTAGCGCTGTGGTGTACTCATACTACGCTTCTGCACCTCTTTTTGTGCTGATCAAGGTACTTCCTATTAGACCAGGCATCATTGAATTAGACTGTACATAGAGACTTCAAGGTACATCTGCCAGCGTCCGCAGACCCCGGAGTTCCCTTGTATCCTTATTATGTTGTTTTCCTTATTTTCTTTAGATTCTAATGTATAGAGATACTGAAGATAAATTCTTAGATGCTTGTGATTTATTCCTATCGGGTTTTGGGAGTTAAAATTGTTAAATTTGCAGTTCTTATTTATTCGACTGTTAAGGATTAAATTTCTGTTTATATTTAGTTATTCCGCATTGATCGGCTTACCTAGTATTAAAAGTTGGTCGTGACAATCACGAAATGGAACCATATTTGTTTAACTTGAGCTATTCCCATGGTTTCTTGAACTCTCTTTATGTCCAGTTGTTTCTTTCTCTAAAAATGAAAGGATAAAGGCAAATGATTTTGAGATAGTGAGAGTGAATAGTATGATAGTATATTTATAGATTGGATCAAAGCTCAGAGTCAAATGGGACCATATTATATTGCTAGTTGGATCAAGATTAAATGGCGGTATCCCTAAATGTGACTCGTGAGCCACGCTACTACTATAAAAACCGGAGTCGATGAATAAATAAAGATTATGACTCATGGCTAACTCGACGCGCACAGCATATACATGATTTTCCAGACGCTGTTCCCATTATAATTTCAGCAACTTGCTTCTCGGCTCCATACACTTGTCGCTACATCCTACAAGACCTTAAGCATTGAATCCATAATTTATGGGGAAAAAAAACAAATCATCATCGTGTTGGGGTATGTCTGGGTGTATTTTTTATATATCTAATTATATACGGTAAAATACGCTATGCTAAGTGACCGCTTAAGAGAGTGACATGTGAAATTTAAGGCGGGGATAATTAGAACCGAAGGCAATTATCCCGTTTGTCACCGGAAAGAATGACACCCGTAAAGATACAACAACTACCCTCCGATCGGTAGTATTTAATGAAGAAAATTCCACAGCATTTAGTGCACTGCCCGTTATAGAGAATTTGTCATTTATGCTCACCATTACACCTTCATCAATGACCCTCATAATTGACATTAAATAAGGGCATGATCCTAGGATCTTGTTCCCTAGGCGTAACTATAAATAGTGAGCTCTGTTATAATTGTAAAAGACACGACTTTTCTCGCAAACTTACACTATAATTGGTTAAAAGCTTTACACGACTTTTCTCGCAAACTTACACCTTCATCAATGACCCTCATAATTGACATTAAATAAGGGCATGATCCTAGGATCTTGTTCCCTAGGCGTAACTATAAATAGTGAGCTCTGTTATAATTGTAAAAGACACGACTTTTCTCGCAAACTTACACTATAATTGGTTAAAAGCTTTATACAATTTTACTTTCTTGTTCCTCGGTTTTACCACTATTGTGCCTGGAAGCTCTGCCCCCGTAATTACTGTTTTTTGTTATTTCATCTTCATTTCAAGGCTAAGTATTGCGCATTTCTTTAATTATTTTATTATTTCAGGATCAAATTAATTCACTTTTCTAGAAACCATGTATAAATTCAACTGTACCGTTTTACAGGTAAACAGTTTGGTGCCCACCGTGGGGCCTAGACAACCGTGTAATTAAGTTGATCCTTGCCTCTTGCCTCTTTTACTAACGTGTTTTGATTATTTGTCTTAACAAAAAATCATAAGAAATGGCAGATAATGGTGTTAACAATACACACAATCCTGAGGTTCAAGGAGACCAGCCTCATCTCGAGGATTCAGTCAGTGACACCCACAATGAGGGAAATGATGCCACGCCAGTCCATGACAGGCAAAGCTCGCGACATGTTCGGGAGGAAACTCATGATGATGCTGAAGAGAAGCATGTCGTTGATGCGGTAAGGGTTCTACAAGAGCAACAAGCGATCATTTAGGGCCATCTCACATGGTAGGATAAGGTAATGACGGAGTTGAAGCAGGTGTTAACGGGAGCTTCCAATAACGCGAATAGACGAGGTCCAGTTCCTCCGGGCGCTCCCGCAAATCAAACAACGTAGAGGATCGACAACAGCACTGTCATGACCCAAACCGATGGGCCGCGACGGGCACCCGGTACCTCACTCAATCGGGTACCAACATAACGTATCTTTTCATATCATACTATCATAGATAAACTCAACTGTAGAGCTGCCATGAGATAAGTAGAATACAACTTGAAATACCAACTTATACATAATACATACGAGCCTATAAGACCAATGTGATCCATTATATACTTATAACGTAGGCCGACAAGGCCATAAAAGTATCTGTATACATGTCATTTGTCGACAAGCCTCTAAGAGTACATAAATATCATAAAGGTCGGGACAAAGCCCCACCATACCAATCAACGCATGTCCTAATCATACTGACCAAATAGCAACTCCGGAGCAAATTGAGCGCACCAACATCTTCTGCTGAGCTGATAGCCTACTTGGAGGACTCTCGTCTATCAGGACCTGCGGGCATGAAATGCAGCGTCCCCAAGCAAAAGGGACGTCAGTACAAATAATGTACCGAGTATGTAAGGAATGAAATTCAGTAAACAATAGACATGAGAGAAACATAGAGTAAAAGACTTAACATGTATATCTGCATAGCTCTGTGAATCATTAATATTTACAATGTCATGCATATCCGTATAAATATCATACCATGCTTAGGTATATGCATTCATAATATCATCAAGCCTCTGAGGGCGTCCCATCATATCATCACGGTCACTGTGGGCGAATCATTAACGTATACCAGCTGATCAGGTGGTGGTGCGTGTATAACGCCATAACCTTTCCCCATATCCCATATACATATAACATATGCATATATATCGCCGTATGAGGCCTTATATGGTAGGTGGTGCCGGTCTCCAGTTGGTTGGTTCGACCCGGGTGACTCTAGACTATTGGGTACATACTTGGTTCAATATGATTTAGAAAAGGTTAAATTGCTTCAGGATCGGCTTCGTACAGCCCAATCTAGACAAAAGAGTTATGCGGATCTGAAGGTTCGTGATATTGCATTCATGGTTGGTGAGCAGGTCTTGCTCCGAGTTTCGCCCATGAAGGGTGTTATGAAATTTGGGAAGAAGGGCAAGTTGAGCCCTAGGTATATTGGGCCTTTTGAGATTCTTGAAAGAATTGGAAAGGTAGCTTATACACTTGCACTACCACCTAATCTCTCTGCAGTTTGTCTAGTTTTCCATGTTTCCATGCTCCGAAAGTACCACGGCGATCCGTCTCATGTGTTAAACTTCAGCTCAGTCTAGTTGGATAAGGATCTATCTTATGTTGAAGAGCCAGTGGCCATTTTGGACAGACGAATTAAAAAGCTAAGATCGAAGAGCATTGCTTCAGTAAAAGTACAGTGTAGGGATCAACCGGTTGAGGAGGCGACTTGGGAGACCGAGCATGATATGCGTAGCTATTATCCTCATCTTTTCAAATCTCCAGGTATAATTCTAAACTCATTCGAGAAAGATCATTTGTTTAAGAGGGGGAGGATGTAACGATACAGTCAGTCATTTTGAGAGTTGTAGCCTCGTTCCCCCATTTACTGCTCATTTTATACTTTATAGCTGTTATGTGACTTTTCGGGGTAGTCGATCCAGGTCCGGAGAGATTTCGAAATGAATTGAGACACTTAGTCTCCAAAATGAAAACTTAAGTTGAAAAGGTTGACCGGATATTGATTTATGTGTAAACGATCCCGAAATATAATTTTGCTGAGTTGGACTTAGGAGCGTGTCCAGACTTTTATTTGGAAGTCCGTAGTTAAATTAGGTTTGAAATGGCTAAAATAGGAATTTATGTTTAGAAGTTTGATCGGGGAGTTGACATTTTGATATCGGGGTCGGAATCCAGTTCTGAAAATTTTCATAGCTCTGTTATGTCATTTATGACTTGTGTACAAAATTTGAGGTCAATCAGAATTGATTTATTTGGTTTCGACATCAAATGTAGAAGTTGGAAATTATTTAAGTTTCATTAAGCTTGAATTGGGGTATGATTCGTGGTTTTAGCGTAGTTTGATGTGATTTGAGGTTTCGACTAAGTTTGTATGATGGTTTAGGACTTATTGGTGTATTTGATTAAGGTCCCGAGGGCCTCAGGTGAGTTTCGGATGGTTAACGTATCGAAATTTGGACTTAAACAGATGCTGGAATTTTTCTGATGCATGTATCTGGTTTCCTTCATCTGTTCACGATCCGGGGCAGCGACCGGGGGCAGCGATCGGGGTCAGCGACCGGGGGCACGCCTGGACAGAAACTTCAAGTTATAAAAAGGGGACTTCCTCCCATTTTCTATTTTTGACAAATTGGAGCTTGTGGAGAGGCGATTTTTGAGAGATATTTCAAGGAAAAACATCGGGGTAAATGATTATAACTCGGATTTGATCAATATACACGAATATATCATTGTTTTGATAATTTAATTAGTGTTTTCAGATGAAAATTTGGGAAAAATTGTTGAAATATCATAAAACGATTTTTTGAGATTCTGATGTATTCGGAGTCGAATTTGAGTGAAACTAGTATGGTTGGACTCGTAATTGCATGTGTTGTCGGATTTTATAAGTTTCGTCGGATTTCGAGACATGCCCTCCCCCCCCCCCCCCAGCGACATTTGAGTTAAATTTCGGATTTTTGTTGGAAAATTTATATTTTTATATGGAATAAATTCTAATACATTATATTGACTGAATCAAATTAATTATGACTAGATACGAGACTTTCGGAGGCTAATTCGCGAGTCAAAGGCATAGCAGAGTAAAGAATTACACAAGTCGAGGTAAGTGACTTGTCTAACATTGTGTGGGGGAAATTTCCCTTAGGGTTGGTATTGATATGAAAATATTGATGTGTTGAAAGTCGTGTTCACGAGGTGACGAGTGTGTACACATGCTAAATGTGGAAGATTATGTCTGTAAATTGTGTAAAGCACTGTTGCATATTAATTAAATTATTTTATTCTGTTATATTCATCATCATTAATATATTTTCGTATTTTAAATTTTCCTAACCTATTCCTGCTAAGTGGTTTACCTGTTTAGTTGAAACTTTGTTTCTTTTGTTCTGTGCATTATTTGAAGGTTGGATTTTTTAATTTAAATATTATTAAAAATAAAGTATTTTACATTTTAAAAAAAATTGATGTTAAGTCAAGATGTTAAACTTGTGAAATATTATTTTTGCTGAATATTTTGTGAGATTGTTTTACTCATTGTGATTGAGCCGTGAGCTCCTTATCGTGGAAAATATTGTTGTTGATTTATTTTTGGCAAGTTGAAATATCTGGGCACTTGAGGTACAAATTGTGATATATTGTGATCTTGATACGCATGCGGTGGTATAAGGTCTGGGTGTTGAAACACATGCGGTGAGATAAGGGTGGCTTGATATACGTGGCTAGTAGGGGAACTTCTAGAAGTTATGCGGTGTGATAAGGGTGGCTAAAACGCGAGATGCTATTTCGGGAAAAATATTTTCTTTAACATTTAATGTGAAAGCTCTCGCGGTGATATAAAAAAATGAGATATTGTGAATTTATTTATGATTTGAGTCTACGAGCCGATACCTCGGGAGTGCCCTTGTTGATATTTTTTTATGGCTGCATTTGCCTTTGGTTATTTTGGTTATTTCCTTAAAGTTCTAATTTTCTGTTTTTCCTTCCGCGAGGTATTGTTTGCCCTTATTTTGTGTAGTTAAATTGTGACATACTACTTACTTTATTTATTTTCATTGTCATTTTTATTATTATATTGTTAAACTATCCACCCTGTCTTTTATTATTCTAGAAGGGCCTGACCTGACCTCGTCACTACTCTACCGGGGTTAGGTTTGACACTTACTGGGTAGCACTGTGGTGTACTCATACTACGCTTCTGCATCTCTTTTTGTGCTGATCAAGGTACTTCCTATTAGACCAGGCATCATTGAATTAGACTGTACACAGAGACTTCAAGGTACATCTGCCAGCGTCCGCAGACCCCGGAGTTCCCTTGTATCCTTATTATGTTGTTTTCCTTATTATCTTTAGACTCTAATGTATAGAGATACTGAAGATAAATTCTTAGATGCTTGTGATTTATTCATACCGGATTTTGGGAGTTGAAATTGTTAAATTTGCAGTTCTTATTTATTCGACTGTTAAGGATTAAATTTCTGTTTATATTTAGTTATTCCGCATTGATCGGCTTACCTAGTATTAAAAGTTAGGTGTCATTACGACATCTTGCGGTCGTGACAATCACGAAATGGAACCATATTTGTTTAACTTGAGCTATTCCCATGGTTTCTTGAACTCTCTTTATGTCCAGTTGTTTCTTTCTCTAAAAATGAAAGGATAAAGGCAAATGATTTTGAGATAGTGAGAGTGAATAGTATGATAGTATATTTATAGATTGGATCAAAGCTCAGAGTCAAATGGGACCATATTATATTGCTAGTTGGATCAAGATTAAATGGCGGTATCCCTAAATGTGACTCGTGAGCCACGCTACTACTATAAAAACGGAGTCGATGAATAAATAAAGATTATGACTCATGGCTAACTCGACGCGCACAGCATATACATGATTTTCCAGACGCTGTTCCCATTATAATTTCAGCAACTTGCCTCTCGGCTCCATACACTTGTCGCTACATCCTACAAGACCTTAAGCATTGAATCCATAATTTATGGGAAAAAAAAACAAATCATCATCGTGTTGCGGTATGTCTTGGTGTATTTTTTATATATCTAATTGTATACGGTAAAATACGCTATGCTAAGTGACCGCTTAAGAGAATGACATGTGAAATTTAAGGCGGGGATAATTAGAACCGAAGGCAATTATCCTGTTTGTCACCGGAAAGAATGACACCCGTAAAGATACAACAACTACCCTCCGATCGGTAGTATTTAATGAAGAATATTCCACAGCATTTAGTGCACTGCCCGTTATAGAGAATTTGTCATTTATGCTCACTATTACACCTTCATCAATGACCCTCATAATTGACATTAAATAAGGGCATGATCCTAGGATCTTGTTCCCTAGGCGTAACTATAAATAGTGAGCTCTGTTATAATTGTAAAAGACATGACTTTTCTTGCAAACTTACACTATAATTGGTTAAAAGCTTTATACAATTTTACTTTCTTGTTCCTCGGTTTCACCACTATTGTGCCTGGAAGCTCTGCCCCCGTAATTACTATTTTTTGTTATTTCATCTTCATTTCAAGGCTAAGTATTGCGCATTTCTTTAATTATTTTATTATTTCAGGATCAAATTAATTCACTTTTCTAGAAACCATGTATAAATTCAACTGAACCGTTTTACAGGTAAACAGTTTGGTGCCCACCGTGGGGCCTAGACAACCGTGTAATTAAGTTGATCCTTGCCTCTTACCTCTTTTACTAACGTGTTTTGATTATTTGTCTTAGCAAAAAATCATAAGAAATGGCAGATAATGGTGTTAACAATACACACAATCCTGAGGTTCAAGGAGACCAGCCTCATCTCGAGGATTCAGTCAGTGACACCCACAATGAGGGGAACGATGCCACGCCGGTCCATGACAGGCAGAGCTCGCGACATGTTCGGGAGGAAACTCATGATGATGCTGAAGAGAAGCATGTCGTTGATGCGGTAAGGGTCCTATAAGAGCAACAAGCGATCATTTAGGGCCACCTCACATGGTAGGATAAGGTAATGACGGAGTTGAAGCAGGTGTTAACGGGAGCTTCCAATAACGCGAATAGACGAGGTCCAGTTCCTCCGGGCGCTCCCGCAAATCAAACAACGTAGAGGATCGACAACAGCACTGTCACGACCCAAACCGATGGGCCACGACGGGCACCCGGTACCTCACTCAATCGAGTACCAACATAACGTATCTTTTCATATCATACTATCATAGATAAACTGAACTGTAGAGCTGCCATGAGATAAGTAGAATACAACATGAAATACCAACTTATACATAATACATACGAGCCTATAAGACCAATGTGATCCATTATATACTTATAACGTAGGCCGACAAGGCCATAAAAGTATCCGTATACATTTCATTTGTCGACAAGCCTCTAAGAGTACATAAATATCATAAAGGTCGGGACAAAGCCCCGCCATATCAATCAACGCATGTCCTAATCATACTGACCAAATAGCAACTCCAGAGCAAATTGAGCGCACCAACATCATCTGCCGAGCTGATAGCCTACTTGGAGGACTCTCGTCTATCAGGACCTGCGGGCATGAAATACAGCGTCCCCAAGCAAAAGGGACGTCTGTACAAATAATGTACCGAGTATGTAAGGAATGAAAATCAGTAAACAATAGACATGAGAGAAACATGGAGTAAAAGACTTAACATGTATATCTGCATAGCTCTGTGAATCATTAATATTTACAATGTCATGCATATTCGTATAAATATCATACCATGCTTAAGTATATGCGTTCATAATATCATCAAGCCTCTGAGGGCGTCCCATCATATCATCACGGTCACTGTGGGCGAATCATTAACGTATACCAGCTGATCAGGTGGTGGTGCGTGTATAACGCCATAACCTTTCCCCATATCCCATATACATATAACATATGCGTATATATCGCCATCTGGTCATGGGTCAATGTACATGTATAAATGCATGAAATACATAAGAAATACGTTACTAAGATTTCTCGGAATATCATAAAAATTAATTTGCCTTTCGGATAAACTTTATCAAATACGTATTTTTCTGAGACCCATGTACATAAGATATAATAATATTTCACCTGGGGGATCAAGAATATAGACACCCCTAGTACTTCTATGATTAGAGTCATTTATAAAAGTTGCGTATTTTGCTCGTTTCATTTATATCGTATTGATCATGCCAAAAAGAAAGAAGGGATAGCCTTAACATACATGTGTCGATTCTTTTGACAATCCCTCTAACACACCAGGTAACGGCGGATCGAAGTAGAGAAACATCCGTATGATATTCTTGGGAAAGATTGCACTGTACTCCCTTAGAATCGCAAAACCTTACGTTGCTTAAGACACAATCTCATATGAATTGTTGGATAACTCACGTTACTATTAAATAAGTTCTTATATGAACTTGCCGAAGCATCCTTCATCACCTTGTAGAGATACAAAGTGAGTTTAGAAAGGTTTTTAAGCCTTTAGGTGTGGGCCCCACATGGCATGATGATTTGGCCACTAAATTCTATTAAAAAGTGCCACCTTGCTATGTAATATAAGAGTCATAATTTGGGTTTTGATCCTTGTTCCAATTGCTTCCACATTGGCTTAATTAATCTTATCCAAATATTATAATTAACTAATCACTAATCTCTTGATTAACTTAATAATCTCCCACTATCCAATAATTAACTAATTACCCACATAATTAAGAATTATCTCAAATTACTTAAAATACCACATACTTTTAACACATTTTATACACCTTATAATCACGGTCATGTGGTACTCTGTATGGCACTAGTCCATAAATACCGGGTATTATAGCTTGGACCGTATTTTATCTCAAATTGCAAAATTTCGACGAAACTCATCTTCTTCGATTTGCTTACCCTATCACCTTCATAAATTTACTTATCACTTGTTTGAAATAACGTAATACTTATAATCCCAAAATAATCTCATTCCCGAACTTCTGTCGCTTAACTTACAATGAAATTTTAATGTACGGATGTAACATCTCATTTCCGAGCTTATATCAATTTATTTATGGCGTACTTCCATGTACGAAAATATGGAGTGTAACATTATCCCCCCCTTTGGAACATTCGTCTTCGAATGTTGAGTGATGCAATTATCATTTTCATAACTTATGGCTTCCGAATACTTTAGTACTTTCCTTGCCATCTAGGCAATTGCTCGGGCATTCCCCCCTTTAGGCCTCTTTCTCACACCACGACTTGTGGTCAGAATTCTTTCAATCTCGTAACTGTTGCTACCTTCTATCATGCAACCTGTACCACGTTTTCCTTGTATGTGCATCTATGCGACTCTTTCCTCCAGCTTTTTCCTCCAGTTTTTAGCCAATTTTAGGCATCACTTTGTAAATATATATAGAGCTTGACAAGATGTCTCTCTGGGCATCTATAGGTATACTGAAGTTCCTCGCTCGGTACTTTGTCGAACCTATGAATGTTGCTATATCTTATTTCATAGACACAGTTATCTATCCGTATGACTTTACTACATCTAGATAGGGCATAATATACCATAACTCTTACTTCGATTTATCATTACTGAGGTCTGCTTCCAAACTCCAGGTTACTCTCGTTGCTCATCCTACATGTATAAATCTAAGTCCTTTAATGCTTCCTCATTACTGTTCATCTTAAGAATGATGTCCTAATCTCATCTCATGCTTTGTGACTTTTGTTCATCCATTGTTGATTCACCTCAATATTGATCTATAATCTACCATTGATAACTTGAAACTTATTACGTAATACCTTGCCACTAGGGCTTACGTTGCATCGAGGAATATTTGAAATGATTTTCCTGATCCACATAGGGGCGATAATGTACTTCAATAATCGTATTTTATAGCATCCCAATGTGATTCAACTTACGTGGGTATTTTAATCCCGTACAATTCATGAAATCCTCTTCAAATCATTACTCAATCGAAGGCCCAAACGTCATCCTTTATCTTTCACAATTACACCCTTATTCTACTATCAGAGCAGCATTCCATCTCTTCTACATGCTATTAGTCTTAGACTCCTTTAAGTTCATTCAGGCTATACCGAACTTTCTATAACTTAGACAAACCATCAGCTCTCTTGTTTTCATGGTCTTAATCCCGAGGACTTATCCCTTCTCATCACCTTCTCACTCGCCCTTTCTTATCCTTACTCCTGTTTTCCTAAAACCTTGTCGCTTTACCATAGTTTAGCTTGCGACCTACACATGTCTCTTTATACTACTTGCAACCTTCCTCCAGCTTGCTTGCTCCATAGATTTCCTTATGTTATTCTGGAACATCAAGTGAGATATCACATAATCTCTAACTCTTATTTACTCTCTTGACTAGGACTCTCGGTACCTAGAAACCATAGGCTGGAAGATATGCCACTGACGATGACACTACCATTCTTGGATACTAAATCCCAACGCTTCTAGCCTTCTATCTGCAGTATGGATTATTCGCAACCTTCTGCATTTGAGTATCTCATACGTTGTACCTCTGATATTAAGAGTGATTCTGCAATGTTCTCAATCATGATGTCTATAATTTTCTAGGTCCAATAATCAGACTCGTGATTTACTTGGTTGACGTAACTCTTTAGTTTCCTCTTTCTTCTAATCATCCTTTATGTAGGCTTAAGCTATCTTCCGATCTGTGGCTCCTGGTATTAGTGATTACTTTAGCCTTTCATGGGCGCTATGGAATATCCATGATACAATCCTTTAATAATTCAATCCTTTGTCTATGACCCGGGCTCAATTTTTCCTTCTAACTTATACCGGAACCTTCTACGGCCGTATGATTGTCAACATATATGCTACATGGATAATACTCTGAAATCTTAAGTGTGTTCAGAACGTAACTAGCTCTGGATCATTGATCGAATAATTCCTTTCGTTCCATCTCAGTTTTCTTTAAACGTAGGCAATTACTTTTCCTGGACTTTCTGCCCCCTTGTTGCGTACATACTTAGCTTATCTTAGTTCTCACGCATGCTGGAATATTTGTGCAACTCATATGGTCTTGAATATTACTTTCGATTTTTACTCCCCGTTCATTAGCCACGGTAGGTGCAACTTTCTTTTGGAGTGCATATAATTTTGTTGTGAGACTGTTGTTACATGACCATTTCCTCTTTAGGTCACTGTGCTTAGGTTGAAGCCTTCTCCCTTATTTCCTCAGCTAGTCTTTCATTGTAGTACTTAGGGAGGACCCTTTGATTCTTGCAAGGCTACGAGCTTATTACATCGTTTATCCGGCGAAATTTTTGATAATCTTTATTACTTGTAATTATCCTTACTTACTTACCTTCATGCCCTTGTGCTCGTAGGGTTGCTTATGAGCTGATATTTTGATTGTCTTCCCAGTGGCACTCTCTTTTATCTCCGTAACCCTCATATGGTACCTTTACTACCCTAACTTCTATCTTAATATTTCTCAAGGTTACGATGTCATATCTGCGAGACTGAATGCCTCATGTTGGGGTTCATTATGTTTATCTTGCACGATCTGTTGATTTGTCTGTATCCTCTTGTTTAGCCATAACTAGGCCTTTCCTGAATCAACTACTGACTACTTGTTGGCCCATTCTCATATCAGTATTCCGCGTAATCATTCTTAGGTTATTTCTTTTGTCTTAACTTACCATTCGCACTGGCTCCTTATTTGTCAAAAACATCCCGGGCTGGAACCCTTACTTTTTCTCCTTGACGTCGTGTCTGCATAATGTTCTGGAATCGTAGCATATCTGTGTTTTGAATAAGTGCAATCTCATCCCTTTCTCATTTTTATCGTATTCTTCCTTTACCATTCCGTAGTTACTAGAACCACTTAATTATGACTTCATGCCACATCACTCCATATTTCCCCCTTTAGGGGAGTACTAAAATTTAGAACTATGACGATCTACCTATAGATGTTTTATCTCTTTATCTTTGTTGTCTTTTCACATCATTGATGATCCTTACTTGCCTTACGGTAATTCTTCTGTACCAAGGATAACAAAATTCCTTACTCGCGAGGGTGACACTTAGTGTAACTGGCACATACCGTCCCTTAAGCTGAACTTTGCTCACATTGCTTGCTTTAGGGAAGCGTCTTCCTGAATGACCATGCTCTGAATTTCTCATGAATCTTCTTCTATTGTCTATTCCATTATTGCCGGAACGAAATCTGAAATTCTCATGATGTCGACCATTATCAAATTACTCAGTCCCTAATTCATGTTTAGCTTATCTTGTTCACCAGCCCATACTGATTTTTATTATTTTTGGGGTCTAACATTTCCTTCTGGTAATCACGTTAGAGTCACAAACTTATTTCTTGAAATGAGGATATGACTTTATGGCCTATACTCTTTTGTTGCCTCCAGGCCTGACACCTCTCATCTTTTCCTTCCCTCGATTATAGACTATGTAATACTGTCATTTCATTTCTTTTTCCACCGTTGTCATTTATGTATCACATCTTACTCATAGTGCTTCATTAACTCCTTTCTTATTTCCCACAAATATTTATGTCTATCACTTTATTCTGAAGATGCGAACAAGATATTCTTTTGCTCTTAGCCCCCTTGCTCCATCCATTGTCTCTTCGAGTTGCCTAACATTCTCTCTCTACTAAGTACGGGAGCCATACTAAGATAATATTTATCCCTTCTAGGCTTCCAGTACCCATCTTTGTAGTACTCATATCTTGCTGTACTATTTTAGAGTGCACCATCTGGGTGTCTCACAAGGAGATATATTAGCATATTTGCACTATCCTTCGGAAATGTCAACTAACACAAATAATCCATTCACCATTTTGGGTTATTCTATCCCTAGCCAGATCCTGATATCCCGTCCTTTTTTTAAACTACTTCTGTTAACCCCCATAGGGCATAACTGGAATGGGTATGACCAATTGTACACACCTCTGTTACTATTGAAGGTAACTCGAAATGCTTACATCTCTCAACCTGATTTGAGAATACCGATAATCTTCATTAACTGGGTACCTCGTACCCTTTTTCACCTTGCTTCTTTTACTTACTAGAACTTATGTCTACTTTCTGATTCTCTTATTCCTTTTTACTATAGGGGTGGATAGATATTCTTGCCTTAAGGCATATCAAGAGGCTTACTTGTCTTAGTACACACATGATTTGCTGAAGGCCTCACATTTACTGATCATACGCATGATGCAAAATCGAGAGCCTCCGGCTTAACTCTTCCACAGCCACATGCAATCTCTTACTAGCAGTCTTTCTAATGTAGGCATCGTCGTATTATGAATAAGATAGAGTTTAGGAAATTGAGTTCTTACAACTGAGCTCTACCATAGGATCTAGAGTAAGAAGGAAGAGTGACAGTCCTAAATGCCCTGTAGCCTCCTGCATATAAGTGTGGTGCACGACACACCCATAAACAAGACTCTACTAGACACGGCCTATAGACTCCCTAGGACAGAACTGCTCTGATACCACTTTTGTCATGACCCAAACCGATGGGCCGCAATGGGCACCCGGTACCTCATGGGTCAATGTACATGTATAAATGCATGAAATGCATAAGAAATACGTTACTAAGATTTCTCGGAATATCATAAAAATCAATATGCCTTTCGGATAAACTTTATCAAATACGTATTTTTCTGAGACCCATGAACAGAAGATATAATAATAATTCATGTGGGGAATCAAGAATATAGATAGCCCTAGTACTTCTATGAATAATGTCATTTATAAAAGTTGCGTATTTTGCTCGTTTTATTTGTATCGTATTGATCATGCCAAAGAGAAAGAAGGGATAGCCTTAACATACCTGTGTCGATTCTTTTGACAATCCCTCTAACACACCACGTAACGGTGGATCAAAGTAGGAAGAAATCCGTATGATATTCTTGAGAAAGGTTGCACTGTACTCCCTTAGAATCGCAAAACCTCACGTTGCATAAGACACAATCTCGTATGAATTGTTGAATAACTCACGTTACTAGTACATAAGTTCTTATATGAACTTTATGAAGCATCCTTCATCACCTTGTAGAGATACAAAGTGAGTTTAGAAAGGTTTTTAAGCCTTTAGGTGTGGGCCCCACATGGCATGATGATTTGGCCACTAAATTCTATTAAAAAGTGCCACCTTGCTATGTAATATAAGAGTCATAATTTGGGTCTTGATCCTTGTTCCAATTGCTGCCATATTGGCTTAATTAATCTTATCCAAATATTATAATTAATTAACCACTAATCTCTTGATTAACTTAATAATCTGCCACTATCCAATAATTAAAAATTATCTCAAATTACTTAAAATACCACATACTTTTAACACACTTTATACACTTTATAATTACGGTTATGTGGTACCTTGTATGGCACTAGTCCATAAATACCGGGTATTATAGCTTGGACCGTATTTTATCTCAAATTGCCAAACATCGATGAAACTCATCTTCTTCGATTTGCTTACCCTCTCACCTTCACAAATTTACTTATCACTTGTTTGAAATAACGTAATACTTATAATCCCAAAATAATCTCATTCCCAAACTTCTGTCGCTTAACTTACGACAAAATTTTAACGTACGGATGTAACATCTCATTTCTGAGCTTATATTAATTTACTTATGGCGTACTTCCACGTATGAAAATATGGGGTGTAACAAATAACCCGAGGGGCGAGGTTGGTTCTGATGGGGCTAGGGGCAGCGGATCTGGCTCCAATAACGAAAACGGTCCTTTCAAGAATAAACTCTTACAGTTTCTGAGAGAAGTGAAGACCCGCATGGACCAAATCCTTGGCGCACCATCGGTGCTGAAAGGTCCGGACTCAAAGAAGTATACTCAGTTGCCGTACGAACTGAGTGTGACACAATAATTAATTCCGAAGCGGTTTAAAATGCCCGACGTGCCAAAGTATGATGGAACTTCAGACCCTCAGGAGAATATTACCACCTATACAACGACGGTGAAGGGGAATTATTTAGCTCCTCACGAGATTGAATCTGTTTTGCTGAAGAAATTTGGAGAGACTCTCACAATGGGAGCCTTGACGTTGTATTCGCTGTTACCCGAGCATTCCATAGATTTCTTTGAGATGCTCGCAGATTCTTTTATTAAGGCTCATGCCGGGGCCAGAAAGGTGCAGGCCCGAAAGGCTGACATATTCAGAATTGCACAAGGAGAATCCGAGTTGCTGCGAGAGTTTGTTACCCGGTTCTAAAAGGAGAAGATGTTGCTCCCGACTGTTCCGGATTAATGGGCGGCTGAAGCATTCACTAAGGGTATGAATTCGAGAAGTTCGGATGCCTCCCGAAAACTGAAGGAAAGCTTGCTTGAGTTCCAAGCAACGACTTGGGCGGACGTCCACAACCGGTACGAGTCAAAGATAAGGATTGAAGATGATCAGGTTGGCTTCCCGTCGTCGGCAAAAGGACGGGAGAAGAGTGAAGAAAAAATAGAAGATGATTTCGACACGGACAGATGGTCTTCGAGGGGCCGATTTTCCCATATGAATGGACCGAAGGCCGCGGTAGAGGCTTTTGGTCAGCAGACAGGTTCGCTACCGACAGAAGGACTAATCGACAAAGAAGCGTCGGGTACGCGGGTATCCAGGCTAGCAGAATACAGTTCCAACGTCGGTATAGTAGAGTTGGTATCAGCTATGAGAAACATCAAAGAAACACGGCTCCCAAAGCTGATGAGATCCGATTTGAGCTAGAGGGATCCCAACTTGTGGTATGAATACCACGGTACAAATGTCCACTGGACTGGGACTGCCGACATCTCTAGGAAGAAGTGGCGACACTACTTATGAATGGGCATCTCGGAGAATTCTTAAGCGGCCGGGCCAAGAACAACTACGGTCTCAACCGAGATAACACGAAACCCTCGAAAGCAGGAGAAAATCCCCCGCTCTAGACGATCAACATGATCTTCGGGGGGAACGATGTTACACTCCATATTTTCGTACGTGAAAGTACGCCATAAGTAAATTGATGAAAGCTCGAAAATTAGATGTTACATTCCACATTTTCGTACGTTAAAGTTTCGTTGGAAGTTAATCGACGTAGGTTCGGGAAGGATATTATTTTAGGATAAAATATGATCTAAGCTATAATACCCAGTATTTATGGACTTGTGCCATATAAGGTACCCCATGACCGCGATAGTAGGGTACATAAAGTGTGTTAAAAATGAGTAGTATTTTAAGTAATTGGAGATAATTCTTAATTATGTGGGTAATTAGTTAATTATTAGTTAACGAGAGATTAACTAGTTAATTAATAATTAGTGGATGATTAATTAGGATCTTGGATAAAGCCTAAAAGGCCTTAACGTGGCAGCCAAGAGAGCCAAGGATTTTGACTCATTAAGTCCATATATAGGTGGCACATATATGGCTTAGTCATCTAGTATGTGGGGCCCACACCCACCTAGCTTTAAAACATCTCTAATTCACTTTAAGAGATGTTGATATCTCTATCATATGAGAAAGGAAGGCTTCATCCAACTCAAACAACAATTTGCATCTTAGTATCGTAAGTAACGTGATTATTTTTGAAACAAAATTCAAGCAAGATCCAAAATCAAGAATTGAGTCTCTTATGTAAAGAGAGTGGGCTGGTCGTGAGTCCTTCAGGAAGCAAATATTTCCATACCAAATATGGATAATGTTGTTTGTTGATTCCGTTCCAATGGGATAAAGCGTGGATTGCAAATTCTAAGAGAGCACGGTACAATCTTTCTCAAGAATATCATACAGATTTTCCCTACTCAGATCCGCCGTTATGTGTTTTGTCACAATTGACATATGTTAAAAGGTTTTTCAAAAAATAAATCGGCTCAGGTATGTTAAGGCTATCCCTTCCTTCCTTTTGGCGTGATCCAAATGATACAAATGAAACGAGCAAAATAAGCAACTTTCATAAATGACTCTATTCATAGAAATACTAGGGGTGTCTATATTCTTGATTCACCATGTGTCTTATTATTCTATCATCTGTTCATGGGTCTCAAAAAATACGTAAGTTGATAAAGTTTATTTCATGATATTAATCAAAGACATAAATAGTGGTCTTATAACATTCCTAAAGATTTTATTCACGTACTTCTCATGCAGTGCATTCATTTATACATGTACATTGACCCATGACTAGATGGTATTATATACGTGTATATATGTATATAGATGTATATGGGATATGGAAAAAGGTTACGGCGTTATATACGCACCACCACCTGATCAGCTGGTATACGTTGATGATTTGCCCACAGTGGCCGAGATGATATGATGGGAATGCCCTCAGAGGCTTGATGATGTTATGAACGCATATACCTAAGCATGGTATGACATTTATACGCATATGCATGACATTGTAAATATTAATGATTCACAGAGTTATTCAGACTTACATGTTGAGTCTTTTACTCCATGTTTCTCCCATGTCTATTATTTACTGATTTTCATTCCTTACATACTTGGCACATTATTTGTACTGATATCCCTTTTGGCTAGGGACGCTACGTTTCATGCCCGCAGGTCCCGATAGACAAGTCGAGAGTCCTCCAAGTAGGCTATCAGCTCAGCGGAAGATGTTGGTATGCTCCATTTGCTCCGGAGTTGGTTGTTTGGTCAGTATGATTTGAACATACATTGTTTGCTATGGCGGGGCCCTGTCCCGACCTTTATGATAAGTATGTACTCTTAAAGGCTTGTAGATAGATGTCATGTATACGGATACTTGTATGGCCTTGTCGGCCTATATTTTAAGTATATAATGGATCACATTGGCCTTATAGGCCCGTATGTCACATGTATGAGTTTCTATATCAGGTTGGGTCGTTCTATATTGAGTGTTCCCTCATGCGTTACTCTTCTTATCTCGTGATAGCCTTTTTGGCTCATTTACCTATAATAGTAAGATACGTTACGTAGGTACTCGGTTGAGTAAGGTATCGGGTTCTCATCGCGGTCCATTGGTTTGGGTCGTGACAAAAGTGGTATCAGAGTAGTTCAGTCCTAGGGAGTCTACAAGTCGTGTCTAGTAGAGTCTTGTTTATGGGTGTGTTGTGCACCACACTTATAAGCAGGAGGCTACAAGGCATTTAGGACTTTCAATCTTTCTTCTTACTCTAGATCGTGTGGTAGAGCTCAGTTGTAAGAACTCAATTTCCTAAACTCTATCTTATTCATAATACGAGTATGCCTACTTCCAGAAAGACGGTTGGTAAGAGATATTGCATCATGCTTATGATGCTTATGAGGAACTTGATTTTTGCATCATGCTTATGATGAATAAATATGAGGTATTCAGCAAATCATGTGTGTACTAAGATGTGTAAGCTTCTTGATAAGGATCCCTAAGGCAAGAATGTCCATCCACTCTTATGGTAAAAAGGAATAAGAGAATCGGAAGGTAGACACAAGTTTCAGCAAGTAAAAAAAGCAAGGTGAAGAAGGATATGAGGTATCCAGTTAATGAAGATTAACAGTATTTACAATTCAAGCAGAAAAATATAAGCATTTTGAGTTACCTTCAGCAGTGACAGAGATATGTATAATTGGCCACACCCATCTCAGTTATGCCCTATGGGAGCTAACAAATTGAGAGAAGGACGGGATATCAAGATCCCGCTGGGGTTAAAGTAACCCAAAATGTTGGATGGATTGTTAGCGTTAGCTGACATTTTCGAAGGATCTTACAAACGTGGTAATAATTCTTCTTGTGAGACACCCAGATGGTGCATTCTAGAATAGTACAACTAGATATGAATACTAGAGTGTCAAAAAAAATAATTTACAAAGATAGGCACTGGAAGGGATAAATATTACCTTAGTGTGGCTCCCGTCCCTAGTAGAGAAAGAATTTTAGGCAACCCGAAGAGCCAGTAGATGGAGCAATGGGAGCTAAAAGCAAAAGAATGTCTTGTTTGAGTTTTCAGAATAAAGCGATAGACATAAATGCTAGCGGGAAATAAGAAGAGAGTTAATGAAGCATTATGAGTAAGATGTGATATATGGATGACAACGGTAGATTAAAAAGATGACAGTATTACAAAGTCTATAGTCTAGTGAAGGAAAAGACGAGAGGTGACAGGCCTTGAGACAACAAAAGAGTATAGGCCATAAAGTAATATCCTCATTTCAATAAATAAGTTCATGACTCCAACACGACTACCAGAAGAAAAAGTTAGACCTCAGAGTAATAGAAATCAGTATGGATTGATGAACAAGATAAACTAAACATTAATTAAGGACTGAGTGATTTGATAATGGTCGGCATCATGAGAATTTCAGATTGCGTTCGGACGATAATAGAATGTACAACAGAAGAAGATTCATGAGAAATTCAGAGAATAGTCATTCAAGAAAATGCTTCCCTAAAGCAAGCAATGTGAGCAAAGTTAAGCGTAAGGGACTGTGTGTGCCAGTTACACTAGGTGTCTCCCTCGTGAGTAAGGAATTTTGTTATTCTTGGTAAAAAAGGATTACTGCAAGGCAAGTAAGGGTCATCGATGATGTAAAAAGATGCCAAAGATAAAGAGTTAAAACATCTATGGGTAGATTGTTGTAGTGCTAAATCTTAAGTACTCCACTAAAGGGGGGAATATGGAGTGATGTGGCATTAAGTCGGAGTTAAGTGGTTCTAGTAACTATGGAATGATAAAGGAAGAATGAGATAAAAATGAGAAAGGGATGAGATTGCACTTATTCAAAGCCTACATATACGCTATGATTCCAGAACATTATGCAAACATGATGTCAAGGAGAGGAAGTAAGGGTTCATGCATGAGATGTTATTGATAAATAAGGAACCAGTGCGAGACATAAGTTAAGACAAAGGAAATAACCAAGAAAGATTACGTGGAATATTGATATGAGAATTGGCCAGCGAGTAGTTAGTAGTTGATTCAAGAAGAGCCTAGTTATGGCTAGACAAGAAAATACAGACAAATTAATAGATCGTGCAAGATAAATATAGTGAACCCCAACATGGGGAATTCAGTCTCGTAGATATGACATCGTGACCCTTGAGAAATATTCAGATAGGAGTTGAGGTAGTTAAAGGTACCGTATGGGTGTTACGGAAATAAAAGAGAGTCCCACTAGGAAGATAGTCAAAATTTCAGTTCAGAAGCAACCGTACGAGCACATGAGTGTGGAGGTAAGTAACTAAGGATAATTATAGGTGAGTACGAACATCAAAAATTCTATCAGGAATACGATGTAATAAGCTCGCAGCTCAACAAGAGTCAGAGGGTCCTCCCTAAGTACTACGATGAAAGACTAGCAGAGGAAATAATGAAGAAGGCTTCAACCTAAGCACAATGACCTAAAGAGGAAATGGTCTTTTAACAACAGTTTCACTACAACATTGTAAGCACTCTATAAGAAAGTGACACCTATCATGGCTAATAAGCGGGAAGTAAAAACAAAAGTAATAGTCGAGATCATATGAGTTGCACAAAAAATTCGGCATACGTGGGCACTAAGATAAGCTAAGTATGCACGCAACAAGGGGGCAGAAAGACCAGGAAAAGTAATAGCTTACGTTTAAAGAAAGATGAGAAGGAACGAAAGGAATTATTTGATCAATGATCCAGAGTTAGTTATGTTATGAACACACTTAAGATTTTGGAGTATTATCCATACATCATATATGTTGACAGTCATACAACCATATTCTATAACGGCTCTACCATAAAGCCAGTTAGAAGGGTACCAGCCTCATAAGAAGTCAGTATGAAGCTCCCACCGGATTGTGTATGCACTATAGGTGCAAGTATTATAATAAAGTTTCAAGTTGTCGATATAAATTATACCTGCGTAGAAGGGAGGTCATGAAAGAGATAGAAGATATGATGCGAGATTCTAAGGTAAGTAAGGTAAAGGTGAACAACGTACGAGATACTCAAATGCAGAAGGTTGTGAATAGTCCATACTTCGGATAGAAGGCTAGAAGCGCAGGGATTCAGTATCCAGGAATGATAGCGGCATCGTCAATGGTATATCTTTCAGCCTATGGTTTCTAGGTACCGAGAGATCTAGTCAAGAGAGTAAAGAAGAGTTAGAGAAGATGTGATGTCTCGCTTGATATTCCAAAATAACATAAATCTATAGTGCAAGCAAGTTGAAGGAAGGTTGAGAGTAGTATTAATAGATATGTGTAGGTCGAAAGCTAACGTATGATAGAATGACAAGGTTTTAGGAAGACAGGAGTAAGGATAAAAAAAAGAAGAAAAGAGAGAAAAAAAGAAGAAGAGGTGAGTGAGAAGGTGACAAGAATGGATAAGTCCTCGCGATTAAGCCCTTGAAAAACAAGAGAGTTGATGGTTTCTCTAAGTTATAGAAAGCTCAGTATAGCCTGAATGAACTCAAAGGAGTGTAAGACTAGTAGCATTTAGAAGAGATGGAATGCTGCCCTGGTAGTAGAATGACAGTGTAATTGTGATGGATGAAGGATGACGTTTGGGCCTTCGATTGAGTAATGATTTCATGAACTGTATAGGATTAAAATACCCCCATAGGATGAATCACGTTGGGATGCTATGAAATACGGTTATGGAAGCATGGTATCGCCCCCAGGTGGATCAGTCTAATCATTTCAGATGTTCCCCGATGAGACGTGAGCCCTAGCAGCAGTGTTACATAAGAGGTCAAGTTATCGGTATTAAGGTGAATCAACAATGGATGGATAAAAGTTACAAAGTATGAGATGAGATTAGACCATCATTCTTAAGATGAATAGTAATGAGGAGGCATTAAAGGACTTAGATTTATATATATGGGATAAGCAACGAGAGTAACCTGGAGTTTGGTAGTAGACCTCAGTAACAATAAACTGAAGTAAGAGTTATGGTATAGTATGACCTATTTAGATGTAGTAAAGCCATAGGCGCCCAGAGGGACAACTTGTCAAAATTCTGTATATGTTCACAAAGTGAGGCCTAGAGATTGGCTAAAAACTGGAGGGAAGAGTCGCATAGGCGCACATACAAGGTCAGAGACGTACATACTGCATGATAGAAAGTAGCAACAGTTACGAGATTGACAGGATTCCGACCACAAGTCATGGTGTGAGAAAGAGGCCTAAAGGGGGAAATGCCTTGGCCTCTGAATTTATTCGCAGAACAGTTACCTAAATGGTAAGAAGAGTACTAAAGCATTCGCAAGAGCTATAGGTTATGATAAGTGCATCAGTCAACACTCGAGGATGAATGTTTCAAAGGGGGGGAATGATGTTATACCCCATGTTTTTGTACGTGAAAGTACGCCACAAGTAAATTGATGAAAGTTCGAAAATGAGATGTTACATTCCGCATTTTCGTACGTTAAAGTTTTGTCGTAAGTTAATCGATGTAAGTTCAGGAAGGAGATTATTTTGGGATAAAATACGGTCTAAGCTATAATACCCAATATTTATGGACTTGTGTCATACATGGTACTTCATGACCACGATAGTAGGTTACATAAAGTGTGTTAAAAGTGAGTAGTATTTTAAGTAATTTGAGATAATTCTTAATTATGTGGATAATTAGTTAATAATTGATTAACGAAAGATTAACTAGTTAATTAATAATTAGTGGATAATTAATTAGGATCTTGGATAAAGTCTAAAAGGCCTTAACGTGGCAGCCAAGAGAGCCAAGGATTTTGACTCATTAAGTCCATATATAGGTGGCACATATATGGCTTAGTTATCTAGTATATGGGGCCCATACCCACCAACCTTTAAAACATCTCTAATTCACTTTAAGAGATGTTGATATCTCTATCTTATGAGAAAGGAAGGCTTCAGCTAAATCAAACAACAATTTGCATCTTAGTATCTTAAGTAACGTGATTATTTTTGAAACAAAATTCAAGCAAGATCAAGAATCAAGAATTGAGTCTCTTATGTAAAGAGAGTGGGCTGGTCGTGAGTCCTTCAGAAAGCAAATATTTCCCTACCAAATATGGATAACGTTGTTTGTTAATTCCATGCCAATGGGATAAAGCGTGAATTGTAAATTCTAAGAGAGCACGGTACAATTTTTCTCAAGAATAGCATACGGATTTTTCCCTACTTCGATCCGCCGTTACTTGTTTTGTCGCAATTGACGTATGTTAAAGGAATTGTCAAAAAAAGAAATCGATTCATGTATGTTAAGGCTATCCCTTCTTTCCTTTTGGCGTGATCCAAATGATATAAATGAAACGAGCAAAATACGCAACTTTCATAAATGACTATATTCACAGAAATACTAGGGGTGTCTATATTCTTGATTCCCCATGTATCTTATTATTCTATCATCTGTTCATGGGTCTCAGAAAATACGTAAGTTGATAAAATTTATTTCATAATATTAATCAAAGACATAATGGTCTTATGACATTCCGAAAGATTTTATTGACATACTTCTCATGCACTGCATTCATTTATACATGTACATTGACCAATGACTAGATGGCGTTATATACGCGTATATATGTATATTTATGTATATGGGATATGGGAAAAGGTTACGGCGTTATATACGCACCACCACACGATCAGCTGGTATACGTTAATGATTTACCCACAGTGGCCGAGATGATATGATGGGAAGCCCTCAGAGGCTTGATAATGTTATGAACGCATATACCTAAGTATGGTACTCTCCAAAAAAGTGATGTAAATGGCGTGCCTCGATCCGCGATAATAGAGTAGGGCATACCATGAAACCAACAATATCTCGAATATAAATTCGAGCCAATTGCTTTGAAGAGTAGTTAGTCATGACTGGAATGAAGTGTGCAGGCTTGGTCAATTTGTTCACAATGACCCACACCACATCGAATCTCCTTAAGGTACATGGAAGTCTAAATACACAATCCATAGTGATATTCTCCCAATTCCCCTCCAGAATATCCAGCCTCTGAAGCAAACCACTGGGTTGCTGATGCTCGTACTTCACCTGTTGACTGTTCAAACACCGATCAACATACTCAGCAATATCCTTCTTTATCCTCTGCCACCAATAGTACTATCTCAAATCATGATACATCTTCCTGGCCCCCGGATGAATGGAATACCGCAAACTATGGGCCTCCTAAAGAATCAACTCTCGCAACTCATCCACATTTGGAACACAAATCCGACCCTATAGCCTCAATACCTCATCATCACCCATAGTAACCTCCTTAGCATCACCATGGTGCACCGTGTCTCCCTAGGCAAGCAAGTGGTGATAATCATACTGGCGCGCCTTGATGTACTCAAACAAAGATGACCATGATACAACACAAGCAAGAACTCTACAGGACTCCAAAGTATCCAACCTCACGAACTGATTGGCCAAAGCCTGGACATCCAATGCTAACGATCTCTCCCCAGCTCGAATATAAGCAAGACTCCCCATGCTTTCATCCTTCATACTCAACATACCGGCCACCACATTGGCCTTTCTCAGATGATAAAGAATAGTCCTTTAGTAGCTCTAACCACCTCCATTGCCTCAAGTTCAGATCCTTTTTCTTGAATAAGTCCTGGAGATTCCTGTGATCTGTGAACGCCTTACATGACATGCCGTAAACATAATGCCTCCAAATTTTGAGCGGATGAACAATGTCTGCTTATTCCAAATGGTGAACAAGATAGTTATAACGACCCGACTTGTCGTTTTAAGCATTTACGCCCCGTTCAATAACTTAAGATCTCGAGCAGCTTCGCAATATGTATTATGACCTGCGGGTGTGGTCGAGTTTAATTTACTAAAGATTAGGAATTAAATTAAACGTACAATCCTTAATTTGAAGCTTAAATGGAAAGAGTTGACCGGAGAGTTGACTTTTGAGAAAATGGCTCCGAAATGGAATTTTGATGATGTCAATAGCTCCGTATGGTGATTTTGAACATAGTAGCATATCGGGTAAATTATTTGGTGGTCTGTAGTGGAATTAAACTTGAAATGCTGAAAGTTAAAGTTTTGGGAAGTTTGACCGGGGGGTTGACTTTTTGATATCGAGGTCAGAATCCAATTCTGGAAATTTGAATAGGTCCGTTATGTCATTTATGACTTATGTACAAAATTTGAAGTCATTCCGGATTGATTTGATATGTTTCGGCACAAGATATAGAATTTGAAAGTTCAAAGTTCATAGATTTTGATTTGAGGTGCGATTCATCGTTTTGATGTTATTTGATATGATTTGAGGCCTCTAGTAGGTCCGTGTTATGTTATGGAATTTGTTGGTATGTTCAGACGGGGTCTCAAGGGCCTCGGGTGAGTTTCGGATGCTTAACGGATCAAATTTGGATTTGGAGGAGGAGTTGAAGAAGCTGGCCTGCTGGTGTGATCGCACCTGCACGAAAAAGGGCTGCAGGTGCGAGCTCGCGGATGCGAGAAATAAGTCGCGGAAGCGGAAAATTCATTGGCTAGCCAGGCACCGCAGGTGCGAAAAATTTGCCGCGGATACGAAGGCCGCGGGTGCGAAAAATTGGCCGTGGATGCGAAGGCTGCGGGTGCGAAAAATTCGCTGCGGGTGCGAAAAATATACCACATGTGCGAAAAAATCACCGCGGATGCGAAAACCCCTGGGCAATACAAAAAACAGAGAGGTTTCAAGCTTTTGCCATTTTTGGGCATTTCAAGCTCGGGTTGAGCGATTTTTGAGCAAGGTTTTCATGGGAACTCTTGAGGTAAGTCCCTTGTGATCATTTCTACTCCCTTGTTTTTGAGTTGTTATTGGAGGCCGAGTTGTTATTGGAATTCGATAAAATTGGTATGGTTGAACTCGTATCGGAATGGGTATTTGGATTTCATGAAAATTTTGTCGGGTTCCGAGGGGCGGGCCCCGCGTTGACTTTTGTTGACTTTTGGGAATAAAATTTTATGTCGACGCATTATTATCCGGAATTATTTCCGATGAATTTTAATAAAGTTATACAATTAATTTGGATAGATTTGAGCTGTCCGGAGGTCAATTCAAGCAAGAAGGTTATTTTGGAATATCGGTCTAAGTTCAAAAAGGTAAGTATCTTGCTTAACCTCGAGTGGGGGAATTACCCCTTAGGCATTGAGTCTTATGAGCCATTTGTGAAATGTGAAAAGCCGTGTACGTTAGGTGACGAGTACGTACTCGGGATTGTACGTGCAAAAATTCATTGAATTAAAGTGTTAGGCATTTTTGTATAGTAAATTGGGAAATTGTGAAAAATTATTAAATCATCTGTTTGCCATGCCTAAATCCTTATTGTTGAATTTGTTTTTATATGATAATTTGATGTGATTTTTACTTGAAATATTTATGAAATTTCGTGAGTATTGTTGGTTTAATATTTCTTGGAAATGCGTCGGGCTATTTGTTGTGAAATTAATTAATTTTGTCATATCTTTGGAATTTGGTTGTGGCCATTGGGAAATTGTGATATGAATTGATTTTATTATGTTGGTGTGATAATTTCCCGTGTAAATTGTTATGTTGTGTGAGTTGTTATTTTGGGGAGATAAGGGTGGTATTTCACCGTTGATATTATGTGGTTATAAGGGTGACATTTCATTGTTGTGTTTGTTGGAATATTGTCTGGGCGGAGCGATAAGGGTGGTTATAGGAGCGATAAGGGTGGCAATAGGAGCGATAAGGGTGGCAATAGGAGCGATAAGGGTGGCTATTGGTATTGTCTGAGCGGAGCGATAAGGGTGGCAATAGGAGCGATAAAGGTGGCTATTATCAGGGACGATATGTGATGATGTGGGGTTGTGGTGTTGACAATTTTTATGTGATATTGCGATTTTTTTGTGTTTATTTTTATACCTTGTGCAACTTATCTTGTTGTTAGTAAATTAATAATAATCTGATTTATGTTGAAATTGGGAGCCTGTGGATATTGCCAGGCGGTTTATAAAATAAAATGTGGGCACGAGGTGCCGTGAATTATGATATGAAATGGGGATATTGGCACGTGAATTGTCCGTGCAGTTGTGATATAAAACGTCGGCATGAGGTGCTGTGATGAAATGATAATGATATTTGGCACGTGAATTATCCGTGCAGTTGTGATATGAAATGAGGACACGAGGTGCCGGGCAGATTTGATAATTTAATTATGGGCACGAGGTGCCGTTGAAATATGAAAATGAGCTGAGACCCGTATTTACGAAAACTATGAAAATGGGATGAGACCCGTATTTTGATGATTTTGAAATGAGGTGTCACATGGTGACTTTTTAATTGAAAGAATTATATTCAAAATATTTATTTGGAAGGATTTTACTTAGAAAGTATTATATAAAAGAATTGTATTTTGAAAGATATTTATTTGAGGAAATTGTATTTGAAAAGATTTATTGAAAGAATTATATTTGAAAAATAATTATTTGAGAAAAATTATATTTGAAAGATAGTTATCTGGAAGAACTATGTGAAAGACATTTATTTGAAGGGCTTGATTTAATTGGGTGTAATTGTGTATATTAATTGTTGAGTGATATTAATGGTATTCTTGTTGTCTGTTGTGCATATCACTAGTTGTTTTATCCTGCCTTTATATTATTTGTTTCCTATTATTATGTATATTTATATTGCATAGGTTATTAGACTAGTGAGTGTCTTGACTGTACCTCGTCTCTACTCCATTGAGGTTAGTCTTGATACTTACTGGGCACCGTTGTGGTGTGCTCATTCTACACTTCTGCACATTTTTGTGCAGAGCCAGGTATTGAAGATAACGGACTTGAGCAAAGTTAAAGCGGGATCGTAAGGATTCAAGTTAGAGCTGCTTGGTTGTCGAAGTCCCTTGGAGTCTTTTCATTTCATTGTACTGTTAATTTATAATCAAACAGTATTGTATATTCGGTCCTCGTGATCATTCTATGTCTTCAATTAGAGTTCGTGACTCAGTACTACCAGTCTTGGGAGGTAGTATATTGTAATTATTTCCACCGTTAGTTTTGATTATTTATTTAATTAAAAAAAATGGCTTAAAAAAATGCAATGGAAATCGGCTTACCTAGTCTTAGAGACTAGGTGCCATCACGACTCTTGTGGTGGGATTTTGGGTCGTGACAAGTTGGTATTAGAGCTCTAGGTTCATAGGTTTTACGAGTCATGAACGAGTCTAGTAGAGTCTTGCGGATCGGTACGGAGACGTCTGTATTTATCTTTGAGAGGCTACAGAACTGTTAGGAAATTTCCATTTCATTCATTCTTGTCGTGCGAAATTTGTTGAATTTGGAATTTGAACCTTTGTATCTCCATTCTCTCACAGATGGTGAGGACACGTGCTACTGGGTTAGCTGAGCATGTATCCGCACATACTGTTAGGGCTACAAGAGGCCGGGGCCGAGGTAGAGGTCGAGGAAGGGCACGTGCTGCGACTAGAGCACATGTTAGAACAACAGTTAAGGAACCACTAGTAGCTCCAGTTGGGGGACAGGTACCAGAAGCACCTGTTGTTACCCCTGGACTTCAGGAGACCTTAGCACATGTCCTGAGTATGTTTGATACATTAACTCAGGCTAGATTGATCTCTGTTGTACCAAATATTTCACAGATTGGGGGAGTAGATCAGACTCCTACCATAATTCCAGAGCAGCAGGTTCACGTTGGTCAGGTTTCGGGTGCAATACCGGTACAACCTATTATTCCGGTTCGGCCTGAGGTCAGGCTCGAGGCATCAGAAGAAGAACAAAAAAGACTTGAAAGGTTTAAGAGGTATAGTCCACCTACTTTCAGTGGCACAACTACAGAGGATGCCCAAGAATTTCTAGAAAATTGTCACCGTATTCTCCGCACCATGGGTATTGTGGAGGTGAGTGGATTTGCCTTTACTACATTTCAACTGTCAGGCGCATCGTATCGGTGGTGGTAAATCTATGAAGAAGGTAGTCCATCTGATGCAACACCACCAACTTGGGCTCAATTTTCGGAAATGTTCTTGAAAGAGCCTTTTCCCCAGACTCTCAGAGATGCGTGGCACACAGAGTTTGAACGGTTGTGTCAGGGCACCATGACGGTGTCAGAATATGCTATCAGGTTCAGTGAGTTAGCCCGTCATGCACCGATCTTGGTTCCTACAATCAGAGAGCGGGTCTGCAGATTCATTGAGGGGCTCGATTATGATATTAAAATATGCATGGCTCGAGAATTGCAAACTGATACTCCATTTCAACCAGTAGTGGAGATTGCAAGGAAGATTGAGGGTGTTTTAGGCGAGGAAAGGGAGTCTAAGGAGGCCAAAAGATCTCGAAGATCTGGAGGGTTCAATGGGTTTTACTCTTCAGCTAGAACCCATTATAGCGGAGGCTCGAGCAGTCGGTCAGCTCAGTCCGCACATTAGATTACTCGGGGTGCTCCAATTTATAGTGCACAACCGATACGAGATTCTTACAGTGGTTATTCCAGTTATCCGGCACAGACTCAGTACGAGTAGCCGCGACCTCAGAGGGGTTGTTATGAGTGTGGTGATACTAGGCATATCATGAAAGATTATCCCAGACTTGGGAGGGGTGGATTTCATCAGAACACTCCAGCTACAAGCTTTATTCCAGTTGATACTCCACGTGCACAGTCAGCTAGAGGTGGAGGACAGGCGGGTAGTGGGCGCCTAAGAGGTGGAGACCCGACCCACTGATATAATCACTATGATTTGGCTGGGGCCAATACACCAGATGGTGTCGTTGCATGTACAATCCTGATATTTATTATAAAAGGATATTTTCCTTAATTTGATTTGGTTCTGAATAATGAGGGTCCTCCTATTATGCTCCACTTATGGTGAGCTTCGTAAATTTGTGACCCACTTATATGTTTATCCCTGTTGGGAGATTTAAAGATGTGAGTCCATGTCTGTTATTTTATTTCTGTACACCATTGAGGGCTATAAGTCCAAAAATAATCTTTATTATTCATTACAGTGGATTTAATGTGTTTCGGAATAATTGATTCCAATTTTTATGAATTATGGGGGTTCATTATATGTTGTGAAAATTGTTTATGAAAAGTATTGAAAGGAAGAAATAAAGAAAATTGAAAATTTCAGTTGGCACAATGTGCAACATAATTGTGATTCGGATTTGAGGACGAGATCCTCGCATTTTTACATAATGTGAAATATTTAAACCAGGCTGCAAGCCGCGATGGAAGTTATATAAGGACGAGGTCCTTGTGGTGAAATATTTATGAGTTTAAAATTCTCCCTTGTGAAATTTAATTTGTGCAATAATATTAATAAGGAGTCATACCGGTTAGGCTTATTTGATAATGCTTGTATATTTTCTATTCATATTCAGCCATTTTCGTGCTGTAAATATTGAGTTTTAGCCTATGAGGCGAGTGCCCATGTGACGTTAAATGTTACTCATTAATCCGAGTAAGTAATCATGAGGTCTTCATGCCTTACATTCCATTGTCAGTGTTGTGAAAATTCAAAATGAGGTGGTGGTTAATATGAGATTAATTGATGATGCTGGAATTAATTATGAACAGCTTTTAAGACAAGAGATGTGGTGATGAGCATACATATGATGTGCTTTATGTCCTGATATCATTATGGTAATGCAGTGCTTGTGATGCCAAGATTAATGTTATTGATATATACCCTGTGGTATTTTGTTGGGTTGTGGATATGTTATTAGGAGTTGTTTGGGTGTTACTCTGGCAGGTGGATAGGCTCAATTACAGGGGAGACTCTGCCGAAATTTTCTGATTTTTTTTTTAGAGTTAGAAATATTTGGGGGATTGAGATGTGCGAAAGAAGAGATAAGTTATGTTGTGTGTTTGAGGGTGAATGATCCTAAGCAGGGAAGAATGAAATACCCCATAAAAGTTGATGTGTGCATATGCATGAGTTGCTATAGCCAGTTGAGACTAATACCGTGCGTCGAAGTGAAAATCAGGTATTTTGGAAATGAATGGAGAGTTTGGGATTTTTGCTCTAAAGCTTATAAGAATGGAGAAAAGAAATAATCTCAATTGAGATGGTGTTGTCGGACCCGTGTTAAATTGCGGGAATGTAAAATCACTCACTAATATGTGTGCAAGAATATACTCAGTAATTTAACATCCTTAGAAAGATTCTTAGCACGTTCGAGGACGAACGTTTGTTTAAGAGGTGGAGAATGTAACGACCCGACTTGTCGTTTTAAGAATTTACGCCCCGTTCAATGACTTAAGGTCTCGAGCAGCTTCGCAATATGTATTATGACCTGCGGGTGTGGTCGAGTTTGATTTACTAAAATTCGGAATTAAATTAAATGAACAATCCTTAATTTGAAGCTTAAATGGAAAGAGTTGACCGGAGAGTTGACTTTTGAGAAAACGCCTTCGGAATGAAATTTTGATGATGTCAATAACTCCGTATGGTGATTTTGAACTTAGCAGCGTGTCGGAAAAATTATTTGGAGGTCTGTAGTGGAATTAAGCTTGAAATGCCGAAAGTTAAATTTTTGAAAAGTTTGACCGGGGGTTGACTTTTTGATATCGAGGTTGGAATCCAATTCTGGAAATTTGAATAGGTCCGTTATGTCATTTATGACTTGTGTGCAAAATTTGAAATCATTCCGGATTGATTTGATATGTTTCGGCACAAGATATAGAATTTGAAAGTTCAAAGTTCATAGATTTTGTTTTGAGGTACGATTCGTCGTTTTGATATTGTTTGATATGATTTGAGGCCTCGAGTAGGTCCGTGTTGTGTTATGGAATTTGTTGGTATGTTCGGATGGGGTCCCGAGGGCCTCGGGTGAGTTTCGGATGCTTAACGGATCGAATTTGGATTTGGAGGAGGAGCTGAAGCAGCTGGGCTACTGGTGTGATCGCACCTGCGCAAAAAAGGGCCGCAGGTGTGAGCTCGCAGATGAGAGAAATGAGTCACGGAAGCGGAAAATCCATGGGTTGTCCAGGCACCGCGGGTGCGAAAAATTTGCCGCGGATGCGAAAGATTTGCCGCGGATGCGAAGGCCGCGGGTGCGAAAAATTGGCCGCGGACGCGAAGGCCGCGGGTGCGAAAAATTCGCCGTGGATGCGAAAGCCGCGGGTGCGAAAAATGTACCGCAGGTGCGAAAAAATCACCGCGGATGCGAATACCCCTGGGCAATACAAAAATAGAGGGGTTCCGAGCTTTTGCCATTTTTTGGCATTTCAAGCTCGGGTTGGGCGATATTTGAGTAAGGTTTTTACGGGAAAACTTGAGGTAAGTCCCTTGTGATCATTTGTAATCCATAATATTGAATTATCATCGAATAATTCGATTAGATTACATGTTTTTGAGGTGTAAATCGGGGGTTTGAAAATGAAAAATTAAGATTTGGAGGTCGAGTTGTTATTGGAATTCGATAAAATTGGTATGGTTGAAATCGTATCAGAATAAGTGTTTGAATTTCATGAAAATTTTGTCGGGTTCCGAGGGGCGGGCCCCGTGTTGACTTTTGTTGACTTTTTGGAATAAAATTTTATGTCGACGCATTATTATCCGGAATTGTTTCCGATGAATTTTAATGAAGTTATACAATTAATTTGGATAGATTTGAGCTGTCCGGAGGTCAATTCAAGCAAGAAGGCTATTTTGGAATATCGGCCTAAGTTCAAAAAGGTAAGTGTCTTGCTTAACCTCGAGTGGGGGAATTACCCCTTAGGCATTGAGTCTTATATGCCATTTGTGAAATGTGAAAGCCTTATACGCGAGGTGACGAATACGTACTCGGGATTATACACGCAAAAATTCATTGAATTAAAGTCTTAGGTATTTTTGTGTAGTAAATTGGGAAATTGTGAAAAATTATTAAATCATCTGTTTGCCATGCCTAAATCCTAATTGTTGAATTTGTTTTTATATGATAATTTGATGTTATTGTTACTTGAAATATTTATGAAATTTTGTGAGTATTGTTCGTTTAATATTTCATGGAAATTTATTCCAATATGAATTTTTCTTGGCAAATAATTAATTAAATGAGCTTAAGAAGAGGTGTTATATACATTGTGTGTTGCCTTGGGCTATTTGTTGTGAAATTAATTGATTTTGTCATATCTTTGGAATTTGATTGTGGCCATTGGGCAAATTATGATATGAATTGATTTTATTATGTTGGTGTGATAATTTTCCGTGTAAATTATTGTATTGTGTGAGTTGTTATTTTGGGGAGATAAGGGTGGCATTTCACCGTTGATATTATGTGGTTATAAGGGTGGCATTTCATTGTTGTGTTTGTTGGCTATTGATATTCTGATGACCCAAAATGTCATCTTTAAATTTAAGATTGTCTGGGCGGAGCGATAAGGGTGGCTATAGGAGTGATAAGGGTGGCAATAGGAGCGATAAGGGTGGCTATTGTCAGGGACGATATGTGATGATGTGGGGTTGTGGTGTTGATAATTTTCATGTGATGTTGTGATTTTCTTGTGTTTATTTTTATACTTTGTGCAACTTGTCTTGTTGTTAGTAAATTAATAATAATCTGATTTATGTTGAAATTGGGAGCCTGTGGCTATTGCCAGGCGGTTTATAAAATGAAATGTGGGCACGAGGTGCCGTGAATTGTGATATGAAATAGGGATATTGGCACGTGAATTATCCGTGCAGTTGTGATATAAAATGTCGGCATGAGGTGCTGTGATGAAATGATAATGATATTTGGCACGTGAATTGTATGTGCAGTTGTGATATGAAATGAGGACACGAGGTGCAGGGGAGATATGATAATTTAATTATGGGCACGATGTGCCGTTAAAATATGAAAATGGACTGAGACCCGTATTTACGAAAAATATGAAAATGGGCTGAGACCCGTATTTTGATGATTTTGAAATGAGGTGTCACATGGTGACTTTTTAATTGATAGAATTATATTCAAAATATTTATTTGGAAGGATTTTACTTAGAAAGTATTATAAAAAATAATTGTATTTTGAAAGATATTTATTTGAGGAAATTGTATTTGAAAAGATTTATTGAAAGAATTATATTTGAAAAATAATTATTTGAGAAAAATTATATTTGAAAGAGAGTTATCTGGAAGAACTATGTGAAAGACATTTATTTGAAGGGCTTGATTTAATTGGGTGTAATTGTGTTTATTAATTGTTGGGGTGATATTAATGGCATTCTTGTTGTCTGTTGTGCATATCACTGGTTGTTTTATCCTGCCTTTATGATTATTTGTTTCCTATTATTTTGTATATTATATTGCATAGGTTATTAGACTAGTGAGTGTCTTGACTGTACCTCGTCTCTACTCTATTGAGGTTAGTCTTGATACTTACTGGGCACCGTTGTGGTGTGCTCACTCTACACTTCTGCACATTTTTGTGCAGAGCCAGGTATTGAAGATAACGGACTTGAGCAGAGTTAAAGCGGGATCGTAAGGATTCAAGGTAGAGCTGCTTGATTGTCGCAGTCCCTTGGAGTCTTTTCATTTCATTGTAGTGTTAATTTGTAATCAAACAGTATTGTATATTCGGTCCTCGTGATCATTCTATGTCTTCAATTAGAGTTCGTGACTCAGTACTACCAGTCTTGGGAGGTTGTATATTGTAATTATTTTCACTGTTAGTTTTGATTATTTATTTAATTCAAAAAAAATGGCTTAAAAAAATGCAATGAAATCAGCTTACCTAATCTTAGAGACTAGGTGCCATCACGACTCTTGTGGTGGGATTTTGGGTCGTGACAGTAGTTCTTCTCTTGGGGTTTCAACTGACGTGAAGCATAAGCAATATCTCTACCCTTCCTGCACCAACACACATCCAATGCCAATCCGTGAAGCATCATAATAGACTGTATAATAACCCGATCCTGAAGGCAAAACCAGAACTGGAACTGTAGTCAAGGCAGCCTTGAGTTTCTTAAGGCTCTCCTCACACTCATCGGACCACCCGAATTGGGCACCCTTCTGCGTAAATCTAGTCAATGGGGCCACTATGGATGAAAACCCCATACAAAACAGCAGCAATACCTAGCCAAACCAAGGAAACTCGATCTCAGTAGCATAAGGCTGTCTGGGCCAACTCTGAACTACCTCAATCTTCTTCCGATCCACCTTAATCCCCTCACTGGACACTACGTGGCCCAAGAATTCCACCGATTCTAGCCAAAACTCGCACTTGGAGAATTTAGCATATAGCTTCTTCTCCCCTAAAGTCTAGAGCACGGTCCTCAAGTACTACTCATGATCCTCCCGGCTGCAAGAATATACCAATTTATTATCAATAAAAACTTTGACGAAGCAATCAAGATATGGCTGGAATACGTTGTTTATCAAGTGCATAAAAACTGCTGGGCCGTTGGTAAGAACAAAAGACATTATTAGAAACTCATAGTGACCATAGCGGGTCCTGAAAGGTATCTTCAAAATATCTGAAGCCCGAATCTTTAACTGATGATATCCTGATCTCAAATCAATCTTAGAGAAAACCTTAGCACCCTGAAGCTTATTAAACAAATCATCATTACGCGAAAGCTGGTACTTCTTTTTAAAGTAACCTTGTTCAACTGCCTGTAGTCAATGCACATCCATATAGAACCATCTTTCTTCTTCACAAATAGTGCTGGTGCACCCCAAAGTGACACACTATGCCTGATGAAACCCTTATCAAGCAACTCTTGAAGCTGTACCTTTAACTCTATTGGTGCCATGTAGTACGATGGAATAGAGATGGGCCAAGTGTCCGACACCAAGTCTGTAACACCCGAAAGTTTTAGAATAATATTTGCATTCTCAATTGACCATCTTTAAAATGAGGATAGATTTTATTTCGCATTTCCTAAATGTGAATTTGATGACATATAAAAATTGCCTATTTTTTATTATGTTAATATGTACAAAGAAGGCATGGTTTTGCTATGTTTAACAGTTAACATCATTTTGATGAATTGTTATGAAATACAATAGATATATATAATTTTTTAGGCAGAAAACCTTCTATAATCTAAAGATATTTAGTAGTTTGGGCAGCCACCTTTTTCATACTTATTCATACTTCATATATATTAATTTTGTGACTTGCTTTTCCATAGCCTCCTCTCATATTTCATTCCTCCATGCCAAAGAAAACCCCAAACCTCTCTCCTTCTTATCACATGATATACTACATGAAAATCATCAGAAATTTTCACTAAACCAACCAGCCAAACTAGTTCCTGGCGAAGCTCAAGTTGCTCTTCTCTTTTGTGGTAAGTTACTAAACCCATTTTTTACACTAGACAACTGTTAGTGTTCATCATATCGCCTTGTATAAAACTTCGTTTGAAGTGAGGCAAACTTTTCTGGAGATCTATTTTATTGCTCTATGACTTTTGAGTATAACTCTTTGTAAAGAACATATATGGGGAAGATTCAAGTCTATGGGGAACCCTAATAAATTTGTTGTTTCCATTTACATCATCAAAACTTAGCCACAACATAAGATAGTGGTACTACCCAGAATTTTTGTTTCAAAAATTTAGGGTCATTTTACCTATATCATGTTTAGTTCGATATGTTGAAATCACTGAACTTATATAGATATTTGATTATGTATTTAGGGTATATATACCCTTGTAATATCTAAGATAAAGTGTAACGACCCGACCGGTTGTTTAGTATAATTGTGACATGTTTCCCCTTTTGATGCTTCACACATGTGTGTTTATGATTTTATGACTTACGGGGTTGATTTGTTTCGTTCCGGAAAGATTTCGAGGTGAATCAGACCCTTTGATTCTTGGCTTAGAAGTCTAAGTTATTTATGTTAACCAATAGTTGACTTTTTGTGAAAATGACCCCAGAACAATATTTTTATGGCTCTGATAGCTTCGTATCGTGATTTTGGACTTGGGCGTATGCCCAGAATCGAATTCGAAAGTCTGTAGGTTGATTTGTGTTATTTTGTTAAAAAATGGCAATTTGAAGATTAGGAGTTTGTCTGTAGGTTCACTTTTAGGTATCGGGTTCGGAATTTAATTTTTTGAACTTGGAATAGGTCCGTTATGCTATTCAAAACTTGTCTGCAAAATTTGGTTTGATTTGGAGTTGAATTGATAGGATTCAAACACTTAGTTGTAATTCTATAAGTTTTTGAAATTTACTTTGAAATTCATGCGTTTGGTATCTGATTCGTAGTTTTAGATGTTATTTTTGTATTTTAATCATGCGAGCGAGTTTGTATGATATTTTTAGACTTGTGTAGATGATTGGTTTGGAGCCCCGAGGGCTCGGATACGCTTCAGACATATTTCAGAATGTTTTGGACTGAAAATAAAATGGCTGGTGTGCGGGTGTTTTGTTATCACAATTGCGAGCACTAGCCTCGCAGTTGAGAAGGTGTCAATGGGTGCTCTGATGTCGCAATTGTGATTCACCCCTTTGTAATTGCTAAGTCAGCAGGCCTGGGTCGCATTTACGACAATTTGTTTGCTATTGTGAGGATGTCCAGCTTCGCAATTGTGAAGCCTCTGTCGCAATTGCGGAATTTGTTGAGGCTGTCAGCGTTTGCAAATGTGATCGCTGGTCCGTAATTGCGAGGGATCGCAATGCGAACCCTGTGTTGCAAATGCGATATCTAGAGTTGGACAAAAGGGTTGGGAGTCGGGATTTTCAACATATTCTCTCATTTTAGAACCCTAATCTCGGTAGGAGGCGACTAGGAGAGGGGATTTTCATCTACAAACTTTGGGTAAGTGATTCTAGTCAATTTCCAACTATATATCATGATTATATCTTAGATTTAACATCAAATTTATGTGAATACAAGAGGAAAAATTGGAAAATTTTGTCAAGTTTTTGAAAAATGAGAAATTGAGTTTTGAGAGTCGATTTGGACTCAGATTTTGAAACTAATCATATATATGGACTCGTGGGTTTAGGGGTAGTCGGAATCTACCCTTGGACCCGGGTATTGACTGGGCAAGCCCCGACTTGACTTTTATTGACTTTTCGAGGAAAGTGTAAGGATCATAGTTTTATCAATTGTAATTGTCTTTCCTTGCATTGTTTGATAATACTAAGTCAATTTTGGTTAGATTTGAGCCGTATGGAGGCGAATATTAGGGGAAAATCTATTACCGAGGGTTGAGTTGGCCTAGTTGAGGTAAATATATTTCCTAACTTTGTGTGTGGGAACTACCCTTTAGGAATTTATTTGTTTGTGCTTATTGTGTTATGTGAAAGCCGTGTACGCAAGGTGACAAGTGGGTACATGGGCTATATTTGGTATTTGACCGGTTTAGGCTATTTAGACTCTTTTCATGCCTTTAATTGAATTGTCATATCATATTTTAATACTCATTTTCAATCTACTCTTAATTGTGTTAGTTTATCCTTACATGCCTTATTTGACTTGTTTAACACTTGTTCTACATCTTGCTTGATACTTTGCTCTTATACTTTATTTGAAGTTATTGCTTTCCTTGTTTCCTTGTTACATCCTTAATTGTTGTATTACTTTAACTTGAAGTCATTATTTCGCAAATTATCTTCTTGTTGAGTTATTAGTATTGAAGTTGGGAATGCAGTTATCACATCGAGGCGAAATTGTTAATTGTTGAGATATCTTCCTTGTTGAGCAATTTACATTCTTTGTTATTATTGATGTTCTTGTACATATTGTGGTTTATCCATGGGCTATGGTTGTGGAAACATTGATATTGTTGATTCTTGGCAAGTTATGGCATATGGGCACTTGTAGTGTGAGTTGTTATTGTAATTTGATATTGATGCGCATGCGGCGGTATAAGAATATGGGTTAATGTCATGACCCAAATTCCATTAAGGCCGTAATGACACCGGACACCACTGTCAGGCAAGCCAACCATAATCATAAATTGGTCTAAAGTGCGTGTACCTTTTTCGGGAAGCATGTTTTCAAAACTATCTAAACGTAAGGCTCACGCGATGATATAAGGAAAGATTGTGATTGAAATTGAGAATGTCAATACGAGGCGGTACCTCGTTTTTGATTCTTGTTGTATACAAGGCGGTACCTCAGTTGTGATTCTTACTGTGCATCTCATGTTGAAAAGAGTTATTGGTGGAATAGTTCTTTTTGCTTTTATCTTCCTTGTCTTATTAGTTTTGGCCCATATTTGACTATGGTGGTTCTCTTTATTTGCTTTCTTCTTGTTAACTCTATGTTTATAATTCTATCATTAGTCTACATTTTTACCTACTTCGTTATCGCTTATTTCTTTACTTTCCATTACTTCTCATTATTATTTTTGTAGTTTTGTTTATTATGTCCTAGTATGTATCTTGACCTGGCCTCGTCACTTGTCTACCGAGGTTAGGCTTGATACTTAATGGGTACCATTGTGGTGTTCTCATACTACGCTTCTGCATATCATTTTTTGAAGATCCAGGAACGTCTGCTCGTGTTGGACGTTAGTGTTTGCTTGTAGTTTCTATCAAGAGACTTCAAGGTATACCTGCTCACCGTCTACAGGCGTCGGAGTCACCTTCCATATCATTTCATTTTTTTTGTTATTTTTATTCCGGCAGTGTTATAGTAGTCTAGATTACTCTATAGAGCTTATGACTCAGTTCCACTGATTTTGGGAGAGTTGTGGTTGAGATTCTATTTTAGAAGTCGATAAGAGTTTATCAGTCTTGCTTTAGTATTTCTGTTAAGTTATTATTACATGTTCGACTTACCTAGTCTTAGAGACTAGGTGCCATCACGACTTTCTAAGGTGGGAAACTGGGGATGTGACAAGTTGGTATCAGAGCTCTAGGTTCATAGGTGTTACGAGTCATAAGCAGGTTTAGTAGAGTCTTGCGGATTGGTACAGAGATGTATTTACTTATCTTCGAGAGGCTACGAAACTGTTAGAAAAACTCCACTTCCTTGATTCCTTATCGTGCAAATTGGTTGACTTCGAAATGTAAATCTTTGACTTTTTATTCTCTCATAGATGGTGAGGACACGCACTGCTGGATCCGACGATCATACACCAGTGCCCCCTGCTAGAGTTGCGAGAGGTCAAGGACGGGGAAGAGGCTGAGGAGGGGCACATGGTGCAGCTAGAGTACCTACCCCGAGCAGCGACAGAGGAGCCACCAGTAGATCCAGTTGGGGGACAAGCACCCAAGGCGTCTGTTGCCACCCCTTTACTTAAGGAAACTCTCGCATAGTTCTTGAGCATGTTCAGTACTCTAGCTTAGGCGGGGTTGATTCCACTTGCACCGTCCACATATCAGGCTGGGGGAGGAGCTCAGACTCCCGCAGCCCATAATCTAGAGCAGGGATTCACATTGATCATGTCCTAGAGGTTATGCCAGCACAACTTGTTGTTCCAGTTTAGCCCGTGGTTAGGGCAGTGGCATCTGAGTAGGAACAACTTAGACTTGACTGGTTCAAGAAGTACCATCATCCTACTTACAGTGGCTTAGCTATAGGGCTTTCTAGAGAAGTGCTACCGTATTCTCCACACCGTGGGTATTGTGGAGACGAGCGAAGTTGCTTTTACTGTATTCCAGCTGTCAGGAGCAGCGTATTAGTGATGGTGGGCTTACGAGGAGGGTAGCCCAACCGATGCAGCTTCACTTACATAGACTCTATTTTTAGAGATGTTCTTGAGATATTTTATTCCCCAGACTCTTCGGGACGCATGGCCCGCAGAGTTTGAGCAGCTGCGCTAGGGTACTATGACAATGTCAGATTATGCTATCAGATTCAGTGATTTGTCCAGACATGCACCTGCCTTGGTTTCTACTATGAGAGAGTGAGTCTGCCGATTCATTGAGGGGCTCAACTATGGTATTAGATTCAGCATGGCTTGAGAGTTGGAGACAGATACCCCATATCAGCAGATGGTGGAGATAGCACGAAGGTTGGAGGGTATGCGGGGCCGTGAGAGAGAGGACAGGGAAGCCAAAAAGCCTCGAGGTACTGGAGGATATAGTGGTGGGCACACTGTAGCTACAACCCATCATGGTAGGGGCTATGTGAGCCGTCCAGTTCATTCAGCACTTCCAGCTTCTAGCGGTGCTACGGCAATTTCCAGGTCTCGGGTTGGTTTGCTCAACCACTTTCTAGTGCACCTCCTACACGGGGTGCCTTCATCGGTAAGTCTAGCCGGCCAGGCCTGAGCCAGTTTCAATAGCCATGTCCACCGAGATCTTGCTTTGAGTGTTGTGATACCCATCATATGGTGAGGGACTGCCCCAGACTCAGGAGGGATGCACCTCTACGGACTACTCAGGTTTAACGGATTTGCCGCTCCACCCGCACATCCAACTAGGGGTGGGGGACAGGCGGGTAGAGGTCGCCCTTGAGGGGGAGGCCAGGCTAAATTCTATGCTTTTTCGGGTAGGACGGAAGCAGTCGCATCAGACGCAGTCATCACAGGCATGGTTCCGATTTGTCATAGAGATACATCAGTCTTATTTAATCTGAGATCCACTTATTCAAATGTGTCATCTTACTTTGCTCCATATTTGGATATATCTTGTGATTCTTTGAGTTCTCCTATTTATGTGTCCACGCCTGTGGGAGATTCTATTATTGTGGACTGTGTGTATCGGTCGTGTTTAGTTGTTATTGGTGATTTTGAAATCAGAGTTGATCTATTATTGCTCAATATGTTAGACTTTGATGTGATCATGGTCATGGACTAATTGTTGCCCTATCATACTATTCTGGATTGTCACGCTAAGACGCTAACATTGGCTATGCCAGGTTTACCCCGATTGGAGTGGAGGGGTACTTTGGATTATGTTCCTAGCATGTTTGTGTCATTTATAAATGATCGGCAGATGGTTGAGAAAGGATGTGATACTTATCTAGCCTTTGTGAGGGATATCAGTGCTGATACTCTTACCGTTGAGTCCGTTACGGTAGTGAGAGATTTCATAGATATATTTCCAGCAGATCTTTCGAGCATGCCGCCTGATAGGGATATCAATTTTGGTATTGAATTGTTGCCGGGCACTCAACCCATTTCTATCCCACCATATCATATGGCCCCAGCGGAGTTGAAACAATTAAAGGAGCAATTGCAAGAGTTGCTTAATAAGGGTTTCATTTGGCCTAGTGTGTCGCCTTGGGTTGCTCCGGTGTTGTTTATGAAAACAAAAGATGGTTCTTTGTGCATGTGTATTGCTTATCGGTAGTTGAAAAAAGTTATAGTGAAGAACAGGTGCCCATTACCACCCATTGATGACTTATTTGATTAGCTACAGGGTGCCAGAGTGTTCTCAAAGATTGATTTGTGGTCAGGGTATCATCAACTGAAGATTTAGGATCTAGATATTCCGAAGACTGCCTTTAAGACTCGGTATGGTCACTACGAGTTCCTTGTGATATCATTTGGGTTGACCAACACCCCATCAGCATTTATGCACTTGATGAATAGTGTATTCCAAACATATCTTGATTCATTCATCATTGTGTTTATTGACGACATCTTGGTGTACTCCCGAAGACGGGAAGATCATGAGCAGCATTTGAGGAACGTGCTCCAGACCTTGAGAGAGAAGAAGTTATATGCAAAATTCTAAAAGTATTAATTCTGGCGTGATTCGATGGCTTTTTGGGTCATGTGGTGTAATTCTGTTTCATAGAGGGTTTCTCATCCATTGCTGCACCTATGACTAGATTGACCCAGAAGGGTGCTCCTTTCAGATGGTTCGAGGAGTGTGAGGCGAGCTTTCAAAAGCTCAAGACTGCTTTGACTACAGCCCCAATGTTGGTGTTGACTACGACTTCAGGGTCTTACACTGTGTATTGTTATGCATCACGTGTTGAGCTTCGCACGGAGACGGTAGGGTGATTGCCTATGTGTCTTGGCAGTTAAAGGTCCATGAGAAGAATTATCAAGTTCACGACTTGGAGTTGGCAGTTATTGTTCATGCATTGAGGATTTGGCGGCACTAACTGTACGGTATCCCTTGTGAGAGGTCTATACCGACCATCGGAGTCTCCAACATCTGTTCAAGAAAAAGGATCTTAATTTGCGGCAACGAAGGTGGTTGGAGTTGCTTAAAGACTAGATATCACTATTCTATATCAGCCGGGGAAGGCCAATGTGGTGGCCGATGCCTTGAGTCGAAACATAGAGAGCTTGGGCAGTTTAGCATATCTACCAGCAGCCGAGAGGCCACTAGCTCTAGATGGTCAGGCCTTGGCCAATTAGTTTGTTAGATTGGATATTTCGGAGCCCAGCCGGGTTCTTACTTGCGTGGTTTCTCGGTCTTCTTTATATGATCCCATCAGTATGATGACCCCCATTTGCTTGTCCTTAAGGATATAGTACAACATGGCAATACGAAGAAGGTTTCTTTATATGATCGCATAAGTATACAAAATTTTCCTATAACAACAGCTACTAATCGAGTATTTAGATGGCTCCTTGCGAGGCCCTATATAGGAGACGGTGTCATTCTCTAGTTTGTTGGTTTGAACCAGGAGAGGTTAGGTTGTTGGGCACAGATTTGGTTCGAGATTGTTTAGAGAAAGTCAAGTTGATTCAGGATCGGCTTCGTACAACCCAGTCTAGACAGTAGAGTTATGTTGATCGGAAGGTTAATGATGTAGCATTTATGGTTGGAGATTGGGTTTTGCTCCGGGTTTCACCCATTAAGGGTGTGATGAGGTTCGGGAAGAAGGGAAAGTTAAGCCCTAGGTATATCAGACCTTTTGAGATCCTTGAGAGGATTGACGAGGTGGCCTACAAGCTTGCATTTCCACCTAGCTTATCTGCAGTTCATCCGGTGTTCCATGTTTCTATGCTCCAGAAGTATTATGGTGATCCGTCTCATGTTTTAGACTTCAGCTCGGTCCAATTGAGCAAGGATTTGACTTATATTGAGGAGCCGATGGCTATCTTGGACAGACATGTCCGAAAGTTGAGATCAAAGAACATTGCTTTGGTGAAGGTTCAATGGGGGGGGGGGGGGGCAACCGGTCGAGGAGGCGACATGGGAGACCGAGCACGACATGCGAGGTTGTTATTCTCATCTATTCATCACTTCAGGGATGCCCTTATGTACGTTTGAGGATGAACGTTTGTTTTAAGAGGGGGAGAATGTAATGACCCGACCGGTTGTTTTGTGTAATTGCGCCCCATTTCCCTTTTTGTTGCTTCATACATGTGTGTTTGTGGTTTTATGACTTACGGGATTGATTGGTTTCGTTCCTAGAAGATTTTGGGTTGAATTGGACCCATTGATTCTTGGCTTGGAAGCCTAAGTTGTTTATGTTGACCAATGGTTAACTTTTGTGAAAACAACTCCGGAATAGTGTTTTTATGGCTCTAATAGCTCCGTATCATGATTTTGGACTTGGGTGCATGATCGAAATCGAATTCGAAAGTCCATAGGTTGATTGGTGTTGTTTTGCCGAAAATTGGCAATTTGAAGTTTAGAAGTTTGACCGTAGCACTTTTAGCTATTGGGTTTGGAGTTTGCTTTTTTGGACTTGGAATAGGTCCGTTATGCTATTTGGAACTTGTTTGAAAAATCTGGTATCACTTGGTATTGAATTGATAGGATTCAGACGCTTAGTTGCTATTCTAAAGTTCTTGAAATTTACTTTGAAATTCATGCATTTTGGTGCCCGATTCATAGTTTTAGATGTTATTTTTGTATTTTGATCGTGCGAGCGAGTTTGTATGATGTTTTTAGACTTGTGTAGGAGCTTGGTTTGGAGCCCCGAGTGCTCGGATAAGATTCAGACATGTTTCAGAATGTTTTGGACTGAAAATTAAATTGTTGGTGTGCTGGTGCTTTGTTATCGCAATTGCGAGCACCAGCCTCGCAATTGCGAAGGTGACAGTGGGTTGTCTGATGTCGCAATTGAGACTCACCCTTCGCAATTGTGAAGTCAGCAGGCCTAGGGCTTGGATCGCATTCTGCAATGATTTGTTCGCTTTTGCGAGCATGTCCATCTTCGCAATTGCGAAGCCTCTGTCTCCATTGCGACATTTGTTGAGGCTGTCAGCATTCACAAATGCGATCCATGGCCCGCAATTGCGAGGGTTCACAAATGCGACATCTGTAGCTGGACAAAAGGGTTGGGAGTTGGGATTTTTCAACATATTCTCTCATTTTAGAACCCTAGACACGATATGAGGCGATTTGGAGAGGGGATTTTCATCTATAATCTTTGGGTAAGTGATTCTAATCAATTTCTAACTATATTTCATGATTATATCTTAGATTTAACATCAAATTTATGTGAATCAAAGAGGAAAAATTGGGAAATGTTGTCAAGTTTTTGAAAAATGAGAAATTGAGTTTTGAGAGTCAATTTGGACTCGGATATTGAAACTAATCATATATAAAGACTCGTGGAGTTATGGGTAGTCGAAATCTACGCTTGGACCCAGGTTTTGACAGGGCAAGCCCTAGGTTGACTTTTGTTGACTTAATTTAAAGATCATAGCTTTATCTATTGTAATTAGTTTTCCTTGCATTGTTTGATAATATTAAGTCAATTTTAGTTAGAGTTGAGCCGTGTGAAGGAAAGTTTAGGGGAAAAGCTATTTCTGAGGGTTGAGTTGGCCTAGTTTAGGTAAGTATCTTGCCTAACTTTGTATGGGTGAACTACCCCTTAGAAATTGGTTTGTTTGTGGTAATTGTGTTATGTGAAAGCCATGTACACAAGGTGACAAGTGGGTACACGGGCTATATTTGGTATTTGACTAGTTTAGGCTATTTAGACTTTTTCTATGCCTTTAATTGAATTTTCATATCATGTTTTAATGCTCATTGTCAATCTACTCTTACTTGTGTTAGTCTATCCTTACATGCATTATTTGACTTATTTAACACTTGTTCTACATCTTGCTTGATACTTTGCTCATATTCTTTATTTGAAGTTATTGCTTTCCTTATTGCCTTGTTATATCCTTAATTGTTGAATTACTTTCACTTGAAGTTGTTATTTCGGAAAATATCTTCTTGTAGAGTTATTGGTGTTGAAGTTGGGAAGGCTGTTATCATATTGAGGTGAAGTTGTTAAGTGTTGAGATATCTTCTTTGTTGAGCAATTTACATTCTTTGTTATTGTAGATATTCTTGTACATATTGTGGTTGAGCCTTGGGCTATGGTTGTGGAAATATTGATATTGTTGATTCTTGGCAAGTTATGGCATATGGACACTTGTAGTACGGGTTGTTATTGTGTTGTGATATTGATGTGCATGCGGCAATATAAGGATATAAGTTAATGTGCATGCGGTAGTATAAGATGGGATTTATGTGCATGTTGCTAATAAGGGAATTACTTGAAGCCACGTGGCGTCATAAGGTGGGCTAAAATGCGTGTAGCTATTTTGAGAAATATATTTTCAAAACTATCTAAATATAAGGCTCACGTGACGATATAAGGAAAGATTGTAATTGAAATTGAGAATGTGAATACGAGGCAGTACCTCATTTGTGATTCTTGTTGTATACGAGGCGGTACCTCGGTTGTGATTCTTGCGGTGCATCTCATGGTGAAAAGAGTTATTGGTAGAATAGTTCTTTTTTGCTTTTATTCTTCCTTGTCTTACCAGTTTTGGCCCGTATTTGACTATTGTGGTTCTCTCTATTTGCTTGCTTCTTGTAACTCTATGCTTACAATTCGGTCATTAGTCTACGTTATTAACCTGCTTCGTTATCGCTTATTTCTCCGCTTTCCATTACTTCTCGTTATTATATTTATAGTTTGGTTTATTATGTTCTAGTAGGTGTCTTGACCTGGCCTCGTCACTACTCTACTGAGGTTAGGCTTGATACTTATTGGGTACCGTTGTGATGTACTTATACTACTCTTCTGCACATCTTTTTGTGAAGATCCAAGTATGTCTGCTCGTGCTGGACGTTAGTGTTTGATTGTTGCTGCTATCCGGAGACTTCAAGGTATACCTGCTCGGCGCCCGCAGGCCTCAAAGTCACCTTCCATATTATTTCATTTTTTTGTTTTTTTTCTTTTTCATACGGTGTTGTAGTAGACATTATAGATTACTCTGTAAAGCTTATGACTAAGTCCCACCGATTTTGGGTGCGTTGTGGGAGATATTCTACTTTGGAAGTTGATAAGAGTTTATCTGTCTTGCTTTAGTAATTCTGTTTGATTATTTTTGTTAAGTTATTATTACATGTTCGGCTTGCCTAGTCTTAGAGATTAGGTATCATCACGATATCCTAAGGTGGGAAACTGGTGTCGTGACATGAAGTGGGCAGATTTGGTTGGTCTATGGCGTAGATGATTTGAACGTCCTCAAGTTGTGGTAGAACTATTTCGTGGTAAAACACCAAGGTTTGTTTATAAACTTGATCTTTAAATCTCTGTACTTGATGGATATTTGGAAATAACTTTAACTTTTGCTTCCTTTCTCTTCACTTTATATCGTTGTATTGGTATTATCTCAATATTGTGAGATATTCGCTAAATCGCCCACTCGTACGGATCGCTTGATCATTTTGCATTCTTGTTGGGACTTTGTCCTTCTTGTGGCAGTGAATTTATCACTCATATCGGCATGCCTCTTGATTCGGATCTTTTGCCATCTTGACTTTGGATTTGTGGTTCGTCTTAAATTATGGAACTTACATGTTAAGTACGAACTAGAAAGCCATTTTTAATATGGTTATTGATTCTCTTGACTATTGGACTTCGACCCTACTTGATTTGGGACTGTGATCCATCTTGATAACTGATTATGCTTATTGTGATGGCATGACGTACATATTGGGCGAAAATGGATATTTGGCAAACTCGCTTGGATTGATGTTATACACTTTCTTGACACTTGAATCTTGAACATTGATATTAATATTTGGAAACATTTCAAGGTTTGATATTCGATACCTTTGGTATATTTGCTTACTTGCTTTAAAAATTATATTTTATTTGAACTACCTATGATTGAAAAAGAGGAATTGGAGAATCTAATGGATCCAAGACTAAAGTTTATACGCCACTAAGCTTTATGCTTAGCGATAGTTGTTTTCTATCGTAGGTAATATGCGAGAAGAGATTTAAGAGGGCCTTTTGGAGTAGACTTTTCTGGATCTTTTGTGGAGATCACATTTGCTTATGCACCTAGGTTTTGTATAGTTTTGGGACTTGTACATGTTCTATATGTCACACTTATGTATGTAATTTTGGAGGCTTGTTGGATCTCATGATCATAAGCTTATAACTTGAATTTGGTGACTTGTTTTGCTGTTTTGGGGTGTGTTAATAACCCAAGTCTTGTAATATGCTAAATTTATACTTTGTCTTGTAAATATTTACAAAGGAGAAGACTAGTTTTCCTTTTATACTCGCTAGTTTGAAATTCATGTATAATATGAACATGTAGTGATGTTGAACGAAAAGTACAATTTTGTTAAGAAGTTGCTTTAATGTGTTGATTATTCAATAAGGGTTGTATCACATTACCTTGATACTTTGATATTATATTTCATTTAAGAAATTTTACAAAGTGTATTTTCAAAAACAAAATATTGCACTTTGAACCTTTATCGAATGAACCTATTTCCGCTACTAAATTGTTATGAATGTCTTTTTAAATTAATATCTTCTGAACGTTGTAAGTAGTAAATTGGTTTTGTTTCGTAAGTAGCACCCTCCTAAAGTGGTTGCTACAAGTTTTGGTATCAGAGCTTTAGGTTTGTATTTTAGGACAATTGTTGTGACTTGTTAGTGTACTTGTTTCTTTTTAACATGCTTCATTGCATGTATTGTACATATGCATCATGTACATGTCCCTAATACAATGTGATCTCCTTTATGTAATAATTAAGTTACGGCCTCTTCTTCTAATAGACGTATGGAAGCCGCTCGTGAGGGTTCAGATAACTCTTATTCCCAACATCATTTACAAGAAGAGGTTGGAGAACATTCTTATCTTAATTTTCCCCATACTAGTGGATATGAAGTGGGAAATAATCAGGATGCAAGAGTTGGGCCACATCCTCATATGAGTCATAGTACTCATGTTGTTGATTCTACTTTTCAGCAAATGGCTGATTTCTTTTGTCACTTGGCTAGAACAATGTCCGACTCTAATGAAATAAGCTTTGAGAAAATGAGAAAAATGGGTGGAGTTGAGTTTGAAGGCACTGTTGATCCTATTGATGCTGAACAATGGCTTGAGTGCATATAGAGAGTATTGGAGCAATTAGAGTGTTCGGAAGCTGCCAAATTTAAGTATGCCATCTCACTGTTACAAAGGGATGCTTATGACTGGTGGGCAAGTGTACCAAATGCCAAAGCAAAAACTCAGCTGCTTACTTGGGATGATTTTGTTAAAGAATTCCGAATGAAGTATGTCCCACCTGCTTACCATGATGCGGAGAAAAAGGAGTTTCTGGATGTAAAGCAAAGGGGTAATGTTTATTGCTGAATATCAACAAAAGTTTCTCAGGCTTTCTCATTATGGTGGAGGTATTATTGATGATGAAAAAGAAAAGCGCAGGAGATCCAGAGATGGTTTGAATGATTCTATCCGAAAGTCTGTGACGGTCCTGCAACATGAAATGTTTTCCAAACTAGTTATAATTTCTCTTACTTGGTAAAGAATTGACAAGGAACAAGATAGTAGAAATGAAAACAGGTTCAGAAAAGCTAATTCACATTATGGTGGTCCATCCAAATGGGGAAAGTTTTACAATTCAAAGGTTGGTAGTGTTCCTAGGTCAGCTCAACATAATCAAAATAGATGAAATATTTCTACTAGTTGCACTCCAAATTTTGGCCAAGTCAAGACTCGTATACCCACGCGTGCACAATGTAGGAAGAATCACTATGGTACTTGCAGGAAAGCTTCTGTTGCTTGTTTTAATTATGGGAGCTTCGATCACAAAGTGAAGGATTGCCCTAATCCTAATCCTATTTCTTCTCCGCATACTGAAGGTTCAGTTCAGAAACCTACTAGCGCTCCTTCTCAAGAGAATATAGGTGCAAGATCGAGAAACACCCAAACCAAAGGTGCATGTGGAGCTAATCAAGCTAGTTGGTCAAGATCTACAACACGAGCTTATGCTATGAGACAGAGGGATGACCAAGATGGGGCATACATGGTTGTTGGTAAATTTTACTTATTTGGCCTATGTGTTGTTACACTATTTGATCCTGGTTCTACACATTCCTATGTTTTCTAATAACTTATTTTTCTTGAAAATGTGAAATCTGTTAGATTTGATTGTGGTGTGCTTGTCAAAAGTCCTTTGGGTCATCAGTTTGTTTGTAATCAGATCTATCGAGGTTGTCCCTTCGTGATTCAAAATCTAGTCTTCCCTGTTGATTTGATTGAAATGCCTTTTCAAGACTATGATGTCATCATCGGTATGGATTGGCTTCATAGATACCATGCAGTAGTTGATTGTAGGTCAAAACGTGTGACCTTTAAAGCTCCTACATTTTCACACATTGTTATTCAACGTGAAAGATCATTGACATCTAATATTATCTCTGCGGTTGTGGAAAGAAGGATAATTAGTTAGGGTTGTGAAGCTTATCTTACTCATGTAGTTTATACATACCTAGAAAGTCCAAGCCATAAAGATATGCCAGTTGTATGTGAATTTCCTGATATTTTCCCTGAAAATCTTTCTGGGTTGCCCTCGGAAAGGGAAATTGAATTTCCTATAGAGTTTATTCCTGGAACTACTCCTATTTCTATAACTCCTTACCGAAAGGCTCCAGTGGAATTGAAGGAGTTGAAAATTTAATTGCAAGAACTTCTTGAGAAGGGTTTTATTCGCCCAAGTGTTTCTCCTTGGTGAGCTCCTGTTTTATTTGTGAAAAAGAAAGATGGAACTTTTTGGCTTTGTTTTGATTATCGGCAACTGAACAAGGTAATAATTAAGAATAGATATCCATTGCCTGGGATCGATGATTTATTTGACCAGCTAAAGGGTGCTAGGTTGTTCTCAAATTTGACTTTAGGTCTGGGTATTACCAAGTGCGAGTAAGTGAGCAAAATGTTCCTGAAGCTGCTTTTAGGACTCAGTATGGTCATTATGAATTTTTGATGATGCCATTTGGGTTAACAGATGCATTTGCGGTGTTCATGGATCTAATGAATCGTGTATTCAAGCCTTATCTTGATCAGTTTGTGGTGATATTTATTGATGATATTTTAATAAATTCCAAGAATAGTGAAGATCATGATAAACATCTCCGAATTGTTTTGCAAATTTTGGAGGAGAAAAAGCTCTATGCGAAGCTTTCCAAATGTGAATTTTGTCTTAGTAAAGTGGCTTTTCTGGGGCATGTTGTGTCAGCAGAAGGTGTGAAGTTGATCATGGTAAGATTCAAGCTATTGTTGAATGGAAACCGCCTAAAAGTCCAACTGAAATACGAAGTTTCTTGGGCTTAGCGGGATATGATAGAAGGTTTGTCAACGGATTCTCCATTATATCCTATCCTTTGACACAACTTTTGAAGAAGGACGTCAAGTTTGCGTGGGATGACAAATACCAAGAGAGCTTTGAAAAGCTCAAATATTTATTGACTAAAGCTCATATACTTACTCTACCAATTGAAGGAAAAGAGTATGTGATATATAGTGATGCTTCTCATTATGGTTTGGGTTGTATTCTTATGCAAGAAGGGAAAGTGGTTGCATATGCCTCTCGAAAATGGAAACCACATGAGTTGAATTATCCAACTCGTGACCTTGAGCTTGCAGCCAAAGTGTTTGTATTGAAAATTTGTAGACATTACTTGTATGGCGAAAAGTGTCATATTTTCACAGATCACGCGAGTTTGAAGTACTTGGGTACGTAGAAATAGTTGAATTTGAGGCAGCGTAAATGGCTATAACTTATCAAGGATTATGACTGCACAATTGACTATCATCTAGGTAAAGCCAATGTGGTTACCGATACTCTAAGTCGCAAATCCTTTGCTGGTTTATCTCTAAGTCCTTTGCCTTTGTATCTTGAATTGAGAGAAATGAATGCTTGTCTTGCATTTAAAGTTGATGGTTCTATTATTGCTAGTTTGCAAGTCAAGCCAGTTCTACTTGAACATGTAAAAGAAGCACAAAAGTTGGATGAGAAGCTTGCAAAACTGCTCAAAGAAGTTCAAAATGGAGAAAAACTTGATTTTAAATTGAGGGAGGATGGTGTCCTATTTTTTCAAAAATAGGTTATATGTTCCTAAAGTTGACAAATTAAGGAAAGAGATTCTAAATGAAGCACATACTTCACCATATGCAATTCATCTCGGAGGCACTAAAATGTACCAAACCATCCAAGAACACTACTGGTGGAATGGTACGGAGAAAGACATTGTAGAGTTTATCTCTAAATGCTTGATTTGTCAAAAAGTAAAGGCTGAGCATTAAGTCCCGACTGGTTTGCTATAACCCTTGTCGATACTAGAGTGGAAATGGGCGAGAATAACAATGGACTTTGTTTCTGGGCTTCCACTCACTCAAAGATCTCATGATGCAATTTGGGTTATAGTTGATAGGCTAACCAAGAGTGCTCATTTCTTGGCAACCAAAATGGACTAATCACTTGAACGTTTAGAAGAATTGTACATTAACGAGATTGTGAGGTTGCATGGGATCCTTGTTTCTATTGTATCTGACCGGGACTCGAGGTTTACATCAAGATTTTGGACTAGCTTGCAAGAAGCTTAGGGTACCAAGTTTAATTTTAGTACTTCTTTCCATCCTTAGACAGATGACCAGTCTGAGAGGGTAATACAAAACTTGGAAGATATGCTTTGAGCCTGTATTATTGAGTTTGAAGGTAGTTGGGACAAACACTTAGCCTTGATAGAATTTGCTTACAATAATAGCTACCAATCAAGTATAGGCATGCCTCCTTATGAAGCTTTATATGGGAGAAAATGTAGAATTCCTCTTTGTTGGAACGAGGTTGGCGAAAGGAAATTGGTAGGTTCTAAGATTGTTCAACAAACTGAAGATAAGGTAAAAATCATCAAGGATCGCTTAAAAATGATTCAGATAGACAAATGTCTTATGCTGATCCAAAGAGGCGTGAAATTGAGTATCAAGCGGGCGATAAGGTATTTTTAAAGGTTTCTCCATGGAAGAAGAATATGATATTTGGTCAAAAAGGTAAACTTCGTCCTTGATTTATTGGACCTTATGAAGTGCTTGAGAGAGTTGGCCCAGTTGCTTATAAACTAGCTATTCCACCTGATTTAGAAAAGATCCATAACATCTTCCATGATTCTATGCTTAAGAGATACCGCTCAGATCCATCTCATGTTCTTCATGTTGAATCTACTGAGGTCAATCCTGATTTGACATGTGAAGAAGAACCTATTCAAATCTTAGCGCGTAATATAAAAGAGCTTAGAAATAGGATAATCCCCTTAGTGAAAGTCCTTTGGAGAAGTCATTATCGCAAGGAATCTACTTGAGAGCGAGAAGACGATATGCGAGTTCGATATCCACATTTGTTTCGGGACTAGTATAGGGTAAATTTTGGGATGAAATTTATTTAAGGGGGAGAAAGTTGTAACACCCCAAAGTTTTAGACTAATATTTGCATTCTTAATTGACCATATTTATAATGAGGATAGATTTTACTTCGTAGATTTTACTTCGCACTTCCTAAACGTGAATTTGACGATATATGAAAATTACCTACTTTAGATTGTGTTAATATGTACAAAGAAGTCATGGAATTGCTATGCTTAACACTTAACATCATTTTGATGCATTGTTATGAAATACAATAGATATATATAATGTTTTGCATAGAAAACCTTCTATAATCTAAAGATATTTAGTAGTTTGGGAAGCCACCTTTTTCATACTTATCCAAAGTTCATATATATTACTTTTGTGACTTGCTTTTCTATAACCTCCTCTCATATTTCATTCCTTCATGCCAAAGAATATCCCAACCCTCTCTCCTTATTATCACATGAAATACTACATGAAAACCATCATAATTTTACACTAAACCAACCAGCCAAACTAGTTCTTGGCGAAGCTCAAGTTGCTCCTCTCTTTTGTGGTAAGTTACTAAACCCGTTTTTACACGAGATAACTATTAGTTTTCTTTATCATACCTCCTTGTATAAAACTTCATTTGAAGTGAGCCAAACCTTTTCGGAAATATATTTCGTAGCTCTATAACTTTTGTTCAGGCACCAAAACCTAGTTTTGCTTGTATTTATCCGAAAAGTGGTGATAAAGTATAGTGCATGTGTTGCCCAAATTCTCTGTTTTACAAACCCTCCATGTACTACTGTTAGTATTTTGAGCATAACTCTTTGTAAAAACGGATATGGGGCTGATTCAAGACTATTTGGAACACTAACACATATATATACAACTTTCATAAAGACCATGAAGTCCAGTGTTTCCTTTTACATATTCAAAACATAGCTACAACACGAATTTCTGTTTCAAATATTTAGGGTGGTTTTACCGATATCATGTTTAGTTTGATATGTTGAAATCACTGAACTTATATAGTTATTTGATTATGTATTTAGGGTATATATACCCTTGTAAAATCTAAGTTAAAGTGTTTGAGGTAGTGATCGGAGTTGATTGGTCTATGACGTAGATGATCGAACATCCTCAAGTTGCGGTTGAACTATTTCTTGGTAAAACACTAAGGTTTGTGTATAAACTTGATCTTGAAAATCTCTGTACTTTTTGGATATCTGGAAATAAATTTAAATCTTGCTTCCTTTCTCTTCACTTTATATCGTTGTATTGGCATTATCTCAATATTGTGAGATATTCGCTAAATCTACCACTCGTACGGATTGCTTGATCATTTTGCATTCTTGTTGGGACTTTGTCCTTTTTGTGGCAGTGAATTTATCACTCATCTCGGCATGCCTCTTGATTTGGGTCATTTGCTATCTCGACTTTGGATTTGTAGTTCGTCTTAAATTATGGAACTTGTCCGTATTTAGTATGAACTAGAAAACTATTTTTAATATGGTTCTTGATTCTCTTGACTATTGGGTTTCGACCCTACTTTATTTGGGGCTTTGGTCCATCTTGATATCTGATTATTCTTAGTGTGATGGCATGACGTACATATTGGGCAAAAATAGATATTTGGCAAACTCTCTCTGATTGATGTTATACGCTTTCTTGACACTTGAATCATGAACATTGATATTGATATTTAGAAACACTTCAAGGTTTGATATTCGATACCTTTGGTATATTTTATTAATTTCTTTAAAAATTATGTTTCATTTGAGCTACCTATGACAGAAAAAGGGGAATTAGAGAATATAATGGCTCCAAGACTAAAGTTTATATGCCACTAAGCTTTATGATTAGCGATATTTGTTTTCTATCGTAGGTAATATACGAGAAGAGATTTGAAGAGGGCCTTTTCTATCGTAGGGAAGATGCTAAGTCAAGCACTTAGAAAGATTTTGAGAAAATATTTATAACTAAATGCGAAATTATAAACTAACCTAGAAAGCAAGTAAAATGATCAATGGCTACAAGCATGGATATAAAGAAAATTACACTCAAGTAACGATCCAATATATTTCAAAATTTTATAAATATGAGCGAGTTTATGTTAATTAGCCTCGGGTAATAATTCTATATTAGCTTCTATCGAAGACTAACAAGACTTCCTAATTGAATTATTCCTAAAATAAGTAAGAGATTAAGCACACCCGAATATGGCCACAAGTTCTTATTAATTAATCTTTTCCAACCCCAAATTATCTTTTCCAAAATTAATTCGAAGTTAACGGGCGAGTCCTAGGGTTAGCTAATCCGTTTGGAAACATTAAAGAACAAGAATAATTAAAGAAACAATAACTCACTTTATAATAAATAAAAATCGTTCAATACATAAGCAAAATAACATATTTAATCCATACTTTAAATATGAATTAAATAAGATTAAAGTGTTGGAAAAAATATTATACACTTAGATATACAATACAAAGCAAGAAAATGAAGAAATGAATATAAATGGGTAAGAAATTCTCAACCAAAATCTTCCAATCTTCAAGACCCAAGTGTGTGTGCAAGAACCCTAGCTCCCAAACTTGTCTTCTCTAGTCAAGAGACTGAAACATAAGCCAAAGATGTGTTTCCAATAAGCTAGGTAGTGTATTTGTGGGTTTGAAATCAAAAAATATAAAATTACATAAGTGTCCAGAACAGAAGCGTGATCATTGCATTTATGAAGGAAAGTTCGCATTTGCGAACCATTGCTTTTCTGTTCATAATCGCATTTGCGATGGAGGACTTCGCATTTGTGAAGGTTTACTGTCTTGTTTGACTTCACATTTGCGTACCTTATTTCGCATTTGCGAACGTTGTTTTGCTCAGTTAGATTCGCAATTGCGATTCACATGTTCACATTGACTTTCTTGGTTGACTTCGCAATTGCGAGCTACTGCTCGCATTTGCGACCCCTGAGGCCAATTTCCAGATTTATGTTTGTGAGCCCCTTTTTGACTTGTTTTCTCTTGGTTTCTTTCCGATCACTTCTAAATCACATAAAACCTGTACAATAGAAGTAAACAACATTAAACACACTATTTTATCAATCACACCTAGCAAAAATCTAAGATTAAAGACGAGATAAGTTGGTAAATTACCAACTTATCAAACCCCCAAACTTAAACTATTGCTTGTCCTCAAGCAATCAAAGCAAATCTCCTTCCATGTAATCAACTCAATAGTGCATCAATATCATACCAAGTCAAAAGGTCTACTTTAAGTACAAACACATGACTTTGATTGGTGCCAACAATTAATCCAAAGCATATGAAACACCAAAAACTTCTCATAAATCTCATTACAATTCACGTGGTCAAACACTATGTTAATCAAAGTAGCAATCAAGTCATGACACTAAAGCTTCAAAATTTGCCTCTTTATCATAAATAACTTTCCCTTGTTCATTTCTCCCAACTGAAAATGGGATTAAATTCACAACTCAAATATCATGTGCCCTCACACTTAATAGAGAATACCACACTCATAAATTGTAATTTAAAACATAAATGGAATATCAAATGGAAAGAATTAACTATCTCTCACAAAGATGTTCAAATACACACAAGTAGTACCATAGGCTTGCCCTTCATTTATTTCTCCACTAATGTAGACCAACTTGGTTCAAAATCTATTAGGACTTAAAGGGTTGTAGTTTAGGCTTTTGGTTAAGGTAAGGCACAATTTTGGTTAGAGTGACTCAAAACCTCCCTAGTTACAGTATTATGCCGTTCAACCCACTTGGCCTTCGCCTCCTTTAGGCCCTCATGTAATTGAGAGACTTCTTGACTGTGGGACATCCTTTCTTGCTCAGATTGCTCCAGTCAGGCTTCGAGTTCGCCCATTTGACCAACTTTTGCTTCCAAAACTTGGAGGTGCTCGGCAAGCTGATTTCGTTCAGCAACAAGTTGCTTTCGTATCGTAGTAAGCTCTTCCTTGTCCAAAATTAACTTTTGCAGGTCCTCAGAAGCAAGGAGGTTAGTCTAAAAAGGTTAAATTTGAGGTTACAATGGCAATGTTTAGTAAGGAAAAAAGAAAATAGAAAAAGATTAAATTAATACTTGGGATGAACAGTGCATGCTATTGTTGATCAGACATTCAGTAGAAAGATTGACCATCTTTCTACAGTCTTTGTCTGTGGCCAAAGGTTTCAGGTAATTAGCAACCTCCATCGGCATGGAGAGTATGTGACACTCATTCGAAACCATGAGAATGAAACTCCATTTTCCACTAGGGTTTTGAGTGGGTGCCGATTAAGTGTTCCCTAAATTCCCGTGATCGGATGATTATGGGGAAGGAACATTTTCTCTCTGTTCGGTTGGGGCAGGTGGAGAGGAAGCAGTCGGTGTAGGAGATGTTGCGATTGCAGTTGGTGCAAAAGTTGATGGCAGGAGAATGTCAGTGGTAGTACTCCTCTAAACGAAAGCGTCGATAGGAGCCCAAAAACGAGACTCAACATTTTCAATTATTTCCATTTCCGTGAAGAGTCCTTGAACTTCTCCCGATTGTGTTGTTTGGAGTTCACCCATGTGAGAATCCAATTGAGTTGATGAAGATCTTTTTCTTCTTTGAAGAGGAACCGCTTCATCATCAGTTTCCTCGTCATCTTGTACCACTATGGCTGGTCCAACGAGAGCTTCTTTTGGTGAAGTTTTCTCCCGAATCCCACCCGTAGAGGTACGCTTCCTCTTTGTTTTCTTGTCCTTGGGTTGGGGACTTCGGGATGAGGCGCCTTCACCGGAATAAATAACAGCTTCACGAGCCTTCTTCATGTTAAGGACATCTTGTAATTGTTGATTGACTTCCTCTGGGTCATCGCAAACCTCAATAGCAGGGCAAATAGAAGACCCTTTCGGAAGGCCTATGTATTACGAAAAAGAGTTAGTAAGTTGATTCTAAGTCATGTTGAAAGTTGAAAAGGAAAAAAGGAAGATGTTACAGTGGTTTTTGCCTTTCCAATTGAATATGGGGACAATCTCTTTCCACCTACAAAAGTCCAGTGTGGAAATATCTAGAATATTTTTTATTCGTTGGGTCAGGTTCTTAACCGATGGTGGTTATCAATGAGTAGCTGGAATAGAGAAAATAAAAGTTATCAAAGAAAGAAATTCCTTTTAAACGAGATAAAGAAAGGGTATCCGAAGACTAATTACGAGTAAAATTCCAAGATTCAAGAATGGAAGGGGTTGTTGCCGGGAGAATGTCCCTGGTAGCAATAACAACGAACCATTTCATCCATCTACAATTGTTATGATCATCAACGCTGCTAAAGAGGGCATGGTGGCTGCGTTTGCTGAGTTTAAGCACTCCCTCATAGAAGTTCTTAGGGGAGTAGAGATTGATCAAGTGTGTGAGAGTGAGGGTTTCTCCGGCCTCTGAGCACAATATTCGAAGGCAGGCCACCGTATGCCATATTGATGGACTCACCTAAGCCAAGTAAATTTGGTAGCAATGACAAAATTATAAAATTATAGGGTTAATTTCTTTACCCAATTTAAAAGTAAAAGGGTATGTATAAACGTACATGAACCTTGGCTTGTTAAAGGTGAATCTTTGCACCTCATTGGGGACAAAGATTTTGATGTTATTCCAATAACGATCTTCCTTTATAACGGGAATGTTACACCCCGTAGTATTACGTCGATGTTACACTCTGCAGTATTACGATGATGTTACACCCGTAGTATTGTATGTTGGATTTGTCGTTAGATAATTAACATCAGTTCATGGACAAAATTATTTTGAGGTTGTAAGTATTATGCTGTTTCAAATACGTGATAAGTAAATTCGTAAAGGTGAGAGGGTAAGCAAATCGAAGAAAATGAGTTTCGTCGAAGTTTGACATTTTGAGATAAAATACGGTCCAAGCTACAATACCCTATATTTATGGACTAGCACTATACCACATGACCATGATAGTAAGGTTTATAAAGTAGGTTAAAAGTGATTAGTATATTAAGTAAATTAGGATATTACCTAATTATGTTGGTAAGGGGTTAATTATTGATTTTAGTGCGAAGTTAACAAATTAATTAGAAATTGGTGGATAAGTATTTGGTGGAAACATCACCCCCACATGGAAGAAAGGGGTTATATTTGCTAAGACCAAAGAGTGACTCTTGACTTATGTGGCTAGGTGGCATATTTAGGGGATTTGTGGCAAAATTAATCCTTATCAAATGGGACCCACAACCTACAAGGATAAGATATCTTCCTACATCATTAAAGTGTGATGTTATGGTTTCTAAGTAACGGATGGAGACACAAAAGAATTCATACGAAACTACTTAATGCTATAGCAACGTGAGTTGCAATTCTAAAGGAGTACGGTACAATCTTTCTCAAGAATATCATACAGATTGTTCCCACTATCGATCCGCCGTTACGTGTTTTATTGCAAAAGACATGGGTTAGAAGGATTGTTAAGAGAATAGGCTCAGATATGTTAAGGCTATCCCTTCTTTCATTTTGGCATGAGACCTATGATACAAATGAAACGAGCAAACACACAACTTTCATAAATGCCTCTATTCATAGAAGCACTAGGAGTGCCTATGTTCTTGATTCACCATGTGTCTTATTATTATATCTTCTGTTCATAGGTCTCAGAAAAATATGTAGTTGATAAAATTTATCCGAAGGCATATTGATCTTATGACATATCGAGAAATCTTATTAACTTACTTCTTATGCATTGCATTTATTTATACATGTACATTGGCCCATGACCATATGGCTATATATATATATATATATATATATATATATATATATATATATATATGTATATGGGGTATGAGGTATGAGGAAAGGTTACGATGTTATATATGCACCACCACCTGATCAGCTAGTATACGTTGATGATTTCTCCCACAGTGGCCGATATGATATGATGGGATGCCCTCAGAGGCTTGATGATATTATGTACGCATATACCTATGCATCATATGACATTTATACGCATATACATGACTTTATAAATATTAAATGATTCATAGAGCTATTCAAACTTACATGTTGAGTCTTTTACTCCATGTTTCTCTCATGTCTTTTATTTACTGATTTTCATTCCTTACATACTCGGTACATTATTTGTACTGATGTCCCTTTTGCCTGGGGATACAGCGTTTCATGCCCGCAGGTCCTGATAGAAAGGTTGACAGTCCTCTTAGTATACTATCAGCTCAACAGAAGGTGTTGGTGCACTCCACTAGCTCTGGAGTTGCCTATTTGGTCAGTATGCTTTTAACATGTAGTGATCGGTATGGCGGGCCCCTGTCCCAATCTTTATGACGTTTATGTACTCTTAGAGGCTTGTAGACATATGTCATGTATATGGATACTTGTATGGCCTTGTCGGCCTATGTTTTGAGTTTACAAATGATCATGTCGGCCATATAGGCTCGTATGTCACATGTATAAGTTTCTATATCATGTTGGGTCGTCTTATGTCCACGATTCCCTCGTGTTTTATTCTAGTTATCTCATGACAGCCTTTCTGGCTCATTTACTTATGATAGTATGATACGAAAGATATATTACGTTGGTACTTGGTTGAGTAAGGCAGTGGGTGCCCGTCGCCGCCCATCGGTTTGGGTCGTGACAAAAGTGGTATCAGAGCAGTTCTGTCTTAGGGAGTCTACATGTCATGTCTAGTAGAGTCTTGTTTATGGGTGTTTTGTGCACCACACTTATAAGTAGGAGGCTACAAGGCATTTAGGACTGTCACTCTTTCTTCTTACTCTAGATCATGTGGTAGAGCTCACTTGTAAGAATTCAAACTCCTAAATTCTATTTTATTCGTTATAAGACGATACCTACATCCAAAAGACAGTTGGTAAGAGATTGCATGTGGTTGTGAAAGAGTTGAGTTAGAGGAACTCTATTTCACATCATTCTTATGATGGATAAATGTGAGGTCTTCAGCAGATCATGTGTGTACTAAGATGTGTAAGCTTCTTGATAAGGAGCCTTAAGGAAAGAATATCTATACACCCATATGGTGAAAAGCAATGAGAGATTCAGAAGGTAGATACAAGTTTTAACAAGTAAAAGAAGCAAAGTGAAGAAGGGTACGAGGCACCCAGTTAATGAAGACTATCAATATTTACAATTCAGGCAGAGATATATAAGCATTTTGAGTTACCTTCAACAGTAATAGATGTATGTACAATCGGCCACACCCATCTCAGTTATGCCCTATGAGAGTTAACAGATATAGTTTAAGAGAAGGAAGATATATCAGGATCCGGCTGGGGTTAGAGTGACCCAAAATGGTGGATGGATTGTTTGCGTTAGTTAATATTTTCGAATAATATTGCAAATATGCTAATAGATCTCCTTGTGAGACACACAGATGATGCACTCTAGAATAATACAGCTAGATATGAATACTAGAATGTTCAAAAAATTCAGAAAATAGGCATTGGAAATCCTAGAAGGCATAAATATTTACCTTGGTATGGCTCCCGTCCCCAGTAAAGAGAGAATGTTAGGCGTCCCGAAGAGCTAGTGAGATGAAGCAAGGGGAGTTAAAAGTGAAAGAACGTTTTGTTGAAGTTTTCAACATAAAGTGATAGGTATAAATATTAGCAAGAGAATAAGAAGAGAGTAAATCAAGTATTATGAGTAAGCTCTGATATATGGGCGATAAAGGTAAATCAAAATATGACACGAAGACAGAGTCTATAGTTAAGTGAAGGAAAGACAAGAGGAGCCATGCCTTGAAACAATAAAAGAGTATAAGCCATAAAGTCATATCCTCATTTCAAGAAATAAGTTAGTGATTCCAACGTGATTACCAGAAGGAAAAATTAGACCCCATAGTAAAAGAAATCAGTATGGGCTAGAGAACAAGATAAGCTGAACATGAATTAGGGACCGAATGATTTGATAATAGTCGGCATCATGAGAATTTGAGAGATCGCGTCCCGGTGATAATAGAATGGACGACAGAAGAATAACCTTTAAAGGTCATTCAGGAAGACGCTTCCCTAAAGTAAGCAATGTGAGCAAAGTTAAGCTTAAGAGACTATGTGTGCCAGTTACACTAGGTGTCACCCTCGTGAGTAAAGAATTTTGTTATCCTTGGTACAAAAGGATTACCACAAGGCAAGTAAGGGTCATCGATGATGTGAAAAGACGCCAAAGATGAAGAGGTAAAACATCTATAGGTAGATCGTCGTAGCACTAAATCTTAGTATTCCCCTAAAGAGGGGAATACAGAGTGATGTGGCATAAAGTCAGAATTAAGTGGTTCTAGTAACTATGGAATGGTAAAGGAAGAATGCGATAAAAATGAGAAAGGGATGAGATTGCACTTATTCAAATCCTACAGATATGCTACGATTCCAGAACATTATGCAAAAATGACGTCAAGAAGAGGAAGTAAGGGTTCCTACCCTAGATATTATTGATAAATAAGAGAGCTTCAAGTCGTGGATATGAATTATACCTATATGGAAAGGGGGTTATGAAAGAGATAGAAGATACGATGTGAGATTTTAAGGTAAGTACGGTAAAGGTGAACAACGTACGGGATAATCAGGTGCAGAAGGTTATGAATAATCCATACTTCAAATAGAGGGCTAGAAGTGTTGGGATTCAGTATCTAGGAATGATAGCAGTGTCCCTCGTGGCATATCTTCCAGCCTATAGTTTCTAGGTACCGAGAGGTCTAGTTAAGAGAGTAAAGAAGAGTTAGAGACGATATGATGTCTCACTTGATGTTCCAGAATAACATAAGAAAATCTTTGGTGCAAGCAAGTTGAAGGAAGGTTGTAAGTAGTATAAATAGATACGTGTAGGTCACAAGCTAAAGTATGGTAGAGCGACAAGATTTTAGGAAGACATGAGTAAGGATAAGAAAAGGTGAGTGAGAGGGTCACGAGAATCAATGAGTCCTCGGGATTAAGCCCATGAAAATAAGAGAGCTGATGGTTTCTCTAAGTTATAGAAAGCTCAGTATAGCCTGAATGAACTCAAAGAAGTCTAGGACTAGTAGCATTTAGAAGAGATGGAATGCTTCCATGGTAGTAAAATAAAGGTGTAATTGTGATAGATAAAGGATGACGTTTGGGCCTTCGATTGAGTAATGATTTGAAGAAAAAAAGGGATTTCGTGGATGGCACGGGATTAGAATACACCCATATAAGATGAATCATGTTGGGATGCTATGAACTACGGTTATTAGTATAGTATCGCCCCTAGGTGGATTAGGCAAGTCACTTCAGATATTTCCCGATGAGACGTAAGCCCTAGTGACAACGAATTACGTAAGAGGTTTCAAGTTATCAGTGATAGATTATGGATCAACATTAAGATGAATCAACAATAGATGGATAAAGTTCCAACATATGAGAGGAGATAAGGATGCCATTCTTTAGATGAACAGTAATAAGGAAGCATTGAAGAACTTAGATTGATACATATATTATAAGCAGCGAGAGAGTAACCTGGAGTTGGGTAGTAGACCTCGGTAATAAATTGAAGTAAAAGTTAGGGTATAGTATGACCTACCTATATGTAGTAAAGCCATACGGATAGATAACCAAGGCTATGAAACAAGATATATCAATAGTCGTAAGTTCGACAAAGTACCGAGCGATGAACTTCAGTACACCTATAGATGCATAGAGGGACATCTTGTCAAGTATATGTTCCCAAAGTGAGGCCTAGAGATTGGCTAAAAGCTTGAGGGAAGAGTCGCATTGGTGCACATACAACGAAAATGTTGTACATGCTGCATTACAGAAGGTAGCAACAGTTACGAGATTGGAAGAATTCCGATCACAGTCCGTGGTGTGAGAAACGCCTAAAGGTGGGAATGCCTTGGACTTTGGATTTATTCACAGAACAGTTGCCTAGATGGCAAGGATAGTATTAAAACCATTCGTAAGAGCTATCCGATTATGAGACCGATAAATGCATCAGTCAACATTCGTGGACGAATGTTCCAAAGGGGCGAATGATGTTACACCCGGCAGTATTACGTCGATGTTACACTCGACATATTATGAGGGTTCAAGTAGGTCCGTATTATGTTTATGAACTTGTTGGTGCAATTGGACGGGGTCCCGGGTGGCTCGGGTGAATTTTGGATCACCCGGAGCTAAGTCTGAAAAACCTGCTATTACTGGTTATAGTTTCCTTCTTCGCGAACGCAGAGGTGGAGTCGCGTTCACAGAGAAGGAATTGGGGGACTAGGCATTTTTCCTTATGCATTCAAGAATAATGGATTGCGTTCGCGAAGCCTTGGGACCTGTGGCCTTCACGTTAGCATAGCCAGGCCCGCGTTCGCGTAGAATAAAGGGCCTGAGGTGGGTCAGCCACCTTTGCTCTTTGCATTCGCGAAGGTCTGACCGCATTCGCGAAGCTCAGGCTAGGCAAGACTTCGCGTTCACGTGTCTTCCCTCGTGTTCGGGATGAAGACCTCCTCGGCCTGTGCTAACTTTACCTTCGCGATCGCAAGGCCTTTTCCGCGATCGCGAAGATGGGTCAACTGGGTAGTGTCTTATTTTAAATCGGGACTTGGGTTCATTTTCTCTCATTTCACTTTGGGTTAGCCGAATTTGGAGCTCTTGGCGAGGGATTTTTCACCTATCATTGTAAGGTAAGTAATTACTACTTAATGTGAGTTTAATACACCGATTTTGAGTAGATTGTAACATGTAAATTGTGAAAAATTAGAGGATTTTGTTGAAAAACCTAGGTTTTGATAAAAATAAGATTAGACCACGAAAATGATTATGGAATTGAGTAGAAATTATATATTTGTGATCGTGAGGTTATGGGTAACATTTATTTACAAAAAATTTTGGAATGCGGGCATGTGGGCCCGGAGGTAAATTTTAGGAACTTTTCAATTTGGGTTGGGTAATTACTCTAATGGTGAAATTATAAATTTTTGAGTATATATTGATTAGTTTGTACTACATTTGACTTGTTTCGGATTGCGTGGCACCGATTTGAGGCTTTTAGTGTGAATTGTGGACCGGGAAGAGAACTTGAAAATGAGGTAAGTCGCTTGCCTAATCTTGTAAGAGAGAATTATCCCCTATGATATTATAAATGGTTATTTATTAATAATTATTGGTACTACGTACGCATGATGTGAGGAGAGTCCATACGTAGCTAAAATTATACTTATATCCGAGTAGTTTTAGGACTCTACTATGTATTACTTGTATTATTTGTACCCCAACTTGTTAGTTTAATTACTTATATTATAATTGAAATTGGATACATGAATTGTAAAGACTGAGCTTCATTACTTCGAGTTTTGGCGGGTTACTTGACTGTTAGTGGAGATTATGCCTTCTTTGAGTATTATTCTTATGTAGTAGCCGCTAATCGGAGTTCGTAGAGTATTCTCTCTTTCTGTGGACCGGGTCGAACGCCTCGGCAGTATATTAGATGCATCTATGGTTCGTGTCGGTCGACCCTTGACAGTGTACACACTATTCTGGATTGGGTCGTACGACCTCGGCATAAATCATGCATGATATTGCTCAGAGTCCGATTATACTTGATATTTCTTATTGATCTGAGACTAGGAAATTACTTGGTGGTTCTTATGCGTTAAATACTTGGCTTGTGATAGTTGGAGACTTTAAATTAATATTATGTTTAAGAATTATAAATTTATGTTTCTTATCTCACTATTATTGTTGTATTTCATGCCTACTTATGATTTCTTTATTTTTTATATTGACCCTTAGTAAGTATCAGTGTCAACCCCTCGTTACTACTTCTTCGAGGTTAGACTAGATACTTACTGGGTATATGTTGTTTATGTACTCACGCTATACTTCTGCACTAATCGTGCAGTATCTGAGGCAGGTGCATCTGGCGGCCATTCAGGCGCGTACCCCCGCTACCCGGAGACTTAGTGGTGAGCTGCTCCCTATGCTTCGTTCTGCAGCACCTGAAGTCTCTTCTTTGTTATGTTTATTTTTCAGTCTATCTTACTTCAGACAGTAGCATAGGAGGTTTTGTATATTCTACTAGTTTGCTCGTGCACCTGTGACACCGGATTTTGGGAGGTTCTAGTAGGTATTTCATATTTTTTAATTATTAAATTCATTACTTCACTCTTTCATTTATTTCATGTTTTTCATTATAACGATCACCTATTAATCGTTTCCTTATTAAATAAAATCAATGACTTTCAAAATATTAAAATAAACAATTATATGGATAGTTCGCCGCTAGGCAAGATAGTTCACCGTTAGCTTGCCTAGCGGCGACGTTGGACGCCATATTGGGTCGTGACATTAAACTTCCTAGTAGTGTAAATATTTTAAAGTTTAGATGAGATATTGGTTAGTAAGTGTTGAACCATAACTTCCTTGTGCCTAAACCGAAAATATCACACGCAAAATATTATCCAACCACTTTAAAATACTGAGTCGCTCAAGCACTTAAAGGCCATGCACTAATCCCATTTCATGAATACTTACAAGAGTAAACCTAAGAACTCTTGCCGTAGCGACACCAATTCTATATGCATATAGGTGAAATGTCATTATGTTTCTATTACTCCAGACATTTAATATTTTCATTAAGAGCTCTTGCTCATTCTCTCCCTGTAACAGTAAGCATTGAGCATCCTAGGATGAGGCTTAATCTTCGTGCTTTTTAATGCTTCTAAAATAACATTTAGTAATTGTTGTTACCTATTGAACCTTTATTGTTACTTTTGATTATTCAAGGTTGGGCTCCTTTATTAATGTGCTTATAATTAAGGTTGTCAGCTTGGTTGACTACTAATTTTGACCCTCCCCTTTTAAATTAAATTATTTACACTTATTAATCAGCAATAAATGTAGTGAAATACTTGTAAATTAATACTACTTATTTTCTCAAAATATAAAATGATATAACACATATAATAATACTCAGTAATGTTAATTCTATAATTAATAGTAATTTAGTCTCAATTATTCATAAATTATACTACTCCTACTGCTTTAATTAATTAAAATAACTTTCATACTTTAATAAGCAAGTATTACAATAAATTCAATAATTTAGTCTTAAATCTACAATTATATTACTTTTATTACATTGATTAGCCAAAATTAGTTTTTACAATTTAATAGGTGAAGTATTCTAATTATTTTTTATAATCAATTATTTACAGTAATTAACTAATAATATATTTTATCATTATATTTTATTAAATTTAATTAGGATTAATTAAGTCTAATTAATTTAATTATAAAAGGGGTTAAAACTCAAATAGGCTACAATTGCAATTGTTCAATTAAACTCAGTGTGGCTACAAGTTAAATCATTACCTAACTTATTCGGCCGAAAAACACATGCCCAAGTGCCCTGACCTGGTCCAGCCAACCCCAGCCTTGTCCAAGTTGGCGATCCGTGCCAATACCTATAAGCCAATAGCAGTGCACCACATCACCCCTTTCCAGCACTCACACAACTAACACAATGCATATGAACCGTTGATCCAAATAATCAACGGTCCACAATTAATCCCCACTTTTCTTTTACTTTATAAAATTATTCAAGGTCTCATCTCATGTCATGACCCGAAATTCCCACCCTTGGGACCGTGTTGGCGCCTAACATCTACTTGCTAGGCAAGCCGATGTTGATAAAATTAATTATCCAATTTTTAACAATTAACACAGAGTAATGATATTTAACGAAAAATTAACTCAGAATTTAACAGTGTTAATAGAAGTAACGCAATGCTAACTACTCCCAGAAATCTGAAGTCACGAGTAAATGAACAACTAGAGTACTACATATATGGTCTGAAACAAAGTACAACTGTCTGAGACTAGATAAACAGTAAAATGGAGAAAGAAGGGGACTTTAGAGTTGTGGACACCGTGCAGCTATACCTCAAGTCTCCAAATGCAGCTGAATCCAAGCAGAATACCACTAGACGCCACTGGGATCAACACCAGTATCTGCACAAGAAGTGCAGAAGTGTAGCGTGAGTACGACCGACCCAATATATTTCGTAACTGTCGAGCCTAACATCAATAAGGTAGTGAAAAAGCTATGACAAGATACCTACTTGAACCTATACGGATATATACATAGAGCAACAAAATAACAGGTAGGGCGGCAATTAAAACATTAACTGGCAAGGGACATGCGAAAGGGGAAATGTCATAAGAACGGCAAGTACGAAATCACCGAATAACATCTTCCGAAATAAGCAACAATGTAACCAAGTAAATCACCAATCCGAAAATCAAATAAGGTAATAATAAAAATGGCACGGCATCACCCTTCGTACTTTTACTCTCGTCATCACCATGTAATATCATAAATAAAATGGCAAGGCATAATCCTTTGTGCTTTTACTATCAACCTCCCATAATATGATAAATGATGATAAGTTATCAAATGCACGACATTACCCTTCGTGACTTTAATCCTCACAACCTCACAATAAATAATAATGAATGCAAATAAATTACAGCAACACCCTTCGTGCTTTTCACGCTTCCTCACCAAACAACAACACAAATTCGAGATAACAATGCAAGGCGGGAAGCAATTTCATTTCAATTATAGTACCATGATGCCAAACTCAATTTTCAAAATTTTCATCATCTTTAAAATCAATAATAAATACAAGGCAAATAATTAAAGAAGTAATAATCTATCCTAAGTATGGAAAACATAGTCAATGAAACAACCTAGTACAAAGAAATAATTTTCACCTGCATGTTTTAACCCAATGACAAAATATATATATATACGTCGTCCCCACACATAATACACGTACCAAGTAGACCAACAAATCCTAATCCCGCAAGTCAAGGTTAACCACAATATTTAACTCGCTCCGCAACCAAATCAAGGCACAACCGCGACTTTTTCATTAGAATTAGCCTCCAAACCAATCAAGTCTAGCTTCAAATAATTCAAAATAGGCTTTAGAAACTACCCACCAGTGAAAAAGATTTAATTTTTAATGATTATAGAAAAAGTCAACAAAAGTCAACCCCGAGCCCGCTTGGTCAAAATACGAGATTCGGACCAAAACCCAATTGGTATTCACCCCCAAGCCAGGTTATGTGATTAGTTTCAAAATTCGGCCTCAATTCGAGGTCTAAATCTCAATTTTATAAAATCCCCAATTTCTACCCAAATCCCTAATTTCTACCATAAAAATTCCTAAATTAAATGTTAAAATCAATGGGTGTCTATAGAAATATAATAAAACAAGTTACAATTTACTAACCAATGAAGTTGGTATGAAAAATATCCTCAAAATTGCCTCTAGGCCTAGCTCAAACTTGAATATAGTGAAAAATGATGAAAATCCCGACTTTGAAATGTTTTAATACCTGGGCGACATGCGCCCTTTGCGATCGTGAAGCACCTGACGCGTTCGCGAAGAACATAGGCCAAATGGCCATCGTGATCACGAACTATTTCATGCGTTCGCGAAGACATCCAGTACCTTGCCTCTGCGTTCGCGACCAGTGTGTTGCGTTCGCGTAGAAGGATTCCCCATGCTTGCCCCCAGATCCCACAATCTTACGCGTTCGCGAGGAGACTGTCATGTTCGTGAAGGGCAGGCCCCCACTACTTCACGTTTGCGACCCAGTCCCCGCATTCGCGTAGAACCAATCCGCCCAACCCTAATTTCGCCTTCGCGATCGTGAAGCACAAAACACCAGACATCAAAAAATAGCTGAAACGAAAAACTTCTAAGTCTGAAATGGTCTGTAGCCGATCTGAAACTCACCCGATCTCCTTGGGCTTTAAACCAAATATGCACACAACTGTAATAACATCATATGAACTCGCTTGCATGATCAAAACACTAGAAGAACACCTAGAACTACGAATCGGACATCAAAATGCATGAAATTTCAAAGAAAACTCAAAAACTTCTAAAATCACAACCGAGCGTCCGAATCTTATCAAACCAACTCCGCTTTACACCAAATTTTTTAGACAAGTTTCAAATATCAAAACGGACCTATACCAAGTCCCAAAATCAAAATCCAAACCCGGTAGCCATAAAGCCAGCCTACGGTCAAACCTAGGAAAGTTTCAAACCTTCAAATTACTAGCTTTCGGTAAAACAAGTCAAATCAACCTAGGGAAATCCGAATTCAATATCGAGAATACGCCCAGTCCAAAATCACGATACGGACCCTCTAGGATCATCAAAATACTGATCTCGAGTCGTTTACATAAAATGTTGATCGTAGTCAACTCAAGTTATTTTTAAAGCCAAAATTATATTTTCTTCACATTTTTTACATAAAAACTTTCTGAAAAAAGACTCGGACTAGGCACGCAAATAAAGAAACATGAAATGGTGCTAATAGAGGTCTCAGAACACGGAAATAAAGGCAAGTACTCAAAACGACCTATCGGGTCGTCACATTCTCCACCTCTAAAAGAAACGTTCATCCTCGAACATACATAGAAATGTACCTCGATCGGCTGACCTCTCCATTGCACTTTCATATAGGGAAAACTCCTAGATCTCAACGTTCAAACCTGTCGGGCTAGAATAGCCACCGGCTCCTCCTCATAAGCTAAATTCTCATCTAGCTGAACCGTGCTGAAGTCCAAAACATGTGACGGATCACCATAATACTTCCGGAGCATAGAAACATAAAACGCTGGGTGAACACCCAATAGTCTAGGTGGAAATGCAAGTATGTAGGCCACCTCCCCAACTCTCTCAAGCACCTAAAAGGGGCCAATATACCGAGGATCAACTTGCCCTTCTTCCCGAACCTCATCACACCCTTCATGGGCAAAACTATGAGCAAAACCTTCTCACCCACCATGTATGCAACATCATGAACCTTTCGACCAGCATAACTCTTCTGTCTAGACTGTGCTGTATGAAGCCTATCCTGAATCAACTTGACTTTCTCCAAGGCATCCCGAACCAAACAGTCCCCAACAACCTAGCCTCTCCCAGCTCAAATGAACCAACTGAAGAACGACACTGCCTCCTATATAAGGCCTCATAAGGAGCCATCTGAATATTCGATTGGTAGTTGTTGTTGTAGGTAAACTCCGCAAGCGGTAAGAACTGATCCCAAGAACCCCCGAAATCCATAACATAGGCACGTAGCATGTCCTCCAAGATCTGAAAGGTGCGCTTGGACTGCCCGTCCGTATGAGGGTGGAATGTTGTACTCAACTCAACCCGCATACCAAACTCATACTACACAGCTCTCCAGAAGTGCGATGTGAACTGCGTGCCTCAATAAGAGATAATAGATACCGACACGTCGTGCAGAAGAACAATCTCCCTGATATAGATCTAAGCCAGCTGCTCTAAAGAATATGTAGTCACAAGCGAAATGAAATGTGCAGACTTAGTCAGTCTATCCACAATAACCCACACCCGTCGAATTTCTTCAAAGTCAGCGGGAGCCCAACAACGAAATCCATGGTAATACGCTACCACTTCTACTGGGGAATCTCAAGTCTCTGAAGCAAACTGCCCGGCATATGGTGCTCATACTTCACCTGCTGACAATTTAAACACCGAGCCACATACCCCACTATATCTTTAATCGTTCTTCTCCACCAATAGTGTTGCCTCAAATCCTGATACATCTTGGCGGCACCCCGATGAATGGAATACCATGAACTGTGGACCTCCTCAAGAATCAACTCACGCAATCCATCCACATTGGTCTGACAAATCCGACCATGCATCCGCAACACCTCATCATCTCCAATAGAAACTTCCTTGGCACCCCGTGCTGCATTGTATCCTTAAGGACAAGCAAATGGGAGTCGTCATATAGACGCTCTCTGATGCACTCATACAAAGAAGACCGAGAAACCGTGCAAGCAAGAACCCGGCTAGGCTCCGAAATATCTAACCTCATGAGCTGATCGGCCAATGCCTGAGCATCTAATGCTAGCGGTCTCTCACCAACTCGAATATATGCAAGGCTACCCATACTCTCAGCCTTTCTACTCAACGCATCAGCCAACACATTGGCCTTTACGGGATGGTACAAAAGAGTGATATCATAGTCATTTAACAGCTCTAACCACCTCCGCTACCTCAAGTTTAGATCATTTTGCTTAAATAAGTGTTGTCGACTCCAATGATCTGTGAATACCTCACATGACACGCCGTAGAGTTAATGCCTCCAAATATTCAATGCATTAACAATGAATGGGGTTTCTCATGGGGATTCAGCTGACGCGAAGCATATGCGATCACCCTACCATCCTACATCAATACACACCTGATGCCAACCTGTGAAGCATCATAATAAACTGCATAAGAACCCGATGCTGGCGATACAACACCAACATTAGGGTTGTAGTCAATGCAGTCTTGAGCTTCTGAAAGCTCAACTCACACTCATCGGACCATCTGAAAAGAGCACCCTTCTAGGTCAACTTGGTCAATGGGGCTGAGATAGATGAAAACCCCTCCAGGAACTGGCGATAATAACCCACCGAACCCAAGAAGCTCCGAATATCTATAGCTGAAGTAAGTCTAGGCCAATTATAAACTGCCTCAATCTTCTTAGGATCCACTTTTATGCCCTCGGAAGATACAACATGGCCCAAAAAGGCAACCTAATCCAACAAAAACTCACACTTTGAAAACTTGGCATATGACTAACTATCCTTCAAGGTTTGAAGTACAACCCGAAGATGTTGCTCATGTTCCTCTCGATTGCGGGAGTAAACCAAAACATCATCAATGAAGACGATCACAAAACAAACCAAATATGGCTTAAATACCCGGTTCATAAAATCCATAAATGTTGCAGGGGCATTTGTCAAGCCAAATGACATTTCTAAGTACTCATAATGACCATACCGAGTCTGAAAAGCTGTCTTAGGGACATCCGATGCCTTAATCTTCAACTGATGGTAGCTAGATCTCAAATCAATCTTTGAAAACACCTTTGCACCCTGAAGATGATCAAATAAGTCATCAATCCTCGGCAACGGATACTTGTTCTTGATAGTGACTTTTTTCAACTGTCGGTAATCTATACACATCCTCATCGAACCATCCTTCTTCTTCACAAACAATACTGGTTCACCCTAGGGCAAGACATTATGTCTAATGAGTCCCTTGTCAAGCAAATCCTACAATTGCTCCTTCAATTCCTTCAACTCAGCTGGGGCTATACAGTATGGTGGAATAAAAATGGGATGAGTGCTTGGAGCCAAGTCAATACAGAAGTCGATATCTCTGTCGGGTGGCATCCACGAAAAATATGTAGGAAATACCTCTGGAAACTCGCGCACAACTGGTACTGAATCCATGGAAGGAACCTCCACACTAGGATCACGGATATAGGCCAAATATGCCAGACATCCCTTCCCACCATATGCTACTAATAGAATGGCCAGGAGTACCCCTCCACTCTAATCAAGGAAACCCCGGCATGGATAAGGTCACCGTCTTGGCGTAAAAATATAAAATAGTTTAGTAAGGTGAAAACCAATCCATACCCAAGATAACATCAAAGTCCACCATATCAAGAAGTAGAAGGTCTACCCTAGTCTCCAAGCTCTCGATAGAAACCACACACGAGCGATAAACACGATATACAATAATAGAATCTCCCATAGGCATGCACACATAGATAGGAGCACTCAAAGAATCACGAGGCATAACCAGATATGAAGCAAAATATGATGACACGTATGAATAAGCAGAGCCTAGATCAAATAAGACTGAGACATATCTATGGAAAACTGGAACAATACCTGTGATGACGACGACAAATGACTCTGTCTCGGGTCTATTTGGAAATGCATAAAAATGGGGTTGTGCCCCACCACTCTAACCTCAGCCTCTCGGACGCCCTCTAGCTGGCTGGCCTCCACTTCTAATGGCCTGACCCCCACCTCTAATGGCCTGACCCCCACCTCTAATGGCCTGGCCCCCACCTCTAGCATCCTGACCCTCGCCTCTAGCTGGATGAGCGGGCAGTGGAGCAACCGGTGCCGGAACTATGGCATGAGAACCCTGTTGTGGCATGCCGCCTTGTGAACTAAGGAAAAATCTCACGATGTGTCTCAGATCTGCACAAGTATAACAAGTCCTCGGCTGCTGTAACTGCTGACTCTAGAACGTGCTCTGTTGACCTAGATAACTACCCTGATAACTCTGGATCGGAGGTGCACTAATAAGAGCTGAAGGTGCGCTCTAGGCTAATTGCTCAAGATGAGACCCATAAGAACTGCGACTACCCGAAGCATCGTGAGATGCCTAAAGCATTGGCTGAATCAACCTGGGAGGATAGCCTTTACCAAATGAACCCCTGCCTCAAGAAGAGGCACCACTAAAACTACCAAAATGATGAGACCCTTTCTCAGATACCGCATCTCTACCCTGACCACGAATCATCTCGATCCATCTAGCAATCTCTATGGCCCGCTGGAAAGAAATGTCATCCCTAGTCTCCTTGGCCATCTGCAGCCTGACACCAAAAGTAAGTCCATCAATGAATCTCCTCACTCTCTACCTCTCAGTAGGGAGTAAGATAACTGCATAGCGAGCTAGGTCCACAAATCGAGTCTCATACTGGGTAACAGTCATGCTACCCTGCTGAAGGCGCTCGAACTGCCTGCGGTACTCTTCTCTTAGAGTGAAAGTAATAAAATTCTATAGAAATAACTGTAAAAATTGATCCCAAGTGTGTGGCGGTGAACCTGCTGGTTTGCTCTGCACATATTCCTACCACCATCTCTTGACTGAACTGGTCATCTGAAATACTGCAAAGTCAATTCCATTGGATTCCACAATACCCATGTTGTACAACACCTCGTGGCAATGGTCCAAATAATCGTGTGGGTCCTCCGAAGGTTTACCACTAAAATGAATAAGAAAGAGCTTTGTGAACTTGTCCAATCTCATGAATCCCTCAAAAGACATCGCGGGCCTCTCCCCGGTCTGCATAGCAACAATAGGCTAAGCCACTCTAACTGGCGGGACTACCGGAGTCTGATATCCATGAGCCATCTACTCTTGTGTATGAGTAGTGGGAGTCTGTGCTCCTCCCCCAGCTTGAGAGACAGCTGGTGCCACCGAAAATGTACCTGTCTGGGCCACGCTCTCCATACGGCCCACCAAGTGGACTAGAGCGTCCTGAAGTACTAGGGTAACAATAAACCCCTTCGGGACTTGAGTTGGTCTAACTGGCACAGTCTAAACAGGAACCTCCTCCTCCTGCTTGATTTTAGGCTCCGGAATAGATGCTGCCACATGTGCTCTAGGCTAAGCTCTACCTCTGCCTTTGGCTCGACCTCGGCCCCGAACTCTACCCCTGGTAGTGGCAGCAACAGGGGGCTCTAGCTCCTGCCCAGTGGTAGATGTTGTGCGTGTTCTTACCATCTATGAGAGAACAAGAATGGAATGTTTCAAACATCAATGATAGAATAAATTAGCTCAAAAGGGAAAGAAAGAAGTGAAATTTTCCTAAAACTCCATAGCCTCTAGAAGATAAGTACAGACGTCTCCATACCGATCCCCCAGACTATACTAAGCTTGCTCATGACTCATGAGACCTAAGCAGCCTAGTGCTCTAATACCAATATGTCATGATCAGGAATTCCCAACCTCGACACCGTGTTGGCTCCTAATATATACTTTCTAGACAAGCCGACATAGTTAAACTAATTATCCAATTTTAAACAATTAACAATGTGTAATGATATTTAACGATAAATAAACTCAGAATTTAACACATTGTTAATAGAAGTAATGCGAAGCTAACTACTCCCATAAATTGGAAGTCACAAGTATATGAACAACTAAAATACTACATATATGGTCTGAAACAAAGTACAACTATCTGAGACTACATCAGGGCTACAAACGTTGTGCAGCTATACCTCAAGTCTCCAAATGTGGCTGAATCCGAGCAGAACACTGACCCCCCTCTTTATCCTTTTAAATTAATTATGTAGTTCTGTGTTTGTGATGTTTACTTGTTAGCCACCTGCTTTTCAAGATAATATATGGTTCTTCTTAATATGTCCTGCTACTTATGTCATCATCTTTTTTTTATTGAGTTAATGATTTCCTGATAGTTATGTTGTCTTTATACATATTATTAAATCTATGTTGTCATTGAATTTTATCTCTCATGATTTAGTTAGTGGAAATGATTTTACATTAATGGTATTCTTATAAGTAATCTCGTTGAACCTTTCATGATTAGTTGAATTGACCCGTGTGTTGATAATTATGTGGTTCATCCTATCAATCGAATGATGGCCATATGCATACCATCATGCTAATTGAGTTGACTGAATCATGCTTTTGAACCTCTCTTGGTATCCTGTTAATACCTGCTGCACTATGTTATCTTTGTAACGCCCCAATCGACGTTTTGCATTCTAGATCTCTGTTTCCCTATTTAATACTTCTTGTATATGCTTTTACTATTTTATGACTTGCGGAGATGATTGGTTTGGTTTTGGAAGGGTTCGAGTTGAATTCAGAACACTTAGTTCCATAATAGTGGCCTAAGGTGGCCAAGTTTGATTTGAGTCAACACTTTGAGTAAACGACCTTAGAACTTGCATTTGAAGGTTCTAATAGATTTATATGATGATTTTGGACTTGGGCGTGTGTTGGGATCGAGTTTTGGGTGATCCGAGAGCGTTCGACGCTTATTTTTGAATGTTGGCATCTTGAAGGTTTTAGAGTTTCTTAAGTTTGGTTTGAAGTAGACTTTGGTGTTATCGATGTTTGTTTGGGATTACGAGCCTTGGAATAGGTTCGTATGGTTATTTGTGACTTGTGCATAAAATTTGGCGTCATTCCGAGTTGTCTAAGTATGATTCGTCGCGTTCGGAGCTAGTTGAAGAAGCTTGAAGTTCAAAGGTTGATTAATTTAGTTTTGAGGTGCGATTCTTGGTTTTGATTTTGTTTTACGTGTTCCAAAACTTCAAGCTGGTCTGGATTATGCTAGTGAATGTTTTGGTGCATTTAGATGGGGTTCCGGACGGGTCGGGTGTGTTTCGGACGACCCAGAGCTAAGTCAAATTGGCAGATTTTGCTAGTACTGCTTTCCTTCTTCGCGATTGCGGAGGGTGTCTCACGTTCCCAATAAAGGATTTGGGGCTGGGGTGTTTTTTTCTTCGCATTTTCGATTTAAGGGTCACATTCGCGAAGGCTTAGGGACTAGTGGCCTTCGCGTTCGCGATGGAAGGCCCGCGGTTGCATACAAGGAGCTATGTCTAGGGGTCATCAGGTCGTTGCCTTTCGTTCGCGAAGGGAGGATCGTGTTTGCGAAGTGTTGGTCGGGCTAGCCTTCACGATTGCAAGGACCAGGCCACGTTCGCGAAGAAGATTTTTGGGGGCGATGACAAATTTTCCTTCGTGATCGCAAAGAAGAAGTACCTGGGAAGATACATTTTAAAACATGGGACTTAGGTTTATTTTCTTCATTTTTCACTTTTCTTGGCCGAAATTGGAGCTTCTTGGAGAGGGATTTTCGTCTAACATTTGAAGGTAAGTGATTTCTACCTAATGTGAGTTTAATACATAGTATATGGGTAGATTTTAACATCAAAATTGTAGAAATTATGGGATTATGTTGAAAAACCTGTGGGTTTGGTAAAAGTCGAATTTGATCACGAAATTGATTATGGAATTGAGTATAAATTATATATTTGAGTTCGTAAGGTCATAAGTAACAACTATGTACAAATATTTCCAAAATCCAGGTACATATGCCCAGGAGTGACTTTTATGAACTTTCCAAATTGGATCGGTAAATTATTTTAATAGTTAAATTATGAACTTTTGGGCATATATTGATTACTTTGTACGACCCTTGGCTAGTTTCAGATTTCTCGGCATCTATTTGAGGCAATTAGTGAGGTTGGAGAGTCGAGTAGTGAACTTGGAAGCGAGGTAAGTCTCTTGCCTAATCTCGTAAGAGGGAATTATCCCTGTAGGTGCTTTAATTGTTCTGTGCTGCTTGTTGTGGGTGCTACATACGCAAGAGGTGACGAGAGTCAGTACATAGCTAAAATTATGCTTATGTCCGGGTAGACATAGAACTTTACCATGCAATATTTGTACTACTTGAACTCCACTTGTTAGTTTAATTACTTAAATTTATAATTGAAACTTGATTAGGGATCATGTTAGACCGAGCTTCATTAACTTGAGTTTTTGCAGGATACTTGATTGTTGGTAAAATCATGTTTTCTTTATGTGCACATCCTTGCGTTGTAATTGTTTGACCCGTAGTTCGAAGAGTTTCTCTATTCATGTGGATCGGGTCAGACGCATCAGCAGTACTATTAAATAGAACTATGTATCGGGCCGTACAACCACGACAGTATATTAGAGATACATCTATGGTTCGCACAGGTCGACCATCGGCAGTGTACACTGTCGACCATCGGCAGTGTACCTCGGCAGAATTCGTGCGTAGTACCGCTAGGAGTCAAGATATATATGAGATTTCCCATTTGATTTGAGACTTGGTGTTTACGTGATATTTCTTATCTGTTTGAGATAGCACATGATATTTGAGATTTTCAAAATGTCAATATGTTGAAGGATCATGTCATTTTCCATTTCTTATTTCATTATTACTGTTGCGTTTCATGCCTACTTATAATTCATGTACTTTCTTTATAGGACTACTGGTAAGCGTCGGTGTCGAACCCTCGTCACTACTTTTTCGAGGTTAGACTAGATACTTACTAGGTATGCGTTGATTTACGCATTAATGCTATACTTATGCACTAATTGTGCAGGTGCTGAGGCAGGTACATCTGGTGGCCCTACAAGCGCACATACACCTTTTCAGGAGACTTAGGGGTGAGCTGCTCCCCACGCTCCGACCTGCTACACCCAGAGTCTCCTTCTTGTTGCATTTACTATTTCTGTCTATTACATTTCAGATAGTAGTTATAGTGGCTTGTATATTCTACTAGAATGCCCGTGCACTTGTGATACCGGGTTTTGGGAAATTTCTAGTAGATGTTTATGGTTTTGCCTAATATTGTCACCATTTCATTTTTATGTTTTACTAATGCTTTATATCTCCATGGTTTCTCCGCAGTGATTTCCTTTATTTAATAAAACCCATAATTTCAAAAGTAATAAAATGAATAATTAATATGATAGTTCACCGATCACTTGCCTAACTGCGGCGTTGGGTGCCATAAAGGCCTATAGTGGGATTTGGGTGTGATGGCTTGGTATCAGAGCGCCAGGTTCACATAGGACTCACAAGTTATGAGCAGGCCTAATAGAGTCTTGCAGATCAGTGTGGAGACGTTCGTACTTATCTTCGAGAGTCTATGGGATGTTAGGAAACTTCCCTTTCTTCATCTCCTATCGTGCAGTTGATGTTGCGGTAAGTATCTTTCTCTTATTCTCTCATAGATGGTGAGAACGCGTGCAGCAGATGTACCCGACCGTGGAAGAGTTGCTCCCCATGTTGCTTAGAGGTAGAGGCCGAGGAAGGGCCACATCTCCTATTAGAGGACGAGGGCATCCTAGAGTTGCTCCTACAGTACCATTATCCGATAGAGGATCCTGTTATTGAGGAGCAGGATGAGGCACTTGCAGCTGAGCCATCCCCGACAGATTTTGTGGCCGCACCGGGATTTCAGGAGGTCATGGGCCGTATGCTGCCGTTCATGATTTTGATGACTCATGCTGGGGTATTTCCGGCAGATCCGGCCACATCTCAGGCGGGAAAGGGAGCACAGACCCCTACCGCTCTTGATCCAGGGCACGCTACCGCCGTTTATCGGACCCCAAATGCACTACCTACGGGCGAAACTCAACCAGTTGCAGCAGTTAGACCAGAGACTAGGTTGGCCGCGTTCGTTGAGGAGCAAAAGCGGCTGGACAGATAGACTAGGCTTCATCCTCCTGTCTTTGGCGGTTTGCGGTTAGGGGACCCATAGGATTTCATTGACCGTTGCAAGGAGAGGCTGCATAATATGGGAGTACGAAGTCCAACGGGGTGGATTTCACCACATTTCAGCTAGAGGGCAAGGCTCGTAGATGGTGGCACTCTTATCTCTATAGTGTTGGTACCTAATTTTGCCCTTATATTTTATAAAGAATTTCATATACTTTCAAATATCATTTTGCATTATTAACCAATTTACAAGAGTCATATAAGTATTTTTTATAAGTTTTAAATCTTTAAAATTGATTTTCTCCCATTTAATTTGTTCAAATATTTATAAATTGTCCCTTTAAATTGTTTTAGGGTTATGTAATCATCCAAATTTATCATTTTATACCTAGATGCATTTTATAAGATTTAATTGCATTTTTACATAATTAGATTTGTATTTTTCCTATTTTATCTACACTAGTTACAATAATAGCATATATTCTATAAATAATTGCGGTTATAGCATTATTCATACTAAAATAGCATTTCATACTTTTTTAATAAGGAGTTATTATTTTCAATTATTTTACCACATAAATAATATTTTTATTATTTATTTTTCATTTTCTATAATTTATTTTTTATGAACTTCGGGTATGGACCAAAACAGACCCAAAAACACCTGACCCATCTCTTTTACCCATCTGAGGCCCAAACCAAACGACCCTTTAAGTTAACCCAGTCGCGGCCCATTAAATAACCCACTCTGATTCCGTTCGATCTTGGCCGTTGATCTTAAATGATCAACGACCCATAATGTCACGCCCCAAAACCGAGAAGCGCGACCGTCGCTAAACCGAGTGAACTCTACCGAGCAAGCCTGTTAGATTTCCTTCTACCCAAACTTATCCACGAATGGAGATAATGCATATTTTCCTTATTTAGACAAAAGGTGTTCACGTCTACAATACCAATTCATTTCCAATAGTTTCATCATTTTTAAAGTCTCAAATGGACAAGTAATACAACCACAACATAATATATATTTTGACTTTCCCAGCACCAATACACAACCCACACTATGTCTACGGAGCCTCTATAGATAAAGAAGAGTATAATGATAATGCCAGCAACAAGGCTCCGGCTATACCTCAAACAGAATACACAAAGTACAAAAGATTAATGACCCCGGAATGAAGTGGGGCTCACCAAGTCAGCTGGGAAGAAGGTGCACTGCTATCACTGATCAATATCTCCTGCTGTGGAACCACCTCCATCTATTGAAAGATGCAGCGCCCCCGGCAAAAGGGACGTTAATACCGTCGAATAGTACTAGTATGTATAACTAAACACCCTCTCAATAGAATGACAAAAAATAGAAACAAGATTATCATAATATCAATGAAAGCCTTAATCAATATCAAACCTCAATTTAGGATCAAGACAGTGTTCAAATTAATTTCCATATCTCACATTGGGAGATTTTTAGTATCGATATACCATTGTCCACAATACCAGTACCACCGTATTCTCAGTACGGAGTCCGATCACGACTTGATCAGCTAGGCTATCTCATTAGAGACATCAACCACAGTTACTCTCAATATCAATACCACCGTCTTTAATACGGAGTCCGATCACGACCCGATCAGCTAGGCTATCTCCTTAGAGAATCAACCATAATTACTATCAGTACCAATACCACCATAATCTTAGCACGGAGTCCGATCACGACCTGATCGGCTAGGCTGACTTATTTGAAGACATCAACTAAAATCTCAATTTCAATAACAATTTCCAACACAATCACCACCATGTGTGTGGCATGGTGTCCGATCACGACCCGATAGGCTAGGTTGTCTTATTCGAGACATCAACCTTTTTATATCAATCATCGCATTACATACTTCTTTACATCTTTTCATCTCATTGTCACTAGTGGCCAAAATTATATAAATCATTCTTGGCACGTTGGCCATATTCAGTATTTCATGCTCACCTTATCAATTTCAAATATCATTATCATCATCAACAATAAATACAATTCAAATCAAGGTGTGTAGTACACATGTGAGCAATTTAGAGTCTAAGGCACATAGAGATATTTCACAAAATTTTGCATAATAGCCTTCATTTGAACTTGACTTAAAGTCAAAACATTATTAATGCACAACACATATTTTAACACATCCTCAATTGGTAACATAACATGAATAAAGCATTTGGGATGCTTGTTGAACATATATCTTTCAACCCAATCTTACTCGGAATAGCTAGTTTTCATAATGAATTACCCGGGACTTACATAATTTACATGAATATCCTGGGATTCAATTCTAAGAGAAGAGATTAGCCAACATACCTCACTTGAGCTTCCTTACACTCTAAATGTTCCGGAATTCTTAGCAACTTCAATCTATTTTAGAAATATAACAAATTGAACCAAAATTAGGGAGATGGTCATGGTTCTAGCTCACTTGAGCATTTTATCAAACACTAGGTGTGCATAAGGTTTCAAGGTCCTTTTTATGAAGGATTCCATCATCCCACAACCCAATCTTTACTATTTTTAGCTCAACAATCTTCCTACACCCTTTGATAACACATGCATGTAAAATAAACAACCCTCATGCCCAAATATTATCTTGCTAATTATTCATTCCTACACAAAATTCAAAATTGAGGGTTAGGGTGTAGAATCTTACCTCTAGAATGAAGACCTAGTGAGTTTCCCTCCTTAATCTTCCAAAACTGGAGCAAGAATTGAAGAACAATTATTGAAGAACAACTTCTCACTCTAGGCAATCTCTCTCATTCTAAAGTGTTAGATTATTTCTCAAAAATGGCCCAAAGAGTGTATTTAACGAAATAGGGTCGGGTTTTAAAAACTCAAAAATAGAGCTCCGGAACGGTTCTGCGGTCGCATATGCAACCGCATAATGGATATGCGGACCGCATATCGGTCGCATGATTGCTGACAAAAATGATCAAAAATCTATCTGTGTATGCGGTCACTATGCGGTTCGCATAACTTTTATGCGGTCGCATAATCGATCGCATAGCTGCTTCCAGAATGGCCCTCTCCTGTTCACTTCTGCGGCCATTATGCGGCCCGCGGAGTGATTATGCGGTCGCATAATGGACCGCATAAACGCACTTTTCTGCCAAAAATTTTCCTTTACTTTCATCAAACACATAAGCCTAGTCTGGCACCATGAAATATTTTTTTCTTTGCAAATTTTACCGGGCTTTACACTTAAGTTCTTCAAAATTTTCCGGGGCATTACATTCTCCCCCGCTTAGGATCATTCATCCTTGAATGAGGGTAAAAATTCCATCATTAGCATCTTATGCAACTCTGTTTGTTTTATACCACAAACTAGCAGCCCCAAATTTGACTAACTCCCTAAATATCCAAATATTTCGCTAGAGTTTCCTTTATAATTAGGCCTATCCACATATCAGAGAGCCCCAGAAACACATCTTAACAGCATATACATAATCCAACGACATAACATAATATGAAACAACACCAACTGTGGCCTCATAAGTAATATATTTCCAGAACGGAACACCCTCAACATTAAATGTACAAATCATACATAATTCATAGAAAGTAAGTCTTATAATTTTCTTAGATCACAACTTTATAAATACATGGTCATTCAAACAAATAAGGATACTTTTTCTTCATTTCTTCCTCGGCCTCCCAAGTAGCCTCTTCAACATGTTGGGTTCGCCACAACACTTTCACGGAGGCAATTTCTTTATTTCTCAATTTCCGGACTTGGCGATCAATAATAGAAACCAGAATCTCTTTGTAAGTTAATTTCTCATTTACATCAATAGTCTCAACCGGAACAATGAGTGTCGGATCTCCAACTACTTTCTTCAACATAGACACATGAAACACCGGGTTTACTAATGTCATCTCAGGTGGTAGCTCAAGCTTGTACGCCACCTCACTGATCCTCTGAATGATTTTGTACGGTCCGACATACCTCAGACTCAATTTCCTTTTCTTACCAAATCGCATTACACCCTTCATAAGGGAAATTTTCAAGAATACCCAATCATCTTCTTTGAACTCCAAATCCCTACAACGAATATTCGAATAGGATTTCTGACAACTATGAGCAGTCTTTAACCGCTCCTTAATGATTTCAACTTTTCCATAGCCTGATGCATGAGGTCTGGCCCTATCAACTCTGCTTCCCCAATTTCGAACCACCCAATTGGAGATCTATATTTCCTACCATATAAAGCCTCAAACGGTGCTATTTGAATGCTAGCATGATAGCTATTGTTTTATGCAAATTCTATGATGGTAAATGATCATCCTAGCTACGTTTGAAGTTTAGAACACAAGCACGCAACATATCCTCAAGCGTGTGAATAGTCCGCTCTACCTGCCCGTCAGTCTGTGGGTGAAAGGCTGTGCTAAGATTCACCTGAGTATCCAAACCTTGCTAAAATATTTTCCAAACGTTAGCAATGAATTGTGCTCCCCGATCAAAAATGATGGAAACCAGGGTGCCATACAACTTGACTATTTCTTTGATATACAACTGAGCATACTGCTCTGCTGTGTCGGTAGACTTAACCGGCAAAAAGTGTGCTGATTTAGTGAGTCGATCTAAAATCACCCAAATTGAGTCAAACTTGCGTGGAGTGCGCGGTAATCCTACCACAAAGTCCATATTAATCATTTCCCACTTCTACATTGGAATTTCTATGTTCTGTGCCAGCCAACCGGGTCATTGGTGTTCGGCCTTCACTTGCTGACAATTTAGACATCTTGCCACAAAGTCTGCCACATTCCTCTTCATATCATTCAACCAATAGTCTTCCTTAAGATCATGTTACATTTTTGTAGAACCTGGGTGCACGGAATACCTAGATGTGTGAGCTTCAGTTATAATCCTTTCCCAGAGACCATCCACATTTGGAACACATAGTCGCCCTTGGTACCTTAGTGTACCATCATCTATGCCAAGAGAAAAGGCCATGGTCTTATGTTTATGAATTCCCTCTCTCAACTGTACCAACAATGCGTCGTGGTATTGTTTTTCTTTGACTTCCACTACAAGTGATGATTCAGCCCTATTTTGCACAATTACCCCTCCTTCACTAGAGTACGGAAGACGAACTCCCAAACTAGCCAATCGGTGAACTTCCTTGGCCAATGGCCTTTGATATGCCTCCAAGTGTTCTAAGCTACCCATAGATTTCGGCTAAGAGCATCTGCCACAACATTAGCCTTCCCCGGATGGTATAAAATATCAATGTCATAATCCTTGAGTAACTCAAGCCATCTTCTCTGCCTCAGATTCAATTCCTTCTATTTGAAAATATATTGAAGGCTCTTATGGTCCGTGAATATATACACATGGACCCCATATAAATAATGACACCAAATTTTTAATGCAAATACCATTGCTGCAAGTTTTAAATCATGTGTTGGATAGTTCTTTTCATGATTCTTGAGTTGCCTAGAAGCATAAGTTATCACCTTCCCATGTTGCATTAATACACATCCAAGCCCGATTCTTGAACCATCACAATATACCATATATCCACATATACCCTCTAGTAGAGTCAACACCGGTGCCGTAGTCAATCTTGCTTTCAATTCCTGGAAACTCTTTTCACAAGCATCTGACCATTGGAACTTAATTGCCTTCTGCGTCAATTTAGTCAATTAGGAGGCAAGAGTAGAAAAACCCTCCACAAACTTTCTGTAATATCTAGCTAAGCCTAAGAAACTGCAAATCTCTGTTGGAGTTGTAGGCCTCGGCCAATTCTTCACAGCTGAAGTTTTCTGAGGATCAACCTTAATTCCTTCATTAGAGACTACATGACCCAAGAATATGACCGATTCAAGCCAAAATGCACACTTTGAAAACTCTGCATATAACTGGTGCTGATACAGGGTTTGCAGAACTACCCTGAGATAATCGGCATGGTCTTCTCAACTTCGTGAATATACAAGAATATCGTCAATAAACACTATCACAAAAGAGTCGAGGAACGGCTTAAAAACGCGATTCATAAGATCTATGAAGGCTGTTAGGGCATTTGTTAGCCCAAAAGACATCACCAGAGATTCAAAATGCCCATACCGGGTCATAAAAGTTGTTTTCGAAATATCCCGCTCCCTGATCTTTAATTGGTGATACCCGGATCTTAAATCAATCTTCGAGAAGTACCGGGCACCTTGTAATTGATTAAACAAGTCATCTATCCTTGGCAGTGGGTACTTATTCTTGATTGTGACCTTATTAAGCTATCGATAGGCAATACACATTCTCAGTGACCCATCTTTATTTCTTACAAAAAAGACCGGTGCTCCTCAAGGCGACACACTCGGCCGGATAAAACCCTTTTCTAACAAATCTCTTAATTGTTCCTTTAGCTCCTTCAATTCTGCTGGTGCCATTCTGTAGTGTGGAATAGATATAGGATGTGTGTCTGGCATCACATCAATCCCAAAATCAATCTCCCTGTCTGGTGGGATCCCAGGGAGTTCATCCGAAAAGACTCCCAGAAATTCATTCACAACAGGCACGAACTCAAGTGTAGGTGCCTCAACATCGGTGTCCGTAACCTGGACCAAATGGTAAATACATCCCTTGGTGATCATCTCTGTGGCCTTACGGTAAGAAATAAACCTACCCTTTTGGCACTACATCATCACCCTTCCACTCAATAACTGGCTCATTTGGAAATTCGAACCTAACAGTCCTAGTTCGGCAATCAAGCTTGGCAAAACATGAATAAAGCCAATCCATCCCCATTATCACATCAAAATCGACCATTCTCAATTCAATAAGATTGGCCACGGTGTTCCGACCATGTAACGTGACAACATAATCCTTATAAACCTGCGCGGCCAAAATAAACTCACCAACCGGAGTAGATACAGAGAACGACTCATAAAGCTGTTCTGGTTCTATCCCAAATTCCATAGAAACATAAGGTGTGACATATGACAAAGTGGAACCGGGATCAATAAGAGCATATACATCATGAGATTGGACAGACAATATACATGTGACAACATCTGGAGAAGCCTCTGAATTCTGGTGACCCTTCATAGCATAGAAACGGCCGGATCCTCCCGAACTCTATGCTCCACCCCTAGCTGCACCACGCCCTGCGGGTGTTGGAGTGCCTCGAGCTGGAGGAGGTGCTGCGGATGTAGTAGCTGCTGAATTGGCCGGCTGTGCCATGCCCCTGCATGCACCCTGGCGGGACGAACGTCAATCCCTCTGAATGAGACCTCTCAATCCGCATTCGTAGCATATGGGTAAGTCCATGTAGCATATTCCTAGGTGCATCTTTTCACAATTAGGACATGAGGGCCTCCTCTACTGCTGGAACCTACCACCATGACGAACCTACTGATATGAGCCCCTGTTGCCCTGACTGTGCCTGAAACGGCTCCACTGATGCTGCTGACTAGGCCCTGATGGTAGTGCACTAGCCGAAGACTGAGCAAAGGACTGTGATGGCCCTGACGACCCTCCTCTAAATGTTGACTTTCCACCACCTAAAGAACCACCAAAGTTGCCCATAAACCGAGCCTTATTACTACCCTCTCGCTCCATTCTACTCCTTAATTTGCGGGTCTCTGTGGCTTGAGCGAATGCCACCATCTTTCCATAGTTCATATCAGAATTTAAGGCAGTTGTAGCAGCCTCATTAATTACCAAGGGACTAAGGCCCTGTACTAGTCGGCGCACTCTAGCCTCCATAGTGGGCAGCATGTAAATAACATACTTAGACAGGTACGCGAATCTCATATGGTAATCCCACACACTTTGGCTACCTTGCCTCAAGTTCTCAAACTCAGCAACATGGGTTGCCTTAGTCTCGGCAGGCAAGAAATGATCAATGAAGGAACCGACAAACTCACCCCACCTCGCCGGAGGGCTCCCTTCTTCACGGGACTCCTCCCATAGTTCAAACCAAGAATATGCCACCTCTTTCAAGCGGTAGGAGGCCAATTCCACTGCCTCTATTTCAGTAGCAAGCATAACTCTGAGAGTCTTGTGCATCTCATCAATTAAATCTTGGGGATATTCCTCTGGGTTAGTACCTGTGAACACTGGAGGATCCAATTGGAGAAACCTGTTCACCCTGGAACCAGTAGAATCCCCTGGCTGACTGGAAGAAGTGGGTGCAACATTTGACCTCTGGGTTTGGGAAGCCACTATTTGAGCCAACATCTGTATGGCTCCCCTAAGATCAACATCAGAAACACCATAATCGGAAGCTGGAACTGGAGGTGGAACTGGTATATCAGTTGGAGGAACTGTTGGAGAGGTGCGGTCTGATTAGTTGTAGTAGAGTCAGGCAGTGTAGTAACTGGAGAAATATCCTCACTCCTTGGGTGCTTACCCGCATCATCAATTATACGATCAACTGTCCCTCTTGGGGTGACATTGGCTCTTTGGCCAGTTCTTTCCTTCTTCTTAGGTGCCATGTACTGAAAATTAGATCAACTCAAGAGTTAAAGGAGGAACAATCTTACAACCAGCTTTATCACACAATCAAGAACATGAAAGAAGGGTATTATTCCTAAATGTCCATATAGCATCCTAATTATAGATGTGGTCGACAACACACTGATAATAAGGACTCTACTAGACACGGCTCCGAGACATCCTAGGACACATTAAAACCTTAGGCTCTGATACCAAGTTTGTCACGCCCCAAAACCGAGGAGCGCGACCGGCGCTCAACCGAGTGAACCTGACCGAGCAAGCTTGTTAGATTTCCTTCAACCCAAACTCATCCACGAATGGAGATAATACATATTTTCATTAATTAGACAAAAGGCGTTCACATCTACAATACCAATTCATTTCCAATAGTTTCATCATTTTTAAAGTCTCAAATGGACAAGTAATACAACCACAACATAATATATATTTTGACTTTCCCAGCACCAATACACAACCCACACTATGTCTACGGAGCCTCTATAGATAAAGAAGAGTACAATGATAATGCCAGCAACAAGGCCCCGGCTATACCTCAAACAGAATACATAATGTACAAAAGATTCATGACCCCGAAATGAAGTGGGGCTCACCAAGTCAGCTGGGAAGAAGGTGCACTGCTATCACTGATCAATATCTCCTGCTGTGGAACCACCTGCATCCATTGAAAGATGCAGCGCCCCGGCAAAAGGAACATTAGTACCATCGAATAGTACTAGTATGTATAACTAAACACCCTCTCAATAGAATGACAAATGATACAAACAAGATTATAATAATATCAATGAAAGCCTTAATCAACATCAAACCTCAATTTAGGATCAAGACAATGTTCAAATTAATTTCCATATCTCACATTGGGAGATTATTAGTATCGATATACCATTGTCCACAATACCAGTACCATCGTATTCTCAGTACGGAGTCCGATCACAACCCGATCGGCTAGGCTATCTCATTAGAGATATCAACCACAATTACTCTCAATATCAAGACCACCGTCTTTAACACGGAGTCCGATCACGACCCGATCAGCTAGGCTATCTCCTTAGAAAATCAACCATAATTACTATCAGTACCAATACCACCGTAATTTTAGTGCAGAGTCCGATCACGACCCGATCGGCTAGGCTGTCTTATTTGAAGACATCAACCAAAATCTCAATTTCAATTATAATTTCCAACACAATCACCACCATTTGTGTGTCATGGTGTCTGATCACGACCCGATCGGCTAAGATGTCTTATGCGAGACATCAACCTTTTTATATCAATCATCGCATTACATACTTCTTTACATCTTTTCATCTCATTGGTACTAGTGGCCAAAATTATATAAATCATTCTTGGCACGTTGGCCATATTCAGTATTTCATGCTCACCTTATCAATTTCAAATATCATTATAATCATCAACAACAAATGCAATTCAAATCAAGGTGTGTAGTACACATGTGAGCAATTTTGAGTCTAAGGCACATAGAGATATTTCACAACATTTAGCATAATAGCCTTCATTTGAACTTGACTTAATGTTGAAACATTGTTAATGCACAACCCATATTTTAACACATCCTCACTTGGTAACATAACATGAATAAAGCATTTGGGATGCTTGTTGAACATATATCTTTCAACCCAATCTTACTCGGAATAGCCAGTTTCATAATGAATCACTCGGGACTTACATAATTTACATAAATATCGTGGGATTCAATTCTAAGAGAAGAGTTTAGCCAAAATACCTGACTTGAGCTTCCTTACACTCTAAATGTTCCGGAATTCTTAGCAACTTCAATATATTTTAGAAATATAACAAATTGAACCAAAATTAGGAAGATGGTCATGGTTCTAGCTCACTTGAGTATTTTATCAAACACTAGGTGTTCAAGGTCCTTTTTATGAAGGATTCCATCATCCCACAACCCAATATTTACCATTTTTAGCTCAACAATCTTCCTACACCCTTTGATAACACATGCATGTAAAATAAACAACCCTCATGCCCAAATATTATCTTGCTAATTATCCATTCCTACACAAAATTCTAAATTGAGGGTTAGGGTGTAGAATCTTACCTCTAGGATGAAGACCTAGTGAGTTTCCCTCCTTCATCTTCCAAAACTTGAGCAAGAATTAAAGAACTATTATTGAAGAACACCTTCTCACTCTAGGGCACTATCACTCACTCTAAAGTGTCAGATTATTGTTCAAATATGGCCCAAAGAGTGTATTTAACGAAATAGGGTCGGATTTTAAAAACCCAAAAATGGAGCTCCGGAACAGTTCTGTGAGCGCATATGCAAGCGCATAATGGATATGCGGACCGCATATCGGTCGCATAATTGCTAACAAAAATGATCAAAATATGTCCGTGTATGCGGTCACTATGCGGTCCACATAACTGTTATGTGGTCGCATAATGCACTGCATAACAGTTATGCGGTCGTATAATCGACCGCATAGCTACTTCCAGAATGGCCCTCTCCTGCTCACTTCTGCGGCCATTATGCGGCCTGCAGAGTGATTATGCGGTCGCATAATGGACCGCATAAATGCACTTTTCCGCCAAAAAAATTTCCTTTACTTTCCTCAAACTCGTAAGCCTAGTTCGGCATCATGAAATATTATTTTCTTTGCAAATTTTACCGTGCTTTAAACTTAAGTTCTTCGAAATTTTTCGGGGTGTTACGAATAATAAACCCCTTATTCTCCTTATATCCTTCACCCCTAACCCTAGAGATCCAGTTTACCCGTTTAGCGGCCTCTGTGTTCCCTCACCCTCTGCTTCTCTTTGAAGAACCCTAGTCGCCTCCCCTTTAAATCCCTCTCCTAATCCCATTGATAATGTGATTCCTCCATTTTTTGATTACCATATCTATGTTCCTCCGCTACTGGTCACACGTTTGTGGTATTACCTAGGTACTTGCCCAATTTTGGTAAGTACCATCTTCTAGATTGGACTGGATAATCTTTGAGATTTGGATAGTATTTAATCCATATACATGAAGAATGGCGTGATTCCTCATACCATTTGGCCGATTTCAAGCATTGAACCCTAACTAGGGTTCGAAATTCGATTTATTTCCTTACCAGTTACTTTACTGATTGCATGTGTATTTTTTCTTTCCTTGTTTATGTTTGCTTAATTATTTTCCTTGTTTACTCATTTGATTTAACTACTATTAAAAACCCTTCCCTAGTTCCCCTAAGAGGACCACACCGTCTATATTATTTCTTCTCTCTTGATTGTGGTCGGCTAAAAGCCTAGGCCACCAGAATCTTTTCTATTAACATCCTTAATGTGAGTACTACTCGGGGCTCACCGAAGCTCCTGTGAACTCTGACACACTAGGATATGGGGTTCTTACTGTTATCATTCTATTGTTGTCACAGCTGAATTTTTAAGTTACTCACTCTTTTTGATCGTTTATCTTTGCAACTGGTTACTGTTCTCGGCCCTTTACAACCTCAATTATTACTCCTCTACTTATTCATGTATGTGTATTATGCGTGCCAACACTGTTTGAACTTCTATAGACAAGCATGACCTAAGTTTCTTTGTTATTTGTGAACTCCCAGTATTGTATTGTTTTATGCTTTACTATAATTCTATTGTCTCAATGATGTTCTGCAGTTCCATGTTCTCTAGTATAAAACTTGATAGACTTCAACATGTGTAGTGTAATCTCACTCTGTGTATTTTACTAAAATGGTTTCTGGCCTTCTTAGGTTTTGCATGATTGGTCGTGCTTATGTTAGCCTTGAATGTTGTGTCTTTTTCCTGTTATGAGTTCTGTAATGACCCGGCTGGCCATTTTGAGAACTTAAGTCCCGATCGGCAGCATAAGGTCTTAAGCAGCTTCGTATTATGTGTATTGACTTGCGTGCGTGGTTGAATTCAGTTGCTGGATGATTCGGAGTGATTTGGGACACTTAGTCCCTAAAACGAAAGCTTAAGTCTTAGGATTTTGACCGTAGTTGGAACTGGGCGAACACAACTCCGGAATGGAGTTCCGACGGTTCTGTTAGCTCAGTTGGGTGATTTTGGACTTAGGAGCATGTCCGGATTGTATTTTAGAGGTCTTCCATTTATTTAGGCTTGAAATGGCAAAAGTCGAATTTTTGGAGATTTTGACCGGAAGTGGACTTTTTGATATCACGGTCGGATTCCGATTCCGGAAGTTGGAGTAGGTCTGTAATGTTGAATATGACTTGTGTGCAAAATTTGACGTCATTCCAGGTTGATTTTATAGGTTTCGGCGCGGGTTTTAGAAGTTAGAAGATTTGAAAGTTCATAAGTTTGATCAATCATGCGATTCGTAATTTCATCATTGTTTGATATGATTTGAGACCTCGAACGAGTCTGTGTTAGGTTATGGAACTTGGTTGTATGCTTGGACGAGGTCGCGGGGGTCCGAGGTGTATTTCGGACGAGTTTCGAATGGTTTTCGTGGTTGTGAAAAGGTCTGAGTTCTGGTGCAATCGCACTTGCGGACCTTGGGCACAGGTGCCATGGTCGCAGGTGCGAAGATGGAGGTGCAGGTGCCAGAAGAGCTAGACTTTTCAGCCTCCGCAAATGCGGAGAATTCTTGCGCACCTGCGGTTGCGCAGAAGCGGCTAATTATGTCGCAAGTGCGGTCATGCCTGGGCAGAAGGTTTATAATCGAGGGTTTGGCCATTTTTACCATATTTTGAGTTTTAGACCTCGGTTTTGGGAGCTTCTTTGAGGGGTTTTCAAGCAAATCGATTGGGTAAGTGTTCTTCACCTATAATATAATATATTCCATGATTTTATCTTTATTTTTATCATTTAATTTATATTTTGAGTTGAGGAAAATGGTGGTTTTTGAAGAAAATTTTCAAAACAAAAAATCATGATTTGAGGGACGAAATGGTATCAGAATTTGATGATTTTAGTATGGTTGAACTCTTATCAAAATGGGTGTTTGGATTTTGTAAAAATTTGTCGGGTTCCGAAGTGCGGGCCTGGGGGTCGACTTTTGGGTCGATTTTTAGATATTGATAAAGATTGAGGTTTTATGATCCGGAATAGTTTCCTATGAGTTTTATTGTGCTTTGAAGTTATTTTTGGTTAGATTTGAGCCGCCCGGAGGTCATTTCACTCGAGAAAATCATTTTAGAGTATCGGTCTATCTTTTTGAGGTAAGTATCTTGTCTAACTTCGTGTGGGGGAACCACCCCTTAGGATTTGAGTCTTCTATGCTAATTGTAGTCCATGTACGCGAGGTGACGAGTATGTGCTAGGACTTATTTGTGGAAAGTTGGCCTTTTAGGGTTCTTAGGTCCTTGTATTCGCTGAGTATGTAGTTGTTCTCATTATGATTATGTTTCTTAATTACTAGTTTCACTTCTACCTGCTTTAATTAGAATTAATTGCTTCATGATCTGCCCTTGTTGCTTATTTGAGTCATATGTGCCCTAACTAAAATTGTTATCTCTTCTATCGCCATGTTGTCTTTTCTCTAACTGCTTATCTTCATTTGAAGTTATAATTATTTCTTCTGTAATTGTTCATCCTTAACTAAGGCTATGATTTTCTTTATACTGCTTATCCTTAATTGAAGTTGTTGTGTCTCTTTCGTACTTGCCCAACCTTAAAAGAAGTTTAAATATCCTATATCTTAGTTGACTTAACCTTATTGGAATTAATGACTCGTGATATTTCCCTCGTTGTTGAATTGTACTTTGTGGAACCGTTGTTACATATTATTTCCTCCCTTATTGAGCTATTCTTATTATGACTAGAATTCTCTATTGTGGCTACTCTTTGTGAATTAGTTCCTCCGTTCCTTTGAGTTCTGGAATTTCTGAGTTGATTTATTTGTCGTACCCTTGTATTAGTGTTATTGTTGCCGTTGTAATTGTTGTTCTTGCGTATTTACTTTGGGACTACGAGGCGGTACCTCGGGAGATCCACCCTGTCATGCATATTTACTTTTGGGACTCCGAGGCGGTACCTCGGGAGATCCCCTATTGAGCATTTACTTTTGGGACTACGAGACAGTATCTCGGGAGTGCCCTTTGTTAACATCTCTTTGCTATGGGATTGCACGAGGTTTCTGCCATGCTATTGTTACTATTGAGATTTGCACATGCGGTGTGACAAGGCAGAATATATATATGTGGGTTGCGCATGTGGCGAGACAAGGTGGAAACATTATTATGCACGTGTGGCGAGACAAGGCGGGCAGTTACATTATTATTGCACACGTGGCGAGATAAGGTGGGTTGTGTCAGGGATTGATTTGTGATGATTTGTGGCCTGGGGGCATTCTTGTTGTTGATATTTGTGTAGTGGTACACTTACCTGTGTGAGCTTTATCTTGTGAAAGTTGTGACAAAACATTCTATGTGCTATCCGTTCTTTTCCTTATGCTCACTAGCTGGTATGAACTATGTTAGGACACTTGCACAAGCATACACGTAGTTAAGGACTCTTATTGGATAAGAGATTTTTCTTGATATTGTTGAGTATAAATGCACACCCTTGCTTACTTGCTTTTTATGCGAGAATGACTCGGGTCGTGCCAAGTTCACATTCATGCCATGGATTTTTGGGACCTTTTGTGGAAACTGCTTGCTTAGAATTTGGTTTAATGAATCTCTTCCTGCTAAATCCTTTATGTGTAATCTACTATTTCCTACAAACTGATCCTTGACTCTCCCATGTTATAGCATTGTCTTAATATCTATCCAAGCACGTTTGTTTGCTATTTGTAACTCTGATAATTGTTTTCCTTGACTTGTAAATCCTGCACTCTTTAGCATTGCTTCTAGGATAAATACCAATGTGTAGTTTCCTCTCATGTATGGTCGACTGACATGAATCCTAATGTATGCATGTCATGTTAGCCTAGAGTATACATGATCTTTTACCTACTATGAGTTCATTAGAATATTTGTGCTATAGTTAATGTCCATCATGTTAAGTTTCATGATCAACTAAGTATGTTTGCCAGACTGTGCTACTAGTATGTTATGATGCTAGGCTTTCATGTTAAAATTCTCATACGAAGATTGTACTCCACCTTCTTCTTGTCTACGATTCTGCTAGGCTGTCATCTGACGTTCATTAGGTTGGTTCTACTTTGAGACACTATTTGCAGTAGTTTGCTAGCTTATGATATCCTATCTTGTCACTGTTAAATTTTGTTTTCTAGAATTGCTTGCCCATATGTGTCTTTGATGCCTTTCAACTTAGCATGGTTCTATTTATTGGTTGAAGTGCAGCTAATTCAGTTGTAAAAACTAAGTGTTTAAGTTATTCTATGTGTAGTGTTTCTACCTGTATGGCTAAATTTGGCATACATTAGCTTAATTACTTGAATCATTTGGGTCTGGTATGCTGGGCCTGCCTTGGGTATTGGGGGTTTGAAGTACATTGTCTACACCTGAAGTGCGGGTATGATATCCGCATGAGGGGCTGCTCCCCCGATTGTTAGAGGTAGAGGCAGAGGCCGAGGGAGGACCACATCTTCTATTACAGGACGAGGGCATCCTAGAGTTGCTCCTATAGTACCACTAGTGGATGCGATGGAGGATCCTCTTATTGAGGAGCAGGATGAGGCACCTGCAACTGAGCTGGCCCCAGCGGATTTTGTGCCTGCACCGGGATTTCAGGAGGTCATGGGTTGTATGATGCCGTTCATGGATTCGATGACTCATGCTGGACTATTTCCGGCAAATCTGGCCATATCTCAGGCGGGAAGGGGAGCACAGTCCCCTACCACTCATGATCCAGGGCACACTACTGCCTTTTATCAGACCCAAGTGCTCTACCTACGAGCAGAACTCAGCCGGATGCAGCAGTTAGACCAGAGACCAGGCTGGTCGCGTTCGTTGAAGAGCAAAAGCAGCTGGACAGATAGACTAGGCTTCATCCTCCTATCATTGGCGGTTAACGGTTAGAGGACCCATAGGATTTCATTGACCGTTGCAAGGAGAGGCTGCATAATATGGGAGTACTGGAGTCCAACGGGGTGGATTTCACCACATATCAGCTAGAGGGCAAGGCTCGCAGATGGTGGCACTCTTATCTCTATAGTGTTGGTACCCAATTTTGCCCTCATATTTTATAATGTATTCCATATACTTTCAAATATCATTTTGCATTATTACCAATTTACAAGAGTCATATAAGTATTTCCTATAATTTTCTATAATGTTTAAATCTTTAAAATTGATTTTCTCCCATTTAATTTGTTCAAATATTTATAAATTATCCCTTTAAATTATTTTAGAGTTATTTAATCATCCAAATTTATCATTTTATACCCATATGCATTTTATAATATTTCATTGCATTTTTACATAATTATATTTATATTTTTCCTATTTTATCTACACTAGTTACAATAATAGCCTATATTCTAAAAATAATTGCGGTTATTGTGTTATTCATACTAAAATAGCATTTCATCCTTTTTTAAAGAGTTATTATTTTCAATCATTTTACCACATAAAATATATTTTTATTATTTATTTTTCATTTTCTATTATTTATTTTTAATGAATTTCGGGTATTTAAGTTGTAGCCCAATTTTGAGCTAATTTGGACCAAAACAAACCCAAAAACACCTGGCCCATCTCTTTTACCCATCTGAGGCCCAAACTAAACGACCCTTTAAGTTAACCCAGTCGCGACCCGTTAAATAACCCGCTCCGATTCCATTCGATCTTGGTCGTTGATCTTAAATAATCAACGACCCATAATAAACCCCATATTCTCCTTATATCCTTCATCCCTAACCCTAGAGACCCCGTTTCCCCTTTAGCCGCCTCTGTGTTCTCTCATCCTCTTCTTCTCTCAGAAGAACCCTAGTCACCTCCACCTTAAATCCCTCTCCTAATCCTGTTGATAATGGGATTCCTCCATTATTTGCTTACCATATTTATGTTCCTCCGCTATTGGTCACACGTTTGTGGTGTTACCTAGGCACTTACCCAATTTTGGCAAGTACCATCTTCTAGATCGGACTGGATGAACCTCAATCTTTGAGATTTGGACTGTATTTCATCCATATACATGAAGAATGGCCTGATTCCTCACACCAGTTGGCTGATTTCAAGAATTGAACCCTAACTAAGATTTGAAATTCGATTTCTTTCCTTACCAGTTACTTTACTGATTGCATGTATTTTTTTTACTTTCCTTGTTTATGTTTGCTTAATTGCTTTCCTTGTTTACTCATTTGACTTAACTACTATAAAAAAAACCCTTCCCTAATTCCCCTAAGAGGACCTGAACAACTACTGTTATTCTCTCACTTTCACACCTTCTATGTTGTTTCTTCTCTCTTGATTGTGACCGGCTGAAAGCCTAGGCCAGCGGAATCTTCTCTATCAACCTCCTTAATGCGAGCACTGCTTGGGGCTCACTTAAGCTCCTGTGAACTCTGACGCACTAAGATCTGGGGTTCTCATTGTTATCTTTCAATTATTATCACTGCTGAGATTCTAAATTACTCACTTTTTTGGCTCGTTTATCTTTGAACCTGATTACTGTTCTCGGCCCTTTACAGCCTCAATTATTACTCCTCTACTTATTCATGTATGTGTATTTTGCGTGCCAACACTATTTGAACTTCTATAGACAAGAATCACCTAAGTTTCTTTGTTATTTGTGAACTCCCATTATTGTATTGTTGTATGCTTTACTGTAATTCTATTGTCTCAATGATGTTCTGTAGTTCCATGTTCTCTAGTATCAAACTTTATAGGCTTCAACATGTGTAGTGTACTCTCACTATGTGTATTTGACTCAAATAGTTTCTGGCCTTCTTAGGTTTTCCATGATTGGTCGTGCTCATGTTAGCCTAGAATGTTGTGTCTTTTTCCTGTTATGAGTTCTCATTCATGCCATGGATTTCTGGGACCTTTTGTGGAAACTGCATGCTCAGAATTTGGTTTAATGAATCTCTTCATGCTAAATACTTTATGTGTAATCAACTATTTCCTACAAACTGATCCTTGACTCTCCCATGTTATAGCATTGTCTTAATATCTAGCCAAGCATGTTTGTTTGCTATTTGTAACTCTAATAATTAATTTCCTTGACTTGTCAATCCTGCACTCTTTAGCATTGCTTCTAGGATATATACCAATGTGTAGTTTTCTCTCATGTATGGTCGACTAACATGAATCCGAATGTATGCCTGTCTTGTTAGCCTAGAGTTGACTTGTTCTTTTACCTACTATGGGTTCATTAGAATCTTTGTGCTATAGTTAATGTCCATCATGTTAAGTTTCATGATCAACTTAGTATGTTCGCCAAACTGTGCTACTAATATGTTGTTATGCTAGGCTTTCATGTTAAAATCCTCATATGAAGATTGTACTCCACCTTCTTCTTGTCTACGATTCTGATAGGCTGTCATCTGACGTTCATTAGGTTGGTTCTACTTTGAGACACTGTTTGCAGTAGTTTGCTAGCTTATGATATCCTATCTTGTCACTGTTAAATTTTGTTTTCTAGAATTGCTTGCCCATATGTGTCTTTGATGCCTTTCAACATAGTATGGACCTGTTTGTTGGTTGAAGTGCAGCTAATTCAGTTGTAAAAACTAAGTGCTTAAGTTATTCTATGAGTAGTTTTGTTACCTGTATGGCTAAATTTGGCATCCATTAGCTTAATTACTTCAATCATTGGGTCCTCGTATAATGGGCCTGCCTTTTGTATTGGGGGTTTGAAGTACACTGTCTGCACCTGGAGTTCATGCATGATGTCCGCATGAGGGGCTGCTCCCCCGGTTGTTAAAGGTAGAGGTAGAGGCCGAGGGAGGGCCACATCTCCTATTAGAGGACGAGGGCATCCTAGAGTTGCTCCTATAGTACCACTAGTGGATCTGATGGAGGATCATGTTATTGAGGAGCAGGATGAGGCACCTGCAACTGAGCCGGCCTCGCCGGCTGTTGTGGCCGCATCGGGATTTTAGGAGGTCAAAGTCGTATGCTGCCGTTCAAGGATTCGATGAATCATGCTGGACTATTTCCGGCAAATCTAACCACATCTCAGGCGGGAAGGGGAGCACAGACCCCTACCGCTCATGATCCAGGGCATGCTGCTACCATTTATCAGACCCCAAGTGCACTACCTCCGGGCGGAACTCAGCCGGTTGCAGCAGTTAGACCAGAGATTAGTCTGGCCGCATTCGTTAAGGAGCCAAAATGGCTAGACAGATAGACTAGGCTTCATCCTCCTATCATTGGCGGTAAGCGGTTAGAGGACCCACAGGATTTCATTGACCGTTGCAAGGAGAGGCTGCATAATATGGGAGTACTAGAGTCCAACGGGGTGGATTTCACCACATGTCAGCTAGAGGAAAGGCTCACAGATGGTGGCACTCTTATCTCTATAGTGTTGGTACCAAATTTCTCCCTCATATTTTATAAAGTATTCCATATACTTTCAAATATCATTTTGCATTATTACCCAATTTACAAGAGTCATATAAGTATTTTCTACAGTTTTCTTTAATTTTTAAATCTTTAAAATTGATTTTCTCCCATTTAATTTGTTCAAATATTTATAAATTATCCCTTTAAATTATTTAAGGGTTATTTAATCATCCAAATTTATCATTTTATACCCAGATGAATTTTATAATATTTCATTATATTTTTACATAATTATATTTGCATTTTTCCTATATTATCTACACTACTTACAATAATAGCCTATATTCTATAAATAATTGCGGTTATTGTGTTATTCATACTAAAATAACATTTTATACTCTTTTTAATAAGGAGTTATTATTTTCAAGAATTTTATCACATAAATAATATTTTTATTATTTATTTATTATTTTCTATAATTTATTTTTTATGAATTTCGGTTATTTAAATTGTAGCCCAATTTTGAGTTAAGTTGGACCAAAACAGACCCAAAAACACCTGGCCCATCTCTTTTACCCTTTTGAGGCCCAAACCAAATGACCCTTTAAGTTTACCTAGTCACGACCCGTTAAATAACCCGCTCCGATTCCGTTCGATCTTGACCGTTGATCTTAAATGATCAACGACCCATAATAAACCCCTTATTCTCCTTATATCCTTTACCCCTAACCCTAGAGACCCAGTTTCCCCGTTTAGCCGACTCTGTGTTCTCTCATCCTCTCCTTCTCTATAAAGAACCCTAGTCACCTCCCCCTTAAATCCCTCTCCTAATCCCGTTGGTAATGAGATTCCTCCATTACTTTTTTATCATATCTATGTTCTTCCACTACTGATCACACGTTTGTGGTATTACCTAGGTACTTGCCCAATTTTGGTAAGTACTATTTTCTAGATCGGACTAGATGAACGTCAATTTTTGAGATTTGGACAATATTTCATCCTTATACATGAAGAATGGCCTGATTCCTCACACTAGTTGGCCGATTTCAAGCATTGAACCCTAACTAGGGTTTGAAATTTGATTTCTTTCCTTACCAGTTACATTATTGATTGCATGTGTATTTTTTCTTTCCTTGTTTATGTTTGCTTAATTGCTTTCCTTGTTTACTCATTTGATTTAACAACTACAAAAATCCTTTCCCGAATTCCCCTAAGAGGACCTGAACAACTACTATTATTCTCTCACTTTCACACCTTCTATACTGTTTCTTCTCTCTTGATTGTGACCGGCTGAAAGCCTAGTACAGCAGAATCTTCTCTATCAACCTCCTTAATGCGAGCACTGCTCGAGGCTCACTGAAGCTCCTCTGAACTCTGACGCACTAAGATCTGGGGTTCTCACTGATAGCTTTCAACTATTGTCACTGCTGAGATTCTAAATTACTCACTCTTTTTGCTCGTTTATCTTTGCAACTGGTTACTGTTCTCGGCCCTTTACAGCCTCAATTATTACTCCTCTACTTGTTCATGTATGTGTATTTAGCGTGCCAACACTGTTTGAACTTCTATAGACAAGAATCACCTAAGTTTCTTTGTTATTTGTGAACTCCCATTATTGTATTGTTGTATGCTTTACTGTAATTCTATTGTCTCAATGATGTTCTGTAGTTCCATGTTCTCTAGTATCAAACTTTATAGGCTTCAACATGTGTAGTGTACTCTCACTATGTGTATTTGACTCAAATAGTTTCTGGCCTTCTTAGGTTTTCCATGATTGGTCGTGCTCATGTTAGCCTAGAATGTTGTGTCTTTTTCCTGTTATGAGTTCTCATTCATGCCATGGATTTCTGGGACCTTTTGTGGAAACTGCATGCTCAGAATTTGGTTTAATGAATCTCTTCATGCTAAATCCTTTATGTGTAATCTACTATTTCCTACAAACTGATCCTTGACTCTCCCATGTTATAGCATTGTCTTAATATCTAGCCAAGCATATTTGTTTGCTATTTGTAACTCTGATAATTATTTTCCTTGACTTGTCAATCTTGCACTCTTTAGCATTGCTTCTAGGATAAATACCAATGTGTAGTTTCCTCTCATGTATGGTCGACTAACATTAATCCTAATGTATGCCTGTCAAGTTAGCCTAGAGTTGACATGTTCTATTACCTACTATGAGTTCATTAGAATCTTTGTGCTATAGTTAATGTCCATCATGTTAAGTTTCATGATCAACTAAGTATGTTCGCCAAACTGTGCTACTTGTATGTTGTTATGCTAGGCTTTCATGTTAAAATCCTCATATGAAGTTTGTACTCCACCTTCTTCTTGTCGACGATTCTGCTAGGCTGTCATCTGAAGTTCTTTTGGTTGGTTCTATTTTGAGACACTATTTGCAGTAGTTTGCTAGCTTATGATATCCTATCTTGTCACTGTTTATTTTTGTTTTCTGGAATTACTTGCCCATATGTGTCTTTGATGCCTTTCAACATAGCATGAACCTGTTTATTGGTTGAAGTGCAGCTAATTCAGTTGTAAAAACTAAGTGTTTAAGTTATTCTATGAGTAGTTTTGTTACCTGTATGGCTAAATTTGGCATCCATTAGCTTAATTACTTCAATCATTTGGTCCTTGTATCGTGGGCCTGCCTTTTGTATTGGGGGTTTGAAGTACACTGTCTGCACCTAGAGTTCGGGCATGATGTCCGCATGAGGGGCTGCTCCCCCGGTTGTAAGAGGTAGAGGCAGAGGACGAGGGAGGGCCACATCTCCTATTAGAGGACGAAGGCATCCCAGAGTTGCTCATGTAGTACCACTAGTGGATCCGATGGAGGATCATGTTATTGAGGAGCAGGATGAGGCACCTTCAGCTGAGCCGGTCTCGATGGATGTTGTGGCTGCACCGGGATTTCAGGAGGTCATAGGCCGTATGCTGCCGTTCATGGATTCGATGACTCATGTCGAACTATTTCCCACAAATCTGGCCATATCTCAGGCGGGAAGGGGAGTACAGACCCCTACCGCTCATGATCTAGGGCATGCTGCTGCCATTTATCAGACCCCAAGTGCACTACCTGCGGGCAGAATTCAGCCAGTTGCAGCAGTTAGACCAGAGACCAGGCTCACCGCGTTCGTTAAGGAGCAAAAGCGGCTAGACAGATAGACTAGGCTTCATCCTCCTATCTTTGGCAGTTAGCGGTTAGCGGTTAGAGGACCCATAGGATTTCATTGACCGTTGCAAGGAGAGGCTGCATAATATGGGAGTACTGGAGTCCAACGAGGTGGATTTCACCACATTTCAGCTAGAGGACAGGCTCGCAGATGGTGGCACTCTTATCTCTATAGTGTTGGTACCCAATTTCTCCCTCATATTTTATAAAATATTCCATATACTTTCAAAATATTATTTTGCATTATTACCCAATTTACAAGAGTCATATAAGTATTTTCTATAGTTTTCTATAATTTTTAAATCTTTAAAATTGATTTTCTCCCATTTAATTTGATCAAATATTTATAAATTATCCCTTTAAATTATTTAAGGGTTATTTAATCATCCAAATTTATCATTTTATACCCAGATGCATTTTATAATATTTCATTGCATTTTTACATAATTATATTTGTATTTTTCCTATTTTATCTACACTACTTACAATAATAGCCTATATTCTATAAATAATTGCGGTTATTGTGTTATTCATACTAAAATAGCATTTTATACTCTTTTTAATAAGGAGTTATTATTTTCAAGAATTTTATCACATAAATAATATTTTTATTATTTATTTGTTATTTTCTATAATTTATTTTTTATGAATTTCGGGTATTTAAATTGTAGCCCAATTTTGAGCTAAGTTGGACCAAAACAGACCCAAAAACACCTGGCCCATCTCTTTTACCCTTTTGAGGCCCAAACCAAATGACCCTTTAAGTTAACCCAGTCGCGACCCGTTAAATAACCCGCTCTGATTCTGTTCGATCTTGACCGTTGATCTTAAGTGATCAATGACCCATAATAAATCCCTTATTCTCCTTATATTCTTCACCCCTAACCCTAGAGACCCAGTTTTCCTATTTAGCCGACTATGTGTTCTCTCATCCTCTCCTTCTCTCTAAACAACCCTAGTCGCCTCCCCCTTAAATCCCTCTCCTAATCCCGTAAGTAATGCAATTCCTCCATTATTTGCTTACCATATCTATATTTTTTCGCTACTGGTCACACGTTTGTGGTATTACCTAGGTACTTGCCCAATTTTGGTAAGTACTATCTTCTAGATCGGATAGGATGAACATCAATCTTTGAGATTTGGACACTATTTCATCCATATACATGAAGAATGGCCTGATTCCTCACACCAGTTGGCCGATTTCAAGCATTGAACCTTAACTAGGGTTTGAAATTCGATTTCTTTCCTTACCTGTTACTTTACTGATTGCATGTGTATTTTTTCTTTCCTTTTTTATGTTTGCTTATTTGCTTTCCTTGTTTACTCGTTTGATTTAACTACTATAAAAAACCTTTCCCAAATTCCTTTAAGAGGACCTGAACAACAACTGTTATTCTCTCACTTTCACACCATCTATACTGTTTCTTCTATCTTGATTGTGACCAGCTGAAAGCCTAGGCCACCGGAATCTTCTCTATCAACCTCCTTAATGCGAGCATTGCTCGGGGCTCACTGAAGCTCCTGTGAACTCTGACGCACTATGATCTGGGGTTCTCACTATTATCTTTCTATTGCTGGCACTGCTGAGATTCTAAAATACTCACTCTTTTTACTCGTTTATCTTTGCAACTGGTTACTGTTCTCGGCCCTTTACAGCCTCAATTATTACTCCTCTACTTATTCATGTATGTGTATTTTGCGTGCCAACACTGTTTGAACTTCTATAGACAAGAATGACCTAAGTTTCTTTGTTATTTGTCAACTCCCATTATTGTATTGTTGTATGCTTTACTGTAATTCTATTGTCTCAATGATGTTCTGCAATTCCATGTTCTCTAGTATCAAACTTTATAGGCTTCAACATGTGTAGTGTACTCTCACTATGTGTATTTGACTCAAATGGTTTCTGGGCTTCTTAGGTTTTGCATGATTTGGTCGTGCTCATGTTAGCCTTGAATGTTGTTTCTTTTTCCTGTTATGAGTTAACATTCATGTCCTGGATTTCTGGGACCTTTTGTGGAAACTTCTTGCTCAGAATTTGGTTTAATGAATCTCTTCCTGCTAAATCCTTTATGTGTAATCTACTATTTCCTACAAACTGATCCTTGACTCTCCCATGTTATAGCGTTGTCTTAATATCTAGCCAAGCATGTTTGTTTGCTATTTGTAACTCTGATAATTATTTTCCTTGACTTGTCAATCCTGCACTCTTTAGCATTGCTTTTAGGATAAATACCAATGTATAGTTTCCTCAGATATATGGTCGACTGACATGAATCCTAATGTATGCCTGTCTTGACAGCCTAGAGTTGACATATTCTTTTTCCTACTATGAGTTCATTAGAATCTTTGTGCTATAGTTAATGTCCATCATGTTAAGTTTCATGATCAACTAAGTCTGTTCGCGAAACTGTGCTACTAGTATGTTGTTATGCTAGGCTTTCATGTTAAAATCCCCATATGAAGATTGTACTCCACCTTCTTCTTGTCTATAATTCTGCTAGGCTGTCATCTGGAGTTCTTTTGGTTGGTTCTACTTTGAGACAGTATTTGCAGTAGTTTACTAGCTTATGATATCTTATCTTGTCACTGTTAAATTTTGTTTTCTGGAATTACTTGCCCGTATGTATCTTTGATGCCTTTCAACTTAGCATGGTCCTATTTATTGGTTGATGTGCAGTTATTTCAGTTGTAAGAACTAAGTATATAAGTTATTCTATGAGTAGTTTTGTTACCTGTATGGCTAAATTTGGCATCCATTAGCTTAATTACTTCAATCATTTGGGCCTGGTATGCTGGGCCTGCCTTTGGTATTGGGGGTTTGAAGTACACTGTTTGCACCTAGAGTTCGGGCATGATGCCCGCATGAAGTTCTAAGCCTATTTGAAGGCTCAGATGTGTTACTAGGTTATTCTATATTTGTATTTGGGTCTATAATTATTCAATATGGTCTGTAATTACTTGTCAAACTGAATGATGGGGAAATTAGTGAAAAGGTGGGGTATTCAAATTCTTGCATGAATGGGTAGAAAACCTGTCCATAGGGTTTAATTGCTTTATTTGCTATTTGTTTAACGTGCTTTATTACTATACACTAATAGAATTCATGCCTATAGGAACTCAAACACTTCACCTACTGAACCTGTCTAATGCCCGCACATTATCAAAAACATGTTTGTAAGAACCTAAGTGTTTTACTTCTTCACATGTTTACTTCTAAGCACTATTAGATAGCATGCCTATAGGAATAAAACATCATTGACTATTTGCTCAACTTGTGCAATTACAATGTGATTATTAGATAACATGCATATAGGAACGTGTTAAGTAATGCTTCCACCGATACTCATCTAGATACAATGTCTGTAGGGCCTTAATTGATTAACTAATTGGCTGTTTTGTTGTTCTTATCACACTGCCCGCTTAGATAACATACCTGAGGGAATAAGCATGATAAATCTATGTTTAAATACAAATTATTAGAGAACATTCCTATAAGATACTACTACTCGCTTAGAACGCATTCTAATAGGATAAAAAAATGAGTAATTCTGAGTTTTCCAATGGCTTCACTGCCCCAGGCAAAAATCATTTAGAGATCATGTCTATAGGCTTTTATAACACTTGTAATCTGTAATTTCGGTAAACTGGATATCGGTCACATAGAAGCCATGCCTATAGGTTTTAAACAACTCCAATATATCTCAATTCTAAAACTACCTATTGCAGAATCTCAAATATGTTAGTGTGCTTTTGTTTCTTATGTGTGGAGGCTAACTTGAGCCACTCATTGTGTTTATGTGTAGTCCTACTTGTTTTGAATGTGTGCCTAGTTTTATCACTTAGAATACCCTAAGTAAAGTCTAGAACCACCCAAATAGTAGGTCCAAAGCAACCTGGACCTTAGGCATGGGACAGGTAGTGCACGCATAGGATACGACCTAGAATTGAACTAGAGCACTTTAGGTAAGCAACTTTAACATAGTAATTAGGTACCAGGAGATGATAGTCTATGCTCGCTGAATAATATGAGCAACCCCTACCTTATAGGAGTTGCGAAGTATCATTTATGTTGCACGGGGTGATCCTATAGGCTAAAACACTTAGGACCCCCCCCCCCCCTTTATATGTTTGTTACTCGCCCCTTTGTTTCTTTGAACTTAGAACAAATTATGTTGTACCTTGTAACCTCCAAAGACTTATACTGATCAGTTATATATAGTCTAATTCCTTCATATGTGTAATCTTCTTTACACTTGTTTTATATCGTAGTTGAATACTTAATTCCATGTCTTCCCTCAATTTATATGATCACATAGGACAATTATAATCCAATAATCCCACATAGCATTAATTTTGGCTGGGACCCACAGTTGTGAACCTCGAAAAATACCTAATACTTTCTCTTCGATGTAATTTGAGCCCTTACCCGATCTTTGGTGACGCGGCCTAGTTAAACCAGAGTTATTTACCAATAGGTACCCTAACGCACCTTAAAATCATTGGGTGGCGACTCTTCTCTTTTAATACCAATTTAAAAGAGTTGTCAGATTTTGAAACCCGCTTTCGCGAGAAAATGGGGCGCGACAACAGGACATCAGGTTCACCTCCCTTGACTTAGGATTAGTTCAAACGTCTCTTTTTGAAGATATATATTACACCCTCAGAGAGGGAAGAGTTACAAGGTCATTTCGAGCAGCTCCATCAAATTCAGATGTTCGTGACCGACTATGAGGCGAGATTATCTAAGTTGTCTCGCCATGCACTTATGATACTCACCATAAATGCAGAGAGAGTGCAGAAGTTTATTACGGGCTTGCACTATGGTATCCATGTTTCTATGGCCCGAGAGGCTGAGATGGGGACTCCTTACGAGCAAGTTGTGGAGATAGCTTGGAGGATCAAGCGTATCCGCAGCCAGGGCTGAGGGTATACATCGAGGGATAAGCGGCCTCGATATTCTGGTGGATTCAGTGGCGCCCAGTCTAGGGGTAGAGGTCAGTTCATGAGGGGCCAGCCTATCACGCCCATGTATTCAACACCTCCGCCTGCTCAGAGTACTCTAGAGCGACCCTACTTTAGCGTCATTCTAGAGAGCACCTACTGTCCACCGGCTATTCAGTGTTCCTCCAGTAGGTATTCAGGTCATCAAGGTCATACCTAGGGTTAGTAGTCTTTCGCACCGAGAGGTTGCTACGTGTGCGGGGAGCTCAGTCATATGAGGAGGAATTGCCCCAGGCTTTAGGGCAAGGCAGTCAGCAGGGCCACCAGCCCATTATCACCACCCTAAGGCTGGACAGAGGCAAAGGGCAGGTGGGTAGGGGTCGCCTAGTGGTGCTCTGGCTAGATTCTATGCCTTCCCAGCTAGACCAGATGTAGTAGCCTCAGATGCTATGATAACAAGAATTATTTTTGTCTACAGTAGGGACGCTTCAGTACTATTTGATCCAGGGTCTACTTATTCATACGTATCTTCCCTATTTGCTCCTTATCTGGATGTATCTTATGAGTCCTTGGGTGTTCTTTTATATGTGTCCATGCCAATATGTGATTTTGTTATTGTGGATCAGGTTTACCGGTCTTTTGTAGTGACTTTTTCTGGTTACGAGATTAGAGCGGATCTTCTATTGCTTGATATGATTGACTTTGAGGTCATCCTGGGCATGGACGGTTTTCTCCGTACCATGTCGTTCTTGATTTCCATGCCAAGACTGTTACCTTGGCCATGCCAGAATTATCTAAATTAGAGGGGAGGGGCTCATCTATCAGTACATCTAGTCGGGTTATCTCCATCTTAAAGGCTCGACATATGGTTGAGAAGGGTTATTTGGCCTATATGGCTTACGTTTGGGATACTACTGTAGAGACTCCCAAGATATATTCAGTGCCCGTGCTGCGGGAGTTCTCCAATATATTTCTTTCTAACCTACCAGTCATGCCACTAAATCGTGATATCAATTTTAACATTGATTTGGCGCCAGGAACCGAACTTATCTTTATTTCGCCTTATCGCATTGCTTCAAATAAGTTGAGAGAGTTGCTCGAGAAGGGGTTAATCAGGCCGAGTGTGTCGCCTTACGGTGCACCGATATTGTCTGTGAAGAAGAAGTATGGGAGTATGCGGATGTGCATTGATTATCGCCCACTGAACAAAGCCACTATCAAGAATAAGTACTCGTTGCCGTGCATTAATGACTTGTTTGATCAGTTATAGGGTGATATGGTGTTATCTAAGATTAACTTGAGGTCTGGGTATCATCAGCTGACGATTCGTGCTTCGGATGTTCTAAAGACGGCTTTCAGGACTAGATATGGGCATTATGAGTTTCTAGTGATGTCCTTCAGCTTGGCTAAAGTCCCAGCAGCGTTTATGGATTTGATGAATCAGGTGTTCAGGCCATATCTTAACCCATTTTTCATTGATGACATATTGATCTACTCATGTAGTATGGAGGTTCACAAGCAGCATTTGAGGATAGTGCTTCAGACCTTGTGGGAACAAAAGCTATATGTTAAGTTCTCTAAGTGTCAGTTCTGGTTAGAATCTATGGCTTTATTGGGCCATGTTGTCTCCGGTGAGGGTATTAAGGTGGATCCCAGGAAGATCGAGGCAGTTCAGAGTTGGCCTCGTCCTACCACAGCGATCGAGATCAGGAGTGTCTTGGGGCTAGCAGGTTACTATCATCGGTTCTTAGAGGGCTTCTCGTGTATTGTAGCTCCTTCGACTAGATTAACACAGAAGGGTGCTTAGTTCAGATGGTCCGATGATTGCGAGGCGAGATTTCATAAGCTCAAGACTACATTGACTACATCACCAATATTGGTTTTGCCCTCCGGTTCAAGGATGTATATTGTGTATTGTGATGCTTCACATGTTGGTTTGGGTTGTGTATTGATGCAGGAGGGGTGCGTTATTGCATATGCTTCACATCAGCTGAAGCTTCACGAGAAGAATTATCATGTGCACGATTTGGAGTTTGCTGTGATAGTTCATGCTTTCCAGATCTGGAGGAATTATTTATGGAGTGTCGTGTGAGGTTTACACCAATCATCGTGGTTTGCAGCATTTGTTTAAGCATAGGGATCTTAATGTGAGGCAGCACAAGTGGCTTTAGTTACTAAAGGATTATGATATTACCATCATGTATTATCCGGGAAAAGCGAATGTTGTTGCGGATGCCTTGAGCAGAAAGGCCGAGAGTATGGGTAGTTTGGCATTCATTTCAGGAAGGGATAGGCCATTGGTTTTGGACATACAGTCCTTAGATAACCGACTTGTGAGGTTGGATATTTCAGAGCCTAGTCGAGTTCTTGCATGTGTTGTGACTCAGTCTTCTTTATTCGAGCGGATCAAGGCTCGTTAGTATGATGATCCACACTTGCTGGTTCTTAGAGAGACAGTGCTACGGGGTGATGCCAAGGAAGTCACTATTGGTGATGATGGTGTTTTGTGTCTCCAGGGTCGCTTATGTGTTCCTAATGTAGATAGCCTGAGGGATACGATTCTAGAGGAGGTGCACAATTTGCGGTATTCTATTCATCCAGGTGTCACGAAAATGTATCGTGACCTGAGGCAGCATTACTGCTGGCGGCAGATAAAGAAGGACATAGTTGAGTATGTTGCGAGATGTATAAACTACCAGCAGGTTAAGTACGAGCACTAGAGGCCTACTTCAGTAGATGGTTATACCAGAGTGGAAGTAGGAGCGCATAACTATGGATTTTGTAGTTGGGTTACCTCGATTTGAGGAAGTTTGATGCCGTTTGGGTCATTTTCGACAGACTGACCAAGTCTGCACACTTTATTCTAGTGGTGACTACATACACTTCATATAGATTGGCCCAGATTTATATTTAGGAGATCATCTGGTTGTATGGCGTGCCTATTTTCATCATTTCGGATAGAGTCCCCTAGTTCACTTTGCATTTCTAGAGGGTTGTACAGAGTGAGTTGGGTACCCAAGTAGAGCTCAACATGACCTTTCATCCGCAGACCAATAGGCAGTCGGAGCGGACAGTTCAGATTCTAGAGGATATGCTTAGAGTATGTGTGATTTACTTCGGAGGGCAGTGGGATCGATTCTTACCTTTTGTCGAGTTTGCTTATAATAACAGTTATCAGTCCACCATCGAGATGGACCCATTTGAGGCCTTGTATGGTCGGTGATGTCATTCCCCCATCGGTTGGTTTGAGCCCGGTGAGGCTAGGTTATATGGTACTTATTTGGTAAAGGATGCCTTGGATAAGGTAAAGTTGATTCAGGAGCGATTTCGCACAACTTAGTCCAAGCAGAAGAGTTACGCGGATTAGAAGGTGCGTGATTTATCATTTATGGTAGGAGAGAAGATGCTCTTGAAAGTCTCACTGATGAAGGGTATCATGAGGTTTGGAAAGAGGGGCAAGCTGAGTCCAAGATTCATTAGTTCATTTGAGGTGTTGTAGCGAATTGGAGAGGTTTCTTACAGGCTTGCTTTGCCTCCCAGTCTATTGGGAGTTCATCCAATTTTCCATGCGTCTATGCTCCGAAGGTACCATGCCGATCGGTCACAGGTGTTATATTACAACATAGTTCAGCTATATGAGAGCTTGGCTTATAAGGAGGAGCCAGTTGCTATTGTTTATAGGCAGGTCCGCAAGTTGAGGTCTAAGACGATTTCGGCGGTAAATGTCTAGTGGATGGGTCAACCAGTCGAAGAGGTGACTTGGGAGACCAAGGAGGACATGCAAAGGAGATATCCACACTTATTCAGCACTCCAGGTATGATTCTAAACTCGTTCGAGGTCGAACATTTGTGTAAGAAGTGGAGAATGTAACGACCCGACCGGTCATTTTGCTTTCTTGATCCTCGTTCCCCTATTTAAGACTTCCCATATGTGCTTTTACTATTTTATGACTTGCGGGAATGATTGGTTTGGTTTTGAAAGGGTTCGGGTTGAATTCGAAACACTTAGTTCCATAATAGTGGCCTGAGGTGACCAAGTTTGACTTGAGTCAACACTTTGAGTAAACGATCACAGAGTCAGGATTTAGAAGTTCCAAAAGGTTTGTATGATGATTTTGGACTTGGATGAGTGTTTGGATCGCGTTTCGGGGTGATCCGGGTGTGTTTCAGCGTTTATTGTTGAAAGTTGGTGGCTTGAAGGTTTTAGAGTTTACTAAGTTTTGTTTGAAGTAAACTTTGGAGTTATCGATGTTCGTTTGGGATTTCGAGCCTTGGAAAAGGTTCGTATGGTGATTTGTGACTTGTGCGTAAAATTTTGCATCATTCCAAGTTGTCGAAATATGATTCGTCGCGTTCGGAGCTAGTTAAAGAAGTTTAACGTTCAAAGGTTGATTAATTTGGTTTTAAGGTGCGATTCTTGGTTTCGATGTTATTTTATGTGTTTTGCGACTTTTAGCAGCTCCAGATTATGTTTATCAATTTGTTGGTGCATTTGGACAGGGTCCTTGGTTTCTCGGGTGTGTTTCGGACCACCCGGAGCTAAGTCAAATTGGTAGATTTTGCTGGTACTGGTTTCCTTCTTCGGGAACGTGGAGGGTGTCTCGCGTTCACGATGAAGGATTTAGGGCTGAGGTGTTTTGTGCTTCACGTTCGTGATTTAGGGGTCGTGTTCGCGAAGGCTTAGGGACAAGTAGCCTTCACATTCGCAATGGAAGGCCCGCGTTCGCGAAGCGTTGGCCAGGCTAGTCTTCGCGATCACGAGGACCTGGCCGCGTTTGCAAAGAAGATTCCTGGGGGCGATGACAGATTTGTCTTCGCGATCGCTAGGAGCTTTCTGCGATCTCAAAGAAGGAGTAACTGTGCAGAAACATTTTAAAACACGGGACGTATGCTTATTTTCTTCATTTCTCGCTTTTCTTGGTAGAAATTGGAGCTTCTTGGAGAGGTATTTTCACCTAGCATTTTAAAGTAAGTGATTTCTACCTAATTGAGTTTAATACATAATTTATGGGTAGATTTTAACATAGAAATTGTGGAAATTATAGGATTATGTTGAAAAACCTAGGGTTTAGTAGAAGTGGGATTTGACCACGAAATTGATTATGGAATTGAGTATAAATTATATATCTGAGTTGGGAAATTACCCTAATAGTTAAATTATGAACTTTTGGGTATATATTGATTAGTTTGTATGACCTTTGGCTAGTTTCAGATTTCTCCACATCGATTTGATGCAATTAGTGAGGCTGGAGAGTCGAGTAGTGAACTTGAAAGCGAGGTAAATCTCTTGGCTAATATTATAAGAGGAAATTATCCCTGTAGTTGCTTTAATTGTTATGCGCTACTTGTTGTGTGTGCTACGTACGCACGAGGTAATGAGAGTCCATACGTAACTAAAATCATACTTATATCCGGGTAGACATAGGACTTTATCATGCAATAACTGTACTACTTGAACTCAACTTATTAGTTTAATTACTTAAATTTATAATTGAAACTTTATTAGGGATCATGTTATTCCAAGCTTCATTACCTTGAGTTTTGCTGGGATACTTTATTGTTGGTAACATCATATTTTCTTTATGTGCCCATCCTTGTGTTGTAATTGTTTGACTCATAGTCCGAAGATCTTTTATATTCCTGTGGACCGGACTGTACACCTCGGCAGTGCTATGAAATAGCATTATGGATCGGGCCATACGACCACGACAGTATATTTGAGATACATTTATGGTTCGCGCCGCTCAACCCTCGGCAGAGTACATGATTATTAGGCATCGGGCCGTACAACCCAGACAGAATTCATGCGTAATACCGCTAGGAGCCATGATATACATGAGATTTCCCTTTTGATTTTAGACTTGATGTTTACTTGATATTAATTATCTATTTGAGATAGCACATGATATTTGAGAATTTCAAACTGTCAATACGTTGAAGGATCATGTTATTTACCGTTTGTTATTTCATTATTACTGTTGCGTTTCATGCCTACTTATAATTCTTATACTTTATTTATTGGACCACTAGTAAGTATCGGTGTCGACCCCTCATCACTACTTCTTCGAGGTTAGACTAGATACTTACTGGGTACGCGTTGATTTACGTACTCATGTTATACTTCTTCACTAATTGTGAAGGTACTAAGGCAGGTGCATCAGGTGGCCCTACAAGCGCGCATACGCACTATCAGGAGACTTAGTGGTGAGTTGCTCCCCATGCTCCGACCTGCAGTACCCGTAGTCTCTTTCTTGTTGCATTTACTATTTCATTTCAGATAGTAATTATAGTGGCTTGTATATTCTACTAGATTGCTTGTTCACTTGTGACACCGAATTTTGGAAAATTTCAAGTAGATGTTTATGGTTTTGCTTAATATTGTCATCATTTCATTTTTATGTTTTATTAATTCTTTATATCTTCATGGTTTCTCCGCATTAATTTCCTTTGTTTAATAAAACTCATGATTTCAAAAATAATAAAATAAATAATTAAGTTGATAGTTCATCGTTGGGTTGCCTAACGACGACGTTGGGCACTATCACGTTCTATGGTGGGATTTGGGTCGTGACAATTTTAATCCTTATGTATGTGATATTGTGTTGCATTTTTTCACTACAATGAAATGGTTCTCATTATTGTTCATATTCTCATGTTGATCTGCTTGACTGAAATTGACAGCTTGTTTAAGATACAGTAATAAATTGATTAACGTGTCACACCCCAGCCTTGGAGAGTTCGACCGGCACACGATGCCTGAAGGCTCCTGCGAACCGACGTCTGTTCGTATATTATTTTTATTCATAAAAATCTGGGCCATTGAGGCCTTAAAATAATAGTCAAGAATTAACATGTGTATAGCTGATTGACAAAAGGAACATTGGCATTTTATACATGACCATTACTGTCACCAACATCGTCATACCCGACCATTACATGCAACCAAACACTAACACTAGTCTGCAAGCGTCTAACAATACCAAAAGAGACATATTTTACACAACTTGGGCCGAATAGGGCCCCACCATACCCAAAATATTTATGACATCTGCTTCAGTACCTATTGACTTCTGAACAGCTACCCCAAAGGAGTTGAGAGAAAAAGCCTATCAACTACCTTGCAAAAATTAATTTCCTTTTCTTTTTCTTTGTTTCAAAATAGCTTATTCCCCATTCTCTCGACATAATTTAAGCAAACGTGCGCTGACCTCGTCAATGGAAGGAAAGAAGTCACGCAGTCATCCTAAGAAGCAACAAATCAAGGTAGTTGACAAAGTCCCAAAGCAACAGAGTCCATTTCTAGAGCTTCAAAAACTCAGGGAGGATCTAGAATCCTCACCCAGATCCCTTATGTTGGAGCTTCTGCATCGGCGAGTCTACAGCAAAAATGAGCAAATCAGAGTTATATCCCTCTGCATGGTGATCTAAGGGGCAGTGTCACACCCCCACCATCCCGCGATGCTACTGGTCCATTGGGTAAAGAGTATGAAGTTGGAAATTAGATGCAAGTGCTAGTTACTGTTCCATTGGGTAAAGAGCAGGAAATTAGAAATCAAACGCCAGTTCCAGTTACCGTTCCATTGCCGGAAGTAACCAGGGAGCCCACTTGGGCTGGAGTACTTAATGGCAATCGATCAGCTACTAATGGTATGGCTTTGCACTATATCACCCCTGATCTAGTTGAAGGTAATCTCGTAACTAAACTTGAAAAATCAAATCTAGATTCAGAAACTATGAAGTGGAAGTGTGCCCTAATTATCTATGTAATTGGGGAAAAGCCAGGATATAACTATATGTATAGATATATAAACCAAATGTGTAATATTGTCACTATGCTAAAGCTCTACTCTCATGATGATGGCTATTTCATAGTTAGGTTCCATTCTATGGCAGATATGATGAACATTTTGTGTGCTGGACCTTACACAATTAATAACAAACCTATGATAATGAAACAATGGAGTCCACAGTTTGATTTTGACTCAGAATTCTTAACTGAGATCTCACTGTGGGTAAGGTTTCCTAAGCTTCCCATGAACTGCTAGGGAGGTAGCTCCTTCAGTCGAATTGCAAGTACAATAGGGATTCCATAGTTTGCAGATGAGTGCATTGCTAAAAAACTAGAATCTCCTATGCAAGAATACTCATTGAGGTGAATATCACTAAACCTCTCCCAAAAAGGTTCCAGTCATGGATGACTTAGACAAAATCTTTGAACAGACAGTGGAATATTATTGGAAACCAGATTTTTGTGGAAAGTGTTTAATAATAGGGCATGACTGTACAAAAGCTCGCAAGGAAGAGGTCAAGAAAGACCATCAGCCCAGAAGAAAGAGACCACATCCTATGAAATAAGTATGTAGGAGTTGTGTTAGCTCATGCACCAAAGAATAGCCAAGAGCAGGCAGTGATCCTAAGTAAGGAGCAATGGATTACAACTAGCACAGCTCAGAGCATTGCAACGTATCCTATATCGACATAAGGCCAGCAAATGCAACTAGACAAAGGGAAGAAATCAACATAAATAAATGGGGTGTCCATGAACTATGCTAAAGCAGTGACAACACTTGGAAAGTAGGGATCTATTCAGCAGGCAAGTGTAGTTGTGATGGCCAACTTGCTACCACCAACTGCAGGTGGTACATCCAACCCTTCTTGATACCTTGGTTGGTATGGACTGTAAGAGGTACCATCAAAAGATATAAGCAAAAAGCGTTGAGTAGCTATATTAAAGAGAACTATATAAAGTTAGTAGGTTTAGTAGAAACAAGAGTCAACAAGGAAAAGACATATTGTATTTCCAACATGGTTGTACCAGGATGGCAAGCTAGGTATAACTATGATCAGGCCTCTAATTTAAGAATACGGGTGTTGTGGGATCCTATCTACTATGACATAATTATGCTAGACCAGACTGCCCAATCAATGCACTGTAATGTTATAGGAAGAAAGAGCCAATGAACTTTCTCATGACAGACATATATGGTTTTAATACAATTGATCAGAGGAAACCTTTGTGGTTGCACCTGCAAGCTCTTGCAATACAAAGTACCAACCATGGCTCATTTGGGGAGATTTTAATTTAATGTTAACTTTTCAAGATAGATTATATGGAAATACAGTAACTAGTAATGAAATTCAAGATTTCACAAACTGTATGCAATGCTTAAACTTGAGTGAATTGCCTTGTAAGAGGGAATACTATACATGGTCAAATAAGCAAGAAGGCTTAGACAGAGTTATAGCATGATTGATAGGGCTATTGGAAATGATGAATGGATGTATGCTTTTGGCCATATGGAAGTAGAATATAAAATGCCATTTGTCTCAGATCATGCACCCATGATGATCACTTTCAGAAGGGTTGAACCAAGTGGCAAGATCCCTTTTATGTTTTTCAATGTATGGGCTGATCATGAAGACTTTCTACCACTGGTTGAAGGAGATTGGAAGAAACAACTGCACTCAGACCCTATAAAAGATATCTAGTACAAACTGAAGGTACTAAGACCATTATTAAAGCAACTTAATAATGCTGAGTTCAGAGGAATAACAACTAAGATGGAGCAAATCAGGCACAAACTATTAGATACCCAAGATCATTTGAACATGTGCTACACTGACAAACTAGTACTAGAAGAGAAAATGTTGTTAGAAAGACTGGAAAATGGTCATTGATTGAGGAAAGTATTCTTCAGCAGAAATCCAGAGCAAAATGGATAAAACTTGGAGATTCAAACTCCAAATACTTCTTAGTTTTCATGAAGGAAAGAAGACACAAGAAAGTAATTGCAGAACTGGCTAATGCCTATGGAGACAGACTTACAGATCAGTATCAGATCCAAGAAGAAATAATTACTTTCTATAAATCCTTAATGGGCTCTGCTGCAGTTTAATTGCCAGTAGTGAACAAGCAGGTGATGAAACTGGGACATGTACTTACTCATACTCAATAGGTGAGCCTATGTGCAGAGATCAATGATCAGAAAATATATGAAGGACTCTGTGCAATTGGAGATGACAAAGCATCGGGAGTGGATGTATACAATGCACTGTTCTATAAGAGAACCTGGCCACTAATTAGTTCTGAAGTGTGCCACGCATTGAAGGAATTCTTTCATTCAGGCAAGTTACTTAGAGCAATTAATTGAACAGTTATTACACTGCTCCCAAAGATTCCTAATCCTACTAATACAAACATATTGCTTGTTGCACTATATTGTAAAAAATAATATCCAAAGTTCATGCAAACAGGCTACAAAAAGGTATTATTTCAATTGTGTCAGATACTCAGGTTGGGTTTATACCAGGCAGGAGGGTTGCAGATAATGTTATATTTGCCCATGAGTTAGTCAAGGCTTATTCAAGGAAAAATATATCTCCAAGATGCCTAATCAAAGTGGACATTCAGAAGGCTTATGATACAGTTAATTGAAAGTACCTGCATCAAGTCAAAGAAGGTCTGGGATTTACAGATCAATTCATTAAATGGATCCTAGAATGTGCGTCAACAGTGAACTATACCATACTCATCAATGGGGAGACTACCAATTCGTTTGATGCAGCTAAAGGACTTAGGCAAGGAGACTCCATGTCTCCCTTTCTCTTTGCCATAGCAATGGAGAACTTGAGCAAGAATCTAAAGACACTTAAGTAAGAGAAGGATTTTCTCTATCACCCTATGTGCTCAAAACTGGACCTGACTCATTTGAGCTTTGCTGATGATCTCCTCTTATGAATAAGAGGAGATGTTGCTTTTGTTCCTCTTTTACATCACAAGTTCAACACCTTCTCAAAAGCCTCTGGACTTAAAGCAAGCCTAGCCAAAAGCTTAATATACTATGAAGGAGTTAGCACTAAATCGAAACAACAGATACAACAGGCTTTGGGATACAGTCAAGGGTCCCTGCCTTTCAAATATATGGGCATACCTCTTGACACTAAGAAGCTTTCATTAATGCAATGGCAACCACTCATTGATAAAATAGTGACCAAAATATCTTCATGGACAGCAAAGAAACTTTCTTATGCAGGCAGAATCCAATTAGTTCAAACTATGATCTTTGGCATACAGGCTTAATGGGCTCAAATTTTTATTATACCTGCTAAAGTCATCAAAGCAATTGAAGCCTATTGTAGAAGCTATGTTTGGTTAGGGGTGAATACAATAACCAAAAATTCATTAGTTGCATGGAATAGGATGTGCTCTCCAGGAGCTGCAGGGAATCTAAATATAATAAACTTTGCCATGTGGAACAAGGATGCTATAACCAAGATCTTTTGGGAGCTGGCTAACAAGAAAGACAAGTTCTAGATCAAATGGACCCATAGCTATTATATCAAATAATAGGATTTCACTAACATAGGGGTACCAAAACAAGCCTGTTGGATGGTTCGAAAAATATTTGAAGCAAGAAACAACAAGAGTCTTATTAAACACCTGACACGCAACATTGTTATAAAGCAAGTATATCTGCAACTGCTTGGTATCCTACCAAAAGTACCATAAAAATGCTTGATGTGTCAGAACCAAGCTAGACCAAAAGGAGTATTCACTATATGGCTCCAGATCCAAGGAAGAATCCTAACAGCTGATAGACTGAAGAATTGGGGTATGAAAATAGATGACACATGTTGCTTCTGCCAACAAAGACCTGAAACAAGAGATCACATTTTTGCTGAATGTGAATATGGCAGATGTCTATGGAGCAGGCTCATGAATTGGCTACAAATTTAGCATCCTTCTACAGGATCATGGCCAGCCAAATAATAATGGATAGTGATGAAGACCAAGAGTAGATCTCAGATGGCTAGAGTGCTCAAGCTAGTCTACCCAAAATACATTCATGCACTGTGGATAGAGAGAAACCTAAGGATCTTTGAAAGACAAGCTACTACATAGGAGGTCCTCGCTAGGAGGGTGGGTTGCATATGGAACATCGGAGCTGAAGGCTATAAACGAGTGTTACTGGGTAAAGGTAAATATTAGTCATTAGTACTTAGAGATCAAAGTGTGTAAAGGAGGCAAAGATCATAAAAAGTTAAGGTTTTTGTTATTTTTTCAATTATCTTTTAAAGCAGGTCGTGGTGATCTGCTCAACTTTATAAATTATTACAATGGTAGTTAATACAAAATGTTTTGTTAAAGAAAATAAAATAAAAAAAGCCTACAAAAGTTACCTCACCCTACTAGGGAGGGACGTCACCGGGTCTATCCGCACCTGTGGGCATGAACACAATGCCCAAAAGAAAGGGTATGGAAAATGTACTGAGTACACAAAGCTAAGGAAGCATACAAATCAGAGTAATAGTATAAGAAACATGATCGCACGATCTCAACCTGGGTACCGAAGAAAACCACCAGGGGCATGAACAATAGAAGCCATAACTTATAAAGATGCAACTTTTATAAAGGAGTGGGCCACTTATTGAATCTTTGCAATGAGTACAATATAGAATTACTTAGCCATGTGTTGGGGCATCTTTATATTGTACCCGGCCTCGTAGAGGACTCGGTAAGATTCATTCCTTTTATCACCTTCAAGAGGTCTCAGTCGTACCCGGCCACGTAAGGGCTCGGTCATTCTTGGCCATGCAAGGGGTCGGTAATGTCTTATATCACATTCTGTACCTGGCTTTATTGAGATTTTGTTCGTACCCGACCACACAAGGGTCCGGTCATACTTGACCGCGTAAGGGCTCGGTAGCATTTCATGTTTTACCCAACTTATCAATGGTTGCACCATCGGTGCTGTACCCGACTGTCTATAGCGCGGCTCGGTAAATCAAAATAGGTACATACATATAAGTAATGTGCAGAATCAACTTCAAGAGACATTAAGTTTAAACTCAAAATGAATCATACTTTCCGACCACAAGATACCAACTGGGAACAATTTAGACTTAAACAAGAATTCTACACTAGCATGAATATACAAGGACAGAATAACATCATTTAAAGGTGATTAGAACCACCAAACCTTACGGTGTAGGAATCACATAGAAGGAAGGGGAACTTACACTAATTCATGCCAGCAAAGAAAGTTGCCCTACACACCTTGTTGAAGAACTAACTATGCTTCTATGGTGATTAACTTTACCTCTAACAAATTTTTGGAATCAATACAACCAGATGATAGATTTTATAGCAACGATTCCAATGTTTCTTCAAGTTAAATCCAGATAGAACCCTCTTCTGATTCAGTTTAGTCTATTCTAGAACTTCAAAGGAGATGTGGAAACGTGTTTGGTGAACTATAGTAAGTGATACTCCTGGGAAAATGAACGAGAGTGAGCCTTATTGCCTTTATATATAGGTACCAATCCTAGGAATCTCCAACGGGTCCACATGCAAAATGGGTTGTCCCGCTTTGGCTGTCATGCACGGTAAGACAGCTGGCGAAATCTCGTCGCATATAGTTATCTCCTCTGCCCGGTAATGCATCGCCATCTTATTGGTTGCGCGTAAGCCTCATAGATCCTCCAACTTCACATGTGGGTTGTAACATCATGTGTGTTTATTATTATGGTTGAAGTAAAAGGAATCATATGATGACCCTTGTTGGTATATTAGCAAACCTGCTCACATATCGGATGTAGCTTGCTGGGATCAGCCATGTACTGAGTACCACTATTGGCCATCTCATGACTATCTTAACTCTGTGATAGTAGCTACATGAAACTTGTATTGTTGAATGACCCTCATTGATTCCTATACTTGTGCTTACATTTGTCATTTTGTTTCTTCTAGTCAAGTTTTGAACTTTTGTATGCCCTTAGCTTGAGAAACTTTTATGCTTAAATCATTGTGTTAACTAGATCGGACCCCTTTTGCCTACACCATTGTCTTTATCTCAATCCTTAAAGATCATAAGAGGTGGTCTAGACTAATTCTCATTAATGACTCTGCTCATGCTCTCATATTAATCTGCTTGCCTAGATGACTTTAGTTGACAGTCTTGTCCTGATGGTATGTTGTTTTGTGCATTAGATCCATGTGTGTCTATCATGGTAGCTTGAATCACGTGATAATTAGTTAGCATGGCTAAACCTGCTACTTTCTATGTTCTGCATGTCCTCCCAAGATCATCCATAAAATGAATGCCTTGCCTTATATCTCATGATTGTCTGACAATATTGTTTGGATGATCCTCACTTATGAATTTGAGTATTGTTTGGTTCTGATTATTTGAAATCTAGTAGGCTACCCACTGTCACAACTAAATACCATACCTATTAGGTCTAAACAAAGACTAAAACTAACTTTCCTATTTATGTCTCTGCTGATTTGGTTGATTGATACCCTCTTTGGGAAGTTTGTATGAAGTTATTAGCCTAAGTTTTTAATGATGTAAGGTCCAAGTTATGTGCATGCTCACTCAAAACTATTCTGAAGATTGTTGAAATGCATGTTGACCTGTTCTAAGTTATCTGAACCTATCCTGAAATATCGAACCTTTAGTGGGATTAATAAAACAAATGCATATGCTCATCTTTGTCATTCACTGATGTTCTAGACCACTTAATAAGGTATCCCTAAACTTGAAGTGGTGAGAAATGGAACCTATCTATTGACAGCATGCAATTAGCCTTCTTTGTTTTGTGATTCTACTTGACGGCATCTTAGCAATGATCCTCTTAAGTATTTTTTTCAATCTCAAGGTTTTTGATATTATTAGAACTTTAAAAGTCTACATGCAGTGACTTATCTTTATACTCAGTGTTCTGATAAGAGGTCTTAAGGTCAAAGTTGTGTTGGTTCTGAGTTGTTGATGCCTATGTACTCTGATGATAGTTGTAAATGTCTTATATAGCTGTTTATTTCAAATTATTAACACTTTGTGTGGCTGAACCTCTGAAAGGTTTATGATGAATCATTGATACTTGTCTCTTTCATACTGACAATGTGAAACTGCTAAGTTGACACTTTATTTGTGTCCAAACCTTTGAGGAAGATTAAGAGTTGATAACCAAGGATATTTGGGTGTGAGCTTAGTTTGTGCTTGAGGTACCCCTCCCTAGCAAAAGCATTGCTCGAGGTCCATGAGACCCTCGTGATCACTGAAGTATCAGGGGTCCATAGGGGAATTTCATCCATGAATGTGGTTTACCCTAAGCCTTTGGCCACTGACTCTAATTAATCCTCATAGGATTAGCACATATAAAATTTATTTTACCACATTCTTTAGTTCTTTGTTATTACTTGATATAATTTCATTTTACATAATATTATATTGATATACACTAATTATCTCCTTATTCTTTGCATGCATGATCAAATTGGGCCTTCTAAGTTCATTTGAAACTCAAGCACAAGCTCAGGAACTAGGCCACTTCCTCTTCACATGTTAAGTCCGTTTCTTGTGTAAATAAAGTCAAAAAAATGATACAACTGAGAACCACCCCAAAATATGGTGTCAACGGTTACATGAGCTCTATAGTATGAGTAAATATAAGGTCTGAGTCAAATGCAATATTGTCTGAAAGACAAAACAATGATAACATGAAAATAAGGAGATGGACTTCAAGGCTTGCAAACAGAACAACATTACTACCTTGAAATCTCCAAGTAGTCCGGATTTGGCTCACAGGCAACTACCAGGACCAGCAATAGTAGATTTGCACATGAAATGCAAAGTGTAGTATGGGTATAACCGACCCTATGTACTCAATAAGTAGCTAGACTAACCTCGGGCTGAAAATAGTGACGAGCTTGATAATAGAATAATAACATAAAGGAGAAAAGCAGCTCGAATAATAACAGGTTTAACTCTAACATAATAAGAAGAGAAGTTGTAATGACCCGATCGGTTGCTTTGTGCATTTGAGCCACGTTTCCCCTTTTGATGCTTCACATATGTGTATTTGTGGTTTTATGACTTGTGGAGTTGGTTAGTTTCTTTCTGGGAAGGTTTTCGGTTAATTTGGACCCTTTGAGTATTGGCTTAGAAGCCTAAGTTAGAAATATTGGCCAAAGTTTGACATCTTCAAAAATAACCCCGGAATGATATTTTGATGGATCCGATGGATTTGTATCATGATTTTAGAGTTGGACGTATGCCCGTAATCGAATTCGGAGGTCCCTAGGTTGATTAGACTTATTTTGCCGAAATTTTGCAATTTGAAGTTTAGAAGATTTTCCAAGTTTGACTATGGGTTGACTTTTGGCTATCGGGTTCGGATTTGGTTTTGGGACTTGGAATAGGTTCGTTATTCTATTTGAAACTTTTCTGCAAAATTTGGTGACATTTGGAATTGATTTGGTAGGATTCTGACGCTTGGTTGCAATTCTAGAGGTTCTTGAACTTTTCTTTGAAATTCATACGTTTTGATGTCTGATTCTTGTTCTAGATGTCATTTTTGTATTTTGATCACATGAGCGAGTTTGTATGATGTTTCGAGACTTGTGTGGATATTTGGTTTGGAGCTCCGAGGGCTCGGATGATTGGATGTGTTCCGAAATGGTTTTGAACTGAAATAGGTTGCTAGTGTGCTGGTGTATCTGATGTCGCAATTGTGAAGTGAACAGGTGAGGGTCAGGTATCGCAGTTGTGATGCCTCACTCACAACTGCGAAGTGTATGTCATTCTGGGTAGGTTTGCATTTGCGACATTTTAGTCGCATTTGCGAATGGAGCAAGCTTCACAATTGCAAAGCTTATGGCGCATTTGTGACTTCCCACTTAGGCTATCAGTAGCCGCAATTGTGAGACTTTCTTTTCAATTGCGAGGGTTTGCAATTGCGAACCCAGTGTCACAATTGCGATATTTGCAACTGAACAAAAGGGGTGGGAGTCGGGATTTCATATCATTTTCTCTCCTTTTAGAACCCTAGACTCGGTAGGAGGCGATTTCGAGAGGGGATTTTTATCTACAAACATTGGGTAAGTGATTCTAATCAATTTTTAACTATATTTCATGATTATATCTTAGATTTAACATCAAATTTATTAGTATCAAAGAGGAAATTTGTGAATTTTTGCCAAAGTTTTGAAAAATGAAGATTTGAGTTGTGAAAGTTGATTTGGGCTCGGATTTGAAAACAAAACACATATATGGACTCATGGGGTTATGGGTCATCAGAATCTACCCTTGGACCCAGGTTTTGACCGGGCGGGCTCGGGGGTTGACTTTTGTTAATTTTGGGGGAATTGAGTAAAGCTCATAGCTTTATCTATTGTAAATTATTTCCCTTGCATTGTTTGATGATATTAAGTTATTTTTTGTTAGATTTGAGCCGTGTGGAGGTGAATTTTAGGGGAAAATCTATTTTCGAGGATTGATTGGTCATAGTTGAAGTAAGTATCTTGCCTAACTTTGTGTGGGTAACTACCCTTTAGGATTTGGGTTGTTTGTGTTAATTGTACTATGTGGAAGACGTGTACACAAGGTGACAAGTGTGTACATGGGCTATATATGGTATTTTGACTGGTTTAGACGTTTAGACTTCTTCCATGCATTTAATTAAAATTGTTATAACATGTTACATCTTTCATTGTTAAGTATTCTCTCACATGCTCTAATTGACGTTGTTAGCATTTGTTCTACCCTTTGTTGTTATAATTGCTCTTATATGCTTTAGTTGAAGGTTATACCTCTCTTATTATCTTATTACCCGTTTATTGTTTAATTACTCTTACTTGAAAATGTTATTTCGTGGAATATCTTCTTGTTGGATTATTGATGTTGAAGTTGTGAAAGCCATTATCACATTGAGGTTGAAGTTGTTAATTATTGAGATATCTTTCCTTGTTGAATATTCCTCATTCATTTTGTTGTTATTGAGATTCTTGTACACATTATGATTGAGACAAGGGCTACATATTGTGGTGACATTAGTATTGTTGATTTTGGCAAGTGTTGTGGCATATGGACACATGTGGTGCGAGTTGATTATTGTGTTGTGATATTGATACGCATGTGATAGTATAAGAATAGGGGTTGATACGCATGCGGTGAGATAAGGTGGGATTTATACGCGTGTTGGTAGTAAGGGAATTACTTGAAGCCACGCGGTGAGATAAGGGGGCTAAAACGCGTATTGCTATTTTGGAAAATATTTTTAAAAATAAATGCAACGTTCACGCGGTGATATAAGGAAAGATTGAGATTGCGATTGTGAATTGAGGTAATGAGGTGTGACATCTCAGTTGTGATTCTTGTTGTCAATCATATCTTAAAAGGGCTTGTTGGTTGAGCAGTTCTTGTTGTTTTCTCCAATGTCTTACTTGTAATTGTCCGTATTTGACTACTTGTTATTTCATCATGTGTTCTCTACTTGTTGCATTTACCGCTTATATTTTCGTTGTATATTATTGAACTGCTTATCTGTCATTTACTTCCTCGCTTTCCATTATTAGACTATGTTATACTCTGTTCAATTTTCTTATCCTAGTAGGTGTCTTGACCTAGTCTCGTCACTACTCTACCGAGGTTATACTTGATACTTACTGGGTACCATTGTGGTGAACTCATACTACGTTTGTACACATTTATGTGCAGATCCAGGAACATCAGCTCGTGTTGGACGCCAGTGAACGTTCAATTATCTTTCCGGAGTCTTCAAGGTATACCTGCTCAATATCCGCTGGCCTCAGAGTCACCTTTTGTTATCTTCTTATTACTGTTTGTCCTATTATCAGATAGTGTTGTATTAGATATTTTAGAGCATTATGTAGAGCTTGTGACTCAGTTCCACCGGTTTTGAGGATTGTGTTGTTGGTGTTCCATTTTGGAGTTATTATGAGTTTTATCGGTTTATTTTATTATCTCAATCTCAGTTATCTCTATTAAGCTATCAGTGAATGTTAGGGTTACCTAGTCTTAGAGACTAGGTGCCATCACAATATCCTAAGGTGGAAAATTGGGGTCGTGACAGAAGTTGGCTTGCTTTTCAAGAATATCAGTCAAGGCATCAGCTTTTCCTACAGAAATCACTTAGACAGAGATTTATCAAGGTAAACCATGCTTTCAAGATCTAAACATCAAATGCCAAATAGTATGAGAAAAATACAGCTCCATGCCTACATGAAAAATATATATGCCAAGTCAACAATTTCACAGATAAATCATCAAGTATAAACAAACCTCTGTACATTCATAGTGCCTGGAACAAGTACCCCTATGTCACACTCTCAGCATTCTCATGGTGCCTAGCATAATGCCTATGAATCATACTCTCAGCACTCTCATGGTGCCTGGAAAAATGCCCATGGATCATCACGCACACTCAGCACTGGACGGGTGCCTAACATAAGTCCCTAACTAAGAACATCTCGTGTGCCACAAACAGGTTACTGACTCCGAAAGGGCGGATCCTAGCACAAGAACTGATCGGATCTAAGTCAGCGATTATTATCACTTAGCCCAAATAGCCTGGCACATGCGTCACCTCACTATCAATACCACTCAGCCCAATATGGGGCCTGGCACACACGTCACCTTACTATCAAGAACAACATAGACCTATGGCCTAGAAGACCACATCAATCCGCTCAAGTCTCCATATACCTACATCTCACAGAAATATAATTCTATATACCACACAGAATATACCAATGTGCCATAATTCAGCTTAAACTCGTGTCACGCACAAGGACACTAACAACATGTGAGGTAACATACAAAAAGTGCACAGAGACAGATATATAATATGCGGATATAATATCATGATTGAAAAGTATGACTACGACTAAGACAAATAGCTCAATATAGCAAAAATATCCCTATCATGCCTCCACAAAAAAGCAAATAGCCTAGATATGATTTCTAGCATGAATGATAGCTCACATAGTTATACAAATGGAGAAAATACGATATCGAAGAAGTATGATAGTAAAACAAGGCATATAATAGTCTATGATCTACTCGGGTCATGAAGATCCACGGTGCATTCATATATGCTCGTCACCTCGTATATACAATACCCACAACATATAACAAATATCATAGCCAACTGGGAAATACCCTCAATTCAAGCCTAGGCAAGATACTTACCTCATCCTAGCTAGTCTTCAACCTTGAATCACGTCAAAAACCTCAATCTAGCCCTCCAATCGTGCAAATCCAAACCAAACATCATCCAAGAAAGTCAACAATGCCATAGGAAGCGATCCCAATCCATAAAGCTTCGATCTTTAATGAAATTCTAAAAAGTCAACCCGGGCTTACGTTCCCAAAATGCAAAACCAATACCAAAATCCGATGACCCATAACCTATCAAGTCCAATATGTAATTAGTTTCCAAAACCGAGTCCAAATTGGTACTCAAATTCTCAAAATATACTCACTTAAAGTGTCGACAGAAATCCCAAATTTCCTTTCAAAATTTTAAGTTTTTGGTGTAGAAATCCATGAGTAATTAATATATAAAATCAAATCCAAATGAAAATCACTTACCTCTAAGGTAGTAGCGAAATTGCTCTTCAAAATTTTCTCTTCTCGAAGTCTAAGGCTCAAAATATGAAATAATGGGTAAACTCCTAAAAATGGCAATTAAAATACACTACCCATTATAACTTCACGATGCACAATTCCACACTACCCCTGACTCCCTTCTATGCAAACGCAGTTAATACCTGGCAAACACGGATGCCACAAATCTTGGAGGATATGCTGAAGGCATACACTATTTATTTTGGAGGTCAGTGGGACCAGTTTCTACCTTTAGTGTAGTTTGCATACAATAACAGCTACCAGTCAAGCATGCAGATGGCTCTGTATGAGGAATTATATGGGAGACAATGTTCTTCTCTAGTTGGTTGGTTTGAGCCTTGCGACTCTAGGCTATTGGGAACAAATTTGGTTCGTGATGCCTTAGAGAAGGTGAAGTAGATTTAGGAGCGACTTCGTATAGCACAGTCCAGGCAGAAGAGTTATGCTGATAGGAAGACTCATGATGTTGCTTTCATGGAGGGTAAAAAGGTTCTACTCAGAGTTTCTCCCATAAAGGGCTTGATGAGATTTGGGAAGAAGAGCAAGCTAAGCCCTTGGTATATTGGTCCTTTCGAGGTGTTGGAGAGAGTTAGTGAGGTTGCCTACAGACTTGCTTTGCACCAGTTTATCGGGAGTTCATCTGGTGTTTCATATTTTTAAGCTTCAGAAGTACTATGAGGATCTGTAACATATGTTGGATTTCAGTTCAAAGCAGTTGGACGAAGATTTGACTTATGATGAGGAGCCAGTGGCCATTTTGGATAGACAGGTTCAAAAATTGAGGTCAAGGATGAGTGCATAAGTAAAGGTTCAGTTCAAAGGTCAACTGGTCGAGGAGGTGACTTTGGAGACTGAGCATAATATGTGGAGCAAATACGTCCTCTTTTTGATAACCCATGTATAATTCTAAATGCGTTTGAGGACGAACTTTGTTTAAGAGGGGAATAATGTAACAACCATGATGGTCGTTTTGTATATTTAAGCCTCATTCCCCTATTTGATGCTTCTCGTATGTGTATTTATTATTACATGACTTGCGGGGATGGTTGTTTTGATTTTGGGAAAGTTTTGAAGTGATTTTGAACACTTAGTTCTATAGTTGGAAGCTTAAGTTATAAGAGTTGACTAAGGTTTGACTTTTGTGTAAATGACCTTGTATTGGCGATTTGATGGTCCAATAGGTTCGTATGGTAATTTTGGACTTAGGCTTGTGTCTAGATTCAGATTTGTAGGTTTCTAGTTGATTTGGCTCTAATTGACTAAGTTTGGAAATTTGAAGGTTTGGAAGGTCCATAGATTTGACCGAAAATTGACTTTGAGGCTATCGGGGTCGGATAGTGTGTTTCGGAATTTAGAGCAGGTTAGTTATGTCAATTGGGACTTGTGCACAAAAATTGGGGTTATTCTGAGTTTGTTAGACGTGGTTCGGCATGAGTTTTGAAAGTTTGAAAGTTGGTTATTTCATTAAGCTTGAATTGATGAGTGATTTATAATTTTGATGTTACTGTGTGTTATTTGGAACCTCGAGCAGGTCCGTGTTATATTTTGGGACTGGTTTGTGTGATTGAACAGGATCTCAGGAGCCTTGGATGTGTTTCAAATGGATTCCGGATCATTTTGGAGCTAGTTGGCAGACCATGTCTAGTGTTTTCGCACCAGCAAGTTTTGTTCCTTAGGTGCGAGTTCGTAGATGTGGACAGGGGTTTGCAAATGTAAAGGATGGTGGAAGGCAGCAGTGTCCGCAGGTGCGGAGAATTTGGCACAGGTGCGCTGATATATTCGCAGAAAAGGATCCGTATAAGCGAAACTGTGGACGCAGAAGTGAAAGGCCGGTTCTTTAGTGTAGCTCGCAAAAGCGGGCTCTCAGATTTGAGCTAGAGTCTGCGGAAGTGACATTCACTGGGCAGTGCATTAATTTTGAGGGTTTAGCTTATTTTTCATTATTTTGAGATTAGGAGCTCAGATTGGGGCGATTTTCACTCACTTGGATTGAGTAAGTGTTCTTGACTTAGATTTGATTATTATTCATGATTCTATCATTGATTTTGATTTTTGGTTGGTGAAATCTAAAAGAGAAATTTGGGGATTTTGACTATGATTTTGGAGAGTGAAAAAAAAAGATTTGTACCCCGATTCATAGTCGGATTTCGATGAAACTTGTATATTTGGGCATGTATTCGAATGGGCAGTCCGGATTTGTGACTATTGTTGGGTAACGGGAAGTGGATCCGAGTTGACTTTTTGCAATTTGATAAGTATTGGAGCTTCATTACTTGGAATCAATTTTGAGTCGTTTGGAGGTCGATTCGTGTGGGAAGGGCTTTTTGGAGTATTCATTCACGCGTTTTGAGGTAAGTTACTTGTCTAAACTTGGTTTGAGGGTAACATTCGCCATTGCCTATGATATTTGAGATATGTTGGGGGTGACGCACATGCTAGGTGACGGGCGTATGTAAGTACACTAGGGTTATTCATGATCTAGGTAGACCTTAGTCTATTATATGCCTTATTTTGCTATTACGCTCCGTTATTTCCGTGTTATCTCTACTTGTATGATTACTTGAGCTATTATTTATGCGAGAAATCATGTCTAGACTATGTGCGTATCTGTTTGAGACATGCTATGGCTATTCTTGCTATACTGAGCTATCTGCCTTAATTGTAGTCATATTCTTAATCATGATGCTACATCCGCGTATTGTATCTCTGTCTCTATGCATTATTTATATGTTATCTTACATGTTGTTGTTACCCTTATATGTGTTACACGGATTGAACTAAGTACTATAAGGTGTGAATATTTGAAACTTGAGGGGGTGATGATTGATCTTGGGCCATATAGCCGATTTGGCACTAATACTGAGCTGACACGTATAGCCGTCAAGCCCTATATTGGGCTAAGTGATTGAAAGTTGACTTTGATCCAATTAGCGCTTGGGTAAAGACCCGCCCCTTCGGATTCCGGTATTAACTGTGGGTGCATGCATAGGGTCATATATGTGCTTGGGTGTGGGACTTGTCTCTCGCACCCATACAGTGTTGAGTGTTGTTGTTGTTCTGTATGATGACCGAAGGGCAACTATGCCAGGCACTATACATATGCTGAGGTTTGATATACTTGATGATTTGACTGTAATATTGTTGATTTTGGCATGTTTACTTATCATGCAGGTACCAGGTTGTGATTCTCCCTCATGTTTATTGGTACTTGATGTCCTTATTTAATGTGTTGGACTTGGAATCACTAATAAATTGATACAACCATATTTAGATGACTTCTCTGAAAGAATTTATGCCTTAACTACTATTCTTGAAAAGCATGCCTATCTTCCTTCTATTTGTGAAAAGGTTGAATTTAATATTGTTTGAGCTACTTTTCCTTACCGTTCTTATTCTGTTATTGTGGTAATTGATTATTGAAAATGAGTGTTGGACCTTGCCAAGCTCGTCACTACTTTCACCCCGAGGATAGGCTTGTTACTTATTAAGAACATGGGGTCAATTGTACTCATACTATGTTCTACACTTTATGTGCAGATCTAAGTACTGCCGAGAAAGATGATTGCTAGCGAGTGGCACCAGTACCATTTTTTGGAGCTTTTGAGGTAGCTGCTAATTCCGTTCGCAGATCCTGAAGTCCATTCTTCCTTTGTTTATATTATTACTGTTCTATCTTTCAAGAAGTTATGTATTTTGGATCAGACTCTGTATTTAATATTCTATAGCGCTCATGTACCAGGTGACACCTGGTCGTGAGATGATTTTAGTTGTAATATTATTATTGACTTCGGTTATTTATGATTATTTCGCTGCTGAGACTATTTAATTATGTTGTATGAGTTTATTACTGTTATTTGATCGTTGGCTTGTCTAGCAGGCGATATTAGGCATCGTCACGGCTCCGGTGGGTGTTTGGGTCGTGACATATCAATTTTAGAGAAAGAATCTAAATTTCCTTCCTTAGCCAATATATTCATTCGATCTTGCCATATGTGACCTAATCTTGCATGCCATGTAATAACATCAATATCATTGTTACTAGAATAATATGTCATAATACAACGGTCAATATAATAGTTATACGTAGAAGGATTAAAATCTAACACAATAAAACTATCATAATAATGTCCAAAATCATAAAAATATTATCTAGAGCAATTCTAACACCATTGTGACTAAAGTTCAAATTGAAACCAAAATATAGAATAACAAACACAGAGACTAAGTTTCATTGAATCTCTAGAACATACATGACATCATGCAACACCAAAAGTCAGCCACCACGCATGTCCATTCTGCAACTGCCTATCCCTTTAACTTCAAGTTTTGCATTATTTTTCACATATATATGCCTTGATCCAGGTGAAACTCGACGAAACTCTATAAATGCTTCTCTATCACGACTAACATGGTCGGTGGCTCCTAAGTCTACAATCCACACAGAATAAGATTCAGTTAGTAAAACAGTGCTAGATACATATATAGCACTTAGAGATGCATTTTGAAATATTATATTTTTCGGCTTAGTGCACTCACGATCAAAATGTCGTGGAACTTGGCAATTGTAGCACTTCATCTTGATCTTGTCTTTCTTTTTGTAGAAGTAGTTTTCCTTCTTGGAATTTGTCTTATTTCTTTTCTTGATCCTTCTCCGGTCTTTTTATCCTTTTTGTTATTTTTCCAGTTTCTCTTGCGCTTGAAGCTTGAACCCTGTGTACTACTTGATTCTGCGACAAAGGCGCTAGATATATCTTTAGAGCACTAAGTATTTCTTCTTTAAGTTCTACATGACGGGCAATATCAGTAAAAGTTTTGATGCTGTCATTGTGGGTCAACTTAACCTTCAGATACTCCCAGTTACTGAGAAGATATCGAATCACTACCCGAACCTGCTGCTCATAAGAGAGAACATGACCTGCACTTTTGAGTTGAGCAATCATATTTGACATCACTCTTAGATGTTTCTTGACATTGTGGTCATGGCACTTATTGTACGTGTCAAAATTAATCGTCAACTGTCTAAGGCGAGTCACAATTGTACCATTATATGTCTCTCTTAAATGTACCTGCAGTAGGATATTGCTCACATTCGTGGATGAGATCATCAACAACTGAACTTACAATACTTCTACATGTAGTGGAATATGTTTTTCCAAATATTGTAAGTTTCCACATCTCTTGTGTTGGGCAGTGTCACCCTCCTCTGGGTAACTCATAACATGGTTAATACTTTCAAGAGAATCTTGCTCTTCGAGTACATACCACATCTTACGACTCCAAATGTCGTAATTTTTACCATTCAGTTTGTCACCGTTGTTCAAGTCAGCTATTGTACTTTTCGATCTCATGTCTGTTATTAGAGACAATATTACAAGTTTAACTCATCAATACATACTTCAGTCAATTTGTGCACGTGATTACACACTCAAGCAACCTACTTATAATATTAATTCTACATTTAGTATAGAATCGAAAGGTCACTATGTTTCCATTTATTATCTATATCTAAATATTTTCAATTAATATTAAAATCACTTCTTAGTGTGTGCTTCATTTCAAGTCTCAATCCATTACAAAATAAAATAATAAATTATACATGTAACTGGTGAGACAAACAATAAACTTTAAAAATAAACTATTTTCAAAATGTTTTCTAAGGACATATATATATATATATATATATATATATATATACCGTATATACTTATCAACTATTAACTCTTGTATTGAAATGCTCGTTTCTTCCATAATTCCATGATTAATTGCTACTTGCCTTAATATCATCCTAGGCCCTTTGGAGAGAGTTTGCTAAAATAGCTAACGTTTTTCAATCTGTAATCTCTATGTAATTAGATAATTTGGCTCTTTTTGACTGAAAAAGGTGAACATGTTCAGGAATGGAGGCATCATGGGCCATCTTGAATTCCTTAAACTCTTTAAATTTCTTTTCTCTTTTCCTTTGCTCAGCCCTTTGGTCCCTTTACTCATTTTGCATCACCCTCGGGATTTCTCTGATGACTTCAGGCTCTAAGTCTAAATCATTATAAAAATAAGTCTGGTCACGATGCATCCTTCTACATTGTGCCCTTGCTGGACTTCGAGAACCCCTACTTGGTGTAGTTTGAGCTTGTTCCTGTTCACCCATGTCTAAAATAGGAACACAAAAATAATAAAATTGGCTACTACCATTCAATGTAATAACGTATGTCACAATTACTTGTAGAAGGATATCAATCAAGGGATTAGGACTAAACTAAACTTTTTTTACACTTAATGAGACAACAATAGGTATTAAGACTAAATCTATTAACGGAGACAAAGACTCAGGAAGCCATATCATTTCCATATCATTTTATATTCTAATAGTTGTGGGAAAAATATTACCCTTCTAAACCATGGACATATGTCAATCATGTCTGTTAACAGTAATAAAAAATTCTCGTAGCAAATAGAACAGAAAATGACATATTTGGAGATCAATTTTTAAAATCTAAAAGGAATGGTCTGCATACTCTGTCTACATTAACTCAAGTTAATAGAATTCCTTTTGATTAATTCAGAGAATATTTGTCATAACTTTGTTGGAGACAAAGAACATCCACCTAGTCAAACAAACTTCATAAAAATCACTTAATAATTCTATAAAATTAAAAACATAGCTTGTTAATCGCATTGACTGCAGACAAGACATTTGCCAATACTATCAGTTTGAACAATAAATGGCAAAGAAATCAGTTCACAATTCTAATGTTAAAGTTAAGGTCTTATATACTTTACCAATCAAGTAAGTAGCAAATATTTCTTTGTCCCAACTCATAAATAATTTTAAAATAGTTATGATGTAAATTTTCTAGGATTTTAAATGTCATCATCATTGCAAAAAAGTGTTAGAACATAGAAATTACCGCAATCCACACAGATCGTGAAGGTTAGACATTTAGTGCTCCGCATTGTTTCTTTAAAATTGTTTTGGAGATAGTAATTTATCTAAACCAGTATAAAAAAATCCAATTAAACTTTAACAGCTTTTATTGTAGTTCTTTGTTGGTCTTTTCACGTCAAATCACTGTTAACGTTGAATAGATATTCGCACCCGTGGTTAATAAATGTATATTTAACATAGAAGTAATTAATCACTATGAAGTTAGTAATTTGGCTCTGATACCAATGTAAACAAAATAAGTTACTGGGACATGAATGTGGACATGTTAACATAGCGGAATCAAATCTTAACCCAAAAAATTACTTCTAAGTCCACTTTATTTCTCTTGGAAACGAAGCAAAATTACCATGAAACTAAATGTCTTTGGTGTTGATTGGGAAGAAGATGAGAAATAATTTTCTGATTTTTCAGTTACTCTTTCTTCTACTCTCTTTTTTAAGAAGAAGAAATATCACGTTTAAGAAGAGAATGAAATAGCAGTTATGGGAAAATTGCTCCCACTATACTTAAACGTGTAGTAACTTCTCTGAAGAAGTTATTTTATACCCAATCTTTTTTGAAATTATTTCTTTTCCAGATAGGTTGGGTCAACCCACATGAAGCGACCTGATACCCGGATCCAGTATCCAACCAAAAATAATCCATTTTTAACCCCTAAAGCTCCGACCCAATATCCAAATTATACATATGGGTTAAAATAGTTGGTCCTATTTTTCACTTCCTCTTCAGTCATCTTCCTCTTTATTTTAACTCAGCTTTTTGGAACGGGCCAATCTTCCGTGCTCTTGCTTCTTTGCTAGTTCCCTTGAGTGGGTCTAAAACTTCCTTATTCTAGGTTATTTCCACGATTTTTTTTTTCTTTTTTAGGTATTTGACTGCGAAATAAGAAAGAAATAAAAAATTATATTTTTCTAGATATATCATTCCACACCGAGAAAGAGGATGTGTACCTCCAAGCAATTTATCCTTTCTATTAGGGGTACGACTCGGTTATCTCGGACTGCCTTCCGAAAAAGGCAACCTACTTGTGGGGCACTGTGTACTTACATCTTCTAGTGCTCGAAAATAATATTCCAAAGCTTTCGTATGTTCTCCATTACTTGTATGGATAAGCCCTACCCGAGCTAATGATAGAGGCAAGAACACTTTCCGAACCCTTTTCGTTTAAAGCTACAAGCATCCTTTGGAGATCTTCCAAGGAAGACTCCTGATCTTTTTGCCGATGGGACTAAGGTGCGCCACCTTAAGCGGAATGGAGCAAGGATTTATCCACTAAATGATAGAAAGGCTAGGAAAGAGATCTTACTCCCAAAGAAAGGGAGCTTAATAACTCCTTTGCACCGCCTTCTTCATAGAAGCCGTCGGGTTTACCCAAAAGTACAAATTAGATTATCTGGACTAGATCCTAGGAAGCAAGCCTTGGTTAGAGGTTTGCAAGTAGTCAAAGGCAGTGTGAACTCTGATTCGATCCGAGTATTCAATCCCGCCGCTGAGATGCTCAGTTGACTCCTTAAGCGGTTTATAGAATTGAGAAATAGATGTCCTACCAAGGTTGTACCTTTATTTTGTAAGCTAATTGTATTTGTTTTCTTATGTTTTCTTGAATGAGTTATCGTTCTATTTCATATTCCCTTTTATGTTTCATATATTTTTTCCATTGTTCTTTGACTTTGGGGCAGTGGTACATGCCCATAAGCTACTGTAGGGAAGGATGACCTACTGAATAAGTCTCTAATCAATCATAGGCGGGTGAAATAATTGATTTGCCTCTTTCTACTAGACTAGCCAAGAAAGAGTCTAGTAGGCTATATTCGCCCGTGGAGGTGAGTGGAGGAAGTTGTGAACCACGACCATGCTTTCCCTTGCTCCCAGATGGAGCACCACTTTGTCCTCCTGTAGTCTTGGCCTTGGTCATCCACTCCCTGACGTGGTGCTTTCTCCTTCTATCAGTTACGTTTTCTTTAGTGAATGAAAGAGGGTTCAAATTGGACATAATCTTTGATTTTTATCGTGCTATTCTGGGATTCAAAATCTACCATAACATAAGGAGAAGGAAACTAGTTCGGAATGATATCATCAATTGCACGATCGAAAGGATCTCATAATTTAATTATCCATGATTGTTTATGTCTCTTAGAACCTAGTGCTCAACATATCCTTTTTACAAAGAGTCGAAGACAGTCGAAGAGGTAGCAAAATAGGAACTTCGATTCCGCTTCTTCGACTGATTGTTCGCATTGGATCTCAGGTTCTCTTTTGCACTCCCTAAATAAGGTTCTTTTGGAATAAAGATCGTCGAGCAGCCGACAACTCACAGGGTTCACTAAAACAGGGTATACTCTACAGAAGACTATTGAGTGACCTATCGTGTTTTTTGTAGATTGAGATGGATTGATCTTCGCTATCGTGCCTCTTCCTTGTACCAGTTGATGCTGGGGCAATACTTAATAAGAGTTTTCTCCTGCCCTAGTTCTACCTAAACTTGCGGCTTCTTTCATCAAAGAAAAAGCTTAGGCAAGAGGTATACCTTTTGGAACCGGAGCAATAACTTTAGAACCTTTGGCGAATCAAATAATGTTATCGTACATCATTTGTTCAAAGTTTATGTATAATATCAACAATTAAAAATAAAATATTTAATGGAGTTTAATTACAGACAGACAAGTGCAAAATTCCAAAGTTTTGAATCCTTAGAAGAAGTATTCCGTTGGCTAAATCTACTACTAAAAAAATATTGATTCTTGTCTAAAACGTGTATATCCAAAGGAGACAAACCAGAATCATATGTGGCCAATTTCTCCAATTGAATTTTTTTCTTCTTCTAATGTTTCTTAGGTGAAGATCATCCTGTTAAAACTATGATATGCACCAAAAATTACGATTCTAGTTAGCTGGATGCCATGCGGATCAGAAAGTTCCAAACTCAGTTGAACATAAAGGCTGAAAGCAAATTTGAAAAATGATATTGTAACATTTATTTTAAGGCATATTTTGAAATTTGGATCTTGGGTCAAATTTTTGTTGGCTAAAAAATAAGTGATTCTTATACAAGTAGGCATTCTAAATAATATGGCAAATGATTCTAGTGAGAAAATGTGAGTAGTGGACCTTTTGAGATATATATAGAAACCATTACTTAAATGGTCATTCAACTATCCGAAATTATCTAGTAAAGTCATCTTTCTTTTGTTTGTAACAGAAATGTCACTTAACTATGCCTATAGCACTCAGAAGGTCACTCAACCAGATTTTTTAAACTTTTGATTGTCAAATACCTATTCTACCCTCTAAATTATCAACTTTTATCTTCTTCTTTTCTTATTTTTTTTTAAATATTATGATTTTTTCTTTTTTTAACCTACATTATGACTATAGAACAAATAAATTTTATTTATCAAATAAAAAATAAAAAATTAGTTTTCTAGCATATAATGTCTGAATAATAATATAATTGAGCTTAATATTCAAGAATACATAATGTATATTAGAAAAATACCTTTATTTTAAATAATTATTTTTTATATTACGTGCATGGAATATATATTATAAAAATTTTATTTTCTTTCATTCTCAATTATGTAAATAAATTTTTGAGTTTTGTTTGTTAATATCAAAATTATTATTATTATCAAATTATTCTAATTAGATTTTTTTTACTATGCTCAATAATTTATTATTCAAACATTATATATCCTTAAATACTATTTTTATTTTTTTAATTTATAAATAAAATTTATTTATTCTATTGGTAAGTCCATAATATAAAGTAAAAAGAGAAAATTATATTATTAAAAAGTTAAAAAAAAAATAAAAAGAATGACAAATTTGATAATTTAGAGGATAAAATATGTATTTGGCTATCAAAGTTTGAGAAATCTAATTGAGTAGCATTTTGAGTGTTATACGCATAGTTAAGTGACTTTGCTGTTACAAACGAAAGAAAGATGATTTTAGTACATAATTTTGGATAGTTGAGTGACCATTTGAGTGAAACGGAGGGAGTACGAATAATTCGTGGAGGATATCTATTCGAAAATCTTGTCCAACAACAACTTGATGATAATTATGCTTCATACATATTAAATCGTTGTTGTTGCTTGAATGATGTTGCTCCCAAACACACACGCAAGTATGCATGGTCGACAAGTAATATAGGATTGTAAGTCCACATATCGTACCCACAGGGACTTATGATTAGCTATCAACTAATTTAAACTAAGACAATTAATTTATTCAAATAATTTTCTAAATTATGAATATTTAACTAAACTTAATCTAGAATAGCAAACTATGAAATTAAAGAAAACAAGTCTGCAATCTTAGAGATGAATTCAATGGAAGAAAATATTCCAGAGTTATGGGTTAGCTAACAATCCCGTTGAGTTTTTCACTTAAATCGTCTAATTAATTTATCTAGTTTATTGATTGACAGGGTTAATATTGCTCGTAGCCTTCTCCAAAAGTACTACTCGCCTATTCAAGCTAACCTAACGCATATATTCCTATGGAATTAGGATTAACAAGAACACATTAATAATTCCCGTATAATAACCAAGCAAGGCGATTAGGTATATCCCTATCCTAACCACAAATTCGCTCCCTATGCTCGAGTTCAAGATCTTGCTCTACTCAATCTTATATGCAATCTAGAATTACCTCTCCCAAGTTCAATCCTAGATTCATAGATAGTATTTAATTGGTGATCAAGCAATCAAATAATTAAGCACAAGATTGAATAAATAAATCAATATGATAAAGTAATAAGAACAATTCAAGCTTCAAACTACAACGTTCATGTAGCACCCAAAACTCTAAAACTAATAAACTATGAGATTAAAGGAAGGGAAGAGAAGAAAAGCTGAGAATCCTTGCTCCAAGTGTGGTTTATGCTCACCTCCTCCAAAGTGACGTGTTCTCCCTCAAAAATATGTTAGATACCCTCCAAATTAGGTTTAGACTTGCTTTTATACGAGTTGGGGGTCTTGGGCCGAAATAACCTTGTCCCGTACGAAGTAGGAGATGTTTCCCATCACCAGCGCCGAGGGTAGCGTGGGGCGCTGGCCCTGGCACTGGCAAACTGAGCATTCTGTAAAAGGCGCCATAGGTGGCGTGGGGCGCTGCCTGTGGCGCGGGAATTCAATATTTTCCATTTTTTGCTCCGTTTTGGCTCTAATCTCGCACCTTTCACCCCATATTACCTCCGGATGATTCCTACATATAGAAATACCACGAATTAACATAAATTAATATATTTTCCATCCGAAATCTATAAAACACGAGTAAAATATGAGGCGACATATATATAAATATATATATACTTTAAGCGAAATATCAACATCCCACACTTAGACTCTTGCTCGTCCTCGAGCAACGGGACTATCAACTACACCCCAACAACGTACACATCTCAACTAGAGAGGAGCATTTCAATTGTTTTTAACCATACACTCTACCCTTGACTATGATCGATACCGGCAATCAAGCACGAACATATAAATTTCACATTCTTCCCGTTTTAAACATGCCTAAGTATACCATTTCAATTCAATCAATTCAAACAACCTATCAACAACTACCCTACCTCAAGAGCCGACTTGTTACCACTAAGCACCCTCAACTAGCGCACTCACCCAACAAAAAAAGTTTACAACATTACCAATCATTCATGAGATCGTGTGCCCTCACCAACAAACTAAAGAGTGAATATAAAGTAGTTCACACATTCAAGTATTCAATTGAATATAATTTAAGGACATCACACAATTGAATAAAATTTGCTCGCTCTCACAAAGAATTCATGCGCATCCCGTGGTCGTACCATAAGCATGCCTGTAGTGTACATCATTAGTAATCTAAGCTAGCCAAATCTAGGATCAATTAGGACTTTAAGGTTGTAATGTAGGCTAAGAGATGGGTAGGATACATTTAGGAATAGTGACTAACCCTCCTAAGCACTTTAATACACTACACTCAAAAATCGAGCACATCTTCTTCTCAACCAATTCACTCATCATACACCATATATAACATAGCCCTTTTTTCAATTAAGTACCTCTATATTTCCACTATCATGAATTAGTAGGATTAGGAGATGTGTGTTTTTCTACATTATTTGAACTATTATTTTTCTTTCTTGCAATTGTTTTTCTTTTTCTCTTTTGTTTTTTCTACACACACTCCATACATTAAGGTTCATCGGCTAGTGACCTTTTTTCACAACTTTAGTGCACCTTAAGGGCCCTTCTATGGTTCCACTCGAAAGCTACTCCTCAATCTCTCACCTTACTTCTTTTAGCGACTAAGTGCCTTAGGAGGTAAAGGTTCAACAATCTCAACTTAAGAACAAAATAGGGGCACGACTTGTAATGTGGGTGCCAAAGGAAAGGTCTATAGGCTCAAAGGAGCTAGCAACGGAAAATTTTATCTTTAAGTGACAAGCACATATATGATCAAGCAAGAAGCGCCTACGTCATCTCCTAGACTAGCTCAACTTAATGATTTCGCTTCGATTAACACACGGGGCAAGTTCTAGACTACACAGGATAGCACAGAAGATCACAAATCCACACGCACGCATTGCACATGACTCAATCAAGACAGTTCTGTTCAACTCTCAAGTCCAGCAAGCACATATAATTGAGAAATTTTAAGTAATATTCCACCCTGTGGCATACAATTCAAACAACTGAGAAAAGGCGTCACAGAATAGGCCATTTATTTTACTCAGGCATCACAAATTAAATCAAATGTACGGAAAGATAGATCGCATATCATAGCCTAATGTGCCAGCACCAAAATATCACTAGGCACCTCAGAGCAACTCAGTTTCTTCCTAACCTACTCCTAAAAAATATAAAGTACTCGGTTCAAGCTACACCCTTGGAAAAGAATCGGCGCCCAAATAAAAACCAAGGGATCCTACCTAACTATCCTAATAAAAATTCTTTTTGGTATTTTTTTAATTTGACTTTAATCCCTCAAGAAAACTGTCCACAAAATCCATCGTCGGGAAAAGTCCAAAATTTTCTAAATTCTTTTTCAATTTTCGTTTTTTTGTCCTTTTTTTTTTTTACAAAACTCACTACACTAAGAAGGAATATTACAATTAAGCTAGGATAGCACAAAAAATCATCCAGATAATCTCCTCAACCCACACTTAAAATTGTGCAATGTCCTCAATGCATACAATAAATAACAAGAGGGTAAAAGAGACTCCTTGGTAGGTCAAAGGACGAAGCATTAGCAGCTCACGGGATACTCAGACTTCTCCTAGGTATGATCCTTTGTGCGGGTACCTCACACTTAGTTTCAACCGCATGCTCGCTTTTGCACACGCCTATTGGCTTTGATTTCATGCTCCTACTCCTACAAAAATACAAAAATAACACTGAAAAAATAACACAGTAAAAAAATATTAAACTGAATAAAAAGAAAAAGTAGAATTGGGTTGTGTCACGACCCCAATTTTCTCTGTAGGATGTCGTGATAGCACCTAGTCTCTAGGACTAGGTATGCCTAACAATTATACGGAATGACTGAATATAAAGGTGAAACTCAAACCTCATCGTCTGAAATAAATAAAAACTGCGATTCAAAATAGTTACAACTCCCAAAACCCGGTAGAAATAAGTCACAAGCTCTAAAGAGAAATACTAAATATCTCTATACATCAGAGTCTAATGAGGATAAGGAAAATAACATAATAAAAGATAGAGGGGGACTCCGAGGTCTGCGGACGCTGGCAGATATACCTTGAAGTCTCCACGTACGGTCAAGGTCACTGATATCTGGTCTAGTAGGATGCACCTGGATCTGCACAAAAGATGTGAAGAGGAGTAGTATGAGTACACCACAACGGTACCCAGTAAGTGCCAAGCCTAACCTCAATAGAGTAGTGACGAGGTCAGGTCAGGGCCCTACTGGAAATAATAGGAAACAAGGAAGAAGATATAAACATATAATGAAATGACTGAGAAGTGAACACTGAGAATTTACAGAAGATAACAACACGGGATTCAAGAAGAAAACTACAACACGTGAGAAAAATAAGATTCTTACAAGTTAAGAAACAACAACGACAACAACAACAACAACAATATAACAAATAGAGGAAAACAACAGGGGCGCTCTCGAGATACCGCCTCGTAGTCCCAAAAGTAAATATCTCACACAATAGGGGCACTCCCGAGGTAACGCCTTGTAGTACCAAAAGAAAATATCTCACAACAGCACGACAGAAACCTCGTGCAAACAATGATAACCGCACGGCAGAAACCTCATGCCACAATAACACTCCGCAGGGCAGAAATCTCATGCCACAATAACACTCCGCACGGCAGAAAACTTGTTCCACAATAACACTCCGCATGGGAGAAACCTCGTGCCACAATAACACTCCGCACGGCAAAAACCTCGTTCCACAACCAAACAGTTATCTAAACAAAAGTTACGAAAATAACACATAACAAATGGAACAATGAAATTACAGCAAGGAATCCTACAGTTAAGGAATGAATACGAAATCAAAAGAAACAGGTAAACTAAGCATGTTGCACATGCTTCAAGTAAGAGTTAAGACACGTAGACATGCGACATTAGGCTAAACATGATGACTACACATGCTAGAGTAACTCGGTTAAGGAATTGAAATGGAAACTACATAGCAAAAACCGTATTTTTAACATTTAACACGAGTACGCACTCGTCACCCTGCGTACACGTCCTTCACGTATTGCAAACACCATAACAGTACCAAATCCTAAGGGGAATTTCCCCCACACAAGGTTAGACAAGTCACTTACCTCAAACATCGCTTAATAAGTCAATAAGAAGGCCTTTCCCTCGATTTTTACAACTCCGATCGGCTCGAATCTAGCCAAAGCAATTACATACTATAAATATAATTATAAAAAACTAATTTAAATAATGAAACTACGACTTTAGCAAGGAATTGAAAAATTGCTCCAAAAAGTCGACCCGGGTCCACGTCTCGGAACCCAACCAAAATTATAAAAACCGAACACCCATTCGATAACGAGTCCAACCATACAAGAATTACTCAAATCCGACCTCATATAGCCTTTCAAAACCCAATAATTCGGTCTAAGAACTTTCACCATTTTCCCCCAAATTTCTCAACCCAAATCCCTAATTAAATGAAGAAATTAATGATATATTAGTGGAGATTAATCCAAAATGAGTCAAGAATCCTTACCCAAAATGTTTCCTCTAAAAATCTCTCGAAACATCGCCACAAACCGAGCTCTCTAGGTCCAAAAATCAAAGTGAGGTCAAACCCTCAAAATTAGGCCTTTTCTGTTCAGGACTTCCACATCTGCGATAAAGTTGGCCACATCTGCGACAAAGTTGGCCGCATCTGTAGTCTCGCGGATGCGAGGCCTGCTCACGCTTCTGCGGACAGAAGTCCGCTTCTGCGAAGCAGCTCCCCTTCTCCTATTTTCGCATCTGCCGTTGGCCTGCCGCAGATACGACTCAGCTTCTGCGGTCATTCATGCGCACCTGCGGCCACTACCACACTCAGCCCCTTTCCTCTTCTACGCCGTCATGCTCGCTTCTGCGAGCTCGCACTTGAGAGCAATATTCCGCAGGTACGATTGCACCAGAAGGCAAAAATTTCCAGATTTGTTCTAAGTCAAATTTTCGTTCCATTAATCATCCGAAATCCATCGGAGGCCACTGGGACCTCAACCAAATATACCAATAAGTCCCAAAACATCATACGAACTTAGTCGAGCCTTCAAATCACATCAAACAATGCTAAAAACATTAATTGCGCATCGATTCAAGCCTAATAAACTTTAGAACTTCTAACTTCTACATTCGACGCCGAAACCTATCAAATCAAGTCCGATTGACCTCAAATTTTGTACAGAAGTCACAATTGACATTACGAACCTACTCCAACTTCCGGAATCAGAATCCGACCCCGATATCAAAAAGTTCACTCCCGATCAAACATTTCAAAAATCATCCAATTTTCCAACTTTCGCCAATTAACGCCGAAATGACCTACGAACATCCAAATAAACATCCGGACACGCTCCTAAGACCAAAATCACCCTACGGAGCTACTAAAATCGTCAAAACTCCATTCCAGAGTCATCTTCATACAATTCAAACTATGGTCAATTCCTAGAACTTAAACTTCCAATTTAAGGACTATGGGTCCCATTCGACTCCGAAACTCTCCCGAATACGACACCAAGCAGCCCGACAAGTCACAAAAAAAAATAGAGGGAGAAATAAATCGAGGTTCGGGGCTAATACTCTCAAAACGGCCGACTGGGTCATTATATCATCCCTATTTTAAAACAAACGTTCATCCTCGAACGAGTATAGGGACATACGTGAAGTGGTGAAAAGATGAGGATAACGGCTGCGCATATCATGCTTGGTCTCCCAAGTTGCCTCCTCCACTAAATGACCCCTCCACTGAACCTTCATTGAAGCGATGTTCTTCGACCTCAACTTCCGAACCTGCCTCTCCAAAATGGCCACCGGCTCCTCAACATAAGATAGATTCTTGTCCAACTGGACTGAGCTGAAGTCTAACACATGAGACGGATCATCATGATACTTCCGGAGCATGGAATACTAGATGAACGACAGAGTGACAAGGTGGTAGTGCAAGTCTGTAAGCCACTTCTCCAACCCTCTCAAGAATCTCAAAAGGCCCGATATATCTAGGGCTCAACTTGCCCTTCGTTCCGAACCTCATAACACCCTTCATAGGTGAAACCCGGAGCAAGACCTGCTCTCCAACCATGAATGCAACATCGCGAACCTTCCAATCCGCATAACTCTTTTACCTGTATTAGGTTGTACGAAGTCGATCCTAAATCAATTTAACCTTTTCCAAAGCATCCTGAACCAAGTCTGTACCCAATAGCCTAGCCTTGCCTGGCTCGAACCAACCCACTGGAGACCGACACCGCCTACCATACAAAGCCTCATATGGGGCTATCTGAATGCTCGTATGATAAATGTTGTTGTAGGCAAACTCCGCAAGTGGCAAGAAATGATCCCAAGAACCCCCAAAATCCATCACACACGCATGAAGCATATCCTCTAATATATGAATAGTTCGCTCAGGCTGTTCCTCCGTCTGAGGGTGAATTGCTATACTCAACCCCACCCGAGTACCCAACTCATGCTATACAGCTCTCCAGAACCGCGATGTAAACTGCGTGCCCTGGTCAGACATGCTAGATACTGGCACCCTATAAAGCCTAACAATCTTGCGAATGTAAACCTGAGTCGGCTGCTCTGAAGAATAAGTAGTAACCACAAGAATGAAACGAGCTGACTTGGTCAATCTATCCTCAATCACCCAAACTGCATCGAACTTCCTCTGAGTCCATGGGCGCCCAACAATGAAATCCATAGTGATCCGCTCCCATTTCCACTCCGGAATCTCTAGCTTCTGATGCAGTCCACCTGGCCGCTGATGCTCATACTTCACCTGCTAACAATTTAGGCACCGAGCTACATATTCCACTATGTCATTCTTCATCCGCCTCCACCAATAGTGTTACCTCAAGTCCTGATACATCTTCACGGCACCTGGATGAATGGAGTACCGCAAACTGTGACCCTCCTGGAGAATCAACTCACGCAAACCATCTACATTGGGCACACATAGCCTGCCCTGCATCGGTAATACACCGTCATCTCCAATAGTGACCTCCTTGGCATCGCCGTGCTAAACCGTGTTCTTAAGGACAAGCAAATAGGGGTCATCATACTGACGCTCTCTTATACGATCATAAAGAGAAGACTGAGAAACCAAACAAGCCAAAACTCAGCTCGGCTCGGAAACATCCAATATAACAAACTGATTGGCCAAGGCCTGAACATCAAAGGCTAAAGGCCTCTCTATTACCGGTAAATATGCTAAGATGCCCAAACTCTCCGCCTTACGACTCAAGGCATTGGCCACCACATTGGCCTTCCCGGGATGATACAGAATGGTAATATCATAGTCCTTAAGCAAATCCAGCCACCTCCATTGCCGCAAGTTAAGATCCTTCTGTTTAAACTAATGCTATAGACTCCGGTGATTGGTGTAGACCTCACAAGGGCTACCGTACAAATAGTGCCGCCAGATCTTCAAGGCATGAACAATATTTGCTAACTCAAGGTCGTGGACAAAATAGTTCTTCTCATGCACCTTCAGTTGTCTAGACGCGTAAGAAATCACCCTACCGTCCTGCATCAACACCGTGCCAAGGCTAATGCACGATGCATCACAATACAACGTATAGGACCCCCAAACCAATAGGCAATATCAACATTGGGGATGTCATCAAAGTAGTCTTAAGCTTTAGAAAGCTCCCCTCACACTCATCGGTCCACCTGAACGGAGCACCCTTCTGGCTCAATCTGGTCATAGGTACTGTAATAGACGAGAAACCCTCTACAAATAGGTGGTAATACCCCGCCAAACTAAGAAAACTCAGGATCTCCGTAGCTGAGGACGGTCTGGGCCAACTCTGCACTGCCTCAATCTTCTTCGGATCTACCTTGATCCCCTCACTCGATACTACATGACCCAAGAATGCAACTGAATCTAGCCAAAATTCATACTTCGAAAATTTTACATATAACTTCTCTTCTCTCAAGGTCTGAAGCACATTCCTCAGGTGCTGCTCATTATCCTCCCGGCTACGGGAGTACACCAGAATGTCGTCAATAAGCACAATGAATGAGTCAAGATAGGGCTAAAATACACTATTCATCAAGTGCATGAATGTTGCTGGGGCATTGGTCAGTCCAAAAAACATCACAAGGAACTCGTAATGACCATACTGAGTCCTAAAAGCAGTCTTTGGGATATCTGGCTCCGAAATATTTAATTTATGATAGCCTGAACGCAAGTCGATCTTAAAGAACACTCTGGCACCCTGAAGCTGATCAAATAGGTCATCAATACGTGGCAATGGATACCTGTTCTTCACTGTAACCTTGTTCAACTGACGATAATCAATACACATCCACATAGAACCATCCTTCTTCTTTACAAATAAGACTGGAGCACCCTAAGGCGACACACTAGGCCTAACGAACCCCTCTCAAGCAACTCCTGTAGCAGTTCCTTTAATTCTTTCAACTATGATAGGGCCATACGGTAGGGTAGAATAGAAATGTGTTGAGCGCCCGGTAACAAATGAATGCCAAAGCCGATATCTCTGTTAGGCAGCATGCCCAGGAAGATCTGCCGGAAATACGTCTGGATAATCCCTCACTACCGGAACTGACTTGACGGTAGGAGTGTCAGCACTAACATCCCTCACATATGCTAGATACGCATCACACCCCTTCTCAACCATTCGATGAGCCTTAAGAAATAAAACAACCCTGCTAGGAACATAATCTAAAGTACCTCTCCATTTTAGCCGTGGTAGACCTGGCATAGACAACGTCACCATCTTGGCGTGACAATCAAGGATAGCCTAATAGGGCGACAACCAGTCCATGCCTAAAATAACATCGAAATCCACCATACTGAGCAATAATAAGTCGGCTTTGGTCTCAAAACCACTAAGAACAACCAAACACAACCGATACACACGGTCAACAACAATAAAATCTCCCATAGGTGTAGACACATAGACATGAGAACTCAAACAATCACGGGATACACCCAAATACAGAGAAAAATAAGATGACACATAGGAATAAGTGAAGCCTAGATCAAATAAGACTGATGCATCTCTATGACAGACCGGAACAATACCTGTGATGACAGAATCGGATGCAACTGCCTCCGTCCTAGCAGGAAGGGCATAATATCTGGCCTAGCCTCCCCCTCTAGGGCGACCTCTACCTGTCCGACCTCTACCTCAAGCTGTCTGTTCAGGTGGAGTGGTAGTTGGTGCTGTAACCATAGCTTGAGGACCCGGTGGAGCACACGGGGCTTGAGTGGATGCTGCGACTGGCTCAGGCCTGATTGGCTAGACTGACTGCTGAAAGCACCCCGTGCAGGAGGTACACTAGACAATGGCGGTGCATAATAGGGACCCTTGAGCCTAGGAGTGGTCAAAGTACCGCTGTCGGCTGGAAGTGATGAATGAACAGGGCGACCCACATAGCCCCTACCCTAATGAGCTGTAGTTAGGGCACGAGTACCACTATATGTTCCACTCTCGAGACCTCTTGGCCTCCATCTCCTATCTCTCCTGAGTCAGCATACCCTCCAATCTCCTAGCAATCCCCACTACCTGCTGGTATGCGATGTCCATCTGCAACTCTCAGGCCATGCTAAATCTGATGTTGGGGATTGAGACCCTCAATAAATCAATGAACCCGCTCCCGAATAGTAGCAACCAAGGCTGGTGCATGCTTGGCCAAATCACTGAACCGAACCGCATACTCTGACACGGTCATAGAACCCTAGCGCAACTTCTCAAACTCTGTGCGCCATGAATCTCTGAGACTTTGGGGAACATAATCCCTCAAGAACATATCTAAGAACTGAGTCCAAGTGAGTGAAGTTGCCTCGGATTAACTACCCAACTCGTATGCTCGCCACAACTGATAGGCCGCTCATCTAAGTTGGAATGTAATGAAAGAAACCCTGCTAAAATCCGCAACACCCATAGTACGGAGGATACAGTGGCACTCCTCAAGAAAACCCTAGGCATCCTCTGACGCCAAGCCACTGAAAGTAGGAGGGTGGTACTTTTTGAACCTCTCGAGCCTGAGCTGCTCCTCCTCAGAAACTGCTACCCTAACCTCGGGCTGAACTGGGCTACCGGCTGCATTAGTATGACCTCTAGAACCTGATCGGCCTGGACCCACTGCTCTGGGGTACGGGCGAAAGGAGTCTGTGCTCCTCCCCCAGCCTGAGATGTGGCAGGAGCAAGCGGTATCAATCCTGCCTGAGCCAAGGTGCTGAACATGCTCAGAAACTAGGCGAGAGTCTCCTGGAGGGCTGGTACAGTAGCAGACGTCTTAGGTGCCTGCCCTCCAACTGGAGCTACTGGTGGCTCCTCTGTAGCAGCTCGTGCGAGTGCTATGGCTACACCACGTGGACGTCCTTGGCCTCGACCCCGGCCCCGGCCTCTCGCGGCTCTAGTAGGTGGCACGGGTGTCTGGTCATCTGATCCAGTTGTACGTGTCCTCATCATCTGTGAGAGAATAGAAAGACAAAAATTTAGAATCCAAAGTCAAAAATTTCGCACGATAAGGAATCAAAGAAGTGAAGCTTTTCCTAACAGTTCCATAGCCTCCCGAAGATAAGCACAAATGTCTACGTACCGATCCGCGAGACTTTACTAAACCTGCTTGTGACTTATAACACCTATGAACCTAGTGTTCTGATACCAACTTGTCACGACCCCAATTTCCCTCCGTAGGATGTCGTGATGGCACCTAGTCTCTAAGACTAGGTATGCCTAACAATTATGCGGAATAACTGAATATAAATCTGAAACTCAAACCTCATCGTATAAAATAAATAAAAAATGCGATACAAAATAGTTACAACAACCAAAACTCAGTAGAAATAGGTCACAAGCTCTAAAGAGAAATACTAAATATCTCTATACATCGGAGTCCAATGAGGATAAGAAAAATAACATAATAAAGATAGAGGGGGACTCCGAGGTCTGCGGACGCTGGTAGATATATCTTGAAGCCTCCACGTACGGTCTAGCTCACTGATATCTGGTCTGGTAGGATGCACCTGGATCTGCACAAAAGATGTGCAGAAGAGTAGTATGAGTACACCACAACGGTACCCAGTAAGTGCCAAGCCTAACCTCAGTAGAGTAGTGACCAGGTCAGGTCAGGGCCCTACTAAAAATAATAGGAAACAAGGCAGAAGATATAATAATATAATGAAATGACTGAGAAGTGAACAATGAGAATTTACAGAAGATAACAACACGGGATTCAAGAAGACAACTACAACACGTGAGGAAAACAAGATTCTTACAAGTTAAGAAACAACAACAACAACAACAATATAGCAAATAGAGGTAAACAACAGGGGCGCTCGCGAGGTACCGCCTCGTAGTCCCAAAAGTAAATATCTCACACAACAGGGGCACTCCCGAAGTACCGCCTCATAGTTCTAAAAGTAAATATCTCACAACGGCATGGTAGAAACCTCGTGCAAACAATGATAACCGCACGGCAGAAACCTCGTGCCATAATAACACTCTGCATGACATAAACCTCATGCCACAATAACACTCCGCACGGCAGAAACCTCATTCCACAATAACACTTTGCACGGCAGAAACCCCGTGCCACAACCAAATAGTTATCTCAACAAAAGTTATGAAAACAACACATAACAAATGGAACAATGAAATTATAGCAAGGAATCCTATAGTTAAGGAATGAATACGTAATCAAAGGAACCAGGTAATTCAACTAAGCATGTTGCACAAATTGTAAGTAAGAGTTAATACACGTAGACACGCGACATTAGGCTTAACATGATGACTACACATGCTAGAGTAACTCAGTTAAGGAATTGAAAAGGAAACTACTTAGTAAAAACCAGATTTTTAACATTTAACCCGAGTACGCACTTGTCACCCCGCGTACACGGCCTTCACGTATTGCAAATACCATAACAGTACAAAATCCTAAGGGGAATTTCCCCCACACAAGGTTAGACAAGTCACTTACCTCAAACTTCGCTTAATAAGTCAATAAGAAGGCCTTTCCCTCGATTTTCCAACTCCAATTGGCTCGAATATAGCCAAAACAATTAGATACTATAAATATAATTATAAGAAACTAATTTAAATAATGAAACTACGACTTTAGCAAAGAATTGAAAAATCGCTCCAAAAGGTCAACCCGGGTCAACATCTCAAAATCCGACCAAAATTATAAAATCCGAACACCCATTCGATAACGAGTCCAACCATACAAGAATTACTCAAATCCAACCTCATTTGGCCTTTCAAAACCCACAAATTCGGTCTACGAACTTTCACCATTGTTTTTCAAATTTCTCAACCCAAATCCTTAATTAAATGAAGAAATTAATGATAGATTAGTGGAGATTAATCAAAAATGATCAATAATCTTTACCCAAATGTTTCCTCTGAAAATCTCTCGAAATATCTCCACAAACCAAGCTCTCTAGGTAAAAAAATCAAAGTGAGATCAAACCCTCGAAATTAGGCCTTTTCTGCCCAGGACTTCCGCATCTGCGATAAAGTTGGCCGCATCTGCGGTCTCGTAGATGCGAGGCCTGCTCACACTTCTGTAGCTCATCATGTTTCTTTGGACAGAAGTCCACTTCTGCGGACATCGCTTCTGCGAGAAGTTGGTCGCTTTTGCGAAGCAGCTCCCCTTCTCCTATTTCCGCACAAGCGGTTGGCCTGCCACAGATGTGACTCTGCTTCTGCGGTCATTCATGCACACCTGCGGCCACTGCCACACCCAGCCCCTTTCCACTTCTGCGCTGCCATGCTCGCATTTGCGAGCTCGCACCTGCGAGCAAAATTCTGCTAGTGCGATTGTACCAGAAGGCAAAAATTTCCAGATTTGTTCTAAGTCCAATTTTCATTCCGTTAATCATCTGGAATCCATCCAAGGCCCCCGGACCTCAACCAAATATACAAATAAGTCCCAAAATATCATACGAACTTAGCCGACCCTTCAAATCACATCAAACAACGCTAAAACACGAATTGCACATCAATTAAAGCCTAATGATCTTTAGAACTTCTAACTTCTACATTTGATGCAGAAACCTATCAAATCAAGTCCGATTGACCTCAAATTTTACAAACAAGTCACAATTGACATTACAGACCTACTCCAACTTCCGGAATCAGAATCTGACCCCGATATCAAAAAGTCCACTCCCGGTGAAACTTTCCAAAAATCATCCAATTTTCCAACTTTCGCCAATTAATGCTGAAATGACCTACGGACCTCCAAGTAAACATCCAGACACGCTCCTAAGACCAAAATCACCCTACGAGCTACTGGAACTGTCGAAACTCCATTCTGGAGTTGTCTTCATACAATTCAAACTACATCCAATTCCTAATACTTAAACTTCCAATTTAGGAACTATGTATTCCATTCCACTTTGAAAATCTCCCGAATCCGACACCAAGAACCCCGAAAAGTCACAAAACCACAAAATAAAATAGAGGGAGTAATAAATAGGGGTTCGGGGCTAATACTCTCAAAATGACCGGCCGGGTCGTTACAGATTGCCTCCCAACAAGCGCCTTATTTATAGTCGTGGCACGACGCTATCACTTTCACCACTTTTTCCTCCACTTTGAGGATATAAATTGCGCCCCCAATTTTGCATCAATTTTTCTATCACATTCCTGGGGTGGTGGTACGAACACAAAAGAACCAAGTAAACAATGTCGCATCTTGCACTTCTTGGACTTTATGTGAGGGATGTCGTTTTGTCTCATTGGCATTGCAAATTTTAGAATATATGCACTTTGTTTCCCATCCATTGACTCCTCCATAGGATCGAATGGATCAATTCTCGTGTCACCAACCAAGCACAATATTTAAAAGTGGTTAGAATGAGGTCCAATGTGCTCCAACTCTATAATCTCTTCACTTTTGATATCCTCACTTTTGCACACTTCGTCAACCTTGGCATCATTAATAATATTTTGGTCAAATAGTTGAAATTCCTCTTTCTGCTTCACAAGTTTGCCAGTATCAACAACAATTATTTGTAGGGCATCAGACGCCTCAACCTTTTTATTCAATTGAGCTAGTTGAGCTTGTTCCTCTAGCCAAGATTGGCTCACGATAGCTGCTTCTTCAAAGTTATCTTCTTGTGGGAACTCGTTCTCTTCGTCAAGTTGAGGTTCTTCTTGAAAATTAGCCATTAATTCATCCATTCTAGTGTAACACCCAGGAAAATTTCGAAGTATATAAGTGTAAAGCCCGGTAAAATATGCAAAGAAAATAATGTTTCATGGCGCCGGACTAGGCTTACGTGTTTGAGGATTGTAGAAATTATTTTTGGGTTGAACAATGCACCAGAAAGTAAAGAAATATTTTCAGCAGAAAAGTGTATTTCTGCGGTCCATTATGTGACCGCAGAACCACACTGCGGACCGCATAATGGCCGCAGAGTGAGGCAGTTGATTGGGTCAGTTGGAATAAACTATGCGGTTAACTATGCGACCGCATAGTGACCGCATACACAGGCAGTTCTTTTGGCTATTTTGTAACCAAATATGCTACCGATATGCGGTCCGCATATCGGTTATGCGATCGCATACCTTGTTCCGGAGCTCCATTTTTAGGTTTTTAAAACCCGACCCTATTTCGTTAACTACACTCTTTGGGCCATTTTTGAGACATAATCTGATATTTTAGAGTGAGGGAGAATGATCTAGAGTGAGAAGGTGTTCTTCCATAATTTTTCTTCAATTCTTGCGCAAGTTTTGGAAGATTAAGAAAGGAAGCTTACTAGGTCTTCATCCTAGAGGTAAGATTCTACACCCTAAACCCTAATTTCGAAATTTTTTGAAAATGGGTAACTAGCAAGATAAAATTTTGGGCATGAGAGTTGTTTATTTTACATGCATGTGTTATCAAAGGGTGTAGGAAGATTGTTGAGCTAAAAATGGTAAAGATTGGGTTGTGGGATGATGAAGTCCTTCATAAAAAGGACATAGAAACCTTATGCACACCTAGTGTTTGATAAAATGCTCAAGTGAGCTACGACCATGATCATCTTCCAAATTTTGATTCAATTTGTTATATTTCTATAATAGATTGAAGTTGCTAAGAATTCTGGAATGTTTTAGAGTTTAAGCAAGCTCAATTGAGGTATGTTGGCTAAACTCTTCTCTTAGAATTGAATCCCACGATATTCATGTAAATTATGTAAGGCCCGAGTAATTCATTATGAAATTGGCTATTCCGAGTAAGATTGGGTTGAAAGATATATGTTCAACAAGTCTCCCAAATGCTCTATCCATGTTATGTTACCAATTGAGGATGTGTTAAAATATGGGTTGTGCATTAATAATGTTTCGACTTTAAGTCAAGTTCAAATGAAGGCTATTATGCCAAATTTTGTGAAATATCTCTATGTGCAGTAGACTCTAAATTGCTCACATGTGTACTACACACTTTGATTTGAATTGTGTTTGTTGTTGATGATGAGGATGATAATTGAAATTGATAATGTGAGCATGAAATACTGAACATGGCCAACGTGTCAAGAATGATCTTTTAATTATGGCAGCTAGTGCCAATGAAATGAAAAGATGTGAAAGTATTATGAATTGTGATGATTGATATAAAAAGGTTGATGCCTCAAACAAGACAGCCCAGTCGGTCGGGTCGTGATCGGACACCATGTCGCACACATGGTGGTGATTGTGCTGGAAATTGTAATTTAAATTGTGATTGTGGTCGATGTCCCTAATGGATAGCTTAGCCGATCGAGACGGGGTCTGACTCCGTTTTAAAGACGGTGGTATTGATTTTGAGAGAAAATGTGATTGATGTCTCTACAGAATTAGCATAGCCGATCGGGTCGTGATCGGACTCGGTGCTAAGAGTGCGGTGGTACTGGCCTTGTGAATAATGATATTGTGAATAATGGTATTGTGAATAGTGGTATTGGTATGGTGAATAATGGTACTGGTATTGTGGACAATGGTATATCGATACTAAAAATCTCCCAATGTGAGATATGGAAATTAATTTGAACACTGTCTTGATCCTAAATTGAGGTTTGATGTTAATTAAGGCTTTCATTGATATTATGATAATCTTATTTGTATTATTTGTCATTCTATTGAGAGGGTGTTTAGTTATACATACTAGTGCTATTCGACAGTACTAACGTCCCTTTTGCAGGGGGCGCTGCATCTTTCAATGGATGCAGGTGGTTCCACAGTAGGAGATATTGGTCAGTGATAGCAGTGCACCTTCTTCCCAGCTGACTTGGTGAGCCCCACTTCATTTCGGGGTCATGAATCTTTTGTACTTTGTGTATTCTATTTGAGGTATAGCCGGGGCCTTGTTGCCGGCATTATCATTGTACTCTTCTTTATCTATAGAGGCTCCGTAGACATAATGTGGGTTGTGTATAGGTGCTGGGAAAAGACAAACTATGTTATGTTGTGGATGTATTACTTGTCCATTTGAGACTTTAAAAATGATGAAACAATTAGAAATGAATTGATATTGTAGACATGAACACATTTTCGCCTAATTATTGATAATATGTATTATCTCTATTCATGGATGAGTTTGGGTAGAATGAAATCTTACAGGCTTGCTCGGTCGGGTTTACTTGGTTGAGCGCCGGTCGCGTTCCTCGGTTTTGGGGCGTGACAAACTTGGTATCAGAGCCTAAGGTTTTAAAGTGTCCTAGGATGTCTCGGAGCCATGTCTAGTAGAGTCCTTATTATCGGTGTGTTGTTGACCACATCTATAATTAAGATGCTACATGGGCATTTAGGAATAATACCCTTCTTTCATGTTATTGATTGTGCGATAAAGCTTGTTGTAAGACTCCTACTCCTTTAACTCCTGAGTTGCTCTAATTTTCAGTACATGGTGCCTAAGAAGAAGGCAAGAACTGGCCACAGAACCAATGTCACCCCAGGAGTGACAATTGATCGTATAATTGATGATGCGGGTGAGCACCCGAGGAGTGAGAATATTCCCTCCGGTTACTACACTGCCTGACTCTACTATAACTGATCAGATCGCACCTGTTCCTACACCTACTGAAGGTGTAACAGTTCCTCCAACTGATATACCAGTTGCACCTCCAGCTCCAGCTTCTGATTCTGGTGTTTCTGATGTTGATCTTAAGGGAGCCATACAGATGTTGGCTCAAATAGTGGCTTCCCAGACCCAGAGGTCAAATGTTGCACCCACTTCTTCCAGTCAGCTAGGGGATTCTACTGGTTCTAGGGTGAACAGGTTTCTCCAGTTGGATCCTCCAGTGTTCACGGGTACTAACCCAGAGGAAGATCCCCAGGATTTCATTGATGAGATGCACAAGACTCTCAGAGTTATGCATGCTACTAAAACAGAGGCAGTGGAATTGGCCTCATACCGCCTGAAAAAGGTGGCATATTCTTGGTTTGAACTATGGGAGGAGTCCCGTGAAGAAGGGAGCCCTCCGACGAGGTGGGGTGAGTTTGCTGATGCCTTCATTGATCATTTCTTGCCTACCGAGACTAAGGCAGCCCGTGCTGCTGAGTTTGATAACTTGAGGCAAGGTAGCATAAGTGTGTGGGATTACCATATGAGATTCGCACACCTGTCTAAATATGCTATTTACATGCTGCCCACTATGGAGGCTAGAGTTCGCCGATTTGTGCAGGGCCTTAGTCCCTCGGTAATTAATGAGGCCGCTAGAGCAACCTTGAATTCTGATATGAACTATGGAAAGATGGTGGCATTCGCTCAAGACACAGAGACCCGCAAATTAAGTAACAGAATAGAGCGAGAGGGTAATAAGGCCCGATCTACGGGCAACATTGGTGGTTCTTCAGGTGGTGGCAAGTCAACATCCAGAGGAGGGTCGCCAGGGCCATCACAGTCCTTTGCTCAGTCTTCGGCTAGTGCCCTGCCATCAGGTCCTAGTCAGCAGCAGCAGTGGAGCCGTTTCAGGCCCAGTCAGGACAACACAGGATCCAATCAGCAGGGTCGTCATGGTGGTAGATTCCAGCAGCAGAGGAGGCCCCATGCCCTAGGTGTGGAAATATGCACCTAGGAATATGCTACATGGACTTACCCATATGCTACGGATGCGGATTGAGGGGTCACATTCAGAGGGATTGTCGTTCGTCCTGCCAGGGTGCGGGCAGGGGCATGGCACAGCCAGCCAGTTCTACAGCTACTACATCCGCAACACCTCCTCCAGCTCGAGGCACTCCAACACCCACAGGGCGTGGTGCAGCTAGGAGTGGAGCACAGAGTTCGGGAGGATCTGACTGTTTCTATGCTATTAGGGGTAGCCAAAATTCAGAGGCTTCTCCAGATGTTGTCACAGGTATATTGACTGTCCAATCTCATGAAGTATATGCTCTTATTGATCCCGGTTCCACTTTGTCATATGTCACACCTTATGTTGCTATGAAATTTGGGATAGAACCAGAACAGCTTTATGAGTTGTTCTCTGTATCTACTCCGGTTGGTGAGTCTATTTTAGCCCCGCGGGTTTATAGGGATTGTGTTGTTACGTTGTGTGGTCGGGACACCGTGGCCGATCTTATTGAATTGAGAATGGTCGATTTTGATGTGATAATGGGGATGGATTAGCTTTATTCATGTTTTGCCAAGCTTGATTGCCGAACCAGAACCGTTAGGTTCAAATTTCCAAATGAGCCAGTTATTGAGTGGAAGGGTGATGATGTGGTGCCAAAGGGTAGGTTTATTTCCTACCTTAAGGCCACAAAAATGATCAACAAGGGATGTATTTACCATTTGGGCCGGGTTACGGACACCGATGCTGAGGCGCCTACACTTGAGTCCGTGCCTGTTGTGAATGAATTTCCGGATGAACTCCCTGGAATCCCACCAGACAGGGAGATTGATTTTGGGATTAATGTGATGCTAGACACACGTCCTATATCCATTCTACCCTACAGAATGGCACTGGCAGAATTGATGGAGCTAAAGGAACAATTGAGAGATTTGTTAGAAAATGGTTTTATCCGGCCAAGTGTGTCGCCTTGAGGCGCACCGGTCCTTTTTGTAAGAAAGAAAGATGGGTCACTGAGAATGTGTATTGACTATCGGCAACTTAATAAGGTAACAATCAAGAATAAGTACCCACTGCCAAGGATAGATGATTTGTTTGATCAATTGCAAGGTGCCAGGTACTTCTCCAAGATTGATTTAAGATCCGGGTATCACTAGTTGAAGATCAGGGAGCGGGATATTCTGAAAATAGCTTTTAGAACTCGGTATGGGCATTTTGAATTTCTGGTGATGTCTTTTGGGCTAACAAATGCCCCAGCAGCCTTCATGGATCTTATGAATCGCGTTTTCAAGCCATTCCTTGGCTCTTTTGTGATAGTGTTTATTGACGATATTCTTGTATATTCACGAAGTCGAGAAGACCGTGCCGATCATCTCAGGGTAGTTCTGCAAACCCTGCATCAGCACCAGTTATATGCAAAGTTTTCAAAGTGTGAATTTTGGCTTGAATAAGTCATATTCTTGGTTCATGTAGTTTCTAGTGAGGGAATTAAGGTTGATCCTCAGAAAATTTCAGTGGTGAAGAATTGGCCGAGGCCTACAACTCCAACAGAGATTCGCAGTTTCTTAGGCTTAGCTGGATATTACAGAAAGTTTGTGGAGGGGTATTCTACTCGTGCCTCTCCATTGACTAAATTGACGCAGAAGGCAATTAAGTTCCAATGGTCAGATGCTTGTGAAAAGAGTTTCCAGGAATTGAAAGCAAGATTGACTATGGCACCGGTGTTGACTCTACCAGAGGGTATAGATGGATTTGTGGTATATTGTGATGCTTCAAGAATCGGGCTTGTGTGTGTATTAATGCAACATTGGAAGGTGATAGCTTATGCTTCTAGGCAACTAAAGAATCATGAAAAGAACTATCCAATATATGATTTAGAACTTGCGGCGGTGGTATTTGCTTTGAAAATTTGGCATCATTATTTATATGGGGTCCAAGTGGATATATTCACGTACCATAAGAGCCTTCAATATATTTTCAAACAGAAGGAATTGAATTTGAGGCAGAGAAGATGGCTTGAATTACTCAAGGATTATGACATTGATATTTTATACCATCCGGGGAAGGCTAATGTTGTGGCGGAAGCTCTTAGCCAGAAATCTATGGGTAGTTTGGCTCACTTGGAGGCATATCAGAGGCCATTAGCCAAGGAAGTTCACCGATTGTCTAGTTTGGTAGTTCGTCTTGCGGACTCTAGTGAAGGAGGGGTAATTGTGCAAAATAGAGTTGAATCATCGCTTGTTGTGGAAGTCAAAGAGAAGCAATACAACGATCCATTGTTGGTGCAGTTGAAAGAGGGGATTCATAAGCATAATACCATGGCCCTTTCTCTTAGCATGAATGATGGTACACTAAGGTACCAAGGGCGACTCTGTGTTCCAAATGTGGATGGTCTCCGGGAAAGAACTATGACTGAAGTTCACACTTCTAGGTATTCCGTGCATCCAGGCTCTACAAAAATGTATCATGATCTTAAGGAAGTCTATTGGTGGAATGATATGGAGAGGAATGTGGAGGACTTTGTGGCAAGATGTCCGAATTGTCAGTAAGTAAAGGCTGAACACCAAAGGCCTGGTGGGTTGGCACAAAACATAGAAATTCCAACGTGGAAGTGGGAAATAATTAATATGGACTTTGTGGTAGGATTACTGCGCACTTCGCGCAAGTTTGACTCAATTTGGGTGATTATAGATCGACTCATGAAGTCATCACACTTTTTGCCGGTTAAGTCTACCGACACAGCGGAGCAGTATGCTCAGCTGTATATCAAAGAAATAGTCAGGTTGCATGGCACCCAAGTTTCCATCATTTCTGATCGGGGAGCACAATTCACTGCTAAATTTTGGAAGAAATTTCAGCAAGGTTTGGGTACTCAGGTGAATCTTAGTACAGCCTTTCACCCGTAGACTGACGGGCAGGCAGAGCGGACTATTCAGACGCTTGAGGATATGTTGCGCACTTGTGTTCTAGATTTCAAAGGTAGCTGGGATGATCATTTACCACTCATAGAATTTGCATATAACAATAGCTATCATGCTAGCATTCAGATGGAACCATTCGAGGCTTTATATGGTAGGAGATATAGATCTCCCATTGGGTGGCTCGAAATTGGGGAAGCAGAGTTGATATGGCCAGACCTCGTGCATCAGGCCATGGAAAAAGTTAAAATCATTAAGGAGCGGTTGAAGACTGCTTAGAGTCGTCAGAAATCCTATTCGGATGTTCGTCATAGAGATTTGGAGTTCACAAAAGATGAATGGGTATTCTTGAAAGTTTCCCCCATGAAGGGGGTAATGCGATTTGGTAAGAAAGGGAAATTGGGTCCGAGGTATGTCGGGCAGTACAAAATCATTCAGACACCTGAGATGTCATTAGTACACCCGGTGTTTCATGTGTCTATGTTGAAGAAAGTAGTTGGAAATCCGACACTCATTGTTCCGGTTGAGACTATTGAGGTAAATGAGAAATTGACTTACGAAGAGATTCTAGTTTCTATTATTGATCGGCAAGTCCGAAAATTGAGGAATAAAGAAACTGCCTCCGTGAAAGTGTTGTGGCGAAACCAATAGGTTGAAGAGGCTACTTGTGAGGCCGAGGAAGAAATTAAGAAAAAGTATCCTTATTTGTTTGAATGACCATGTATTTAAAATTGTGATCTAGGAAAAAAAATTATAAGACTTACTTTTTATGAATTTTATATCATGTGAACAATTGGCATTAAGGGTGTTCTTTTCTGGATATATATTGCTTATGAGACCACATTTAGTGTTGATTTGTATTATGTTACGTCGTTGGAATACGTATATGTTGTTAGGACGTGTTTCTGGGGCTCTCTGACAGGTGGATAGGCCTAGTTACAAGGAAAACTCTGGCAAAATTTTTGGAGATTTTGGGAGTTAGTCAAATTTGGGGCTGCTCGAATATGGTATAAAACAAACTGAGTTTCATAAGATGCTAATGACGAATTTATACCCTCATTCGAGGATGAATGATCCTAAGCGGGGGAGAATGTAACACCCCGAAAAAGTTCGAAGTACTTAAGTGTAAAGCCCGGTAAAATATGCAAAGAAAAAAATGTTTCATGATATCGGACTAGGCTTACGTGTTTGAGGATTGTAGAAATTCTTTTTGGGTTGAACAATGCACCAGAAAGTAAAGAAAAATTTTCTGCAGAAAAGTGCATTTTTGCGGTCCATTATGCGATCGCAGAACCACTCCGCGGACAGCATAATGGCCGCAGAGTGAGGCAGTTGATTGGGTCAGTTGGAAGAAACTATGCGGTCGACTATGCGACCGCATAACTGTTATGCGGTGCATTATGCGACCGCGTAACAGTTATGCGGACCGCATAGTGACCGCATACATAGGTAGTTCTTTTGGCTATTTTGTAACCAAATAAGCGACCGATATGCGGTCCGCATATCGGTTATGCAATCGCATATCTTGTTCCGGAGCTCCATTTTTAGGTTTTTAAAACCCGACCCTATTTCGTTAACTACACTCTTTGGGCCATTTTTGAGACATAATCTGATATTTTAGAGTGAGGGAGAATGATCTAGAGTGAGAAGGTGTTCTTCCATAATTTTTCTTCAATTCTTGCGCAAGTTTTGGAAGATTAAGAAAGGAAGCTTACTAGGTCTTCATCCTAGAGGTAAGATTCTACACCCTAAACCCTAATTTCGAAATTTTTTGAAAATGGGTAACTAGCAAGATAAAATTTTGGGCATGAGAGTTGTTTATTTTACATGCATGTGTTATCAAAGGGTGTAGGAAGATTGTTGAGCTAAAAATGGTAAAGATTGGGTTGTGGGATGATGAAGTCCTTCATAAAAAGGACATTGAAACCTTATGCACACCTAGTGTTTGATAAAATGCTCAAGTGAGCTAGGACCATGATCATCTTCCAAATTTTGATTCAATTTGTTATATTTCTACAATAGATTGAAGTTGCTAAGAATTTCGGAACATTTTAGAGTTTAAGGAAGCTCAATTGAGGTATGTTGGCTAAACTCTTCTCTTAGAATTGAATCCCATGATATTCATGTAAATTATGTAAGGCCCGAGTAATTCATTATGAAATTGGCTATTCCGAATAAGATTGGGTTGAAAGATATATGTTCAACAAGCCTCCCAAATGCTCTATCCATGTTATGTTACCAATTGAGGATGTGTTAAAATATGGACTGTGCATTAATAATGTTTCGACTTTAAGTCAAGTTCAAATGAAGGCTATTATGCCACATTTTGTGAAATATCTCGATGTGCATTAGACTCTAAATTGCTCACATGTGTACTACACACTTTGATTTGAATTGTGTTTGTTGTTGATAATGAGGATGATAATTGAAATTGATAATGTGAGCATGGAATACTGAATATGGCCAACGTGTCAAGAATGATCTTATAATTATGGCAACTAGTGCCAATGAAATGAAAAGATGTGAAAGTATTATGAAATGCGATGATTGATATAAAAAGGTTGATGCCTCAAACAAGACAGCCTAGTCGGTCGGGTCGTGATTGGACACCATGCCGCACACATGGTGGTGATTGTGCTGGAAATTGTAATTGAAATTGTGATTGTGGTCGATGTCCCTAATGGATAGCCTAGTCGATCGGGTCGAGATCGGACTCCATGTTAAAGATGGTGGTATTGATATTGAGAGAAATTGTGGTTGATGTCTCTACCGAGATAGCCTAGCCGATCGGGTCGTGATCGGACTCCTTGCTAAGAGTGCGGTGGTACTGGTCTTATGAATAATTGTATTGTGAATAATGGTATTGTGAATAGTGGTATTGGTATGGTGAATAATGATACTGGTATTGTGGATAATGGTATATCGATACGAATAATCTCCCAATGTGAGATATGGAAATTAATTTGAACATTGTCTTGATCCTAAATTGAGGTTTGATGTTAATTAAGGCTTTCATTGATATTATGATAATCTTATTTGTATTATTTGTCATTCTATTGAGAGGGTGTTTAGTTGTACATACTAGTGCTATTCGACAGTACTAACGTCCCTTTTGCAGGGGGCGCTGCATCTTTCAATGGATGCAGGTGGTTCCACAGTAGGAGATATTGGTCAGTGATAGCAGTGCACCTTCTTCCCAGCTGACTTGGTGAGCCCCACTTCATTCTGGGGTCATGAATCTTTTGTACTTTGTGTATTCTGTTTGAGGTATAGCCGGGGCCTTGTTGCCGGCATTATCATTGTACTCTTCTTTATCTATAGAGGCTCTGTAGACATAGTGTGCGTTGTGTATTGGTGTTGGGGAAAGACAAACTATGTTATGTTGTGGATGTATTACTTGTCAATTTGAGACTTTAAAAATGATGAAACTATTGGAAATGAATTGGTATTGTAGACATGAACACATTTTCACCTAATTAATGATAATATGTATTATCTCTATTCATGGATGAGTTTGGGTAGAATAAAATCTAACAGGCTTGCTCGGTCAGGTTTACTCGGTTGAGCGCCGGTCGCGTTCCTTGGTTTTGGGGCGTGACATCTAGCATGCAGTCCTTTGATCGCTAAGGCAGTCTTTTTGTGAATTGCATCTTGTTGCTCGGCTACTTGCCTCATCATGTCCATAATACGAGCAACGCGTTCCATATCCTCCACTTCATTGCTCCTATCAAACTCATAAACATGATTAAAAACATCATAATAAGAGCTCTAAAAAAGATAATAAGAATTAGGACAACCATCCCAATGACCACCTTGACCACCACACACATTACAAATATTCCACTCATAAGATTGAGATTCACAATTTTTCCACAAGTGTGGTCCTCCACAATATGGATAAGGATCACCATAATAAGAATAACCAATATTCGACCAATTCTCATTCCAAGATGCCATGTCAATAAAGATAATAAAATATTAAACTAAGATAAAAATAAAAAACTTGAATAGACAAAAAGTAAAAATCTAATCTAGTAAAATAGTTAATTTCTAAGTCCCCAGCAATGATGCCAAAAACGTGTTGCTCCCAAACGCACACGTAAGTATACGTGATCGACAAGTAATATAGGATTATAAGTCCAGATATCGTACCGCTAGGGACTTGTTATTAACTATCAACTAACTTAAACTAAGGCAATGAATCTATTCAAGCGATTTTCTAAAGTATGAATATTTAACTAAAACTAATCTAGAATAGTAAACTATGAAATTAAAGAAAACAAGTTTGCAATCATAGAGATGAATTCAATGGGAGAAAATTTTCCAGAGCTATGGGTTAGCTAACAATCCAGTTGAGTTTTTCACTTAAATCGTCTAATTAATTTATCTGGTTTATTTATTGATAGGGTTAATATTGCTCGTAGCCTTCTTTCGAAGTACTACTTGCCTATTCAAGCTAATCTATCGCCTATATTGTAACGACTCGGCCGGTAATTTTAAGCGCATTAGCTCCGATCCCCTATTTACTGCATTCCCCGTATCTGTTTCTGCTTATGTGACATGCTAGGAGGTCTTGTTTCGGTTTCGGAGTGTTTTGGGATACTTAGTCCCTAAAAAGGGAAGCTTATGTCTTAGGATTTTGACCGTAGTCGGAATAGTATGAAGATGACTTTGGAATGGAGTTCTGTTGGGTCTGTTAGCTCCGTTGGGTGATTTTGGACTTAGGAACGTGTCCGGACTGTGAGTTTGAGGTCTGTAGCTGATTTAGACTTAAAATGGCGAAAGTCGAATTTTTTGAAGTTTGACCAGGGGGTTCACTTTTTGATATCGGGGTCGGATTCCCATTTTGGAAGATGGAGTAGGTCCATAATTTTGAATATGACTTGTGTGCAAAATTTGAGGTCAATCGGGCATGGTTTGGCATGATTCGGCATCGTTTGTAGAATTCAGAAGTTTAGAAGTTCTTTAGGCTTGAATCCGGGTGTAATCAGTGTTTTGGTGTTGTTTTGAGTGATTCAAAGGTTCGAGTAAGTTCATATTGGGTAATATGACTTATTGGCATGTTTGGTTGAGGTCCCGGGGGCCTCAGGTAGATTTCGGGTGGTTAACGGACTTTATTTTTGAGTTGATGAAGCAACTGAAGAGCTGCTGCTACTAGGGTAACCGCACCTGCATAGTGGGCACCGCAGGTGCGAGCACGTAGAAGCGTGGCATGAATCGCAGATGCGGGCAAGGCCATGAAGGACAGGGGTCGCAGGTGCGAAGAATTTCCCTCACCTGCGGTAGCACAGATGCGGACAAGTGGACGTAGGTGTGGGGGCAGCTAGGAGAGAGTGACTCCGCAGAAGCGAGGCCAGGGCAACAGATGCGCGTTCGCAGGTGCGGAACCTGGAGCGCAGGTACGAGCCCTGGAGGTGCAAGTGACTTCCACAGAAGCAGCATTTTCACCGCAGATGCGGTGTCGCAAGTGCAACAATAGGTCCGTAGATGCAAAAAGTCTGGGCAAAAGGTTTAAAAGCAAGGGTTCGCAATTTTAGTCTTATTTCAACATTTTGGACTCGGACTAAGGCGATTTTGGAGAAGATTTTCGAGGTGATTATTGAGGTAAGCTTCTTGTACTTGTTTTGGATCATAAAACTTGTTTCCCCACTGATTTCCTCACCTAATTAGTGAGATTTTGAAGTGAAATTTGGGGGTTTAGGGCTTGAGAATTGGAGAGTGGATTTTGGGGATTTGGATGACCAAATGGTGTCGGATTTTGATAAATTTGGTATGGTTAGACTCGTGAGTGAATAGGCTTTCGGATTTTGTGACTTTTTTCAGATTTTGAGGTGTGGACCCGGGGGCCGGGTTGAGCCTCTTTCGGATTTTGGCTTATAATTTTGTATTTTTCTTGTGGAATTGATTCCTTTAGCCTATATTAATTATACCGTACTGCTTGTGGCTAGATTTTGAGCGTTTGGAGACTGATTCGAGGGGCAAAGGCATTTCGGAGTAGGATTTGCTCAGCTTAAGGTAAGTAACGCTTTCAAACTTGGTTCTGAGGGTTCGAAACCACGAACTATGTGCTATACGATTGGTATTGAGGTGACGCACATGCCAAGTGACGGGCGTGCGAGCGTGCACCGTGAGAACTGTGGCCTGGTTGATTCCATTGTACTGTATAGTGTCTCTATTTTGTTGATATCCGTGTTTTCATCTTGTGATAAAGTAATTGAGCAGTCAATCATGCTAGATATCATGTTTAGGCTTTATGCCGGCACTGTTGGGACCCCTAGTGGTCGTTTCTTGCTGTCATTTCAATGATTTCATTGATATTATGTACTCAGTCATGTTCATGCATTTCATATCATATCTCTGTCTCAATTGTTATTTATTGATACATCATATCATTGTTTTGGACTTATTATCATGATATTGTGAGCCCGTGAGTGAGACTGGAGAGATTGATGACTGAGTGAGGCTGAGAGCCTGATTATGAGTGACAGTTATGGGATCGGGCTGCACGCCGCATCGGTTATACTGATTTTATGATAGCGCTTGGACTGTAGGAGCCCCTCTGGAGTCTGTAACACACCTCCAGTGAGCGCGGTTGATATTATTAAGGGATGGATCTTCCCTGGACATGAATCTTGTCCGAAGTACTTGATACCTGGAGATGGATCTTCTCCACAGGGCTGGATTGACCTTCCTCGGTACTAGGTGACTTATAGTCAGTGATGTAGATGTTCCGGGATGGATCTTCCCTGGGTCGTATGGGCCATATACAGTACCGAGTAGTTGAGCATTCGAGAGTGTGAGCACATGAGGCTGACAGCATGGTGCATCACATACATGATATGTATTGGCATATAGAGATAGCAGAGTTATATTCTTTACACTGTTCAGATCTGCTTCACTTTATTGTTTTGAGTTGCCTATTTAATTTGAAAGCATGCCTATGTTTCTGTATAATTATTTTTATTTTATCTGTACCGGTTGAGTTCGTCACTACCTTTCAGTCTAAAGTTTGGACTTGTTACTTACTGAGTTGGATGTACTCACGTTACTCCCTGCACCTCGTATGTAGATCCAAGCATTTTTGGTCACGGCGGTAGTTGCTGATTGAGACTTTAGAGTTCGGAGACTACCAAGGTAGCTGCACGGCATTCGAAGGCCTTGACTTTCCTTCTATATCACTAGTTGTATTTTCAGTTTATTTCTCTAGACACCGTAGTGGACTGTATTCTGATTTAGATGCCCGTGTACTCAGTGACACCCCGGTTTTGGGATGGATTGTATCGTATTTTGGATATTTCTATTTTCAAAAAAGGCTTTCTTAAATTATTAAATTGCTTCCGTCTTTATTTTTAAAGATTTTTTTTTTCTGTGTTGAGATGTTGAGTTGTGGCTTGCCTAGTTCCACGATAGGCGCCATCACGACAATTAGATTTTGGGTCGTGACATATATTCTTATGGAATTATGATTAATAAGAACGCATTAATAATTTCCGTATAATAACCAAGCAAGGCGATTAGGTATATCCCTATCCTAACCATAAATCCGTTCCCGATGCTCGAGTTCAAGATCTTGCTCTACTCAATCTTATTTTCAATTTAGTATTCCCTCTCCCGAGTTCAATCCTAGATTCGTAGATAGTATTTAATTGGTGATCAAGCAATTAAATAATTAAGCACAAGATTAAATAAATAAACTAATATGATAAAATAATAAGAACAATTCAAGTTTCAAACTACAATGTTCATGTAGCACCCAAAACTTTAGAACTAATAAACTATGAGATTAAAGGGAGGGAAGAGAAGAAAACTGAGAATCCTTGCTCCAAGCGTGGTTTATGTTCTCCTTCTCCAAAGTGACATGTTCTCCCTCAAAAATATGTTAGATACCCTCCAAATTAGGTTTAGACTTGATTTTATACGAGTTGGGGGGGAGGGGGTCTTGGGCCGAAATAACCTTGTCCCAGGCGAAGTAGGAGATATTTCCCGTCACCAGCGCCCAGGGTAGCGTGGGGCGCTGGCTGTGGCGCTGGAATTCAACATTTTCCATTTGTTCTCCGTTTTGGCTCTAATCTCGCATCTTTCGCCCCCTATTGCCTCTAGATGATTCATACATATAGAAATATCACGAATTAACATAAATCAATACATTTTATATCTGAAATCTACGAGACACGAGTAAAACATGAGACAATATACATATAAATATATATACTTTAAACCAAATATCAAATGACCAGATATAGAATTGACTCATCGGGATATTTATAATTGGTAAAAAAATAATTAAATACTCTATTAAAGAATGACTACATGATTATTGGAAAGTTTTGTCGTTTCGTTGATGTACCTAGATAAAAGTAAGATGCTTTTTCCGATTTCAATTTGGAAAAATAGAAGGAAAAAAAAAACAAGATGAAGATCAAGATGTATTTAATTATTTGTTAAAATGTCCTCTCTTTTTCATAATAACTAGTAGTTGTACCTGCGCAATGCGCGATCAATATTAAAAAATATTAATTAAATTAAATTGTGATCGGACTTGTTTGAACATATTAGATCGTATTGCTTTAATAAATTTTAAATATCATCTTATTTGTCAATATGATATACCCAATAATAAAATTTCTATTAAATTAAAGGGATTTATATATTCATTGAGTAACTTTTTCGTTTATATTTTTCTTTATTCTATTATCCAATGTTTAGTATTTTTGCATTGTTAATAGAAATATTTATTAGCATATTACTTTATAATATTTTTGTCTGCTCGCTTTCTTTTTATAATATAAGAGAAGATATATATTTTATTAAATCTTAAAATATTTTTTATTTTAAATTTTATCCTGTTGTTGTCAATAATATTATCTGAATTTTAATGAATAAAATTTCTATTAAATTAAAGGGAGTTATATAGTCATCAAATAAATTTGTTGTATGTATTTTGTTTTATTATATTATCCAATATTTAATATAATTGCATTGTTAATAGAAATTTTTATTAGCATATTACTTTGTTTAATATTTTTGTCTACTACTACTTATTTTTGTAATATAATAGAAGATATATATTTTATTAATCTTTAAATATATAGATTTTAAATTTTATTCTAATGTTCTTAATAATATTGTCTGAATTTTAATGAATAAATTCTCTATTAAATTAAAGAGAGTTGTATAGTCATTGAATAACTTTTATGTTATGTATTTTTCTTTATTATATTATCCAATATTTAGTATTCTTGTATTGTTAATAGAAACTTTTATTAGAATATTACTTTATTTAATATTTTTGTCTACTACTTTATTTTTATAATATAATAGAAGATATATATTTTATTACACTTGAATTTTTTTATTTAAATTTTATCCTATTGTTATCAATAATATTATCTGAATATCAATGAATAAAATTTTTATTGAATTAAAATGATTTATATAGGCATCGAATAATTGTTTTTCTCTATATTTTTCTTTATTATATTATCCAACATTTAGCATTATTTCATTGTTAATAAAAATTTTTATTAGCATATTACAATATTTAAATTTTTGTGTGCTACTTTCTTTTTATAATATAATAGAAGATATATATTTTTCTTATTTTATATTTTATTCTATTATTCGCAATAATATTTTCTGAATAAATAAACTTTTTATTTTTAAAAAGGAAAACAAAATTTTAAAAAAAAAACAAAGGAATTTCGAATTGGCAGTTTTTTTATTTTTTGTAATTTTAGTTTTTTATTTTAAAATAAGTTAAAAACTCCAACTTGAAACCACTCTCCAATTTTTGTGTGCTACTTTTTTTTTTTATAATATAATAGAAGATATATATTTTTAATTTTATATTTTATTCTATTATTCGCAATAATATTTTTTGAATAAATAAATTTTTTATTTTTAAAAAGAAAAAGAAAAATTATTAAAAAATCAGGAAACTTTTAATTGGCAGTTTTTTATTTTTTGTAATTTTAGTTTTTTTATTTTAAAATAAGTTAAAAACTCCAACTTGACCCAATAACTAATTATTAACTACTTATCACATGTGACTTTTTTCTAGGCTGCCAAATGACTTAAGGAGATAGACTTTTTGCTCTTCTTTTAATAATATATAGATATATATAAATGTATCCAATCAAACAAATATCTTGAACGGCTTAACGTAATTAAATTTTAACTTGTATACCAACATTACAATGAAATTTATACATTATCATGTCTGATATTTATTGTTAATTCTTTCTTCTTCTTTTTTTTGAAACGTGAAATTTATTTATAACCTTAAAAATAAAGCAGGAGGTTAACAGATGACTTGGGAGTTGAGTGTATATCCCAGTATTTATACCTCCAATTTTTAATGTATTGTTGTCGAGGAAAATGCTACTCGGACAAAATCTATATCAAGACATCCTACTTAATCTAGATAAATGCAAGTGTCTTGCTCTACTCAAGCAATTGCAAGGCCATCTCATTACCACTGGTCATGGCCAAACGCAGCTTTATGCGTTCAAGCTTGTTCGTTTCTGCACCATCACTCTCTCAAACCTCCATTATGCTCGCTTAATCTTCAATTACCTTAATTTTCCCAATGTTTACCTTTATACTGCGATGATTACTTCATACACTTCCGTTCAAGATCATACATCATCTCTTTTGTTATACCGTGAAATGGTTCGTAATGGCTTGTCAAGGCCTAACCATTTTGTATTCCCTATAATCTTAAAGTCTTTCCCTGAAGTTATAAAGTCTTATGGGATTGAGATGGCGCATACCCATATTGACAAAATGGGTTTTGGAAAATACCCTGTTGTTCAGACAGCTCTATTGGATGTTTATTCAAGGTCTTCGTCTGATATTAGAGTTGCACGGCAACTGTTTGATGAAATTACTGACAGGAATGTGGTTTCATGGACTGCAATGATATCGGGATATACTAGAGTTGGGCAAATGGGGGATGCTATTTTGCTTTTTGAAGAAGTTCCTCAGTGTGTAAGAGACACTCCCTCTTGGAATTCCATAATTGCGGGGTGTACACAAAATGGGTTGTTTTCTGAGGCCATTTCATTTTTAAGAAGAATGATAGTTGAGGAAGGTATGGTTCAATGGAATAAGCCTAATGATGTTACATTTGCGTGTGTACTTGCTGCTTGTGGGCATACCGGAATGCTTCAGCTCGGAGAATGCATTCATGGGTATGTGTATCGGAATAGTGTTCATTTGAATTCGCTTACTTTGAATGCTCTCATTGATATGTATGGAAAATGCGGGAGTTTGAAAGAAGCAAGATATCTTTTTGATAAGGCTAATAGAGGGAGTTTGACATGTTGGAATTCTATGATCAATTGTTTGGCCCTTCAAGGTCATTGGGAAGGTGCTATTGGAGTTTTCAAAGATATGTTGCAACATGGCGATGATTTAAAACCTGATTCAGTGACTTTTATTGGCTTGTTGAATGCTTGTACTCATGGAGGGTTGGTTCAAGAGGGGCTTAGTTATTATGACTTAATGACTAGGGTATACGGAATTAACCCTGAAATTGAACATTATGGGTGTTTAGTTGATCTTCATGGACGAGCAGGTCGGTTTGAGGAAATTATGGAAATTGTTAGAAAGATGCACATAGCTCCAGATGCAGTTATATGGGGTACCTTGCTTAACGGCTGCAAGATTCATGGGCGTATTGACTTGGCTGAATATGCACTTAAAAACTTGATTAGTATTGATCCAAATAATGGTAGTTATTACTCTATGCTGGCTAATTTATATGGGGAGTTGGGGAAGTGGGAAGAGGTTCGAAAAATAAGGAAGATCCTAAATCAGCAGAATGCTTATAAAGCTCGTGGTTGCAGTTGGATTGAGCTTGATAACCAAGTTCATCAGTTCTATTCAGTAGACAAATCTCACCCTAGAATGGAAGAGATATACTCAATTTTGGAATGTTTGGTTGATGCGCATTAGTATGTACCTTGCTGGCTTTAATGTTTGGTTGATGCGCATTATTATGTACCTTGCTGCTTTATTCTTTCCTAAGAAATTCTCATTTCTGTAACGACCGGACAGATCATTTTGTGTATTGTAGCCCCGATCCCCTAATTATCGCTTCTTCTATGTTCATTTGTGGTTATGTGACTTGTCGGGGTGGTTGAATTGGTTTCGGGAATGATTCGGAGTGAACTGGGACACATAGTCTCAAGGTTGAAGGCGTAAGTTGAAAGAGTTGACCGGAATTTGACTTTTATGTAGACGACTCCGAAATGGAGTTTTGATGATTCCAATTATTGACCCGACCGGTCGTTTTGTGTATTTGTGCCCCGTTTTCCCTTTTGATGCTTCACACATATGTATTTGTGGATTTATGAATTGCAGGGTTGGTTAGTTTCGTTCCGGGAAGGTTTTGGGTTTATTTAGACCCTTTGGTTCTTGGCTTAGAAGCATAAGTTAGAAATGTTTACAAAAGTTTGACTTTTGCGAAAACGACCCCGGAACGGTATTTTGATGACTCTGATAGGTTCGTACCGTGACTTTGGACTTGGGCGTATGCCCAGAATCGAATTCGGAGGTCCCTAGGTTGATTTGACTTGTTTTGCCGAAAGTTGGCAATTTGAGTTTTGGAAGTTTTCTCAAGTTTGACCGTAGGTTGACTTTTTGGCTATCGAATTTAGAATTTGGTTTTGGGACTTGGAATATGTATGTTTTGCTATTTGGAACTTGTCTGCAAAATTTGGTGTTAGTTGGAGTTGATTTGATAGGATTCGGACGTTTGGTTGCAATTCTAGAGGTTCTTGAACTTTTCTTTGAAATTCATGTGTTTTGATGTCCGATTCGTAGTTCTAGCTATTATTTTTGTGTTTTGATCACGCGAGCGAGTTCGTATGATATTTTTAGACTTGTTGTGGATGTTTGGTTTGGAGCCCCGAGGGCTCGGGGTGAGTTTCAGACATGTTTTGGAAAGGTTTGCGAGGAGGACAGACTTCACATTTGCGAGGTCTGTGTTGCAATTGCGACATCTACTGGGCTTGACATGTGCCGCATTTGCGATGTTCCCTTCGCAATTGCAAACCCAGTGTCGCAGTTGCGACATCTGCAACTGAACAAAAGAGCCGGAGTCAGGATTTCATCTCATTATCTCTCATTATAGAATCCTAGACTCGGTAGGAGGCGATTTGGAGAGGGAATTTTCATCTACAATCATTAGGTAAGTGATTATTATCAATTTCCAACTGTATTTCATGATTATATACTAGATTTAACATCAAATTTATGAGAATCAAAGAGGAATGTTAGGGATTTTTGTCAAAGTTTTGAAAAATAAAAATTTGGGTTTTTGAGAGTCGATTTGAACTCGAATTTCAAAACAAAATACATATATAGACTTATGGGGTTATGGGTAGTCGGAATCTACCCTTGTGCTCGGATTTTGATCGTGCGGTCTCGGGTTTAACTTTTGTTGACTTTTGGGAAAATGTGTAAAGATCATAGCCTTATTGATTAAGATTGGTTTCCCTTGTATTGTTTGATGATATTAAGTCATTTTTTGTAAGATTTGAGCCGTGCGGAGATGAATTTTAGGGGAAAAGCTATTTTTGAGGGTTGATTTGGCCCAGTTGAGGTAATATGTTGCCTAACTTTGTGTGAGGGAACTACCCATTAGGATTTGGGTTGTTTGTGTTATTTGAATTATGCGGAAGACGTGTACACAAGGTGACGAGTGTGTACACGGGCTTATATATGGTATTTTGACCGGTTTAAGCTTTTAGACTTTTTCCATGCATTTAATTGAATTTGTCATAACATGTTATATCTTTCATTGTTAAATTTACTCTCACATGCTCTATTTGACGTTGTCAGCACATGTTCTATCTTTTATTGTTATATTTGCTCTTTTATGTTTTAGTTGAAGTCGATACCTCTTTTATTGTCTTGTTACCTCCTTTATTGTTGAAATTACTGTTACTTGAAGTTGTCAGTTCGTGGGAATATCTTCTTGTCGTGTTATTGATGTTGAAGTTGAGAAAGCTATTATCACACTGAGGTTGAAGTTGTCGATTGTTGAGATATCTTTCCTTGTTGAGTATTTCTCATTTATTTTGTTATTATTGAGATTCTTGTACACATTATGATTGAGCCATGTACTATATATTGTGGTAACATTGGTATTGTTAATTTTGGCGAGTGTTGTGGCATATGGGCACGTGTGGTGCGAGTTGATTATTGTGTTGTGATATTGATAAGCATGCGGTGTTATAAGGATAGGGGTTGATACGCATGCGGTGAGATAAGGTGGGATTTATATGCGTGTTGCTAGTCAGGAAATTATTTTAAGCCACGCGGTGAGATAAAGAGGCTAAAATACGTGTAGCTATTTTGGAAAAAATATTTTCAAAAATAAATGCAAGGGTCACGCGGTGATATAAGAAAGATTGTGATTGTGACTTGTGAAATGAGATTATGAGGTGTGGTAACTCGGTTGTGATTCTTGTTGTACTTTCTATGTTAAAAAGGCTTGTTGGTTGAATAGTTCTTGTTGAATCTTCATTTGTCTTACTTGTATTTGTCCGTATTTGATTACTTATTGTTATATTCATGTGTTCACTTCTTGTTGGCTTTACCGCCTTAATTTCCGTTTTTAGCTTATATTATTTTACTGCTTATTGTCATACATTTCTTCGCTTTCCATTATTAGATTATACTATATTCTGTTCAGTTTTGTTGTCCTAGGAGGTGTCTTGACCTGGCCTTGTTACTACTCTACCGAGGTTAGACTTGATACTTACTGGTTATCATTGTGATGTACTCATGCTATGCTTTTGTACATTTTTGTGCAGATCCAGGTACATCTGCTCGTGCCGGACGCCAGTGATAGTTCAATTATCTTTTCTGAAACTTCAAGGTATACCTGATTGGCGCGTGCAGATTTCGGAGTCACCTTCCGTTATTTCCTTTACTACTATTTATCCTATTATTGGACAGTGTTGTATTAGAGATTTTAGTACATTTCTATAGAGCTTATGACTCAGTTCCACCGGTTTTGGGAATTTTGTTACTGATGTTCCATTTGGGAGTTATTATGAGCTTTATCGGTTTATTTTATTATCATAGTTTGTTAATTTTATGAAGCTATCACGACATCCTAAGGTGGGGATTTGGGGTTATGACAAGTTGGTATCAGAGCTCCAGGTACGAATGTGTTACGAGTCATAAGCATGTTTAAGAGAGTCTAGCGGATCGGTACGGAAACGTCTGTACTTATCTTTGAGTGGCTACGAAACTGTTAGAAAAAATCCATATCTTGATATCCTTATCGTGTGAATTGGTTGATTTCGAAATCTGAATCTTTGTCTTTCTATTCTCTCATAGAGGGTGAGGACATGCACTGCTGGATCCGATGATCAGACACTCGCGCCCCCTGCTAGAGCCGCGCGAGGCCGAGGAGAGGCACGTGCTGCAGTTAGAGCACCTGCCCGAGCTGCGATTGAGAAGCAACCAGTAGCTCCGATTGGGGGGCAGGCACCTGAGGCGCCTGTTACTACCCTTGGACTTTAGGAGACCCTAGCACAGGTTTTGAGCATGTTCAACACTCTACCTCAGGCAGGATTGATTCCCCTTGCACCAGCTACATCTCAGGCTGGTGGAGGAGCTCAGACTCCCGCGGCATGTACCCCAGAGCAGTGGGTCCACATTGATCAGGTCCCAGGTGTCATGCCAGCACAACCCGTTATTCCGGTTCAGCATGAGGTCATGCCAGAGGCATATGAGGAGGAGCAAAGGAGACTTGAGAGGTTCATGAAGTACAATCCTCCTACTTTTAGTGGCACAATTATCGAGGATACGCAGGGTTTTCAAGAGAAGTGCCACCGTATTTTTCGCACCATGGGTACTGTGGAGGTGAGCGGAGTTGCTTTTACTACTTTTCAGCAGTAGGATATAGCGGTGCCTGCGCTCCGGTTGCAGCCCACCATGGAAAAGGCTATGTAAGCCACCCAGTTCATTTAACACTTCCAGCTACTAGCGGTGCCCCAGCTATTTCGAGGTCTTAGGTTTCCCATTTGCTCAGCCACTGTTCAGTGCACCTCCGTACGGGGTGTCTTTAGCGATTAGTCTAGCCAACTAGGCTAGAGTCAGTTTCAGCAGCCACGCCCATCGAGAGCTTGTTGTGAGTGTGGTGATACCAGACATATTGGGAGGGACTTCCCCAGACTCAGGAGGGGTGCCCCTCCAACGACTACACAGGCTCCACGGATTCCACAGGGTTCACAAGCCATAGTTGCTGCTCCAATTGTCGCTCCACTAGCAGCACAAGCTAGGGTGGAGGCCAGGCAGGTAGAGGTTTCCCTAGAGGGGGAGGCCAGGCTCGTTTCTATGCTTTTCCTAGTACAGTTACATCGGATGCTTTCATCACAGGTATGATTTTCGTTTGTCATAGGGATGCATAAGTCTTATTTGATCCGGGATCCACTTATTCATGTGTCATCTTACTTTGCTCCGTATTTGGATATATCTCGTGATTCTTTAAGTGCTCCTGTATATGTGTCAATGCCTGTGAGAGATTCTATTACTGTGGACCGTTTTTATCGGTCATGTTTAGTCGTTATTGGTGGTTATGAGACTAGAGTTGACCTATTGCTACTCAGTATGGTGGACTTTGGCATGATATTGGGCATGGACTGGTTGTCACCCTATCACATTATTCTGGATTATCATGCCAAGACTGTGACACTGGCTATGCCAGGTTTGCCGCGGTTGGAGTAGAGGGGTACATTGGATTATATTCCTAGCAGGGTTGTGTCCTTTCTAAAGGCACAACGCATGGTTGAGAAAGGGTGCGAAGCATATCTAGCCTTTATGAGGGATGTTAGCGATGATATTCTTACCGTTGAGTCCGTTCAAGTAGTGAGAGATTTCCCAGATGTGTTCCCAGCAGACCTTTCGAGCATTGCCGCCCGATAGGGATATCGATTTTTGTATTTACTTGGTGCAGGGCACTCAACCCATTTCTATTCCACCATATCATATGGCACCAATGGAGTTGAAGGAGCTGAATGAATAACTTTAGGAATTGCTTGATAAGGGTTTCATCCAGCTGAGTATTTCACCTTGGGGTGCTCCAGTTCTATTTGTGAAGAATACGGATTGTACTATGCGGATGTGTATTGATTATAGGCAGTTGAACAATGTTATAATGAAGAACAGGTACCCATTACCGCGCATTGATGACTTGTTTGACCAGCTTCAAGGTGACAAAGTGTTCTCCAAGATTGATTTGAGGTCAGGGTATTATCAACTGAAGATTCGGGATTCAGACATTTTGAAGACTGCTTTCAGGACTCAGTATAGTCACTACGAGTTCCTTGTGATGTCATTTGTTCTGACCACGCACCAACAGCATTTATGCACTTGATGAACAGAGTATTCTAGCCATATCTTAATTCATTCGTCATCGTGTTTATTGATGACATCTTGGTATATTCGCGCAGTTAGGAGCATCATGAGCAGCATTTGAGGATCGTGCTCCAAACCTTGAGGGAGAAGAAATTGTATGCAAAATTCTCCAAGTGTGAGTTCTGGCTTGATTCAGTAGCGTTTTTGGGTCATGTTGTTTCTAGTAAGGGGATCAAGGTCGATCCAAATAAGATTGAGGCAGTTCAGAGTTGGCCTAAACCGTTTTTAGCTACTGAGATTCTTAGTTTTCTTCGTTTGGCTGGATATTATCGCCGTTTTGTAGAGGGTTTCTCGTCCATTGTTGCACCTTTGACTAGATTGACCTATAAGGGTGCTCCTTTCAGATGGTCTGAGGAGTGTGAGGCGATCTTTCAAAATCTCAAGATTGCATTAACTACAACCCCATTGTTAGTGTTCCCTATAGGTTCGGGGTCTTACACTGTGTATTGTAATGCATCGCGTATTGGGCTTAGCGTGGTGTTGATGTATGACGGTAGGGTGATTGCCTACGCGTCTCGGCAATTGAAGGTTCATGAGAAGAATTACCCAGTGCACAACTTAGAATTGGCAACTATTGTTCATGCATGTAAGATTTGGGGGCACAATCTGTACGTTGTTCCATGTGAGGTCCATACAGACCACCGGAGTCTCCAACATCTATTCATGCAGAAGGACCACAATTTGCGGCAATGGAGATAGTAAGAGTTGCTGAAATACTATGATATCTCTGTTACATCCCGCATTTCGTACGTCAAAGTTTCGCCGTAAGTTAATCGACGTAAGCTCGGGAATAAGATTCTTTTTTAGTTTATAAGTATTTATGTTATTTGTAACAAGTGATAAGTGAGTGCCGTGAAGATTAGAGGATAAACAAATCAAAGAATGAGTATTCGTTGAAGTTTGTCAATTTGGGATAAAATACGGTCCAAGCTATAATACCCCGTATTTATGGACTAGTGCCATACAAGGTACCACATGACCATGATAGTAAGGTACATGAAGTGTATTAGTATTTAAGTAAATTGTGTGCTAGAATTAATTATGTGAATAATTGATTAATTGTGGGAATAATGTGGGAATATAAGGAAATAATTATGGTATTAAATAGGATTAAGTGGATACGGATTTTTAATGGGCTGCCACATGGCATTAAGTTAGACAAGGGTGGCACCAATGTGCATAGATGAGTCATAGCATATGATGTGTTTTGTTTATACGTGAAAGTGCAAGGCATATTCCTTAAGCCTTTATGTTATTCTTCTTTGGAAATTTAAGATATAGAAAGGATGTTGAAATCTTTCCTTCTATTGTTGGGGATTCTCTTACTTTAGAACATAGCCAAAAACGTACACACATGATACTCCATATGTTCAACAACATGAAGTATGCCATGATCATAAGAAGTGCTTAGTTCTTGTTCAAAGATTTAGAAGGAGCAAAAGTTGTTCTTGGCAAGCTCAAGTAAAAGTGTTTGATAAATTTGTCAAGTAAGGTATGTTAAGGATATCCCTTCATTCCTTTTGGTATGATCCATATCATACAAACGAAACGAGCAAATGCACAACTTTCATAAATAGCTCTATTCATAGAAGTACTAGAGGTGCCTATGTTCTTGATTCCCCATGTGTCTTAATATTATATCTTCTGTTCATGGGTCTCAGAAAATACGTAAGTTGATAAAGTTTATTTCATGATATTAATCGAAGGCATATTGATCTTATGACATACCGAAAGATCTTACTGACGTACTTCATTATGCATTGCATTCATTTATACATGTACATTGACCCATGACCGGATGGCGTTATATACACGTATATTATATGTATATCGCATATGGTAAAAGGTTATGGCATTATATATGCACCACCACCTGATCTGCTGGTATACGTTAATGATTCTGCCCACATTGGTCGATATGATATGATGGGATGCCCTCAAAGGCTTGATGATGTTATGTACGCATATACCTATGCATGGTATGACATTTATACACATATACATAACATTATAAATGTCTCATGATTCACAGAGCTATTCAAACTTACAGGTTGAGTCTTTTACTCCATGTTTCTTTCATGTCTATTGTATACGGCGTTTCCTGCCTTACATACTCGGTACTTTATTTGTACAGATATCTCTTTTGCTTGGGGACGCTGCGTTTCATGCCCGCAGGTCCCGATAGACAGGTTGAGAGTCCTCCAAGTTGGCTATCAGCTCAACGGAAGGTGTTGGTGCACTCCATTTGCTCCGGAGTTGCCTATTTATTCAGTATGATTTTGACATATATTGATTGGTATGGCGGAGCCCTATCCCGACCTTTATGATATTTATCTACTCTTAGAGGCTTGTAGACAGATGTCATGTATGGATAGTTATATGGCCTTATCGGCCTATGTTTTGAGTATATAAAGGATCATGCCGGCCTTATAGGCCCGTACGTCATATGTATAAGTCGGTATATCATGTTGGGTCATCCTATGTCGAGTATTCCCTCATGCTTTATTCTAGTTATCTTATGACGACCTTTCTGGTTCATTTAACTATGATAGTATGATACGAAAGATACGTTACGTTGGTACTCGATTGAGTAAGTGTCACGCCCCAAAACCGAGGAGCGCGACCGGCGCTCAACCGAGTGAACCCGACCGAGCAAGCCTATTAGATTCCTTCTACCCAAACTCATTCATGAATAAAGAGAATATATGCTTTTCCTTAATTAAACAATAAAGTGGTCATATCTGCAATTACCAATTTCTTACCAATAGTTTCATCATTTTTAAAGTCTCAAATGGACAAGTAATACAACCACAACATAACATAGTTTGTCTTTCCCTAACACCAATACACAACCCACACTATGTCTACGGAGCCTCTATAGATAAAGATGAGTACAATGATAATGCCGGCTACAAGGCCCCGGCTATACCTCAAATGAAATACACAAAGAACAAAAGATACATGACCCCGGGATGAAGTGGGGCTCACCAAGTCAGCTGGGAAGAAGGTGTACTGCTATCATTGATCAATGTCTCCTGCTGTGGAACCACCTGTATCCATTTAAAGATGTAGCGCCCCCGACAAAAGGGACGTTAGTATCATCGAATAGTACTAGTATGAAAACTAAACACCAATTTAAGAATTTAGAAATACAAGATAATTATGATAAACCAGTGCGGCAATAGAATAATATAAATAACTGTCTCAACCATAGCAAACTTATTAAAAGCTATCAACAACATTTATAGGATTTAAGATGAGATCCTATGTAACCATCTTCACACAAAGCGGCCCCGCTGCCTCACCCGATGTATGCAGGTGGAGGTGTACGTACAATACCACAACTCTAATCAAGCGGCCCTGCCGCCTCACCCCAATGTATGCGGGTGGATATATAACCACAGTACTAAGAACTTACACAAAGCGGCTATGCCGCCTCACCCCAATGTATGCGGGTGGTGGTGCCACAACAATATCAAAACTATACACAAAGCGGTCGTACCGCCTCACCCCAATGTAAGAGGGTGGAGGTGAAGTCCCACAATATCATAATTCCTACACAAAGCGGTCATGCCACCTCACCCCAATGTATGCGGGTGGAGGTGTATCACAATCACAATCTCTACACAACTTGGCATAATACCTTTCACATAAATCACGACTAGAAATTATAATATGTGGATACGTAATCCATAGTTTGGGACACATCATCAATTTATAATGCAATATGATAAGAGCATTTGAAATACGAATTGAACATATATCTTCATAACAAAGCTGATCGGAATACTCAATTTATAATCAACATCTCGGAACTCACAAGGATAATGAGAATTCCAACTCTTAAAGAAGAGTTTAGCCAACATACCTCACTTGAGCTTTCTTACACCTTAAATGTTCCAAAATTCTTAGCAACTTCAATCTATTTTAGAAATATAACAAATTAAACCACAATTAGGAAGATGATTCTGGTTCTAGCTCATTTGAGCATTTTATCAAACACTAGATGTGCATTAAGTTTTCAATATCCTTTTATGGAGGATTCCATCATCCCACAACCCAACCTTTACCATTTTTAGCTCAACAATCTTTCTACACCCCTTGATAACACATGCATGTACAATAACCAACCCTCTTGCCCAGAAATTATCTTGCTTATTATCCATTTCTACACAAAATTCGAAATTGAGGGTTAGGGTGTAGAATCTTACCTCTAAGATGAAGACCTAGTGAGTTTCCCTTCACAATCTTCCAAAACTTGGGCAAGAATTGAAGAATAATTATTGGAGAACACCTTCTCACTCTAGGGCACCCTCTCTCACTCTAAAATGTCAGATTATCTCTAAAAAATGGCCCAAAACGTGTATTTAACGAAGTAGGGTCGAGTTTTAAAAACCCAAAAATGAAGCTCCGGAACAGGTTCTGCGGTCGCATATTGGTGTGCAAAGTTGGCCAAAATCTGTCTGTGTATGCGGTCACTATGCGGTCCGCATAACTGTTATGCGATCGCATAATGCACTGCAAAACAGTTAGGCAGTTGCATAATCGACCACATAATTTCCCCGGACTGGCCCTTCTCTTGCTCACTTCTGCGACCATTATGCGGCCCGTAGAGTGATTCTGCGGTCGCATAATGGACCGCAGAATTACATTTTTTTGCCAAAAGTTTTTCTTTTCATTCTCATGCATTGTTCAACCCAAAAAGTCCGAGCCTAGTCCGGCACCATAAAATATTATTTTCTTTGCAAATTTTACCAGGCCTTACACTTAAGTACTTTGAATATTTTTTTCCGGGGTGTTACAGTAAGGCACCGGGTGTCCGTCACGGCCCATTGGTTTGGGTTGTGACAAAAGTGGTATCAGAGTAGTTCTGTCCGAGGGAGTCTACAAGCAGTGTCTAGTAGAGTCTTGTTTATGGGTGTGCTGTGCATTTAGGACTATCACTCTTTCTTCTTACTCTAGATCGTGTGGTAGAACTCATTTGTAAGAATTCAAACTCCTAAATTCTATTTTATTCGTAATAAGACGATACCTATATCCAAAAGACAGTTGGTAAGAGATTGCATGTGGTTGCGGAAGAGTTGAGTTAGAGGAACTCGATTTTGCATCATTCTTATGATGGATAAATGTGAGGTCTTCAGCAAAACTTGTGTGTACTAAGACGTGTAAGCTTCTTGATAAGGAGCCTTAAGGCAAGAATATTTATCCACCCATATGGTGAAAAGAAATGAGAGATTCAGAAGGTAGATACAAGTTTCAACAAGTAAGAGATGCAAGGTGAAGAAGGGTACGAGGCACCCAGTTAATGAAGATTATCAGTATTTACAATTCAGGCAGAGAAATATAAACATTTTGAGTTACCTTTAACAGTAACAAATGTATGCACAATCGGCCACACCCATCTCAGTTATGCCCTATGGGAGCTAACAGATATAGTTTAAGAGAAGGACGGGATATTAGGATCCAGCTGGGTTTAGAGTAACCCAAAATGGTGGATGGATTGTTTGTGTTAGTTGACATTTCTGAAGGATATTGCAAATGTGCTAATAGTTCTTCTTGTGAGATACACATATGGTGCACTCTAGAATAGTATAGCTAGATATTAATACTAGAATGTTCAAAAAACAATTACAAAGATAGGCACTGGAAGCCTGAAAGGGATAAATATTACCTTAGTGTGGCTCCTGTCCCTAGTAGAAGGAGAATGTTAGCCAACCCGAAGAGCCAGTGGATGAAGCAAGGGGAGCTAAAAGTAAAAGAATGTCTTGTTGAAGTTTTTAGAATAAAGTGATAGACTGAAATATTAGCAGGTCGACATGATCAAGAGTCGTCACCTGATGTTGTTACAGGTATTATTAGTCTCCTCATATGATGTATATGCATTGATTGACCCAAGTTCCACCTTATCATATGTTACTCTGTTGGTTGCTAGTAAGTTTGGAATAGAACCTGAGTTGGTTAAACTTTTTGAGGTGTCCACACCTGTTGGGGATCTAGTGATTGCTAGGCGAGTATATAGAGATTGTACAGTAGTAGTTCATAGTCGATGTATAGTAGCATACCTAATTGAGTTAGATATAGTAGAATTTGATGTTATACTGGGTATGGATTGGTTGGCTTCTTGTTATTCCAACGTTGATTGTAGATCAAAGATGGTTCGATTCCAGTTTCCAGGGGAGCCTGTTTTGGAGTGGAAAGGTAATACGGCATCGCCAAGAGGTATGTTTATTTCCTATCTCAATGTATGGAGGATGATTAGAAAGGGCTATATTTATCACTTAGTTTGGATACGAGATGTGAAAGTAGAGTCACCAACCATTCAATCTATGTCATTCGTGTTATGTCATTCGGCTTGACCAATGCCCTAGCAGTATACATAGATTTGATGAACCGTGTGTTCAGACCCTTTCTAGATCTGTTCGTGATTGTATTTGTTGATGATATATTGGTGTATTCTTGTTCAGAGACTGAGCATGCAGATCATTTGCATATTGTGCTCAGAGTTCTACAAAAAGGGAAGTTGTATGCAAAATTCTCTAAATGTAAATTTTGGTTGAATTCTGTAGATTTTCTTTGGCATATTATTTCAGGTGAAGGTATCCGGGTTGATACACAAAAGATTGAGGCAGTAAAGACTTGGCCTAGACCTACGACACCGACGGAGGTTCGTAGCTTTCCCGATTTGGCAGGTTATTATAGGAGATTTGTAGAGGGATTTGTCACGACCCAAACTGATGGGCCGCGACGGGCACCCGGTACCTTACTCAACCGAGTACCAACATAACATATCTTTCTTATTATATTATCATAGGTAAGTGGGCCATAAGGGGCGTCATGCAATAAACAGAGTAAACATGAGGGAATAACTGATATAGAATGATCCAACCGGATATAAAAACTCATACATGTGACATACGGGCCTATAAGGCCAATGTGATCCATTATATACTTAAAACATAGGCCGACAAGGCCATACAAGTATCCATATACATGACATATGTCTACAAGCCTCTAAGAGTACATAAATATCATAAAGGTCAGGACAGAGACCCGCCATACCAATCAACACATGTCCTAATCATCGTGACCAATAGCAACTCCGGAGCAAATGAAGTGCACTAACATCTTCCACTGAGCTGATAGCCTACTTGGAGGACTCTCGACCTGTCTATCGGGACCTGGGGGCATGAAATGCAGCGTCCCCAGGCAAAAGGGACGTCAATACAAATAATGTACCGAGTATGTAAGGAATGAAAATCAGTAAATAATAGACATGAGAGAAACATGGAGTAAAAGACTCAACATGTAAATCTGAACAACTTTGTGAATCATTAATATTTACAATGTAATGCATATGCGTATAAATGTCATACCATGCTTAGGTATATGCGTTCATAATATCATCAGGCCTCTGAGGGCATCCCATCATATCATCTCGACCACTGTGGGCAAATCATCAACATATACCAGCTGATCAGGTGGTGGTGCGTATATAATACTGTAACCTTTTTCCATATCCCATATACATATAATATATGCGTATATAACGCCATCTGGTCATGGGTCAATGTACATATATACATGAATGAAATGCATAAGAAATACGTTAATACAGTTTCTCAGAATGTCAAAAGGTCATTATGCCTTTGATTAAAATCATGAAATAAACTTTATCAATTTACGTATTTTTCTGATACCCATGAATAAATGATAGAATAATAAGAGACATGGAGAATCAAGAATATAGATACCCCTAGTATTTCTATGAATACAGTCATTTATGAAAATTGCGTATTTTACTCGTTTCATTAGTATCATTTGGATCATGCCAAAAAGAAAAAAAGGGATAGCCTTAACATACCTGAGCCGATTCTCTTGACAATCCCTCTAACACACGTCAATTATGACAATACGTAACGGCGGATCGAAGTAGGGAAATATCCGTTTGATGTTCTTCAAAAAGATTGCACGGTACTTCCTTAAAATTGTAAAATCCCACGTTGCTAAGATGCTAAGAAATCTTTGCTTGAATTTTGTTGAAGCAGTTTACTTTGCCAAAGTAAATCCGTATGACATTCTTTCTTAAAATGAATGAAATGAATTAGAAAGGTCCCTTTTTATAGTGGTGTGGGCCCCACTTATAAGGCTTACTTTAGCCACTTAAAGTCTCTTACAATGCTACCTTTCACATAAATTTAAGAGTCATTAAATTGGCTTTAACTTGCTGCCAAGTCTTCATAAACCCACGTGAAGGTTGTCCCCTTAGAATTATCCAAAATCTTCACCTAAATAATTTTCCATAAAATCCAATTTATATATTAATCTCCCACTTAAAAATCCATAATTACCCAATTATCCACATAATTAAGAATTATCTCAAATTACTTAAAATGCTACTCACTTTTAACACACTTTATACACCTTACTATCATGGTCGTATGATACCTTGTATGACAATAGTCCATAAATAGGAGGTATTATAGCTTAGACCGTATTTATCTCGAAATGTCAAACTTCGACGAAACTCATTTCCGAGCTTTCATCAATTTACTTATGGCATACTTTTACATACGAAAACATGGGGTGTAACATCATTCCCCCCTTTGGAACATTCGTCCTCGAATGTTGAATGATGCACTTATCATTCTCATAACCTATAGTTCTTGCGAATACATTAATACTCTCCTTGCCATCTAGGCAACAGTTCTGTGAATAAGTCCAAATGCCAGGGCATTCCCCCCTTTAGGCCTCTTTCTCACACCATGATTGTGGTCGGAATCCTTCCAATCTCATAACTGTTGTTACCTTCTGTCATGCAGCCTGTACGAGTCTGACCTTGAAAGTGTGCCTATGTGACTCTTATATCCTTTTTCCTCCGGCTTTTAGCCAATCTCTAGGCCTTACTTTGTAAACATATCCAGAATTATGACAAGTTGTCCCTCTGGGCATCTATGGGTATACTGAATTTCTTTGCTCGGTTATTTGTTGAACTTACGAATATTGTTATACCTTATTTAATAGCTCCGTTTTTCCATCCGTATGACTTTACTGCATCTAGGTAGGTCATACTATACCATAATTCTTACTTAGATTTATCGTCACTGAGGTCTGCCACCAACTTCAGGTTACTCTCGTTGCTTATCCTATATTTATAAATCAAAGTCCTTTAATGCTTCTTTATTACTGTTCATCTTAAGACTGATGGCATAATCTCATCTCGTACTTTGTAACTTTTATCCATCCATTATTGATTCACCTCAATGTTGATCTATAATATACTACTGATAACTCGAAACTTCTTACGTAATACATTGCCACTAGGGCTTATGTTGCATCGAGGAACATTTGAAGTGATTTTCCTGATCCACCTTGGGGCGATACCATACATCCATAACCATATTTCATAGCATCCCAATGTGATTCACCTTACGTGGGTATTTTAGTCCTATACAATTCATGAAATCATTACTCAATCGAAGGCCCAAATGTCATCCTTCATCTATCACAATTACACCCTCATTCTACTACCATGGCAGCATTCCATTTATTCTAAATGCTACTAGTCTTAGACTCTTTTGAGTTCATTCAAGCTATACTGATCTCTCTATAACTTAGAGAAACCATCAGCTCTCTTGTTTTCATGCGCTTAATCCCGAGGACTTATCCATTCTCGTCACCTTCTCACTCACCATTTCTTATCCTTATTCCTATCTTCCTAAAACCTTGTCACTTTACCATACTTTAGCTTGCGACCTACACATATCTATTTATACTACTCGCAACCTTCCTTCAGCTTACTTGCATCGTAGATTTCCTTATGTCATCCTGGAACATCAAGCGAGACATCACATCATTTCTAACTCTTCTTTATTCTCTTAATTAGACTTCTCGATACCTATAAACCATAGGTTGGAAGATATGCCACTGACGACGACGCTACCATTCCTGGATACTGAATCTCAGTGCTTCTAACCTTCTATCTGTAGTATGGATTATTCGCAACCTTCTGCATTTACGTATCTCATACGTTGTTCACCTTTACCTTACTTACCTTAAAATCTCGCATCACAATTTTCATCTCTTTCATGACCTTGCTTTAACACAGGTATAATTCACATCCACAACTTGAAGCTCTATTATAATACTTGCACCTCTGGTGCATACATAATCCGGTGGGAACTTCATATTGACTTCTTATAAGGCTAGTACTCTTCTAACTGGCTTTATCGTAGAGCCGTTATAGAATATTGTTGTTGTACTATCTCTCTTGTACCTCTGATATTAAGAGTGATTCTGCTATGTTCTCAATCGCGATTCCTGAAATGTTTTGGGTCCAATAATCAAACTCCTGATTTACTTAGTTGATTAAACTCTTTAGTTTCCTCTTCCTTTTGATCAGCCTTCTTGTAGGCTTAAGCTATCTTCCGATCTGCGGCTCCTGGTATTAGTTATTACTTTAGCCTTTCATGGGCGCTATGGAATATCCATGATACAATCTTCTGACAATTCAATCCTTTGTCTATGCCCTAGGCTCAATTCTTTCTTTTAACTTATACTAGAGTCTTCTACGGCTATATGAATATCAATATATATGCTGCATGGATAATACTCCGAAATTTTAAGTGCGTTCATAACGTAACTAACTCTGGATCATTGATAGAATACTTCCTTTCATTCTATCTTAGCTTTCTTTAAACTTAAGCAATTACTTTTCCTGGTCTTTCTGCCCCATTGTTGCGTGTATACTTAACTTATCTTAGTCCCCATGCATGTCGAAATTTTGTGCAATTCATATGGTCTCAAATATTACTTTTGGTTTCATTTCCCGCTTATTAGCCACACTAGGTGCCACTTTCTTATGGAGTGCATACAATGTTGTTGTGAGACTGTTGTTACAAGACTATTTCCTCTTTAGGTCATTGTGCTTAGGTTGAAGCCTTCTTTCTTATTTCCTCAGCTAGTCTTTCGTTGTAGTACTTAGGGAGACCTTTTGGCTCTTGTAAAGTTACAAGCTTATCACATCGTATACTTGACGGAATTTTTGATGTTCTTCCCCCCTATAATTATCCGTAGTTACTTATTTCCACGCCCTTGTGCTTGTAGGGTTGCTTCTGAACTAATATTTTGACTGTCTTCCCAGTGGCATTCTCTTTTATTTACCTTTAACTACCCAACTCCTATCTGAATATATCTCAAGGATCACGATGTCATATCTACGAGACTGAATTTCTCATGTTGGGGTTCACTATGTTCGTCTTGCACAATCTGTTGATTTGTCTGTGTCCTCTTGTTTAGCCATAACTAGGCTCTTTCTGGATAAACTACTAACTACTCGTTAGCCCATTCTCATATCTATATTCCGTGTAATCTTTTTGGGTTATCTCATTTATCTTAACTTACGTCTTGCACATGCTCCTTATCTATCAATAACATCTCGGGTAGGAACCCTTACTTCCTCTCCTTTACGTCATATTTGCATAATATTCTGGAATCGTAGCATATCTGTAGGATTTGAATAAGTGCAATCTCATCCCTTTCTCATTTTTTTTATCGCATTCTTCCTTTACCATTCCATAGTTACTAGAACCACTTAATTCTGACTTAATACCACATCACTCTATATTCCCCATTTAGGGGAGTACTAAGATTTATTGCTACGATGATCTACGAATAAATGTTTGACCTCTTCATCTTTGGCGTTTTCCCACATCATCGATGATCCTTACTCGTCTCGCGGTAATCCTTCTGTACCAAGGATAATGAAATTCCTTAGTCGCGAGGGTGACACTTAGTGTAACTGGCACATACAGTGCCTTAAGCTTAACTTTGCTCACCTTGCTTGCTTTAGGGAAGCGTCTTCCTAAATGACCTTTAAAGGGTATTCTTCTGTCGTCCATTCTATTATCGCCGGGATGCAATCTCTAAAATTCTCATGATGTTGACTATTATCCAGTCCCTAGTTCATGTTTAGTTTATCTTGTTCATCAGTCCATGCTGATTTCTTATCACTCTAGGGTCTAACTTTTCCTTTTGGTAGTCGCGTTGGAGTCATGAACTTATTTCTCGAAATGAGGATATGACTTTATGGCCTATACTCTTTTGTTGTCTCAAGGCCTGTCACCTCTTGTCCTTTCCTTCACTTGACTATAGATTCTGTAATACTATCATCTTTTTGATCTACCGTTGTCATCCATGTATCACAGCTTACTCATAATGCTTCATTAACTCTCTTCTTATTTCCCTGCTAATATTTCTATCTATCACTTTATTCTCAAAACTTTAACAAGACATTATTTTGCTTTTAGCTCTCCTTGCTCCATCTACTGGCTCTTTGGGTTGCCTAACATTCTTTCTCTACTAGGGACGGGTGCCTTACTAAGGTAATATTTATCCCTTCAAGGCTTCCAGTGCCTATCTTTGTAGTACTCATATCTAGCTATACTATTTTAAAGTGCACCGTCTGGGTGTCTCAGAAGGAGATCTATTAGCACATTTGCAATATCCTTCGGAAATATCAGCTACCGCTAACAATCCATCTACCATTTTGGGTCACTCTAACTCCAGCCGGATCCTGATATCCGTCCGTCTCTTATACTACTTCTGTTAGCCCCCATAAGGCATAACTAAGATTGGTGTGGCTGATTGTACATACATCTATTATTGTTGAAGGTAACTCAAAAGGCTTATATTTCTCTGCTTGAATTGTAAATACTGATAATCTTCATTAACTAGGGGCCTCGTACCCTTCCTCACCTTGCTTCTTTTACTTGTTGAAACTTGTAGCTATCTTCTAAATTTCTCATTGCCTTTCACTATAGGGGTGGATAGATATTCTTTCCTTAAGGCTCCTTATCAAGAAGCTTACACGTCTTAGTACACACATGATCTACTGAAGACCTTACATTTACTCATCATAAGCATCAAAAGAAAATCGAGTTCTTCCGACTCAACTCTTCCATAGCCACATTCAATATCTTACCAACTGTCTTTCTGGATGTAGGCATCATCGTATTATGAATAAGATAGAGTTTAGGAAATTGAGTTCTTACAGCTGAGCTCTACCACACGATCTAGAGTAAGAAGAAAGAGCGACAGTCCTAAATGCCTTGTAGCCTCCTGCTTATAAGTATGGTGCACAACTCACCCATAAAGAAGACTCTACTAGAGACGGCTTATATACTCCCTAGGACAGAACTGCTCTGATACCACTTTTGTCACGACCCAAACTGATGGGCTGCGACGGGCACCCGATACCTTACTCAACCAAGTATCAACATAACGTATCTTTCTTAATACATCATCATAGGTAAGTGGTCCAGAAGGGGCGTCATGAGATAAACAGAATAAACATGAGGGAATAACCGACATAGAACGACCCAACCGGATATAAACACTCATACATGTGACATACGGGCCTATAAGGCCAATGTGATCAATTATATACTTAAAACATAGGCCGACAAGGCCATACAAGTATCCGTATACATGACATCTGTCTACAAGCCTCTAAGAGTACATAAATATCATAAAGGCAGGGACAGAGCCCCGCCATCCCAATCAACACATGTCCTAATCATCCTGACCAATAGCAACTCCGGAGCAAATGGAGCGCACCAACATCTTCTGCTGAGCCGATAGCCTACTTGGAGGACTCTCGACCTATCTATCAGGACCTGCGGGCATGAAACGCAGCGTCCCCAGGCAAAAGGGATGTCATTGCAAATAATGTACCGAGTATGTAAGGAATGAAAATCAGTAAATAATAGACATGAGAGAAACATAGAGTAAAAGACTCAACATGTAAATCTGAACAACTTTGTGAATCATTAATATTTACAGTGTCATGCATATGCATATAAATGTAATACCATGCTTAGGTATATGCGTTCATAACATCATCAAGCCACTGAGGGAATCCCATCATATCATCTCAGCCACTATGGGCAAATCATCAACGTATACCAGCTGATCAGTTGGTGGTGCGTATATAACGCCGTAACTTTTTCCCATATCCCATATACATATAATATACGCGTATATAACGCCATCTGGTCATGGGTCAATGTACATGTATACATGAATGAAATGCATAAGAAATACGTTAATACGATTTCTCAGAATGTCAAAAGGTGATTATGCTTTTGATTAAAATCTTGAAATAAACTTTATCAACTTACGTATTTTTTTGAGACCCATGAACAGATGATAGAATAATAAGACACATGGGGAATCAAGAATATAGACACCCCTAGTATTTCTATGAATAGAGTCATTTATGAAAGTTGCGTATTTTACTCGTTTCATTTGTATCATTTGGATCATGCCAAAAAGAAAGAAGGGCTAGCCTTAACATACCTGGGCCGATTCTCTTGACAATCCCTCTAACACACGTCAATTGTGACAATACGTAACGGCGAATCGAAGTAGGGAAAAATTCGTTTGATGTTCTTGAGAAAGATTGCACCGTACTTCATTAAAATTGCAAAATCCCACGTTGCTAAGATGCTAAGAAATCTTTGCTTGAATTTTGTTGAAGCAGTTTACTTTGCCAAAGTAAATCCGTATGACATTCTTTCTTAAAATGAATGAAATGAATTAGAAAGGTCCCTTTTTATAGTGGTGTGGGCCCCACTTATAAGGCTTACTTTAGCCACTTAAAATCTCTTAAAACGCCACCTTTCACATAAATTTAAGAGTCATTAAATTGGCTTTAACTTGCTGCCAAGTCTTCATACACCCACGTGAAGGTTGCCCCCTTAGAATTATCCAAAATCTTCACCTAAATAATTATCCACAAAATGAAATTTACAAATTAATCTCCCACTTAAAAATCTATAATTACCCAATTATCCACATAATTAAGAATTACCTCAAATTACTTAAAATGCTACTCACTTTTAACACACTTTATACACCTTACTATCATGGTCATGTGGTATCTTGTATGGCACTAGTCCATAAATACGGGGTATTATAGCTTAGACCGTATTTATCCTAAAATGTTAAACTTCGACGAAACTCATTTATGAGCTTTCATCAATTTACTTATGGCGTGCTTTTAGGTACAAAAACATGGGGTCTAACAGGATTTTCTTCTCTTTCAGCATCATTGACAAAGTTGAATCAGAAGGGAGCTAAGTTGTAGTAGATCGATGCTTGCGAACGGAGTTTGCAGGCATTAAAGGACAGACACACCTTTTCTAACACTCCCAGAGGGAATCGATGGTTATGCTATCTATTGTGACATTTCGAGCATTGGATTGGGCTGTGTACTGATGCAGCATGGGAAGTTTGTCGCTTATGCTTCTGGACAACTAAGAAACCACGAGAAGAATTACCCGACCCACGATCTAGAGCTAGCCGCGGTGATTCATGCACTAAAGATATGAAAGAACTATTTGTATGGCATTCATGTTGATATCTATATGGATCATAAAAGCCTTTAGTATATCTTCAAGCAAAAGGGATTGAATTTACGTCAAAGGAGATGGTTGGAGCCACTGAAAGACTATGACGTTGATATTTTATACCATCATGGGAAGGTGAATGTAGTAGCTGATGCCCTCATCCATAGATCTATGGGTAGCCTATCATATTTACAACCAGAGAATAGGGGGATAGCCCATGAGATTTATCATCTAGCTAGTCTTGGAGTTCGATTACTGGATTCAGGTGATACTGGAGTTACTATATAAGACACAGCAACATCCTCTTTAGTAACTGAAGTGAAGGAACTCTAGTACGAGGATCCTGTGTTAGCTCATTACAGGGATACAACCCCTCAGAAGGAGAAGACGCTATTTAAGATTATAGGAGACGGAGTTCTTAGATATCGAGGACGATTATGTGTCCCTAATATTGCAGGGCTGTGCCGACAGGTTATGGGAGAAACTCACTATTCTCGTTATTTTTTCCATCCAGGAGCAACAAAGATGTATCATGATATCAGGGAAATATATTGGTGGGATTGAATGAAAAAGGATATAGCGGAGTTTGTTGCTCAGTGCCCTAACTGCAAGCAGGTTAAGATTGAACATCAAAAACCAGGTGGATTATTGCAGGCTATAGAGATCCCGACTTGGAAATGGGAAGTAATTAATATGGATTTCATCATAGGCTTACCACATATCCAGCGTAAGTTTGATTCTATATGGGTGATTGTTGATAGACTTACAAAATCAGCCCATTTTTTGCCTGTTAGGACTACATATTCTACAGAGTATTATGCAAGGCTTTACATTAAGGAGATAATATGACTTCATGGTGTCCTTATATCTATTATCTCGGATAGAGGAGCTCATTTTACAGCCAATTTCTGGAGTTCCTTCCAAAAAGGATTGGGAACTCAGGTAAGTCTTAATACATCATTTCATCCACAAACAGACGGACAGGCTGAGCGTACTATTCAGACACTTGAGGATATGTTACGGGCCTGTGTGATAGACTTCAGGGGTAGCTGGGATGATCATCTGCCACTTATTGTGTTCACGTATAATAATAGCTATCATTCCAGCATTCAGATGGCTCCATACGAAGCTCTTTATGGACGAAAGTGTAGGTCACCTATCAGATGGTTCGATGTTGGGGAAACTAAGTTAGTAGGACCGGAGCTGGTACAACAGGCAATCGAGAAGATTAAGCTTATACAGGAAAGGCTATTAGCAGCTCAAAGCCGTCAGAAGTCTTATGCGGATAATCGACGATGAGACTTGGAGTTTCAGGTTGACAACTGGGTATTCCTAAAGGTATCACCGATGAAAGGCATTATGAGGTTCGGTAAGAAAGGAAAACTTAGACCTCGGTACATTGGACCATATAAGATCATACGCAAGGTAGGCCAGGTAGCATATGAGTTAGACTTGTCTTCTAACTTGGAGTTTGTACATCCAGTCTTTCATGTGCCTATGCTCCATAAATGTATCAGAGATCCTTCTAGAATCGTACCAGTTGATGATGTTTAGGTCACAGAGCAGTTACCATATGAGGAAGCTCCTATTGCTATACTAGATAGACAGGTTTGGAGATTGAGAACTAAAGACATAGCTTCGGCGAAAGTACTTTGGAGAAACAATAATGTGGAAGAAATGACTTGGGAAGCTGAAGAAGACATGAAGTCTAGGTATCCTCACTTGTTTCCTCTTCCAAAGGAAGATCCGACTGAGAGATTACAACCTTAAGGTTCGTGTATGGATTCTTGTGTTAGTTATTATCATTGGTCGTGTGAGGCTATTGTCGTTATTGATGATTGTGGCCCTATGTGGCATTAAATTATTGAGTTTTCTACAGGAAGGGTTGGTAGAAGTACTGTTACAAATGCGACTCTACCAAAAATTTATATAGATCCCGAGGAGTTAAACATTCGAGGATGAATGTTTCTAAGGGGGAAGGATGTTACATCCCGCATTTCATACGTTTAAATTTTGCCGTAAGTTAATCGACGTATGCTCGGGAATGAGATTATATTTGAGGTTACAAGTATTTATGTTATTTGTAACAAGTGATAAGTGAGTTCCATGATGATTAGAGGGTAAACAAATCAAAGAATGAGTATTCGTTGAAGTTTGTCAATTTGGGATAAAATACGGTCCAAGCTATAATACCCCGTATTTATGGACTGGTGCCATACAAGGTACCACATGACCATGATATAAGGTATATGAAGTGTATTAGTGTTTAAGTAAATTGTATGCTAGAATTAATTATGTGAATAATTGATTAATTGTGGGAATAATGTGGGAAAATAAGAAAATAATTATGGTATTAAATAGGATTAAGTGGATAAGGATTTTTAATGGGCTGCCACATGGCATTAAGTTGGCCAAGGGTGGCACCAATGTGCATAGATGAGTCATAGCACTTGATGTGCCTTGTTTACCCGTGAAAGTGCAAGGCATATCCCTTAAGCCTTTATGTTATTCTTCTTTGGTAATTTGAGATATAGAAAGGATGTTGAAATATTTCCTTCTATTATTGGGGATTCTCTTACTTTAGAACATAGCCAAAAATGTACACACATGATACTCCATATCTTCAACAACATGAAGTATGCCATGATCATAAGAAGTGCTTAGTTCTTGTTCAAAGATTTAGAAGGAGCAAAAGTTGTTCTTGGCAAGCTCAAGTAAACGTATTTGATAAATTTTTCAAGTAAGGTATGTTAAGGCTATTCCTTCTTTCCTTTTGGCATGTTCCATACGATACAAACGAAACGAGCAAATGCACAACTTTCATAAATATCTCTATTCATAGAAGTACTAGAGGTGCCTATATTCTTGATTCCCCATGTGTCTTAATATTATATCTTCTGTTCATGGGTCTCAGAAAATACGTAAGTTGATAAAGTTTATTTCACGATATTAATCGAAGGCATATTGATCTTATGACATACCGAAAGATCTTACTGACTTACTTCATTATGCATTGCATTCATTTATACATGTACATTGACCCATGACCAGATGGCGTTATATACGCGTATATTATATGTATTTGGGATATGGTAAAAGGTTATGGCGTTATATACGCACCACCACTTGATCATCTGGTATACGTTGATGATTCTGCCCACAGTGGCCGAGATGATATGATGGGATGCCCTCAGAGGCTTGATGATGTTATGTACGCATATACCTATGCATGGTATGACATTTATACACTTATGCATGACATTATAAATGTTTCATGATTCACAGAGCTATTCAGACTTACAGGTTGAGTATTTTACTCCATGTTTCTTTCATGTCTATTGTATACGGCTTTTCCTGCCTTACATACTCGGTAATTTATTTGTACTGATGTCCCTTTTGCCTGGGGATGCTATGTTTCATTCCCGTAGGTCCTAATAGACAGGTTGAGAGTCCTCCAAGTAGGCTATCAACTCAACGGAAGGTGTTGGTGCTCTCCATTTGCTCCGGAGTTGCCTATTTGGTTAGTATGATTTGGACATGTATTGATTGGTATGGCAGAGCCCTATCCCGACCTTTATGATATTTATCTACTCTTAGAGGCTTGTAGACAGATGTCATGTATGGATACTTGTATGGCCTTATCGGCCTATGTTTTGAGTATATAAAGGATCATGCCAGCCTTATAGTCCCGTACGTCATATGTAAAAGTCGGTATATCATATTGGGTCATCCTATGTCGAGTATTCCCTCATGCTTTATTCTATTTATCTCATGACAACCTTTCTTTTTATTTACCTATGATAGTATGATACGAACGATACGTTACGTCGGTACTCGGTTGAGTAAGGCTCCGGGTGCCCGTCGTGGCCCATTGGTTTGGGTCGTGACAATAACTATCCTGTATCATCCCGAAAAGGCCAATATGTTGGCCGATGACTTGAGTAGAAAAGCTGAGAGTATGGGAAGTTTGGCGTATTTACCGGCAGCAGAGAGGCCATTAGCTAGGGATGTTCAGGCTTTAGCCGATCAGTTTGTGAGACTGGATGTTTCAGAGCCCAAGCAAATTCTTTCTTGCGTGGTTTCTCGATATTCTTTGTATGAGCGCATCAGAGCACGTCAGTATGAAGACCCCCATTTGCTTGTCCTTAAGGACACAATGCAGCGCGACAATGCCAAGGAGGTTTCTTTTGGTGATGATGGGGTTTTGCGGATGTAGGGCCGGTTATGTGTGCTTAATGTAGATGGGTTGCATGAGGTGATCCTTAAGGAGGCCCACAGTTTGCAGTATTCCATTCATCCGGGTGCCATTAAGATGTATCAGGATTTGAGGCAACACTATTGGTAGAGGAGAATGAAGAAATATATAGTGGAGTACGTGGCTCAAGGCTTAAACTGTCACCAGGTGAAGTACGAGCATCAGAGGCCGGGCAGTCTACTTCAGAGATCTGAGATTCCTGAGTGGAAGTGGGAGCGTATTACCATGGATTTCGTTGTTGGGCTCCAATAGACTTTGAAGAAATTTGACGCAGTATGAGTAATTGTGGATAGGCTGACCAAGTCGGCACATTTCATTCCGGTGGTGACTACTTATTCTTCATAGTAGCTGGCTCAGATCTATATCTGGGAGATTGTTCGTCTACATGGTGTGCCGGTGTCCATTATCTCTGAACGAGGCACGCAGTTCATATCACATTTCTAGACATCTATGCAGTGTGAGTTAGGCACACGAGTTGAGTTGAGTATAGCATTTCACCCCCAGATAGACAGGCAGTCCGAGCGCACCATTCAGATCTTTGAGGATATGCTACGTGCTTGTGTTATGGATTTCGGCAGTTTATGGGACAAGTTTTTATCACCTGCAAAGTTCTCCTACAACAACAACTACCAATCAAGTATTCAGATGGCTTCTTATGAGGACTTATATGGGAGGCAGTGTCGTTCTCCAGTTGGTTGGTTTGAGCCGGGAGAGGCTAGGTTGTTGGGCACTGATTTGGTTCGGGATGCCTTGGAGAAAGTCAAGTTGATTTAGGATCGGTTTGGTACAACACAGTCTAGGCAGAAGAGTTATGTTGATCGGAGGGCTCGTGATGTAGCATTTATGGTGGGAGAGAGGGCTTTGCTGCGGGTTTTCCCCATGAAGGGTGTGATGAGGTTTCGGAGGAAGGGCAAGTTGAGCCCTAGGTATATTGGCCCTTTAGAGATCCTTGAGAGAGTTGGTGAGGTGGCCTGCAGACTTGCGTTGCCACCCAGCTTTTCGACAGTCCACCCGGTGTTCCATGTTTCCATGCTCCGAAAGTATTATGGTGATCCATCCCATGTATTAGATTTTAGCTCAGTCTAATTGGACAAGGATTTGACTTATGTTGAGGAGCCGATGGCTATCTTGGATAGACAGGTCCGGAAGTTGAGATTAAACAATATTGTTTCAGTGCAGGTTTAATTGAGGGGTCATCCGGTCGAGAAGGTGACCTGGGAGACCGAGCACGACATGCGGAGTCGTTATCCTCACCTTTTTGTCACTTCAGGTATGTATTTATGCACGTTTGAGGATGAATATTTGTTTTAAGAGGGAGAGAATGTAAAAACTCGATCGGTCGTTTTGTGTATTTGCGCCTTGTTTCCCGTTTAGATGCTTCACACATGTGTAATTGTGGTTTAATGACTTGCGGGGTTGGTTAGTTTCTTTCCGGGAAGGTTTTGGGTTGATTTGAACCCTTTGGTTCTTGGCTTAGAAGCCTAAGTTAGAAATATTGACCAAAGTTTGACTTTTGGGAAAAAGACCCCAACGGTGTTTTGATAGCTCCAATATGTTCGTACCGTGATTTTGGACTTGGGCGTATACCCGGAATCGAATTCGGAGGTCCCTAGGTTGATTTGACTTGTTTTGCCGAAAATCGACAATTTGAGGTTTGGAAGTTTTCTCAAGTTTGACCGTAGGTTGACTTTTTATCTATAGGGTTCGAAATTTGGTTTTGTGATTTGGGATAGTTCCGTTTTTCTATTTGAACTTGTCTGCAAAATATGGTGTCATTTGGAGTTGATTTGATAGGATTCAGACGCTTGGTTGCAATTCTAGAGGTTCTTGAACTTTTCTTTGAAATTTATGCGTTTAGATGTCTTATTCTTAGTTCTAGATGTTATTTTTTTGTTTTCATCATCCGAGCGAGTTCGTATAATATTTTTATACTTGTGTGGACGTTTGGTTTTGAGCCTCGATGTAAGGCCCCATAAAATTTCGCCAAGGAATTTAAGGTTTCGTGGTGCTGAGGTAGGCTTATGTGTACAGACATTTTGGGTTGAAGAATGCACTTAGGAGTTGATGAAAAGTTTTGGCAGAAGAAGGCGATTCAATTGTCAGTTTCGCGACCGGAACACCACTCCGCGGGCCGCACATCCGTCGCAGATTTGGCATAAAGAATTTTTGAGAGTGATTATGCGGTCCACTCTGTGGCTGCATAAGTGGTCTATGGACTGCAGACCTGTCGCAGACCGGTCCAGACCAGCCCATTTCTTGGCATCATTTTCGCGGCCCATTTTGCGGGCCGCATATCTGTTATGCGGTCTATTCTGCGACCACAGACCTGAGTTCGGAAGGTCCACTTTCCTACTTTTATAACTCAATCCCATTTTAATAAATAGCCTTTGGGGCTTATTTTGGAATGATTTTCTGATGATTTTAGAGAGAGGTAAGAGCATTTCAGAGAGAGAAGGGGGAAACCTAGCATTCTAATCATCCAATCTTGCCCCAACCTTTAAGAATCAAGGAACTCAATCACTAGACCACCATCTATTCGGGTAAGTTCCTGTCCTATACCACCCATACAAGTTATTTTAGGGTCTAAGTATATTGAGGGATTGAAATTAGGCCATGTATGTGTCAATATATTGTACTACGTGGGGTTAATATACTAGTTTGGGTAGTTTCTTGTTAAAATTTGTTGAGGGAGGAAGGGATTACTATTGTAGAGCTTTATAGTCTATTTTGCATACTAGGTGTTTGATAAAATTCCTAAGAGAGTTACACCATGAGAATCGTTTTAATTATTATCCGATTTTCGCTATCTTCCTATAGATTGTTATTGCTAGAAGTATTGGGACATTGTAGTAACTTAAGGAAAGCTCAAACAGGGTATGTTGGCTAAACTCCTCTTTTAGAATTGGACCCCCATAGTGGCCTTGTAAGTCTCGCGTTGCTCATTATAAATTGATTATTCCGAATTAGCCTTGTGTCAAAATATATATGCGTTCAATTTGTATTCCAAATGTTCTTGTTATATTGAGTTACTATTTGAGAAGGTGATTAAGCATGGGTTGTGTGTTAATATGTTATGATTTGAAAACGTGATTCTAATGAAAACTAGCATGTCAAATTGTGTAAGAAACCACATGTACCTAAGACCCTTAATTTTGTTAGTTGCTCAAATGTGTATTTAACGTCTTGAGTAGAAATGCCTTGTTGTTGATAATCTATAAGGATGCTTGAAAGTGAAAGAAATGGATTGGAGATATAAAATGTGGCCAACGTGCCAAGAATGAAAGTTATACTTGTGGTCAATGGTGCCGGGGAAATGAAATGATGTGAGAAAGGTTATGAAATAGGCCTTGATTCAACTGTTCCAAACTGACTTCTAAAATAGAATTTCCTAAAAGCTTATGTACCCGAGTCATGCCCAAATGTGGCTGTTTTTACTAATGCTATGCTTTGTAAGTATTTCCAATGTGTTTTGAGCTCTTATGTCTTCATGAGTTGAAATTGTGTATTGCCCTTTTTGGGAAAAGGTATTTCAAGAACAAATGTTGTGTTACACATTTGTAATTTTAGCTTGTGCTTCGATTGCCAATCAATTTACTCCATTTTTTGGAAAGCAATCCATTGTGTTTAAAGTCTTCGTTAGTAATAAACCTAAAGTTGTGATTTCCGGAATATTCTATTTGTTGATATTTATGATGATGATTCATGAAAGTAAAGAAATAAAAATGTGGAATATGAAATGCGGCCAACGTGCCACGAATGAAAAATCATAAGTATGGCCAAGATAGGCAAGGAAATAATGATGTTATGAATGGTTGAAAGTACTAATGAAGCTATATATTTAGGGTGAAAGGTTAAGAGATGGATATAAAATATATTTGTACTTTTGTTTCCCTTGTGTGCAAAACAAAAATATTTTTGGGAGTATCATTAGCAAACCGAGGAAGGGTGGGTCATAAGGCCTACGCCCGAAACAACACGTGCCGTTGTAGGAGTGGATTGTGATTATTCCCCTTATCTGGGATGAGATTGAAATATTGATGTGATTGTGATTATTCCCCTTAATGGGGATGAGATTGATATTATCCGTGAATTGAAAAGTCAACCCACACGGCATATGTGGGAAGGCGGCCTAGCCGATCGGGTGGAGATCGGACGCCATGTTGCGCACATGGTGGTACTACTCTTGGTAATACAGTTTTTTGCATCACATGTCAAACCACATTGTTTGTGGGGAGATGGACTAGCCGATCGGGCGTGATCGGACTCCGTGCTAAAAATATGGTGGTATATCGGTGCTAATGATCTCCCAACAAAAAATATATATTATATTTGTATTTTGAAACTTGTTATGTTTTGACTGGGTATTTGGATATTGTTGATTGTGACTTGCTATTTCTATGGTTTCTCCCTTTTCTTATATTGGCATTCTATTTTGAAAGAGGACATTTAGCTTTACATACTAGTACTATTCCATATGTACTAACGTCCCTTTTGCCGGGGGCGCTGCATCTTTAATGGATGCTGGTGGTTCGTCAGCGGGCGGTTTTGATCCTCGTTAGCAGTTACGCTCTATTCAACAGATTTTGGTGAGCCCTACTCTGTTCCGAGCTTCATGTCATTTGACGTTGTAGTTTATGTTTTGAGGTATAGCCGGGGCCTTGTCGCCGGCACTTCCATACTACTCTTTTGTTGTACTTAGAGGCTCTGTAGACAGGTTGTGGGTGATGTATGATGTTGGGAATTAAACTAGTAAGTGTTGGTATTTAGGAAAACATGTTTTTCATTATATCTATAAACTTGTAATATTTTGGAAATCATAAATGAATATTTTTTAGTAATGGAAAATATTGTGGAACACTTGACTCTTCTCATGTCTATCACTTGTACTGGTTCTTATATTGTTAATGTCCAAGGTTGGGTAGAAGGCATCTAGCAGGCTTTCTTAACTAGGGTATCTTGGTTGCGCTTCCCGAAGTCGGGGCATGACATCCGAGGCCTCGGGTGAGTTTCGGACGTGTTTCAAAAGGTTTGGACTCAAATACAGGTTGCTAGTGTGTTGGTGCTGCAGTTTTCGCAATTGCGAGCACCAGCATCGCAATTGCGAACATGACAGGGCGGACTCAGGTATCGCATTTGCAAAGTCTAGGCTTAGGTGGGTTAGTGCGCATTTGTGATAATTAGGTCGCATTTGCGAGGAGGACAGACTTTGCATTAGCAAGGTCTGTGTCGCAATTGCGACATCTCTTGGGCTTGACATGTGCCGTATTTGCGAGGTTCCCTTCGTAATTACGACATCTACAACTGAACAAAAGGGCTGGGAGTCGGGATTTTATCTCATTTTTTATTTTTTAGAACCCTAGACTCGGTAAGAGGCGATTTGGATAGGGGATTTTTATCCACAGTCATATGATAAGTGATTCTAATCAATTTCCAACTATATTTCATGATTATATACCAGATTTAACATCAAATTTCTGAGAATCAAAGATGAATGTTCGGGATTTTTGTCAAAGCTTTAAAAAATGAAAATTTGGGTTTTTGATAGTCGATTTGGACTCGGATTTCAAAATAAAACACATATATAGACTTGTGGGATTATGGATAGTCGGAATCTACCCTTGAGCTCCGGTTTTGATCGGGCGAGCCTGAGGTTGACTTTTGTTGACTTTTGGGGAAATGTGTAAGATCATAACTTTATTGATTGCGATTGGTTTAAGTCATTGTTGGTTAGATTTGAGCAGTGTAGAGGCAAATGTTTGGGGAAAAACTCTTTCTGAGGGTTGATTTGGCCTAGTTGAGGTAAGTATCTTGCCTTACATTGTGTGGGGGAACTACCCCTTAGGATTTGGGCTGTTTGTGTCATTTGAATTATGCGGAAGACATGTACACAAGGTGACGAGTGTGTACACGGGCTTATATGTGATATTTTGACCGGTTTAGACTTTTAAACTTTTTCCATGCATTTAATTGAATTTGTCATTACATGTTATATCTTTTATTGTTAAATTTACTCTTACATGCTCTATTTGACGTTGTTAGCACATGTTCTATATTTTATTATTATATTTTCTCTTATATGCCTTAGTTAAAGTTGTTACCTCTCTTATTGTCTTGTTACCTCCTTTATTGTTGAAATTACTGTTACTTGAAGTTGTCATTTCATTGGAATATCTTCTTATTGGGTTATTGATGTTGAAGTTGTGGAAGCTATTATCACATTGAGGTTGAAGTTGTTGAATGTTGAGATACCTTTCTTTGTTGAGTATTTCTCATTCATTTTATTATTATTGAGATTCTAGTACACATTGTGGTTGAGCCATGGGCTATATGTTGCGGTAATATTGGTATTGTTGATTTTGGCAAGTGTTGTGGCATATGGGCACGCGTGGTGCGAGTTGATTATTGTGTTGTGATATTGATAAACATGCATTGTTATAAGGATAGGGGTTGATAAACATGCGGTGAGATAAAGTGGGATTTATATACGTGTTGCTAGTAAGGGAATTACTTGAAGCCACGCGATGAGATAAAGGGGCTAAAACACTTGTAGATATTTCGAAAAAAATGTTTTCAAAACAAATGCAAGGGTCACACGGTGATATAAGGAAGATTGTGATTGTGACTTGTGAAATGAGATTATGAGGTGTGGTACCCCGATTGTGATTCTCGCCGTACTTTCTATGTTAAAAAGGTTTGTTGGTTGAACAGTTCTTGTTGACTCTTCATATGCCTTACTTGTATTTGTCCGTATTTGATTACTTGTGGTTCTATTCATGTATTCACTTCTTGTTGCCTTTACCGCCTTAAATTTCTGTTGTTAGCTTACATTATTGTACTGCTTATTGTCATTCATTTCCTCGCTTTCCGTTATTAGACTATACTATGCTCTATTCAGTTTTTCTTATCCTAGTAGGTGTCTTGACCTGGTCTCGTTACTACTCTACCAAGGCTAGGCTTGATACTTACTGGGTTATGTTGTGTTGTACTCATACAACGCTTCTGCATATTTTTGTGCAGATCCAGGTACATCTGCTCATGCCAGACACTAGTGATCGTTTAGTTATTTTTTCGGAGACTTCAAGGTATAGCTGCTCAACACTCGCAAGCCTCAGAGTCACCTTCCATTATTTCCTTTACTACTGTTTATCATATTATATGACAGTATTGTATTAGAGATTTTAGTACATTTCTATAGAGATAATGATTCAGTTCCATCGGTTTTGGGAATTTTGTTACTGATGTTCCGTTTGGGAGTTATTATGATTTTTATTGGTTTATTTTATTATCTTAGTTTGTTAATTTTGTTAAGCTATCAATGAATGTTCGGCTTACCTAGTCTTAGAGACTTTGTGCCATCAAGACATCCTAAGGTGGGGATTTGGGGTCGTGACATTCCGATAGTTTCGTATGGTGATTTTGGACTTATGCGTTGATAAGTAGGGATTTTAGCCTATTAATTGCTCTCTTTTACTTGTGTTTTGGGCCAAAAATGCGTGAAGGTATTCCCGAAAACTACCTTAATATGCTTGCTTGTAGGGATTGTTCAAAATGAGCCAAAGGAGCCATAATCAACTCATAAAGGAGTCAAAACTTGAACAAAAACCAAGACTGGGCCAAGAGGTGTGGAACGCGGACCGCGACAAAAAAGTGCGGCCGCGAAAGTATCAACGCGGACGCGGCCATTATTTCGAGGACCACGATAAGAAGAATCAAAGAGATGGTTTTTTTGGGCACAAACATTAACGCGGACCGTGACAAGAAGATGCGGCCGCGAAAGTACCAGCACGGCCGCGATGGGAATTTTGCGGACCGCGGTTACTAAGGTTCAGAGAGTGCATAATTCAAGCAAAAATGAGAAGGGCGGTCCGCGTCAAAGTTACGCGGCTACGGAAGTCTCTCACGCGGGTGCGGTGGAAATTACACGGTCCGCAAAACAAGGTTAAACCCAGGTTCAGATGTGAAGAAATGCGGACCGCGATTAGAATTACGAGGCCGCAAAAGCAAGTGTGCGGCCGTGGTCAAAATTACGCTGTCGCGAAACTTCCGTCGGGGTATTTTTGTCCGGAAATTTTAGCTTAGAATAAATAAATCTTTTTGTCAATTTTAGGAATGTTATGTTTTTGCTGAGTACGTAAGACGGCTAGGTTTTCCCTTTTGGGCAATTTTGTACAAGATTTACCTTATAACATTAGATTTTCATATTTTAATTTAGTATTATGGATTATATCTTCTCTTTATCTTTGATTTCTGCTATTATTATGAGTAGCTAGACCTATATCTAGGGCTGTGACCCAACCCTGGTGTGGGTATTTAATGGGTCTTGAATTTTAGGGCTTGATTGTTTATGGGTTAGTGATATTTAGCCTAGTTTAAGCTAGAATTGTAGAATTAGTGGTTGCAAACACTGATTCATGCCTTTGTGACTTAGGCTCCTCTTGAGAAAGAGGGACTGAGTCTAGAAAAACTAGGCTAATAAGGAATTGGGGTGAACTCAAGAAATTGATAGCCCCAATAAAAGGGTTAAACCTAGAGATAGTAATACCCGACTTGAGCTAATATCACTTGTATTGCATGAATGCCCATTTGGACTTGAGAAAGCCAAATTGGGCAAAATCACTCAAACTACCGAGGGGTATAGAGTGAGTACTTGAATGTGATAGCTATATTATGACCCCAATCAAATCAAACTCGCCCTAGATTCTTGATACCCGTTAGATATCCACCTAGGCGGAAGTCACTACCCTAGTCCATTTAAACGCTTGAAAGCTATCATCAAAAATATTGTACTTAGCTTTAATCTTAGCATACAATAGAAATAGAAATAGAAGTAGAATTAACACCATCATGTTTGGAAGTGCAATTAGGAACAACACACACATGTAGATTTAGATAAATACCTAATTCCAAATCAATTAACTCCCTGTGAAAATCGATCCCGACCTTGTTGGGTAAATCTGCATCGACCATCCTTGCTACTCAATAGTGGTGTAGGTTTGGTACCGATCATGCGTATGTACGGATATTGATTTGGAGGTCCGTAGGTTGGTTTGAGGCTTTTCGGCGAAAGTTGAAGGTTTAGAAGGTTTGACCGAGAGCTGACTTTGTTGATATTGGGTTTGGATTTTTGTTTCGGAAGTCAAAAAAGGTCTGTTGTATTATTTGGGACTAGTGTGCAAAATTTAAGGTCATTCGGAGTTGATTTGATGTGGTTAGGCATTGGTTTTAGAAGTTGGAAGTTTGTTAGTTTATTAGGCTTAAATTGAGGTATGATTCGTGATTTTCATGTTGTTTGATGTGATTTGAGGCTTCAAGTACGTTCGTATCGTACTTTAGGACTTGTTGATATGATTGGTTGGGTCCCAGGGGCCTCAATGGTGTTCCAGATAGTTATCAGATCATATTTGGACTTAAGGCAAATGCATAAGCTTCAGGTGCTGGTGTGATCGCACTTGTGAGATTATGGCCGCAGGTGCGAAGCCACATGCGTAGATGATGTATCGCAGGAGCGGGGTTAGCTGTGCAAGGCTGTGGTCGCAGATGTGGATGGGGAGCCGCATATGCATAAGCGCAGATGCGGTAGAGGCTGAGGGCTTCAGAGACCTCAGATGCGGAGGGTGTCCATAGAAGCGGACTCGTAGAAGCAGAACTTTGTCTGCAAAAGTGAAATGGCTGGAGGCTGTGTTGGAACACATATGCAGCTTTTGGACCGCACCAGCGGAACCGCAGATGCGGTTAACTGAGTCGTAGGTGCGAGATCGCTGGACAGGGCTTATAATTGAGGGTTTTGTCCTTTTGTTCTCATTTTGGATTTTGGAACTCGGCTAAGGGCATTTTTGTTTGGAGAGCTTTTCACCATAATTGAAGAGGTAAGCGAAGTTTAATCACTTTTAATGATTAGATATTGATTGCCCATTGATTATTACACCTAGTTTATGTGAATTTGTGGTGAAATTTGGGAATTTTAGACTATGTTGTTGGAGAGTGAGATTTTATGGTTTGGGGGTTGATTTGTAGATGAAATTGGATGAAATTAGTATGGTTAGACTCGTAATTGAATAGGTATTCGGAATTTGCAAATTTTATCAGGTTTCGGGGTGCGGGCCTGGGTTGATGTATGGCCCCATTAAATTTCACCTAAAACCCGAGGTTCCATGGTGGCGAGGTAGGCTAATATGTTTGGTGATGGTAGAAATTCTTCGCGGCGAGCAAGCTCGCCGCGGTACAAATTTTTTGGGTTGAACAGTACGCTGGGGAGTTAAAGGAAAATGTTGGCATAAATAGACATTTGGGCCGCATAATCACTCTGCGGGCCGCAGAGTGAAGCGTGAACTTGAGCAAAATTTGTGGGCCATTGTGCGGTCCATTATGCGGCCGCAGAATTGCTTTGTGGGCCATAGATTGCATCGCAGGATTGACATGAGGAATTCCGGGAGGAGATTCTGTGATCCGTTTCACGACTGTAGAATCATTATGCGGACCGCAAAACGGCTGCATACCCAGGCAGGGCTGCCCAGTTCCGGAGGGACATTTCACGGCCCCTTTTGCGGACTGCAGAAGCATTATGCGATCGCATATGTGACCGCAGATTGGGTTCCGGAGCTTCATTTTTCTGGTTCTTATAACCCGACCCTATTCCATTATATAGACACTATGGACCATTTTTTAAGTAAAAACCTGGTATTTTGAAAGTGAGAGAGTGCTCTGGAGTGGGAGGGGGTTCCTCAATAATTTGTTCTTCAATTCTTGCTCAAATCTTAGAAGATTGAGAAGGGAAACTCACTAGGTATTCATCCTAGAGGTAAGATTCTACACCCTAACTCTCAATTTCGAAATTCAACTAAAAATAGGTAATTAGTATGGAAATTCTTGGGTGTGGAAGTTGTTCATTTTGCATGCATGCATTATCAAGGGGTGTAGGAAGATTGTTGAGCTAAAAATGGTAGATAATGGATTGTGGGATGATGGAATCCACCATAGGAGGACCTTGAAACCTTAATGCACACCTAGTGTTTGATAAAATGCTCAAATGAAGTGGAACCATGATCATCCTCCTAATTTTTGGTTCAATTTGTTATATATCTGAAATAGATCAACGTTGCTAAGATTTCCAGAACATTTTAGAGTTTAAGGAAGCTCAGGTGAGGTATGTTGGCTAAACTCTTTCCTTAGAATTGAACCCCATAATGTCATTTAATTCCCAAGTTACTCATTATGAATCGTTTATTCCGAATAAACTTAGCGGCAAAAGACTTTTATGTTCAATATGTATTCCAAATGCTCTTGTTAAGTTGTACTACTATTTGGTAACGTGTTCAAAGTATTGGTTGCTTATTTAAAAGCTATGACTTCAAGTAGCGTTTCAAATGATAGCTAATGCCAATTGTGTAAGAAATCTCAATGCACTTAAGACTCTTGTTTGCTCATATGTATGCTTATTGTCTTGAACATAAATGCCTTGTTGTTGAAAATCCATGATGATAGTTGTAAGTGAAAACGTGAACACGAAATATAAAATATTAAATATGGCCAACACGCGACACAAAAAGGGGATATTACAATTGTGACCACTAGTGCCAATGAAATAAAAAGATGTGAAAGAGGTATGGAATGTGATGATTGATAGAAAAGGATGATGTCTCGGATGAGGCGGTGCCTAGCCGGTCGGGTCGTGATCGGACACCATGCCGCACATATGGTGGTGATTGTGATGGAAATGGAAATTAAAATTATGATTGTGGTTGATGTCTCGTATGAGATGGCCTAGCCGATCGGTTCGTGATCGGATGCCATGCCGCACACATGGTGGTGACTGTGTCAAAAATTGTAATCGAAACTGTAAACGGTGGCATATCGGTACTAAAGATCTCCTAACTTAAAATATGGAAATCACTTGAAAACTTGTCTTGTTCCTAACTTGATGTTTTGGGTATTGTTTGAGACTCCCATTGATTTTATGATTGTTCATTCTTGCCTTATCATTCGTTCTATAAAGAGGGTGCTTAGTCATTCATACTAGTACTATTCCACATGTACTAATGTCCCTTTTGCCGGGGGCGCTGCATCTTTAATGGATGCAAGTGGTTCCACAACAGGTGGCTTTGATCGTTGATAGTGGAACACCCTCTTCCTAGCTGACTTGGTGAGCCCCACCTCATTCGGGGTTGTATATCTTTTGTCCTTATGCATTATGTTTTGAGGTATAGCCGGGGACTTGTTGCCGGCACTATCATTGTACTCTTTTGTATCTATTAGAGACTCCGTAGACATTGTGTGGGTGGTATGTCAGTGTTGGGAAAGTAAAACTAGTAATTTTGGTAACTGCATCACACGTTCCACATCAAACTAGGAAAGTGTATGTATTCTTAAACTTATAGATGATGAAACTACTGATAATGAATTGGTGTTGTTGTTCACATGAATCTCCTCACAGCCTAATTAATGAAATAGATCTTCTCTTTATTCATGAGTGAGTTCGGGTAGAAGGTATTGTACAGGCTTGCTCGGTCGGGTTATATCGGTTGAGCACCGGTCACGCTTTCCGAGGTCGGGGTATGACAGTTGACTTTCGGGTTGACTTGGCGTATTTGACTCAAGACCTTAGCTTTATCATTTGGAATTTTTTCCTATAGCTATTATTGATGGTATTAAGTTGTTTGTTACTAGATTCGAGTCCTTTAGAGGTCGGTTCGCGAGGCAAGGGCTTGTTGGAGTGTTGAGTTCCGTGATTTGAGGTAAGTAACACATCTAAACTTGGATTTGAGGGTATTTATCCCTGAGAACTACGTTATATGTAAGATATTGGGGTGACGTACGTGCTAGGTGACGGGCGTATGTACGTGCGCCGGTGTATTCATGGTTTCGGGAGGTCTTTAGGCTATTACCGGGCTTGTTTTGCTATCATATCTTGTTATCCCCGCGCTTTCCCTACTTGTTTGATCATTTGAACTGTGATTCATGTTGGACATCATGTCTAGGCTAGGTGTTATTTGTTTGAGACTTGATAGGGCTATTCTTGCTATTTCAGAGCTATATGCCTTATTTGTACACATGTTCTCAGTCATGATGCTATATCCGTGTATGATATCTCTGTCTCTGTACTTCTTATTTGATTCCACACATGTTATTGATGCCTCTTATGTGTAACACTGTTAAATTAAGTATTTTGAGATGTATTTATCTGAGACATGAATGGGAAATGACTGAGTTTGGGCCATAGAGCTGGGTTGGTATTGATTTAGAGCTGACGCGTCCGCCAGGCCCATATTGGGCTAAGTCTTATGGTTTTGGGGCGACGCGTGCACCAGACCTCACTCTTGGGCTAAATGATCATGATTAGCGCTTGGGAAGGATCCGCCCTCCAGAGTTTGACATGCCAGCAGCTGGCGCATGCACAATGTTTTATATATGTGATTGATGATGAGCAGATATGCTAGGAATCCGTACAGTGCTAAGTGTGAATATCTTGATGGATCCACTATGATATTATTGATTTGACATTTATAGTTAACATGGAGGCATAAGGATGTACTCTACTCATGCTAACTGATATATGAAATGCTTTATATTTGATGGGCTTTAACTGTTATACTTGAAAGCATGCCTAAATTCATGTAATGTGAGCAAGTTGAACATAATATCCTTGAGCTACATATTTCTATTGGTTCCCCTTTATATTCTAAACTATTACCGGTTATTGATATTGGCATCTGACTTTTGTTTCTGAGCTCGTCACTACTTTCAGCCCAAGGTTAGTGTTGTTACTTATTGAGTACATGGGGTCGGTTCTACTCATACTATACTCTGCACATCGTGTGCAGATCCAGGTACATCCAGTCAAGGTGATTTTCAGACTTGAGCTGTTGCCAACATTTTGGGAGACTACAAGGTAGCTTCTATGTCGTCCACAGTCCTTGAAGTTCTGTTTCAGTTATTTCTATCTTCACTGTTCTATTTTTCAGACAGTTGTATTAGAGGAATTTTCTTGTATCTCGTTATTCAGTAGTGCTCATGAACTCATTGACACCATATTTTGGGGATGTTTGTAGTAGTCTTATGGTTATATTCTCCGTTACATCATGATATTTTGTTGATGAGTTATTAAACTATGTTTATTCGATTTTATTGTTATTATGTGACTGTTGGCTTACCTAGCGAATTGGGGTTAGGTGCCATCACGACTAGTGAATTTTGGGTTATGACAAGTTGGTATCAGAGAACTAGGTTGCTTAGGTCTCACGAGTCATGAGCAAGTTTAGTAGAGTCTTGCGAATCGGTACAAATATGTTTGTACTTATCTTCGAGAGGGTACCAAACTATTAGGAAACTTCACTTTCTTACATTCTTATCATGCGGACTTGTTATTTTTGAAGTTTGAAACTTGATTCTTCTATTCTCTCACATATGGTGAGGACACATGTGACCAGATTAGGCAGACGGCCACCAGTACTACTAGTTAGGGATGCGAGAGGCCGGGGCCGTGATAAGTTGGTATTTTACCAACTTATCTCGTATTTAAGCTTAGATATTTGCTATGTTTGATTGATAAAATCGTGTGTTTATTGTCGTTTTCTTCTATTTTATAGGTTCTATGTGATTTAGAAGGGATCATGAAGAAACCACGTGAAAACGAGTCAAAAAGAAGTTGAAAAGAAGAAATCTCGAAAATAGCCTCAGATGTCGCAATTGCGATATCAACTTGGAAAATGCAAAGTCAACCATTCTAGTGAATGTTCGCAAATGCGAAATGAGGTTCGCAAATGTGAAGTCAAACCAGACAGTAAACCTTCGCAAATGCGAAGCCCTTCATCACAAATGCAAAACCAAGTGCACAGTGCCTAGTTCGCAATTGCGAACATACAGATGGCAAATGCGATGTTCAACAGTGATGTCAAGGTTCACAATTGCGAACTTATATTCACAATTTCGAATGTCGTGCTTCAGTTCTAGGCAATTCTATCATATCACATTTTCTTCATCCCAAACCCTTTAATACATGACCTAGCTCATTTTTAAAATATCTTTTGGCTTATTTTCAGTCTCTTGACTAGAGAACACAAGTATTGGAGTGAGGGTTCTTGCACACACACTGGGGACTTGAAGATTTGAAGCTTTTGGTTGAGAATTGCTTACCCATTTATGTTCATTTCCTTCCTCTGTATTGAATATCTACATGTATAATATTCTTTCCAACACTTGAATTTTTTTTATGAGAATATTCATATTTAAAGTGTGGATTAAATATCTTGTTGTGCTTATGTATTGAACGATTTTTATTTATTATGAACTGAGTTATTGTTTCTTTAATTATTCTTGTTCTTTAATGTGTCCAAAGGGATTAGCTATCCCTAGGACTCGCCCATTCACATCGAATTAATATTGGAAAATATAATTTGGGGTTGGGAAAGATTAATTAATAAGAACTTGAGGCGTTAACCCTCACTTTATAGATTCTACATAAGGATAGGATTGAACTACTTGTAGCCATATTCGGGTGTGCTTAATCTCCTAATTGTTTTAGGGATAATTCAATTAGAATGTCTTGTTATTCTTCGAAAGAAGCTAATATAGAATTATTACCCGAGGCTAATTAACATAAACACGCTCATATTTGTAAAATCTAAAAATACATTGGATCGTTACTTGAGTGTAATTCCCAATGCATCCATGCTTGTAGTCATTGATCATTTTACTTGATTTGTAGGTTAGTTTATATTTTTGCAATTAGTTATAAATATTTTCTCAAAACCTTTCTAAGTGTTTGGCTTAGCATAATAAGTGATAATTCTCTTACACGCCTAATCGCCTACAAATTGTTCTTTGTGGGATTCGACCCCAAATCATAACTGGGTAAATTATATTGCATGCGACCGTGTCCATTATTTTTTAGTAGTGGATTTGGACGTCATCAAAATTGGCGCCGTTACCGGGGAATAATTTGGCGTATTTAGGTTGTTTCAGAAATAAGCGTACGTGCTTTTGTCCAAACTTGTGAATATTTGTGTAATTATTTTTCTCATCTTTGTCTATTTTTCTTGTTGTTTTCTTGATTGTTTCTTATTTATTTTCTTAATTTTGAAAAATGGCATCATGTAATGAAAATTAGTCGGATGGTAGTTGTTCATACTTGATGACCCTTGTCCTTATTGTGGAGGACCACACTCATGGAAAACTTGTTTAAATTCTTCCGGAGGCGGATTGTGCGCACAATCTCAAATCCATGAGTGGAGTATTTATGATAAGTGTGGTAGTCAAAATGGCCATTGGGATAATTGTGCTTATTTGTCATTCCCTTCCCCGAACCCCCGCTATGATGATTCTACTTTGTGTGATGACAATTATAGGGAAATGGAAGTGGAAGAAATTGAGCATTGTCAAAATGGAGAGTTCAAACTCATGATAGAATGCCTACCTGAAGGAGGAAACAAAGAGCAAAATGGGAGAAATGCTTAAAGCTTTAGAGGTCCAAAAAACCTCAGAAGTGAATGATAGACAAGAACCTTCCTTAGAGTTTGAAACCGGAAATCCTTCTTTGGCACTTGATCAAAACCAAGAAGAACTCTCAATTGCTCAAAATGAGAGGATGATGTTCATGTTGGAGGCCATTCGTGAAAATGAGGAGAAGCACAACTTGGTACTCGAGGACTTGAAACAAGTTTTGATTCAAAATGATGAGAATATCCGCACTTTGGAAGCTCAAATAAAAATATTAGTTGAGTGTGTGGAAAGAGCTCAAGAAAAGTCCAACTTCGAGGAAGAAAGTGAGCTTTATTTTGAGGAATTAAGAATTGAACACCCGCCAACTGACTCCATACTTGTTGGTGATGCCAAGAAAAATATCGAATTAGACTCAACCGTTGTAATCGAAAATATGGTTGAAGTTGCCTCTAGTTCGGGGGACCAAGAGGATGTCAAAATTCGGAAAGAATTGAAATTTGGAGGCTTGATGTCACATTTCAAGCATTGCTCAACATTAAAGTTGTGTGGTGATATGGGAATTGAACTACAAGAACCAGTAAGGGATTGCGAAGAGGAAAGGCAAAGGCCATACATTTTAAAGTTTGAAAGTTCAAGAAGGAAAAACGACATTCCTCACATGAAACCCAAGAAATGTAAAATGAATAAATTAAAGTTTGGCTTGATCATCTACTTACCACCTCCCACCGCTCGTGGTCACAAACTTGATTCCAAGTTAGGTGCCCAGTTCATATCCTCCAAGTGGAGAGAAAAGTGGTAAAGTTGATTCGCGTCGTACCACGACGTTAAATGCGGTGCTTGGTGGGAGGCAACCCATCATTTTCAATTTTTTTTCATTTCTTTTTCTTTCATTTTTAAAAACATTATTTTGGTTTTTCAAATTTTCTCTATAGAATAGTTTATTATATTATTTTTGATCAATCTACCAAGTTCCAGGAAGTTTGGAAGTGTTCAAGACAAAAAGTATGGAGATTAGGCAGTGAGAAAAATCAGGCCCAGGCCTCTGATTTCGCAATTGCGAAAAATTGATCGCAATTGCGATCATATGATTAGTCGCAAAACCTAAGAAAGGGTCGCATTTGCGACCTCTGCTGAATTTTTGAATTTTGCAATTGCGAAAACGGGGTCGCAATTGCGACATCAGAGGTCTGAAACGGGTAACCTTGTTTCATTTTGAACAGAAGTCAGACAATTTGGGGCTCTTAACAAATTAATCAACCTTCATCTTCCTCACTCTCAAAACTTTGAAACTCCCTCATTCTAACTCCTAAGTGCAAGCATCCAGGTATGAAAGCTTAACCTTTGCACTCTTTATGATTTGCAGCATACTCTTCTTCTATTTCTCTCCTTCATCCCTCAACAATTAGGTTTCAAATGGGTCCTTGTCTTTGGTACGAAATTGTCTGAAAAATGTTCAAATCGTGTGTTGATTTCTGGGTGAGTTTGGTTGAGAGTGTGAGCTTATTTCTTTGCTTGAAAAATGGGGAAGTCTGAGTACCAATGGCTTTGTTAAAATAGGAGTGATTTTGTGTGCTTACTATATGTTCGATGAAAGGTCCGAATGAGATTCTTGGCCAAATCATTCAAATTGTTTCATTTCGTGGTTGTGTGTGAAGTTTATTGCATGATTTTGTGCTTAAAAAATGACTGGGTTCTCTAAATGTGTGATTTTGTTTTAAAATATTGGAGCTTGGGACTGTTCTGTGAGAGAAGGTGGCTGGGGACGATGAGATCGCAATTGCGATGGCCTCTTCACATTTGCGAGCTTCGCATTTGCAAAAAGGTGGTTGCAATTGCGAAAACAGTCAGCTCTGGCAACCTTCGCAATTGCGAAGAAAAGATCGCAATTGCGAACTCTGTGGATTCCTGCTGTCTTCGCAATTGCGACATCAGAGAGCAGGCTTCTGCTTAACTGAAAATCATGGAATTTTTTCTAAGGCTGGGTTTCGACTGTCCAATCATTTCTTTGGCATAGTTGACTCATTTTGCAATATAGTTCATAGCCATACCACATTTTCACTCGAATACTGTGTTCACAGGTACCATAAGCTGAAAATGAGCTCTAACTCCGATGAATCCGCGCATGACAACCCTTTTGAAGTAGCGGAGAACTATGACCAACACCGGTTCTTATCATTGGAATGCCAGGAACGGTACTATGCCGAGTTGATTACGAAGAAGTTTCTCCTGGAAAGTGATATATTGCTGGAAAAGGTCCCAGAACGTCTTCCTGAGTTCCATCAGAGGCTTGTAGACATGGGATGGACCTATTTTGCCCCTCAACCTTGCAGTGCAAATGAGCAATGGGTGAGAGAATTCTATTCTAACCTTCCAGCCATCAAGTTAAGAGAGCCAATCATGAAGATTCATGGAAAATTGGTGACTTTCGGAGCTGAATCTGTGAATCAAATCTATCACCTACAAGACCATGACATGGCACCATTCCATGAGAAAGATTGTGCCTTCAGCGTGTGATTGGTCTCCAAATTGTGCCCATGTGTGGATGTTCCATGGGCAGCCTAAAAGAGAGGGATCACATCCAAAGAATTCACTGTCGAAGCAAAGATATGGCTGGCCATCATATGCAGTCTCATCTCCCCTGCGGGGAATATATGGAATGTACCAGTAACGAGAGCTCAAATGATTGCCTCCATTCTTGATGGTATCCGGCTCAGTGTTGGTGAGATTTTCATCAATGAACTGAGGGAGTATCGGATTCATGAGGGTCAATCACTGATCTTCCCATCTCTCATCACTGAGCTGTGCCAAATTGCTGGGGTTGAGGAGGATCTGGAAGATAACTGGGTAGAACTAGGAAAGCCTATTGCTCCATTGAAGAAAGAAGGAGAGGGCGGCGTCGTGAAAAGCAAAAAGAGAAATTTGGGATCTTCTTCTCAGACCGACCAGGGTATCCAGCCATCATCTTCTGCAGGAGGACCATTTGCTATGCTTTCCGAGGAAATGCGGCTGATTCACGACCTAGTAAGTGGCCTTCCACAAGGACCTGGGGAAACATCTGAGGGACCCTCTGCATGTATTTCAAAGAAAGAATTTCAAAAGTATCTTGATGATCAGAAGAAGTAGGGGGATCACCTTAAGAAGCTGGAGAAAGCATACACTGATTTGGCCACGGCGCGCGGTACTTTGAGTACTTCTCATGCCAAGCTGGCAAATGCACACACCGGGATGAAGAAAAGGGAGAAGAAGAGAGATAAATTCTTCTCCCGCATGTGGAAGGATGTGAAGGGGCTATGGAATGTTCTAAAGCCTCAAGAGCCAGTGCCATTGACCAAGCCGGAAGATGATGCTCCAATTTATTGGTCCGAGGAAGAGGAAGAGGAGGAGGATGCGACTGAGTCTGACAATGAGAAGAGCACTTGATGCAATATTCAGGGAGCACTTTCCACCATTTTACTCTCTTTTGTTTAGTTGCATTGAGGACATTGCAACATTTCTATTTGGGGGTGGCTTCTTGTATAAATGTTGATATTCTTGTATAACCGTTGATATGGTAGATTGATATTTTATTTTCATGTGATGTGTTATATTAGTATATTTACTAGTTTCTTAAAAAGTTTCATGAGATGTGTTATATTAGTATGTTTACTAGTTTCTTAATTTTTTTTAATATATAGTATGTTTTATTGACTTGATGTTTATTAGGTTCTTGATTTGTTTTAGAAATAGTATGTTTTATTTTGGTGGCAATATCCTTGGTTTTCTTTGTACCACGGTTCTTTTTCCAAGGATGCCAATTTTCTTTTTGAACTAGGTAATATTTGGTAAATTTTTATGTCAACTTTTTCTGATGATGGATAGCTAGGCGACTTTCTTAAGGGAATTATTCTTGTAGTTTAGATATAGTTTTTGTTAATTTAGGAAGAATAAGTGGTTTGAGTTGGGGTTCGTACCCATTGACCAATTTGTGGTTTGCTTGGTACCAACATAATTTAAACCTCTGCATATGAATTCTTGATCGTTGAAAAAGAAAAATGATTGAAGTAAAGATCATTGTCATGACTTTTAGACTCAATATTTGGCTCTTTGATTCACTAAATAGTCTCTTAGGCTATATGTGACTTCTTTGAGTTCATTGGTTTCAATTGGATTTTGGATTTGTATTCCACTCGAGTTTTCATGTGCCATGTGTGGTGAGATTTATTGTGAGTTCTTTTGCATCATTTGTAGTCTAGAACTTGCCCGGAATGTGCATCAAGGCAAAATCCTAGACTAAATTGGTTTGAAAAATGATGTTAGGACTTCCTTGGACCGTTATTATGCCTTATATTTCCTACCCTGGCATATTTTCCATAGTCAACCCCTTTTTGAGCCTTTAAACCTTTTCTTTGACAACCATGTTACAAGCTTTAACCCTTCGTTCTTTAGTGATCTAACTTTTGACATCCTACCTCCCTAAGTACTTTGAAAATGTAAACATAGGCTAAAATCCTAAGTTTGGGGTGAAGGTTGGAAAAGTTATGATGTGGAAGTTGCCTAAAAGGTGAAAGGTAATAAAAACAAAATAGTGGAACCTTCCTTTATTTTTGAAAAAAAGAAAATTGAGAAAAAGGAAGGAAAAATATGGAATTTTGAATAAATGAAAGACTAGGTGATGGAATGAAAAATGAAGAAAGGGTGGAAAAGTTCTTGAACGAAGTGTACTTTGATTGTTGAAAAATTATAGTGCTTAGGGAGAGTTTGAGTCACTCTAACCAAAATTGTGCCCTACATTAACCAAAAAGCCTAAACTACAACCCTTTAAGTCCTAATTGATTTTGAACCAAGTTTGTCTACATTAGTGGAGAAATACATGAAGGTCAAGCCTATGGTACTACTTGTGTGCATTTGAACATCTTTGTGTGTGAGAGAGTTAATTCTTTCCATTTGATATCCCATTTATGTTTTGAATTGTAATTTACGAGTGTGGGATTCTCTCTTAAGTGTGAGGGCACATGAGATTTGAGTTGCGAATTTAATCCCATTTTCAATTGGGAGGAATGTATAAGGGAAGTTAATTGTGATAATGAGGCAAATTTTGAAGCTTTAGTGTCATGACTTGATTGCTACTTTTATTAACATAGTGTTTGAGCACTTGAATTGTAATGAAATGCATGAGAAGTTTTTGGTGTTTCATATGCTTTGGATTAATTGTTGGTACTAATCGAAGTCATGTGTTTGTTCCTACAGTAGACCTTTTTGACTTGGCATGATATTGATGCACTATTGAGTTAAATACTTGGAAGGAGATTTTGTCGCTTTCATTGCTTGAGGACAAGCAATAGTTTAAGTTTGGGGGTTTGATAAGTTGGTATTTTACCAACTTATGTCGTCTTTAAGCTTAGATTTTTGCTATGTTTGATTGATAAAATCGTGTGTTTAATGTTCTTTACTTCTATTTTACAGTTACTATGTGATTTAGAAGTGATCATGAAGAAACCAAGTAAAAATGAGTCAAAAAGAAGTTGAAAAGAAGTAATCTAGAAAATAGCCTCAGATGTTGCAATTGCGACATCAACTTGGCAAATGCGAAGTCAATGTTCGCAAATGCGGAATGAGGGTCGCAAATGCGAAGTCAAACCAGACAGTCAACATTTGCAAATGAGAAGCCCTTCATCGCAAATGTGAAACCAAGGGCACGGGGCATAGGTCACAATTGTGAACATACAGATCACAAATGCGATGTTCAACAATGATGTCAAGGTTCGCAATTGCGAACTTATATTCGCAATTGCGAATATCGTGCTTCAGTTCTGGGCACTTCTGTCATATCACATTTTCTTCATCCCAAACCCTTTAATACACGACCTAGCTCATTTGTAAAATATCTTTTGGCTTATTTTCAGTCTCTGGACTAGAGAACACAAGTATTGGAGCTAGGGTTCTTGCACACACACTTGGGACTTGAAGATTTGAAGCGTTTGGTTGAGAATTTCTTACCCATTTATGTTCATTTCTTCATTTCTTTGCTTTGTATTGAATAACTAAGTGTGTAATATTTTTTCCAACACTTGAATCTTGTGTATGGGAATATTCATATTTAAAGTGTAGATTAAATATCTTGTTGTACTTATGTATTGAACGATTTTTATTTATTATGAAGTGAGTTATTGTTTCTTTAATTATTCTTGTTCTTTAATGTTTCCAAAGGGATTAGCTAACCCTAGGACTCTCCCATTCACTTCGAATTAATTTTGGAAAATATAATTTGGGGTTGGGAAATATTAATTAATAAGAACTTGAGGCGTTAACCGTCACTTTATAGATTCTACCTAGGGATTGGATTGAACTACTTGTTGCCATATTTGGGTGTGCTTAATCTCTTAATTGTTTTAGGGATAATTCAATTAGGAAGTCTTGTTAGTCTTCGGAAGAAGCTAATATAGAATTATTACTCGAGGCAAATTAACATAAACTCGCTCATATTTGTAAAATTGTGAAATACATTGGATCATTACTTGAGTGTAATTCCCAATGCATAAATGCTTGTAGCCATTGATCATTTTACTTGCTCTCTAGGTTAGTTTATATTTTTGCAATTAGTTATAAATATTTTCTCAAAACCTTTCTAAGTGTTTGGCTTAGCATAATAAGTGATAATTCTCTTACACGCCTAATCGCCTACATATTGTTCTCTGTGGGATTTGATCCCGACTCATAATTGGGTAAATTATATTGCATGCGACCGTGTCCATTTATTTTTTAGTAAACCCATGAGTGATGAGGAGCAGAAGAGATTGGAGCATTTCGGGAGGCTTAAGCCCCCAAAGTTCAACGGGGAGGAGTAAGAGGATGCTCATGATTTTCTAGACTAGTGTCAGCGGATTCTTTAAACATCGGGTATTTTAGATACTAGTGGAGTTGTATTTACCACTTTTCAGCTGACTGGGAAACCTATAGATGGTGGCAGGCCTATGAGTTGATCAGGCCAATTGGCGCAGTGCCACTTACATGGCCTGAGTTCTCCCTAGAGATGTTTGTTCCACAGACTCGCAAAAAGGAATTGCGTAGAGATTTTGAGCAGCTACGCCCGTAGGATATGACCGTGACTTAGTATGAGATGCGATTCGTGGATTTGGCCCGTCATGCTATATGGTTGGTTCCCACCGAGAGAGAGAGGATCAGGAGGTTCATTGATGGCCTCAACTATGGTTTACGTTACAGTCTAACTCGAGAGGCCGAGACGGATGCTAGGTTTGACCAGGTAGTCAAGATTGCCAGGCGCTTGGAGTCAGTTTGCAGGCTTGAGCGCAAGGAGCGGGAGGGAAAGAGGCCCCGTGTTTCCGGTGGCTTTAGTGGTACCTCATCTGGAGGTCAGTCACATCACAACAGAGGTCGTCCTTATAGGCCTATCAGATGGATCGTCCGATTCATCATGGTGCATCAGCTAGCCACGGTTCATATAGTACTCATCCAGTTCAATTATCTTTGAGTGCGCTTCTAGCTCAAAGCTCGTACCGTGCTCCATCAGTTTAGAGTTCCTTAGTACCAGGTTCTTCCAGTGGCTATTCTAGTTCTCGGGGTCCGATGCAGGCCCCACCATCATTTCCGGCTCGAGGTTGTTACAATTGTGGAGAGTTGGGGCATATAAGGAAGTATTGTCCCCGTCATTATAGAGGTCTTGTGCAGCAGGGAGGCCAGTCTATGACCCATGTACTAGATGCTACACCACACGCTCAGCCACCTCGGGGTGGAGGTTTCACGAGTCGAGGTCGCCCCAGAGGGGGAGGTCAGACATGTGATGGTCAGGCTTGATGCTATGCTTTTCCTGCCAGACGAGAGGTAGTTGCTTCCGATGTTGTGATCACATGTGTTGTTTCAGTGTGCCATAGGGATGCTTCATTATTATTTGATCCAGGTTTTACTTATTCATATGTTATATCATACTTTGCTCGTTATTTGGATATGCCCCGTGATTCTTTAGTTACATCTGTTCATGTATCTACGCCAGTGTGTGATTCTATTATTGTGGACCGTGTATATCGATCATGCGTGGTGACTATTGAGGGTTGTGAGATCAGGGTTGATCTTTTACTACTCAGAATGGTTGATTTTAACGTGATATTTGGCATGGATTGGCTGTCGCCGTGTCACGCTATTTTGGACACGCTAAGACTATGACGTTGGTGATGTTGGTGGTACCGAGGTTGGAGTGGAGAGGCTCCTTGGATTATGTTCCGAGTAGAGTGATTTTTGAAGGCTCAACGGATGGTTGAGAAGAGATGTTTAGCATATTTGGCCTTCGGGAGGGATGTTAGTGCTGATACTCCTACGGTGGAGTCAGTTCCGTTAGTGAGAGACTTCCTAGATGTGTTTACTATAAACCTGCCAGATATGCTACCCGACAAGAACATTAATTTTGGTATTGACTTGGAGCCGGACACTCAGCCCATCTCTATTCCTCCATATCGTATAGCACCAGCGGAGTTAAAGGAATTAAAGGAACATCTTCAGGAGTTACTTGATAAGGGTTTCATCAGGCCTAGCATGGTTCTTTGGGGTGCTCGGTTATATTTGTGAAAAAGAATGATGGTACTATGAGGATGTGTATTGATTACATGCAGTTGAACAAAGTTACAATTAAGAACAAGTATCCACTACCACGCATTGATGACTTATTCGATTAGCTTCAGGGTGCTAGAGTGTTCTCTAAGATTGATTTGAGGTCTGGGTATCATTGGCTGAAGATTTAGGATTATGCTATTTTGAAGATGGCATTCAGGACCCGTTATGGTCACTACGAGTTTCTTGTGATATCTTTAGGGTGACCAATACTCCAGCAGCCTTTATGCACCTGATGAATAGTGTATTCCAGCCATATCTTGATTCTTTCATCATAGTATTCATTAATGACATTTTGGTGTACTAGCGCAGCCAGGAAGATCATGAGCGACATCTGAGGATCGTACTCCAGACTTTGAAGGAGAAGAAGCTATATGCTAAATTATCCAAGTGTGAGTTTTGGCTTGATTCGGTGGCGTTCTTGGGCCACGTGGTATATAGTGAGGGGATCAAGGTAGATTCTCTAAAGATTGAGGCAGTTCATAGTTAGCTCAGGCCGTCTTTAGCTACTGAGATTCAGAGTTTTCTTTTATTGGCTGGTTAATATCGTCGTTTCGTGGAGGGATTTTCATCCATTGCTGCACCTTTTACCAGATTGACCTAGAAAGGGGCTCCTTTCAGATGGTCTGAGGAGAGTGAGGAGAGCATTCAGAAGCTCAAAACTGCAGTGACTACAACCCCAATATTGATGTTGCCTACGAGTTCTGGATCTTACACTATGTATTGTGATGCATCACATATTGGGCTTGGCGCAGTGTTGATGCAGGACGGTAGGGTGATTGACTACGCGTCTCGGCAGTTGAAGGTTCATGAGAAGAATTACCATGTGCATGACTTAGAGTTGGTAGCTATTGTTCACACATTGAAGATTTGGAGGCATTATCTGTACGGTGTTTAATGTGAGGTCTATACCAATCATCGGAGTCTCCAGCATCTGTTCAAGCAGAAGGATCTTAATTTGCGGCATCAGAGATGGTTAGAGTTGCTGAAAGACTATGATATCACTATATTATACTATCCAGGGAAGGCCAATGTAGTGTCTGATGCATTGAGTAGGAAGGTTGACAGTATGGGTAGTTTGGCATATTTACCGATAGCAGAGAGGCCACTAGCCATGGATGTTCAGGCTTTGGCCAATCAGTTTGTGAGATTGGATGTTTCGGAGCCGAGTCGGGTTCTTGCTTGCATTGTGGCTCATTCATCGTTGTTGTAGCATAACAAGGCTTGCCAGTTTGATGACCCTCACTTAATGGTGTTGAGGGACATGGTTCGGCGGGGTGGTGCTAAGTAGGTTATGATCGGTGATGATGGTGTTATGCGACTTAAAGGCCGGATTTGTGTTACAAATATTAATGGGTTGAGAGATTGGATCCTTGAGGAGGCTCACAGCTCGTGCTATTCTATTCTCCTAGGTGTCACAAATATGTACCGTAACTTGAAACAACATTATTATTAGCGGAGAATGAAGAAAGATATCGTTGCTTATGTCTCTCGGTGTCTGAATTATCAACATGTGAAGTATGAGCATCAGAAACCGGGAGGGTTGATTTAGAGATTAGAGAAACCGGAGTGGAAGTGGGAGCGTATTACCATGGATTTCATTGTCGGGCTCCCATGGATCTTGAAGAAGTTTGACGCAGTCTGGGTTATTATGGACCGGTTGACTAAGTCCGCACACTTCATTCCGATGATGACTTCTTATTCTTCAGAGCAGTTCGCTCAGATCTACATCTGGGAGATTATCCACTTGCATGTCATGCCCATTTCAATTATTTATGACTGAGGCACGCAATTCACATTGTAGTTTTAGAGAGTAGTGCAATGAGAGTTGGGCACACGGGTTGTGTTGAGTACAACATTCCATCCTCAGACGGACGGACAGTCCGTGCGCACCATTCAGATCTTGGAGGACATGTTATGTGCTTGTGTTATGGACTTCGGGAGTTCATGGGATCAGTTTCTTCCATTAGCATAGTTTTTCTACAACAACAACTTTCAGTCGAGTATCCAGATGGCTCCTTATATGGCCTCGTATGGGAGGAGATGTCGTTCTCTGATTGGTTGGTTTGAGCCTGGGGAGGCTAGGTTGTTGGGCACTGATTTGGTCTGTGATACTAAGGAGAAAGTTAAGATGACCCAGGAGCGGCTTCGTGCAACGCCAGTCCATGCAGAAGAGTTATGCCAATAGGAAGGTTCACGATGTTGCATACATGATGGGTGAGAAGGTGTTGCTCAGAGTTTCACCCATGAAGGGTGTGATGAGGTTTGGGAAGAAAGGCAAGTTGAGCCCTCGGTAAATTGGTCCTTTTGAGGTACTTGAGAGGATTGGATAGGTGGCCTACATACTTGCCTTGCCACCTAGTCTATCGGGTGTTCATAGAGTGTTTCATGTTTCTATGTTCCGGAAGTATTATGGTGATTTGTCACATATTTTGGACTTCAGTATGGTTCAGCTGGATAGGGATTTGACTTAACATGTGAAGCCGGTAGCTATTTAGGACCGGCAGGTTCAAAAGTTGAGGTTAAAGAATATAGCATAAGTGAAAGTTCGCTAGAGAGGTTAGCCAACCGATGAGGATACATGGGAGACCGAGAAGGACATATGGAGCAGATATCCACACCTATTTGAGACTCTAGGTTGATTCTAGACCCGTTTGAGGATGAACGTTTGTTTAAGAGAGGGAGAATATAGCCAGGTCATTTTGTATATTGTAGCCCCGATCCCCTAATTATTGCTTCTTCTATGTTCATTTGTGGCTATGTTACTTACCGGGATGGTTGGATTGGTTTCGGGAATGACTCAGAGTAAACTGGGACACTTAGTCCCAAGGATGAAGGCTTAAGTTGAAAGAGGTGACCGAACTTTGACTTTTGTTTAGATGACTCCGGAATGGAGTTTTGATGATTATGATAGCTTCGTATGGTGATTTTGGACTTAGGCGTATGTCTGTATATTGATTTGGAGGTCCGTAGCTGGTTTGAGGCTTTTTAGCGAAAGTTGGAAAGTTGAAGGTTTGGAAGGTTGAGAGGTTTGACTGAGAGTTGAATTTATTAATATCGGGTTCAGATTTTTTTTCCCGAAATTAAAATAGGCCTGTTGTATCATTTGGGACTAGTGTGCAAAATTTGAGGTCATTCGGAGTTCATTTGGTATGGTTCGGCATTGGTTTTAAATGTTGGAAGTTCATTAGTTCATTAGGCTTGAATTGAGGCGCAATTCATGATTTTGATGTTGTTTGATGTGATTTGAGGCTTCGAGTAAGTTCGTATCGTGTTTTAGGATTTGCTGGCATGATTTTATGGGGTCCTAGGGGCCTCAGGAGTGTTCCGGATAGTTAGCGGATCATAATTGGAGTTAAGGGAAATGCTGAAGCTTGAGGTGCTGATGTGATTGCACCTGCAAGATTATGGCCGCAGGTGCGAAGCTGTAGAAACGACTGATGTATCGCAGAAGTGGGGTTAGCTGGGCAAGGCTGTGGTTGCATATGCGGACGGGGAGCCGCATTTTTGGAGTGCAAATGCGAAAGGTTGTCCGCAAATGCAGAAGAGGCTAAGGGCTTTAGAGGCTGCAGATGCGGAGGGTGTCCGCAGAAGCGGACCCATAGAAGAGAAACTTTGTCCGCAAAAGCGAAAAGGCTGGAGGCTTTGTTGGATCGCGGATGCAACTTTTGGATGCAGATGCGGTTAAGTGAGCCGCAGGTGTGAAATCGCTGGGTAGACTTTATAAACGAGGGTTTGGTTCTTTTGTTCTCATTTTAGATTTTGGAACTCGGCTAAGCGCGAATTTTGGAGGGCTTTTCACCATAATTGAAGAGGTAAGTGAAGTTTAATCACTTTTAATGATAGATATTGATTACCCATTGATTATTACACCTAGTTTATGTGAATGTGAGGTGAAATTTGGGAATTTTCGACTATGTTATTGGAGAGCGAGATTTGGTGGTTTAGGGGTCGATTTGAGGATGAAATTGGATGAAATTAGTAAGGTTGGACTCGTAATTGAATGGGTTTTCAGAATTTGCAAATTTTGTCGAGTTTTAGGGTGCGGGCCTGGGGTTGACCTTTTGGGTTGACTTTGTGTATTTGACTCAAGACCTTAGCTTTATTTTTTGGAATTGTTTCTTGTAGCTATTATTGTTGGTATTAAGTTGTTTGTGACTAGATTCGAGTCTTTCGGAGGCCGGTTCAAGAGGCAAGGGCTTGTTGGAGTGTTGAGTTGCGCGCTTTGAGGTAAGTAACATATCTAAACTTGGATTTGAGGATATTTAACCCTTAGAACTACATTATATGAAAGATATCAGGGTGACGTATGCGCTATGTGACAGGCGTGTGTACATGCGCCGGTATGTTCATGGTTTGGGGAGGCCTTCAGGCTATTACCGGGCTTGTTTTGGTATCATATCTTGTTACCCCCACATTTTCCTACTTGTTTGATCATTTGAACTGTGATTCATGTTAGACATTATGTCTAGGCTAGGTGCTATTTATTTGAGACTTGATAGGGCTATTCTTGCTGTTTTAGAGCTATATGTCATATTTTCACACATGTTCTCAGTCATGATATTGTATCCGTGTATCATATCTCTGTCTCAGTACTTCTTATTTGGTTCCTCACATGTTGTTGATGCCTCTTATGTGTAACACTGTTAAACTGAGTATTTTGAGATGTGTTTATTTGAGACATGAACGGTAAATGACTGAGTTTGGGTCATAGAGCCAGTTTAGTATTGATTTTGAGGTGACGCATATGTAGGCCCATATTAGGCTAAGTATTATGGTTTTGGGGCGACGCATGAACCGAGCCTCACTATTAGCCTAAATGATCATGATTAGCGCTTGGGCATGATGCGCCTTTCCGGAGTCTGGCATGTCAGCAGTGGACGCATGCACAATATTTTATATACGTGCTTGATGATGGACAAATTTGCCAGGCACCCGTACAGTGCTAAGAGTAAATATTTTGTGGATCCCCTCTAATGTTATTTATTTGACATGTAGGCATAGTGATGTACTCTCCTAATGATAACTGATAAATAAAATGCTTTATCTTTGTTGGGTTTTAACTATTATACTTGAAAGCATACCTAAATTCTCGTAATGTGAACAAGTTGATCATAATATCCCTGAGCTACCTGTTTCTATTGCTTCCCTTTTATATTCTAAACTGTTACTGGTTATTGATATTGGCATCTGACCTTTGTTTCTGAGTTAGTCACTGCTTTCAGCCCAAGGTTAGTATTGTTACTTATTGAGTACATGGGGCCGATTGTACTCATACTACACTCTGCACTTCGTGTGCAGATCCAAGTACATCCGGTCGAGGTGGTTTTCAGACTTGAGTTGTTGCCAGCGTTTTGGGAGACTACGAGATAGCTGTTATGTCGTCCGCAGTCCTTGAAGTTCTTTTTCAGTTATTTCTATCTTTACTGTTCTATTAATCAGACAGTTGTATTAGAGGATTTTGCTTGTATCTTGTTATTCAGTAGTGCTCGTGAACTCGTTGACACCATATTTTAGGATGGTCATAGTAGTATTATGGTTATATTCTCAATTACTTCATGATATTTTTCCGCAGATGAGTTATTAAACCATGTTTATTCAATTTCATTATTATTATGTGACTGTTGGTTTATCTAGCGGGTTGGGGTTAGGTGCCATCATGACTAGTGTGTTTTGGGTTGTGACAATTTCCATATCCCTCTTATTACCATGATCTAATTTGATTTGGGATTCCTGAACACCAGTTGTTTCTTGATCTATGATCTGTGCTGGTGCGTATGAAGTTTAGAGCATCCATGGTTAGTCTGGACTCTGGAACTTAACAATCAAGAGTTAAAGAAATCATTGGCGGAACACTTTTCTATTAATCTCATCAAATTGAGCTTTAAGATAGTGTTATTCATTCTCTGCAGCGGACCTTCAAATTGTTGAGTTATTCTTAGCTGCACATGGTATGCCAGTATTGCATTCAGAGTTGAAGCATATTTATGCAATTTTTAACTCTATTTTTATTCAATTGGAAGTTTGAAATGCTTCTTATAGCATCAGCAATACATGTACTTTATGGAAATAGAGGCAAATGGTCTGTAAGAGAAATGCAAATTTAATCCTAATATAGGACTTTACTCTTTGAAAGTTTTGTTAGTCAGTACTTACACTGATCTTTGCTAAGGCTAAACTTTTATAGATTTTTCTTTTGTTTTTAAATAAGAATGAGATCGTAAGTGACAACAGGAGGTGCCCTTGAAGCTGCAAACTGTGTAGGTTTAAATAGCTTCTTCACACCGACAATCCATAAAATAAGATTCCATTTTAATCTCCACATATTTCCCATCAAAAGCACATGTAATTATTCGCTCACAGATGCTCCTTTATCACCTGAAATTCGAGAACAGTTTTAACTTGTGCACAGAAGATGAAGAATTCGTACGATCAAAGGTTTTCTACAGGAGAGTTTTTGAAAGGAGGCGGTTTATCTCATTGTCTGTACTCTTGCAGAAGAGATACCACTACCATACGATATCTTCTATTTCTTCTAGCGTCAACAGAAAGAATGTACTGCTTATGATCTGAAAGAAAGAGGCAACTTGTTTTGGGGCACAAGAAATTGGAGCATAAACTTTCTCTTGTGAGGTATGTTTGAAAGAAAAGTTGAAGATTCGAAAGCATTCTTCATTTCCGAAGTCTTAAATTATGTATGTTGAGGTCCTGTGATAAATTCCTGTTTTGAGCAACCTATTGGGAAGACAATAAAACCATCACTAGAAGCAAGTCAGTGTAAAGTAGGAATGCTCGTTAATAACAAGTAAAAACGAGAAAGTAAGGCAAAGACTGGACAAAATAGATTCTATTCAAATTAAAGTGGTTTAGTAAATTGTGGTGTAAATAATTTTCTTATTAAGTCGTACACCTGTTATAATGATTATCTTTTTTTCCAAAATTCTAATACCCCTTCGTTTCAAATTAAATGAGCTACTTTTCTTTATAGTCTGTTATAAAATAAATGATACATTTTAAAATTTGGAAATAATTCTACTTTAAACTCTTCATTTTACCCTTAATGAAAAGCTTTTATAACCACACAAATGTCATGGCCCCACAAAACTTTTATCCCTTAAGCTTTTAAGATCACAAATTTAAAATTTTTTTTTTCTTGATCTCCATACCGAGAGGGGTTGCTCTGATGGTAAGCAACCTCCACTTCCAACCAAGAGGTTGTGAGTTTGAGTCATCCCAAGAGCAAGGTGGGGAGTTCTTGGAGGGAAGGATGCCGATGGTCTATTGGAAACAGCCTCTCTACGTAGACACTACCCTCCCCATACCCCACTAATAAAATTATATTGGGTTATTGTTGTTGTTGATCTCCGTACCGAATCAAATTACCTCATTTAAATAGTAACGGAAGGAATACTATTCTCTTCTTTATCGTTTAAGTATGACAACTTTTAATTACTGGTGCATGCAATTGTTTGACCAAATCAAGAGACGCGAAGGAAGGACCGGCTCACTTTTAATTACTGGTGCATGCAATTGTTTGACCAAATCAAGCAACGCGAAGGAAGGACCGGCTCGTTGCTGAAGCTGCATGTTGTGGGTATCCCACTAGGAAAAAGTATATTGTGCACAATTCTCAAGACTTGGTCTGGTCAAATTACAAGCTGTATCAGAATTAGTTTTGATTGGAAAATGGAAGGCAGGGAAAGAGTTGTCATATTGAGCTTGTTTCTCGGACTGTCCGAAGCTTATACATCTAGGCAGGTGAATTTAAAAATATATGGGTAATTTTATCAGTTGATGTTAGCCTGCTTTGGTCTTTTAGAAAAATATGCATTCCTACTGTTTCGCGACGCCTTCATGAGATTCCTTGAAAAAGCGACGTAAGGCTAAACAACCGATGTTCGTGTAGTTACTGTCCGCCAACTGAGATCCCCTACATACACTAGACTAAATTGTCAGTGCTGTACGAGAAAACCAATGTCAAGAGAAATTGATAGAACAGAAAAGAGAATTGAGAATGAAAGAAAACTTAATTCCATTAATGAAAGCTATTACAGAAAAGCAAGACGCTGTCCAGAGGCAGAGACACCAGTACAGAGAATTGCTTGTTTGCTAGAAAGTTTGATTGCTTGATCCCCCTTAATAATACTTAAAAAAAATAAACCCAAGTTACAGGGCTTGGCCTAACTAAGCTAGAGGAACATAATGGAAGTACATGAAATAAAACTACTCTATATTTACAATGAAAAGGACCTAGTTTTCTGCAAGGTAGAAACAAGTCCGTTGTCAGCAACCTTGTCTTTGGCATCCCGGTCTGCATGCGCGGTGCTGTTGGCATCTGCCTGCGGCTGGCGAGGGCTATCGGTGGGGCGACAGGGGCACATATGTGCTTGTCACTTGGCGCAGCCAAGACCACGGGGCCGTCCATGGCGCTAGGCATTGGGAGGCTTGCTAGGACGCCATAGGGAGCGTCCAAGGGGTCATGGGGCATGGCTGGAAAGCCGCCCATGACATTTCTTCCCCACCTGAGTTGGCGACGTCCTCTGTGCCTTACTTGCAAGATAATCATCAATTAGGCTCTTGTAGGCTTTGAGGTTTGTTCCCCTCTCCCATGTATTCTCCTATGCATCACAACCCTCCCATTTCACCAAGAATTCTTGGTGATCTTTCCTTGAGGCGTGAGTTGAATTGGGGCCTCGAATACTGGGTATTGTGAGTTGGCTCCGTGAAGGATCCTCCATGTCTTCCCGAAAAGGTTTAAGAAGACTGACATGGAAGACAGGATAGATTTTCCACCAAGCTGGGGTCTCCACCCGATATGCAACTTTCCCAATGCGTCTTTCAATGGACAAGGGTCCAATATATTTTTGCAATAGGTGAGGGTCATGGACCCCTACAAATAGGTACTGCTTTGGGATTTTGACCATCACTTTGTCGCCTACTTGGTATTCAACAAAGTGACGATTTTGGTCAGCATGTCTCTTCATCCGCTTTTGGGCTTTGACAATATAGCTTCGCACTATATCCAAATTTCGCTTCCATTCTTTTGAGAAGCTAGCAGCTCGAGGTGATTTTGACATATTTGGTACATTCACGGTGTGTGGGAGTAGCTGTTGTTCGGTAACAATTTCAAAAGCATTTTTGTTTGTACTAGAGCTCTTTTGTGAATTGAAACACAGTTGAGCAGCATCCAGAAGTTTCACCCAATCCTTCTGCGATCCGGTTACAAAGTGGCGCAGATATTCCTCCCGCATACCATTGAACCGCTCCATCTAGTCATCAGATTGCGGATGAAAACTTGAGCTGTGACTCAATTTTGACCCGAGGCACTTAAAGAGTTGGGTCCAAAACTTTGTTAGTCGCGATCACTAACGATGTCTTTAGGCATGCCCCAATATTTGACGACATGAGAGAAGAAGAGTCGAGATGTATCTTCTGCTGATATATATTGTGGGGCTGCTATAAAGGTAGCATACTTGGAAAACCGATCCACCACAACCAAGATAGTTGTGTGATGTTCGACCTTGGGCAACCCAGTGATGAAATCCAGAGAAACGCTTTCCCATGGTCTCTTTGGGACATGTAGTGGTTTCAAGAGTCCCACTTGTGTCAAGCGGTTCGACTTGTTCTTCTGGCATACTAGACAAGTCTTCACATACTGAGCGACATCATCAGCTATTTGAGGCCAATAATATGTGCTGCGAAGTAATGCCATGGTGCATTCTTCACCGGGATGCCCGACCCGCAATGTATCATGACATTTTATCAGAAGAGTCCTTCACAAATCTCCTCCTTTAGGAACATAAAGTCGGTTCCCTTTCTCTTTCAGGAACCCATCTTCTAAGTATAACTGGCGAGTCTTGCTCTGTCCTACCAGATCAACCAAATACTATGCAGTATGATCCTTGATGATTAGATAATGTATCTGGTCTTTTATGGTCGTGGCTACTTCGCTCACCTTTAGGGTGGCGAGTAGGCACGCCGATGCTAAGTCAGCCCTCCGACTGAGCGCATCAGCAACCTGGTTAGTCTTACAACTTCGGTACTCCAGGTTGAAGTGAAATTCTGCTAAGAGTTCCTGCCATCGGGCTTGGTAGCCATTCAACTTTGGCTGGGTCATGAAATGGCTAAGCGCCGTGTTGTCTGTCTTGACCACGAACGGGGTTCCCAGCAGATAGTGCCTCCAAAGGCGTAAGCAATGGACGACAGCCAATAATTCTTTTTCGTGGGTAGCATAACGCCGCTCTACATCTTTCAGCTTTCGACTCTCGTACGCTACTGGATGCCCTTCTGGTAGCAATACCCTTCCAAGGGCATAGTCGGAGGCATCCGTTTGTACCTCGAACGGCTTGGCCAAATCACGGAGGGCCAAGACGGGGCTACTAGACATAGGCGCTTTCAATGCGTTAAAGGCCGCCGCTCGCCCGGGTCCCCAATCCCAAGGTGTGTCCTTCTTTTTGAGTTCTGTCAATGGCACTGCGATGAGGGAGTAATTGTTCACAAATTGCCGATAGAAGTTGCATAGGCCAAGGAACGTTCTCAAGGTGTGGATATCCTTAGGCGGTGGCCAATTTGTAATAACCTAAATCTTCTGCTGGTCCATCTTGATCAGCCCTTCCTCGATGACATGTCCGAGGAAGTCAATATGTTTTTGAGCAAAGGATCACTTGAATAGCTTTGCATATAATTCGTACTCCCGCAATCGGCCTAGGACCTTCCGCAAGTGCTCTATGTGTTCTTCCAATGTTTGGCTATATTCCACAATGTTATCCAAATAAACTACCACAAATGCGTCAATGTATTCTCGGAAGACTTGGTTCATCAGGGTGCAAAATGTGGCTGGAGCGTTAGTCAAGCCGAATGGCGTAACCACGAAGTCGTACGACCCATATCTGGTCACACAGGTCGTCTTGTGTTCATCACCCTCCGCAATACGAACTTGACAATAACCTGTCTTCAGGTCTATTTCGGTGAACACTGTCGCACCACCTAGCCTATCGAACAAGTCTGCCATTAGCGGAATAGGGTACTTGTTCTTCACCGTGATTTTGTTACGGGGTGTCTTCTTGAGATTCCTTGGAAGGGCGACGTAAGGCTAAGCAACTGATGTCTGTGTAGTTACTGTGCACCAACTGAGGTCCCCATCATACGCTAGACTAGATTGTCAGTGCCGTTCGAAAAAACCAATGTCAAGAGCAATTGAGAGAACAAAAAAGAGAATTGATAATGAAAGAAAGCTTGATTCCATTAATGAAAGCTATTACAGAAACGCAACATGGTGTCGAGGTGGAGAGACACTAGTACAGAGAATTGCTTGCTTGCTAGAAAGTTTGATTGCTTGATCCCCCTTAATAATGCTTAAAAAAAATAAACCCAAGTTACAGGCCTTGGCCTAACTAAGCTAGAGGAACATAATAAAAGTACATGAAATAAAACTACTCTATATTTACAATGAAAAGGACTTAATTTTCTGCAAGGTAGAAACAGGTCTTTTGTCATCAGCCTTGTCTTTGGCATCTCGGTCTGCGCGCGTGACACTGTTGGCATCTGCCTGTGGCTGGGCACTGGCGAGGGCTATTGGTGGGATGACAGGGGCACTTGCGCGCTTGTCACTTGGTGCAGCCAAGACCACGAGGCCGTCCATGGCGCTAGGCGTTGGGAGACTTGCTAAGACTCCATGGGGCACTTCCAAGGGGTCATGGGGCATGGCTGGAAAGCCGCCCCTGACACTACACATGGATATCAACAAGATTAAATGTATATGACTCAGCCCCAGGTTTTGGGTTTTGTTGATCCAAATCATCCAAATCAGGTGTGCCTACTGAAGAAGGTACTCTATGGCCTAAACCGAGTCCTAGGTCTTGGTTTGTGAGGTTCAGCCTGTATCTCCTTCATCTTGGCTTCAAATTATCACGATCCAAATCCCAACCAATCAGGGTCATGATGGCGCCTAACACCGCTTTCTAGGCAAGCCAACACACAACAGTAAAATACGAAAGAACTGCAATAAATGACTAAAACCAGGATAATAACATAGCGTAAAAATAATTTGGAGATAAATATAATAATTCTAAATCCAATATCTAACGAAAACCATCCCAAGATGTGAAGTCACAAGTACATGAGCTTCTAAAGTTTACTGCATACACCGTTTTAAAAGAAATACAACACTGTCCGAAAAATGGAAACAATACAATAGAAATTAGAAGATGACTCAAGGCATGCGAATGGAATTTAGCTCTACCTCAAATCACATGTCCGATATTTGCTAAGTACCCTTCGGGACTCCGCTGGTACCGATATGTAGATCTGCACAAGAAGTGTAAAAGTGTAGTATGAGTACAACCGACCAAATATACTCAGTAAGTGTCGAGCCTAACCCCGACGGGGTAGTGACGAGGCTAAGACAAGATACCTTCAATGAACCTGTGCAGTATTATATCAAGAAGTAACGAAATAACATATAGAGTATCAAATATAACAACAAGATAATGACAAGTGGAAGGGATAATAAGTACAGTAGTGAAGGGGCATAAAACGGAAACATAGAGTAAAGTATTACTGAGTAAGCTTCTTTCAAAAGTAAATAACGAAACCACAAAGCCAAGTCCACATCCAAAATATCAAAGTAAAGAGAAATAAAATCAACAAAATTGCACGGCATCACCCTTCGTGCTTTTACTCTCATCCTCACATTATAATATAAAAATAATTACACGGCATCACCCTTCGTGCTTTTACTTTCATCCTCACATTAAAAAATAATAAAAATTATATAGCATCACCCTTCGTGCTTTTACTCTCATTCACACATTATAAAATAATAACAAGCATGGAAACACCCTTCGTGCATATCCTTCACTCAAGCAATAATATTAATATATAAATGAGGCACAGAAATACCCTTCGTGCACAATCACTCTTTTTCACAAGCACAACAATACCCTTCATGCATTTCACTATTCCTCACCAAGCAATCACATACAACACATTACCAAGCAAGATGGGAATCAAATTCACCATCAATCATATTATTTAAACACAACTCGTCATATGAGAATCTTTCAACATTTAATGCCAACAACCAATCGACAATTCCATGATCTCAACACCCAATATCTCGATAATATAAACATAGGAAAAAACATAAATACGAGAAATTAAATAATTACACAATCGATCTGAAGCATGGAAGATATAATACACAAATAACATGGCACAAATAATGTTAATTCTACCCCCATGCTTAGCCCATGGCCAACACATATACACCTGTTACCTTGCATATACGCCGCCCCTAAGACATAGATCACCTAGCAAAAAGACTCGATTACCCTATTTCCCTCAAATCAAGATTAACCTAAATACTTGCCTCTTTCCGGAACACAATCAACAATCCATCATGACTTTTCCGTTAGAACAAGCCTCCAAATCAATCGACTAGTCAAATATTGTTCAAACAAGTCAAAACAAGCTTTAGAAACTATCCTCGAATGAAAAAGGTTTAATTTTTAACATAATTGAAAAATTCAACACAAAGTCAACCCAGCCCCACATGGTCGAAATCAAAAATTAAGACCAAATCCCGACTACCCATTCACCTCTAAGCTCGGATATGTGATTTGTTTCAAAATCCGACCTTAATTTGAAGTCTAAATCTCAATTTTTATAAAATTTCTAAATTCTACCCAAAATCTCCAATTTCTACTTTGAAATTCTTAGATTTGATGCTGAAATTCATGAAAAACTAATTGAAATTGAACAACCTATGATATTGAGAAGAAATTTCTCTTCAGAAAACTCCTCTATGGAGTCTAGGGTTAAAAAATGGTGTAAAATGAGCTGTCCCAAAATTCTCATATTTTACCTAGCTCCAGATATCGCAATTCCGAACTCTTGTTCGCAATTGCAATGCTTGCAAAAGCGAATAGCTTGTCACAACTACGAACCAACCTTTGAGTCTTCAATATATCAAAAGCAATTAATTCATCGCAAATACGAACCCTGGGCAGTCCGCAAATGCAAACAATGCTTTGCAAATGCGAAGCTGCTCCTAATTTCCTCACAATTGCAAATGCGACAAAACCCTCGCATAAGCGAAAACCTCCACCTTCGCAAATGCGAATGGAGATTCGCAAAAGCCAAGCTGAACCAGCCCCCTCCAGTATGGAAAATGCGAGCATGGCATCGCAAATGCGGTGCTTGCATTTACGAACAGGTCCTCCTCGCAAATGGAAGACCTCCAGATTAACACCAACAGTAAATTCTTAGCTAAGCCAAAACCATCCGCAACGCATCCGAAACTCACCCGAGCCCTTTGGACTGCAATTCATACATCCACACAAGTTTAATAACATCATACAATCTCGCTTGCGAGCTCAAAGTATCATAATAACATCAACATTGAAGAATCGGTATTAAAACTCAAGATATTCATGTTCAAAACTCATTTTTCTAATTTTTCACATAATGCGTAGAAACGGATTTTAGATCACCCGGGACTCCAACCAAACATGGTTACAAGTCCAAATTCATTATATGAACCTACCAAAATCATCAAAATACCGATCCGAGGTCGTTTACCAAAAACATTTACCGTGGTCAACTCTAGTCATTTTTAAAGTCAAAACTCATATTTTCTTTAAAATTTCACTTATAGACTTTTCGGATATCGACAAGGACTACGCATGCAATTCATAAATCACCAAATTGAGCTATAAAAAGTCTTGGAACACAGAAAAGGAAGATAGTACACAAAATGACCTATCGGGTCGTTACATTCTCCACCTCTAAAAGAAATGTTCGTCCTAGAACGGACATAGAAATGTACCTAGACTGGCAAAACGATGTGGGTATCTACTCCTCATATCGGACTCGGACTCCCAAGAAGTCTCCTCAATTGGCTGACCCCTACGACGTACTTTCACAGAAGGAATATGTTTAGATCTCAATTTCTAAACCTGCCTGTCTAGAATAGCCACTCGCTTTTACTCATAGGTCAAATTCTCATCAAGCTGCACCGTGTTGAAGTCCAAAACATGCGACCTATCTTCATTGTACTTTTGAAGCATGAAGACATGAAATACCGGATGTACCCATGCTATCCTAGAAGGCAATGCAAGCCTATTAGCAGCCTCCCCAACTCTCTCCAAGATCTCAAACGAGCCAATAAACCTCGGGCTCAACTTGCCTTTCTTCCCAAATCGCATCACGCCCTTCATAGGCGACACTCGGCAAAGAACATTCTTACCTTCCATGTAAGCCACTTCTCAAATCTTCCAATCCGCATAACTCTTTTGTATGGATTGTGCTGTATGTAGCCGCTCTTGAATCACCTTCACCTTTTTCAAAGCATCACGAACCAAGTCTGTGCCCAACAATCTAGCTGCACCGGGCTCAAACCAACCGACTGGAGAACGACATCATCTCCCATATAAGGCCTCATACAAAGCCATCTAGATGCTCGACTGATAATTGTTGTTGTAGACAAACTCCGTTAGAGGTAGAAACTGGTCCCACATGCCCCAGAAATCCATAGAGCATGCTTGCAACATGTCTTCCAAAATCTGAATAGTACGTTTAAACTGTCCGTCCGTCTAAGGATGAAACATGTACTCAGCTCAACCGGCATGCCCAACTCACACTACACAGCTCTCAAAAAGTATAAAGTGAATTGCATGTCCCGGTTTGAAATGATAGAAATGGGCACAATGTGTAGGCAGATAATCTCCCGGATATAAATCTGAGCCAACAGCTCTGAAGAATAGGATGCCATCACCGGAATGAAGTGTGCGAACTTAGTCAACCGATCCACAATGACCCAAATAACATCTTACTTCCTCAAGGTCCGTGGTAAGCTTACCACAAAGTCCATCGTGATGCATCCCATTTCCACTTCGTTATCACCAATCTCTGAGTCAACTCACTCGATTTCTGGTATTCATACTTCATTTGTTGACAATTCAAGCACTGAGAGACATGTCCAATAATATCTTTCTTTATCTTTCGCCACCAATAGTGCTGCTTCAAGTCACGATATATCTTCGTGACACCAGTGTGAATGGAATACTGTGAACTGTGAGCCTCCTCAAGAATCAACTCTCTCAACCCATCAATATTCAGAACATAAATCCGGCCCTGAAGCCGCATAAAACCATCATACCCAATAATCACCTTCTTAGCACCACCCCGCTGCACCATGTCTTTCAACACAAACAAGTGGGGATAATCAAACTAGGGAGCCTTGATGCGCTCCAACCATGATGATTGTGACATAACACAAGCAAGAACCCTGCTAGGATCCGAAGCATTTAACCCCATTAATCAGTTAGCCAAAGCCTGAGCATCTATGGCTAATGGCCTCTCCACTGCCAGTAAAAATGCCAAACTGCCCATGCTCTCCACTTTTCTACTCAAGGCATCGGCCTTCCCCTGATGATATAATATGGTGATATCATAGCCTTTAAATAACTCTTACCTTCTTCGCTGCCTCAAATTAATATCCTTCATCTTGAACAGATGTTGGAGACTCTGATGGTCGGTGTAGACCTTGCATGGAACGCCGTAGATATAGTACCTCCAAATCTTGAGCGCGTGAACAATGGATGCTAACTCCTAGTCATGCATAGAGTAATTATTCTCATGGACCTTCAACTGATGAGACGCGTAGGCAATCACCCTACTATTATGTATTAATACAACGCCAAGTACAATACACGATGCATCATAATACAGTGTAAGATCCCAAACCCGCGGGAAACACCAATACTGGGGATGTAATCAAGGCAGTCTTGAGCTTCTGAAAGCTCTCCTCACACTCGTCGGACCATCCGAGATAGATGAAAACCCCTTCATGAACCGGCAATAGTAACTCGTTGAACCCAAGAAGCTCCAGATTTTTGTAGCTGAAGTAGCTCTAAGCCAGTTCTGAACTTCCTTAATCTTCTTTTGATACACCATGATACCCTCGGAAGATGTAACATGTCCCAAAATGGCAACTGAGTCTAACCAGAACTAACACTTAGAAAACTTGGCATATAGCTGACGATACTTTGAAGTCTGAAGTACAATCTGTAGGTGCTTCTCATGCTCTTCTCTACTACGAGAGTAAACCAGAAAATCAACAATGAAGACAATCATTAAGGAATCCAGATAAGGCTTGAACACTCGGTTCATCAAATCCATGAAGGCTGCTAGGGCATTAGTCAAGCAAAATGACATCACTAAGAACTCGTGATGGTAACCATATATCACAATCATCATCTGATGGTAACCATATATCACATCAATCTTGGAAAACACCTTGGCACCCTTAAGCTGGTCGAATAAATCATCAATCCTAGGAAGGATACATCCGCTTCTGCGGTCTCTCATCGCAGGTGCGGTCTCACTTCCACGTTAATAGTTCTACATCTGTGGAAATAGCTCCTCCAACCCACTCTCACATCTGCACCCCCAAGGCCGCATATGCGGTGTCGAATTTGCGACCAGTCCTCCGCAGGTGCGAAAGCATCAGACTTAGCAACACTTCAGCCATGCAATACAATCCAAAACAAGTCGAAACCAATCCGAAACGCACCTGAGGCCCTCGGGATCCCGTCCAACCATACCAACCAATCCCAAAACATAACACGAACCTACTCCATGCCTCAGATCACACCAAAAAACATCAAAACTACGAATTGCACCTCAATTCCTACTCCTAGAACCATAATCCGAACCCGGTATCAACAAAGTCAACTCCCGGTCAAACCTATCAACCTTCCAAATCTTCAACTTTCCAATTTTTGCCAAAAGCACCAAATCGACCTACGAACCTCCAAATCCAAATTCGAACATATGCCTAAGTCCAAAATCACCATATAAAGCTATTAGAACCATCGAAACACTATTCCGGAGTTGTCTACACAAAAGTCAAACTCCGGTAAACTTTTATAACTTAAGCTTCCAACCTTGCGACTAAGTGTTCCAATTCACTCCAAAACCTCCCCGAAACCAATCCAACCACCCCGGAAAGTCACGTAACCACAAATGCACATATGTAAAGCATCAAATAGGGGAAGTGAGGCTAAAATACTAAAAATGACCGGCTAGAGCATTACATTCTCCCCCTCTTAAACAATCATTCGTCCTCAAACGAGTCTAGAATCATACCTGGAGTCTAAAAAAGGTGAGGATATCAGCTCCACATCTCCTGCTAAGTTTCCTAAGTAGCCTCCTCGACCGGATTCCCTCTCCAATGAACCTTCACTGATGTGATATTCTTTGACCTCAACTTTCAAAACTACCGGACCAAAACGGCCACCGGCTCCATATCATAAGTCAAATCCCCGTTCAACTACATCGTGCTGGTGTCCAATACATGTGACGAATCTCCATATTACTTTAGGAGCATGGAGACATGAAACACTGGGTGAACGCCCGATAGACTAGGTGGCAAAGCAAGTATGTAAGCCACCTTTCCGACTCTCTCAAGCACCTCAAAAGGGCCAATACCTAGGGCTCAACTTGCCCTTCCTCTCGAACCTTATCACCTCCTTCATGGGCAAAACTCTAAGTAGAACCTTCTCACCCACCATATATGCAACATCACAAGCTTTCCTGTCAGCATAACTCCTCTGCCTGGACTGCGTTGTACGAAGATACTCCTGAATAAACTTCAGTTTCTCCAAAGCATCACAGACCAAATCAGTATCCAACAACCTAGTCTCCTCAAGCTAATACCAATCAACTGGAGAACGACACCGCCTCCCATATAAGGTCTCATAAGTAGCCATCTGGATACTCAACTGATACTTGTTGTTGTAGGCGAACTCTGCTAACAGAAGAAACTGATCTCATGAATCTCCTCAAGGTCCGTGGAAGTACAACTACAAAATCAATAATGATACACTCCCACTTCCACTCTGTAATATCAAGACTCTGATGTAACCTATTCGGTCTCTAATGCTCGTTCTTCACGTGCTGACAGTTCAAACACTGAGCAATATACTCAACAATATCCTTCTTCATCCTCCGTCCTCAATAGTGCTGCATCAAGTCCTGGTACATCTTCGCGGCACGCGGATGAATGAAATACCTTGAACTATGAGCCTCCTCAAGTACCAACACTCGCAACCCATCCACATTGGGAACACAAATCCGACCCTGCAGCCTCTATACCGCATCATCACCAATAGTAACCTCCTTAGCATCACCGTGCTGCACCGTATTCTTTAGGAAAAGAAAGTGGGGATCATCATACCGACGCGCATAGATATGCTCAAATAAAGACGATCGTGATACGACACACTTAAGAACCCTTCTTGGCTCCAAAATATTCATCCTCATGCACCTGTTGGCCAAAGTCTGAACATCCAAAGCTAACGGTCTCTCCCCAACTGGAATAAAAGCATGACTCCCCATGCTCTCAACCTTCTTACTCAATGCATCGGCCACCACATTGGCCTTTCCTGGGTGTTAAAGAATCATAGTATCATAGTCCTTTAGTAGATCACCACCTTCGTTGCCTCAAGTTCAGATCCTTTTGCTTAAATAAATTCTGGGGACTCTTGTGATCTATGAACATCTCGCAAGACACATCATAAAGGTAATGCCTCCAAATCTTGAGAATGTGAACAATAGCTGCCAACTCCAAATCATGCATAAGGTAGTTTTTCTCATGGGGCTTCAACTGACGTGAAGCATAAGTAATCACTCTATCCTCCTATATCGACACACAACCAATGCCAATCTATGAAGCATCATAATAGGCTGTATAAGAACCCGATCCCGAATGTAAAACCAGAACTAGAGCTGTAGTCAAGGCTGTCTTGAGCTTCTGAAAACTCTCCTCATACTCATCAAACAACCTAAATGGGGAACCCTTATGCATCAATCTAGTCAATGGGGCTGCTATAGATGAAAACCCCTCCACAAAATGGCAATAATACCCAGCAAACCTAAGGAATCTCCGGATCTCAGTAGTAGTAGACGGTCTGGGCCAACTCTAAACTCCTTCAATATTCTTCGGTTCCCCCTTAATCCCTTTACTAGACACCACGTGGTCCAATAATACCACCGAGTCTTACCAAAACTCGCACTTGGAAAATTTAGCATATAGCTTCTTCTCCCTTAAAGTCTGGAGCAAGATCTCAAGTACTGCTCATGATCCTACTGCTTGGCAGAATACACCAATATATCATCAATGAAAACTATGACGAAGGATCCAAGGTAGGGCTAGAATATGTTGGTCATCGAGTGCATAAAAGTTGTTGGGGCATTGTTCAACCCAAAAGACATCACCAAAAAGACATAGTGACCATAGCGGGTCATCAATAGTCTTTAGAATATCTAAAGCCCTAATATTCAACTGATGATACCCCGATCTCAAATCAATCTTCGAGAACACCCTAGCACCCTGAAGCTGATCAAATAAGTCATCAATATGCGGTAGTGGGTACTTGTTCTTAATATTAACCTTGTTCAACTACCTGTAGTCAATGCACATCCTAATAGAACCATCTTTCTTCTTTACAAATAATACTGGTGTACCCTAAGATGACACACTAGGCCTGATGAAACCCTTATCAAGAAACTTCTATAATTGTTTCTTCAACTCCTTCATCTCTACTGGTGCCATGCAATACGGTGGAATAAAGGGGCTGAGTGCCCGACACCAAATCAATACCAAAATAAATATCCTTGTCAGGTGGCATGCCCTGCAGGTCTAAAGGAAACACATCCTGAAACTCCCTGACTATTGGAACTGACTTAACAGTAGGAGTATCAGCACTAACATCTCTCACAAAGACCAACTACGCCAAAAACCCTTTCTCAACCATCCGTTGAGCTTTCAGAAAAGACACCATGCTACTAGGAACATGATCCAGAGAGCCTCTCCACTCCAATCTAGGCAACCCCGGTATAGCCAACATCATGGTCTTAGAGTGACAATCAAGAATAGCATGATACGATGACAACCAATACATGCCCAAAATCGCATCAAAGTCTACCATGTTGAGCAATAATAGATCAACTCTAGTCTTATAACCCCCAATGGTCATCACATTGAACTGATATACACGGTCCACCATAATAGAATCACCTACCAGTGTAGATACATGAACATGCATATCGAAAGAATCACGAGGCGGATCAAAATAATGAGAAAAGTATGATGACACATATAAATAAGTGGAATCAGGGTCAAATAACACTGGAGCATCTTTGTGGTACACGGAAACAATACCTGTGATCACGATGTCAGAAGCAACTGCCTTTGGCCTGGCTGGAAAGGCATAGCAAGGGGCCTGCCCATCGCCTGAACGACCTACCCCTCTAGGGCAACCTCGACCCGTATGTTTTCCACCCCGAGCTGGCTGAGCAGGTGGTGTAGAAACTAGTGCGAGAGTCATAGTATGACCTCCCTGCTGCACTGGACCTCTATAATAGCGAGGGTAATACTTCCTCTCATACACCAACTCTCCATACTCGTAGCAAACTCGACCTAGGAGTGACTGCATGGCCTGAATTGGACCTCGTGAACTGGAATAACCACTAGAAGAACCCGATACTAATGAACCATAAACTGATAGAGTACGGTATAAGTTGTGATGTGGGAGTGAATTGAATGATTACTGAATTGGACATGCACTGTATGAACTGTGGCTTACTAACGATCCACGAGGAATTTGATGAGCTGCCTGAGCGGGCCTAAAAGGGCGACCTCTGCTGTGATGTGACTGACCTCCAGATGAGGTACCATCAAAACCACCTAAACCACGGGGCCTCTTACACTTTCTCTCCTCTCGCTCAAGCCTACAAACCTGATCCAAGCACCTAGCAATACCAACCACCTAGTCAAACCTAGCATTAGTCTCGACCTCTCGAGCAAAACTGTAACATAGACCATAATTAAGTCAATCAATGAATCTCCTATTCATCTCTCTCTCTCTCTCTTAGTAGAAACCAACCATACTGCATGATGTGCCAAATACACGAACCTCATCTTGTACTAAGTCAATATCATATCTCCCTTGCATAGCTGCTCAAACTCCCAATGCAGCTCCTCTCTGCGAGTCTGTGGAACAAACTTCTCTAAGTAGAGAACTGAGAACTAATGCCATGTAAGTACTGATGCGTCAGCTAGCCTACATGACTCATAGATCTACCACCATTTGTAGGCTACCCCTGTCAGCTTAAAGGTAGTAAATGCAACTCCACTAGTGTCCGCAATACCCGGTGTGTGAAAAATTTGATGACTCTGATCCAGAAAATCCTGAGCATCCTCTGACTCTCCTCCGCTGAACTCTCGAGGATCAAGCCTCTTAAATTGCTCCAACTTATTCTACTCCTCATTGGACATAGGTGGAACAACCTCGGCCTGAGCAGCAACAACTGGCTAAATTGGTAACACCCTCGGTGTCTGATACCCCTGAGCTACTTGCTCTGGTGTATGGGGCGGCAATAGTCTGGGCTCATCCCCTAGCCTGTGAGGTAGCTGGTGTAACTGGGATCATACACTCCTAAGCCAAGCTCATGTACACACTTAAGATCTGAGCCAAAGTCTCCGGAACCTGCTCCTCCACTTGAGCAACTGGTGGCTCCACATGTGCTGCTCTAGCTTTAGTGCGAGCCTCACTTCGGCCTCTACCTCGGTCTCTACCTCGGCCCCAGCCTCTTACGGCCCTGACTGGTGGCACTGGTGCGTGATCAGCTAAATGTGTCCTCACTATATATGAGAGAATAGAATAATCAAGATTCAAACTTCAAAATTAACAAATCCGCATGACAAGGATGCAAGAAGGTGAAGTTTCTTAATAGTTCGGTAGCCTCTCGAAGATAAGTATGGACCTCTCCGTACCGATCTGCGAGACTCTACTAAACTTGTTCATGACTCGTGAGACCTAGGCAACTTAGTGCTCTGATACCAACTTATCATGATCCAAACTCCCACCGGAGCCATGATGGCGCCTAACACTACTTGCTAGGCAAGCAAAAAATTTCACAATAAAAATGAACTCAATAAAAAGAATTAATAATCTCAACAATAGAAATATCATGAAATATCTAAGAAGAATAACGAAACACAACTACAACCATTCCAGTGATCTGGTGCCAACGAGTACATAAGCATAATAGAATCTTAAAAATACATGACTAAATCCTCAATACAACTATCTGAGCAATATAACAGTAACAAAAGAAGTAAAGGGAAGAGAACTTCAAGGTCTGTGAACGACATAGAAGCTACCTCGTAGTCTCCACAAGATGGTTCCAATGCAACCCTAGCAATCACCGTACCCAAAAGTACTTGGATATGCACATGAAGTGCCGACTGTAGTATGAGTACAACCGACCCCATGAACTCAATAAGTAACAAACCTTATCTTGGGTTGAAAGCAATGACGAGCTCGGAAGAAAAGTTAGTGACCAACATCAATAATCAATAACAACTCAGAATAAAATGAAACAGTAAAAGTAAGTAACTCAAAAGATATCATGTTCAGCTCGTACACAAATATAGAAAATTTAGACATGCTTTCCAAGTATAAATAAAGCTCAACATAGATAAGACATTTCATTTACCAGCTAGCATGAGGAAAGTACATCCCTATGACTACATGTCAAATGTATATGTCAAGTCAATATCCTCACAGCGAAACGATCATGTATAACTACACTCGGCACACTAACGGTGCCTTGAACAATGACCATACTCATCACACACACAATCACACTCAGCACTGTACGGGTGCCTCGCATAATGCCCCTCACCAAAATATGTATATATCACAGTGCCTGCGTTTGCTGCAATATCAGACTCCAGAGGGGCGGATCCTAGCCCAAGTGCTAATCAATAACACATAGCCCAATCGTGGAGCCTCGTGCACGGGTCACCCCTAATCAGTACTGTTACACCCCATATTTTCATACGTGGAAATACGCCATAAGTAAATTGATATAATCTCAAAAATGAGATGTTACATCCCGCATTTTTGTATGTTAAAGTTTTGTCGTAAGTTAATCGTCGCAAGCTCGGGAATGAGATTATTTTGATATTATTAGTGTCATGCTATTTCAAGCAAGTGATAAGTAAATTCGTAAAGGTGAAATGGTAAGCCAATCGAAGAAAATGAGTTTCGGCAAAGTTTGACATTTTGAGATAAAATACGGTCCAAGCTATAATACCCTGTATTTATGGACTAGTGTTATACAAGGTGCCACATGACCATGATAGTAATGTGTATAAAGTGTGTTAAAAGTGAGTAGTATTTTAAGTAATTTGAGATAATTCTTAATTATATGGATAATTGATTAATGGTGGGGATAATTGTGGTATTAAGTAGGATTAAGTAGATAAGGATTGTTTTTGGGGCTGCACATGGCACTAAGCCAAGCCAAAGTGGCACCAATTCACGATGAGTCAAAATACATAAGTTGCCTTGATTACACGTAACAGTCCTTTGGATAACTACCTTGGTTGGTTTCTTATTTAGGAATGTAATTTGGAGAATAGGACCAGTAACGTTGCTTGTATGGTTTCTTATTTGATAATAGGACCAGCCTGTATGTAATTTAGAGTCCTTTGGTTTCTTATTTGATAACGTTGCTTGCAAAGACCAGCAACGTTGGATACTCTGACGGATGGAATTCTCTTTCTCAAGGGGAATTCTTATGAACCCTTATAACGCTACAATAGCAAAAAATACGATTCTAAGAGAGCATGGTGCAATCTTTCTCAAGAATATCATACGTATTTTTCCCTACTTCGATCCGCCGTTATGTGTTTTGTCCCAATTGACATGTATTATAGGGATTATCAAGAGAATCGGCCCAGGTATGTTAAGGCTGTCCCTTCTTTCTTTCGTCATGATCAATATGATACAAATGAAATGAGTAAATGCACGACTTTCATAAGTTACTTTATTCATAGAAGTACTAGAAGTGCCTATGTTCTTGATTCCCCATGTGTCCTATTATTTTATCATCTATTTATGGGTCTCATAAAATAAGTAAATTGATAAAGTTTATTTCATGATATTAATCGAAGGTATATTGATCTTATGACATTCTGAGAAATCATATTAACGCATTTCATATGTATTTCATTCACTTATACATGTACATTTACCCAATGACCATATGGCATTATATACTTGTATATTATATGTATATGGGATATGGGAAAAGAATACGGCGTTATATACGCACCACCACCTGATCAGCTGGTATATATTGATGATTTGCCCACAGTGGCCGAGATGTTATAATGGGATGCCCTCAGAGGCTTGCTGATGTAATGTATGCATATACCTATGCATGGTATGACATTTATACGCATATGCATGGTATTGTAAATATTATTGATTCATAGAGTTATTCACACTTACATGTTGAGTCTTTTATTCCATGTTTCTCATGTCTATTATTTACTGATTTTTATTCCTTATATACTCAGTACATTATTTATTCTGATGTCCCTTTTTCCTGTGGACGCTGCATTTCATGCCCGTAGGTCCCTATAGACAGGTCGAGAGTCCTCCAAGTAGGCTATCAGCTCATCGGAAGATGTTGGTGCTCTCCATTTGCTCCGGAGTTGCCTATTTGGTTAGTATGCATTAGACACGTATTGATTGGTATGTCAGGGCCCTGTCCCGGCCTTATGACGTTTATGTCTTCTTAGAGGCTTGTAGATATATGTCATGTATATGAAAGATTGTATGGCCTTGTCGGCCTATGTTTTGAGAGTACAAATGGTCATGTAGGCCTTATAGGCCCGTATGTCACGTACATAAATTTCTATATCATATTGGGTCATCATACGAAATATACGTTACGTTGGTACTCAATTGAGTAAGGTACCGGTTGCCCATCGCGGCCCATCAGTTTGGGTCGTGACAAAAGTGGTAATACAGCAGTTCTGTCATAGGGAGTCTACAAGCCGTGTCTAGTAGAGTCTTGTTCATGGGTGTGTTGTGCACCACACTTATAAGCAAGAGGCTACAAGGCCTTTAGGACTGTCACTCTTGCTTCTTACTCTGGATCGTGTGATAGAGCTCACTTATAAGAATTCAAACTCCTAACTTCTATTTTATTCGTAATAAGACGATACCTACATCCAGAAAGACAGTTGGTTAGAGATTGAATGTGGCTATGGAAGAGTTGAGTCAAAGGAACTCGATTTTGCATCATGCTTATGATGAGTAAATGTAAAGTTTTCAGCAGAACATGTGTGTAAGCTTCTTGATAAGGAGCCTTAAGGTAAGAATATCTACCCATATGGTGAAAAGCAATGAGAGATTCAGGAGGTAGATACAAGTTTCAACAAGTTAAAGAAGCAAGATGAAGAAGGGTGCGAGGCGCCCAGTTAATGAAGATTATCAGTATTTATAATTTAGGCAGAGGAATATAAGCCTTTTGAGTTACCTTCAATAATAACAGAGGTATGTACAATTGGCCACACCCATCTCATTGATGCCTTATGAAAGCTAACAGAAGTAGCATAAGAGAAGGAAGGGATAACAGGATATGGCTGGGGTTAGAGTAACCCAAAATGGTGAATGGATTGTTTGTGTTAGTCGACATTTCCGAAGGATATTGCAAATGTGCTAATAGATCTTTTTGTGAGACACCCAGATGGTGCACTCTAGAATAGTACAACTAAATATGAATACTAGAGTGTTCAAATTTTTTTTTTTAAAAAGATGGGCAACCTGAAGAGCCAGTGGATGGAGTAAGGGGAGCTAAAAGTAAAAGAATATCTTGTTGAAGTTTTCAGAATAAAGCGTTAGACATAAATATTAGTGGGAAATAAGAAGAGAGTTAATAAAGCATTATGAGTAAGATGTGATACATGGATGGCAACGGTAGATCAAAAAAAATATGAGACTATTACAGAGTCTATAAACAAGGAAAGGGAAATACGAGAGGTAACATGCCTTGAGGCAACGAAAGAGGATAGGTCATAAAGTCACATCCTCATTTCGAGAAATAAGTTCGTGACTCTAACGTGATTACTAGAAGGAAAAGTTAGACCCCAGAGTAATAGAGATCATTATGGATTGGTGAACAAGATAAACTAAATATGAATTAGGGACTAAGTGATTTGATAATGGTCGGCATCATGAGAACTTCAAATTGCATTCCGGCGATAATAGAATGGACAACAGAAGAAGATTCATGAGAAATTCAGAGAATGGTCATTCAGGAAGATGCTTCCCAAAAGCAAGCAATGTGAGCAAAGTTAAGCTTAAGGGACTATATGTGCCAGTTACACTAAGTGTCACTCCCGCGAGTAAAGAAATTTGTTATCCTTGTTACAGAAGGATTAACGCAAGGCGAGTAAGGGTCATCGATGATGTGAAAAGATGCCAAAGATGAAGAAGTGAAATATTTATACGTAGATCATCGTAGCACTAAATGTTAGTGCTCCCCTAAAGGGCAGAATATGGAGTGATGTGGCATTAAGTCAGAATTAAGTGGTTCTAGTAACTATGAAATGTTAAAGGAAGAATGAGATAAAAATGAGAAAGTGATGCGATTGCACTTATTCAAAGCCTACATATATGCTACGATTCCAGAACATTATACAAACACGATGCCAAGGAAAGGAAGTAAGGGTTCCTACCCAGGATGTTATTGATAAATGAACCAAGAAAGATCACACGGAATATTGATATGAGGATGGGCCAACGAGTAGTTAGTAGTTGATTCAGGAAGAGCCTAGCTATGGCTAGACAAGAGGTTGCAGACAAATTAGCAGATCGTGCAAGATAAACATAGCAAAACCCAATATAGTAAATTCAGCCTCGCAGTTATGACATTGTAATACTTAAGATATATTCAGATAGGAGTTGAGGAAGTTAAAGGTACCGTATAAGTGTTAGGGAAATAAAAGATAATGCCACTGGGAAGAAAGTCAAAATATTCGTACAGAAGCAATCCTACAAGCACAAGGGCATGAAGATAAGTAACTACAGATAAATATAGGCGAGGAAGGACATCAAAAATTTTGTCGAGTATACGATGTAATAAGCTTACAACTTTACAAGAGTCAAAAGGTCCTCCCTAAGTACTACAATGAAAGACTAGCTGAGGAAATAAGGAAGAAGGCTTCAAACTAAGCATAGTAACTTGAAGAAGAAATGGTCTTCTAACAGCAGTCTCACTAAAACATTGTATGCACGCCATAAGAAAGTGGCACCTACCGTGGCGAATAAACGGGAAAAAAAATCAAAAGTAATATTCCAGATCATATGAGTTGCACGAAAACTCCGGCATGCGTGGGAACTAACATAAGCTAAGTATACACGTAACAAGGGGCAGAAAGACCAGGAAAAGTAATAGCTTATGTTTAAAGAAAGCTGAGAAGTAACAAAAAGAATTATTCTATTAATGATCCAGAGTTAGTTACGTTATGAACTCACTTAAGAGTTCAGAGTATTATCCATGCAGTATATATGTTGACAATCATACAGTTGTAGAAGACTCTGGTATAAGTTAAAAGAAAGAATTGAGTCCAGGTCATAGACAAGGGATTGAATTGTTAAAAGATTGTATAATGGATATTCCATAGCACCCATGAAAGGCTAAAGTAATAGCTAATACCAGAAGCCGTAGATCAGGAGATAGCTTAAACCTACATAAAGGCCGATCAAAAGGAAGAGGAAACTAAAGAGTTACATCAACTAGGTAAATTAGGAGTTTGATTATTGGACCAGAAAGTTATGGACATCATGATTGAGAACATTGCAGAATTACTCTTAATATCAGAGGTACAAGAGAGATAGTACAACATCCATATTTTATGACGAATCTACGACAAAGCCAGTTAGAAGAGTACCGGCCTCATAAGAAGTCAGTATGAAGATCCCACCGGATTGTGTATGGACCAAAGGTGCAAGTGTTATAATACAGCTTCAAGTTGTGGATGTGAATTATACCTATGTGGAAGGGAGGTCATGAAAGAGATAGAATATATGATGTGAGATTTTAAGGTAAGTAAGGCAAAGGTGAACAACGTACGAGATACTCAAATGCAAAAGATCGTGAATAATCCATACTGCAGATAAAAAGCTAGAAGCGCCGAGATTCAGTATCCAGGAATGGTAGCGGCTGGTGCAAGCAAGTTGAAGGAAGGTTGCGAGTAGTATTAATAGGTATGTGTAGGTCACAAGTTAAAGTATGGTAGAGCGACAAAGTTTTAGGAAGACAAGAGTAAGGATGAGAAACGGTGAGTGAGGAGGTGACCAGAATGGATAAATCCTCGGATTAAGCTCATGAAAATAAAAGAGCTGATGGTTTCTCTAAGTTATAAAAAGCTCAGTATAGCCTGAACGAACTCAAAGGAGTCTAAGACTAGTAGCAATTAGAAGAGATGGAATGCTGCCCTAGTAGTAGAATGAAGGTGTAATTTTGATATATAAAGGATGACGTTTGGGCCTTCGATTGAGTAATGATTAGATTTCATAAATTGTACAGGATTAAAATACCCACATAAGGTGAATTACATTGGGATGCTATGAAATATGGTTATGAAAGCATGGTATCAACCTGTTACACCCTATATTTTCGTACATAAAAATGCATCGTAAGCAAACTAATGTAGGACCAAAAATGAGATAATATTTAAAAGTATATAAATTAATTTAATCATGTTACCTCTGAGGTTACAAATATTGAAGATCATGAACAACAAGTACAAAGAGGGTTGGACGGTTCAGAAGATAAAGTAATTGAAGAAAATAATGTTTCGTCGAAAGTCGACAAGTTGGGAATGTTATAACATATACCTTTGGGGTGAGACTAGGGTGCTTAACATGATAAGGAGATTATGTTATGATTTATATTAGTCGTATGACATCCGTGTGTTATGTTTTGAAGTCAAGAGAGTTGTGGAACAAAAGTCGATGAAAGTCATCACAAGTTACATTCATAAGTTTTACTGAAACTTTGGGTCAAACGTAACTGCGATTTTCTCCCAATATACTTAGATTTATGGGGTGTTCCACCCATCAAATTAAAGATCTATGAGTCTATTTTCCAACGCATTAAACCGTTTGTCAATACGACATTGGAGTAGAAATATATGGGCATTTGTGCGATACTGCGCAAGCTGCTAGGTGACAAGTAGGTGTGTCACCTACTTGCTTAAATGAGAGCCCAAAAAAATGGGCCATTTCGGGTCGTCCAAAGAGGCCTTTTAAGGGCCTATTTTCTTCATATATTAGACTTAAAATAGATCATAATAACCAGACATAAGCTCTGCAAAGAATCCTCCCAAAAATTTCCCACAAACCCTAATTGAATTTCTCTCCCTTTCAAGTTCCAATTGGAGGTAAAACCTAGAGTTTGAAGAACCAATATAAGAGCTGAGTTATCCAACAAATAAGGTGAGTTTACTTCTCTCTTTCATCCAATTTTTCTTCTGTAAATTCATGGTAAGTCGCTCTATACTTGTAAGAACTCACGGGACGGTGATCGGAAGCCGTGAGTTCGAGTTATTCACTTGTAGCGGACTGTTTTATGGACTGTTTTGTGTTGTTGTTGGGCTGCGTGTTTTACTACTATTTTGTGGAGTTTTGGAGGAGGAAGTGGGTTTATAAGCACCATATAAATGTAGGGTGGTTGGCTGGTCGTTCGTCATAACATTTTCGGGTCGTTTGACACTACTACGGTGGTCATTTTGTGTACGAAGAGATTGGGGTGTGTTGGGCTATTTTGTAGTATTTGATGGTGTATATAGGGCTGGAAAATGATGTATATATGTTGTTATTATTATGTTCTTGTATTGTTGGTGTTATCTTGAATTTGGGGGAAGTAAGGATTATAGGGGAGATGCTGGCCGTTTTAATACAAAATAGGTTTGTCGTTCGTTGTGCGATAGTTGTACCTTTCGTAACTTAACGATAGTATTATTATCATTCTTGTAGATTAAGGTGCGAAGAGGTGAGTTCAACTTGGTGATTGGAAAGATTGTGATAAGGTATGTTAAGGCTAAGCCTTCCTTCATTTTTGCATGATCTCGTAGCTACATGTGTTAGTAATGAGACAAAAAGAGAAGTTCATATTCATGAATTTATTCACACTATTCTAGTCTCATAAATTACAATATTATTCCTTATCGAGACTCTATATTCAATTTTAGTATTGTCTTCTTCCAGTCAAGAGAGCAGCAAGCCTATATATACAGTATTACAGTATTTTCATTACCATCGAGCTATAATCGATGGGCAGGCCCCTATTGGGCAACCTCTGATCAGATGGAAAGTTATATACCGAGCCTACTGTGGCCGAGCACCTATGAGCGAGCCCAGCATGGTCGAGATACATAGCCTAGTATGGCCGAGCGCCTATGAGCGAGCCTACTATGGCAGAGCAGTTATATATACCGAGCCTTATAAGGCCGTACAATTATTTTACTTACTATATTGAAGGAGTTGAGTCAGTATCAGCAGGTAAGTATATCTCCAGATCATCTTTGACTCCCAGTTACTTCCAGTTATTATATTATTAGTTCAGTTTCGATTTTCAGTTATGTTATTGCCTTACATACTCGGTACATTATTTCGTACTGACGTCCCTTTTTCGGGGACGCTGCATTTCATGCATGCAGGTTCAGATAGACAGACGAGTAGATCTCCTCAGTAGGTGTTTCCCGAGTTCAGCCTGATCGGTAAGCTCCACGTCTTTCGGAGTTGCCAGGTCTAGAGTTTTGTGTACATCTTATGTATATTTGTATATATATTATGGGTAGGTCGGGGCCCTGTTCCGATCATAGTACATCTATCAATAGAGGCTTGTAGACATATCATGTTGGTTAGTGCAGTATGTTGGGTTTGTAGGCCTGGTATGTATAATTTGGTGGTTTGTCAGCTGTAGTAGCTATGACGGCCTTTTCATCCTAGCTTTATATTGATGTTTAGTTAGCGCTAGTTTCCATTCAGTTTTATATTTTGCTTCGCAAATTGTCTTGCAAGGTGGCCCCATGGCCAAAGTATGACATTATGTGTTCAGAGTCCCTTAGTCACAATTTGGTACGCCAGGTTAGGTGAGGCACCGGGTGCTTGTCTCGCTCCTAGGTTCGGGGCGTGACACAACCCAGGTGGATCAGTCTGATCATTTCAGATGTTCCCCGATGAGACGTGAGCCCTGGTGATTACATAAAAGGTTAAGTTATCAATAATAGATTATAGATCAATATTGAGGTGAATCAACAATGGATGGACAAAAGTTAGAAAGTATGAGATGAGAATAGGCCATCACTCTTAAAATAAACAGGGATGAAGAAGCATTAAAGGTCTTAGATTTATACATATAGGATAAGCAATGAAAGTAACCTGGAGTTTGGTAGCAGACCTCAGTAACGATAAATCGAAGTAAGAGTTATGGTATAGTATGACCTACCTAGATGTAGTAAAGTCATACGAATGGATAACCGGGTCTATGAAATAAGATATAGCAATATTCGTAAGTTCAACAAAGTACCGAGCGAAGAACTTCAGTATACTTATAGATGCCCCTCGGGACATCTTATCAAACTCTGTATAGGTTCACAAAGTGAGGTCCTAGAGATTGGCTAAAAGCTGGGGGAACAAGTAGAGCAGAGTCACATAACCGCATTTACAATGTCAGAGTCGTATTGGCTGCATGATAGAAGATAGCAACAGTTCAAGATTGGAAGGATTCCGACCACAAGTCGTGGTGTGAGAAAGAGGCCTAAAGGGGGGAATGCCCTGGCCTTTGGAATTATTCACAGACCAGTTGCCTAGATGGAAAGGAGAGTACTAAAGTATTCGGAAGACATAAGTTATAAAAATGATAAGTGCATCAGTCAACATTCGAGGACGAATGTTCCAAATGGGGAAAAGTGTTACACCCCATGTTTTCGTACGTGGAAATACGCCATAAGTAAATTGATATAAGCTCGGAAATGAGATGTTACATCTCGCATTTTCATATGTTAAAGTTTCGTCGTAAGTTAATCGACATAAGCTCAGGAATGAGATTAATTTGAGATTATTAGTGTCATGCTATTTCAAGCAAGTGATAAGTAAATATGTGAAGGAGAAAGGGTAGGTGAATGGAAGAAAATGAGCTTCGACGAAGTTTGACATTTTGAGATAAAATATGGACCAAGCTATAATATCCCGTATTTATGGACTAGTGCCATACAAGGTACCACATGACCATGATAGTAAGGTATATAAAGTGTGTTAAAAGTGAGTAGTATCTTAAATAATTTGAGATAATTCTTAATTATGTGGATAATTGATTAATGGTGGGGATAATTGTGGTATGAAGTAGGATTAAGTGGATAAGGATTTTTTTGGGGGCTGCCACATGGCATTAAGCCAAGCCAAAGTGGCACCAATTCATGATGAGTCAAAAGACATAAGTTGCCTTGATTGCACGTAAGAGTCCTTTGGATAACTACCTTGGTTGGTTTCTTATTTGGGAATGTAATTTAGAGACTAGGACCAGCAACGTTGCTTGTATGTTTTCTTATTTGATAATAGGACCAGCCTGTATGTAATTTAGAGTCCTTTGGTTTCTTATTTATAACATTGCTTGCAAAGATGAACAACGTTGGATACTCTGACGAATGGAATTCTCTTTCTCAAGGGGAATTCTTATGAACCCTTATAACGCTACAGTAGCGAAAAATACGATTCTAAGAGAGCACGGTTCAATCTTTCTCAAGAATATCATACGGATTTTTCCCTACTTCGATCTGCCGTTACGTGTTTTGTCGCAAATGATGTGTATTAGAGGGATTGTCAAGAGAATCAGCTCAGGTATGTTAAGGCTATCCTTTCTTTCTTTTGGCATGATCAATACGATACAAACGAAATGAGCAAATTCGCGACTTTCATAAATGACTCTATTCATAGAAGTACTAGAAGTGCCTCTGTTCTTGAATCCCCATGTGTCCTATTATTTTATCATTTGTTCATGGGTCTCAGAAAATACGTAAATTGATAAAGTTTATTTCATGATATTAATCAAAGGCATATTGATCTTATGACATTCTAAGCAATATTATTAACACATTTCATATGCATTTCATTCATTTATACATCTACATTGGTCCATGACTAGATGGCGTTATATACGCGAATATTATATGTATATGGGATATGGGAAAAGGTTACGGCGTTATATACGCACCACCACCTGATCAGCCGGTATACATTGATAATTTGCCCACAGTGGCCGAGATGATATGATGGGATGCCCTCAGAGGCTTGCTGATGTTATGTACGTATATACCTATGCATGGTATGACATTTATACGCATATGCATGGCATTGTAAATATTATTGATTCACAGAGTTATTCAGACTTACATGTTGAGTCTTTTACTCCATGTTTTTCATGTCTATTATTTACTGATTTTCATTCCTTACATAATCGGTACATTATTTGTACTGACATCCCTTTTGCTTGGGGACGCTGCGTTTCATGCCCGCAGGTCTCGATAGATAGCTCGAGAGTCCTCCAAGTAGGCTATCAGCTCAGCAAAAGATGTTGGTGCGCTTTATTTTCTCCGGAGTTTCCTATTTGGTTAGTATGCATTGGACACGTATTGATTAGTATGTTGGGGCCCTATCCCAGCCTTATGACGTTTATGTCTTCTTAGAGGCTTGTAGACATATATCATGTATATGAAAGATTGTATGGCCTTGTCGGCCTATGTTTTGAGAGTACAAATGATGATGTATGCCTTATAGGCCCGTATGTCACGTGCATAAATTTCTACATCATGTTGGGTCGTCATATGAAATATACGTTACGTTGGTACTCGGTTGAGTAAGGTACCGGGTGCCCGTCGTGGCCCATCGGTTTGGTTCGTGACAAGTACCACTTAGCCCAATTTGGTCCTGGAATACGCATCACCTCAAAATCAATACCAAATTGGCTTTATGGCCCAAGGTCAGTTATCAACCGCTAAAGTCTCTGTTAACCTCATCTCACAATACTCAGTGCAACATTGTTACACGTATGAAGCATCAACTGAGGTAAGATACTTTCATCGACTTGATGCATAATTTTAAAGGTCTATTGCAGAGTCAAAAAAGTATTTGTTCCAATTTGAGGGAAGAGTGCGATAGTTTTGATTTTAAATTGGCAATATTTTAGTCGTTCAAACTTTTTTTTGTCTTTCTTTGAATTGTAATTTATATCTTGACAATTTTTATGCATAATTTTATGAGTTCTATTTTTTTGTTATTGTATGACACTGAAAAATTTAGATTATAAACTATAGTTATTTATTATTATTATTATTATTTTCAAGGCTGGAGGATTGACAGGGTGTAATATTTTACTCATAGCCATCAAAATTCAAAACACAAAAAAAGAAAGAAAGATTGAGGAAAAAGAAAATGTCACGACCCAAAATCCAACCAGTCATGAAGATACCTAACCCGGCCCACTAGGTAAGCCAAATAACATTCAACAAAACTCAAATGAGAATAATAAGAATCAATGAGTACAATAACTGAACTTCTATACAAAAATCCCAAGGAATGGTAGAACATATCATGAGCTTCTAAGACTTTGAATTTACAAAGCTGGTACGAAATAAGTGCATCATATGTTCGACATATACATAAACAGATTTTGCAAATCTAAAGCTACCAAGGACAAGCGGAAGATATATCCGAAAAGCAGGTACATATTCAATACCAACTCCTGCCATACACAAGAACATCAGTTCCAAGATCTGCACGCAAGGTACATAAGTGTAGTATGAATACAACCGACTCCATGTACTCAATAAGTAACAAACCTAACCTCAGGTTGAAAGCAGTGACGAGCTCGGACGATAGTCAGAGTCTAACATCAATAATCGATAATAAAATAATATATAATAATGCAAAAAATAGTAAACAAATCAGGAAGAAAAACTATTATGCTCAGTTCGATCACAGTTACGGGAAAATAGACATGTTTTTCAACTAAACATGAGTTTATCACCGAAATCAACTAAACAAGAGTTTATCAAAAGAACTGTATTTTTCATTTTACAACACCAGATAAGGATTTTCGTTTATGAATTAGCATGAGAAAAGTACATCTCTATACCTACATGTTAATATGTATGTCAAGTCATCAATTATCATATACCGTCTAGCATGAGGAATATACATCTCTATGCCTATATGTCTAATATACACGTCAAATCCTCAAATGCCATATTACCGTCTACAATGAGAAAATGCATCTATATGCCTACATGTCAAATATTCATGTCAACTCAATATCATCACAGTGAAGCCATCAAGAATAACCACACTTAGCACGTTCACGGTGCCTGGCACAAGGCCCCTCACCATCACACACAACAACACTTAGCACTGTACGAGTGTCTAGCATAAATGCCCCTCATCAAAGCATGTATATATAACACTGTGCTTGCGGCCACTGCGAATGTGTCTGACTCCGGATGGGCGGATCCTACCCAAGTGCTAATCATAATCACATAGCCCAATCGTGGGGCGTGGTGGACGCGTAGCCTCAAAACCAGTAACACTTAGCCCAATGCGGGGCCTGGAGTCACGTCATCTTAATAACAATATAACTGTTGTGGAGTGAAACCTGATCCAACATAACTCACAACAAGGCTTTACGACCCACACCAGTCATCAATCCGCTCAAGTCTCCATATGTCAACATATCACATAAACATAATCCAATCATATAACACAGAATACCACAATGTGCTTCAAATACAACTCAAACTCGTGTCACATACAAAGACACCAATAACATATGAGATAGCATATAAAGAATTCATAGAGGTAGAGATATAACGTGCGAATATAACTATCATGACTGAACCAGTATGACTACGGCTAAAACTAAAAGCTCAACAAGGAAAAATAGCCCTATAGGGTCTCAACAATAAATCAGATATCCTAGACATGATTTCTATCATGAATAACCACTCACGTAGTCATACCAGTGGGGAAAACATGATATCAAGAAGCATGATAGCAACAGAATGTACATAATAGCCTACGAACTACTCGGATCATGAATACCTCAGTACATGCACACATGCCCATCACCTAGCACGTGCGTCACCCCCAACCCATCTCAAACATCATAGTTCTTAGGGATAATTACCCTCAAATCCAAGTTTAGATATGTTACTTTCCTCGAACAAGCCAAATCAAACACCGAGCAAGCCAAATAACACTCTAGAAATTCCATCCCACGCGAATCAGCCTCGAACGACTTGAAACTAGCCAAAAGCAGCTCAAAAATATCAAATAATGCCTTAGGAAACACCTCAAGCGATAAAGTTCGAATCTTTAATGGAAACTCAAAATCAATCAAAATGTCAACCAGGCCCGCACCTTGGAACCCGAAAAAACTCACAAATTCCGACAACCCATTCGAATATGAGTCCAACCATACTTAGTTTACTCAAATACGACTCCGAATCGATGTTCAAAACTCCATAATTTATTTTAGGAAAATTTAGACAAATATCTCCAACTCTTCTTTTAAAATCATCAATCAAATGCCAAAATAGAAGATGGAATCATTGAATATAATCAAAACTGAGTAAAAACTACTTACCCCAATCCATGTGGTGAAATTTCCCTCCAAAATCACAAAAATCGAGCTCAGAATCTCCAAATGTGATATGAACAAACCCTCGAATTAAATACAATGTGCCCAGGCATTTCCGCATTTCCAGTCAGTAAGTCACATCTACGACAATCGATTTTACGGAATTCACTGAAGCCCCGACCTCCCGCACGTGCGGACACATTTTCACTTATGCGACATCACAGGTGCGAGCAACTATCCGCTCATGCGCTCCTTCTCGCTCCTGCAACCAGAGCCATCACTTTTGCGCTACCGTAGATGTGCCCACAAGCCCGCATATACGGAGATCCCAAAAGGGTATCGCTGGGAAGCCTATATGAAGTTCTAATTTTGGGGTTTTAGCCTATTCTCTCATATTTTGAACCCTAGACTTGGAGATGGGAAATTTTTGAAGAGTATTTTCACACAAAACAAGAGGATAAGTGATTTCTACTTGATTTGTATATTATATCTTGTTTCTCCATGGATTACTAAACATAGATTATGGTATTAGAAAGAGAAATTTGACCATGATTTTGGAGAGTGAAAAGTGAAGATTAGAACCCCAATTCAAAGTTGGATTTGGATGAAAGTTGTATATTTGGACTTGTATTTGAATGGGTAATCGAGATTTGTGATTTTTGTCGGGTTTCGGGAAGCGGGCTCGGGTTGACCTTTTGGTTGACTTTGTACAATTTGATAAAACTTGGAGCTTTATTATTTGGAATCCATTCCTATAACCTAGTTTGATGTTCTTAATTTATGTTTGGCTAGATATGAACCATTCAGAGGCCGATTCGCGAGGCAAGGGCTTTTTGGAGTATTGATTCATGTGCATTTGAAGAAGTAACTTGCTTATAATTGGTTTGAGGATAATATTCTCGTTGTCTATGATATTTGAGATATGTTGGGGGTGACGTACATGCAAGGTGACAAGCTTATATGCATACACTGTGGTATCTCATGATCCGGGTAGATTTTAGGCTATTATGTGCCTTGTTTTGCTAAAATGCCTCTTTGTTATCATGTTTCATTTTCTTGTATGACTACATGTGTTATTATTCATGCTAGGAATCATGTCTAGGCTATGTGCTTACCTGTTTGAGACATGATAGGGCTATTTTTGCTATGTTAAGCTGTTTGCCTTAATTGTAATCAAATCCTTAGTCATGATATTATTTCGCATATTATATCCCTATCCCTGTACACTCTTTATGTGTTATCTCACATGTTGTTGGTGTCCTTATATGTGTGACATGGGTTAAGATAAATAATGTGAGATGTAAATATTTGAGACTTGAGTGATTGATGGATGATCTTGGGTCATAGAGCCCATTTGGTATTGATAGTGAGATGTCGCATGTGCAAGGCCCCATATTGGGCTGAGTGGTATTGATTTTGAGGTGACCTATACGCCATGCCCCATATTGGGTTAAGTGATACTGATTGTTGACTTAGATCCAATCAGTGCTTGGACTAGGACCCGTCATTCTGGAGTTAGGTATTAACATATGGGTCTGGCACACATGTCATATATGTGCTTGGTGATAGACTTATGTCACACACTCGTACAGGGCTGAGTTTGGCTGTGTGATGATTGAAGGGTATTTGTATCGGGCACTATACATGTGCTAAGATTTGGGGGCACTATACATGTGCTAAGATTTGGTATACTTGATGATTTAACTGTGATATTGTTGATTCTAGCATGTGTACTTGTTGTGTATGTATAGGGTTGTGTTCCTTCCTCATGCTAATTGGTACTTGATGTCTCTATTTGTTGTGTAGAACTTGGAATCACAGTTAAATTGATAAAATCATGTTTAGGTGATTTCTATGGAAGAATTTATACTTTAACTATTATTCTTGAAAAGCATTCTCACATATCTTATTGTGACAAGGTTGAATTTGATATTTCCTGAGCTACTTTTCCTTTTGCCGTTATTATATCTTTATCTTTGTTGTTGGCTATTGGAAATGAATATTGGACCTTGCCAAGCTCTTCACTGCTTTCAGTCCGAGGTAAGGGTTGTTACTTGTTAAGTACATGGGGTCGGTTGTACTCTATTATATTCTACACTTTATGTGCGGATCCAGGTGCTGCTGAGAGAGGTAATTGCTAGAGAGTGGCATTGATACCAATTTTAGATATTTCGAGGTAGCTATTGTTCCGGCCTTGAAGTCCCTCTTTCTCTTAGTTCATGTTATTATTGTTCTATTTTTAAGACAGTACTGTATTTTGGTTTTAGACTCTGTATTTTAATTCCTTAGAGCTCATGTACTCGTTGACACCAGATCATGGGATGGTTTTCATTTGTATTGTTCCTATGGACTTTAGTTATATATGTTATTTTATTGTTGAGACTATTTAATACTGTTATTTAAGTTTATTTATGCTTATTGATTGTTGGCTTGCCTAGCAAGCGGTGTTAGGTGTCGTCACGACTCCGATGAGATTTTTGGGTCATGACAATTTGATTTTCAAGTACATGCTTAAAATTATGGAGGTTTTCTAAGGGCAATGCTTTATTTATAGAATCATACCAGAAAAGAGGAAGCCAGTGAGCGGATCATCAGATTGTGATAACCCGATAGGTCATCTTATGTTTTAAAACCTAATTCTATGATTTGAAGCCTTAAAATCTCACTTTTACCCTCCTCGAGTTGCATCCGCAATCCTAGCGTGTTTCCAGAAAGCTTTTATGTTAAAAACTGTGAAAAATATGAAATTTTGCTTTGAAAACCATTTGAGTTGACTTTGGTCAACGTTTTGAGTAAACGAACCCGGATCTATTTTTTGACGGTCCCGGCAGGTCCATATCATAATTTGGGACATGGGCGTATGCCCGGAATTGAATTTCGAGATCCCTTGCTCGAGATATGAAATTTTGATGAAAAATTAAAAGTTTGAAAGTTTAATGATTTTAAGAATTTACTGATGTTTTGTTTTGTTGATACCGGGCCCGTATTTTGGTTCTGAAGCCCAATACAGGTCCACTATAATATTTATGACTTGTCTATCGAATTTGGTGAGAAACGGAGTTGATTTGACGTGATTCAGACGTTTGGTTGTGAAAATAGAGGTTTTAAAGTTTTCTTGAAAATTTCATTTGATTTGGTGTCTGATTCGTTGTTCTAGGCATTATTTTGGTATTTTGATGGTGTGAGCAAGTTCGTATGATGTTCTAGGACTTGTGTGCATGTTTGGTTTGGAGCCCCGAGGGCTCGGGTGAGTTTCGGATATGCTACGGGTGGATTTGGACTTAGAAAAATCCGATGTTTTGCATCAGCTGATATCTGGTGTGTTCTTCTTCGCGTTCGCAAAGGTACTCTCGTGAATGCGAAGAGTGAACTGGACTGGGGAAGATTTTCTTCATCGCGAACGCGGTAGATAGGTCGCGAACGCGAAGTAATAGGGGCCTTACCCTTTGCGAACATGACCAGCTTCTCGCGAAGCTTGAGGGACCTGGGGGAGGGGGCAATCATTCTTCTATGCGAACGCGATCACTGGCTCGTGAACGCGGAGGCCAGGGGGGACAGCCTTCGCGAACGCGAAAGCCTTTTGGGCTGCTGCACATCGTGAACGCGAAGAAGGCCTGATGCCCAAACCTTAAAACAGTCCCAATTACGGGATTTTTCCATTCTTTCAAAAATTTCAAAACTAGAAGACCTAGAGGCGATTTTGATAAAAGATTTTCTTCCCCAATTTGTTGATGAATGATCGTTCTTATCATGTTTATGGATCTTCTGGTGATAATTCAGTATTGATTTCGAAGTTGAGGTTGGTATTATGGAACCAAATATTGAAGTAAGTCTTGTACTTATTATTCTATCTCCCCGTTGTTATTTGTTCATTGCATTATGGTAAGGGAGAGTGTTAATGCACGAAGGGTGATGCCATGCCATATTGTGAGTGTTAATGCATGAAGAGTGATGCCGTTCCATGTTGTGAGTGTAATGCACGAAGGGTAATGTCGTGCCATCTTATGAGTGTTAATGCACGAAGGGTGATGCCGTGCCATCTTATGAGTGTTAATGCACGAAGGGTAATGCAGTGCCACGTTATTAACGTTAATGAACGAATGGTGATGTCGTGCCGTATCTATTGATTTATATTATGAGGCTGAGAGTAAAAGCACGAAGGATGATGCCGTGCAATTTTCTTCATTGTGTTTAGTTGTTTTCACTAGTTAAAAGCATGTTGACTATTCTGGTTACCATTTTCGCTGTATCTCCTATATCCTGTGCCCCTTTAGCATGTTCCCCCTCCCAATAGTACATGTTTAGTTGTTACTGTTGTTTTCTTGTACATATACTGTTATCTGTATAGGTTTATTATGGGGGTGTCTTGTTATAGCCTCGTCAATACTTCGTCGAGGTTAGGTTCGACACTTACCAGTACATGGGGGTAAGTTGTACTGATACTGCACTCTGCACTTCTTGTGCAAATATTGGTACCGGTCCTAGCTGATCGTGAGTCTGAGCAGCTTGGATTGCTGTCAGGAGACCCAAGGTAGATCTGCTGGCGTCCGCAGACCCTGGAGTCTCTTCCTAGTTTTTATCATTTACTAGTTCCTTACTCCAAAATAGTGTATTTTTCCTTTTCAGACTCTGTTTGTAGTAAATCATAGTAGCTCGTGAGTTGTGACTCCAGATCCGGGTGGTAGTAATTAATGAAGTTTTCATATTATTCCGCACTCGCCGTATATCATTTTAGCTTATTTGTTATTATTTACTGAATTGAATAATAATTGGCTTAATAACTCTCTAACATCGGCTTGCCTAGCAATTGGAATGTTAGGCGCCATCACGGTCCCGACGGTGGAAATTTCGGGTCGTGACACAGATAGTTTGAGAGAATGGTGGACGGAGAAAGTGAGGTTTGAGCAGAGTGCCCCTCCTTCCATTGCTGAATTCTTGCCTAAATTGGTAGAACACAACATCTTGAATGTTACTTCTTCGCATATTTTATCATTTAGAAGATTTGCGAGATAATAATTTTAGCACACTATTGAAAGCAGTCTTGAAGAAGCCAGTCGAGAAGTAGCCAGAGCCTCCAGTGGCAGCTCCTACGAGGGGTAGAGGTCGAGGACGAGACCATGCCAGAGGCCGAGGCAATGGCAAGGCCTAGCCTAGAGCCCGAGCAGCAGCACCAGGAGTGGAGCCTCAGGTAGAGTTTGATAAGGAGGTTCCAGCCCAGGCTGTGCATGTCGGAGGAGCTCAGGTCCGGAGGGGTTCATTTCAACCCTAGTGCTTCAGGACGCTTTGGTCCGTTTGTTGGGCCTTATGGAGAGTGTGGCCCAGACTGGTGCATTTCCCATTGCACTAGCCGTCTCTCAGGCTGGAGGAGGAGCCCATACTCCTGCTACTCATACTCCGGAGCAGATGGCTCCCCAGTATCAGACTCCAGCCGCTCATCCAGTCGGAGTAGTTCAGCCGGTTGTTGCGGCATAGACAGGTCATGGGTCAGTTATGTCTTCTGAGGCTTTATGGAGATTGGACAGGTTTACAAAGCTCTTTCTAGTTCACTTTAGTGGTGCACCTTCAGAGGATCCCCATGAGTATCTTGACAGCTATCATGAGGTGCTACAGAACATGGGTATAGTGGAGACCAATGGGGTCAATTTTGCTGCATTTCAGATGACTGGTTCTGCCAAGAAATGGTGGAGAGATTATTTGTTGACCAGACCAGCGGGGTCGCCTGCTCTTACTTGGGACTAGTTGTCTCAGCTCTTCCTATAGAAGTTTCTCCGTATCATGCTAAGAGAGGAGCACCGTCGTCAGTTCGAGCGTCTCCAGCAGGGCAATATGACTATTACTCAGTATGAGACCCATTTTGTGGATTTGGCCCGTTATGCTCTTCTTCTGCTTCCTACCGAAAGATAGAGGATGAGGAGGTTTATTGACGGACTTGCTCATCCTATCAGATTGCAGATGGCTAAGGAGACTGGGAGTGAGATTTCTTTTCAGGCGGCGGCCAATGTCGCTAGGCGAGTCGAGATGGTTCTTGCTCAGGGAGGTCAGGGGTATGACAAGAGACCACGTCATTCCGGGGGGTTCAGCGGTGCCTCATCTAAAGGCATGGGTACTTTTGGTAGAGGCCATCTTCCCAGGACGTTTCATTCAGCACTCCAGGCATCCCACGGTACCTCAGGTGGTCGTGGCCCTTACATGCCTTATTCCGATCAGCTAGCCTACAATGCACCACCAGCTCCTATTAGTGCACCTCTGCTTCAAAGTTTTCAGGGTGGTTACTCAAGTCGATAGGGTCAGTTTCATGGTCAGAAGTCACAGCAGTCGAGGTCCTGTTATACTTGTGGTGATCCGAGGCACATTGCTAGATTTTGCCCTTGGGCATCGGGCAGCTCACAACATCAGGGTTCTCGTGCCATAGTTCCAGCACCAGTTGCTGTACCGCTTGCTCAGCCAGCCAGAGGCAAGGGTCAGGCAGCCAGAGGTAGAGGCCAGACTGTTAGAGGTGGAGGTCAGGCCATTAGAGGTGGAGGCCAGCCAGCTAGGGCCCGTCCTAGAGATATAGTTTAGAGTGGTGGGGCCCAGCCCCGATGTTATGCTTTTTCAGCCAGGCCTGAGGCTGAGTCATATGACGTTGTTATCATAGGTACTGTCTCAGTTTGCAGTAGAGATGCTTCAGTTCTATTTGATCCGGGTTCTACTTATTCCTACGTGTCATCCTATTTTGCTTCATATTTGGTTGTGCTCCACACCTGTGGGAGATGCTTTTGTTGTAGATCATGTTTATCATTCCTGTGTGGTCACCATTGGGAGTCTTGAGACTAGTGTAGATCTTCTACTTCTCGATATGGTCGATTTTGATTTTATCTTAGGTATGGATTGGCTGTCACCTTATCACGTTATATTGGATTATCATGCCAAGACGCGGACCTTAGCCTTGCCGGGGTTGGCTCGATTAGAGTGGAGAGGGAATCATGGCCATTCTACCAGCAAGGTTATCTCTTACATAAAGGCTCGGCATATGGTCGAGAAGGGGTGTCTAGCTTATTTGGCTTATGTCCGTGATTCTAGTGCGGAGGTTCCTTCCATGGATTCAGTACATGTGGTTTGTGAGTTTCCAGAGGTGTTTCCTGCAGACCTGTAGGGGATGCCACCCGACAGGAATATTGATTTCTGTATTGATTTGGCTCCGGGCACTCAGCCCATCTCTATTCCGCCATACCATATGGCCCCACCAGAGTTGAAAGAATTGAAGGAACAGTTGCAAGATTTGCTTGATAAGGGCTTTATTAGACCTAGTGTCTCGCCCTGGGTGCACCTGTGTTGTTCGTGAAGAAGAAGGATGGATCGATGAGGATGTGCATAGATTAGCGGCAGTTGAACAAAGTCACCATTAAGAACAAGAATCCATTGCCGAGGATTGATGATTTATTTGATCAGCTTCAGGGTGCCAAGGTGTTTTTGAAGATTGATTTGAGATCCGGCTACCATCAGTTGATTGATTTGAGATCCGGCTACCATCAGTCGAAGACAGCTTTTCGGACTCGTTACAGGCATTTTGAGTTTCTTATGATATCCTTTGTGTTGACAAATGCCCCAGTATCATTCATGGATTTGATGAACCGTGTGTTCAAGACTTATTTGGACTCCTTTGTGATAGTGTTTATTGGTGATATCTTGATCTACTCCCGTAGTCGAGAGGAGCATAAGCAACATCTCAGGATTGTACTTCAGACTCTGAGAGCCAGCCAGTTGTATGCTAAATTTTCAAAGTGCGAGTTTTGGCTGGATTTAGTCACTTTCTTGGCGCACGTTGTATCAGTAGAGGGCATTCAGGTAGATCCTTAGAAGATTGAGGCAGTTCAGAACTGGCCTAGACCCACTTCAGCTACGGAGATCAGGAGTTTCTTGGGTTTGGCAGGCTATTACCATCGATTTGTGGAGGGGTTTTCATCTGTAGCAGCCCCATTGACCAGGTTGACCCAGAAGGGTGCCCCGTTCAGATGGTCGGATGAGTGTGATGCATCCCGTGTAGGGCTTGGTGCGGTATTGATGCAGGAGGGAAGGGTGATCGCATATGCGTCGCGGCAGTTGAAGGTTCATGAGAAGAATTACCGTGTCCATGACTTAGAGTTAGCAGCCATTGTTCATGTGCTGAAGATTTGGAGGCACTATATTTACGGTGTGTCGTGTGAGGTTTTCACTGATCATCGGAGCCTTCAGTATTTGTTCAAGCAAATAGATCTCAATATGAGGCAGAGGAGGTGGTTGGAGCTATAGAAAGACTATGATATCACTATTTTGTACCACCCAGGGAAGGCCAATGTGGTGGCTGATGCATTGAGTAGAAAGGCAACGAGTATGGGCAGCCTTGCGTTCATTCCAGTCGGTGAGAGGCCGCTTGCCTCAGATGTTCGGACTTTAGCCAACTAGTTTGTGAGGTTGGATATTTTAGAGCCCAGCCGTGTTCTATCTTGTACAGTCGCTCGGTCTTCTTTGTTTGAGCGTATCAGAGATCGGCAGTATGACGACCCTCATTTGTTAGTCCTTAGGGACACAATGCGGCACGGTGGTGCCAAGTAGGTTACTGTCGGAGATGATGGAGTTTTGAGGATGCAGGGTCATGTTTGTGTGCTTAATGTGGATGGACTTTGTGAGTTGATTCTTGAGGAGGCTCACAGTTCCCTGTATTCTATTCATCCGGGTGGAGCCAAGATGTATCAGGACTTGCGGCAGCATTATTGGTGGAGGAGGATGAAGAAGGACATAGTTGCTTATGTAGCTCGGTGTCTAAATTGTCAGCAAGTAAAGTATGAGCATCAGAGACCTGGTGGTTTGCTTCAGCAGATAGAGATTCCTGAGTGGAAGTGGGAGCGTATCACTATGGATTTTGTTGTTGGACTCCAACAGACTCAGAGGAAGTTCGACGCATTTTGGGTTATTATGAACAGGCTGACTAAGTCAGCGTATTTCATTCCTGTGGCAGTTACTTATTCTTCGGAGCGGCTGGCAGTGATTTACATTCGCGAGATCGTTCGTCTTCACGGTGTGCCCACGTCTATCTTTTCTCATCGAGGTACGCAGTTCACTTTACACTTCTGGAGGGCAATACAATGTGAGTTGGGCACGCGGGTTGAGTTGTGCACAATGTTTCATCCTCGGACGGACGGGCAGTCCGAGCGCACTATTCAAATCTTGGAGGATATGCTCTGTGCATGTGTTATATACTTCGGAGAATCGTGGGATCAGTTCCTTCCCCTTGCAGAGTTTGCCTACAACAACTACTACCAGTCGAGCATTCAGATGGCTCCCTATGAGGCATTATACGTAGGCGGTGTCGGTCGCCAGTTGGGTGGTTCGAGCCGGGGGAGGCTCGGTTGTTGGGTATAGATCTAGTACAGGATGCCTTGGATAAGGTCAAAATTATACAGGATCGACTTCGCACAGCTCAGTCTAGGCAGAAGTGTTATGCCGACCGTAGAGTTCATGATGTTGCATTCATGGTCGGAGAGAGACTTTTGCTTCGGGTATCACCCATGAAGGGTGTAATGAGATTCGGAATGAAGGGCAAATTGAGAGGTATATCGGACCTTTTGAGATTCTGGAGAGAGTGGGCGAGGTGGCTTACAGACTCTTATTTCCACCTAGTTTAGCAACTGTTCATCCATGTATTCCATGTGTCCATGCTCCGAAAGTATCACGGCGATCCGTCCCATGTGCTAGATTTCAGCACTGTCATTTGACTTACGAGGAGGAGCCGATGGCTATTCTAGCCCGACAGGTTCGACAGCTGAGGTCTAAGAGTTATCCTTCAGTTCGAGTGTAGTGGAGAGGTCAGCCCGTTGAGGAGGCTACTTGGGAGTCCGACTCAGATATGCGGAGTAGATATCCACATCTTTTCACCAGTCCAGGTACTTTTCTATGTCCGTTCGAGGACGAACAATTGTCTTAGAGGTGGAGAATGTGATGACCCGATAAATCATCTTATGTTTTAAAACCTAATTTTATGATCTAGAGCCTTAAAAATCTCACTCCGGGCTTGTTTCTGGAAAGCTTTTATGTTAAAAACTGTGAAAAATATAAAATTTTGCTTTGAAAACTATTTAAGTTGCCTTTGGTCAACAATTTGAGTAAACGGATCCGGATCTGTGTTTTAACGGTTTCGGTAGGTCCGTATCGTAATTTCGGACCTGGGTGTATGCCCGGAATCGAATTCCAAGGTTCCTAGCTCGAGATATGGAATTTTGATGAAAAATTAAAAGTTTGAAAGTTTATTTATTATAAGAATTTACTGATGTTTGGTTTTGTTGATACCGGGTCCGTATTTTGGTTCCGGAGCCCGGTACAGGTCCTCTATTATATTTATGACTTGTCTGTCGAATTTGGTGAGAAATAGAGTTGATTTGACGTGATTCGAACGTTCGGTTGTGAAAATAGAGGGCTTAAAGTTTTCTTAAAAATTTCATTTGATTTGGTGTCTGATCCGTAGTTCAAGGCCATATTTTAGTGTTTTGATCGCGCGTGCGAGTTCGTATGATGTTCTAGGACTTGTGTGCATGTGTGGTTTAGAGCCCCGAGGGCTCGGGTGAGTTTCGGATAGGCTACGAGGTGATTTGGAATTAGAAAAATCTGATGTTTTGCCTCAGATGATATCTGGTGTGTTCTGCGAAGGTACTCTCGCGAACGCGAAGAGTGAACTGGACTGGGGAAGATTTTCTTCATCGCGAATGCGATAGATGGGTCATGAATGCGAAGCAATGGGTTCCTTACCCTTCGCGAACGCGACCAGCTTCTCGCGAACGTGAAGTTTGAGGGACTTGGGGGAGGGGGCACTCGTTCTCCTTCGCGAACGCGAGCACTGGCTCGCGAACGCGGAGGCCAGGGGGGATGATCTTCGCGAACGTGAAGAGGAACTCACGAATGCAAAAGCCTTTTGGGCTGCTGCACATCGCGAACGCGGCATGCCATTCGCGAACACAAAGAAGGCCTGACGCCCAGACCTTAAAGCAGTCCCAATTACGGGATTTTGCCATTCTTTCAAAAATTTCAAAACTAGAAGACCTAGAGGCGATTTTCCTAAAAGCTTTTCTTACCCAATTTGTTTGTGAGTGATTCTAACCTACTTTATTTCAATTACCCATTACATTTCATGAGTTTTCAACCTAAAATCTAGGATTTTCATGGTGAAAATTGGGGGTTTGGGTAGAATTTGGGATATTTGCATAATTGGAATTTAGACCTCAAATTGAGGTCGGATTTCGAAATAAATTATATAATCGGGCTCGGGGGTGAACGGGTAAATGAATTTTGGTCCGAACCTCGGGTTTTGACCAAGCGGGCCCGAGGTCGATTTTTGACTTTTTGGGGAAAAGTTTGGGGAATCTAAATTTATGCATTGTAATTGATTTCTTTAGCAATATTTGATATTATTGAGTCATTTGTAGATAGATACGAGCGGTTTGAAGGTGGATTCTAGAGGAAAAGTGATAATTGAGCATTGAGTGGCCTTTGGAGCGAGGTAAGTGTTGTGTCTAACCCTGACTTGAGGAAAAATGACTTGTTTGTATATTTGCTACATGTTAAGATGTTGGGGAATAACGTATATGTGAGGTGACGAGTACTTATGCATTATAGTCGGGTCAAAGCATGCGGGTGGGGGCTTGGTTTTTGCAATTATAGCTTCCTTTGTTCATGTTATCCATGTTTAGACTAGTATTGTTAAATTGATCGTTCTTATCATGTTTATGGATCTTCTGGTGATAATTCAGTATTGATTTCGAAGTTGAGGTTGGTATTGTGGAACTAAATGTTGAAGTAAGGCTTGTACTTGTTATTCTATCTCCCTGTTGTTATTTGTTCATTGCATTATGGTAAGGGGGAGTGTTAATGCACGAAGGGTGATGCCGTGCCATATTGTGAGTGTTAATGCACGAAGGGTGATGTTGTGCCATGTTGTGAGTGTAATGCCTGAAGGGTGATGCCGTGCCATCTTATGAGTGTTAATGCACGAAGGGTGATGATGTGTTACGTTATTAGAGTTAATGCGCGAAGGGTGATGTCATGCCGTATCTATTGATTTATATTGTGAGGCTTAGAGTAAAAGCACGAAGGGTGATGCCGTGCAATTTTCTTCATTGTGTTTAGTTGTTTTCACTGGGTAAAAGCATGTTGACTGTTCTGGTTATCATTTCCATTGTATGTCCTATATTATGTGCCCCTTTAGCCTGTTCACCCTCCCAATAGTACATGTTTAGCTGTTACTGTTGTTTTCTTGTACATATACTGTTATCTGCACAGGTTTATTATTTGGGTGTCTTGTCATAGCCTCGGCACTATTTCTCCGAGGTTAGGCTCGACACTTACCAGTACATGGGGTCAGTTGTTCTGATACAATACTCTGCACTTCTTGTGCATATTTTGGTACCGGTCCTAGCTGATTGTGAGGCTTAGCAGCTTGGACTGCTGTCAGGAGACCCAAGGTAGATCTGCTTGCGTCCGCAGACCCTGGAGTCTCTTCCTAGTTTTTATCATTTACTAGTTCCTTACTCCAAAATAGTGTATTTTTCCTTTTCAGACTCTGTTTGTAGTAAATCATAGTAGCTCGTGAGTTGTGACTCCAGATCCGGGTGGTAGTAATTAATGAAGTTTTCATATTATTCCGCACTTGCTGTATTTCATTTTAGCTTATTTGTTGTTATTTACTGAATTGAATAAGAATTGACTTAATAACTCTCTAACGTCGGCTTGCCCAGCAATTGGAATATTAGGCGCCATCGCGGTCCCGACGGTGGGAATTCCGGGTCGTGGCACAGATAGTTTGAGAGAATGGTGGAAGGAGAAAGTGAGGTTTGAGCAGAGTGCCCCTCCTTCCATTGCTGAATTCTTGCCTAAATTGGTAGAAGACAACATCTTGAATGTTACTTCTTCGCATATTTTATCATTTAGAAGATTTGCGAGATAATAATTTAAGCACACTACTTTCGACCCTCATGCAACATCGTGATCCTCCACAGAGGAGTTTCCCTTTGGAAAGAGGATTAGCTCCACCTTTGTGGGCTACAGGGAAAGAACTCTGGTGAGGTGATCAAGGATTATCGTAAGAACAAGGCCCACCACCTTACAAGAAGCCTCATGATTTGAAGAAGGCACAGAAGATAATTGTTTTGGCTGTCAAGAAAATGACTCCCAATTTAGATAAAATGACAAAGTTGGTGATGCAGTCTAGGAGCTTGCAGAGCAAGATGCCAGCCAAAAAGACGTCTACGTGCTCTAAATTGGTTAACCAAGAAGAAGCCCTTGTCAATTTGACTGAAAAGGCTCTCAACATTTCGTCATCCGAGGAAGAAGAAAAAAGAAAAGAAGATCTTGCTTTGGTTCCCCGAAATGTATTTGATGACTTTTTCTTAAGTAAAAAGACAAGAGGAAGTGCAAATTTGAGCATAAAATTACAACAGAGGATATATTGTATCCATGTAAAACTTGCATTGCCCAGAGAGTGATTTAGGTTTCAGATTTGTGGACAACATTAGTTGAATGGAGCATGAGACGAGTTGTTCCTATCGCAGAAATGAGAGTCTAAATAACCAATATCAATGTTCAATACCAACTAAATTTATCGAGCAACAACTTTATTCCTAGCTTGAATATTGAGGCACAAATGATGTCACGTGATGATTGGATTGCTTGAGGAGGAAATATTGCTCCAAATGATTGGATGAACATGGAGATACAAAGGAGCTTCAACAACTATCATGCACAATTAATTTGTCTTGGAGGAAATTTGAAGAATTTTGAATGCTATTGGGGAGACAACATCCATGAACAATACATGAACCTAAATGGAGCTCAATTTCAAAGATGTTCTAAATCAAGTAGCTGCGACTTCTATTTGGGATTTTGCGTATGAGGATAGATTAGGCATTAATAAGAGCTATAGTTAGAATATTGTGTTAGTTCCTTGGTTAACTGTATTTCTTATTTTAGAAACTGAATTACGATCATAAAATAAAACACTTGACGTAAAGTAAAGAATTCTGCAATTTTTTCTCTTTTGTCTATTTTTGTCCTCTTGATGCTATGTTATGCTAGCACAGACCTAATGGAGTTTACATTGGATAAATTATTATATTTTTATTATAAATATCAGAAGATTAATACATTGATCTTATTAGTACATTAATTAGAGATGTGACATACGTTACAAACACAAATATGATTGCAAAACATCTAACTGCGCTATTGCCTTTGTCACTTTAACGATCCAACTGGTCGTTTTTAGTACTTTCTCCATTTTCCCTATTTGATGCTTTACATATGTGTATTTGTAGTTACGTGACATGCTGGGGTGGTTGGTTTGATTTCGGAGTGAACTGGGACACTTAGTTTCAAGGTTGGAAGCATAAATTGTAATAGTTGATCGGAGTTTGACTTTTGTGTAGACAACTCCGGAATGGATTTTTGACGGTTCCAATAACTTCATGTGATGAGTTTTGATTGACGCGTATATCTGGATGTGTATTTGGAGGTCCATAGATTGATTTGATGCTTCTTGGCGAAAGTTAGAAGGTTGATAAGTTTGACCGAGAGTTGACTTTGATGATATCGGATTCGAAGTTTGGTTTCGGGAGTTGGAATAGGTCCACTATGTCATTTGTGACTTGCATGCAAAATTGGCGTTATTCCGGGTTGTTTAGTCTTGTTCGGCGTATGTTCTGAATTTTGAAATTTTGATTAGTTCCTTAGGTTTGAATTGAGGTGCGATTCTTGGCCTTGATGTTGTTTTGTATGATTTGAGGCCTCGAGTAGGTCCGTATTATGTCTTCGGATTGGTTGGTGTATTTGATGGGGTCTTGGGGGACTCGGGTGTGTTTCAGATTGATTTTGGATCATTGTTGGACTTGAGTGCATTGATGAAGATTTTGGCTTCTGGTGTTTTCGCATCTGCGGGAGGTTTGGCCGCAAGTGCAGAAATTGGGCTGGCAAATGATGTCCGTAGATGCGGGCATATGACCGCAGATGTGCTTGCGTAGGAGCGGTAGTAGTCCGCAGAAGCGGACTCGCAAGCGCTAAGGAGGATCCACAAAAGCGGAAGGTTAGGTGCTTAGAGGGGATCACAGAACATGTTCATTGACCGCAGAAGCGACATCGCATGTGCAGTTGCCCGCAGATGCGGGATCACTGCCAGTGTTATATTTCAAAGGGTTTGATTAATTGTTTTATTTTTGGGATTGTGGTGCTCGATTAAGGGCGATTTTTTGAGTGCTTTTCGTCACAATTGAAGGGTCACTTATTATTACACCTAATTTACAAGAATTTATGGTGGGATTTGGGAGTTTTTGGATTATGTTATTAGAGAGTGAGATTTGATGATTTGACGGTCGATTTGAGGTCGGAATGGGATGAAACACATATTTGGACTCGTATATGAGTAGGTGTTCAAAATTTGTGAGTTTGGTCGAGTTTTGGGGTGCGAGCCCGGGGTTAACATTTTGGGTTGACTTTTTGATTTAGGCTAAATATCTTAGCTTTATCATTTGGAATCGGTTCGTATGGTTTTTATTGATTATATTAAGTTAATTTGGTTAGATTCGGGTCATCCGAAGGTTGATTCACACACGAAGGGCTTCTTAGAGTACTGATTTGGCTTGCTTGAGGTAAGTCTCCTACTTAAACTTGGTTGAGGCACTAGTTGCTAGAGTTATGTTTGATAGCTACCTTCTATGGGTGGCCCATATGTGTGGGGTTGAGTCCATGTGCGAGCATCGGGGTATTTGTCCATGCTCGGGGTAATGCTTAGGCTATGGTATGCCTTGAATTGATTGTTAAGCTTTATGCTGTGATGTATCTCATATTTGTAACCTTGTTGTGAGCTATTTGATCCATGTTTGAGGTTACATAGAGGTTGATCTCCTGATTGAACTTGATAATATCTATTTCCATGACGATATTGTCGATTTGAGTTATGATAACTGTTACACTCCGCAGTATTACGACGATGTTACACCCCATAGTATTGTACGTTGGATTTGTCATAAGATAATTCATATCAGTTCAAGGACAAGATTATTTTGAGGTTATAAGTATTATGCTATTTAAAACAAGTGATAAGTAAATTCGTGAAGGTGAGAGGGTAAGTGAATCGAAGAAAATGAGTTTCGTCGAAGTTTTGCATTTTGAGATAAAATACGGTCCAAGCTATAATACCCCGTATTTATGGATTAGTACTATACCACATGACCATGATAGTAAGGTGTATAAAGTACGTTAAAAGTGATTAGTATTTTAAGTAAATTAGGATATTATCTAATTATGTTGATAAGGGGTTAATTATTAATTTTAGTGGGAAGTTAACAAATTAATTTGAAATTGGTGGATAAGTATTTGGTGGAAACATCACCCCCCCCCCACATGGCAGCAAGGGGTTATATTTGCTAATACCAAAAGAGTGACTCTTGACTTATGTGGCTAGGTGGCATATTTAGGGGACTTTTGGCAAAGTAATCCACAAAAGTGGGGCCCACAACCCACAATGATAAGAAATCTTCCTACATCATTAAAGTGTGGTGTTTATGTGTCTAAGTAACGGATGGACCCACAAAAGAATTCATACAAAACTACATAATGCTATAGCAGCGTGAGTTGCAATTCTAAGGGAGTACGGTACAATCTTTCTCAAGAATGTCATATGAATTTTTTTCCCTACTTCGATCCGCAGTTACGTATTTTATTGCAAAAGGCATGGGTTAGAGGGATTGTTAAGAGAATCGGCTCAGGTATGTTAAGGCTATCCCTTCTTTCCTTTTGGCATGATCCATATGATACAACAAAACGAGTAAACGCACAACTTTCACAAATGACTCTATTCTTAGAAGTACTAGTAGTGCCTATGTTCTTGATTCCCCATGTGCCCTCTTATTATATCATCTGTTCATGGGTCTCAGAAAATTCGTAAGTTGATAAAGTTTATTTCATGATATTAATCGAAGGCATAATGATCTTATGCTATTTCGAGAGATCTTATTGACTTACTTCATTATGCATTGCATTCATTTATACATGTACATTAACTCATGACCAGATGGCATTATATACGCATATATTATATGGATATGGGGTATGGGGAAAGGTTATGGCATTATATACGCACCACCACCTGATCAGCTAATATACGTTTATGATTTTGCCCACAGTGGCCGAGATGATATGATGGGATTCCCTCAGAGGCTTGATGATGTTATGTACGCATATATCTATGCATGATATGACATTTATATGCATATGCATGACATTATAAATGTTTCATGATTCATAGAGCTATTCAGACTTACAGGTTGAGTCTTTTCCTCCATGTTTCTTTCATATTTACTATATACTGCTTTCATGCCTTACATACTCAGTACTTTATTTGTACTGACATCCCTTTTGCATGGGGATACTGCGTTTCATGCCCGCAGGTTCAGATAGAAAAGTTGAGAGTCCTCCAAGTAGGCTTTCAGCTCAGTGGAAGGTGTTAGTGCACTCCAATTGCTCTGGAGTTTCCTATTTGGTCAGTATGATTTGGACATGTATTGATTGGCATAGCGGCCCTGTCCTGACCTTTATGATATTTATTTACTCTTAGAGGCTTGTAGACAGATGTCAGGTATATGGATACTTGTATGGCCTTGTCAGTCTATGTTTTGAGTATACAAAAGATCATGTCGGCCTTATAGGCCCGTATATTATCTGTATAAGTCGGTATGTCATGTTGGGTCATCCTATGTCGAGTATACCTCATGTTTTATTCTAGTTATCTTATGATAGCCTTTCCGACTCATTTACCTATGATAGTATGATACGAAAGATATGTTACGTTGGTACTGAGCTTTCTATAACTTAGAGAAACCATCAACTCTCTTATTTTTCATGGGCTTAATCCCGAGGATTTATCCATTCTCGTCACCTTCTCACTCGCCCTTTTTTTTCCTTACTCCCGTCTTCCTAAAACATTGTCGCTCTATCATACTTTAGCTTGCGAGCTACACATATCTATTAATACTACTCTCAACCTTCCTTCAACTTGCTTGCACCATAGATTTATGTTATTCTGGAATATCAAGCGAGACATCACATTGTCTCTAACTCTTCTTTACTGTCTTGACTAGATCTCTCGGTGCCTAGAAACCATAGGCTAGAAGATATGCCACTGACGATACCGCTATCATTCCTGGATATTGAATCATCGCGCTTCTAGCCTTCTATCCAAAGTATGGACTATTCACAACCTTCTGCATTTGAGTATCTCGTACGTTGTTCGCCTTTACCTGACTTACCTTAAAATCTCGCATCACATCTTCTATCTCTTTCATGAGATCCTTTCCACATAGGTATATTCACATCCACAACTTGAAGCTCTATTATAATACTTGCACCTCTGGTGCATACATAATCTGATGGGAGCTTCATACTGACTTCTTATGATGCTGGTACTTTTCTAACTGGCTTTATCATAGAGCCGTTATAGAATATGGTAGTTGTACTATCTCTCTTGTACCTCTGATATTTAAGAGTGATCCTGCGATGTTCTCAATCACGAGGTCTATAATTTTCTAGGTCCAATAATTAGACTCCTGATTTACTTTGTTGATGTAACTGTTTTAGTTTCCTCTTTCATCTGATTAGCCTATATGTAGGCTTAAGCTATCTTCTGATCTGCAGCTCATGATATTAGTTATTACTTTAGCCTTTTATGGGCGCGAATATCCATGATTCAATCTTCTAACAATTCAATCATTTGTCTATGTCCTAGACTCAATTCTTTCTTGTAAGTTATACTGGAGTCTTCTAAGGCTGTATGATTGTCAACATATATGCTGCATGGATAATACTCCAAAATCTTGAGTGCATTCATAATGTAACTAACTCTGGATTATCGATCGAATAATTCCTTTCGTTCCTTCTCAATTTTCTTTAAATGTAAGCAATTACTTTTCCTAGTCTTTTTGCCCCCTTGTTGCATGCATACTTAGCTTATCTTAGTTCCCACGCATGCCAGGATTTTTGTGCAACTCATATGGCCTAGAATATTACGTTTGATTTTTACTTCCCGTTCATTAGCCACGGTATGTGCCACTTTCCTTTAGAGTGCATACAATTTTGTAGTGAGACTGTTTTTACATGACCATTTTTTCTTCAAGTTACTATGCTTAGGTTGAAGCCTTCTTCCTTATTTCCTCAGCTAGTCTTTCGTTGTAGTACTTAGGGAAGACCCTCTGGCTCTTGTAAAGCTGCGAGCTTATTACGTCGTATACCCGATATAATTTTTGATGTCCTTCCTCGCCTATAATTATCCATAGTTACTTACCTTCACGCCCTTGTGCTTGTAGGGTTGCTTCTAAACTGATATTATGATTGTCTTCCCCGTGGGACTCTCTTTTATTTCTGTAACACTCATACGGTACCTTTAGCTATCCTAACTCCTATCTGAATATTTCTCAAGGATCACGATGTCATATCTGCGAGACTAAATTCCCCATACTGGGGTTCACTACGTTTATCTTGCATGATCTGATGATTTGTCTGTATCCTCTTGTCTAGCCACAACTAGGCTCTTCCTGAATCAACTACTACCTAATCATTGGCCCATTCTCATATCAATTTTCTGCATAATCTTTCTTGGGTTATTTCCTTTGTCTTAGCTTATGTCTCGCACTGGCTCCTTATTTATCAATAACATCTCGGGCAAAAACCCTTACTTCCTCTCCTTGACGCCGTACTTGCATAATGTTCTGGAATCGTAGCATATCTATAGGATTTGGATAAGTGCAAGCTCATTCCTTTTTCATTTTTTATCACATTCTTCCTTTACCATTTCTTAATTACTAGAACCACTTAATTCTGACTTAATGCCACATCACACCATATTCTCCCTTTAGGGGAGTACTAAGATTTAGCGCTACGACGATCTACCTATAGATGTTTTACCTCTTCATCTTTGGCGTGTTCTCACATCATCGATGACCCCTGCTTGCCTTACGGTAATCCTTCTATACCAAGGATAACAAATTTCCTTACTCGCGAGGGTGACACTTAGTATAACTGGCACATACAATCCCTTAAGCTTAACTTTGCTCACATTGCTTGCTTTAGAGAAGCGTCTTCCTGAATGACCTTTCTCTGAATTTTTCATGAATATTCTTTTATTGTCCATTCTATTATCGCTGGAACGCAATATGAAATTCTCATGATGTCGACCATTATCAAATCACTCAGTCCCTAATTCATGTTCGGTTTATCTTGTTCACCAGCCTATACTGATTTCTATTACTCTGGGGTCTAACTTTTCCTTCTGGTAGTCGCGTTGCAATCACGAACTTATTTCTCGAAATGAGGATATGACTTTATGGCCTATACTCTTTTGTTGTCTCAAGGCTTGTCACCTCTCATCTTTTCCTTCACTTGACTATAGACTCTGTAATACTATCATCTTTTTTATCTACCGTTGTCATCCATATATCACATCTTACTCATAATGCTTCATTATCTCTCTCCTTATTTCCCTCCTAATATTTATGTCTATCACTTTATTCTGAAAACTCGAACAAGACATTCTTTTGCTTTTAGCTCCCCTTGCTCCATCCATTGGCTCTTCGGGTTGCCTAACATTCTCTCTTTACTAGGGACGGGAGCCATACCAAGGTAATATTTATCCCTTCAGGATTCCAATGCCTATCTTTGAACATTCTAGTATTAATATCTAGATGTACTATTCTAGAATGCACCATCCGGGTGTCTCACAAGGAGAATTATTACCACGTTTATAATATCCTTCGAAAGTGTAAGCTAACACTAACAATCCATCCAACATTTTGGGTTACTTTAACCCCAGCTAGATCCTGATATCTCGTCCTTCTCTTAAACTATATCTGTTAGCTCCCATGGAGCATAACTGAGATGGGTGTGACTAATTGTACATACCTCTGTTGCAATTGAAGGTAACTCAAAATGCTTATATTTCTCTGCTTGAATTATAAATACTGTTAATCTTCATTAACTGGGTACCTCGTATCCTTCTTCACCTTGCTTCTTTTACTTGCTGAAACTTGTGTCTACCTTCCGATTCTCTTATTCCTTTTTACCGTAAGAGTGTATAGACATTCTTGCCTTAGGGATCCTTTTGAAGAAACTTACACATCTTAGTACACACATAATCTGCTGAATACCTCATATTTATCAATCATAAGCATGATGCAAGAATCGAGTTCCTTTGACTCAACTCTTCCACAGCTATATCTCTTACCAACCGTCTTTCTGGATGTAGGCATCCTCGTATTATGAATAAGATAGAGTTTAGGAAATTGAGTTCTTACAACTGAGATCTACCACATGATCTAGAGTAAGAAGAAAGAGTGATAGTCCTAAATGCCCTGTTGCCTCCTGCTTATAAGTGTGGTGCACAACACACCCATAAATAAGACTCTACTAGACACGACTTGTAGACTCCCTAGGAAAGAACTACTCTGATACCACTTTCCTAAACCGATGGGCCGCGACGGGCACCCGGTACCTTACTCAACCGAGTACCAACATAACATATCTTTTCATATCATGCTATCATAGGTAAATGAGACGATAAGGCTGCCATGGGATAACTAGAATAAAACATGTAATACCAACTTATACTTAAAACATACGAGCTTATATGACCAAAATGATCACTCGTACACTGAACATAGGCTGACAAGGCCATACAATCTTTTACGTACATGACATATGTCTACAAGCCTCTAAGAGTAGATCAATACCATAATGGTTGGGACAGGGGCCCGCCATACTAACCAATACACGTCCAAATCATACTGACCAAATAAGCAACTCCTGCGGGCTCTCGACATCTTCCCCTGAGCTAATAGCCTACTTGGAGGACTCTCGACATGTCTATCGGGACCTGCGGGCATGAAACGCAGCATCCCCAAGCAAAGGGATGCCAGTACAAACAATGTACGGAGTATGTAAGGAATGAAAATTAGTAAACAATAGACATGAGAGAAACATGGAGTAAAAGACTCAACATATAAGTTTGAATAACTATGTGAATTATTAATATTATAATGTCATGCATATGCGTATAAATGTCATACCATGCATGGGCATATGCGTTCATAACATCATCAAGCCTCTGAGTGCATCCCATCATATCATCTCGGCCACTGTGGGTAAAGTCATCAATGTATACCAGCTTATCAGGTGGTGGTGCGTATATAACGCCATAACCTTCTCCCATATCCCATATATATATATATATATATACATATATATATATATATATATATATACTTATATAATGCCATCTGGTCATGGGTCAATGTACATGAATAAATGAAGGCAATGCATGAGAAGTACGTCAATAAAATCTCTAAGAATGTCATAAGATCATTATGCCGTTGATTAATATCATGAAATAAAATTTATCAACTTAATAAACTTTATGCGTATTCAAATCCCGTTGCTATTACGTAGTATAACTTCGTATGAAATTTTGTTGTAGCAAATCATGTTGCTATCATCTAATCTTGTATGAATTTTGTGGCTTCTTGTTGCTTGTCTTGGACGTTCTTTTGTATAAGTTTGCTAAAGAAAAATCACGTTGCCATAAGCATTGTAAAGGATTCATATGAATTTCTTCTTTGACAATTCCATTCGTTACTTTGTAGTAAGAATCTCAATATTGCAATTTAGAGAAGCTTTTTATATTAGTGGGTGTGGGGCCCACTTTTGGGGATTATTTTATCCAAAATTTTCCTAACATGCCACCAATTTATAAAGACCAAAGAGTCATTACATCTTAAGTCCCTTGTTGCCGCGTGAGGATAGGGTCTTTATTCAACTAATCCACAAACTTTAATTACATGGTTAATCTCCCACTAAAATTAATAATTAACCAATTACCCACATAATTAAGAATTATCTCAACTTACTTAAAATACTACTCACTTTTAATCCACTTTATATATCTTGCTATCATGGTCATGTGGTACCTTGTATGGCACTATTCCATAGATACCGGGTATTTTAGCTCGGGCCGTATTCTATCCCAAAATGTCAAACTTCGATGAAATTCATTTTCTTCGATTTGCTTACCCTCTCACCTTCACAAATTTACTCATCACTTGTTTGAAATAGCATAATGCTTATAATCTCAAAATAATCTCATTCCTGAACTTACGTCGTTTAACTTACGACAAAACTTTAACGTACGAAAATGCGGGATGTAATATCTCATTTCCAAGCATTCATCAATTTTTTTATAGCGTACTCACACGTACGAAAACATGGGGTGTAACACCTGGAGTTGGGTAGTAGACCTCGGTAATAATAAATAGAAGTAAAAGTTAGGGTATAGTATGGCCTACCTAGATGTAGTAAAGCCATAAGGATAGATAACCAAGGCTATGAAACAAGATATATCAATAGTCGTAAGTTCGACAAAGTACCGAGCGAAGAACTTCAGTACACCTATAGATGCCCAGAGGGACATTTTATCAAGTTCTGTATATGTTCCCAAAGTGAGGCCTAGAGATTGGCTAAAAGCTGGAAGGAAGAGTCGCATAGGTGCACATACAAGGAAAACGTCGTACATGCTACATTAAGGTAGCAACAGTTACGAGATTGGAAGAATTTTGATCACAGGCCGTGGTGTGAGAAATAAGCCTAAAGATAGGAATGCCCTGGTCTTTGGATTTATTCAGAGAACAGTTGCCTAGATGGCAAAGACAATATTAAAACCATTCGTAAGAGCTATCCGGTTATGAGACCGATAAGTACATCAGTCAATATTCAAGAACAAATGTTCCAAAGGGGAAAATGATGTTACACCCCGCAGTATTATGTCGATGTTACACTCCGCAGTATTACGATGATGTTACATCCCGTAGTATTGTACGTTGGATTTGTCATAAGATAATTGACATCAGTTCAAGGACAAGATTATTTTGTGGTTATAAATATTATGCTATTTCAAACAAGTGATAAGTAAATTCGTGAAGGTGAGAGGGTACGCGAATCGAAGAAAATGAGTTTCGTCGAAGTTTGGCATTTTGAGATAAAATACCGTCCAAGCTATAATACACCGTATTTATGGACTAGTACTCTACCACATTACCATGATAGTAAGGTATATAAAGTAGGTTAAAAGTGATTAGTATTTTAAGTAAATTAGAATATTACCTAATTATATTGGTAAGGGGTTAATTATTGATTTTAGTGGTAAGTTAACAAATTAATTAGAAATTGGTGGATAAGTATTTGGTGGAAACATCACCCCCCCCCCCCCACATGGCAGCAAGGGGTTATATTTGCTAAGACCAAAGAGTGACTCTTGACCTATGTGGCTAGGTGGCATATTTAGGGTATTTTTGGCAAAGTAATCCACAAAAGTGGTGCCCACAACCCACAATGATAAGAAATCTTCCTACATCATTAAAGTGTGGTACTTGAGTTGAAATTCTAAGGGAGTACGATACAATCTTTCTCAAGAATATCATACGGATTTGTTTCCCTACTTTAATCTGCCATTACGTGTTTTATTGAAAAAGATATGGGTTAGAGGGATTGTTAAGAGAATCGGCTCGGGTATGTTAAGGCTATCCGTTCTTTGCTTTTGGCATGATCCATATGATACAACAAAACGAGCAAACGCGCAACTTTTACAATTGACTCTATTCCTAGAAGTACTAGTGGTGCCTATGTTCTTGATTCCCCATGTGTCCTATTATTATATCATCTGTTCATGGGTCTCAAAAAATTCGTAAGTTGATAAAGTTTATTTAATGATATTAATCGAAGGCATAATGATCTTATGCCATTTCGAGAGATCTTATCGACTTACTTCATTATGCATTGCATTCATTTATACATGTACATTGACCCATGACCAGATGGCATTATATACACATATATTATATGTATATGGGGTATGGGGAAAGGTTATGGCTTTATATACGCATCACCACCTGATTAGCTGGTACACGTTGATGATTTTGCCCACAGTGGCCGAGATGATATGATGGGATGCCCTCAGAACCTTGATGATGTTATGTATACCTATGCATGATATGACATTTATAGGCATATGCATTACATTATAAATGTCTCATGATTCACAGAGCTATTCAGACTTACAGGTTAAGTCTTTTCCTCCATGTTTCTTTCAGGTTTACTATATACTGCTTTCATGTCTTACATACTCAGTACTTTATTTGTACTGACATCCCTTTTGCCTGGGCACGATGCGTTTCATGCTCGCAGGTTTCGATAGACAAGTTGAGAGTCCTCCAAGTAGGCTATCAGCTCAGCGGAAGGTGTTAGTGCACTCCAATTGCTCCGGAGTTTCCTATTTGGTCAGTATGATTTGGACATGTATTGACTGGCATGGCGGCCTTGTCCCGACCTTTATGATATTTATGTACTCTTAGAGGCTTGTAGACAGATGTGGTATTTGGATATTTGTATGGCCTTGTCAGTCTATGTTTTGAGTATACAAATGATCATGTCAGCCTTACAGGCCTGTATATTATATGTATAAGTTGGTATGTCATGTTGGGTAATCCTATGATGAGTATTCCCTCCTATTTTATTCTAGTTATATCATGATAGCCATTCCGGCTCATTTACCTATGATAGTATGATACGAAAGATATGTTACATTGGTACTCGGTTGAGTAAGCCATCGGGTGCCCGTCGCGGCCCATTGGTTTGGGTCGTGACAATAACACTTTGCACATGCATACATCTTAGAATGTCACTTAATGAAATCTAATATTCATTGATCATATACATGTATTCTTGTATATTTGCTTTCTATGTGTATGGTTTGGACTGGTAGCACGTGACCACGCCATGCGAATTGTGATATTGTGCTTAAGACCACGCCGGGAAGATTTTGTTGTGCCTGTTACCACGCCAGACGGATTGTGTTATTGAGCCTGTGACCACACCGGGCAAGTTGTGTTTTTTAGCCTGTAACCATGCAGGGCGGATTATGATATTGAGCCTGTGACCACGGCAGGCGAATTATGATTATTGCACATGATTACACCGTGCAGCGTGTAGATATGGATCCATCCCTCTAGGGTCACCCTCTCATGTTTCTTCTTGATGGTGTATATGCAGATTGAGAAAACTGATTAGTGGTTTGGTACGCTTGTTGCAATTTGGAGGAAAAGCTTGGGTATTTACCTGATTTACTTTCATTTCATCTTTATATGCTGGATCATTGACTAAGCAGAGTACTTAAGTAATTGTAAACCAAGATGGTTCTTTCTGTAGTTTATGACTTGATCATATTATTGTTTTGTACTTGTTAAATTCATGAATTGTATAGGTGATTAGTAAGTATAATTTATAATTCTTGCTTCATTTACCTCGCCCAGCTTAGTTATGACACTTGCTAAGTACATTTGGTCGGTTGTAGCCACACTACACTCTGCACTTAATTGTGCAGATCCAGGTGTTGGATTGAGCCACCGGTAGCGGGGTTTTGCTTGCTGAGTTATCCGAGAGACGAGGTAGAGCTGCATCTCGATCACAGTGTTGGTGTAAATTTTCATTGGTATTGTTGTCCTTATTTCGGACAGTAGTGTTATTCAACTTTTCAGACTTGTATTTCCATTTTAAAGCTCATGACTCTGTATTTACCAGTTATTTGGGATGTGTTACATAACGACACTATTATGTTATGTAATTGGCCTTAGACTTGTTAAAATTTAGTTAAATTCAATATTTATATCTCATTCTAGTTATGTTTGACTTGCCTAGCATATGCATTAGGCGCCATCATGAATGAATGGTTGTCTTGGGTCATAACAAGTGGGTATCAGAGCCCTAGTTTCAAAGATTCTACAGGTCATGAGCATGTTTAGTAGTGTCTTGCGGATCGGTACAGAGACATCTACATTTATATTTGAAAGGCTACTTAAATGTTAGAAAACCCTTCACTTTCTTGCATTCTTGTCGTGCAGATTTATTAATTCTAAAGTTTGAACCTTACCCTTCTATTCTCTCATAGATGGTGAGGATACATTCAGCCGGATCAGACGGGCAGACAGAAATACCACCAGGCAGGGCCGCGAGAGGCTGGGGCCGAGGTGAAGTCTAGGTGGGGCTCGCACTACAGATAGAGTAGCACCTGTGGCACCACCAGTCGCTCTAGTGGAGGAGCAGGTTCCTGATATTTTTGAACTGGTGGGACCAGCTCAAAAACCGACAGTACCTATTGTTATACCTGGTCTTTAGGAGGATTTGGCTCAGATCTTGAGTGTGTGCACGAGCTTGGCTCAGGCAGTTACAATACCAGTTGTACCAGCTACCTCACACGATTGGGGATGAACCCAGACTCCCACCGCCTATACACTAGAGCAGCTTCCTCAAGGTTATCAGACACCAAGGGTATTACTAGTTCAGCCAGTTGTTGCTGCTCGGGCCGAGGTTGGTCCACCTATGTCCTATGAGGAGCACAAGATGTTGGAGCAGTTCAAGAGGCTTGACCTTCCCAAGTTCAGTGGAGGAGAGTCAAAGGATGCTTAGAGTTTCCTGGGTCAGTGTCATCGAATCCTTCTCACATCGGGTATTTTGGACATCAGTGGAGTTGCCTTTACTACTTTTCAACTGACAGGGGGCAGTCTACAAATGGTGGCAGACCTATGAGTCAAGCAGGCCAGCTTGTGCAACACCACTACATGGCATGAGTTCTTTGTTCTCTTCTTAGAGAAGTTTGTTCCATAGACTCGTAGAGAGGAGTTGCGTAGGGATTTTGAGTAGCTATGCCAGAAGGGTATGACTGTGACTTAGTATGAGATGCGATGTGCAGATTTGGCACATCATGCAGTATGGTTGGTTCCCACAGAGAGGGTGAAGATTAGGAGGTTCATTGATAGCCTCAACTATGGTTTACCTTACAGTTTAGTTCGATAGGCCGAGACGGATGCTAGGTTTGACCAGGTGGTTGAGATTGCTAGATGTTTGGAGCAGGTTCGCAGGCTTGAGCATGAGAAGCGGGAGGCCAAGAGGGCTCGTGGTTCAGGTGGTTTCAGTAGTGCCTCATTTGGAGGCCAGTCACATTTCAGCAGAGGTTCCTTTTAGGCCCGCTCAGATAACTCGTCAGACTCCTCGTGGTTCAACAGTTAGCCACAATTCATACAGTGCTTGCCCAGTTCAGTCATCATTGAATGCATTGCAGGCATAGAGTTATTACCATGCTCCATGGACTCAGGGTTGTATAGGCAGTTATTCGGGTTATCAAGGTCAGCAGCCTAAGAGGAGGGGTTGTTACCAGTGTTAAGACTTGAGTCATCTCAAGAGGGATTGCCCCAGACTTTTGAGTAGGGTCCCACAACAGAGCTCACTCCCTATGATTTCAACATAAGCAGTTACAATACCCACACAACTATCTAGGGGTGGGGCTCAGTCAGTTCAAGGTTTCTCTTGAGGGGGAGGTCGATCAGGAGGTGGTCAGGCCCATTGCTATGCATTTTCCGCTTGGATAGAGGCAGTGGCTTCCGACGTCGTGATCATAAGTATTGTTCCAGTATGCCACAGGGATGCTTCGGTGTTATTTGACCCTGGTTCCACTTATTCATATGTGTCATCATACTTTTCTCGTTATTTGGATATGCGTCATGATTCTTTAGTTATGCATGTTCTTGTATCTAGACCAGTGGGTGATTCTATTGTGGCGGACCGTGTATATTGGTCGTGTGTGGTGACCAATGGGGCTTATGAGATGAGACTTGACCTCTTATTGCTCAGCATGGTAGATTTTTACATGATTTTGGGCATGTATTGGTTGTCACCAAACCATACTATTCTTGATTGTCATGCTAAGACCGTGACATAGGCTATTGATAAGTTGGTAATTTACCAACTTATCTCGTCTTTAATCTTAGATTTTTGCTATGTGTGATTGATAAAATAGTGTGTTTAATTTCATTTACTTCTATTTTACAGGTTTTATGTGATTTAGAAGTGATCGGAACGAAACCAAGCGAAAACAAGTCAAAAAGGGGCTCAAAACAAAACTCTGGAAATTGGCCTCAGGGGTTGCAAATGCGAGTAGTAGCTCGCAATTGCGAATTCAACCAAGAAAGACAACTTTCGCAAATGAGAACATGTGAATCGCAATTGCGAATCCAACTGAGCCAAACAACGTTCACAAATGCAAAATAAGGTACGCAAATGCAAAGTTAAACCAAACAGTCAACCTTCGCAAATGCGAAGTCCTCCATTGCAAATGTGATTATCAATAGAAAAGCAATGGTTTGCAAATGCTAACTTTCCTTCGCAAATGCGATGATCGCGCTTCAGTTCTGGGCACTTCTGTAATTTTATATTTTTTGGCTCCTAACCCACAAATACACGACCTAACTTATTGGAAACACATCTTTGGCTTATTTTTCAGTCTATTAACTAGAGAAGACAAGTTTGGGAGCTAGGGTTCTTGCAAACATACTTGGGTCTTGAAGATTTTGGTTGAGAATTTCTTACCCATTTATACTCATTTATTCATTTCCTTGCTTTGTATTCTATATCTAAGTGAGTAGTATTTTTTCCAATACTTGAATCTTGTTTATGGGAATATTCATATTTAAAGTGTGGATTAAATATGTTGTTGTACTTATGTATTGAACGATTTTTATTTATTATAAAGTGAGTTATTATTTCTTTAATTATTCTGGTTCTTTAATGTTTCCAAACGGATTAGCTAACTCTAGGACTTCCCCATTAACTTCGAAATAATTTTGGAAAAGATAATTTGGGGTTGGAAAACATTAATTAACAAGAACTTGAGACGTTAAACCTCACTTTATAGATTCTACCTAGGGATAGAATTGAACTACTTGTGGCCATATTCGGGTGCGCTTAATCTCTTAATTGTTTTAGGAATAATTCAATTAGGAAGTCTTGTTAGTCTTCGGAAGAAACTAATATAGAATTATTACCCGAGGCTAATTAACATAAACTCGCTCATATTTATAAAATCGTGAAATACATTGGATCGTTACTTGAGTGTAATATTCCTTGTATCCATGCTTGTATCCATTGATCATTTTACTTGCTTTCTAGGTTAGTTTATAATTTTGCATTTAGTTATAAATATTTTCTCAAAACCTTCCTAAGTGTTTGGCTTAGCATAATAAGCGATAATTCACTTACACGCCTAATCGCCTACATATTGTTCTCTGTGGGATTCGACCCCGACTCATAGTTGGGTAAATTATATTGCATGCGACCATGTCCATTTACTTTTTAGTAGTGAATTTGGACGTCATCAAAATTGGTGTCATTGTCGGGGAATTATTTGGTGTATTTAGGTTGTTTGGGAAGTAAGCGTACATGCTTTAGTCCAAACTTGTGAATATTTGTGTAATTATTTTCTTAACTTTATTTACTTTTCTTGTTTGTTTCTTGTTTATTTCTTTGTTTTTGAAAAATGACATCATGTAATGAAAATTGGTCGGATGGTAGTTGTTCATACTTTGATGACCCTTGTCCTTATTGTAGAGGACCACACTCTTGGCAAAATTGTTTAAATTCTACCAGGGGTAGATTGTGCGCACAATGTCAAACCCATAAGTGGAGTATATGTGATAAGTGTGGTGGTCAACATGGCCATTGGGATAATTGTGCTTATTTGTCCTTCCCTTCCCCGAACCCCCACTATGATGATTCTAGTTTTTGTGATGACAAGTATAGGGATATGGAAGTGGAAGCAATTGAGCATGGTTAAAATGGAGAGTTCAAACTCATGATTGAATGCCTACTTGAAGGAGGAAACAAAGAGCAAAATGCCTTGATGGAGCTTTTGAAAAATAGTCTCCAAAATGATTTGGCGCTTGATCGGGTCCAAACCTACACCACTAGAGAGTAGCGAGCATGGTCGATGCAGTTTTACCCAACGAGGTCGGGATCGATTTCCGCTGGGAGTTAATTTGGTTTGGAGTTGGGTATCTAACTAATCTAGATGTGTGTGTTGTTCCTAATTGCACTTCCAAACATTGTTGCGATTAATTCTTTTCTAATTTTATACTATAGTATGGTGAGTGTAAGCTAAGTACAATATTTTTTGTGAGAGTTTTCAAGTGTTAAAAGGCACTAGGGATGTGACTTCCGCCTAGGTGAGTATCTAATGGGTATCAAGAATCTAGGACAAGCTTGTTATGATTGGGGTCGTGATATAACCATCACACATAAATGCTCACTCTATACCTCTTGGTAGTTTGAGTGACTTTGCCCGATTTGGCTTTCTCAAACCCAAATGGGTGTTCATACAATACAAGTGAAATTTGCTCAAGTCGAATATTACTATCTCTAAGTTTAACCCTTTAATTGGGGCTATCAATCTCTTAAGTTCACCCAAATTCTTTGTTAGCCTTATTTTTCTAGACTTAGTCCCTCTTTCTCAAGAAGAGCCTAAGTCATAAAGGCATGAATCAGTGTTTGCAACCCCTAATTCTACAATATTAGCATAAATTAGGCTAAATATCACTAACCCATAAACAATTAAGCCCTAAAATTCAAGACCCATTAAATACCCACACTAGGGTTGGGTCACAACCCTATCTATAGGGTCTAGCTACTCATAATAGCATCAGAAATCAAAGATAAAGATGAAATATAAGCCATAATATTAAAGTACAAGATGAAAATCTAAAGTTAGAAGGTAAATCTACTCTAAAATTGCCCAAAAAGGGAAAAACCAGCTGTTCACGTGCTCTCTTTTACAAAACTTGACCTAAAATTGATAAAAGGATCTGTTTATAATAGGCTGAAATTTTCAAACAAAAATTCCCCTGCGGAGGATTTGCGGACGCGTAATTCTGACCGCGTTCGCGCTTGAGCTTTCGTGGCTGCGTAATAATAAGCGCGGTCCGCGTTTCTTCAATACTGGGCTTAATTTTGCGGACTGCGTAATTTCAACCGCGTCCGCGTATACTTCTATCGCAGCCGCATAATTTGGATGCGGACCGCGTTCTTCAGTTAAGCCTGACATGCAGGGTCTCTGAACCTCAAGATGCGCTCTCAGCGGAAATTCCTTCGCGGTCGCGCCAAAGATTTCGCAACCACGTTTTTCCAACGCGGTCAGCGGTGATTTTAGTACTCAAAGCAGCTTCTCTGAATCTACTTTCGCAGACCGGGTAATAGTGGCTGCCTCAGCGGTGGTCCTTACGCGGCCGCGCTTTTCTGCTGCTCTCAGTGCTCCAGTCTCAGCCTTGGATTCGTGCAGGTTTGACTCCTTCCTGAGTTGATTATGGCTTTTTTGCCTAATTTAGACCAAACCCTGCAAGCAAGCATATTAAGTTAGTTTTCAGAAATACCTTTACACATTTTTTGACCCAAAACCTAAGCAAAAGAGAATAAATAATAGGCTAAGACCCCTAGTTGTTCAATAATAGGCTAAAATTGCCCAAAAAGGGAAAAACCAGTTGTTCACGTGCTCTCTTTCACAAAACATGACCTAATATTGATAAAAGGATCTCTTTATACTAGGCTGAAATTTTCAGACAAAAATGTCCCTGCGGAGGATTCGCGGACGCGTAATTTTGACCGCGTCCGCGCTTGAGCTTCGCGGCCATGTAATAATGAGTGCGGTCCGCGTTTCTTCAATACTGGGCTTGGATTGGGCTTAATTTTGTGGACCGTGTAATTTCAACCGCGTCCGCATATGCTTCCATCGCGGCCGTGTAATTTGGACGCGGACCGCGTTCTTCAGTTAAGCCTGACTTTCAGGGTCTCTGAACCTCAAGATGCCTCAGCGGAAATCCCTTCGCGGCCGCGCCAAAGATTTTGCGGCCGAGTTTTTCCAACGCGGTCGGCGGTGATTTTAGTACTCAAAGCATCCTCTCTGAATCTACTTTCGCGGACTGCGTAATAGTGGCCGCCTCAGCGGTGGTCCTTACGCGGCCGTGCTTTTCTTCCGCACTCAGTGCTCCAGTCTCAGCCTTGGATTCGTGCAGGTTTGACTCCTTCATGAGTTGATTATGGCTTCTTTGCCTCATTTTGACCAAACCCTGCAAGCAAGCACATTAAGTTAGTTTTCGGGAATACCTTTACACATTTTTTACCCAAAACCTAAGCAAAAGAGAGTAAATATTAGGCTAAAACCCCTAGTTACCAACTCCCCCAAACTTAAGCTTTTGCTTGTCCTCAAGCAAACAAGGTAATTCCTACCTCCACAAGAAAAAGAAATAAATATTTCAGCTGTCCTAAGGTGACTTCATCAAATATCAATTGGGACTAACAATTACCCTCAACACAAATGCATTATCAACAATATCATGCTATGACTTCCATAGTTCTAATATGACACAAAAGCATCAAGAGTTAACTAAATTCATCAAGGAAGTTTGCTCTCTCACGTAGGTCATTGGGGATCCCAAACTCCTCCTTCTCTACTCCCCATGAGCAGATCTCACTTTATAGAATGTGACACTCAAAACAATTATTGTAAAGAAGTGCGCTCATCACTCTCAAAAGAATACCACAAGTCCGGCTCTAAGTACCATAAGCTTGCCCCTTTTGTAAATCACCACTAATGCAAGCTCACTCAACTTGAAATCATATAAGGCTTTAGCAGGATGTAATGAAGGCTTTTTGGATCAAGGTAGGATACAATGAACTATGATGGTTTCATCTTTCCTTAAGCGCTCCATTTTCTCATTTCGGTTCATACTTTCTTGACTCTTTGAGTCATTTTCTTCTTCCTCAGGGGAACTAGAGAGACACATTGTCACTCTTTATTGTTCATGATAATCATTTTTCTCCTTTTCTCATCATTCCTTGCCTTTCAACATTGTTTTCTTGAATCCTCTCAACCTTTACTTTCTTTTTGACATGCTTCTTTTTGATTTTTTCATCCTTTCTTTGCCTTTCCTTTCCATCAATTCTTTTTGTTCTTTGAACCTTTCATCACTATGTAATTCCTCATCTCTCCTCCAAACTTATGTTTTTCCCAAATTTTCATCATGAATGCTAAGGAAATATTGGGTGCCAAGAGAGGGTCATTATAAAACGGATGAGGGTTTGTAATGAGGTTATTGAATGAAAAAGGCTTAGGCTAAAAGGGGTTGACTAAGGATATCATAATGGTAGGTTACTAAAGTTTTCAAATGTTCAAATGGGACCAAGGATAGCCTTTAATCACTTCTCAAGTCGAGCTACACTTAGAATTTTTCCTAGACAAACATTCAGGGCAAGTTCTAGACTTATTGGCACGGGACTTTGACTTGCAATTCAATACCTCACCTCCCTCTCAAGCTAATGGATTGTTAAAGAGAATAGAGTTGAGGGCCCACAACAACCCTAGCTAAGATTGAATATCACAGATGGCTCAAGGTCACAACTAGAGCTAATCTCGTCAACAAACTTGTCTCTAACCATGAGGTCAAAGGCAAATGTGATAGTGCCAAGTGAAGCCTGCTTGAGACTCTTTTATTCATTACTACTATATATCAAAACAGAAAGAAAAATAGACTCAATCCCTTAAGAAGGTTGTCACGCCATCCATCGTTGGGAAAAGCCACCCGGTTTACACAACATCCACCTTTGGAAAGAACAGTGGCATTAAGAAAACAAAAGGCTTATTGATCACGCAGAAATGTAAAAAGAGGATACAAACTCAAAAAGAAACTACTTAAGGAAATAAGAAGGTAAGCTATTAAGGAAAATTACAAAAGAAGCTACAAAGTAAGATACGAAAAGTAAAATGAATATGTACAATAGGGGAGTGAAACGAATATACACAAAATGGGGATGAATATATACATGGAATGGTAAAGTTATATACATACCAAAAGTGAAAAATAACGAAAATGAAAATAACGATAAGTAAAAATAAAGAAAAATAGTATCTTAATTATTACATGCCAGTCATCAAAGTCATCAAATCAAAATAAGACCACCACCCCCAAATAAAATTTAGCATGTGGTATTTGTCTCAGCACCATCAGGATCCTCTAACTGGATCTCCAGGTCCTCGGTCTGGGTATCACAAATCTTCTCACCGGCTCTCTGTCAACCTCCTACTCTGATGCTTGTGCTGCCGGTGCAGTCTCCTCCATAAGGAGGTCCAGAGGAATATCGCCGGTGGAAGTAAGCTTCTCCACCTCTTTCTTTAACAGCTCTTGATTCTTCTTCACCTTCTTGACCTGTTTTCCCATCTCCTTGATTACCTTCACATGAGTTCCTAGAGTCTCCAGAATTTGCTTTTGGTTATCAAGGATCTTCTTCAATGAATCCTCCACTGACGGAGGCATCTGAAGCTGTGTTGGAGCTAACTGTGCTGCAACTGCACTGGATAAGGCAGATAGCTTTGATGTAGCTATCCGCATCCAGTTGTTGATGCTAGATAAAGTCTGAGTAACTCGCAGTGCAGTCTGAGGGTAAGCTAAGGAGGAATGCACAGATAGTGGGGCAAAGACTGATAGCCCTGAGGACGGAGGTGGCATATCAGCAGATGAACCTTCGGCTGTGGAAGGCTCAGACCCAGTAGCCACTACCCTTGACTCTTCAGACTGACCAGCGGAGGTAGTAGCTTTGCCTTAGGACTTGGGATTGTCTACTCCCTGAAGGCTATACCAAGAGAAGGGCTTTTTCGGCTTCACCTTCGTGTCAAAGTGTCTCCCCTCAACCCCTTGGTCCTCCAGGTGCATAGTGATGAAATTGGGGTAAGGGTAGGACATTTCTTCCTTCCCGGTTGCCTTATATATGTTCTGGGCCATGAGGTTCCCCATATTTATTGGGTACCCCACCATGATGAAAGCTGTGAGGATCGCCCGGGAGAGTAGAATGTAACTCTCATGCAGGCACGGATCAAGACGGCTGCAGACGAAGGTGCACCACCCTTTTGCTTCAAAGCTCAAAGTTTTTCTAGTAATATGGACCCCAGGTGTAAGCTAAACCCGTGTTGACCCAGGGATGGCTATCACCTCTGCAAGCCATAGACGGGCTGCCTCATCTAATGCCAACTTTTCCAAGTACAGGGATTCGTTCACATCATCGAACCCGACATATGTGTTCAGTGTCTTGCATTGAATCTGATCTTCCGGTTCCGTACCTTAGTCACATAGGTGCCCTTTTTGATGTGGGCGACATTGGTGTAGAATTCTTTGACTAAGTACTCATTGGCCTCCGGTAGCTTGCGAGTGAAGAATTTCCACCCCACTCTTTCATCAAATTGCTTCTTCACATTGGGATTGTGGGGTAGAAGATCTCTTTCTATGAAATGCCTCTCAAGGATGAGCGACCTTTGTGGCCACCATTCCCGGAATTTGTGGTAGGCTTTCTCACTCACAAACCTATCTTGCCACACTCCTGGCTTCCTTGATTTAATCAAACCTCCAACCCTGGTATCACCACCTCTCCCGTCATCCGGGACATCCTCTTCATCATCAATATTAATTGGAGCCGTTGTTGAGGCCGGAGTTGCAGCAGGTGGGGCAGGTGGTGTGGAAGTCGCACTACCTCCTCCTGAGCCATCAGACGACCAAGACAGGGAGGTAGATTCATCGACGAGGCCGTAGGGCTGTGATTGAGCCTCTTGTTAGGGTTGTGCAGCTTCCCCTTCAAAATTCTCCGGAGAGGGGACATACTCACTAGTCTCAGAAGAGTCGGGAGTGGTTCTTCGGATGGTTTGTTTCTTGCCAATGACCTTTTTAGGTGCTAAGGATGCAGTTTGTTTCCCTCTGCCCCGGCCTCAGGATGATTCTCCCCTCCCTTGTGATTTCTCAGGATCGCTACGAGATCGCACCATTATTTGCATAAACAATTAGTGAAAGATTATTAGTAATGTGTTTCAATGAATCAGCAAAGGAAAATAGATGATATGATCATATTGTTTCTCAAAGCAAGGATCCGCTGATAGCGTAAAAAAGAGCGCATCCGCGGAATGGTCAGCGCGGTCCGCATAAAAAGGACCGTGGCCGCGAAAGAGGTTGGACTCAGACTACCAAATCTCTGATCATAGTCTTCCTTGGACCGCGTAATTTGGGACCCGGCCGCGAAATTCAAAGCGCGGATCGCGTAAAAATGAACGCGGCCGCGAAATCAATTTGTCAAACTCTCTAAAACTCATGAGCGTGGACCGTGTATTTTGGACGCGGCCGCGTAAGTTCAAACGCAAACCACGGAAGAATAATCACGTCCGCGAACATGCAACTATACTCAGCTCTTGCAAATTAAAGAATGCGGACTGCGTAAAATGGACCATTGTCCGCGGAATTCAAACAAAAATTGGCACTGGTACATTTGAAAACTAGGGTTTTCACTAAGTACAAAAATTAATGCAATTAACATGCATAGTTAATAACCCTATCCCCCATTAGGCAAGTAAAGCGATTACCCACATGAATTTAAGCATCAATTAAGCTTGATTTTGAGATTGTGGCATGTATTAAACCCTAACTAAAAAGAAAACTTAAAACTAGAAGAAAAGAAAATCCAAAGATGAAATTAATGTAAAGATTTGAGCATACCAGATGTTGATTTGTAATAGGAAATTGCTTCTTGATTAATAAGATATGAAACTGAAAGTGTAAGAAGGTGAAGATGAATAGTGGTCTATTTCGGTGAGAGTGTGGGGTTCGAAAAGTGTAAAAGTCCTAAAGACTTCCTATTTATACTAACCCAAGAGGTTCCACCGACTTACCTGAGGGCGGTCCGCAGAAGTCCACCGCGGTACGCGCTTTTTATCTTTCGTAGAGCCTTTTCAGAAACAGTCCCGCTGAGAGCGGATTAACGGGTGCGGCCGTGTAAGATCAAGGCGGACCGCGAAATTACAAATGCGGACGTGAATACAACTTCAGAGAGTTGATATTCTGGACTTTTCAAGTCTGCGTACGCTGACAAATTGCGCCCCCGCGAAACACTCTCGTGGACCGCAAAACTTTGAGCGCGGTCCACATAATTCTCCATACTTAGGCAAATGTTTCCAGCAACAATCCTGTACTGCACAAGAAATTCCTACACAAAGCTCACAACCGGTTTTTTCAAATAAAGCTTGATCTAAGAAGAAAAAGAAAATCAAAAGAGAAAGAAAAATACATGGGTTGCTTCCCAAGAAGCGCCTGATTTAAAGTCGCGGCATGACGCATGTTACCAACATCATTGTAATTTGATCAATGCCACCACATGGTTGTAATCAAACTTGCCAAGGTAATGCTTCACTCGATGCCCATCAACTCTGAAGATTTCACCATTTTTGTTTTTCAGGTCAAGAGCACCAAACGGAGTCACGTACACCACCTCAAAAGAGCCACTCCATTTTGACTTGAGCTTTCCCAAAAATAGTCGTAACCGAGAGTTGAATAGAAGAATTAAGTCACCCTTCTTGAATTCTTTGTTCTGGGCATATTTGTCATGTAAGTACTTCATCTTGTCCTTATACAAGGATGAGCTGGAATAGGCATGAAACCGGAATTCATCAAGTTCATTGAGTTGCTCTACCCGGAGATTGGCTGCTACATCCCATTCAAGGTTTAACTTCCTGAGCACCCACATGGCCTTGTGCTCTAACTTAACCGAAAGATGGCATGCTTTCCCAAATACTAACCGGTATGGAAACATACCAATTGGAGTCTTGTACGCAGTTCTATAAGTGCATAACACATCGTCAAGTTTTCTTGACCAATCAGTCTGGTTAGCATTGACAGTTTTTGATAATATGCTCTTTATCTCCCTGTTGGAGACCTCAACTTTTCCACTAGTCTGGGGATGATAAGAGGTTGACACCTTATGATTGACACCATACATGGAAAGTAAAGTGTCGAAGGCCTTATTGCAAAAATGAGAACCCCAATCACTAATGATCGCCCTAGGAGTGCCAAACCTTGTGAAGATATTTTTCTTTAAGAAAGTCACCACGCTCCATACCTCATTGTTGGGCAAAGCTACAGCTTCAACCCACTTGGAAACATAATCAATAGCAAACAGAATGTAAGTGTTACCACACGAACTCACAAAAGGCCCCATGAAGTCTATGCCTCACACGTCAAAAATATCGATCTCTAGAATAGTGGTGAGAGGCATTTCATCCTTCTTGGAAATTCCACCAGCTCTTTGGCATTCATCACACCTCTTAACAAGCTCACTTACATCTTTATACAGGGTAGGCCAATAAAATCCACAGCTAAGAACCTTTGAAATAGTTCTCGCCCCACCATGATGACCACCGTAGGGCGATGAATGGCAAACATCAAGAATATTCATTTGCTCCTCTTCCAGAACAGATCTCCGAATCACACCATCATTGCAAATCTTGAAAAGATAGGGCTCGTCCCAATAATAATCCAAATTGTCCCGTTTGAGTTTCTTCCTTTGGTTTGAAGAGAGATCACTCGGGGCAATGCCGGTCACAAGAAAGTTAGCCACATCGGCGAACCAAGGCATACCATTCAAAGACACAGAGAGGAGTTGTTCATCCGTGAAAGAATCATTAATTTCGAGGCCATCGTGGGGCCTCCCCTCCTCTTCTAAGCGGGACAAGTGGTCCACCACTTGATTATCACTTCCTTTTCTCTCAATGATTTCTAGGTCAAACTCTTGAAGCATAAGAACCCATCTCATCAACCTAGCCTTTGAGTCCTTTTTTGTCATCAAGTAACAGAGTGCCGCGCGATCGGTGTGCACAATCACTTTGGCGCCCATCAGATATGGCCTGAACTTTTCCATGGCGAAGACAAGGGCTAGTAACTCTTTCTCGGTCACCGTATAGTTGACTTGGGCATCATTCATCGTTTTGCTTTCATAATAGACCGGATGAAATATCTTGTTGACCCTTTGCCCCAAAACCGCTCCTACCGCAATGTCACTAGCATCGCACATGAGCTCAAATGGTAAGCTCCAATTGGGTGGGGTAATGATGGGAGTGGTTGTCAATTTATACTTGAGAAGCTCAAAAGCTTTCATGAAATCTTCATTGAACACAAACTTTGCATCCTTTTTCTCGCAGCTTGCACAAGGGGTTCACCACGTTGAGAAATCCTTGATGAACCTTCGGTAGAACCCCGCGTGCCCAAGAAAGCTCCTAACTCCCTTGACGGAAGTAGGAGGAGGGAGATTTGAAATAACTTCAATTTTCGCTTTGTCCACTTCAATACTGTTCTTTGAGATCTTATGGCCGAGGGCAATGCCCTTCTTGACCATAAAGTGGCATTTTTCCCAATTAAGCACTAGGCTGGTCTCTTCACATCGGGCCAACACTTTGTCAAGATTATCCAAGCATTCTTCAAATGAGTCCCCCACAACACTAAAATCATCCATGAACACTTCGAGGAAGTCCTCCACCATATCCATAAATATTGCCATCATACACCGCTGAAAGGTAGCCGGTGCATTACACAAACCAAACGGCATCCGTGAGAATGCAAATGTGCCATACGGACATGTGAAGGTGGTTTTCTCTTGGTCTTCCAGTGCAATGAGAATCTGGTTGTACCCTGAGTACCCATCCAAAAAACAATAGTAGGCACTCCCGGCAAGTCTGTCCAACATTTGATCAAGAAAGGCAATGGAAAGTGGTCTTTGCGGGTCACTTTGTTCAGCTTTCTGTAGTCCATACATACCCTCCATCCGGTGACAGTACGAGTGGGGATCAACTCATTTTTCTCATTTGTGACCACAGTAATACCCCGCTTCTGCGGCACACATTGTACCGGTGAAGTCCATGAACTATCTGAGATATGGTACATAACCCCTACATCAAGCCACTTGATAATTTCCTTCTTGACGACCTCTTGCATAGCCTCATTCAACCTCATTTGATGTTCCACAGAGGGTTTGGCATCTTCCTCTAGTATAATTTTGTGCATGCAAAAGGCGGGGCTTATACCCCGAATGTCAGCCAAAGTCCATCTAATTGCCTTTTTCCCTTCTTTTAAGCACTGCAAGGGTGGAGTCTATCTGCACGTTAGTTAGGCAAGCAGAAAGAATAACAGGTAGTGTGGAAGAAGGGTCTAAGAATTCATACCTGAGGTGTGAAGGCAAAGGCTTCAATTCCAATGTTGGTAGCTCCTCGATTTAGGGCTTTGTTGGTGGAGTCTTCTGGTTTTCCAAGTCCAAGGAAAGTTTACGGGGCCCATATGAGTAGGACCCCATTCCTTGCAATACATTTGCACATTCAACCAAGCCTTCCTTGTCATCATCCTCATGGTTTAACAACACAGCTTCCAAAGGGTCTTCCACATTGATGATGGCACTCGTGTCATCAACTATCACTTCCATCACAAGATCCACAAAAGAGCAAACTTCATTGCTATTTGGTTGCATTATTGATTTGCACACGTGGAATACAACTTTTTCATCGCCCACTAGGAAGGTGAGCTCCCCTACTTCCACGTCAACCAATGCCTTCCCTGTTGCTAGTAAAGGTCTCCCTAATATTATAGGCACCTCATAGTTGACTTCGCAGTCGAGAATCACAAAATTGGCAGGCAAAATAAACTTCTCGACCCGGACTAGAACATCATCAATAATACCAAGTGGCCTTTTCATTGTCCTATCCGCCATTTGTAATCTCATGGAAGTAGTTCTTGGTGGCCCAATACCTAGTGTCTTGAACACGAAATATGGCATCAAATTAATACTTGCTCCCAAATCACACAAGGCTTTTGCAAAATCGGCGCTACCAATGGTGCATGGAATTGTAAAGGCACCGGGATCTTCAAGATTTGGAGCCATCGAGTGCACAATTGCACTCACTTGATGAGTCATTTTGATGGTCTCACAATTCATAGACCTCGTCTTAGTTACCAAGTGCTTCATGAACTTAGCATATCCCGGCATTTGTTCGAGAGCTTCCACCAAGGGAACATTGATTGACAAACTTTTCACCATCTCAATAAATTTTTTGAATTGGTTTTCATTATTTTACTTTGCAAGCCTTTGAGGATACGGTGGAGGAGGCCTTGGCAAAGGGGCCTTGGCTTTAGGCACTACCGTTTCCGGTATGTCTATCACGTGTTCCCTAGACGGGTTCACATCATTTTGAGTCTCCTCCATGTTGTCATTATTATCGATCCTCACTTCATCATTCACATTATCATCATTGGCTTGAACCTTATCATCTTCTTGCAACACAACATCATCACTCATAATCTTCTTTGGATTAGAGGTACTTGCATCTCCACCTCTACCGCTTCTTGTGGTCACCGCCATAGCATGTCCTGTATTGTTCCCACCCTTCGAGTTTACTACTGTATCACTTGGTAGTGCCCCTTTGGGGAAAGTATTCAATGCTTGAGAAATTTGACCTATTTGTACTTCCAAGTTGCGAATAGAGGTAGTATGGGAGGCTATTTGGGTATCATAGCCAGCATTCCTTTCCATCATTTGTTTAAACATACTCTCTATCCGCCCCATCTCATTGTTTGAGGAGCTTTTCCCTTGAGACGAATATGGAGGCGGATTGTTGGCTTGTTGATACATTGGGGGCCTTTGAAAGCCCGGCCCCCGATTTCCTTGATTATTATTATTCCAACCCCCTTAGTTTCCATTGCCGCCCCAATTGTTATTGTTGTTCCCCCAATTTTGATTGTTGTTCCCCCAATTGTTCGAGTTGTTGTTGTTGCCATTGTTCAAATTCCCTTGGCCTTGGTTTCCCCAATTTTGATTGTTCCCTTGTTGATTTGGAGCATTGCTCTGTTGACCTTGGTAGTTATTGGCATATAACACTTCCTCACTTTGATCATCATAAGAATCGTCTTGATTGTAACCACTACCACTTTGCTCATATTGATCTTGATTGTTTTGTACTTGTTGACCACGCTGTCTCCTCTTGTTGACCATGACATTTACCCCCTCCATGGCATTTACTTGCTTTGTCCCTTGAACTTATTCCTAGTAGTTGTCAACTCGGCTATGGCTTGTCTGTGATCATGAAGTTCCTTGTAAAGATGGATGACATTAGTGTCACCCTGAGGAACATTTGCCCGACTCTGCCAAGCTGAGGATGTGTCAGCCATCTCATCAAGTATGTCACAAGCATCGGCATAAGGCATTCCCCCAGCTAGCTGATTTACCACACACTGGTTGGTCATGTTGATGCCCCTATAGAATGTTTGTTGAATCATTGCTTCAGTCATATCATTGTTTGGGCATTCCTTGACCATTGTCCGGTATTGATCCTAGATTCCATGAAGGGGTTCATTAGGTTCTTGTTTAAAGGCTAAGATCCCATCCCTCAATGCTGCCATATGACCCGGTGAGAAAAACTTGGCTATAAACTTTTCTGCCAACTCATCCCACGTGTGTATGGAGTGGTTGGGTAGCCTCTAGAGCTAGTCAAAAGCTTTCCCTCTAAGTGAAAATAGGAAAAGTCTCAATCTCAGATCGTCCTCCGACACGTTCGTCTGCTTGCTCCCCCAGAATGTGTCTACAAAACCCATTAGATGCTTGTATGCATTCTGATGAGGAGTTGCAGTGAAGAAGCCCCTTTGCTCCAATAGGGTCAACATGACATTTGTAATTTGAAAATTGCCCGCCTGAATCCGGGGCGGGACAATTGCACTTGCGTAACCTTCATTGGGTAGCACCCGATGTGCTGCCCGTGGAGGAGGTGGGGAAGGGGGAGGGGGGTTGGAATGTTTTCATTAGCCTTGCGGCCTCTTCTTTGGACTTGAGGTTCTAGATTAACCTCATCCTCACCATTGTCATCTACCTCCTCCTCCGGAAGAACTTGTCCGAGAGCATCATTATGAGCCATTTGGTACCTAAAGTGATTGATACACAAAAGTTAGAAAATCAGAAGGAAAGAAAAACAAGTCACACAAATAGTTAGATAGATAGCCAACACCGTCTAACTCCCTAGCAACGACACCAAAAAGTGATCGGGTCCAAACCTACACCACTATAGAGTAGCGAGGATTGTCGATGCAGTTTTACCCAACGTGGTCGAGATCGATTTCCACAGGGAGTTAATTTGGTTTAGAGTTGGGTATCTAACTAATCTAGATGTGCGTGTTGTTCCTAATTGCACTTCCAAACATTGTTGCGATTGATTCTATTCTAATTTTATACTATTGTATGGTAAGTGTAAGCTAAGTACAATATTTTTGGTGAAAGTTTTCAAGTGTTAAAAAGCACTAGGGAAGTGACTTCCGCCTAGGTGAGTATCTAATGGGTATCAAGAATCTAGGACAAGCTTGTTATGATTGGGGTCGTAATATAACCATCACACATAAGTGCTCACTCTATACCTCTCGGTAGTTTGAGTGACTTTGCCTGATTTGGCTTTCTCAAGCCCAAATGGGTGTTCATACAATACAAGTAAAATTTGCTCAAGTCGGGCATTACTATCTCTAGGTTTAACCCTTTAACTGGGGCTATCAATCTCTTGAGTTCACCCAAATTCCTTGTTAGCCTTATTTTTCTAAACTTAGTCCCTCTTTCTCAAGAAGAGCCTAAGTCATAAAGGCATGAATCAGTGTTTGCAACCCCTAATTCTACAATATTAGCATAAATTAGGCTAAATATCACTAACCCATAAACAATTCACCCCTAAAATTCAAGACCCATTAAATACCCACACTAGGGTTGGGTCACAACCCTATATATGGGGTCTAGCTACTCATAATAGTTGCAGAAATCAAAGGTAAAGATGAAATATAAGCCATAATATTAAAGTACAAGATGAAAATCTAAAGTTAGAATGTAAATCTACTCTAAATTTGCCCAAAAAGGGAAAAACCAGCTGTTCACGTGCTCTCTTTTACAAAACTTGACCTAAAATTGATAAAAGGATCTATTTATAATAGGCTAAAATTTTCAGACAAAAATGCCCATGCAGAGGATTTGCGGATGCGTAATTTTGACCGCGTCCGCGCTTGAGCTTTCGTGGCCGCGTAATAATGAGCGCGGTCCGCGTTTCTTCAATACTGGGCTTAATTTTGCGAACTGCGTAATTTCAACCACGTCTGCGTATACTTCTATCGTAGCCGCGTAATTTAGACGCGGACCGCGTTCTTCAGTTAAGCCTGACATGCAGGGTCTCTGAACCTCAAGTTGCGCTCTCAGCGGACATCCCTTCGCCGCCGCGCCAAATATTTCGCATCCACATTTTTCCAACGCGATCAGCGGTGATTTTAGTACTTAAAGCAGCTTCTCTGAATCTACTTTTGCAGACCGGGTAATAGTGGCCGCCTCAGCGGTGGTCCTTACGCGGCCGCGCTTTTCTGCCGCTCTCAGTGCTCTAGTCTCAGCCTTGGATTCGTGCAGGTTTGACTCCTTCCTGAGTTGATTATGGCTTTTTGCCTAATTTTGACCAAACCCTGCAAGCAAGTACATTAAGTTAGTTTTCGGGAATACCTTTACACATTTTTTGACCCAAAACCTAAGCAAAAGAGAATAAATAATAGGCTAAGACCCCTAGTTATCAGCGCTTGCAAGGTTGAACTTACAAATGGGAGAAATGCTTGAAGCTTTATAGGTCCAAAAAGCCTCGAAAGTGAATGATGGCCAAGAACCTTCCTTAGAGGTTGAAGCCGAAAATCCTTCTTTAGCACTTAATCAAAACCAAGAAGAACAATCAAATGCTCAAAATGAGAAGATGATGCTCATGTTGGAGGCCATTCTTGAAAATGAGGAGAAGCACAACTTGGCACTCGGGGATAGTACTAACTCAAAATGCTGAGAATATCCGCACCTTGGAAGATCAAAAAAAATATTGGTTGAGGCTCATTATACCCACCACCTAGAGAGTGTGGAAAGAGTTCAAGAAAAGTCCAACTACGAGGAAGAAAGTGAGTTTTATTTTGAGGAATCAAGAATTGAACATCCTCCAACCGACTCCATACTTGTTGGTGATGCCAATAAAAATCTGGAATTAGAGTCAACCTTCGTCTTCTCTCTCCTTTGATGTCTACTCAATCAAAACGTTGGGAATGACTGAAAGCAGCTGCTTCTAAACCCTATGGTTCACATCGATTACCCTGTAGTTGAAAAGATGGTTGAAAATGACTCTTGTTCGGGGGCAAAAAAATGGATGTCAAAATCTGAAAAACGTTGCAAGTTGGGAGGAAATTATCTCACTCCAAGCATTTTTCAACTTTGGACTTGTATGGTGATATAGGAATTGAACCATGTGAATCCTTATGGGAGTGCAAAGAAGAAAGACAAGAGCCATACATCTTGCAATTTGCATATTCAAGAACGGAAAATGACATCCCTCAAAAGAAAGCCATGAAATGCAAAATGGAGATATTAAAGTTTGGCTTGATCATCTACTTACCACCCCCCGTTGCTCGTGGTCACAAGCTTGATTCCAAGTTAGGTGCCCAATTCATATCTTTCAAGTGGAGGGAAAAGTGGTAAAGTCGATTTGCGTCATGCCACGATGTTAAATGTGGTGCTTGGTGGGAGGCAACCCATCGTTTTCAAATTTTGTAGTCATTTTTGATTTTTTTTTAGAATAGTTTAGTATATTGTTTTTTACTAATCTGCAAAGTTTAAGATTTATTGGAGTTGAATTGAGGAGTTTGAGGTGTTGGAGTGAACAAAACAGCGGCTGCCTAGTCTGTGCATCAGTCATATAGTGCAACCACATCTGTGAAGCTTTGCTCGCAGATACGGCCTTGCAGAAGCGTGAAATGAAGCACGGATGCGGAAACATCGCAGAAGCAGTTTGCTAACCGCAAAAGCATAGGCACAGAAGCGGTCAAAAACTTGCAGATGCGACTCGTTGGTAATCTTAAAGATTCAATAGGTTCTTCAGCAGGTAAAATTCAAAACCCACCTTCCCCAAAATCTAACTTCTCTCATCTATCACATTCATCTCCATTACTCTACATCTCCATTGCTCTCGATTTCTGCTTCTCTCGCATAAGACAATCAGGTACTCGTTTTCGTCCCTTTCTCAGCTGCTCTTTTCTCTCTTTTTTTTTCTTCTTCATCTCTGTTTCTTTTCTCCATAGTTGTTTTTCCCACAACCCTTATTTTACCTTCTCAATCATTGTAAGCTTTAGGAGTGAGGGAAATTGGTTGAGTGTAGCGTGTGTGTTTGGTGCTGTTGAAAAGAAATTGGGGAAGTCTGAATCACCTGTACTGAATTTTTACATTTCTCAATTGTGACATCAGAAGTCTTAAATAGGTAACTTTGCTTCATTATGAACAGAAGTCAGAAAAATTTGGGGCTCTCAAAAATAAAACGACCTTCATCTTCCTCACTCTCCCACTTTGAGACTCCCTCATTCTCACTCCTAATTGCAAGCATCCGGGTACCATAAGCTGAAAATGAGCTTTAATTCCAACGAATCCGCACATGACAATCCTTTGGAAGTGGAGGAGAACTATGACCAACACTGGTTCTTGTCATTGGAATGCCAGTAACGGTACTATGTCGAGTTGATTACGAAAAAATTGCTCCTGGAAAGTGGTATATTGCTGGAAAACATCCCAGAACATCTGCCCGAGTTTCATCAGAGGCTTGTGGCCATGGAATGGACCTGTTTTGCCCCTCAACCTTGCAAAGCAAATGAGAAATGGGTGAGGAAATTTTATGCTAATCTTCCATACATCAATTTAAGAAAGCCAATCATGGGGATTCGTGGCAAAATGGTGAATTTCAGAGCTGAAGTTGTGAACCGAATCTATCACCTGCAGGACCATGACATGGAACCATTCCATGAGAAAGATTGTGCCTCAGGCGAGTGGTTGGTCTCCAAATTGTGCCCGGGTGTGGATGTTCCATGGACAGCTGAAAAGAGGGATCACATCCAAAGAATTCATTGCCGAAGCAAAGATATGGCTAGCTATCATATGCAGTCGCATCTCTCCTGCGGGGAATATATGGAATGTACCAACAATGAGAGCTCAAATGATAGCTTCCATTCTTGATGATATCTGGCTTAACGTAAGACAACTGGATAGATCCGGGAAAGACTATTGCTCCATTGAAGAAAAGAGGAGAGGATGGCGCCGTGAAAAGCGAAAAGAGAAAATTGGGATCTTCTTCTCAGACTGACCAGGGTAGCCAGCCATCATCTTCTGTAGGAGGACCACTTGCTATGCATACTAAGGAAATATGACAGATTTGCGACCTAGTAGTTGGCCTTCCACGGGGACCTGGGGAAATATCTGAGGGACCCTCTGTATGCATTTCAAAAAAAGAATTTCAAAAGTATCTTGATGATGAGAAGAAGCAAGGGGATTACCTTATGAAGCTGGAGAAAGCAAACACTGATTTGGCCACAGTGCACGGTACATTGAGTACTTCTCATGCTAGGCTGGCAAATGCACACACCAGGATGAAGAAGAGGGAGAAGAAAAAAGATAAATTCTTCACCCGCATGTGGAAGAGTGTGAAGGGGCTATGGAAATCTCTAAAGCCTCAAGAGTCAGTGCCATGAACCGAGCCAGAAGATGATGATGATGCTCCAGTTCATTGGTCCGAGGAAGAGGAAGAGGCTACGACTGATTTCGACAGGAAGGAGAGCACCTGATGCAGTATTCGGGGAGCACTTTCCACCATTTTACTCTATTTGTTTTAGTTGCATTGAAGACATTGCAACATTTCTAGTTGGGGATGGCTTCTTGTATAATTATTGATATGGTAGATTGATATTTTATTTTCATGTGATGTGCTATATTAGTATGTTTACTAGCTTCTTGATTTGTTGGCAATATCATTGGTTTTCTTTGTACCACGGTTCTTTTTCTGAGGATGCAAATTTTGTTTGAACCGAATAACTTTTGGTAAATTATTGTGTCGACTTTTCCTAATGATGGATAGCTAGGCGATTTTCTTAAGGGAATTAGTCTTGTAGTTTAAATATAGTTTTTTGTTAATTTAGGAGAATAAGTGGTATGAGTTGGGGTTTGTGCCCATTGGCCAATTTGTGGCTTGCTTGGTACCAACATGATTTAAACCTCGACATATGAATTCTTAATCTTTGAAAAAGAAAAATAATTGAAGTAAAATACATTGTCATGGATTTTAGACTCAATTTTTGGCTCTTTGATTCATTAAATAGTCTCTTAAGCTATATGTGCCTTCTTTGAGTTCATTGGTTTCAATTGGATTTTGGATTTGTATTCTACTCGAGTTTTCATGTGCCATGTGTGGTGAGATTTATTGTGAGTTCTTTTGCATTATTTGTAGTCTAGAACTTGCTCGGAATGTGCTTCAAGGTTAAATCCTAGACTAACTTGGTTTGAAAAATGATGTTAGGCCTTCCTTGGACAGTTATTATGCCTTAAATTTCCTACCCTTCCATATTTTCCCTAGTCAACCCATTTTGAGCCTTTAAACTTTTTCTTTAGAAATCATGTTACAAACTTTAACCCTTCGTTCTTTATTGATCTATCTTTTGGCATCTTGCATCCCTAAGTACTTTGAAAGTGTAGACATAGGCTAAAAGCCTATGATTGGGGGTGAAGGTTAGAAAAGTTGTGATGTGGAAGTTGCTTAAAAGGTGAAAGATAATTAAAAAAATGTGGAACCTTCCTTAATTTTTGAAAAAAAAAGTAGTGTAAGAAAGAAGAAAAAGGAAGGAAAAATAAGGAGTTGAGGAGTTGTGAATAAAGGGAACATTAGGTATGGAGTGAAAAATGAAGAAAGGGTGGAAAAGTTCTTGAAGGAAGTGTACTTTAATTATTGCATCACCCTTGGAACTTTCGTCCTCGGGTGTTGAGAAACTTTGACATTGCTGAGTACTCTCAATTGCATATTTAGCCTTGGCAATCTCACCTTCGAGGTCAAAGCCTTCATGGCAAGCCTCGGTCAAAGTATCAAGACATGCGTTCAAAAAAGCCCAACTGACATCAAGTGTTAGTTTGTCCTCAAGAGCCTCATTGTCTTTCTCCAGTTGCTCTATTTCAGCTTTCAAATCTTCCTTTTCAGCTTTTGAATATTCATAATACACCTTCAAAGGTTCAAGAGTATCCTCGAGGAACTTGACTTTTTCATAAGTGGTATGGAGATCCCCTTGAGCTTGAGTCAATATTTGAACTAGATCACTTGCATATACTTCCTTCTGATTTAAAAGCTCTTTCAAGCTCCTAATTTCCTCAGTAGCCCTTGAATGTTGTTCAACAAAAGAGGATTCCAATCTATCTTTCTTATTTTCAACTTGATTGGAAGAAGCTTTCAAAACCACCAGTTTAGCAGTGGTAATGTTTAGTTGCTGCTCCAAGGATCCTTTCTCCTCGGTAAGCACATCTTTTTCCAGCTGAAGGCTCTCAAATTTTTCCTTCTAATTGTCAGCTTCTGTACGAAACTCAGCAACTTGCTGCTCAATCCGGGATATTCTCCTCATCAATTCCGTACCTGTTAAATTAATCTGCAAGAAAGGCAAGTTGGAAGAATTACGCACTTAAAGAAAATGGATGGAAGAAAAATAAGAGAACAGGAACAAACCTTAAGGGCAAAATAATAACATCATTCATTAAAGTAATGGAGCTATGATACTCAAGTTTTCCCCTCTCCATAGGGCCGATCAATGGTTTCAACCAAACCGCAGCTCTGTTGGACTTCTGTAGCAAATTTCCATCCTTGGGGACTTCAATTAAAACTCCCTAATGCCCCTTCTTCCACTAGAAGCCTCTTCACGAGGAACGTCTACAAGAGTAACAACCGGTGTGGCAGCAGAAGTAACGGAAGGGATGACCAAGGGAGCAACATGGGTTATTGAAAGAGTAGCGAGAGGTGGTTCTTCAGAAACATGGCTGAATTCTTCTTCACCCTCAAATCCTTGAGCGTAAAACCTTTCAGTAGGACTTGAGGGAAGGTTAAAAGCAGGATAAGCATCTTCATCTTCTGATATATCTAAAGTGACATTCTCAGGTTCATCAACTAGTTGAAAAGGTACGGGGCCTGAAGGTTGATCCTGTGGAATAATGGCTTCATTCCTTTGTAACTATGCCAAACTAAATAAATAAGTTTTGGCAGTTTAAGTAATGAAAGAAATCTTTTGCTTATTTTTTGTGCAAAAAATATTCTTTTTATTTTTACATCCGATAACTTTAATCATGAGCACTCATACTTCCGGAATCTACTCTTTGACTATGAGGGTTTCATAAGAAAGGGCCCTTATATTTATGGTGCACTTGAAGTGGATGTCTCCTGTTCATTCAGGCACAAGAATTTGAAATTTAATTAACTTTCAAACATAAAATAATTTAACATATCATATGGACAAGAAATTAGATAAAAACAAAAGGACTTTGATTTATTTCTTTTATATTTAAAAGTACATTTACATAAATATTCATTTGTTTAACTGAATAAAGCTGCCAATACATATGGCTAACTTGTACAATTAATTTCTACGGAGCTGATCATGCAGTCCCGGTCCTAATAAGATATAGCCTCTGGTTCTAACAGTTCCCGGTCTTCGTAAAACTTTTAGTGCTCTAATATGAAATAGTTTCCCTAATTATGAGAATTCAAACACTGGAGATCTTGCTATCGCCGATGACCCTTTCCTCGTAGTATGCTTTATAGTGCTTCCTCATTAAAAACCTTGCCAGAAAAAATTCAATTGGGACAAAAACTGGATGAAGGGGAAACGAGTGTAGCACATACTTTCAGTATCAACAAGGATCTTCAGTAGTCATACCTTTTTAGGTGAGTCACATTCCAAATTTTTGGCAATTTAACTCCATCTTGATTTTTCAATTGATATGAACCTTTCCAATCACGTTCCAATTGATTGGTCTTAGCTTCCCGACATTAACCTTCGAGTACTTTGAGTTACTTTTCGTAAAACCAAATCTCCTACTTTAAAATATCAAAGATTTGCTCTGCGGTAGAAATATCTTTCCATTCTTTGCTTTTGTGCCACCATCCTCACATACGCTAAATTTCGATGTTCTTCGAGCAGATCCAACTTAATCAACGTTGCTTCATTATTCACCTCCTCATTTTCTCGAGAATACCTTATTGTCCCCTCCCTAATCTCCATCGGAATCAAAGCTTCTGCATCGTACACAAGCGAAAGTGGTGTTTCCCCTGTGCTTGATTTCACCGTCGTTCGCTATGCCCATAGTACTCCCGGTAACTCTTCTGGCCAATTGCCTTTAGCATCTTCTAACTTCTTTTTGATATTTTGAATTATTACCTTGTTAGTTGACTCTGCTTGTCCATTAGCATTTGGATGGTATGAATAATATGTAATCCGTTTGATCTTCAATCCTTCAAAAACCGTTATGACTTTGGAACCTATAAATTGCGACCCATTGTCACATGCAATTTCTTTTGGTACTCCAAACTGACAGATAATGTGATCCCATATGAAATCAATTACTTTTCTCTCTCCGATCTTTTTGTAAGCACCTACCTTAGTCCATTTAGCGAAATAGTCAATTAGAACCAAAAGTAATTTTACCTCCGGGCCCTTGTGGTAAGCGACAAACTATGTCCATCCCTTATTTCATGAATGGCCATGGTGACACCACCGAATGCAAAACATTCTGCTGGTTGATACACTAAATGTGTATGACGCTGACACTTATCACATTTTTGTACAAAATCCTTCGCGTCTTGTTCCCTTCGGGGCCAATAATAACCAGCTCTTATTAATTTGATAACCAACAAATCTGCACCGAAATGATTTTTGCATACTCTTTAGTGAACTTCTCTCATCACATTATCAGCCTCTGATGCCCCTAAACATTGAGCCAATAGTCCTTTAAAAGACCTTCTGTATAATTGACCATCAACGAGGAAATACCGAGCAGCTTTGGCCTGAAGCGTCCGAGATACTTTTGGATCTTCAGGCAATTTGACATGTCTTAAATAGTCTATAAACTCATTTCTCCAATCCTAAATTAGGTTGGTTGAATTAGCTTCACAATATCTATCCACGTCCAATATAGAATGCAACAATTGAACTACACACCAGGATCATATCCCTTCATTTTTGTGGACGATCCCAAATTGGCCAATGCGTCTGCCTCCACATTTTCTTCACTTGGAATGTGGATGATCGACCATTTCTTGAATCGGGAAAGCAATACTTGAACCTTATTCAAGTATTGTTACACGCGCTCTAACTTGGTGTCAAAAATTCCATATACCTGGTTTACTACCAGCTGGGAAACTCACTTTATTTCAATTACGCCGGAGCCTAGTCCCCGAGCTAACTCAAGTCTTACAACCAAAGCGTCTTGCTTGGCCTCATTATTAGTTAATGGTACAATTCTAATGGCATGTCTCAAGATTTCTCACGAAGTAGTGATTTCCATTATCCCAAGACCAGACCCTTTTACATTGGAAGCTTCATACGTAAATAAGGCCCAAACACCTGATACAGTTTCCGACACCATTACTATATTTTTAGCAGCTAAAGGCATCAGTCCTGGATTAAAGTCATCCACAAAGTTGGCCAAAACTTGTGACTTTATAGTTCTTTGAGGTTTATATTCTATATCGAATTCACTAATTTCTACCGCTCATTTAGCCAAACGGCCTGACAATTCAGATTTATGAAGGACGTTCCTCAAGGGAAAAGTCGTCATAACGGCTATTGGGTGGCACTGAAAATAATGCCTAAGCTTCCTAGAGGCGACTAAGAGAGCTAAGGATAAATTTTCGAGGTGAGGATAACGTGTCTCCGCTCTCGATAAAATTTTACTAACATAGTAAACGAGAAATTAAGTACCTTCCTCTTTCCGGATCAGAACTGCACTTATTGCAACCTCCGAGACCGCTAGATAAATTAATAGTGCTCACCTTCCTTCGGTTTTGACAAAAATGGAGGACTAGACAGGTACCTTTTTAGATATTTCAATACTTGCTGGCATTTCGGAGTACACACAAAAATATTCTTTTTTTCAAAATTGAAATGAAATGATGACATTTCTCCGAGGATCTTGATATAAACCTGCTTAGGGTCGCCAACCTTTCGGTTAACCTTTACACCTTCTTCACACTTGTCTATTGATCCGAGATATCCTCGATGGCTTTGATCTTATCGTGGTTTACTTCAATTCCTCTTTGAGAGACCAAAAACTTCAGGAACTTTCCGGAACCAACTCTGAAAATGCATTTTTTAGGATTGAGTTTCATGTTGTACTTTCTCTGAATATCAAACATCTCTTATAAATGAGCCAAATGATCTCCTACATTAAGATACTTGACCAACATATCATCAATATATACCTGTATTATTTTACAAATTTGCTATTCAAATATTTTATTAACGAGCCTTTGGTAAGTGGCTCCGACATTCTTAAGCCTGAAAGGCATCACATTATAGCAGTATGTGAAATAATTAGTGATAAACAAGATTTTTTCTTAATCTTCTGGGTGCATCCTAATTTGATTATACCCGGAATACACATCAAGAAAGCTTATTAACTCATGCTCGACTGTAGCATCGATCATTTAATCAATGTTTGGCAAGGGGAAAGAAGCCTTAGGGCATGCCTTATTCAAATATTTATAATCTACACACAATCTATTTTTTGTTTTTATTAGGAACTTCTACTACGTTAGCTAACCAATCAGGGTAATTTACCTCTTAAATTGAACTTATATTCAGTAACCGGGTTACCTCTTCTTTGACAAACATGTTTCTGACTTCTGCTATCTATTGTTTCTTCTGCCTTACCAGAGGGAAGTTAGGGTCCAAACTTAGCGTGTGGATAGCCACTTCCAATGAGATACATGTCATGTCTGAATATGACCACACAAAACAATCGATGTTAGCTTTAAGAAAATCAATAATTTTTAATCTTAGTTCGGGGCTCAACCCCGTTCCTAAGTGGAATTCCTTTATAATAACTTCGTGAAAAAGGCAACTTGTTCGAGCTACTCTGTGGTCGATTTGGTTGCATATGTTTCCTCCGGTACCTGAAAAGATCTCGGTACCTGATAGGAATCCGATAAATCCTCTTCTCCATTATCTTCAATCGGGATGGAAAAGGGAACCGACTCATGTAGTTGCTATTTGCTTGTTTCTTTCCCCTTGCTGCTGGACAAGGTAACTGCATTCATTTCTCTTGCAGCCGGTTGATCTCCTCTAATCTTTTTTACCCCTTTTGGTGTAGGAAACTTCAACAGTTGATGATAAGTTAATAACACAGCCTTCATTTCATGTATCCATGTCCTTCCAAGGATCACGTTGTATCCCATATTTCCATCTACCACTTCGAACAAAGTGGCTTCATTACGCCTTCGGAATGAGTGGGTAGTAGAATCTCTCCCCGGGTCATTACACTTATTAGGCTAATCAGACAATGACGGGTATGCTAAATAATTGGGGGTATGTTTCTTGGAATCCGGTCCTTTCAACACCAGTGGTCCATTCGTTTATTCATCTCCCTCATGAATCTCATGAGCTCGATTTTGAAAGGATCATTAACGTTATTGTCATTTCAAGATCTACTACCTGTACCACCTCCTCGTTAAAACCAAACTCCTCACTTGGAGCGTTATTAACGGTTCTTTGAACTGTTTGATTTGCAGAGACACAAAGAGGAATCCAAACTCCTCCAATGGAGTTATTGGAAACAACCGAAAGCTCCTTCTTCAATTCTGTCATCACCCTATCTTTTCTTGAGAGATCATTCATAATTTTGCTTTGTTGCTCCCTCAAAATTTTAATCATCTCAACCACTCATTCATCATCTATATCGTCAGGAGTTTGGATTCTGACATGTCGAGAATTTTGTTCTCCATGAATAGGAGTTGTTTCATCTCCTTCGTTGCGAGTTTCACTGCTTGAATTATCACGTTAGAACAAATCCTCACGTTGGTTGTGTGTTCCAACATTGTAAGAATTGTTCACATCGTTAGTTGTCATATTTGAATTTTTTTTTGCTAATAGAAAAGAATCAAAATTCGTTGGTAACAGATGAATGGATTAAAATAATCATGCAATTATCTATGCCTCACAGTGGGCGCCAAACTCTTTACGCGTAAAACGGTATAGTTGAATTTATAATGTGGTTTATACATACGTGAATTAATTTGATCCAAGAATATGAATGTAATAAGAACATAAATAAGATTATTAAAATAACTTGAAGAAAATACAAACATTGGCTGTGAAGTTAGCTTCTCCGAAAGCACTAACAAGAGCAATATTAAGAACAAAAGAAATAGAGCAACTTTATGTAGTAAGAACAAATTGTAGCCTTTGAGTATAGATGATTTTTTGTGTTCTATTATGGATAAAAGTTCTCATATTTATAGCTCTATCAAGGAAACAAAAAAACCCAAATCAAGCTCTTCTTGAATGAGAATAAAACCCCCATTGATGGTTGCATAATGATTGAACATTAATACAGAGATTCTTTGTAACACCTGCTCATTGAATGTTGTCTTTTCCAACCGATGCCTTCCTTTCAATCTTTGTTCCCGGTTCCAATGCCTTCAGAACTTATTCTGCACCAGTCACATAGCTGTATCCGCTGCCAACTATTTGCTGACTCATATCTTATCTGTCTCCAGTTACACGTTTCATTTTGCCATTCATCCACCTGTCGCTAACCAATTTTACTCCATACACCTTGTACATTATTGGTGAGCATGTTAAAACTAACCCTTATTTGTTATTGGTGAGCGAGTGAAAACCAACCTTGTAAAAGTTGGCGATGAATGCTGAAAACCACCAAGGTTGTACTCAAACGAAATTACAAAGAGCTCAAAGAGATAACCTCATTGCATCAAATATAAAAATTCATTGTGTCATTTATCTTATCACTCTCATATTACATTTTGCCTTAACTGTTTGTTGTGATTTGAACTTGTTTAAATAAAAAGACTAATAGTTTTGTGTAGGTTGTCTCCATATCAGTCGACTTTTTACAATCGTACAATTTGCCCCCTCTTGTACCTTCAGCTACCAAGACCCTATAACAAGAGAACTCAGTGAAAAATATTGGGTAATAGAAAGAAAAAATAGTAAAGTGTGTATTACTCCCCAAAAGGAAGAAATCATGAATGGGCAAGCTAATGGATTCTTCTTATCAACAAGAGGAGTAAAGCAAGATGATCCTCTATCTCCTACTTTGTTTATATTGGTTGTTGAGGTGCTAGGGAGAGCTTTGGATGATTTATTTGATAATCCAAACTTCATTGTATTTGAGATGCCAAAATGGAGTAAAAACATGTTGAACTATCTTTCTTATGTTGATGATAAAATTATCTTCAGCTCATCACACTATGGAGCAATACAGTTGATTATGAATGTATTGGAAGATTATGAAGTTCCTTCTAGGTAGAAGGTGAACAAGGAAAATCATTTTTTTATATGCATGAAAATGCACCTCCGGAAGAAGCCAACATTGTGCACTTGATCACCACTTTTCAGAGGTATCCTTTCCCTTTTACATATCTTGGATGCCCTATCTTTTACAGTGAAGGAAGAAAGAATTCTATAAAGGTACAATGCTAAAGGTGCAAAAAAGGTTACATTCTTGGAAGTGCAAGCTTCTTTCTATAAGAGAATGGGCGGTGTTATTGCTCATGTGCTAGAGAGTATGCCTATTCATATTCTATCAGCTGTGGATCTACCCAAATATGTGATAAATGAATTGCATAGAATGTTTGCTAGATTCTTTTTGAGTAATTCTTGAAATGAAAGGGCTAGACATTGGGCATCAGGGATACATTGTGCTTGCCTAAAGATGAAGGATGAGCTAGCTTTAGATCTCTTTATGATATGTCTAAGGCTTTATTTGCTAAGTTGTGGTTGAACTTTAGAACAAAAGACACATTATGGACTGAGTTTATGAGGAACAAATATTGTAAGAAGATCAATGAGGTATTAGTACCTTGGAGAAATGGATCTCATGTATGGAGGAAGATGATTGAGATGAGGGATCTGCTTGAACATCAAATATGGTGGCAACTGAAGAGAGGAGATGCAAAATTTTGGTATGATAACTGGACTGGTCTTGGTGCACTTTGTGTCACGACCCAAAACCACGTGACCGGCACCCGACGCACTACCCGACCCGAACGAACCAAACCATGTGATGCACCCAAATCATGTGCATGAAAATCAATTTAACTGCGGAAGCTCCTTGAAAATCATATAAATTTTCAATCTAAATGATAAAATATTTTCCAATTTAAAATCACACATGACGTCATTCATGATAATAACAATGAGACTAAGTAAAATAAATATACTTTCATGTATGTCGTGTACAACCCCATTATTACAACCTTTCACAACTATTTATGGAGCCTCTATACCAAGAATAGAACCAAAGGTTGGAGTAATTCAAACAAAATAAAATAAGAAAGAATATAATAGCTACCACGAGATAAAAGTGGTTCTTCATAATACCTTGAAAAGAGAGTCATCTTAGCCTGACCACATGTCACGTATCATACATCATTCTGAAACATGTAAAGTAAGCAGGGCCTTGGAGGGGAGCCCCTAAGGGCTGATTACACCACAGCGGTAGTCAATAAGTGTCATAGACTCTCTCTAACATAAGTTCTTGGGACAAACTTTATAAAAATAATGCACCAATATTTGATATAAAATGATAAGAAATTTTATCAATTCATAACCTTTGTTATTTTAAATAAAAACCAAGTGAAATATAACCCACAATATAATCTTTTAAAACATTTATATCAATCCAAGAATTTGGATAAAAATTAGGCAAAATCATTCCATTTGCATTAAGTCATCGAAATCACTTTCGGCTCCTTAGGCCTAAACATAAGAAAATTATCCTTACCTCTCACTAGGAGTACTATACCATCACCGACATAAGAATGTCAACTAGGTTATGTACCTAGCGGCAAGTATCATATACCCTACTTGCTCAGGTCGTCTCATCGTAGTGCCGTACGAATCGACTGAGCCATGCTAATAATAGTACAAAATAGTACTCTCTGGAGGGAGAGCACTCTGCCGTAGTCTATACCACAAAGTGTCCATTTACGCCTACAGTGGCACGTGTAGTTTCATGATAACGAACACAATATATCCGAAGTCAATCTCGATGAACACAAGTAACTCCCAAAACATTTGATACATCAAAAATAGATTCATAGCATAGTAGCTTCAAAAGGATCTATTTTTATCAATTCATATCATTTATAGAAAAATCTAAATCATTTGAAGAAAATTTAAATAAACAACATTTTACATGCTAAAGCCTTTAGCAATTTAACATCAATCTTTAAAAGATACCACAAGTGTTATTCTGTTCATCAATTTCCAAAAGAAATACTTTCCATGAAAACTTATCTTTAGCACTCAAATATGTATACTCTTTTCAATACGTAAGTTTTGATAAAAACTTATAACATATACCTTGAGTGTCACTTTGCCAACAAGATTTAAAATAAATTTTATAATACAGTATGACACTACATATGCAACATAATACTTTAATACATGGAGACATCCGTACTTGTTTGTCCTCACAAGCACGAAAGCACATTTGAAACAACGTAAGTATTAACTCGAAACATGCTTTTAGAGAAAGTCCCTCAAGAAGAGTAAGTTTTAATCAACTTACCTCGCATTCGCTTTAATAACATTCACAAGCTTTTAATCCTCCTCCATCATTCCAATGTTGATTAAAATGCTCAACATCACCAACAAGTCAATATCTACAATTAGATATCCTAATTATATCAAAATATGACCTAAGATATTGATCAACATCCATATATGGCTCACAGGTTGGCTACAAGCCTCCAACAACTCAAATCGCCAAATAGTTTTACATGCTAGACTATTCAACTTCATTCTTATGTTTTAATACCCATTCGAAGTCATTAATCATACTACATCAATTGTCCATTGCCACCAAGCTACTATTCATCATCTTCCATAATCAACACTTGCAAAATATACAATTCGCGTGATTACTTAGTTTATCACTTCCATCTTTTGCTAACAAATAATTCTATAAGTTCATTGTATTCATAAATTTCATCGCCAAGATTACCATTCATCTTCTCTCGTATTTTTTCAAAAGTACTATTCATGCCATGAACTAGAGTCTTATAATCCAATCTTTTAACCATTAAAACTTGTAACAAATGCTTCAAATACTTCTAACTACTCATAATAAACGAGTTTGAAGCATTGAAATTACCTCTAGTAGCTCAATCTTGAAAAATCACAACTTTAGTGATTTTAGTGTTCTTGAGGATTTGATGATGAAATCTTGCATTTGGATACAAGAATAATATTAGATCTCATGTATATTGAGTAAGAATCAACCCAAAACAACATTAACAACTTACCTTGGTTGATTGGACTTGATTTGAGCTTAAAATCGTCATTTCACCTCAAGAACCCTAACCCCCAATACTCAAAATACTATCTCCCTCGACTTGGTATTTATAGGCCCAGATTTCTGGGTTTCAGACGCGGCCTTGGATGCTATGGCAGCACTTCACTGCCATCTATTCTTTCGGACGTGGCCTCGTATGCTTCGCATCCGCAAACTCCTCTGCCGGCCTTTGGTAATTTGGTCATAACTTCTAGTAGCAATATCCAAATGACAAATGGTTTGAAACGTTCGAAACTAGACTCGAAGTTCTTTCATTTGATAAGTTTTCCATAAAATAACTCCTTATATATATGTAGATATGCTCGTCCAAAGTTTTATCTTGTGCGTACTCATTTGGAACTTTAATCTATCATGTAATTTCACACGAAATAATATAATTAGCACACATCAACTTTTTTAATAGTGTTTAAGTACTTCCAAAATTTTTGGGTGCTACATTCTCCCCCACTTAAGATCATTCGTCCTCGAATGTTTTACAAGTAACTTCTAAGAATAGAGTTACCATCCTTTTACCTCCAACCATTATGCATAGGCACTTATGACTACATGGGTCTTATACTTTCTTTCCAAAATCTCAACTTATTTATGGCCCTCAAAATTTGGCTATCTTTACAAATTCTTAAAAATTTCGGCAGAGTTTCTCCTATAACTAGGACTATCCAAAAACTTTAACCTGTCCAGACCAAGCCCCAACACGGGCACCAATAACAATATCGCTCAACAACCAACAATACACAATATAATGTACCATCTTGACCCCACTCGGCCGTACATATACCATAAGTGCATCAAATGTAAATCTTTAAAACTTTTAACTTTTAACATATATGAATACCACTCAATATCAATAATTGCTACTATACATAGCTCCCACATCACTATTATACATGCCTGCATTTTCTTTAGTCATGCATACTTCACGTTGTACCTAAAAAATATCTTCAAATAAATCAAAAATCTCTCTATGATTGGACTTCCTTAATAAACAATAACTTATTTTCATGCCCCCTTAATTTCTTAGCTAGCTCAAGGCAATATCTCATAGTTTATGAGATCAAAGTTATATTGCCCACTTGGTATCTGCAAAACTTGTTCATTATGACTCGTAGTCATGGATTTTGTTTTTTAACAGTACTTTCAAATAAATCTGTTGCCTTTTACGATTCTTGTTTCCATACATGATTTTTCCCACTTAGGACTCTTGATGTCGTATAATTGTTAACATTATTCTGGAATGTTCTTCTATTCCTTCCAAAGCCTAATAAGATAGTTGTCCTAGATTAGACCATCATATAACAATTAATAACCCCACTTTCACTCATGAGCATTTGAGGACGAATGTTCTTAAGTGGGGGAGAATGTAACACCCCAAATTTTTTTGATGTTCTTAAGCCCTATTAAGAAAGTTGATGTGCATTAATTATATTATTTTGTGTGAAGACGAGGACTATTAATAGGATGGATATCAATTAGATATGATAATAAGTGTACGAGGCATATTATAAGTGATGTGGGGTCTAAGGAGAGCCCTAAGTCCAAGTCAAGTTGGAAATTTCATGATAGACTAAAGTTTCAAATAGGTACGTACAAGACCAAACTTTAGACGAGCATATCTACATATATATATATATATATAAGGAGTTATGTGATGGATGACCTATCTAATTAAATAGCTTCTAGTTTGGTTTCTAACGCTTCAAGCTGTTCGTCATTTGGACACTCCTACAAGAAGTTAGGACCAAATTACCAAAAGCTGGCAGAAGGTGATTCTGCGGCCAATTCTGCAATCGCAAAAGTGATTATGCAATCGCAAAAGTGGTTATGCGACCGCAAAACTGGTCACAGAATGGACCAGTGTAGCCCAGTTTTGGACACTAGTTTTGCGGTCAATTGTGTGACTCGCATACCCATTCTGCGGCCCATTATGACACCGCAGACCTGATTTCAGAGGATTAATTTTTCTATTGTCATAACCCGACCCCATATTGATAAATAGCCTTTGGGGCTTATTTTGGGTTATTTTTCTGAGGATTTTAGAGAGAGGTAAGAGTATTTTATAGAGAGAAGGAGGAAACCTAACATTCTAATCATCCAATCTTGCACCAATCTTCAAAAATCAAGAAAGCCAATCACAAGATCTTCATCTAAGAGGTAAGATTCAAACCCCTAGTCTTCAATTTCGAGTTTGGGGTAAAAGATGGGTTATTGGAAGTATGATTGTTGGGTGTAAAAGTATTATTTATATATACTTGTACTATTAATGTTTGTGGAAAGATTGTTGAGCTCAAATAAGTAAAGATTGGGTTGTGGAGTGAAGAAAATCTTGTAGAAGAACCTTGTAGTTAAATTTGCACACCTAGTGTTTGATAAAATGCTCAAATGTGCTGAGACCATGAATATCTTCCTAATTATGGTTCAATTTTGTTATGTCTCAAAATAGATTGGGATTGCTAGAATTTTCGGAACGTTGTAGTAATTCAAGGAAAGCTCACAGTGAGGTATGTTGGCTAAACTCCTCCATACAATTCTTCTGTCATACTTCCATGCAAGGGGAAATGTCCATGTTCCTATTAATGTCACCACGCCACTAGATCATGCGGTGAGAGAACCTAAGAAACATAAGAGGGTTGTTTGTACCAATAAGCCCGAATGTTTGATATGAAATAATAGCCACTCGGGTTTATGTTGGATGATTCTTGAAATATGTTATGGTTGTGGAAAGATGGGACACAAGAAAAACAAATTCCCTAGGTTGGATACACCCATATCGATATGCCCGATGTGCGGGAATAAACATTTGGCATCATGTTGTGTGTATGCTCAGAAGAGTGTTAGTTGTGGTAGATTTGGGCAATTCCAAAGGTCCATACAACGAGCTGTTGCAGCGATTGTTACTCCCGCCATGAAGGCTTGGAGAAAGAATAAGGAGAATGCTTATGATGTATGCAAAAAGGGTAAATATCAGGTAAGTGGGGCGAGTCAGTTTAGCGGACCCCATCCTTGCTGTGTGAAGTGTATGAGATGTCCTTTGGGGGGGGGTATATCACTATGGTACTAATGTATGTTTTGGATGTGGAATAGAGGGGTATCAATTAAGGTACTACCATGTCAATCTAAAGTCATCAAGTAAGTCACTCCTTAGTACATCATTATGAACACCACATTATTTTTCTTGTTGTATATGTACATCCATATTGAAGAGGCCTACATAAATATGGTCTTAACCAAAACGTTGAATCACAAAACATTGCATACTTTCTGAACGAGACGCATTATTCGTGAAGCCACTCTATCACAAATTCTCTTATTTACAACCTCCTGTGGAATTGAGCTCTATAATTATGTCCTTGAAATTGAGTTATAACTCTAGGATTAATACTTCCCACTTGCTTCCCTAAATTCTCAACAATGGACTATACCTGACGGATTTCTTACAGAACATTTTGATTCAAATGGATAACATCTGCTCACTTGTGCTTATGCATGCATAGTCATAAAGTTTACCTATGTGGTATCAAATGCAATGTAAGACAACCTAGTGTTGAGATCATTCTCGAGCAATTCTTTCTCTTCTGTGTATATGGCTCCTATGGTTGGAACAGTCACTTTACTCCTTTATGAATAGTATCATGAATCCTTTTCACTATCTAGTAACATAAGGGCATATCTCAGCACCTATTATATGTGTACATGTCAATTGAAATGGTCACTTGTCTGTATAATATTTCTCGGGAATTTGAGTTTTTTGTGAATTTGTCACAAGAAGATCTTTTTGTTCGCCCATCTCAGTATGAATTTCATGTACACCTAGAGCATGCCTCAGTGAGTAACTCACATTGTTACTAGTATTGTAGTTGCCCATGAAGTGGCCTAGTATTGCAGCTTGAGAGTTGTTATGGCAAAAATATGTCTAGCTCACAGCAAAGTGTTCATTCTCTCTAACCAATACATGATTTCATCCCAATATTAAGATGTTCTAGCTACATGATTTCACTTGTGTGTGGTTAAAAGTTAAGCTTCCTTATAATGAGCATATTGATTTGAAAGACAAGTTTGTCGTATCTCTAGTCCTCTTATATAGGATCAACTATCAGGAAGGGTTAAGCTGTCAGAATGATAATAATCTCACAAGTGTTCAACTTCTTTTTTTTCAACCTCATGGGTTTGTGGCATATATTCCTTGTGTAAAATACGGTTAAGAGCGTAACGCAACAACGTGTGTTTTGAAACCCATATCACATTCAGGGTGCCAGAATATTCTCATTTGGAGTTAAACTGGTTTTCCCTACAATCCAAGAAGCGACTAGTGTCACACACTTGGCTATCTCTCTTTGGGGTCTACTATTGCCAAACAAGGCACATATGGAATGAAACAATTGTTGTTGTCCTTTTCATGACTTATAGTCTTTCAAGAATAACTGACGCTAATGTCTTTATCCTTCCGATTATGCCTCCCATATGTCACATGTCAAAGAAGAAGCGTCATCCCGTGATTAAATATATTGGATAGGAAATTTTATGGTCATATTCATGCTAGCACATCTTAGAGTAATTGTTGGAGGTCACCAAAGGTTTAGTTTGGGTGTTCGGCATAGAGATTTAGAGTTGAAGAAAGTGAACGGGTTATTCTCAATATTTTCTGCATGAGGATGCTATGTGAATTGCTAATAAAGGTAAAATATGTATAGTCACATTAGGTCTTATGAAATCTCGAAGGAAATAGGCCAAACTATGAGTATTATGTTTCCCTATTATTGTTCTCTGTGTACCCGGTGTTTCATGTGTCTATGTCTAAGAAGGTGAAGTTATTGGGTAATTGGATTATGAGGAGCAACTATTTCCTATCCTTGTTAGGAAAGTCCGGGAGTTGAGATTGCCTTCGTTAATGTGTTATGGCGAAGTCGGTAAATCGAAGAGGCCACCTTGAGGGCCAAAAGTGTTGAGGAAATAAAATGTTCCCACTTGAGTGTATAGTCAAATGATTGTGATTTGAAAGGTACTTTCAATGTGTTATGATTTAAATATATGCAGCTCATGTCCAGATATCACTCTTGATAATATAATGCCTGTAATGATGAGATTTGTGATGTTGATATACATGGTGATGCTTTGTCAAGTTGTGGATGTGTTGATAGGTTGATTTTGGTGATTATCTGACAGGTGGATAGGCCTAGTTACAGGGGAAACTCTGCCGAAATTTTTAAGAATTTGTAAAGATAGCCAAATTTTAAGGGCCATAAGTAAGTTGAGATTTTGGAAAGGAAGTATAAGACCCATGTAGTCATAAGCGCCTATGCATAATGGCTGGAGGTAAAAGGATGGTAACTCTATTATTAGAAGTGACTTGTGAAACATTCGAGGACGAATGTTCTTAAGTGGGAGAGAATGTAATACCCCGGAAAAATAAATTCGAAGTACTTGAGCGCTAGTAAGAAAGTTGATGTGCGCTCATTATATTGTTTTGTGTGCAGACAAGGACTATTAATATGATGAATATCAATTAGATATGATAATAAGTGTATGAGGCATATTATAAGTGATGTGAGGTCTAAGGAGAGCCCTAAGTCCAAGTCAAGTTGGAAATTTTATGATAGACTAAAGTTTCAAATGGGTACGCACAAGACCACAATTTGGATGAGCATATCTACATATATATAAGGATTTATGTGATGGATTACCTATCAAATTAAAGATCTTCGAGTCTAGTTTCTAATGCTTCAAACCGTTCATCATTTGAACACTCCTAGAAGACGTTATTTTCAAATTACCAAAGGCTGGCAGAAGGTGATTCTGCGGCCAATTCTGCGATCGCAAAAGTGATTATGCGATAGCAAAAGTGTTTATGCGACCGCAAAACTGGTCGCAGAATGGACCAGTGCAGCCCGGTTTTTGGCACCAGTTTCGTGGTCAATTTTGTGACCCACATACCCATTCTGCGGTCTATTATGCGACCGCAAACCTGATTTCGGAGGGTTAATTTTTCTATTTTTATAAACACGACCCCATTTTGATAAATAGCCTTTGGGGCTTATTTTCGAGTGTTTTTCTGAGGGTTTTAGAGAGAGGGAAGAGCATTTTAGAGAGACAAGGAGGAAACCTAATATTCTAATCATCAAATCTTGCACCAATCTTCAAGAATCAAGGAAGCCAATCACAAGATCTTCATCTAAGAGGTAAGATTCAAACCCCTAGTCTTCAATATCGAGTTTGGGGTAAACAATGGGTGATTGGGAGTATGATTCTTGGGTGTATGAGTATTATTTATACATTCTTGTACTAATAAGGTTTGTGGGAAGATTGTTGAGCTCAAATAAGTAAAGATTGGGTTGTGGAGTGAAGGAAATCTTGTAGAAGAATGTTGTAGTTAAATTTGCACACCTAGTGTTTGATAAAATGCTCAAATGAGCTGAGACCATGAATATCTTCCTAATTATGGTTCAATTTTGTTATGTCTCAAAATAGATTGGGATTACTAGAATTTTCGGAATGTTGTAGTAATTTAAGGAAAGCTCAAAGCGAGGTATGTTGGCTAAATTACTCTCCTAGAATTGAATTCCATAATGTTCCCGTAAGTTTCAAGTATGGTTGGTTCAAGCTCCTTATTCTCATGTTTCGAGTTGTTCCCATTAAATTTGATTGTCCCGAATAAGCAAAGTGTCGAGAATTATGTATTCAAAACATGTTACGATTGTTCCTATCACATTATGTTATCCTTTGGGAATGTGTTTAAGAATGATTTTTATTAAAATGCTATGTCTTTGAGTCATGTTTCAAATGAAGGTTATGATTCCAAATTGTGTGAGAAAATCCCAATATGCTTCAGACTCTTAATTGCTCATATGTGTACCTAAAGTTGTGATTGGAAATGTCTTATTGTTGATAATCTATAAAGATGGTTGGAAGTTAAGTAAGTGAATTGGGGATATAAAGTGTGGCCAACGTGCTAAGAGTGAAAGTTATACTTGTGGCCAATGGTGCCAATGAAATGAAATGATGTAAGAAAGGTTATGAAATGAGCCTTGATTCAACTATTCCGAATTGACTTCGAAAATAGAATTGCCTAAAAGCTTATGAACTCAAGTCATGCCCATATGTGGCTTTTTTAACAAATACTATGATTTGTGAGTATTTTCAATGTGTTTTGCGTTCTTACATATTCGTGAGAGGAAATTGTGTATTACCCTTTTTGGGGAAAAGTATTTCAAGAATAAATGGTATGTTACATATGAACACACATTCACTCACGAGTTCACTCGTACCAAAATTACTCAAATCCGATACAAAAATCTCGATCAAAATCCCAAAATTCGGCCTAAGAACTTTTCTCAAATATTTCCCAATTTTCCAACCCAAATCACTAATTTAATGATGAAATTAAAGACATAATCATGGGAATTAACCAAAACTAGGTAAGAATCACTTACCCCAAACACCCACGTGAAAATCTCTCCAAGAATCGCCAAATTCCGAGCTCTCAAGTCTTAATGGTAAAAAAATGACACAAACCCTCAATTTTGAACTTTTAAATCTGCCCAGGTGTTCCCTTCTTCGCGAACGCGGCCACTAACTTGCGTTCGCGTATAACAAAATTCCACTGACCAAATTTCCTCCTTCGCGAACGCGAGGTACCTCTCACGAACGCGTACCTTTCACTTCTTGGTCCTTTGCAAATATGATACCCACTACGCGAACGCGTAGACCAAAGGACTGGGGTCCCCGGCTGCCTCACTTCCTCTATGCGAACGCGTTCCACTCTTCGCGTTCGCGATGCTTCCACTGACCATATCTTTGCGAATGCGGGCTCCTTTGCGCGAACGCGAAGAAACAACTTCAGCTATCCTCCCAGATTCCATACGCGATCGCGAGGCCTCTCTCACGAACGCGATGAAGAAATGCCTACAATAAAAACACCAGAAATCTGCTATCTTCTCTTAAGTTCAAAAGGTCTGTTAATGATCCGAAATCAACCCGAAGCCCCCGGGACCTCAAACAAACATACCAACAAGTCCTAAAATACCATACAAACTTAGTCGAGCCTTCAAACTATATCAAACAACGCTAAAATCATGAATCATCCTCCGATTCAAGCTTAAAGAACTTGAAACTTCAAAATTCGACAGCCGATGTCGAAACCTATCAAACCACATCCGATTGACCCCAAATTTTTGCACACAAGTCATAATCAACCTTACGGACCTACCCCAACTTTCAGAATCGGAATCTGACCCTAATATCAAAAAGTCCACTACCGATCAAAATCTCCAAAACTTCGACTTTCGCCCTTTCAAGCCTAAATGAGATATAGACCTTCAAAACACTATTCGGACACGCCCCTAAGTCCAAAATAACCTAACGGAGCTAACGGAACCGACGAAACTCCATTCCGGAGTTGTCTTCATACAGTTCCAACTACGGTGCAAATCCTAAGGCTTAAACCTCTATTTAGGGACTAAGTGTCCCAAAACACTCAAAAAAACCAAAATGAATCCTCCCGACAAGTCACAATAGCATAAATAGATATAGGAGAAGCAGTTAATAGGGGATTGGGGCTATAACTCTCAAAATGACAGGCCGGGTCGTTACATCCTCCCCCTCTTAAAATAATCGTTCGTCCTCGAACAAGCATAAAGATATACCTGAAGTGGTGAAAGGATGAGGATAACATGCTCGGTCTCCCAAGTCGCCTCCTCGGCCGGCTGACCCCTCTACTAAACCTTCACGGAAGCAATGTTCTTTGACCTCAGCTTTCGAACCTGCCTTTCTAAAATAGCCACTGGATCCTCGACATAAGATAGATCTTTGTCCAACTGGACTGAGCTAAAATCTAATACATGAACCGGATCACCGTGATACTTCCGGAGCATAGAAACGTGGAATATCGGATGGACTCCTGCTAGACTGGGAGGTAAGGCAATCTCATAAGCAACCTCCCCAACACGTCACAAACCTCAAATAGACCAATAAACCGTGGGCTTAGCTTGCCCTTCTTTCTGAACCTCATAATGCCCTTCATAGGCGAAACCCGGAGCAAGACCCGCTCTCCAACCATGAATGCAACATCGCGAACCTTCCGGTCCATATAGCTCTTCTGTCTGGATTGGGCTGTGCGTAGTCGATCCTGAATCACCTTCACTTTATCCAGGGCATCCTGAACCAAGTCTGTACCCAATAATCTAGCCTCGTCCGGGTCAAACCAACCCACTAGAGACCGACACCGCCTACCATACAGAGCCTCATACGGTGCCATCTAAATGCTTGACTGATAACTGTTGTTGTAGGCAAACTCCGCAAGTGGCAAGAACTGATCCCAAGCACCCCCAAAATCTATCACACAAGCACGGAGCATATCCTCCGGTATCTAAATAGTGCGCTCGGACTGTCCATCTATCTGAGGGTGAAATGTTGTGCTCAACTCAACCCGAGTACCCAGCTCCTGCTGTACATCCCTCCAGAACCATGATGTAAATTGCGTACCTGGTCAGAGATGATAGATACCGGTGCGCCATGAAGCCTGACGATCTCGCGGATGTAAATTCGAGCCAGCTGCTCGGAAGAATAAGTAGTCATCACAAGGAATGAAATGAGCTGACTCGGTCAGCCTATCCACAATCACCCAAACTGCATCAATCCTCCGTTGAGTCCGTAGGAGTCCAACAACGAAATCCATAGTGATCTGCTCCCATTTCCACTCTGGAATCTCTAACTTCTGAAGCAACCTACCCCGTCGCTGATGCTCATACTTCACTTGCTGGCAATTTAGGCACCGAGCCACATACTCTACTATGTCCTTCTTCATCCTCCTCTACCTATAATGCTGCCTCAACTTCTGATACATCTTTGCGGCACCTGGATAAATAGCGTACCATGAGCTATAATCCTCCTGATGAATCAACTCACGCAAACCATCTACATTAGGCATACATAGCCTGCCATGCAATCCTCAATAGAGTGACCTCCTTAGCATCACTGTGCTGAACCGTGTCCTTAAGGACAAGCAGGTGGGGGTCATCATACTGGCGCTCCTTGATGCGATCATAAAGAGAAGACCGAGAGACCACATAAGCCAACACTCGACTCGGCTCAAAAATATCCAATCTCACAAACTGGCTGGCTAAGGCCTGAACATCCAATGCTAAGGGTCTCTCTACTGCTGTAAGATATGCTAAACTCCCCAAACTCTCCGCCCGGCGACTCAAAGCATCGGCCACCAGATTGGCTTTCCTCGGGTGGTACAAAATGGTGATATCATAGTCCTTAAGTAGCTCCAACCACCTCCACTGACGCAAGTTAAGATCTTTTTGCTTGAACAGTTGCTGCAAACTCTGATGATCAGTGTAAATCTTACAAGGAACACCGTACAAATAGTGCCGCCAAATATTCAGGGCATGAAAAATAGCTGCTAACTCAAGGTCGTGGACGGGATAGTTCTTCTTATACACCTTCAGCTGTCTGGATGCGTAGGAAATTACCCTACTGTCCTGCATCAATACCGCGCCAAGACCAATATGTAGTGCATCACAATATACAGTGTAGGACCCCGAACCTGTAGGCAATACCAAAAATGGGGTTGTAGTCAAAGTTATCTTGAGCTTCTGAAAGGTCTCCTCACACTCCTCTGTCCACCTGAACAGGGCACCCTTTTGGGTCAGCCTGGTCATAGGCGCAACAATAGATGAGAATACCTCTACAAAGCGACGGTAATACCCCACCAAACCAAGAAAACTATGGATCTCTGTAGCCGATGAAGGTCTAGGCCAACTCTGCACTGCTTCCACCTTCTTTGGATCCACCTTAATCCCATCACTCGATACTATAACTTCTTTTCTCTCAAGATCTGAAGCATAGTCTTCAAGTGCTGCTCATGATCCTCCCGAGTCCCGGAATACACTAGGATGTCGTCAATGAACACAATAATGAAGGAGTCAAGATAGGGCCGGAACACACTGTACATCAAATGCATAAAGGCTGCTGGGGCATTGGTCAGCCCGTAAGACATGACAAGAAACTCATGACCATATCGGGTCCTGAAAGTAGTCTTCGGAATAGCTGGCTCCCGAATCTTTAACTGATGATAGCCTGAACGTAAGTCAATCTTGGAGAACACTCTGGCACCCTGTAACTGATCAAATAAGTCATCAATACGAGGCAATGGATACTTGTTCTTCACTGTAACTTTTTTTAGTTGGCGATAATCAATACACATACGCATAGAACCATCCTTCTTCTTTACAAACAAGACCGGAGCACCCCAAGGTGACACACAGGGCCGAATGAATCCCTTATCAAGAAACTCTTGCAACTGCTCCTTCAACTCAGGAGGAGCCATACGATATGGAGGAATAGAGATAGGCTGAGTGCCCAGCAATAAATCAATGCCGAAAATAATATCTCTGTCGGGCGGCATGCCCGGAAGACCAGCTGGAAACATATCTGGGAAATCCCTCACTACTGGAACGGACTCAACTGTAGGGGTATCAATACTAACATCTCTCACATAAGCTAAATACGCGTCGCACCCCTTCTCAACCATTCGTCGAGCCTTAAGAAATGAAATAACTCTGCGGGGAGTATACTCTAAGGTACCTATCCACTATAATCATGGTAAGCCTGACATATCCAGCATCACGGTCTTAGCGTGACAATCAAGAATAGCATAATGGGGCGACAACCAGTCCAAGCCCAAGATAACATCAAAGTCTACCATGCTGAGTAATAATAAATCGGCTCTAGTCTCAAAACCACTAAGAGCAATCAAGCACGACCGATACACGCGGTCTACATTAAGAGAATCTTCCACAGGAGTAGACACATAAACAGGGAAACTCAAATAATCCTGAGATATGCCCAAATGTGGGGCAAAATAAGAGGACACATATGAATATGTAGAGCCTGGGTCAAATAATACTGACGCATCTCTATGACAGACTGGAACAATACCTGTAATGACAGAGTCGGAAGCAACTGCCTTTGTACGAGCCGGAAGAGCATAATACCTGGCCTGGCCTCCCCCTCTAGGGCAACCTCGACCTCCCCGACCTCCACCTCGAGCTGGGTGAGCAGGTGGGGCGGTAGCTGGTGCTGGAATCATAGCCTGAGGACCCGGTGAGGCGTGTGGTGGCTGAGAAGTCTGTGGAGGTGCAACCCTCCTAAGTCAGGGGAAATCCCTCACCATATGGCGGGTACCGCCACACTCAAAACAACTTCTCGGAGGGCATGGCTGCTATGACTGACTCGGGCCAGGTCTGTTGGACTGGCCGATAAAATTACACCGAGCAGGAGGCACACTAGAGACTTGCGGCGCATAATAAGGCTCATGGGGCCTAGAAGGGGCTGGAACACCACTGGTGACTGGAAGAGCTAAATGAACGGGGCTACCCACATAACCCCTACCATGGCGAGCTGCTAGGGCACGAGCTCCAGAATAAGAACCAGTCTCTCGAGACCTCTTGGCCTCTCTCTCCTCTCAGTCCCGGGCAAGCATGCCCTCCAATCTCCTAGCAATACTAACAACCTGCTGGTAAGGAATATCCATATCCAGCTCCCTGACCATACTAATCCTGATACTGGGGTAGAGTCCGTTAATAAACCGATGAACTCTCTCTCGAACCGTGGCAACCAAGGCCGGTGTATGTCGGGCCAAATCACTGAAGCGGACTGCATACTCTGACACAGTCGTAGCACCCTGGCGCAGCTGGTCAAACTCCACGCGCCATGAGTCCCTGAGGCTCTGAGGGACATTCTCTCTCAAAAACATGTCCGAGAACTGAGTCCATGTAAGTGAAATTGCCTCATCCGGACAACTCAACTTATAAGCACGCCACCACTGATAGGCTGCTCCTCTAAGCTGAAAGGTGGTAAAAGAAACCCCACTCGTCTCCGCTACGCCTATAGTACAGAGAATACGATGACACTCCTCTAGAAAACTCTGAGCATCATCTGTAGCCAATCCGCTGAAGGTAGGTGGGTGGTACTTCTTGTACCTCTCAAGTCTGAGCTGCTCCACCTCAGAAGCATATGTCCTAGTCTCATGCTAAACCGAGGCTACCAGCGGCATAGGAATGAACTCTAAGGCCTAATCAACCTGGACCCTCTGCTCAAGAGTGCGAGCTACGGGAGTTTGTGCCCCTCCCCCGGCCTGAGATATGGCTGGAGCTAATGGAATCAATCCAGCCTGAGCTAAGGTACTGAACATGCTAATGAACTAGGCTAGAGTCTCCTAGAGGGCTGGTGCAGTAATAGGAATCTCCAGTGCCTGCCCTCCAGCTGGAACTGCTGGGGGCTCCTCTGTCACAGCTCGCACGGGTGCTCTGGCTACACCGCGTGGCCGTACTCTACCCCGGCCCTGGCCTCTGGCAGCTCTAGCAGGGGGCACGGGTGCCTGGTCATTAGATCCTCCTCTATGGGTCCTCACCATCTATGAGAAAGAATAGAATAGAGAACTTTTAGAATTTGATGCCAATAACTCGCACGACAAGGAATCAAAAAAAGTATGATTGTTCCTAACAGTTCCATAGCCTCCCTAAGATAAGTACAGATGCCTCCGTACCGATCCGCGAGACTCTAATAAACCGGCTTGTGACTCACGATATATATGGATGTAGAGCTCTGATACCAACTTGTCACGACCCAAATTCTCCCTCCGTGAATCGTCGTGATGGCACCTAGTCGCTACGACTAGGTAAGCCTAACACTTGCAGAAAAGAAATGAAAAGTATGAAAATTAACAACTAACAATAACAGATATTTTTAATAAGCAATTGAGATGCTGCTCGACATATACAATAATCAACTCTCAAAATATACAAAACACTCCCAAGACCCGGAACACCATAAGTCACAAGCTTCTACGAAGTTCTAACTGTTCGATACATTAGTGTCTATAGAAATAAGAAAAGAATCAACATAGGCGGATAGAGGGGGACTCCGAGGATCTGCGGACGCGGGCAGATGTACCTTGAAGTTCTCCGAAAATAGCAGCGACTGCAACTAAGGATGAGGCTGGTAAAAGGAACCTGGATCTGCACACGAAAAACATATGCACGAAAGGGCGTGAGTACACCACAACGCTACCCAGTTAGTGCCGAGCCTAACCTCGGTCGAGTAGTGACAAGGTCAAGTCAGGCCCATTGGTATTTAATAATAAAAATAGGAAAATAAGCAGTATAATAAGAGACTAAAGTTCAACAAAGGAAAGCACGGTGAAATAATATAACAATGCACGGAATTAAGCAACAGGGGATCTCCCGAGATACCGTCTCGTAGTCACAAAAGTAAATATGCAGGGAGAACTCCCGAGGTACCGCCTCGTAGTATCAAAGTAAATATGCAGGGGGATCTCCCGGGATACTGTCTCGTAGTCCCAAAAGTAAATATGTAGGGAGATCTCCCGGGATACCGTTCTGTAGTCCCAAAAGTAAATACACAGCACAATCAATTACAAACGACAAGTACAGTAAGCGAATCTACAGTCTAGACTAATTACATGTCGGGAAAGAAGCAGTAATTCAATAGGCATGCTGCAAAGAGTTCAATTAAGCAAATAAGGCACGTAGACATTGTCGGGCCCCTTTTTTCTTGCAAAATCGGGCTTCGATATGTGACAACTCTTTTAAATGAGGTATTAAAAGAGGAGAGTCGCCAACTAATGATTTTTAAGGTGTGTTAGGGCACCTATTTGCAAATAACTCTGGTTTAACTAGTCAACGCCACCAAAGATCGGGTAAGGGCTCAAATTACCTCAAAGAGAAGGTGTTAGACACTTCTCGAGGTCCACAACTGTGGGTCCCGGCCAAACTTAAATTATGATTATTCTATGTGATCAAGTAAACAAAGAGGGTACAAAATCTAAGAAATTTATTACAAAGAGATCTTGAATAGGGAGGTACAGCTATTTTTTCATTCTAATAGAAAAAAAAGGAAAATGGGGGGAGGGAGGGTCCTAAGTTTTTTAGCCTAAAGGATCAGCCTGTGCAACATAAATAATATTTCATAACTCCCTTGAGATAGAGTGTTACTTATATTATCCAGCGGGCACAGACTATCATTTCCTGCTACCCGATTACTATGTTAAAGTGGTTACCTAAAAGCGTTCTAATTTAATTCTAAGTTGTACCCTATGTGTGCACTACTTGTCCCATACCTAAGGTCCAGGAGGCTTTAGACCTCTATTTAGGTAGTTCTAGAACTTATATAGGCTGCTCAAAAATGCAAAAAACTAGACGACAAACAAAACACATATTGGACTTCAAATATGACAGTTAAGGGCTCAAGTTTGCCTCCACACTTAAGCAACAAATGCACGCAAGACAAACTTCATGTTAAGCAATTTAGAATTAAGAAACTTAAATCCCTATAGACGTGATTTCTACGTGACTATGCACTAAATCATACAAGAGGTTTTAAAGGCTAGGCGTTACTCATAGACAGGATTATACGATTTGCATGCTGATTAGTGAAATTGTAGATTTCCGCTTATTAAGCCTGATGTGTCTAGGTGACTCGTGCAGTAAGGAATAATGAAAGGACCATTGGGGAGATCCTAGAAGTTCATCATAAACCATATTGAGAGGTGCAATATTGACTCTTATTAAGACAAAACAGTGTTGTCCTATAGATAGGATCTCTAATGTTTTAGCACTTGGAGCTGATTTTATCATTAAACTCAACCCTATAGACATGTTTTCTAGGTGAACAATGCGATGCAGTAACGAATGAGATAATTAAACTCCTATGGGCATGGTTTCTAGTGAACAGTTCGAGATAATAGCAAATGAGGTGATCAAAATCTTGTAGGCATGATTTCTAATGAGTATGCTGAAATGAATTGAAATCAATGACATTTATTCCTATAGGCAGGTTTTCTAGTAGCACGTAGCAGTAAGCATAATTGCAGCACTTTGAATTTATGTTTGCTAGCAGACCGTGTGTGTGTGTGTGTGTGTTTTCCCTAATGGCATGATTTTTATAGTGCACATAGTGATGAAATAGCATATATATAACAAGTAAATCATTGAGTCCTATAGGCATATTATCTACCTATTTGGTATGCAAATATTAGAAATATACCCATTCCCCCACTTCACTAACACCCCAATCGTTTATACAAAGTTAATACAAGCCCATTAATGAGTAAGATACAAATGTTATACAAATAATAACAATAGGCCCACAGCAGGCCCAAATGAAATGCCCAGCACTGTCTGGGCCTTCAGCAATTCTCACACAGCATACCCAGACATCTAACAAGGAGCCGTATTCATCAACAAAACCCCAGAATCCATAGAGCAGCCCAAAGTCAATTCATATAACCATATTGCCAAGCATTGCATCATTTAAACCAAACGACTTAGATGTACAGCAGATAATAGGAAGAAAGGGGTTGAATGGGGTTAGTTTAAGTTTCAGGGAATGACTAAGGACCCAAATCCTAGTGTGTCAGGGTTCACAAGGGCCTCAAATGGACCACACTAGGAGGTCAGCAGTAAGTCCTAGGTAGCCTTGGTTTTCAGCCGACTAAGAATAAGAAGTTCAGAATAGCATAAGTAGCAAATGAGGAGAATGAACAATGGCTGAGGGACAGAACTGGGGGTACACTTATAACCTAAAGTAGACATAGCCAAGTTGAGCATACAGAGCAACTCATCAAGAAGGCCAGTAGGTTCAGCAGGATTTCCATACATAGCAAAGTGTCACATAGACAGCCACATTTTGGAAGAGTTGGGGAAGAAACAGGTTTGTATGGGTATACAGAGATTATCATGTACATATGCATGATACTAAACCAGTTCGAGACCTAAAAGGTCCACATTAAGCTAAGTATGCATCCTAGTATCATAAGATAGACATATTAACTCTCATCATGAAACAAGACTGCATTAAGACATGATATGGAGCACACATTATGACAAAACCACATGTAGGAAGGGTCAGGGGAGAAACAAGTTTGCAGTCACAGATGCACAATACAAACAAGTTAAAACCTAAGAGATTATGCTAAACATACATCCTAGTGTCATGCTAATTAGTATTTAGACATGATGAGGGATGCACATTGTGACAAGCCAAATAATCGTTGAAAGAACAGGATATCAGATGAACCATAGACATGCTGGGGAACATATTAGCATAAAAGCAAGATCATAGAGAGTGGTCTTAATACAAATTGAAACACATTGCACATGCAAGATGAATATTGCAGAGATTCAGAGCAGTGTGAGATAACAAGTTCATATCAAATAGCACATGTATGGATTCTGGGATTGACACAATAGACTAATTAACTAAAGAAGATCTAAGTTATGCCATAAAGCAAAATGGTTCAAACAGGGCAGGGAAAACAAGTTGAGGTAACTGTTAAGATCTCAGTCAATCACTAATGGGGTATGGGGGATCATGTTGAGTGACACAGTAGTAGGTGAACATGTCATAATTAACACAGGAAGTTCTTGCACAAGTGTGAAGCATTCATTATAGAGATTAAGGACAGAGAAAATAAGCATGTTTTAGGGAACATTCAGGCACCAATACACTGGCTAAACGAACTTAAGAGGGTCACATTATCCAAGTTAGACTTAGGCAATCTTAGAACTAGCAGCATTATGAGGAAGTTAAACGTTAAAGAGACTTAGAACAAAGTAGAATTAACAGAATCGTGCACAAAAGTAATCCAGAGAGCATATTAAGCCATGGATTTCAGAGGTGAGAACACATGTAAATCAAAGATACATAGGGATGAAATTGCAAAAGTCAAGTGGCTTACCAGTTAAACGGACAACAATAAAGAACAAAATATCTACAAGAACCCAGTAACCTCGATGCATCAAAGTTCCCAAGAGTTTCGAAAGAACCCCGGGCAATGCTCGCACCAAGAGAAAGTTCGAACAGTAGACTCTCAGTGGCCTTGGCTTTCAGTCGGGCAACACAAAACACAGAACAAGATAATGAAGGAATTAACAGAGCAAAGCTCCAATTTTTAGTGAAAGTATATCGATTCAAGTCTGTCTCTAAAGGGAATGGGGAGGGGTTTATATAGTGACAGAAATCAAACAAGTAAACAAGAAAAACTATAAAATCAACATAAATAAGGAAATAATAACATGCAGAATCAGTAAAAGTCGGATTAGAGAAAAATTAGATAAACCCTAGTTGACAGAAATCGAAAATTGGCCGTAGATCTTGGCTAACGGACCCATATAGCATTGATATAAATGTATATAGATGGAATACTGTCTGGATCTTAAAGATTGAAGACGAGTTCCACAAGATTCCAGGTCTGGTACTTTTCAAAAATAGGCAAGTACTAAGTAATACCAAAATCGTGTAAGTAACACGGAAGTGGAGCATATACAGAAGACAAATTGTAAGAGGTTTTCATATTAAGGTCGGAATCGGAGAAGGGCTAATTGTAAGAGGTTTTCATTGTAAGAGGTTTTCATACAGGAGGTTTTCACGAACCCTAGGTTTTCATACAGAAAGAGAAGGGCGTGACAGAGAATAGGAGTGGCTGTCTTTAGGAAATGGGGATTAGGGTTTGGGTGAGGGGATATAAGGAGAATGGGCAGGAGTGTTGTGAGTCGTTGATCACTTTGATCAACGGCTGGGATTTAAGAAGACATGGGTCGGGTTTTTGGACTGGGTTGGGAATAAAAGGGTCATTTGGATTAGGCTTGGGGATTGGGCCAGCGATTTGGGGCTTGTCTAGTTTGAAATTAATCCCAATTTTGGGCCAGATTTAAAAATAGGAAATTAAGGTAAAACTAATTTAATAAAATAAATAAATAAATTATAAAAAATGCTATTTATGCAAAGTAATATTTAAAATAATAGTAGAAGATTATAAAAATGTAAGATATTATTTTAACCTTAAATAAAATGACAAATGCAATAAAATTATAAAATATAAACTATTGTTGCAAGATTATGCAAATGGCCTAAAAATACAAATGTAATTATATAAAAACAATAGAGTAAAATATATGGAGCAAGTATTATAGATGCAAAAAATAATAATTTTAGGTAATTAAGTTATCACAAAATAATTGAAAGGAGTAATTAATAAATATTCAAGTAATTTAAATGCAGGAAAATCAATTTTAAAACTCTGAAAAATTATGAAATATTATAGAAAAATGGTTGTATAGATTTGTAAATAATGATGCCAAATAATGTTTTGAAAGTATATATACTATTCGAGAAAATATGAGGGCAAAATTGGGTATCAACAAACATGTTATTCTAAGCTAACTGGGTAACTACGCATACTAGTATATTCAATTAAGGTGGAAACAAGGAATTTCTTAGTAAAAATCAGGTTTTTCAACAAATAGCCCATGTACGCACTCGTCACCTCGCGTACACAACGCTCACATAGTAAAAGCAGTACCAAATCCTAAGGGGATTTCGCCCACACAAGGTTAGGCAAGCCACTTACCTCAAACCAAGCTCAATCAATCTGTAACAATGCTCTTTTCACGAATATCCGGCTCCGAATGGCCCAAATCTAGCCAAGATCAATTACATACCATAAATGCAACTATAAGAATTAATCTAATTAATGAAATCAAAGCTAAAGCAAGAAATTGGAAAATCGCCCTAAAAAGCCTCCCCGGGCCTACTTCTCGGAATCGAGTAAAAGTCACCAAATATGAACACCCATTCACTCACGAGTTCACTCGTACCAAAATTACTTAAATCCGATACCAAAATCTCGATCAAAATCCCAAAATTCGGCCTAAGAACTTTTCTCAAATTTTTCCCAATTTTCCGACCCAAATCACTAATTTAATGATGAAATTAAAGATATAATCATGGGAATTAACCAAAACTAGGTAAGAATCACTTACCCCAAATACCCACATGAAAATCCCTCCATGAATCGCCAAATTCCGAGCTCTCAAGTCCAAATGGTGAAACAATGACATAAACCCTCGATTTTGAACTTTTAAATCTGCCGAGGTGTTCCCTTCTTCGCGAACGCGGCCGCGGCCACTAACTCGCGTTCGCGTATAACAAAATTCCACTAACCAAATTTCCTCCTTCGCGAACGTGAGGGACCTCTCGCGAACGCGTAACTTTCACTTCCTGGTCCTTCGCGAACGCGTAGACCAAATGACTGGGGTCCCCAGCTGCCTCACTTCCTATACGCGAACGCGTTCCACTCTTCACGTTCGTGATGCTTCCACTGACCATACCTTCGCGAACGCGAGCTCCTTTGCGTGAACATGAAGAACAAACTTGAGCTGGCCTCCCAGATGCCCTACGCGATCACGAGACCTCTCTCGCAAACTCGATAAAGAAATGCCTGCTACAAAAACACCAGAAATTTGCTATCTTCTCTTATGTTCAAAAGGTCCGTTAACCATCCGAAAGCAACCTGAGGCCCCCAGGACCTCAACCAAACATACCAACAAGTCCTAAAATACCATACGAACTTAGTCGAGCCTTCAAACCACATCAAACAATTCTAAAATCATGAATCATCCTCCGATTCAAACTTAAAGAACTTGAAACTTCCAAATTCAACAACCGATGCCGAAACCTATCAAACCACGTCCGATTGATCCCAAATTTTGCACACAAGTCATAATCAACCTTACGGACCTACCCCAACTTCCAAAATCGGAATCCGACCCCGATATCAAAAAGTCCACTACCGATCAAAATCTCCAAAACTTCGACTTTCGCCATTTTAAGCTTAAATGAGCTATAGACTTCCAAAACACTATCTGGACATGCCCCGAAGTCTAAAATTACCTAACGGAGCTAACGGAACCAACAAAACTCCATTCTGAAGTCGTCTTCATACAATTCAACTACGGTCCGAATTCTAAGGCTTAAACCTCCATTTAGGGACTAAGTGTCCCAAAACACTCAAAAAAACCAAAACGAAACCTCCCGGCAAGTCACAATAGGAAAATAGATATGAAAGAAGTAGTTAATAGGGGATCGGGGTTATAACTCTCAAAACGAACGGCCAGGTCGTTACACATATGTACTAACGTCCCTTTTGTCAGGGGCGCTGCATCTTCAATGGATGCAGGTGATTCAGCAGCGGGCAACTTTGGTCCTCGTTGGCAGTTACTCCCTATTCAGCATGTTTTGGTGAGCCCTACTCTATTCCAGGCCCGATGTCACTTGATGTTGCACTTTGTGTCTTGAGGTATAGCCGGGGCCTTGTTGTCGGCACTTCCATACTATTCTTCTGTCATACTTAGAGGCTTCGTAAATAGGTTGTGGGTGGTGTATGATGTTGCGAATTGAACTAGAAATGTTGCTATTTGGAAAACATGTTTTTCATTATATCTACAAACTTGTAATATTTTTGGAAATTAGGAATGAAGCTACTAATGGAAATGAAATGGGAGTTGTTAATGAAATATTTTCAGTGTTTGATTAATGGAGTGCATCTCCTCTTTATTCATGGATGAGTTTCGGTAGAAGAAAATCTAACAGGCTTGCCCGGCCGGGTTCACTTGGTTGAGCGCCGGTCGCACTCCCCGAGTTTGGGGCGTGACAATTATTGCTTACAAATTTTCTCTATGGAAAAAAAATATAATCATCCCAGTTTTATTCATTTTACGATACTACTTTGCCATCCATTCTCGAATACCGGGGTTCAAGTTTCCATTTCTTAACTTTAACTAACTCCTTTACTTTATTGAGTTCCTTGTGATGGTTCTCTATAACAAAAATTTGAGATTTTATCTACTTATGGGTGCACCATAGGTATACTACCATAGATCGTAAGCTTTCAACACTCGCGTATCAGTGCTATCACGATGACACTTACACCTTTTATGATTAGTGCCCTTAAACCCGTGCTTTTTACTGGCATACTTCGTTTTTGGTGTACAAGAGTCATTTCTCATTCAGGAATGACATTACATTACCCTTTTCTATTTCATTTCGTGCTAAGTGTGTACACATTAAAATACCCTCTAATTTCACTTAATCCCATGAACAATTCAAAGCACTTCCTTGTTCTCCGCCAAGACTTGAATTTAATTCAAATCGCACATGTCCCCAAGTTGTAGGAATACATTCGAGTTGCCCATTAAATGCTTCGCTATCACACATAACTTTCAACATCCCTGATGCAGAACATCGTAACTATTGCTCGTAATGAGTTTGTAATTGTCGTACAAGCGCTTCATGAAAATATTATCTTTCTGATCATAAAGGTTACTAATAATACCTCATTCATCTTTTTTAGTAACTATAACCTTTCCTTTTTTTTTTCTAATAAACCATCACTTTAAAGGTGACATCTGCTTACTCAGATGCTCCCCCACTTAGGAGCAAATGAAATTTGAAACTCTTACCACCACTGAAAGAGATAACTGAAATTTCGAATAAGTTTTCTCGGACCATTTACATGCTCACCTGCTTTTACAGGCTATTTATCCCCCCAATTAGAAATCTCTATTTTACTGCTTCAATCTTTCATCATACATTGTCTTTTGTTAAATCATTATAACGATATTCTCATTATTCTGACAATATGATATATTGGTTATACTCGTAGGAACTTTCTTTGTTCATTTTCGTATCCAAGTACCACGTCGCTACTAGATGCAACATATATTGCTAAGGGCCATTATTTTCTGCCCTTACGACATCTTTATAGTTAGCACTTCACTCTTTCATGTTTACTCTACCGTTGAAATTTCTTCTAATATTTTATCCTTCAATCCATGCTCTAATACAGTTCTAGCAAGTACGACTACCTTGTACCTCTCATTTCATGCTTAAATATGCTGAACAGGTGTGACTCCCTTAGGCTAAATTCACATATCATTATATAACTTTTCACAACATATACCATCTTCACAATGCTACATGTAAGAATTACACATCCTATCTTTATGCCACCATCATGTTCTCAAGCCGTGTATATATATATATATATATATATATATATATATATATATATATATATATATATATATATATATATATATATATATATATATATATATATATGAAATTCCGTAGTATATATCTCTGAAATTATATTTCTTGCTCTTAAGTCCTTTCATGAAACTTTATTTTGATGGTATCCCATCGAGTAGGCTAATACTTATGATAAAGATGACATGCTTGTAGGTCTTGTTACCTCATTTCTTCATCATAATGCAAACTCTTTTGGCCATAGCTAATACCACATATTTACATCAACATATTTCATATAAAAAATATATACTTGCATGTCTTCCCATTCTTCATGGTATCACTGACCTCGTCCATACATATCATGTTAGGAATTTGTGACACGGTATCATGTAGTCTTAGAATTCTTGTAACTTCTCAATTTCCAAATATGTATCATAACCGTTTTCAGTTTTGTTTTTGACACTTACGCATGTACACATTATATGTATAACTTTTCAAGAACTTTAACTTAGCCCATGAGCCATTTCAATATTTATTCTTCTTGAATCATAAGGATCCACTCACTCACAAGTTAACTTCTCTTTCAATATTGGGCATATATAGAGTTGCTTTGAGATCATTCTTGGAAATTCTCAAATTTTCATCATTTCAACAGAATAAAATAAGACATACATCGACTAGAAAAACTCAAAATTATTATTCCACGTCATTTTTTTTTCTTCTCTAACAACCTATATTGTTTCTTATAACCTCCAAGATTATGCCTTTTGTGCATGTCATACCTTAATATTTTCATGCTTACCCATTTAAGTTCACATACTTTATCCTCGCATACCTTGTTATGCATAATTAGAGATTAACTTTTATTTGTATCACATTCATCATCTGGAGGAACTCAAGGTTGTCATGCCCATCTTTTACATATGGCATGCTTCGTCTATCCTCAACTCGTACTTACACATGGTACTTTATTTCTTGTGTACCACTTCTATTACATATGACACCATCATGATGATAACCTATCATGCTTAGGAGAAACCCGATGTCAAGTACAATTAAGGGTCATCTCTTTCGTCTTGTAACATTCCCTTTTTGGATGATCAAAAAGTCCTTTTTAGGTGTCTTTGGTCATTATTGACACTGTCTTAACCATGTCATACATCTTATGAATCATACTATGTTCGTCATAAACTTGACTAATTCACATTCACTTATCAATTAGATCCATATCACCTCTCTATATCTTGTCATGATAATTTAAGATGCAACATCTTCATTTGCAATATTTTTTTTGTACCTTTGCTTAACTCTTTAATAGTGATTACCATAGTAAACAGTCGCTCCAACAACTTGACCAACAATCTTGAATTGAAATCTAGGGTCTAACATAAGTGCCCTGATTCGCATCCTTTAGTAAAATTCTTTATAAGTCAGGACACCATCCTGATAATACTAGCTGACATCATCACCTTATTTTCTTCCATGATTTCTCAGTATTCGACTGTAAATTCTTATTCACCAAAGTCATACGTGTTGACTGTATCAGTCCCAATCTATTCTTAATTTATCCTTCCAAATCTGACACTTTCTGGATATTAGCCCAAACATCTTGTATTATAACTTGAACCTTGAGCTTTATTCTCGTCACTTCAATATCTTCCTCAACAAGTAATCAATACGATCGGGAATCTGTACTCTTACTTCATGCACAAATTCACGATATAAAGTATGAAAAAAAAGTGAAACTCCCTAGATATCATTGTAGCCTCCCCGATATAAGTGTGGCCGGTAACAGACCGATAAGAGGGACTCTACTTGACACGGCTCCATAGACTTCCTAGGAATCGACTTAGAACCTAGTGCTCTGATACCAAGTTTGTCACGACCCAAAATCACGTGACCGGCACCCGACACACTACCCGACCCGAGCGAACCAAACCATGTGATGCACCCAAATCATATGCATGAAAATCAATTTAACTGCGTAAGCTCCTTGAAAATCATATACATTTTTAAGTTAAATGATAAAATATTTTCCAATTCAAAATCACACATGACGTCTTTCATGATAATAACAATGAGACTAAGTAAAATAAATATACTTTCATGTATGTCGTGTACAACCCTGTCATTACAACCTTTCATAACTATATATGGAGCCTCTATATCAAGAATAGAACCAACGGTTGGAGTAATTCCAACAAAATAAAATAAGAAATAATATGATACCTACCACGAGATAAAAGTGGTGCATAACACCTCGGAAAGTGAGTCATCCTAGCCTGACCTCATGTCACGTATCATACATCATTCACAAGAAGAGTAAGTTTTAAATAACGTAAGTATTAACTCGAAACATGCTTTTAGAGAAATTCCCTCAAGAAGAATAAGTTTTAATCAACTCACCTCACTTTCGCTTTACTAACATTCACAAGCTTTCAATCCTCCTCCATCATTCCAATGTTGATTAAAATGCTCAACATCACCAACAAGTCGATATCTACAATTAGATATCCTAATTATATCAAAATATGACCTAAGATATTGATCAACATCCATATATGGTTCATAAATTGGCTACAAGCCTCCAACAACTCAAATCTCCAAATACTTTTACATGCTAGACCATTCAACTTTATTCTTATGTTTTAATACCCATTCGAAGTCATTAATGATACTATATCAATTGTCCATTGCCACCAAGTTACTATTCATCGTCTTCCATGATCAGCACTTGTAAAATATACAATTTGGGTGATTACTTAGTTGATCACTTCCATCTTTTGCTAACAAATAATTCTATAGGTTTATTGTATTCATAAATTTTATCGCCAAAATTACTATTCATATTCTTACTTATTTTCTCAAAAGTACTATTCATGCCATGAACTAGAGTTTTATAATCTAATCTTTCAACCATTAAAACTTGTAACAAATGCTTCAAATACTTCTAACTACTCTTAATAAACGAGTTTGAAGCATTAAAATTACCTCTAGTAACTCAATCTTGAAAAATCACAACTTTGGTGATTTTAGTGTTCTTGAGGATTTGATGATGAAATCTAGCATTTGGATGCAAGAATGATGCTAGAACTCATGTATATTGAGTAAGAATAAATCCAAAATAACATTAACAACTTACCTTGGTTGATTGGACTTGATTTGAGCTTAAAATCGCCCCTTCACCTCAAGAATCCTAACCCCCAATACTCAAAATACTCTCTCCCCCGACTTGGTATTTATAGGCCCAGATTTTTGGATTTCGGATGCGGCCTTGGATGCTATGATAGCACTTCACTGCCAAGTCATTCTTTCGAACGCGGCCCCGAATGCTTCGCATCTGCAGACTCCTCTGCCAGTCTTTGGTAATTTGGTCATAACGTCTTGTAGGAATGTCCAAATGACAAACGGGTTGAAGCGTTAAAAACTAGACTCGAAGATCTTTCATTTGATAGGCTGTCCATAACAAAAATCCTTGTATATATGTATATATGGTCATCCAAAGTTTGGTCTTGTGCGTACTTTTTTGGAACTTTAGTCTATCATGTAATTTCGAGCTTGGCTTAGACTTAGGGCTCTCCTTAGACCCCACATCACTTATAATATTTCTCGTACACTTATTATCATATCCAAATTAATATCCATCATATTAATAGTCCTTGTCTGCACACAAAATAATATAATTAGCACACATCAACTTTCTTAATAGCCCTTAAGTACTTCGAAATTTTCTGCGGTGCTACACTTTACCATGCTACTGGCCCAAATTATTGGTGTGATGAAACAATCATTTATGCCGGGGAAGTAATGATAGATGGAGCTTGGTATGAGGAGCTGTTGATGGAGATCTTACTAGATGACATAACTGATCACAATATGGAGAAAATATCACCACCAAATAGTCCGGAGTTGAAGGATAAGGCTTATTGGCAACTAGAATACAAGGGGCAATTCTCAGTAAAGACAACATGGCAATACATAAGGAACATGAAGCATGAGAACATGCTATATAAGTTTATATGGGTGAAGGGACTACCTTTCAAGATCTCTTTCTTCATATGGAGATTATGGAAAGCCAAACTACCATTGGATGATTACATGAGAAGGATGGGGTACTTTCAAACATTAAAATATTGGTGTTGTAGAAACCCTAGTGAGGAAACCATAGTTCATACTTTCTTGAGATCTCCAGCAGCTATGTTTGTATGGAAGTACTTCTGTGGACCAGCACGGATCAACATTGATGAAAAGCATATAATACAGGTGAAAAATGAGTGGGGGAGAAAGCCAGACAACACAAGCTTGAGGACAGCATACCAAGCCATTCCAGCCTTGATTGTGTGGCATTTGTGGAAGAAAAGAAACTCAGGAATGCATGGGAAGGATGGGTCTATTCATAGGTTGATTTTCTTGATTTCTACTTACCTTCATAATCTACTAAAGATGAGGAGAATAGCTTTCACAGGAGTGACATCAAACTGGCCAGATTTACATGACAAGCTACACCAACATATTCCAAAATTGAAGTATACAAGGGTTCTATGGAAACTACCTCCAGATGGATCGTTAAAATGCAACACGGATGGTGCATGTAGAGATACAAATGGAAGGGCTTCTTATGTATTTTGTATTAGAGATGGCATTGGTGATCTAATTTATGCTCAAGCAGGGGAGATCTATGAGGCTACAAACAATATTGCTGAGGCTAGGGCTATCCCTGAAGCTCTAAGGTACATAGCTAACTCTCATCTTCCTCCCTGTATAGAGACTGATTCGTTATTAATGAAAATGGTGCTTGATGATGTGTGGGAACCACCATGGAACATTGTTACATTGATGGACGAAATAATTCATTTGAGAGCAAGATGTGTAGTTGATGTAGCTCATGTTCTTAGGGAAGGAAATCAATTAGCGGATCACCTTGCTAATTTGACACTGGATAGTAATACAATGATTCAGACTCCTTCATTTGTTGATCTTAATGTCAAAGGGAGAATGATCTTGAATAGTGACAAGTTACAGTTGCCCTACATTAGGGGTGAGAAATGCAAAACCTCAAGTGTACTGATGTTGAAGGTTATGGAGAAAAGATGCATGGTGTGTGTTAATGTGGGGAGTTGGAGAATGTTGATGTTGGTTGGAGGACAAGGGGTAAGGTCTGGATATGGGGCTCATATTGATCTTCCTACTCAAATCCTTAGGGAAGAGAGCAAGGAGGTATTTTTCACTAACCTTGTTTGCTTTTTTGCAGGTACAAATAAGGGTGCTGGATTGTATGTTGTGGCCAAACCTTATAGGGTGATATTAGCATCCTCGATATTCATTCCCTATTGGTGCAACCACTGCATAATTCAGCTCCATGTTGCATCAGCAGATCAATCGAAGAAGCTCCAAACTTGGCAAATAAGTAGCATGAAATGTCACTGAAACATGTGGTGCATTTTTGAGAACTTATACGTTGTTTGTTAGCATGTTCACTGCTTCTTCAACTCTTGCATGGTCATTGAATCAAGATATAGTACTATGTATGGAAGAGCAAGTACTCGAGACACCCGCACAAAGAGAGCACTACCCAGATTTTACATGACTGGGCAAGGGTTTTATTTTGCAATTGTGGGAAGATGGATTTTAATTGGGAGGATATGCTTTTCATACTCAGATAATGCACCACATCAGGAAGGCATAGACATGTGGTTCTCACTAATCAATGCCGGGATCATACACGAAGCCGTGGAATCAAATCGCAAGGTCCACAAGCATGTTTCAAACTAGACAGCGTCCTTTTCCCATCTTCTGGTGAGTTTTATTGCCAGAGCAGGATGTGACACTTGGTGTGGACATCAAGAAGTGCAAGTTGATCGAATGCTAATATCTCGGCTTGGTCCAGAATCACGCGTGATGACTGGCCACTTTGGCAAAATTTGGTGCACAATTTGGAACTCCACCAGGCAAGGCTTAGCTAGGACAATTGCTAAAGTTCAATTTCATTTGCTTGAATTAGCTCATTATGTACTACCAAATCTGAGTACGCTGCTCAACTTTAGTAACAGGATTGATGTAATTACATATTTTAATTTCCTTCATTTTGTGAGACCTCCTCACATGTATTTTGTTTTGATTATTATTAATAAAAAATACCACTAAGCACCCAGCTTAGTGGTATATTAGCTAAAAAAGGAAGAAATATGTATAGGTTTCTGTGACCTTCCACTCCAATTATGTACAAAGGCTTGTCATAACTTGCAATAGAAAATGTTTTTGTGTCACAATTCATCTAAAAATCATGGGTGAAGAAAACTTTCCGTTCCAATTATGTAGCACTCATCAGAGTACATATCAGGCCTTGGCCTAAATGGCCTTCGTAAATCATACAACATCAGATCAACACGTAAATTTTCACAATCTGATGAATTGACAAATTAAAGAGAAGAACAAACATAAAGAGAGAGAAATTCTGGCCCGCTAAAGTCCAATAAACTCGAATTAAATTACATCAACTACTTTATAAGATTGATCAGAATCATGAATTGGTTGTTGTTCGTTGGAAATACGCTTACAGTTGTTCCTAATGGCGGTCAACCCATCTGGGTACTGACCGGCACTGAGCCACGCCTCCACGGTGAACAGTTGTTGGCTGCATCGTTTGTGTTCTGCTGTAGACGTAACTTCCACGTAGTTACAGTACCATCCGTGGTGATCACCTGATCCATCAGAAGTCAAGTTCATTTTACAGATTGGCGCAGTCAAACACGGACCACGGCCCGTAAACATATCCAATTGGTCCATTTCAAAGTAGTTGTAACCTGGCCCCATAAGCCCACCCCAAGCCTGTAGGTTGTTGATTCTAAGCCCATGGCCATTGGCATCATAAAGAGACAAGGTAATTTTTGAGTCAGTTCCAGACCCCCAGAATGTCCCAGTCCGAACATAAGCTGTGTATACACAATTCAGTTCCTGCATTTTCCCATCAAATCAGCAATTGCCAAACAAAAACAAAATTATGGTATAGTGACAAATTTATAATTTAGAATCAATGTGTTCTGTTCTTACTCATATTTGTTTCTTTTCTTTCATACATATATAAATTTATAAGGTAATTAGGAAGTAGACGCAGCGAGTTCGACATAAATTACTGCGTCTACTCTAATTAAATCCGTCAACATAGAAGAAGTAGAGAAGAGTGACTTACAGTGCCATAAATAGAAGAAACGGAGATGGAGAAGAGGATGACGAGATGCAACCAGAATTGGTTAACTTGTGCTACTCCCATGGCAGCTTCTGAACACTCGTTCTGTCTAGCTGTTTCTTTCTTTATAAAATGAGAGGCAAGTGCTTTTGAGATATAGCAGTCTCTATTGCCATTTATTTATAGATTATATCAAAGTTCACAGGGTACGATATTATATTGAGAGTTGTAGGATCAAAACTATAATTAGGCAGTAGGCCTACCCGTGAGCCACACTATAAAAGTCCTAGTGGAAGAACGATTACTATATAGGACTCATGGCGGCTAATTTGACCTGCCAGACGTATTGTTGACTTATTTCCATTTTATATAATAATATGTGCACTTGCACCTCTCCGTTCTATCCTAAAATGATTATCGCACTTCTATATTGTAAAGTGAAGCCAAACTTCAAATCTGCTCAGAAGCCGCCATGAGAGAGAAACATGCATGCACCCACCTAGTTATATTTACAGGAAAAATATAATGAAAAAATGAAAGAAATTATTTGGGAAATCCCACCATCTCCACTTGCTCGCAATAAAGGAAGATCCACGAAAGGAATGCGTCTTGTTTTTCTTTTAAAACTAATATTGATCCCATCCTCTTTACAGCTGGCAGTTCGAGTTATTAGCCGCCGTGAATCTAATTTTATTCATCCACTCTCAATATAATATCGTCTCCTCTAAGCTTTTATCCATTATAAATAAACTACACGTATCATACTATCACTTCCACTATCTCAAAATCATTTACCTTTATCCTCTCATTTCTCGATAAAGAAACAATTTCTCTTGCACAAGTAGCTGTCATGGGAGTAGCTTATCAAGTTAACCAATTCTGGTTCCCTCTCATTATCCTCCTCCTCTCCATTACCATTTCTTCTATTTCTGGAGCTGTAAGTCACCCCTCTATATATATATATATATATATATATATATATATATATATATATATTTACACACAGTGGAACTCAATATTTTAAAATAATATTTTTATATTATAACTATACAAAAAGTATTTTTTCTAATGTCTATTTGATAAAAAAAATATTTTTTAAAATATTGATCATAGCTCACATAGTAACAGAATCTGCTACTTTGTCACAGTCCTAGAATACCCTCATGTTTTTCATTTTGTATTTGCATTTTGCTCTTGCTGATTTAATAGAAAAATGCAGGAACCAAATTGTGTGTACACAGCTTACATTCGGACTGGGCCATTCATGGAGGATGCAACTGACTCAAAAATAAGCTTGACTCTCTACGATGCGAGTGGCTATGGAATTAGAATCAAGAACCTAGTGGCTTGGGGTGGGCTTATGGGCTCAGGGTATAACTACTTTGAAACTGACCACTCAGATATGTTCAGTGGCCATGGACCATGTTTGACTGGGCCGATCTGCAAAATGGTCTTGACTTCTGATGGTACAGGCCGACACTCCGCATGGTACTGTAGCTACGTGGAAGTCACCTCAACAGGAGACCACAAACAATGCAGTCAACAGCTGTTCAACGTGGATCAGTGGCTTAGCACCGATCGTTCGCCGTATCAGTTGACGGCCACAAGAAACAATTGTAGGCGTATGTCAGGTGACCAACAACCCATTGTTGTTGATGTAATTTAATTCGAGTTCATTGGGCTACTTACAAACTATATACTTATAGAATTTCTCTCCTTCTTTCTTTGTATCTCTCTTTTTCAATTATATACCAGTGTGTGGCAATTTTAGCATCAATCTAATGTTGTATAATCTGTGAAGCCCATTTAGGCCAAGGCCTGATGTGTACGCTCATGAATGCAACATTCTGGAAAATAAAGAATTCGTCCTCTCTTTTCCTTGTTTTTTTTAAAACCTAATTTCATGTCTTACTGTTTCTTTATTCATCCAACCACCGATAGAAACAAAACATTGAGTACAAATTAATTTTTTTTATGAAATAAAAGTAGTTTAGTAAAATATAAATAAGAAACAGAGATAGAAAGAAGAAGTTTTTCAAAGAAGAAGTTTTTCACTTCTTCTGGTGTGTCTTTCCATTGCCATTTACACAGCCTTTTATAGGCACAAAAATGAGAAGACTTACTATTGTAAAATAGTGCATTGGATGGACATAAACTATGAGAATCCATCTATAAGCAATTCAACCACATGGGCATCCATATCTACAAACTATTCATAACAATTTTTGAGTTTTCTAGCTAGATAAAATAAATGAAGGAAATTGGATAAAATAAGTGAAGGAAATTGTATTCAGGTCACCCATGTGGATCAACCCAGATCCATGTCAAATGTATATAGTATATATAAGGGAGAGAGACACAACTGTTGGAAAAGTTCCTAAATAGTTTGTTCACCTGTAAAATGGTACAGTTGAATTTATACGCGATTTCTAGATAAATGAATTAATTTGATTCTAAAATAAATAAATAATTAAAGAATTATGCAATACTTAGCCTTAAGATATGGACGAATCAGCAGAAGCAACAATTCCAGGAACAAGATTTTCGGGCACAAAAATAAAAAGAATTGAGAAATCAGAAGCTAAGATTGGATTGAGTTTTGTATAAAATATAGTATAAGTTTGCCAGAATAGTCGCTGCCCTCCTTACAATGACACCCGAGCTCACTATTTATAGCTATGAAGAAGGTCTTAGGGTCGTGCCCTTCTTTAATGTCAATTATGAGGAGTATAGATGAAGATGTAACGGTGAATATAAATACAAAAGTTTTTGTAACGGGTAATTGCTCTTAATGCCATGAATATTCCCTATTTAATGCTACTGGAAGAAGAGCATTTATCATATTTTTATGAGCATTATTCTTTCTGGTGACAAACAAAATTATTGTCTTCAGTCATCCCCACGTCTTGGGTTCCACATGTCCTTTTCTTGGACAGTCACGTGCCATAACATATTTTACCCAATACAGATAGTCCCCATATTTTCTGGTGACATAACTTTGTGTTACCGGAAAGTTAGTAGAAACACTCTTTTGGCGGGAATTACTATAAATCCATCTGAAGGCTACTGACGGTTGATTAGACGCATGTCTCTCCATATTTAATGCCCCGAACACGCGTCTTCCCATGATTTAACACTTCTTTCGCCGATTATCGAGGTAATTCCGGCCATGAATTTAGCCGCCAAAACTTTTACTTATACGTATCAACTTCCACCCTTACACTTTATAACTTCCTTCATCTACTTTTGCATATTGTTTCTTCATCTTTTTCCTAATTCTCTTCAAACTAAAAACCCTTTCTTTCCTACAATGGCCTCTTCCTCAAAACGTACCGATTTCTCAAAAAGCAAGAACAAAGCCGAGGACTTTGTTCCTCCAACAGTGGGTTCCATCATCCCTGGAAGTCTTATTACCACAAAAGACTTCGAAGAGAAATTTCCTACCGATAATTCTCGTACATGGGCCGTTAGCAGGTATCCTTCTTCAATACGTTCTTCGAGCATTCCTGCTGTGAGGGAGGACTGTCGCTGCCATGACTTAGAAATTATCGTTCCCGATCCATCGGAGTGAGTCAACCTTCCCAAGGAAGGTTTTACATATGTTAACACATATCCCTTTACTTTGGGTGCGATTTCTTTAGCAGAGAGATTGACTCCATGATTGCGGATTTTTGCCTCCGTTACCAGATGTGTTTGGCACAAGTAAGTCCTTATGTATGGAGAACGATTGCTTGTCTCCGGAGTTTGTGCCAGGAAACTGGGAAGAGCTAACCTTAGCTCAAATGATGAATCTTTATTCTCCCAAAATCTTCCGCGGGGGAATGATAAACCTCTGCAAGCATGGCCACCATGCCTTATTGTCTAGCGATGATGACAACGACCGTGGATGGATGGAACGATTCGTTGCAATTGCCACCGACAATATCATTCCAGCAATGGCTTCATCCTTTCCGGTCGCTTGGAATCGCACTCGTAAGCTCTTTATTTAATAGTTCCTTTTACTAAAAAATCTTTAGTAGCCGTATTGATCTTCCATTCTTTGTCTGTTTCAGCAACTCGGTGGGTCCCACCGGTGATTGAAGGTTTGGACCGGTGGGCACAAAAGATCTTGTGGAAAGACTTGGCCCCTAAATACGAGTGGAAGGCCAAGAATCATGGTAATTCAAACTTATCTCATTTCAATTTTTCATATAAAGAACTTGATTGATCTCTTCTAACCTGTCTATGAAATTAGGTCTACCTGCGGGCTCTGTTGCTGTTCCCGAGGAGGATGTCTTGGTTGATCCTACTGATGCAGCGAGGCTGCTTCAGGAGGCGCTTACTCGAACAGGTAGCTCCGGGCCTGCTTTGAGAGCAAATGCTTCTTTTCGGAGTACCCAGCTAGAAGATAAACAACAAAAGAGAAGACGGTCCTCTGCAGCCGGGGAAAAGAATAAAAGGGCGAAGATTGATGCCCCTGAGTCATCTTCGGTATTGATGTTGACTGGACCTCCTTCCGGGCCGGTCATAGACACCGTGATGATCGATGATGATGGAGAAGCTAGTGATGAGGGATCTTCTCTACATAGAAGATGACGATCCTCATCATCTCAACAAGATGCTTACCTGTTGAGAGGGCTACACCAACCGAGGACAATGTCTCGGCACTTTGGGGAGAATTTGATTTAGTAGATACTGTCGACTCCCATTTTCGAGCCCCAATTGCTGTGTCTGATACAACTTTCTATACCGGCCAGTGGAGCTTGCTAGTTATCTGAAGCCTTTAGTAGATAATGCAGAACAGAACTGGAAGCCAAAGCCACTGAAGATATTGTATTGGAAGGTCGTTTGCGGCAGAGCGAGCAAGAAGTAGTAACCCTTAGACAAGAAATTAGCCCTCTGAGGGTTAGATTTGACGAAGCCAAGGCCAAATGGGTTGAAGTCCATAACGTAGTTCTTGCTGCAATCGAACGTGAGGCTGCCTCCGCTGAAAGAGTGATTACCTTAGAGGCAACCTTGAACTCCAATATTGAAGAGCTTGTTATTGTGGGGCAAAACACGCCCAACTAGAAGAGAAGTACATGAAAATTATCAAGCATAATAGGCTCTTTAGTTCAACTGTATGTGTCCTTGATGTCAGCCTCAAATATGCTACATCTGCCTAGGAAAATCTTTCGGTCGAGGTAACTCAACTCAAAGAAGAACTCAAGCGGTGAGCCGCTTCCCTCATTGTTGAAAAAACTTATGCCATGTACAGCATGAGGAGAAAAACTTTGGAAGAGGCCAAAGCTGGTGTCATTGACTTTGATGCTGAAATTGCAAAGGCCCGCGAGCTTGAGTTAGCTGCTAAAAGTGGACTCCCATCAAGGTTTGATGCACCTGGTCCTTCTGGTTCTTGTTCAGAGATTATGAGAACTGAAGAAAAATCAGAGGATGATGATGTCGAAGAGAAAACTGATAAAAATGTTGAGCCATCGATGGGTCCGTCTACTTCCTTTCGGGGGCGCAGACACTTCTCTTCCTCCTGGTTCCAGAGACAATGCAATTTAGCTTTTCTTTTCTTTTCCAGTTCTTGTATCTATGCCATTTTGTCATGTTTTCATTAATAAAAACATCTTTTCCTCAAGTATTGTCTGAGTCTTCTCATTGTTAGAATATGCAAGCCTTTAATCTTTGCATTTTCTTTAAGAATTTTGCGCAGATTCTTTTGCATCTTACTACGTGAAACCTTTAGGTGTATTCTCCCCGAAAGCATTTTTTGTTCCGGGCATCAGCCCTTTTCCGTGAGGGCTCTGATAAGTATTTGCGCAAGTTTACTTTTTGAGTCCTTTTCGTATGCGGCTTCGGGTGGATTTTTCCCCGATGGCATTTTCGATTCCGGGCATAAATTCTTTCGGAACCAACCCTTTAACAACAGGGTTTTTATAAGAGAGGGCCCTCTTATGTTTATTGTTCTCTTGAAGAGGACGTCTCCAGTTCATTACGGAACTAACATTTGAAGTACTTGTTTAACGTTCAAATGATAAAGTTAATTCATCGTTCAGACAAGAAACAAGATAAAAACAAAAGGATTTCATTTTATTCCCTCTATTTTTAAAAACTACATAAGCATTTGCTATGTTGAAAAGAAATTGCCATTACTTGTGGCTAACTTGCACAACTAGTTTCTACGGGGCTGTTCGTGCAGTCCCCGGTCCCGATGACGTAATTATATTTCCTAGTTTTTGTTCCCGGTCGACGTGGCAGTCAGTATTGCTGTATCCTCATATCATTCCCCCAGTGTTTGAATGCGAATAATGCGAATTGGAACACTGGAATTTGTGCTCGTGTGTGATCAGATAAACTTTGCTCAATGGCAAACTTAACTTCCCGGTGAGAATTTGCTACAGAGCAAAAAATTATCTAACCATCCCCGAGTGGATCTCTGCTTGTGTGTCTTGCTATTAAAGGCCTTATTGTTTCTGTCTTCATAGTGTGCTTTCTGTTGCTGCCTCATTAAAAACCTTGCTAGAAAAACTCAATTGGGACAAAAACTGAATGAAGGGAAAAAGAGTGCAGCACATACTTTCTGATCGGATAATGTTCATCAGCAATAATATCTTTTGAGGTGTGCCACGTTCCAATTGCTGGGCAACGTTTCTCCATTTTTGTTTTCCAACTTGTATGAATCTTTTTCGGTGATAGCTGAGACCCGGTAGGGGCCTTCTCACATTGGACTTAGCTTCCCCGCATTGAGCTCCCGGGTATTGTGAGTTACTTTATTTAGGACCAAGTCACCTACTTTGAAATAACGGAGGTTGGCTCTTCGATTATAATACCGCTCCGTTCTTTGCTTTTGAGCTACCATTCTTACATATGCCAATTCCCTGCGTTCATCGAGCCTCTGAGGGCATCCCGTCATATCATCTCGGCCTCTGTGGGCGAAATCGTCAACGTATACCAACTGATCAGGTGCTGTTGCGTATATAACGCCATAACCTTTCCCCATATCCCATATATTTATAATATACGGGTATATAACGCCATCTGGTGGTCAATATACATGTATAAATAAATGCAATGCATTAAAAGTAAGTCAATAAGATCTGTCGGGATATCATAAGATCAATATGCCTTCGATTAGTATCATGAAATCAACTTTATCAACTTATGTATTTTCTGAGACCCATGAACAGACGATATAATAATAGGACACATGGGGAATCAAGAACATAGGCACCCCTAGTACATTTATGAATATAGTCATTTATGAAAGTTGCACATTTGCTCGTTTCGTTTGTATCACATAGATCATGCCAAAAGGAAAGAAGGGATAACCTTAACATACCTGGTCTTAACCCACTCGCTCAAGAGCTCAACTCGTATCCACTTCGCGAACTATGCAATAACAAGAATAATACTATTGTCAACCATATGAACAATTCTCTTAATCGCATAACGGAAGATAACCTATCCTACAATGAAATGGATATGATTTCTGCTGTTCTTATCATTCCCTCAAGCCTACCATAGTCAAGGTAATACAACAACCCTACTAGCAACTCCCACAACAAGTTTTACAACCCAAACTATGATACAACGAGTGGCAAGCTCGGCTACGATTATCAAACATACTTCTTCAATATTTCTTTCCTTCAAAACACATATCAATGACAACTACAACTATATATCCAAGTTACTCCAATGATTTCCAGCCACAACACAACTTCAAACATTACCGAATAGCCGACACAATAACAACAACGTCAAAATGTAATTTTCTGCTATTAATTCCATAACTCTCATTCCACAATTTAGCCATGACCTAGACGAATTTAAATATACTAAGGAGAGGAAAATTATTACCTTATTTTCCAAGAAATACTCTTATTACATCTTACTTCACATCAAAGAAAGCCCGGATTAACCAACTCGCCAAAATGGAACAACTAGATCGAGGCGGTTGACAAAACCAATATATTGTCTTTGAGTAAGATTACACTTTGCTTTCATGAAATTTTGAGCTCATGTTGCTGAAAATCATCTCAAATTAACGTTCTTTGCTGCTACACTATGTTGAACCTATTGTAACACCCCGAAAACTTTTGAAGTATTTTAGTGTAAAGTCCAGTAAATTTCGCAAGTGAATTCAAGGTTTCGTAGTGCCGGAGTAGGCTTGCGTGTTTGAGGATGGTATAAGATCTTCGCGGCGAGCTTGCTCACCGCGGTTCGGACTTTTTGGGTTGAACAATGCACCGGAAAGTAAAGGAAAATATTTTGGCAAAAAAGCGCGTTTATGCGGTCCATTATGCGACCGCATAATAACTCTGCGGGCCGCATAATGGCCGCAGAAGTGAGCAGGATAAGGCCAGTCTGGGGGCAATTTTGCGGTCGGCTATACGGCCGCATAACTGTTATGCGGTGCATTATGCGATCGCATAACAGTTATGCGGACCGCATACACGGGCAGAATTTTTGATCGTTTTGGTCTGTAATTATGCGACCGATATGCGGTCTACATATCCATTATGAGGTCGCATATACGACCGCAGAACCTGTTCCGGAGCTCCATTTTTGGGTTTTTAAAACCCGACCCTACTTCGTTAAATACACGCTTTGGGTCATTTTTGAGCAAAAATCTGATGTTTTAGAGAGAAAGGAGAGTGTTTTAGAGAGAGGAAAACCCTAGGCTAATTATTCATTAAGTCTTGCTCAAATCTTGGAATATTAACAAGGAAAACCCACAAGTTCTTCATCTAAGAGGTAAGGTTCCATACCCTAGTTTTCAATTTCGAATTTGGGTAGAAGATGGTTGATTAGAAGTATGATTCATGGGTATGAGATTATTATTTATACATGTATGTACCAATAAGAATTGTGGAAAGATTGTTGAACTGAAATAAGTAAGGATTGGGTTGTGGAGTGAAGAAAATCTTGTAGAATAACCTTGTAGTTAAATTTTCACACCTAGTGTCTGATAAAATGCTCAAATGAGTCGAGACCATGAATATCTTCCTAATTATGGTTCAATTTTGTTATGTCTCAAAATAGATCGGGATTGCTAAGAATTCCGGATCATTCTAGAGTTAAGGAAGCTCGATTGAGGTATGTTGGCTAAACTTTCTCTCTTGGAATCGAATTCCATATTATTTTCGTAAGTTTCAAAGTATGGGTTACATATTAAAAGGTTATGGCTTTGAGTCGTGTTTCAATAAAAGATAGTATGCCAAATTGGGTGAGAAAATCTCAATATTTTTAAGACTCTTAATTGCTCATATGTGTACCTAAAGTCTTGATTTGGAAATGTCTTATTGTTGATAATCTATAAAGATGGTTGGAACTGAAATAAGTTAATTGGGGATATAGAGTGTGGCCAACGTGCCAAGAATGTAAGTTATGATTATGTCTAGTAATGCAAATGATTTGAGAAAATGCGATAAAGAATGTGAAATGAGCCTCGACTCAATTGTTTAAAAATGACTACGAAGATAGAATTGTCTAAAAACTTTTGTACTAAATTCATGCCCATTAGTGGCTGCTTTAACTAATGCTTTGATTTATAAATATATCCAGTGTGATTCAAGTTCTATATACTTATGTGTTAAAATTGTACATTGTCATTTCTGGGGAAGAGTATTGCAAGAGTAAATGGTGTATTGACTGTTTATGATTTTTCATGTGTGTTTCTATTGTTGGTTGGTATGCCTCATTCTTTGGGAAGAAACCATTTGTCTTTGAAGTTTCCATTTCAAATGGATTTGAAGTATATGATTTCTGAAATATCCTATATGTTGATACTTGATGGTGATCTTTGAAATTGAAAGAGGTGAAAGTGTGGAATATGAAATACGGCCATCGTGCCAGGAATAAAGAATCTTGTGAATGGCCTAATGAGCCAAGGAAATATTATCGTTGTGAATGACTGGAAATACTAATGAGAATTCATACAATGTGAAAGATGTTGAGGTGAGTACAATTGTATTTATGATATTTCTATTTACAAATCAAATCAAAACTATTTTTGGGAGCATCATTAGCAATACCGAGGAAGGGTGGGTCATAAGGCCCACACCTGAAACTACACGTGCCGGTGTAGGGGTGGATTGAGATTATTCCCCTTATTTGGGATGAAATTGGAACTTTTGGAAATTGTGATATTATTCCTCTTAATTGGGATGAAACTGGAACCTTTGTGGATTGAAAAAGTCAACCCACACGGCATATGTGGAAAGGCGGCCTAGTTGATTGGGTGGAGATCAAACGCCATATTGCGCATATGGTGGTACTACTCTTGGTAACAACTTTCTTTTGCATCACATGTCAAACCACATTGTTCGTGGGAAGTGGCCTAGCCGATCGGGCGTGATCGGACTCCATGCTAACAAAGACGGTGCTATATCGGTGTTAATGATCTCCCAACCAAAATTGTATATGAAGTTCGTAGTTTGAAAAGTATTATGTTTTAAATGAACATTTGGATATTGTTGATTATGACTTGTTGTTTCTATGTGTTGCCTTTTATCATATGGGCATTTTATTTTGAAAGAGGACTTTTAGCTATACATACTAGTGCTATTCGACAGTACTAACATCCCTTTTGCCAGGGGCGCTGCATCTTTAATGGATGCAAATGGTTCTTCAGCAGGCGGCATTGATCAGTGATAGTAGTGCACTATTTTCAACTGATTTAGTAAGCCCCACTTCATTTCGGGGTCATGTATCTTTTGTTTCTCATGTACAGTGTTTTGAGGTATAGTCGGGGCCTTGTTGCCGGCATTTCCATATTACTCTTTTATTGTATTTAGAGGCTCCGTAGACAGGTTGTGGGTTATGGTTGATGTTGGGAATTGAACTAGAAATGTTGGTACTTGGAAATTATGTTTTTATTAATTCTATAAACTCGTAATATTTTGGAAATTATGAATAAAGCTACTAATGGGAATGAAAAGAGAGTTGTTAATAAAATATTTTCAGTGATTGATTAATGGAGTACATCTCTTTTTTATTCATGGATGAGTTTGGATAGAAGTAAGTTTAATAGGCTTGCTCGGCCGGGTTCTCTCGGTTGAGCGCCGGTCGCGCTCCCTGAGTTTGGGGCGTGACACCTATCTATTCTTCAATTTCATTCTCAAATCAAGTGAAACAAGAGACATAATTGTAACCTTTTTCCATTTACACATGTCCTCCTTAGCTTCTCTCTTGAGACATTGAGTTTAATAGTGCCACCACCACTTATGGGTGTAGATTAGTCACTAATGTTGTTGCCACCATGTGACATGTGGAATGTTATCCACTACACCAACTATATACTCAATAATTCAATTAAATTAGTCTTCCACTATAATTTTCCATTTAACTAATTACACACATAATTAATTTCTAAATCTCATTTCACTTAAATACTAATCACTTTTAACATACTTTATATATCTTACTTACATGGTCACATGGTATATTGTATTGCACTAGTCCATAAATACGGGGTATTATAGCTTGGACCATTTTTTCATCCCAAAATGACAAACTTCGACGAAACTCATTTTATTCAATTCATTTACCCTCTGACCTTCACGAATTTACTTATCACTTGTTATAAATAGCATAAATACTTATAATCCCATAAATAAGCTTATCCTTGAACTTATGTCAATTATCTTACGACAAATCCAACGTTCCAAAGTACGGGATGTAACAGGTTGACTAGGGATAACAACATTGGTTGGCAATAGAATGCTCAAACGGGCCAAGGAGAGCCTACAATCACTTATCAAACCAAGCAAAACTTATGATTTTTCCTTGAAACATATTCGGGGAAAGTTCTATACCTTTCGTGCAGATACTTGGACTAGTAATTCATCTCACCCCTCACGCAACTAGATTCTAAAAGAGGATAGAGTTGAGGGCCCACAATGACCACATTCAAGTTTAAAGATCACTATGGTCCTATTAAACCACTCGATGATTGCTAAAGTTAACTCAAGAGTCACAAAGTCACTAACTAGAGCTATTTCTTTCAAAATCCTTGTTTCTAACCATAAGCACGTAGTTAAGTGTGTTGGTACCAATTGAAGCATGGTTGACTCTTCGAGCATGACTTAATTAGGTCTTTTTATACATTACTACTACTATTATTACCGAAACACAAAAACGGACTCATTCCCTTAAGAAGGTTGTCACGCCATCCATCGTTTGAACGTGTCACCCGGTTCACACAACAACTACCTTTGAAAAGAACCGTAGCATTAAGAAAACCAAAGGCTTATTATCTACTAAAGCATAAAAAAATCTACAAAAAAACAAAAACTAATATGGAAAAGATAAAGAAGCTAATAAGGAAAAACAAAGATAAAGAAGCTAATGAGCAAAACTACTAAAGATAGAATGAATATACATAGTAAGAGAGAGAGAGAAGATAGATAAATACAAATAAGAAAAATAAAAAGTATCATCAAATTATTACAGGCCAAATGTATCAAAGTGTACCAAATGTGTCAAATAAACTCCACCTCCCTCCCCCCCCCCCGAATAAAAGTAAGCATTATCCCCAATGCTTAGAAAAATAAGAGTAAAAGAGGAAAGGGTGAAGAAAACTCCCTATGGCTCCTTGGATATCTCGGTATCCCCAGAAATGTCATCGCCCTCCGGATCAACCAATTGGATATCGTCATCCTCGACTCTAGGTGGGGCTGGGTTGGCGAACATCTCACGCACTGCCTCAGTAGTGTCGGCAGCAAGGTCTGGCTCTTCAGACTGGCTAGCTGGTGCTACTGGTGCATATGGGGCTGAAGGATCTGGGAAAGACTGGTGCACGTCAAGTAGCATGTCAAAGGGAAGGTCTCCTGCTGTGGCAATTTTGTGCACTTCTCTCCGGAGCTTATCCACTGTCTTCTTGCTGGCCTGGGACTTTCTCATCTTCTTTACTTCCTTTCCCAGCTGTTCAATCACCGACCCGTGTTGTACCAAGGTGCTCATGATTGTCTTCTGGGTCTCCAAAATCTTCTTTAGGGTCTCATCAATGGTAGAAGGAGCCTGAGGTGCCTGAGAAGTGGATTGCGCAACAACAGTACTAGACAAGTTAGACAACTTTGCAGTATCCGTTTGTATCCAGTTGTTAAGACTCGCCAATGTCTGGGAGACTCGCAACGCAGATAGTGGGGAAGTAGGCATGGGCACTGGCCTTAGAGCTATGGTAGGAGTTGTATTAGAGGTTATGGATGATGACAGAGGCATAGCTGTGGCACTAGAGGAAGGCTCAGCCGAAGTGGATGGAACATCAACTGACTCAGAAACTACCATGGCTAGCTCATCAGACTAGCTTGTGGTGGTAGGAGGCTGAACTTTCTTCTTCGGGTTGCTCGCATCACTAAGTAAATACCAATCAAAAGGCTTCTTCAACTTCACCTTTGTGTCAAAATCCCTTGGCTCTACCTTTGCATCGGTAAGATATTCTGTAATAGTGCTGGGATACGGGTATGACGAGCTATCCTACCGTGCTATCACTGAGATGTTGGCCGACATCACAACACCCACATTGATTGGGTAACCGGCCATGATGGAATCCACAAGCACTACCCGAGGGATGGGAATGTTATATCCCGCATTTCGTACGTAAAAGTTTCGTCGTAAGTTAATCGACGTAGACTCGGGGATGAGATTATTTTTTAGGCTATGAGCATTTATGCTATTTATAACAGGCGATAAGTAAGTGCCGTAAAGGTTAAAGGGTAAACGAATCAAAGAAAATGAGTTTCGTTGAAGGTTGTCGATTTGGAGTAAAATATGGTCCGAGCAATAATACCTGGTGTTTATGGACTAGTGCCATACAAGGTACCACATGACCGCGATAGTAGGGTACATAAAGTGTGTTAAAAGTGAGTAGTATTTTAAGTAATTTGAGATAATTCTTAATTATGTGGATAATGAGTTGATTAATGGTTAATGGGAGATTAATTAGTTAAATAAGACATTAGTAATTAATTAAGATATTGGGATAAGGCCTAAGAGGCCCAAAAACGTGGCAGCCCCAAGAACTGAATATGATTCATTATATCTAGGTGGCCAAATTAGAAGCCTTTAGCAAAGAATTAGTCATCCTATGTGGGGGCCTCCTAAGGTAGCATTACTAGTTCAAAATCAATTGCAATCTCTTAAGAAAGAGTTTCAGCAAAAGCTTACTTTGCATAGCAACATTAATACCCCTCTCTTAAGAAAGAGTTTCAGCAAAAGCTTACTTTGCATAGCAACGTTAATACTCCTATCTTAAGAAAGGGTTTCAGCAAACATTATTGTGCATAAGCAATGTGATTACTCACATCTTAAGAAGAATGTTTTTAACATAGATGATTTTGCAATAGCAACGTTATTGCTTCGAGCATTTCATACGAATTGTTCCCTATTTCGATCTCGCTATTATGTATTTCGTCGCGATTGGCGTGTGTTAGAAGGATTGTCAAGAGAATCGGTTCAGGTATGTTAAGGCTATCCCTTATTTCTTTTTGGCATGACCTATACGACACAAACGAAACTAGTAAATGCACAACTTCCATAAATGACTCTGTTCATAGAAGTATTAGAGGTGCCTACGTTCTTGAATTCCCATATGTCTTATTACTATATCGTCTGTTCATGGGTCTCAGAAAATACGTAAATTGATAAAGTTTATTTTATGATATTAATCAGAGGTATAAGGGTCTTATGACATTGCGAGAGATTTTATTGACGTACTTCTCATGCATTGCATTCATCTATACATGTACATTAAACCATGACCAGATGGCGTTATATACGCGTATATATGTATATATATGTATATGGGATAGGTGTACTGCTATCACTGATCAATATCTCCTTCTGTTGAACCACCTGCATCCATTTAAAGATGCCGCACCCCCATCAAAAGGGACGTTAGTACCGTCGAATAGTACTAGTATGAAAACTAAACACCAATTTAAGAATTTAGAAATATAAGATGAATATGATGAACCAGTGTAGCAATAGAATAATATAGATAACCGTTTAAACCAGAGCAAGCTTATTAAGAGCTATCAATAACATTTATTGGATTTAAGATGAGATCCTCTGTAACCATCTTCACACAAAGCGGCCCCGCTGCCTCACCTGATGTATGCAGGTGGAGGTGTATGTACAATACCACAAATCTTATCAAGCAGTACTGCTGCCTCACCCCAATGTATGCGGGTGGATGTATAACCACAGTACCAAGAACCTACACAAAGTGGCTATGCCGCGTCACCCCAATGTATGCGAGTGGAAATGCATCAACGATACCAATACCAACACAAAGCAGCTATGCCTCCTCACCCCAATGTATGCGGGTGGTGGTGCCACAACAATACCAAAACTATACACAAAGCGGTCGTACCGCCTCACCCCAATGTAAGGGGGTGGAGGTGCAGTCCTACAATACCATAATCCCTACACAAAGCGGTCATGCCGCCTCACCCCAATATATATGCGGGTGGAAGTGTATCACAGTCACAATCTCTATACCATAATCTCCACACAAAGCGGTCATGCCGCCTCACCCCAATGTATGCGGGTGGAGGTGTATCACAATAACAATCTCTACACAACTTGGCATAATAACTTTTACATAAATCATGACTAGAAATTATAACATGTGGATACATAATCCATAGTTTGGGACACATCCTCAATTTATAATGCAATATTATAAGAGCATTTGAAACATGAATTGAACATATATCTTTATCACAAAACTTATCAAAATACTCCATTTATAATCAACATCTCGGAACTTACAAGAATATTGGGAATTCCAATTCTTAAAGAAGAGTTTAGCCAACATACCTCAATTGAGCTTCCTTAAACTCTAAAACTTTCCGGAATTCATAGCAACTTCAATCTATTTTAGAAATATAACAAATTGAATCAAAATTAGGAAGATGATCATGGTTCTAGCTCATTTGAGCATTTTATCAAACACTAGGTGTGCACAAGGTTTCAAGGTACTTTTATGGAGGATTCCATCATCCCACAACCTAATCTTTACCATGCTTAGTTCAAAAATCTTCCTACACCCCTTGATATCACATGCATGTAAAATAATCAACTCTCATGCCAAAAAATTATCTTGCTAATTACCCATTTTTAGATGATTTCGAAATTATGGTTTAGGGTATAGAATCTTACCTCTAGGATGAAGACCTAGTGAACTTGCTTTCTTAAACTTACAAAACTTGAGCAAGAATTGAAGAACAATTATTGAAGAACACATTCTCACTCTAGGGCACTCTCTCTCACTCTAAAATGTGAGATTATATCTCAAAAATGGCCCATAATGTGTATTTAACGAAGTAGGGTCGGGTTTTAAAAACCCAAAAATAAAGCTACGGAATAGGTTCTGCGGTGGCATATGCGACCACATAATGGTTATGCGGACCACATATCGGTCGCATAATTGGTGTCCAAAATGACCAAAAATCTGCCTGAGTCTGCGGTCACTATGCGGTCCACATAACTGTTCTGCGGTTGCATAGTACACCGCATAAAAGTTATGCGGTCGCATAGTCGACCGCATATTTTCTTCCAACTGACCCAATTAACTGCCTCACTCTGCGGCCATTATGCGGTCCGCAGAGTGATTCGGCGGTCCAATAGTGGACCGCAGAAATGCACTTTTCCGCCAAAAATATTTTTTTTACTTTCCGGTGCATTGCTCAACACATAAAACCAATTCGGCACCACAAAATATTATTTTATTTTGTAAAATTATACGGGGCCTTACATTATCCCCCACTTAGGATCATTCGTTCTCGAATGAGGGTCAAAATCTGTTATTAGAATCTTATGCAACTCAGTTTTTCATACCACATACCAGCAGCCCCAAATTTGACTAACTCCCTAAATTTTCAAAACTTTCGCCAGAGTTTCCTTTGTAATTAGGCCTATCCATCTGTAAGAGAGCCCTAGAAATACATCTTAACAATATATACATATTCCAACGATATAACATAATACAAAACAACACCAACTGTGGCCTCATTAACAATATATTTCCAGAAAGGAACACCGTTAATGCCAATTATTCAAATGATAAATACATGGTCATTCAAACAAATAAGGATACTTTTTCTTCCTCAACCTCCCAAGTAGCCTCTTCAACCTGTTGGTTTCGCCACAACACTTTCACGGAGGTAATTTCTTTATTTCTCAATTTTCGAACTTGCCGATCAATAATAGAAACTGAAATCTCTTCATAAGTCATTTTCTCATTTACCTCAATAGTTTCAACCGGAACAATGAGTGTCGGATCTCCGACTAATTTTCTTCAACATAGACACATGAAACACCGGGTGTACTAATGACATCTCAGGTGGTAGTTCAAGCTTGTATGCCACCTTTCCGGTGCATTGTTCAACCCAAAAAGCGGCACCATGAAACATTGTTCAACCCAGTCCGAGCCGTAGATGAATGTTTCTAAGCGGGGAAAATGTTATATCCCGTATTTCATACATAAAAGTTTCATCGTAAGTTACTCGACGTAGACTCGGGAATGAGATTATTTCTGAGGTTATAAGCATTTATGCTATTTATAATAGGAAATATGTAAGTGTCGTAAAGGTTAAATGGTAAACGAATAAAAAAAAATGAGTTTCGTTGAAGGTTGTCGAATTGGGTTAAAATACGGTCCGAGCGATAATACCCGGTATTTATGGAATAATATCATACAAGGTACCACATGACCGCGATAGTAGAGTACATAAAGTGTGTTAAAAGTGAATAGTATTTTAAGTAATTTGAGATAATTCTTAATTATATGGATAATTGGTTGATTATTGGTTAATGGGAGATTAATTAGTTAAATAAGACATTAGTAATTAATTAAGATATTGGGATAAGGCCTAAGAGGCCCAAAAACGTGGCAGCCCCAAGAATTGAATAGGATTCATTATATCTAGGTGGCCAAATTAGAAGCCTTTAGCAAAGAATTAGTCATCCTAAGTGGGGCCTCCTAAGGTAGCATTACTAGTTCAAAATCAATTGCAATCTCTTAAGAAAGAGTTTCAGCAAAAGCTTAATTTGCATAGTAACGTTAATACTCCTCCCTTAAGAAAGAGTTTCAGCAAAAGCTTACTTTGCATAGCAACGTTAATACTTCTCTCTTAAGAAAGCATTTCAGCAAACATTATTGTGCATATGCAACGTGATTACTCACATCTTAAGAAGAAAGTTTCAACAGAGATGATTTTACAATAGCAACGTTATTGCTTCGAGTATTTCATACGAATTGTTCCCTATTTCGATCTCACTATTACATGTTTCGTCGCGATTGGCGGGTGTTAGAAGGATTGTTAAGAGAATTGGTTCAGGTATGTTAAGGTTATCCCTTCTTTCTTTTTGGCATGACTTATACGACACAAACGAAACTAGCAAATGCACAACTTCCATAAATGACTCTGTTCATAGAAGTATTAGAGGTGCCTACGTTCTTGAATTCCCATATTTATTATTACTCTATCATCTATTCATGGGTCTCAAAAAATACATAAATTGATAAAGTTTATTTCATGATATTAATCAAAGGTATAATGGTCTTATGACATTCCGAGAAATTTTATTGACGTACTTCTCATGCATTGCATTTATCTATACATATACATTGACCCATTACCAGATTGCGTTATATATATGTATAAATGTATATATATGTATATGGGATATGGAAAAGGTTACGACGTTATACACACACCACCACCTGATCAGCTGGTATATGTTGATGATTTTGCCCATAGTGGCCGAGATGATATGATGGGATGCCCTCAGAGCCTTGATGATGTTATGTACACCTATACCTATGGATGACACGACATTCATACGCACATGCATGAGATTATAAATGTTTCAGGATTTACAAAGTGATTTAGACTTACATGCGGAATTCTTTATTCCATGTTTCATCTATGTCTGTTATGTACTAATTTTTATGCCTTACATACTCAGTACATTATTCGTACTGATGCCCTATTTCCCGGGGCCTGCGTTTCATGCCCGCAGGTGTAGGTAGACAAGCAGACAGTCCCCCTTCTTAGGATCCTTGATCAGCGAGAGTTGGCATGCTCCATTTGATCCAGAGCTGCTTTTGATTGTGGTACGATATGCTTGTATACATATATGGGTATGACGTATCCTAGTCCCGTCCTTGTACAATTATATATTCTATTAGAGGTCTGTAGACAGTATGTATAGTTGGATAGTATGTGGCCTTGCCGGCTTCCAGTTATGGGTATATAGTTGACTATAGCAGCCTTGTCGGCTCGCCCTACATATTTCGCACGTATATGTACATATGTCTTTTGGGCAGATTTCCCTCATGTATGTTATTCTTGTAATTCGACATATGTTATTCATGTTTATATCTTAGTTGCATGCTCAGAGGTGTTCGATAGGTAGGACTCGGGCACTCGTCACAGCCCATCGGTTTGGGTCGTGACAGGGAAGGTGAGTCTCATTTTGGCATGGATGCAACCTGCTGCAAACAAATGTCTGCCACCCCTTTGCCTCAAAATTCAAGGTGTTCCGCTTAATGGGTACCCCGGTGGATATCCATGGTGGTGGTGGCCCTGGTGGTGCTAGAATCTCAGCTAACCAAGGTTGGACTTCCTCCCTCAGTGCACACTTCTCCAAATACTCGTCTCAACATCTTCAAATCCCAAGTACGCGTTTAGCGTATGCTGATCAAATCTCACCTTGAGTTTGTGTACTTTGGTCACCTTCATCCCTTTCTTTATGTGAGCCACATTGGCATAGAATTTGCGGACAAGGTATTCTTTTGCATCCACTACACTATGGGTGAACCACATACCCCCCTTTCGTGTCCGTCACTGTCTCAGTATGGCTGGTTTGTACTTTTCCAAATCCTTCAACAAAAATTGTCGCTCAAGAGTTAGCAGCCTCACTGGCCATGTTACACCCCATATTTTCGTACATGAAAGTACGCAATAAGTAAATTGATATAAGCTCGGAAATGAGATGTTACATCCTGCATTTTCATACGTTAATGTTTCTTCGTAAGTTAATCGACGTAAGCTCGGGAATGAGATTATTTTGAGATTATAAGCATTTATCCTATTCCAAAACAAGTGATAAATAAATTCGTGACGGTGAGAGGGTAAGCAAATCGAAAAAAATGAGTTTCGTCAAAGTTTGACAATTTGGGATAAAATACGGTCCGAGCTATAATACCCCGGTATTTATGGACTAGTATCATACAAGGTACCACATGACCATGATAGCAAGATGTATAAAGTATGTTAAAAGTAAGTAGTAGTTTAAGTAATTTGAGATAAATCTTAATTATGTGGATAATTGATTAATTGTAGGGATAATTACGGTATTAAGTAGGATTAAGTGGATAAGGATCCTTTTGGGGGCTGCCACATGGCATGAAACTAGGCCAAAGTAGCACCAATGTGCATGATGAGTCACAAGACATAAAATGCCTTGTTTACACGTAAAAATTCTTGGAATTACCTTGGTTGGGTTTCTTATTTGGTAATTCACTTTCATAGGTATGTTAATAGTTTTGTTGCATTTTACTCCCTTTCTAATATAGTTGAAAGTTTTCCTTTAAGCCTAAAAAAATTTGATACATATTTTGGCAAGTGGGAAAGACATATTTTACATGGAGAAGCTTTAATCTCCTAGGAGTTGGATATGATTACCACCTTAGTTTGCATCATTATGGACGTGAATTAAGCCATCAATGTTGGATACTAAGCTTGCTAATGGATGAAGCTCAAAAAGCTCGTTTGAAACTTCATAGTATGATAAAGCGTGAAATTTGCGATTCTAAGGGAGTACGGTGCAATCTTTCTCAAGAATATCATACGAATTTTTTCCTACTTCGATCCGCCGTTATGTGATTTTTCGCAATTGACGTATGATAGATGAATTGTGAAGAGAATCGGCTCAAGTATGTTAAGGTTATCCCTTCTTTACTTTTGGCATGATCTATACGACACAAACGAAACGAGCAAATGCACAACTTCCATAAATGACTCTATTCATAGAAGTATTAGAGGTGCCTATGTTCTTGAATTCCCATATGTCTTATTATTACATCATCTATTCATGGGTCTCAGAAAATATGTAAGCTGAAAAAGTTTACTTCATTATATTAATAAAAGTCATAATGGTCTTATGACATTCCGAAAGATCTTATTAACGTATTTCTTATGCACTTCATGTATTTATACATGTACATTGACCGATGAACAGATAGTGTTATATATGCGTATATTATATGTATATGGGATATGGGAAAAGGTTATGGCGTTATATACGCACCACCACCTGATCAGCTGGTATACGTTGATGATTTTGCCCATAGTGGCCGAGATGATATGATGGGATGCCCTCAAAGGCTTGATGATGTTATGAACGCATATACCTAAGCATGATATGATATTTATACGCATATGCATGACGTTGTAAATATTAATGATTCACAGAGTTATTCGGACTAACATGTCGAGTCTTTTACTCCATGTCTCTCTCATGTCTATTATTTACTGATTTTTATTCCTTACATACTCGGTACATTATTTGTACCGACGTCCCTTTTGCATAGGGACGCTGCGTTTCATGCCCGAAGGTCCCGATAGACAGGTCGAGAGTCCTCCAAGTAGGCTATCAGCTCAGCGGAAGGTGTTGGTACGCTCTATTTGCTCTGGAGTTGCTTGTTTGGTCAGTATGATTTAGACGTGTATTGTTTGGTATGGTAGAGCTCTGTCCCGACCTTTATGACAATTATGTATTCTTAGAGGCTTGTAGACAGATGTCATGTACGCTAAAGATTATATGGCCTTGTCGGCCTATGTTCAGTGTACGAGTGGTTGTTTTGGTCTTATAGGCCCGTATGTCATATGTATAAGTTGGTATTTCATGTTGTATTCTACTTATCTCACGGCAGCCTCTCCGGCCCAGTTATCTATGATAGTATGATACGAAAAGATATGTTATGTCGGTACTCGATTGAGTAAGGCACCGGGTGCCTGTCGCGGCCCATTGATTTGGGTCGTGACAAAAGTGGTATCAGAGCAGTTCCGTCCTAGAGAGTCTACAAGCCGTGTCTAGTAGAGTCTTGTTTATGGGTGTGTCATGCACCACACTTATAAGCATGAGGCTACAGGGCATTTAGGACCGTCACTCTTTCTTCTTACTCTAGATCGTGTGGTAGAGCTCAGTTGTAAGAACTCAATTTTCTAAACTCTATCTTATTCAGAATACGACGATGCCTACATCTAGAAAGATGGTTGGTAAGAGATTGAATGTGGCTATAGAGGAGTTGAGTCAAAGGAACTCAATATTTGCATCATGATTATGATGGATAAATATGAGGTATTCAGCAGATCATGTGTGTACTAAGATGTTTAAACTTCTTGATAAGGATCTCCAAGGCAAGAATGTCTATCCACTCTTATGGTAAAAAGAAATAAGAGAATCAGAAGGTGGATACAAGTTTCAGCAAGTAAAAGAAGCAAGATGAAAAAGGGTACGAGCTACCCAGCTAATGAAGATTATCGCAGAGGAATATAAGACTTTTGAGTTACCTTCAACAATAATAGAGGTATGTAAAATTGGCCACACCCATCTCAATGATGCCCTATGGGGGCTAACAGAAGTAGTATAAGAGAACGACGGATATTAGGATTCGGCTGGGGTTAGAGTGACCCAAAATGGTGGATGGATTATTTGCGTTAGTTGACATTTCTGAAGGATATTGTAAATGTGCTAATAGATCTCCTTGTGAGACACCCAGATGGTGCACTCTAAAATAATACAGCTAGATATGGGTACTACAAAGATAGGCACTGGAAGCCTGGAAGGGATAAATATTATCTTAGTATGGCTCTCGTCCCTAGTAGAGAAAGAATGTTAGGCAACCCGAAGAGCCAGTAGATGGAGCAAAGGGAGCTAAAAGCAAAAGAATGTCTTGTTCGAGTTTTCAAAATAAAGTGATAGACATAAATGTTAGCGGGAAATAAGAAGAGAGTTAATGAAGCATTATGAGTAAGATGCGATACATGGATGACAACGGTAGATCAAAAAGATAACAATATTACAGAGTCTATAGTCAAGTGAAGGAAAAGACGAGAGGTGACAGGCCTTGAGACAACAAAAGAGTATAGGCCATAAAGTCATATCCTCATTTTGAGAAATAAGTTCGTGACTCTAACGCAACTACCGGAAGGAAAAGTTAGACCCTAGAATAATAAAAATCAGTATGTGCTGGTGAACAAGATAAACTAAACATGAATTAGGGACTGAGTGATTTGATAATGGTCGACATCATGAGAATTTCAGATTGCGTTCCGGTGATAATAGAATGGACAACAAAATAATATTCATGAGAAATTTAGAGAAAGGTCATTCAGGAAGACGCTTCCCTAAAGCAAGCAATGTGAGCAAAGTTAAGCTTAAGGGACTGTATGTGCCAGTTATACTAGGTGTCACCCTCGTGAGTAAGGGATTTTGCTATCCTTGGTACAGAAGGATTACCGCAAGGCGAGTAAGGGTCATCGATGATGTGAAAAGATGCCAAGGATGAAGAGATAAAACATCTATAGAAAGATCGTCGTAGCACTAAATCTTAGTACTCTCCTAAAGGAGGGAATATGGAGTGATGTGGAATTAAGTCAGAATTAAGTGGTTCTAGTAATTATGGAATGGTAAAGGAAGAATGCGATAAAAATGAGACAGGAATGAGATTGCACTTATCCAAATCCTACTGATATGCTACGTTTCCAGAATATTATGCAAACACGATGTCAAGGAGAGGAAGTAAGGGTTCTTGTCCGATATGTTATTGATAAATAAGGAGTCGGTGCGAGACATAAGTTAAGACAAAGGAAATAACCCAAGAAATATTACGCGGAATATTGATATGAGAATAGGCCAACGAGTAGCTAGTAGTTGATTCAGGAAGAGCCTAATTATTGCTAGACAAGAAGATATAGACAAATCAATAGATTGTGCAAGACGAACATAGTGAACCCCAACATGGGGAATTCAATCTAGCAGATATGACATAGTGATTCTTGAGATATATTTAGACAGGAGTTGGGGTAGTTAAAGGTAAATAAAAGAGAATGCCACGGGGAAGACAGTCAAAATTTTATTTCAGAAGCAACCTTACATGCACAAGGGCGTGGAAATAAGTAACTACGGATAATTATAGGCGGGGAAGAACATCAAAAATTTCGTCAAGTATACGATGTGATAAGCTTGTAACTTTACAAGAGCTAGAAGGTCTCCCTAAGTACTACAACGAAAGACTAGCCGAGGAAATAAGGAAGAAGGCTTCAACCTAAGAACAGTGACCTAAAGAGGAAATGGTCTTGTAACAACAGTCTCACAGCAACATTGTATGCACTTCATAAGAAAGTGGCACCTAGTGTGGCTAAGGAGCGGGAAATGAAACCAAAAGTAATAATCGAAACCATATGAATTGCAAAAACTTTCGACATGCATGGGGACTAAGATAAGCTAAGTATGGACGCAACAAGGGGCAGAAAAACCAGGAAAAGTAATTGCATACGGTTAAAGAAAGTTGAGAAGGAACGAAAGGAATTATTCGATCAGTGATCTAGAGTGAGTTACGTTATAAATGCACTTAAGATTTCAGAGTATTATCCATGCAGCATATATGTTGACAATCATACGGCCATAGAAGACTCTGGTATAAGTTAAAAGAAAGAATTGAGTCCAGGTCATTGACACGGGATTGAATTGTTAGATGATGGTATCACAGATATTACATAACATCTATGAAAGGCTAAAGTAATAACTAATACCATGAGCTGCAGATCGGAATATGGATGTGAATTATACCTATGTGGAAGGGAGGTCATAAAAGAGATAGAAGATGTGAGGCGAGATTTTAAGGTAAGTAAGGTAAAGGTGAACAACGTATGAGATACTCAAATGCAGAAGGTTGTGAATAGTCCATACATCAGATAGAAGGCCAGAAGCGCTGAGACTCAGTATCCAGGAATGATAACGGCATCATCAGTGGCATATTTTCCATCCTATGGCTTCTATGTATCGAGAGGTCTAGTTAAAAGAATAAAGAAGAGTTAGAGACTATGTGATGTCTCACTTGATGTTCCAAAATAACACGAGGAAATCTATGGTGCAAGTAAGTCGAAGGAAGGTTGCGAGTAGTATAAATGGATATGTGTAAATCGCAAACTAAATTATGGTAGAGTGATAAGGTTTTAGGAAGACAGGAGTAAGGATAAGAAAGGGCGAGTGAGAAGGTAACAAGAATGGATAAGTCCTCGGGATTAAGCCCACGAAAACGAGAGAGCTGATGGTTTCTCAAAGTTATATAAAGCTCAGTATAGCCTGAATGAACTCAAAGGAGTCTGAGACTAGTAGGATTTAGAAGAGATGGAATGCTGCCCAGAGAGTAGAATGAGGGTGTAATTGTTATAAATAAAGGATGACGTTTTGGCCTTCGATTGAGTAATGATTTCATTAATTGTACGGGATTAAAATACCCACGTGAGGAAAATCACATTGGAATGCTATGAAATATGGTTATGAATGTATAGTATCGCCCCTAGGTGGATTAGTCTAATCACTTCAAATGTTCCTCGATGCAACGTGAGACCTAGTGATTATGTAAGAGGTTTCAAGTTATTAGTGGTAGATTGTAGATCAATATTGAGGTTAATCAACAATGAATGGACAAAAGTCCCAAAGTATGAGATGAGATTAGGTCGTCATTCTTAAGATGAACAGTAATGAGGAAGCATTAAAGGACTTAAATTTATACATATGTGATAAGCAACGAAAGTAACCTAGAGTTTGGTAGCAGACCTCAGTAATGATAAATCGAAGTAAGAGTTATGGTATAGTATGGCCTACTTAGATGTAGTAAGACTAATGACGCCCAGAGGAACAACTTGTCATAATTTTGTATATGTTCACAAAGTGAGGCCTAGAGATTGGCTAAAAGCTAGAGAAAAGAGGAGAGAAAAGTCGCATAGGCGCACATACAAGGTCAGAGTCGTACAAGCTGCATGATAGAAGGTAATAATAGTTACGAGATTAAAAGAATTCCGACCACAAGTCATGGTATGAGAAAGAGGCCGAAAGGGAGGAATGTCCAGGCCTTTGGATTTATTCACAGAACAGTTGCCTAGATGACAAGAAGAGTACTAAAGTATTCGCAAGGACTATAGGTTATGATAATGATAAGTGCATCAGTCAACATTCGAGGACGAATGTTCCAAATGGGGGAATGATGTTACACCTCATATTTTCATACGTGAAAGTACGCAATAAGTAAATTGATATAAGCTCGGAAATGAGATGTTAGATCCCGCATTTTCATACGTTAAAATTTTGTCGTAAGTTAATCGACGTAAGCTCGGGAATGAGATTATTTTGAGATTATAAGCATTTATGCCATTTCAAAACAAGTGATATGTAAATTCGTGACGGTGAGAGGGTAAGCGAATCGAAGAAAATGAGTTTCGTCGAAGTTTGACAATTTGGGATAAAATACGATCTGAGCTATAATATTCGATATTTATGGACTAGTACCATACAAGGTACCATATGACCATGATAGCAAGATGTATAAAGTGTGTTAAAAGTGAGTAGTATTTTAAGTAATTTAACATAATTCTTAACTATGTGGATAATTGATTAATTGTGGGGATAATTATGGTATTAAGTAGGATTAAGTGGATAAGGATACTTTTGGGGGCTGCCACATGGCATGAAACTAGGCCAAAGTGGCACCAATGTGCATGATGAGTCACAAGACATAAAATGCCTTGTTTACACGTGAGAATTCTTGGAATTACCTTTGTTGGGTTTCTTATTTGGTAATTCACTTTCATAGGTATGTTAATAGTTCTGTTGCATTTTACTCCCTTTCTAATATAGTTGAAAGTTTGCCTTTAAGCATAAAAAATTTGATACATATTTTGGCAAGTGGGAAAGACATATTTTACATGGAGAAGCTTTAATCTCCTAGGAGTTGTATATGATTACCACCTTAGTTTGCATTATTATGGACTTGAAATAGACCAGCGATGTTGGATACTAAGCTTGCTAACGGATGAAGCTCAAATAGCCCGTTTGAAATTTCATAGTACGATAAAGCGTGAAATTTACGATTCTAAGGGAGTACGGTGCAATCTTTCTCAAGAATATCATACCGATTTTTTCCTACTTCGATCCTCCGTTACGTGATTTTTCGCAATTGTCGTATGTTAGATGGATTGTTAGGAGAATCGGCTCAGGTATGTTAAGGCTATCCCTTCTTTACTTTTGGCATGATCTATACGACACGAACGAAACGAGCAAATGCACAACTTTCATATATGACTCTATTCATAAAAGTATTAGAGGTGCCTATGTTCTTTAATTCACATGTGTCTTATTATTACATCATTTTATTTCTGTGTGATATGGACTAGATTGATAGTACATGAGTGATCCGTGCGGGTTTGAGATATGATAGCACGTGAATGGTCCGTGCGATTGTTATATATGACATGTGAGTTGTCCATTCAGTGTGTGGTTAAGGATCCATCCCCCTAGGTTCACCCACTCACGTTTCTCTCTTTATGGTGTACATGTGGTATGAGGAAAATTGATCGATGTTTGGTAATTGCATCTCTTCTCTATTTGAAAATACCTTAGATGTACACATGTTTTATTCGCACATCTTCTCTATATGCTAGATCTGGAACGTATACATGCCCCATTGTGCATATCTTCTCTATATGTCTATCTGTGCACACGAGGCTTGATCGTATGATATATTATCTATGTGATGGGATGTTATCTGATACAAGACTTGGCACATTATCTCTTGAGCACCAATGTAATTTTATCTGTGTTTTATGATTAGATGGTACCATTGTTGTGTACTTGAGAAATTCACAAACTGAGCAAGTTATTAGCGAGTATCACTGGTAATTCTTGCCACTATTACCTCACCGAGGTTAGCTATGATACATGCTGAGTACATAGGGCCGATTTTACTTATACTATAATCTGCACTTAATTGTGCAGATCCGGGTGTTGGACCCAGTTAAGACATGTTCATGATTGTTGTGGAGCTGCCAAGAGACGAGGTAGAACTTGCATTTTGACCGCACTCCTTGACTTCTCTTTCCATTTCTGTTATTGTTCTTGTTATTCAGACATGATTTTAATTTTGTATTTTTAGACTTGTATTTCTATTGTAGAACTCATGACTCTGTATTGCCTGTTCTGGGGGATGTTCAGAACTGACGGTATTTATTTATGACATTTGGCTTTAGATTTGTACTATTTCCATTAATTTTATTATCTTGTTCCACCATTGTTTTGTTTTGCTTTCCTAGCAAGTCAATTAGGTGCCCTCATGAACGGAAGGTAGTTTTGGATCGTGACAAGTTAGTATCAGAGCCATAGGTTCATAGGTTCTATGAGTCATGATCAAGTTAGAGTCTTGCGGATCGGTACGATAACGTCTGTACTTATCTTTGAGAGGCTACCAACTATTAGAAAAACATAACTTTATTTCATTCTTATCGTGCGAATTTGAAAATTTTGAAGTTTGAACCTTTACTCTTCTATTCTCTCACAGATGGTGAGGACACGTTCAGCCGGATCTGCTGAGCAGACATCAATGCCTCCAGAGGGCCGTGAAGGGTCGGGGCCGAGGTAGAGGCCGAGGTGGGGAACGTGCTACAACTAGAGCCCCACCTGTGGAGCTGCCAATTGCTCTAGTAGAGGAGCATGTTCCGGACATTGTTGATCCGGTGGGACCAGCTCAGACTCCGGAAGTACCTATTGTTATGCCTGGTCTTTAGGAGCCTTTGACCTAGATCTTGAGTGTGTATACGAGCTTGGCTTTTAAAGGTATGATACTAGTTGCACCAGCTACATCACAAGCCGGGGAGGAGCCAGACTCCCGCTGCTCGTATATCTGAGCAGCTAGCTGTGGGTTATCAGACACAGGGGGTTCTGCCAGTGCAGAAAGTTATTGCGGTGCAGTCTGGAATTGGACCATCATTAACTGATGAGGAGCAGAAGATGCTAGAGTGATTAGAGAGACTTCGTCATCCATAGTTCAGTGGAGGAACATCAGAGGATGCTCAGGATTTTTTATTGATAAGTGTCACCGGATTCTTCGCACAGTGAGTCTTGTGGACTCCAATGGAGTTGACTTTAGGAAAACCTATAAGTCGGGCAGGCCAGCTAGCACAGTACCACTAACATGGCATCAGTTCTCAGTTCTCTTCTTAGAGAAGTTTGTCCTACAAACTAGCTAAGAGGAGTTGTGTAGGGAATATGAGCATCTACGCCAGGAGGGATTAACTGTGACCTTGTATGAGATCAGATTCACAGAGTTGGCACGTCATGTAGTATTTCTTGTCCCTGCTGAGAGGGAGAGATCATGAGGTTCATTGATGTCCTCAATTATGGTATTCGATATGGTATGGCCCGAGAGGCCAAGACAAATACTAGTTTTCTCTAGGTGGTTGAGATTGCCAAGTGCTTGGAGCATGTTCGCAGGCTTGAGTGAGAGGAGCGGGAGGCCAAGAGGCCCCATGGTTTGGGTGGTGCCTTCTCTGGATTCTAGTCACATCATAGTAGAAGCCATATTTTTAGGCCCGCTCAGGCAGCTCGTCAGATTCCTCATGGTTCGTCAATTAGCCACGATTCATATGGTGCTTGCCCAAGTCAGTCATCATTCAGCGCGCTGCCGACACAAAGTTCTTACTGTGATTCATCTACTCAGAGATCCACAGGCAGTTATTCGAATTATTAAGGTCAGTCGCAGGGTCAACAGCCTCGTCAGGAGGGGTTGTTTCGAGTGTAGCAACTTGAGTCATCTCAAGAGGGATTGCCCTAGGCTTTTGAGTAGTGTACCATAGCAGAGCACACATCCTATGGTTCCAGCACCAGTAGCTACACCACCTGCATATCCAGCTAGGGATGGGGCTTAGTTGGTTCGTGGTACCCCTAGAGAGGGAGGTCAGTCAAGTGGTGTACAGGCCCGTTGCTATGCATTTCCAGCTAGGCCAGAGGTAGTTTCTTCTAATGTCGTGATCACAAGTATTGTTTTAGTGTGCCATAGGGATGCTTTAGTGTTATTTGACCCTGATTCCACTTATTCTTATGTTTTTTCATATTTTGCTCGCTATTTGGGTATGCCTTATGATTCTCTTGCTTGTGTTGTATCACAGTCTTCCTTGTTTGAGTGTATCAAGGCGCGTCAGCATGATGATCCTCATTTTCTTATCCTAAGGGACACAGTGATTCCAAGGAAGTGTCTATTGGTGATGATGGTGTATTGAGGCTTCAGGGTCAGATTTGTGTTCCTAAGGTTTGAGAGAGTTGATCCTTGTTGAGGCTCATAGTTCACGGTATTCCATTCACTTAGGTGCTACACAAATGTACCGTGTTTGGAAGCAACATTATTAGTGGCGAAGAATGAAGAAAGAAATTGTTGAGCACGTCGCACGGTGTTTGAACTGTCAGCGGGTTAATGAGCATCAAAGACCGGGTGTTTTGCTTTAGAGTCTAGATATACATGAGTGGAAGTGGGAGCGTATCACTTTGGTTTTTGTGGTTGGGCTGTACAGACCTTGAGGAGATTTGATGTTGTGTGGGTCATTGTGGACAGACTGACCAAGTCTGCATACTTCATTTCAGTCATGACTTCCCACACTTAAGAGCACTTGGCTCGAATTTATCTTAGAGAGATTGTCCGCCTGCATGGTGTGTTACACCCCGTACTTTCATGTTAGAATTCATCTAAAGTTAATCAATATAAGCCAGAGAGTTGAAGAAACTTTAGAAAGATAATGATGGGTTAAGACAAGTTTTAAGGAAGTATCATGAGGGTTGGAAGTTTAAGACGCTAATCGAATCGAAGAAAATAAGTGATAACGACAAGGTCGGGAATCCAAACTAGAGTAAGAATTTGAAAGGTAAATGCGGAAGCAATAATAATAAGGAATTGAACAACTAGAACTAAAGGGCAGAAAATAAAGGATATGGGAAAATTCAAGGATAGAATTCCAAGAACTTCCAAGAACGCAAGTTCTATAGCCTTGACAAGATCAAAGCAACAACGTCTTGATTTATTGAAGAAATCAAATGCCTTTACTTGAAAGCAAATCAAAACAATAGATTCGGATCTTGACCACTTTACGAGTAACTTGAGACAACAATTAATAACTAGTATTAATCGCCTTCTAAGAATACCACAAAGGAATCAAAGATATCACAATAGAGAAGTAATCTTACTACCTTGAACTATGAACTAGTAAAGGTTGAAGGATAAATCTCAAAGCACAAGTAACAAAGGTTCAAAAGAACTCTCAGAGTATGATATACTTAATCAATAATGAAGTGTCTCAATGAATGAGAAGAACTCCTTATTTATAGGAGTACTAAGGCACAAAAAGTCCTTAAAATTAGGTAGGGTGGTTGCTAAGGCATAAAATGTCATTACAATTAGGTAGGGTGATTGCTAAGGAGTAAGAAAAGTCATTACAATTAGGTGGGGGGGCGGCCAAATCCCTTTGGGGCAGATTTGGACCTTAAAACTACTAGATTGGGCCATTGATTTGGACTCCAGTTGGGCTCCCTTTGAAACACCCCCCTTTGGACCTCTTTTTAAGCTCATTTTGAGCCCCTTTGGTGGACTTCAAGGGCTGATTTGGTGGCCCAATCTTCCTCCTTTTGGACTTCAATTTGGATCACCAAATAATTGTAAAACTTGGATAATTCATCTACTTTGGGCTTGAGCTCTTCCTCTACAATTAAAAGATACTTTATTTGCAATTGAAGTCTACCAACCTTAGATTGCAACTCTTTAGCTTGAGATCTTGTAAATGGCCTTGGAGCTTCAAAAACTCTATCCTTGTCCTTGATGCTATCATTCCCCTCTTCTTGAAAAGAATTCGTCCCCGAATTCGATCCTACATCAAACAAATACAGGTCAGCAACATTGAATGTAGCACTTACTTGGAACTCACCAGGTAGGTCCAGCTTGTAAGCATTATCTCCAATCCTTTCAAGGACTTGAAATGGGCCATCTCCTCTAGGGTGCAACTTTGACTTCCTTTTGGAGGGAAATCTCTCCTTTCTAAAGTGAACCCAAACTAAATCTCCAGGTTTAATAATAACTTGTTTTCGACCCTTATTCTTTCTCAAGGCAGTTTGCTCATTTTTCTTCTCAATTGCTAGCCTTGTTTGTTCATGAATTTTTTTCATCATCTCAGCCTTTGTCCTACCATCAATATTAACAATATCATTAGTAGGTAATGGTAATAAATGAAGGGGAATGAAGGGATGGATTAAAACCATAAACAACCTCAAAAGGAGACATACCTGTAGAAGAATGGATAGTTCTATTGTAAGCAAATTCAATCATAGGTAAGTGAGCCTCCCAAGAAGTTAATTTACCTTTCAAAATAGCCCTCAACATGTTTCCTAAGGTTCTATTAACTACTTCAGTTTGTCCATCAGTTTGTGGGTGACAAGAAGTAGAAAACAACAATTTAGTGTCTAACTTCCCCCAAAATACACGCCAAAAGTGGGTCAAAAACTTAGCATCCCTATCACTAACAATAGTTCTAGGTATACCATGCAATTTGACAATTTCTTTTACAAAAAGATCAGCAACATGTGAAGCATCACTAGTCTTTAAACAAGGAATAAAACGAGCCATTTTGGAGAACCTATCTACCACAACATATATACTATCCTTACCCTACCTTGTTCTAGGCAAACCTAACACAAAATCCATAAAAATATCAATCCAAGGTGAAGTAGGAACATGTAATGGCGTGTAAAGACCATGTGGTAACACTTTAGATTTAGCTTGTTTACATTCCAAATACTGCGCACACATTCTTTCAACATCTTTTCTCATTCCAGGCCAAAAATATTTTTCAGCAAGTATGTCTATCGGCGTTGGGACTCCAAAGTGACCCATAAGCCCTCCTCAATGTGCTTCCCTTACAAATACTTCACGTAAAGAGCAATTAGGGATACACAACTTATTTTCCTTAAAGAGAAACCCATCTTGGAGGTTAAACCTCTCAAAAGGACCCAACTTACAATCTGCAAAAATCTTGCCAAAATCAACATCATTAGCATAAAGTCCCTTGATTTGATCAAAACCCATCAATTTAGAAGTCAGGGTAGAAACTAAGACATACCTTCTTGAAAGTGCATCTGCAACAACATTCTCTTTCCCTTGTTTGTAAGAAATTACATAAGGAAAAGTTTCAATGAATTCAACCCACTCAGCATGCCTTCTACTAAGCTTATCTTGACTCTTCAAGTATTTCAAGGATTCATGGTCAGTTTTAATGACAAACTCTCTTGGCCACAAGTAATGTTGCCATGTGGCTAAAGCCCTTACCAAAGTATATAGCTCTTTGTCATAAGTGGAATAGTTCAATGTGGCTCCACTCAACTTCTCACTAAAGTAGGCAATAGGTTTAGAATCTTGCATCAAAACAGCACCTATTCCTTTGCCAGAAGCATCACATTCAATTTCAAAAGATTTAGAAAAATCAGGCAATTGTAACAATGGAGCAGAACATAACTTTTCTTTCAACAAGTTAAAAGCATCATCTTGTTCTTTTCCCCATGTAAAAATCTTATCCTTTTTAATAACTTCAGTTAAAGGAGAAGCAATGGTGCTAAAGTCTCTCACAAACCTCCTATAAAAACTAGCAAGTCCATGAAAACTCCTAACTTCAGTTACACTCTTAGGTTTTGGCCATTCTTTTATTGCTTTAATTTTCTCTTCATCAACCTCAACTCCTTTAGAACTAACCACAAAACCCAAGAAAATCACACGATCCACACAAAAAGTACACTTTTTAAGATTAGTAAATAAGAGTTGCTTTCTAAGAACTTCAAAAACTTGTTTTAGGTGTTCTACATGCTCTTCTAAAGTGTTAGAAAAGATCAAGATAACATCAAAGTACACCACAACAAATTTTCCATGAAAATCCTTAAAGATATGATTCATTAATCTCATGAAAGTGCTAGGTGCATTAGTCAAGCCAAAAGGCATAACTAACCACTCATAAAGCCCATATTTGGTCTTAAAAGCAGTTTTCCATTCATCTCCAAGATTCATTCGAATCTGATGGTAACCACTTTTTAGATCAATTTTAGAAAATATTTTGGATCCATGTAATTGATCCAATATGTCATCAAGACGAGGAATAGGATGTCAATACTTTACCGTTATCTTGTTGATTGCTCTACAATCTACGCACATCCTCCAAGTTCCATCCTTTTTGGGTACCAATAGGACGGGAACAGAGCAAATGCTCATGCTCTCTCTCACAAAGCCTTGCTCAAGCAGCTCCTCAACTTGCCTTTGAAGCTCTTTTGTCTCTTCTGGATTACTCCTATAAGCAGGCCTATTTGGGATTTGTGATCCAGGTACAAAATCAATTTGATGCTCAATGCCACGTAAAGGTGGCAATCCATTAGGAATATCTTTAGGAAAGACATCTTCAAAATCCTGCAAAAGAGAAGAAATACTACTTGGCAAAGAAGAAGTTAGTAACTCAGAATTAATCAAAGCTTCTTTGTAAGTAAGTAGTATTATGGGCAACCCCTCTTTTCTTGCATTTAAACACTCTTTGTCTTTTATATAAAAACTCTTTTTTTTTAATTTCTTTAGCCTCTTTCCTCTCACCAAGACTTTTATTTTTTTCATTCAATCCCCTTTTTATCTCTTCTCTCAAATTGTTGCCCTCTCTCTCTTTCTCTCGGCCATCTCTATTTTTTTTCTAACTCTTGGCCTTCTTTCTTTTCTTTTTCCTCAAGCTCACTTTTTATCCCTCTCCTTGGTTTTTCCATTGTTTCCATTAATCTCTTTTATTCTTCAAACACTTGAGTAGGACAAAAAAGTGCAAGAGTAAATTTCCTGCCATTTAGCTCAAGAGAATATCTATTCTTCCTTCCATCATGAAAAACATTTCTATCATACTGCCAAGGACGACCCAGTAAGATATGACAAGCTTGCATATTGACTATGTCACAAAGAATATCATCCTCATATCTACCAACATTGAATGAAATCATGCATTGTTTGTTTACCTTTAGTTCACCACTATTATTTAACCATTGGAGTCTATAGGGAGTAGGGTGTTTCATGCATGCAAGTCCCAATTTTTCCACAAAGTATGAACTCACCACATTAGCACAACTACCACTATCAATGATCATAGAACAAGTTTTTCCCTTTATCCCACACCTAGTATGGAATATATTCTCCCTTTGTTCTTCACTATTGCTTCCCAAATTGATAGCCATAATCCTCCTAACTACCCCAATCATGCCATCATTAGGTAGTTCTATATCATCATCATTACTCACATCTCCCTCTTCTTCTCCCTCACTTTTTTCACTCTCATATCATCCATCTTCTCTAAGAATGATGTTTCTTCTACTTGGACATTCATGCATCATATGTCCCCTTCCTTTACATTTATGACACTAAATAGAACTAGAAGGTGTAAAAGGTTTAGGGTTAAAGGTTTTACCTCCCTTTTTGTTCTCAAATTTACCTTTATTTCTTCTTGAGGTCTAGAAGAACTCTTTATCTCTTGATTCGACCATGGCTTCTTGGAGATGGTGTTTGACCGACCTTTCCATGAGCTAGTTTGCTTTATTTTATTTTTATTTTCTACCTTTACAGACAAATCAACTAACTTATCTATTGTTACATATTGTTGTAATTCTATTACATCAGCTATTTCCTTATTTAAACCATTTAAAAACCTAGCCATTGTAGCCTCTTCTTCCTCCATACAATTAGCTTGGATCATATCCATATCCATAGCCTTAAAGTACTCATCCACAGACATGGACCCTTGCTTCAATATTTGAAGGCGTTGTTGTAGCTCTCTTTGAAAGTGTGATGGTATGAATCTCTTTCTCATCACCCTCTTCATCTCAGCCCAAGTAGCAATTGGTGCTTGTCCTTCTTATAATCTATCCATAGTAAGCTTTTTCCACCAAATAGCAGCATAGTCAGAAATTCAACAATTGCAAGTTTAACCTTCTTACCCTCAGAATAGTTGTGACAGTCAAAGATGGCTTCAACCTTTCTCTCCTAATCAAGGTACAAGTCTGGATCCCTTGTTCCCTTGAAAGATGGCATCTTCATCTTTATACTACTTATATTATCATCTTCTACTCTACCTCTTTGTCCCCTCCTATCTCTTCCCACCCTATCAAAATAAATATCATTAAAATCATCTATAGGGCTTTCTTGATTTACAATGGGAGCAAGGGGTACATTTCTCCTAGCTCGGGGCCTAACATTATTTTCCCTTCTAAGTTCAGCTATTGTATCATTTTGCTCAGCAATTGTGTCCCTCATCTCTTGGAGTTGCAAATTCCACCTTTCGAATTGTTGGTGCATAGCTTGTAAGGTAAAATCATTTCTTGCTTTGATTTCGGCTTCTTGAAGAACCCTTCGTTCATCATCACTACCTGTATGTGACATCTTAAATAATTAAACCGTATCAGACAAATTGAATTTTTTCTCAATTGTTCTCACACACACTTTGCCTTTTTTTTTCTCTCGAAATAACCTTTGAACAAAATACTTTGTAGATTTATAGTTAAACTCAACTCGTATAAAGTTCTTAATAGTAAAATATAGATTTTAGGGGAACAAATGAAAGAAGAACCAAATCCTAGAACTATTAGGCTCGGTTGAAACAAGACACGAACAAAAAGGAAATGATTATATATTTAGATTAAAAAGAGTAACAAAAATTAAAATTTTGTTTTATCTTTGAAATATGGGATCCCCTTTTTTTGTTTCCTTTGATAGTTTTTGAAAACAAATTAGATACAAAAGAAAGTTCCTGGAGAGCAAGCAATTTTTTTTTTAAAATTGATTTTCATTTTTTGTTTGTTTTTCTTTTTAACTTGTTTTTTTTGCTCTTAGTATTCAAGAAATCCCCAGAATTATCAAGAACAAAACCTTGATAGAACCGCTCTGATACCACTTGATAACGACAAGGTCGGAAATCCAAACTAGAGTAAGAATTTGAAAAGTAAATGCGAAAGCAATAACAATAAGGAATTGAACAACTAGAACTAAAGGGCAAAAAATAAAAGATATGGGAAAATTCAAGGAAAGAATTCCAAGAACTTCCAAGAATGCAAGTTCTATAGCCTTGACAAGATCAAAGCAACAACGTCTTGATTTATTGAAGAAATCAAACGCCTTTACTTAAAAGCAAATCAAAATAATAGATTCGGATCTTGACTGCTTTACGAGTAACTTGAGACAATAATTAATAACTAGTATTAATCGCCTTCTAAGAATACCACAAAGGAATCAATGATCACAATAGAGAAGTAATCTTACTACCTTGAACTATGAACTAGTAAAGGTTGAAGGATAAATCTCAAAGAACAAGTAACAAAGATTCAAAAGAACTCTCAAAGTATGATATACTTAATCAATAATGAAGTGTCTCAATGAATGAGAAGAACTCCTTATTTATAGGAGTACTAAGGCACAAAAAGTCCTTAAAATTAGGTAGGGTGGTTGCTAAGGCATAAAAAGTCATTACAATTAGGTAGGGTGGTTGCTAAGGAGTAAAAAAAGTCATTACAATTAGGTGGGGGGGGGGGGCTAAATCCATTTGGGGCAGATTTGGACCTTAAAACTACTAGTTTGGGCCATTGATTTGGACTCCAATTGGGCTCCCTTTGAAACACCTCCTTTTGGACCTCTTTTTAAGCTCATTTTGAGCCCCTTTGGTGGACTTCAAGGGAAGATTTGGTGGCCCAATCTTCCTCCTCTTGGACTTCAATTTGGATCACCAAATAATTGTAAAACTTGGATAATTCATCTACTTTGGGCTTGAGCTCTTCCTCTACAATTAAAAGCTTCTTTATTTGCCATTGAAGTCCAGCAACCTTAGAGTGCAACTCTTTAGCTTGAGATTTTGTAAATGGCCTTGGAGCTTCCAAAACTCTATCCTTGTCCTTGATGCTATCAATAAGTTTCGTCGAAAGTCGGCTAGGTGAATAAGATGATAAGAAGGTAGTTTTATGAGGTAATTTGGTCGTATGAGAATTGTTTGTTATGTTTTGAAGCCAAGCGAGTTGTGAAACAAAAGTCGACGAAAGTCGTCACTAGTTACGTTCATAAAATTTCATGAAATTTAGGACCGATGTTACTGAGCTTTTATCCCAATGTACTTGGAATTACGGGGTTATATACCCTCCAAATTTAAGATCTATGAGTCTAGTTTCCAACTCATTAAATCGTTCGTCGATACGACATCGGAGTAGAGAGATATTCGCGTTTTAGCGACACTGCACAAGCAGCTCCTATTGGGACCCACTTGAGACGGCCACCGACCTTACTTCTTTTAAAAGATGTTTCAACCTCATTTAGGGTCATATCTCACCCAAAATTCGTCCAAAATCTCTCCAAAACCATCTCTAACATATTCCAAGATCCCAAGAATCAAACTCAAGGAGAATCAACTCAAATCATCATCAAACGTGTTAAAGACTACAAGAGAATACTTCTATGATGTTGTGGTGTGATTGAGGGCTATTATGAGCTAAGTTGAGATGGGGTTTCGAGTTGTAGCTGCTGTCCAAGGTATGTATAATATCTTCTTGATTGTGCCTATGGTTAATCTTGTGTTGGTTTTGTTGTTTGAGTGAAAACACATAAGATAGCACTTGAAAGAACATGCGATATGGTTATCTTTTTGGTTGGACTGTTTTGTGGCTAAATATATGGTTTGTGATGGCTGGAAATTATGAGAAATAATTTGATAATGTTGAAGTTGACAGATTTTGCTGCTATTTGGAGTGCATCTCTATTATGAAGAAAGTCTCGTGATCGTAGAGTGTTATGTGTAGAAGGGGAAGATTTGTTCTTCCCAATCGCGGAAGGGGCATCACAATCACGGTTGATGGACTGGTTGTGCTTCACATTCGCGTGGTGAGGGTCACTAACGTGATGGGTTAACGGGGCTTGCTACATGTAAGAGACAAATTATTCCTGTAGGTATTCTATATGCTACATCCAACATGTTTGGGATCTACGTACATAAAGGTAACGAGTGTCCATGCGTATGCTATATTCTTGATATGTCCGGGCATAATTAGACTTACACCATACTTTAACTGTATTATTTGAGTCGTTCTTATCTGTTTAAATGCTCCAATTTATGATTTAGCTTGAGGCAAGACTTGCATAGTTGTCACGACCCAAACCGATGGGCCATGACGAGTGCCCGAGTCCTACATGTCGAACACCCCTAAGCATGCGTTTAAGATATAAACATGAATAACATATGTCAATAAACTGCTGAGTCACGTGAATAACATACATGAGGAAAACATGTCCAAAATACATAGATACATATATAAGCGGAATACGGTAGGGCGAGCCGACAAGGCTGTTATAGACAATTATATATCCAAAACTAGAAGCCGACAAGGCCACGCACTATCCAACTATACATGACTATCTACAGACTTCTAATAGAGTGTACAACTGTATGAAGGACAGGACTGGGCCCCGTCGTACCTATATCTACATACAAAAATAGCATACCAAAACTAATAAGAGCTCCGGATCAAGTGGAGCACACTAACTCTCGCTGATCAAGGATCCTAAAAAGGGGGACCGTCAGCCTATCTACCTGCACCTGCGGGCATGAAACGCAGCCCCCGGGAAATAGGGGTGTCAATACGAATAATGTACCGAGTATGTAAGGCGTGAAAATTAGTACATAAAAGACATAAAAGAAACATAGAGTAAAGGAATCCGCCTGTAAGTCTAAATAACTTTGTGAATCCTGAAATATTTATAAAGTCATGCATGTGCGTATAAATGTCATATCATGCATAGGTATATGTGTACATAACATCATCAAGCCTCTAAGGGCATCCCATCATATTATCTCAGCCTCTGTAAGAGAAATCATCAACGTATACCAACTGATCAGGTGGTGGTGCGTTTATAACACCGTAACGTTTTTCCATATCCCATATACATATAACATACGTGTATATAATGCCATCTGGTTATGGGTCAATGTACATGTATAAATGAATGAAATGCATAAGAAGTAAGTTAATAAGATTTCTCGAAATGTCATAAGATCAATATGTCTTCCGATAAACTTTATCAATTACGCATTTTTCTGAGACCCATGAATAGAAGATATAATAATAAGACACATGGGAATTCAAGAACATAGGCACCCCTAGTGCTTCTACGAATAGAGACATTTATGAAAGTTGTGCCTTTGTTCATTTTGTTTGTATCGTATGGATCATGCCAAAAGGAAAGAAGGGATAGCCTTAACATACCTGAGCCGATTCTCTTAACAATCCCTCTAATCCACGTCATTTGCGAAAAACACGTAACGGCGGATCCAAGTAGGAAAAAATCCATATGATATTCTTGAGAAAGATTGTACCGTGCTCTCTTAGAATTGCATCTCATGCTGCTGTAGCGTTATAAGAGTTCATATGAACTTTTGTGAAGCTACATCCGTTACCTTACAAACATATACATTTCCCTTTAATGACATATGTAGGTGTCTTTATCACAGGTCTGGGCCCCACTTTATGTGATGACTTAGCCAACAAATTCCCTAAATATGCCACGTAGCCCCTAGCCAAAAGAGTCATTGTTACCTAAATCCCTTGCTGCCACGTTGGGTCTCCACTAAGCTTATCCAAAAATTCTAATTACTTTGTTAATCTCCAACTAAAAATCAATAATTAACCAATTATTCACATAATTAAGAATTATCTCTAATTACTTAAAATACTAATCACTTTTAACACACTTTATATACCTTACTATCATGGTCATGTGGTACCTTGTATGGCACTAGTCCATAAATATCGGGTATTATAGCTTAGACCGTATTTTATCCCAAATTGACACCCTTTAACGAAACTCATTTTCTTTGATTTGTTTACCCTCTAACCTTCACGACACTTACTTATCCCCTGTTATAAATAGCATAAATACTTATAACCTCAAAAATAATCTCATTCTCGAGCCTACGCCGATTAACTTACGATGAAACTTTAACGTACGAAAATGCGAAATGTAACAATAGTTTACCCAGACTTGCTATTTCAAGAACTTGGCTAGATACTTGATTATCTGCAGAGTCATAATTCCTCTTATATATGTATCCTCGTGTTGTACATATTTGATCGGTAGCTTTAATTAACTCAATACATATCTTCGAGAGTTGGGCTAGTGACCCGTAAGAAGTTTCACCATTCTTAGACTTAAAATGGGACTTAGGTTGACCACGATAAACATTATTGATAAACGACCTCAGATCGGTGTATTGATAATTCTGGTAGGTTTGTATGATATTGTTGGACGTGTATGCACTTTTTGTTGAGGTTCGGGGTGACCCGAGCACATTTCGGTGTGTTATGTGAAAAATTGTGAAAATGATTTTTTAAGTTGAAAATCATGAGTTTTGATGATCGATTCTTGTTATTTGATTTTATTTTGATGATTTGAGGTAGCGAACAAGTTTATATGATGTTATTACAGTTGTGTGCATGTTTGGTTTGGAGACCGAGGGGCTTGGGTGAGTTTCTGATACGTTATAGATGAGTTTAGATGATTTGAAGACTATTGGTGCATCTCCTATTTCTGGTGTCTGTTGCAGATCTCGCAAATGTGAGCTCTGGCTCGCATTTGCGAGCCATGCTTTCGCGAACAAGAGTTCGCATTTGCAATGCTGGGCTGGTGGGCTGGAACTTCACTTTTTCGAAGAAAAGTTTGAATTTGCAAACTAAGCTGAGACTGCATTTGTGACACAGTGTCTTGGGGGTGAGCTTCCCATTTGCGAAGTATTTGTGCGCATTTGCAATGGGTAGCAGTTCGCATTTGCGAACAAAATGCCGCATTTGTAACTAAGCTGGGCTTGATGCACGGATCACAATTAGGATCAGTGTGTTGCATTTGCGGGCATCATATTTGTGAATAAGGGTTCGCAAATGCGACACCTGCAGCTGAGTAAAAGAGGGAGAAAACCGGAGTTAGCTCATTTTACACCATTTCTCAACCCTAAACACTCTAGAGGCGATTTTCTTGAGAGATTTTGTTCCTAAAATCATTGATAAGTAACTCCAATCCACTTTATTTCAATTCCCTATTTACTTTTCATGAGTTTTAACATCAAATCTAGGATTTCCATGGAAGAAATTAGGCATTTTGGTAGAATTTAGGGATTTTGCAAAAATTAAGATATAGACCTCAAATTACGGTCGGATTTTGACACAAATCACATAACCGAGCTCGGGGGTGAATGGGTAATCAAATTTTGGCCCGGGGTTTACTTTTGTTGACTTTTTCAATTTCATCAAAAATTGAACCTTTTTCATTTGTGAGTAGTTTCTAAATATTATTTTAAATTATTTGAATGATATTTCATTCGTAACTTTTGTTGGTTTGGAGGCTTGTTCGAAATGTTGAGTGATTTAGCTGCGGAGTGAGGTAAGTGTCGTGTCTAACTTTGACTTGAGGAATTAGGACTTGTTGGTCTATTTGTGTTACCCCCCATGTTTTCGTACGTGAAAGTACGCCATAAGTAAATTGATGAAAGTTCGGAAATGAGATGTTACATCCCGCATTTTCGTACGTTAAAGTTTCGTCGTAAGTTAATCGACGTAAACTCGGGAATGCAATTATTTTGAGATTATAAATATTATGCTATTTCAAACAAGGGATAAGTAATTTAGGATAAAATACGGTCCGAGCTATAATACCCGGTATTTATGGTCTAGTGCCATACAAGGTACCACATGACCATAATAGTAAGGTGTATGAAGTGTATTAAAAGTGATTAGTATTTTAAGTAATTTGGGATAATTCTTAATTATGTAGGTAATTGGTTAATTATTGGTTAATGGTAGATTAACTAGTTAATTAAGAGATTAGTGAATAATTAATGTTAATCTTGGATAAGTTAAAGAGCCTCCAACGTGGCAGCAAACCCTGCTCAAATGAATGACTCTTAATTCATATGATAAGGTGTCATATTTAGAGGCTAAGTCATCATCTAAGCGGGGCCCCCACCCACTAAGGTAAAGACTTTTCTAATTCACAAAGAGAGGTGAATGAGAATTAAGCAAAGTAACGGGTGAGGCTTCAGCAGAGAATTCATTTTGAATCTCTACAATTCAAAGAAGGCTTCAGCAGAGAATTCATTTTGAATCTCTACAATTCAAAGAAGGCTTCAGTAAAGATAATGTTACAATAGTAGCGTGAGTTACATCAACAATTCAAACGAGATTTCTTAGCATCTTAGCAACGGGAGATTTTGCAATTTTAAGGGAGTACGGTGCAATCTTTCTCAAGAATATCATACGGATTTTTCCCTACTCCGATCTTGCTGACACGTGTTTTGTCACAATTGTCGTGTATTAGAGGGATTGTCTAGAGAACCGGCTCAGGTATGTTAAGGCTATCCCTTCTTTCTTTTTGGCATGATCCATACGGTACAAACGAAACGAGCAAATGCACAACTTCCATAAATGACTCTATTCATAGAAATACAAGAGATGCCTATGTTCTTGATTCCCCATGTGTCCTATTGTTCTATCATTTGTTCATGGGTCTCAGAAAATACGTAAGTCGATAAAGTTTATTTCATGATAATAATCAGAGGCATAATGGTCTTATGACGTTCCGAGTGATTTTATTGACGTACTTCCCATGCATTGCATTCATTTATACATGTACATTGACCCATGACCAGATGGCCGTTATATACGCGTATATTATATGTATATGGGATATGGGAAAAAGTTACAGCGTTATATACGCACCACCACCCGATCAGCTGGTATGCGTTGATGATTTGCCCACAGTGGCCGAGATGATATGATGGGATTCCCTCAGAGGCTTGATGATGTTATGAACGCATATACCTATGCATGGTATGACATTTATACGCATATGCATGACATTATAAATATGAAATGATTCACAGAGTTATTCAGACATACATGTTGAGTCTTTTACTCTATGTTTCTCTCATGTCTATTATTTACTGATTTTCATTCCTTACATACTCGGTACATTATTTGTACTGACGTCCCTTTTGCCTGGGGACGCTGCGTTTCATTACCACAGGTCCCGATAGACAGGTCGATAGTCCTCTAAGTAGGCTATCCCAAACATGTGCTCCGGAGTTGCTTATTTGGTTAGTATGATTTGGACGTGTATTGTTTAGTATGGCGGGGCCCTGTCCCAACCTTTATGGTATTTATTTACTCTTAGAGGCTTGTAGACATATGTCATGTACGTAAAATATTATATGGCCTTGTCGGCCTATGTTCAGTGTACGAGTGGTCATTTTGGTCTTATAGGCCCGTATGTCTTATGTATACGTTGGTATTACATGTTTTATTCTAGTTATCCCATGGAAGCCTTTCCATCTCATTTAGCTATGATAGCATGATACGAAAAAATACGTTAAAAATACGTTATGTTGGTACTCAGTTGAGTAAGGTATCGGGTGCCCGTCGCGGCCCATCGGTTTGAGTCGTGACAAAAGTGGAATTAAAGCCAGGTTTTGTCCTAGCGAGTCTACAAGCTGTGTCTAGTAGAGTCTTGTTTATGGGGTTGTTGTGCACCACACTTATAAGTAGGAGGCTACAGGGCATTTAGGACTGTCACTCTTTCTTCTTAATCTAGATCGTGTGGTAGAGCTCACTTGTAAGAATTCAGATTCCTAAATTCTATTATATTCGTAATACAATGATACCTACATCCAAAAGATAGTTGGAAAGAGATTGGATGTGTCTATGGAAGAGTTGAGTCAGAGGAACTCATTTTTTCATGATGCTTATGATGAGTAAATGTAAGGTCTTCAGTAGATCATGTGTGTACTAAGACGTGTAAGCCTTTTGATAAGGAGCCTTAAGGCAAGAGTATCTAATCCACCCCTATGGTGAAAGGCAATAAGAGATTCAGAAGATAGATACAAGTTTGAACAAGTAAAAGAAGCAAGATAAAGAAGGGTACGAGGCACCCAGTTAATGAAGATTATCAGTATTTACAATTCAGGCAGAGGAATATAAACCTTTTGTGGAAGAGATCCCTGTTCATACCGCACTAGTCGGACCGGCTCAGGTCCCGGAGGGATTCATTGCTACTCTCCTACTTTAGGATGCCCCAGTCCTCTTAGTAGTCCTTATGGAGAGTGTAGCCAAGGTCGGAGTATTTCCTATGTCACTAGCCGTCTCTCATGCTGGGGGAGGAGCTCCGACTCCCGCCACTCACACTCCGAAGCAGATGGATCCTTTATATATGACTCTGCCAATTCCAGCAGCTGGAGTAGTTCAGCCCATTATTGCCACACAGTTCGGGGAGAGGCCCACGATGTCTTTTGTAGAATTCAAGTGTTATTTGCTTTCCAAGTCAAGAAAGAAAACAAGAAGAGGGGATCCCAGTTCTTGAAGATTAAGGTAACTTCTTTCCTTATTCTTGTGGGTTTTGGGTTTCCTAAATTCTTTCCTTATTTTTTCTACATAACCAATTCCTATTCTTCCAAGGTTTGGTCCTTCACTTTCCTTTTCTTTTTCTAACTCCACATTCTTATCACTAAGGGTTGTGACTAGTAAGGTTTATTAATAAATCTAAAGTTTAACGACCAAGAGTTGCTTTGAGTGGAAAAAGGCAAGAGAGGCGAGAACATTAGAGGAAAAAGCCAAAATTTGAGAGATACATAATTCTTCTAATCTTTGTTCAAGATATTTTAAACAGGTATTTATAGCGAAAGGAGGCGAGTTATGACTCAACAACTTAAAAAGTCAAACTTACAGTATACCGAATGGAAGAAAGACAATGGTAAAAAAAAATTTCAAATAAAAGCTAAAGTGATGTCTGCGATTTGTGCCCTTAGAATTGACAAAGAGTTTGTCTATAACTCAATTACCACTTATATGGTTGAAAAATTGAACTTGCCTTGTGTTGAGCATATTGAACCCTACATGTTGAGAGGAGTAAAGGTAGATAAAAGAGTGTTATTACTATTCTTTATTAGAAGATATGAGTATGCGATCTGGTGTGATGTGATTCCCATGAATAATTATCATATCTTGTTGGGAAAGCCATGGTATGCCTATATAAGAGCTTCATATAATATGAAAAAAATAGATACTTTTTTGAGGTTAATGGGAAGAAATTTATTCTTGGACCTTTGATTCCCTCGCAAATTTATGAAGATGAAAAGACTGTTAAAGAGAATATGGAAAAATATAAGAGAGAAAAGAATGAGAGGAGTAAGGGAGTGCATGTTGACATCCCAGGAGAGGAAAAAGGAGAGGTTGTATTGAGTGAAGAGAATGGAATGTCAATTGAGAAAAAGTGTGAGCTTGAGGGAAAAGAAAAGAGAGAAGGTAATGAGATAAGAAAAGTCTTTGAGGTAGAGAGAGAAAAACAAGAGGGTTTGAGTAAAGAAGAAGAAAAAAACTTTAGTGAGAGAAAAGAGGCTAAGGGTGAGGGAAAAGTTAGTTTCGTGATAAAAGCCAAAGAGAGTGTAAGAAAGAAAAAAATTTCTTTACTTCCTAACCCATTAACTCATTCTTGTTTTAGTTCTTGTGATTTTGTGCAGCCATGTGTTGAAAGACCTTTTGAAAGGAGAGGTGAGGCGCGAGAAATGTTGGTAAAGGATCCAATTGGATTCCAACATGAATTAGGCGAAATTAATTCTTGTTGGATGGTGGAAGATAAAAGCTTGGTTAAATTCTTTGTTATTGAACCTTTTGACTATTTAAATTCTTATTTACAGGTTTATGACATAGAGTTTCCTAAAGCCATTGCAAAGCTGGAATCATTGCATAAAAGAATACAAAGTGATGTTGTTCCATTAGTAAATATGTCCAAGTATGATATGTATAATTGGTTCATTCACATTCTTGGCCTTCCTAGAACACCTAAGGTATTTTTGGAGGTAATGAACTATACTCTTATTTCATATGTTGGTGACTTTATAATTTTTGTGGATGATGATATTTTGATGCATATCAAGTCATTAACTGTAATATTAAGTTAAAGTGCAAGAGTAATTTGCTTCCTTTTGAAATTGAGTATGACATAGATGATTATGCATTCTAACTTGGTGGAAAGAGGCATGAAATTTATGAGAAGAGGCTTGCTAATGAGTTAAATGTTCTTTCTTCTCTTATTCAAGTGTCTAATGAGTTTTCATGTGATAAATTGCTAGAATGTGAGTTTTGTTGTTTGATGGGAAGTCATTCCTCTAGGCATGCTGATTGTGAGCATGTAAAAGTGTTTGCTACTATTAAAGAAGATATGCATGATTATTGTGACGTTAGTGATCAAATACTCTTTCATGAACTTATCTATGACTCTTTCTGTGACAGTTTGAGCAATTATGTAGAATCCATTGATGTTGCGAATATTATTGGGGAAAGTTATAATCATGATCTTGAATGTATTGAAATTTGTATTTTGGAATTCATGGGTTCTTCTGATCTTTCTGAGAATTTATGTGCTTCTTTGAATAACTTACATGTAGAAGAATCCATGGGATTTATAATTGATACTTGGCTATATCATAAGAGTGTCTTATTTGATACATGTGGCAGAGATACTTGTGTTAAATGGATGCATGGCCAATATTTTGTAATTTCTTTGGCATGCACATGTTTGGACTACCTTATTGACAAGATCGCATTGCAAATTTCATTACATAGTGCATCTAAGAGAGGTTTTTATTGGACAACTCTAAGTAGGCATAAATTTTATTGGGATGATGATGCCCGTATGCTTTATAAAGGAGTATATTTACACCTATTAGGCTTAATTGGGTTAAGTGGACACATGGTCACTATCTTATTTTATTCCTACCATCTTTTCAGATTAGTGGATGTCATTTACAAGTGCGTGACTTCTTTTTCTTGCAAGGTCGAAATTCGAGGACGCATTTTCTTCAAGAAGAGGGGAATGATAGCATCCTAGGAAGCTCAAATATATTCAAGGACAAGAATGAAGCTTTGGAATCTCAAAGAGGGCCTTTAACAAAATGTCAAGCTAAAGAGTTGCAAAACAAGGTCATTAGACTTCAAGTGCAAATAAAGAAGTTGTTAATTGGGATGGAGAGCTCAAGGATAAAGGATATGAGTTGTCTAGGTATTATAATTATTTTATGGTCCAAATTCATGTCCAAGAATTAGATCCCAAGAGACATCCTCTGAAGAAGGTCCAAATCAGGCCATTATTGGACCTATTTGTCACCTAAAAATGTGTCCAAACTTGCAGCCCAATAAATCCTACATGAAGCCAAGTGTTTATAACATAAAAAGGACTTACTTGCTGCCCAAGAAAGGTTCAATAGGCGTGATAGAAGTTGGGTACAAGTTGGTGCCAAGTTGCTTGCAAGTTGCCTCCAAGATTTCCAAGATCCTATCCATGATTGGTTTGCGACTTTCAAGATTCTATCCAAGATTGGTTTTAACTTATTTCCATATATTTTGGTACTAGTTTTATTGCTTTCCTAGGTAGTTAAGGTTATGTTTCCCCTTTGCTAAGATTATTGGAGTTACTTTCCAAGATTGACTTGGTTTTTATTTCCTAGTGTTTTTCCTTTTCCTAAAGTATTTGGACTTGTTGTCCAAAGTAGTTTAGGACTTTATTTCCTTATTTTTAGGTAGGAATTTCGTGACCCCCTCTCTATATAAAGGGGTATATTCTTTGTTTTTAGATTTTAGATTATTATAGACTATTATCAATAAAAATTATGAGATTTTTCTTGCACTTTTGTGTGTGGCTACTCTTGGATTTATTCTTCAACCTTCAAGACTCAACTTAAGGTGATAAGATTAAACTCTTTCAAAATTTTAGATCACTTCTAGGTATTCAAGAAAGGTGATAAGTCTAAACTTATTATTGTTCTTGTTATTCTAAAGGGTCGGGTTTCACAATCTATCTCTTGTTTTTAATTAAAAGGCAATCTATCTTTAATTTTTCGTTGTTTTTTTGTTTCTTTATTTTCTTTTAGATTTCGCACGTTTCTTGATTTTCTTTAGTAATTCTTGGAGCCCTATCGTGTTATTATAACCTCTAACAGGTGGATAGGCCTAGTTACAAGGGAAACGCTGGCGAAATGTTTGGAGATTTTGGGAGTTAGTCAAATTTGGGGCTTCTCGAAAGTGGTATGAAACAAACTGTGTTACATAAGATGCTAATGACAGATTTTTACCCTCATTCAAGGACGAATGATCCTAAGCGGGGGAGAATGTAATACCCCAGAAAATTTTGAAGTACTTAAGTGTAAAGCCCGGTAAAATATGCAAAGAAAATAAAGTTTCATGGTGCCGGACTAGGCTTACGTGTTTGAGGATTGTAGAAATTCTTCGCGGCGAGCTTGCGAGCCGCAACTCGGACTTTTTGGGTTGAGCAATGCACGGGAAAGTAAAGAAAAATTTTTGCCGGAAATGTGCATTTATGTGGTCCATTATGCAACCGCATAATCACTCTGCGGGCCACATAATGGCCACAGAAGTGAGCAGGTGTGGGCTATTCTGGAAGCAGCTATGTGGTCGACTATGCGACCGCATAACTGTTATGCGGTGCATTATGCGACCGCAAAATAATTATGCGGACCGCATAGTGACCGCATACACAGGCAGTTCTTTTGGCTATTTTGTAACCAAATATGCGACCGATATGCGGTCCGCATATCGGTTATGCGATCGCATACCTTGTTCCGGAGCTCCAATTTTGGGTTTTTAAAACCCGACCCTATTTCGTGAAATACACTCTTTGGGTCATTTTGAGCCATAATCTAACATTTTAGAGTGAGAGAGGGTGCCCTAGAGTGAGAAGGTATTCTCCAATTATTGTTCTTCAATTCTTGCCCAAGTTTTGGAAGATTGAGAAGGGAAGCTCACTAGGTTTTCATCCTAGATGTAAGATTCTACACCCTAAACCTTAATTTCGAAATCATCTGAAAATGGGTAATTAGCAAGATAAATTTTTGGCATGAGAGTTGATTATTTTACATGCATGTGATATCAAAGGGTGTAGGAAGACTGTTGAGCTAAAAATGGTAAAGATTGGGTTCTGGGATAATGGAATCCTTCATAAAAAGGACATTGAAACCTTATGCACACATAGTGTTTGATAAAATGCTCATGATCATCTTCCAAATTTTGATTCAATTTGTTATATTTCTACAATAGATTGAAGTTGCTAAGAATTCCAGAACGTTTTAGAGTTTAAGGAAGCTCAAGTGAGGTATGTTGGCTAAACTCTTCTCTTAGAATTGAATCCCACGATATTCATGTAATTTATGTAAGTCTCGAGTGATTCATTATGAAATTGGCTATTCAGAGTAAAATTGGGTTGAAAGAAATATGTTCAACAAGCATCCCAAATGCTGTATTCATGTTATCTTACCAATTGAGGATGTTTTTAAATATGGGTTGTACATTAATAATGTTTCGACTTTAAGTCAAGTTCAAATGAAGGCTATTATGCCAAATTTTGTGAAATATCTCTATGTGCATTAGACTCTAAATTGCTCACATGTGTACTACATACTTTGATTTGAATTGTGTTTATTGTTGACGATGATGATGATATTTGAGATTGATAATGTGAGCATGAAATACTGAATATGGCCAACGTGCCAAGAATGAACTTATAATTATGGTCACTAGTGCCAATGAAATGAAAAGATGTGAAAGTATTATGAAATGCGATGATTGATATAAAGTTAATGTCTCAAATAAGATGGCCTAGCCGATCGGGTCGTGATCGGACACCATGCAACACACATGGTGGTGATTGTGCTGGAAATTGGCAATGATAGTAATTGTGGTTAATGTCTCTAATGAGATGGCCTAGCCGATCGGGTCGTGATCGGACTCAGTGTTAAAAATGGTGGTATTGATATTGAGAGTAATTATGGTTGATGTCCCTAATGGATGGCCTAGCCGATCGGGTCGTGATCGGACTCCGTGCTAAAAGTACGGTGGCATTGGTATTGTGAACACTGGTATTGTGGACAATGGTATATCGATACTATAAATCTCCCAATGTGAGATATGGAAATTAATTTGAACACTATCTTGATCCAAAATTGAGGTTTGATGTTGATTAAGGCTTTCATTGATATTATGATAATCTTGTTTGTATTAATTGTCATTCTATTGAGAGGGTGTTTAGTTATACATACTAGTACTATTCGACGGTACTAACGTCCCTTTTGCCGGGGGCGCTGCATCTTTCAATGGATGCAGGTGGTTCCACAGCAGGAGATATTGATCAGTGATAGCAGTGCACCTTCTTCCCAGTTGACTTGGTGAGCCCCACTTTATTTCGGGGTCATGAATCTTTTGTACTTGTGTATCCTATTTGAGGTATAGCCGGGGCCTTGTTGCCGGCATTATCATTGTACTCTTCTTTATCTATAGAGGCTCCGTAGACATAGTGTGGGTTGTGTATTGGTGCTGGGGATAGACAAACTATGTTATGTTGTGGATGTGTTACTTGTCCATTTGAGACTTTAAAAATGATGAAACTATTGGAAATGAATTGGTATTGTAGACATGAACACATTTTCGTCTAATTAATGATAATATGTATTTTCTCTATTCATGGATGAGTTTGGGTAGAGTGAAACCTAACAGGCTTGCTCGGTCGGGTTCACTCGGTTGAGCGCCGATCGCGCTCCTCGGTTTTGGGGCATGACAGGGTCTTTGGAATTCCCCAATCCTACCACCCCTAACACGCTCCTGAGCATACTCACAACATGACAAACAAATATTCCCGCCTGCATATCGGGAAGACATGGCTAGGTGTACCCAACCTAGGGCATTTGTTCTTCTTGTGCCCCCTCTTTCAACAACCATAACATATTTCAAGAGTCTTTCAACACATCCCCAAATGGTGTTTCTTACAAATCAAACATTCCAGCTTATTAGTACAAACAACCCTCTTTCATTTCTTAGGTTCTCTTACCACATGATCCGGTGGCACGATGACATTAATAGGGACAAGGACACTTCCCTTAGCAACTGGTTCTTTCAATACCTCTTCTCTGCCTCAAACCCGTGGGTTACTCATATAGAAAATAAGACATGACGAGGAATTTAGCTTCCTACCTTGAGCTCTATCGCACGAACTGGAGTATCAAAGAAATGTAAAATTCCTAAATGTCCAAGTAGCCTCCTCATTTTAGATGTGGTTGACAACACACCGATAAGAAGGACTCTACTAGACACGGCTCCGAGACATCCTAGGACACTTTAAAACTTAGGCTCTGATACCAAGTTTGTCACGTCCCAAACTCAGGGAGCGTGACCGGCGCTCAACCGAGTAAACCCGGCTGAGCAAGCCTGCTAGATTTCATTCTACCCAAACTCATTCATGAAATAATAGGAGATGTACTCCATTAATCAAACACTTAAAAGATTTCATTAACAACTTTCTTTTTCATTCCGCAACTTCCTTCATAATTTCCAAAATATTACGAGTTTATAGAATTAATGAAAAACATGATTTCCAAATACCAATATATCTAGTTCAGTTTCCAACATTAACCACAACCCACAACTTATCTACGGAGCCTCTAAGTACAATAGAAGAGTAATATGGAAATGCCTGCAACAAGGCCCCAGCTATACCTCAAAACACAGTACATGAGAAATAAATACATGACTCCGAAATGAAGTGGGGCTCACCAAATCAGCTGAAAAGTGTGTACTGCTATCAGTGATCAATGACACCTGCTGTAGAACCACCTGCATCCATTAAAGATGCAGCACCCCCGGAAAAAATGACGTTAGTACTATCGAATAGCACTAGTATGTATAGCTAAAAATCCTCTTTCAAAATAGAATGCCCATATAAGAAAAGGCAACACATAGAAACAGCAAGTCAAAATCCACAATATCCAAATGTCCAGTTAAAACATAATAATTTTTAAAATACGAACTTCATATACAATTTTTGGTTGGGAGATCATTAGCACCGATATACCATTGTTCACAATACCAATGTTCACAATACCAATGTTCACAATACCAGAATTCACAATACCAGTGTTCACAATACCAATGCCACCGTAGTCTGATCACGACCCGATCGGCTAGGCTATCTCATTAGAGAATCAACCACCATTACTATCAATACCAATACCACCGTAAATTTAGTACGGAGTCCGATCACGACCCGATCGGCTAGGCTATCTCATTAGAGAATCAACCACAATTACTATCAATACCAATACCACCGTAAATTTAGTACAGAGTCCGATCACGACCCGACCAGCTAGGCCATCTCATTAGAGATATCAACCATAATTACTATCATTACCAATACCACCGTAAGTTTAGCACGGAGTCCGATCATGACCCGATCGGCTAGGCCATCTCATTAGAGACATCAACCATAATTACTATCATTACCAATACCACTGTAAGTTTAGCACGGAGTCCGATCACGACCCGATCGGCTAGGCTATCTCATTAGAGAATCAACCACAATTACTATCAATATCATTACCACCGTAAATTTAGTACGGAGTCCGATCATAACCCGACCGGCTAGGCTGTCTTATTTGAAGACATCAACCAAAATCTCAATTTCAATTAAGAGGAATAATTTTATCACATCAATCTCATCCTAAATAAGGAGAATAATTCACAAAAATAACATAGGTGCAAATATATTTTCCTCATCATCTTTCACATTGTATAAATCTCCACTAGTATTTTTAGTCAATCACAATGACAATATTTCTTTGGCTCTTTTGGCCATTCACAAGATTCTTTATTCAAGGCACGGTGGCTATATTTGATATTCCACACTTTCATTTCTTCCCTCTCATGTATCATCATCATAAATATCAACATACATATAATATTCCGGAAACCACAACTTTAAGTTCATTAGAAATGAACAATATAAGCACAATAGATTTCTTTCCGAGAAATGGAGTAATATAATTGGCAAATGATGCGCAAGTTAAAATCATCAACAAGTAACACACCATTTATTCTTGAAATACTTTTCCCCAAAAAGATAATACATAATTTTCACTCACAAATATGTAAGAACGCAAAACACATTGGAAATACTCACAAAACATAGTATTTGTTAAAACAACCACTTATGGCATGACTTGAGTACAAAAGCTTTTAGGCAATTCTATTTTCGAAGTCATTTTAAAACATTTGAGTCGATGTTCATTTCATAACCTTTCTCACATCATTTCATTTCATTGGAACCATTGGCACAAGTATAACTTTCACTCTTGCACATTGGCCACACTTTATATCCCAATCCACTTATTTCATTTCCAACTACCTTTATAAGTTATCAACAATAATACATTTCCAATCCAGACTTTAGGTACACATATGAGCAATTTCGAGTCTTAAGAATATTGAGATTTTCTCACCTAATTGGTATACTAGTTCTCATTTAAAACACGACTCAAAGCCACAATATTTTAATATGCAAATCATACTTTCAACATCTATCTTTCGACATAAGGCTCATTTAGAATAAACAAGTTTATAGAGAATAACCCGGAATATAGAAGTTAGGAATCTTGAACCAATCATACTTGGTCTTACGAAAACATTATGGATATCTATTCTAAGAGAGAAAGTTTAGCCAACTTACCTTGCTTTGAGCTTTTCTTAAATTACTACAATGTTCCGGAAATTTTAGTAATCCCAATCTATTTTGAGACATAACAAAGTTGAACCATTATTAGGAAGATATTCATGATCTCAGCTCATTGGAGCATTTTATCAAACACTAGGTGTGCAAATCTAACTACAAGGCTCTTCTACAAGATTTCCTTCACTCCACAACCCAATCTTTTCTTATTTGAACTCAACAATCTTCCCACATACCTTATTACTCCAAATCAGCCATCTTTTACCCAAATTCGAAATTGGAAACTAGGGTATGGAACCTTACCTTTTAGATGAAGATCTTGTGATTAACTTCCTTGATTCTTGAAGATTGGTGCAAGATTGGATGATTATAGTGTTAGGTTCCCTCCTTCTCTCTCTAAAATGCTCTCACCTCTCTCAAAAACTCTTAGAAAAACACCTCAAAATAAGCCTCAAAGGCTATTTATCAAAATGGGGTCGGGTTATGAAAATAGAAAAATTAACCCCCCGAAAGAAGGTCTGCGGTCATATAATGGACCGCAAAATGGGTATGCGGGTCGCAAAATGCACCGTAAAATCGATGCTCGAAAATGGGCTTCACTGGATAGGTCTGCGACCATTTTGCGGTCGCATAACTACTTCTGAGGTCGCATAATGGTTCTGCGATCGCAAAATTGGTCGCAGAATCGTATTTTTCCAGCCTTTGGTAATTTGGTCATAACTTCTTGTAGGAATGTCCAAATCACGAACGGTTTGATGCGTTGGAAACTAGACTCAAAGGGATTTAATTTGATAGGTAATTAACCATGTAATTCTTCATATCATGAGAGGTATGATCATTTGAATTTAGGTCTAGTGCGAACTCACTTGAAACTTTATCCCATCATAAACTTTTCAACTTGATTTAGCCTTGGGGCCCTTCTTAGACCATAAACCATTCTTAATGAACCTCATACATATATTATCATGATAAATTTATATCATTCATATAATAGTATTTGTCTACACACAAAATAATATAGTTTGCGCACATCGACTTTCTTAATAGCACTTAAGTACTTCGAAATTTTTCGGGGTGTTACAGCTGGGTACCTCGTACCCTTTTTCACCTTGCTTCTTTTATTTGTTGAAACTTATATCTACCTACTGAATCTCTCATTGCTTTTCACCATATGGGTAGATATTCTTACCTTAAGGCTCCTTATCAAGAGGCTTACACGTCTTAGTACACATATGATCTGCTGAAGACCTCACATTTACTCATCATATGCATCATGGAAAATCGAGTTCCTCTGACTTAACCCTTCCATAGCCACATTCAATCCCTTAGCAACCGTATTTCTAGATGTAGGCATCGTCGTATTATGAATAAGATAGAGTAAGAAGAAAGGGTGACAATCCTAAATGCCCTGTAGCGTCCTGCTTATAAGTGTGGTGCACAACACACTCATAAAAAAGACTCTACTAGACACGGTAAGTGGGCCAGAAGGGGCAAAACTGCTCTGATACCACTTTTGTCACGACCCAAACCGATGGACTTCGACGGGCACCCGGTACCTTACTCAACCGAGTACCAACGTAACGTATATTTCTTATTACATCATCATAGGTAAGTGGGCCAGAAGGGGCATCATGAGATAACCAGAGTAAACATGAGGGAATACCCGACATAGAACGACCCAACATGATAGAGAAACTCACTCATGTGACATACGGCTTTTAAAGCCAATGTGATCCTTTATATACTTAAAACATAAGCCGACAAGGCCATACAAGTATCCGTATACATGATGTTACACCCCATGTTTTCGTACATGAAAGTACACCATGAGTAAATTGATATAAGCTCGGGAATAAGATTATTTTTGAGGTTATAAGTATTATGTTATTTCAAACAAGTGATAAGTAAATTCGTGAAGGTGTGACGGTAAGCAAATCAAAGAAAATGAGTTTCGTCAAAGTTGACATTTTGAGGTAAAATACGGTCCAAGCTATAATACCCCGTATTTATGGACTAGTGCCATACAAGGTACCACATGACCATAATAGCAAGGTGTATAAAGTGTGTTAAAAGTGACTAGCATTTTTATGTAATTTGAGAGAATTCTTAATTATGTGGATAATTGGATAATTATCGGTCAGTGGGAGATTTATAAGATAAATTAGTAAATAATTATGATTGGGATAAGGCCTAAAAGGCCCAAAAACGTGGCAGCCCCTAAATCTTATGACTCTTAAGTCATTGTAAGATAGGTGGCAAGAATAAAATTATTAAGTCATATGGTGGCTGCACAATCCATGTATAAAACATATCTCTAAACTTAAGAGACATGGATGGATAAGCAACTTAAATCACAAACACATTCTCATATACATCTGATGAGGATTCAAACGCAAATATTGTGTGTTACAAACGAAAGTCATGTAAGCAACGCCCAAGACCTTCAACAATTCAAATTAACGTGAGATTTTACAATTTTAAGGGATTACGGTGTAATCTTTCTCAAGAGAATCAACTCAGGTATGTTAAGGCTATCCCTTATTTCTTTTGGCATGATCCATACGACACAAACGAAATGAGCAAATGCACAATTTCCATACATGACTCTATTCATAGAAATATTAGAGATGCTTATGTTCTTGATTTCCCACGTGTCATATTATTTTATCATCTGTTCATGGGTCTCAAAAATACGTAAGTTGGTAAAGTTTATTTTATGACATTAATCAGAGGCATAATGGTCTTATGACATACCGAAGGATTTTATTAACGTATTTCATATGCATTTCATGCATATATACATGCACATTGACCCATGACCAAGTGACGTTATATACGCGTATATATATATATATATATATGTATATATATGTATATGGGATATGGGAAAGACTATGGTGTTATATACGAACCTGATCAGCTGGAATACGTTGATGATTTGCCCACAGTGGCCGAAATGATATGATGGGATGCCCTCAGAGGCTTGATGATGTTATGAACACATATACCTATGCATGGTATGATATTTATACGCATATGCATGACATTGTAAATATGAAATGATTTACAGAGCTATTCATACATACATATTGAGTCTTTTACTCCATGTTTCTCTCATGTCTATTATTTACTGATTTTTATTCCTTACATACTCGGTACATTATTTGTACTGACGTTCCTTTATCGGGGGACACTGCGTTTCATGCCCGCAGGTCCGATAGACAGGTCGAGAGTCCTCCAAGTAGGTATCAGCTTAGCAGAAGATGTTGGTGCGCTCCATTTGCTCCGGAGTTTCTTATTTGGTCAGTATAATTAGGACATGTATTGATTGGTATGGCGGGGCTCAGTCCCGACCTTTATGATACTTATGTACTCTTAGACACTTGTAGACAGATGTCATGTATACGGATACTTTTATGGCCTTGTCGGCCTATGTTTTGAGTTTACAAATGATCATGTTGGCCTTATAGGCCCGTATGTCAGATGTGTAAGTTTTTATATCAGGTTGGGTCATCCTATATGGAGTACTCCCCTATGTTCATTCTGGTTTGCCCATGATGGCCCGTTTGGCCCATTTTCCAATGAATATGGTGATAAGAATGATATTCTATGTTGGTAATCGGTTGAGTAAGGTAGCTGGTGCCCGTCGCGGCCCATAAGTTTGGGTCATGACAAAAGTGGTATCAGAGCAGTTCTGTCCTAGGGAGTCTACAAGCCATGTATAGTAGAGTCTTATTTATGGGTGTGTTGTGCACCACACATATACGCAGGAGGCTACAGAGCATTTAGGACTGTCACTATTTCTTTTTACTCTAGATTGTGTGGCAGAGCTCAATTGTAGGAACTCAATTTCCTAAACTCTATCTTATTCATAATACGACAATGCCCACATCTAGAAAGATGGTTGGTAAGAGATTGCATGTGGCTGTGAAAGAGTTAGAGGAACTCAATTTTGCATGATGCTTATGATGGATAAATGTAAGGTCTTTCTTCAGTAGATCATGTATGTACTAAGACGTGTAATCCTTTTGATAAGGAGCCCTAAGGTAGGAATATCTATCCACCCCTATGGTGAAAGGCAATGAGAGATTCATAAGATAGATACAAGTTTCAACAAGTAAAAGAAGCAAGAGGAAGAAGGGTACGAGGCGCCCATCTAATGAAGATTATTAGTATTTATAATTCAGGCAGAGGAATATAAGCCTTTTGAGTTACCTTTAACAATAAAAGAGGTATGTATAATTGGCCACACCCATCTCAGTTATACCCTATTGGGGGATAACAGGTGTAGTTTAAGAAAAGTACAGGATATCAGGATCCGGCTGGGGTTAGAGTAACCCAAAATGGTGAATGGATTGTTTGTATTAGTTGGCATTTCCGAAAGATATTACAAAGGTGCTAATAGATCTCATTGTGAGGCACCCAGATGGTGCACTATAGAATATTACAATTAGATGTGAATACTAGCATGATAAAAAAAATATTTCAGAAGATAGGCACTGAAAGCCTGGAAGGGATAAATATTACCTTGGTGTGGCTCGCGTCCCTAGTAGAGTGAGAATGTTAAGCAACCCGAAGAGCCACTGGATGGAGCAAAGGGGAGCTAAGAACAAAAGAATGTCTTATTCGAATTTTTAGAATAAAATGATAGACATAAATGTTAGCGGGAAATAATAAAAGAGTTAATGAAGCATTATGAGTAAGATATGATACATGGATGACAACGATAAATCAAAAGATGACAGTATTACAGAGTCTATAATCAAGTGAAGAAAAATACGAGAGGTGACAGACCTTGAGACAACAAAAGAGTATAGGCCGTAAAGTCATATCCTCATTTCGAGAAATACGTTTGTGACTCCAACGTGACTACCAGAAGGAAAAGTTAGACCCCAGAGTAATAGAAATCAGTATGGACTGATGAATAAGGTAAACTAAACATGAACTAGGGATTGAGTAATACTCGGCATCATGAGAATTTCAGAGATTTCATCTCAGCGATAATAGAATGGAGGACAGAAGAATACCCTTTAAAGGTCATTCGAGAAGACGCTTCCCTAAAGCAAGCAAGGTGAGCAAAGTTAAGCCTAAGGGACTGTATGTGCCAGTTACACTAAGTGTCACCCTCGTGAGTAAGGAATTTTGTTATCCTTGGTACATAAAGATTACGGTAAGATGAGTAAAGGTCATCGATGATGTGAAAAGACGCCAAGGATGAAGAGGTAAAACATATATAGGAAGATCGTCGTAGCACTAAATCTTAATACTCCCCTAAAGGGGGGAATATGGAGGGATGTGATATTAAGTCAGAATTAAGTGGTTCAAATAACTATGGAATGGTAAAGGAAGAATGCGATAAAAATGAGAAAGGAATGAGATTGCACTTATTCAAATCCTACATATATGCTACGATTCCAGAATATTATGCAAACACGACGTTAAGGAAAGGAAGTAAGGGTTCCTTCCATGGATGTTATTGATAAATAAGGAGCCTGTGCGAGAGTTAAGTGTTACAAGAAAATAATCCAAGAGAGATTATACAGAGCATTGATATGGCCAACGAGTAGTTAGTAGTTGATTCAGGAAGAGCCTAGTTATGGCTAGACAAGAGGATACAGACAAATCAACAGATCGTGCAAGATAAACATAGTGAATCCCAACATGGGGAATTCAGTCTCGCAGATATGACATCATGATCCTTGGGAAATATTCATATATGAGTTGTGATAGTTAAAGGTACCGTATGAGTATTACGGGAATAAAAGAGAGTGCCACTGGGAAGATAGTCAAAACTTCAGTTCAAAAGCAATTATACGAGCACATGTGATAGCATCCTAGGAAGCTCAAATCTATTCAAGGACAAGAATGAAGCTTTGGAATCTCAAAGAGGGCCTTTAACAAGATGTCAAGCTAAAGAGTTGCAAAACAAGGTCATTAGACTTCAAGTGCAAATAAAGAAGTTGTTAATTGGGATGGAGAGCTCAAGGATAAAGGATATGAGTTGTCTAGGTATTATAATTATTTTATGGTCCAAATTCATGTCCAAGAAAAGGTGGATTAGATCCCAAGAGACATCCTCTGAAGAAGGTCCAAATCAGGCCACTATTGGACCTATTTGGCACCTAAAAATGTGTCCAAACTTGCAGCCCAATAAGTCCTACATGAAGCCACATTTTTATAACATAAAAAGGACTTACTTGCTGACCAAGAAAGGTTCAATAGGCGTGATAGAAGTTGGGTACAAGTTGGTGCCAGGTTGCTGGCAAGTTGCCTTCAAGATTTCCAAGATCCTAACCATGATTGGTTTGGGACTTTCAAGATTCTACCCAATATTGGTTTTAACTTATTTTCATATATTTTCGTACTAGATTTATTGCTTTCCTAGGTAGTTAAGGTTATGTTTTCCTTTTCCTAAGATTGTTGGAGTTACTTTCCAAGATTGACTTGGTTTTTGTTTCCTAGTATTTTTCCTTTTTCTAAGGTACTTGGACTTGTTGTCCAAAGTAGTTTAGGACTTTATTTTCTTGTTTTTAGGTACAAATTTCGTGACCCCCTCTCTATATAAAGGGGTATCTTCTTTTTTTTTAGATTTTAGATTATTATAGACAATATCAATAAAAATTGTGAGATTTTTCTTGCACTCTTGTGTGTGGCTACTCTTGGATTTATTCTTCAACCTTCAAGACTCAACTTAAGGTGGTAAGATTAAACTCTTTCGAAATCGTAGATCACTTCTAGGTATTCAAGAAAGGTGATAAGTTTAGGCTTATTGTTGTTCTTATTATTCTAAAGGGTCGGATTTCATAATCTATCTCTTATTTTTAATTCTCTATCAAATGCGATTAGTTCTTTGTTAGCTAATTGTTGTTGTTAGGATTCAACTTCAAGAATAGACTTCTTGAATTCAAGAAACTCTTTCTTGAATTCAATCTATCTTTAATTTTCCGTTATTTTTTTTGTTTCTTTATTTTCTTTTAGCTTCCGCACGTTTCTTGATTTTCTTTAGTAATTCTTGGACCCCTATCGTGTTGTTATCAAGTGGTATCAGAGCATAGGCTAATCAAGATTTCAATCTTCATAATCTTGGAAGGTTCTTGAGCAAAACAAAACCAAAAAAAAAAAAAAAAAATCAGCCAAAAGAAAAGCATTATGGCTCATTATTATTTGTAGAATTCAAGTGTTATTTGGTTTCCAAGTCAAGAAAGGAAACAAGAAGAGGCGATCCTAGTTCTTGAAGATTAAGGTAACTTCTTTCCTTATTCTTGTGGGTTTTGGATTTTCTAAATTCTTTCCTTATTTTTTCTACATAACCAATTCCTATTCTTCCAAGGTTTTGTCCTTCACTTTCCTTTTCTTTTTCTAACTCCACATTCTTATCACTGAGGGTTGTGACTAGTAAGGTTTATTAATAAATCTAAAGTTTAACGAACAAGAGTTGCTTTGAGTGGAAAAAGGCAAGATGTTTCAAAGCCAAAATTTGAGAGATACATAATTCTTCTAAACTTTGTTCAAGATATTTCAAACATGTAGTTATAGTGAAAGGAGGCGAGCTATGACTCAACAACTTGAAAAGTCGAACTTACAGTATACCGAATGGAAGGTAGACAATGGTAAAATTATTTTTCAAACAAGAGCTAAAGTGATGTCTGCGATTTATGCCCTTAGAATTGACAAAGAGTTTGGCTATAACTAAGTTAGCACTTATATGGTTGAAAAACTGAACTTGTCTTGTGTTGAGCATATTGAACCCTACATGTTGAGAGGAGTAAAGGTAGATAAAAGAGTGTTATTACTATTATCTATTGGAAGGTATGAGGATGCTATCTGGTGTGATGTGATTCCCATGAATAATTATCATATCTTGTAGGGAAAGCCATGGTATGCCTATAGAAGAGCTTCATATAATATGAAAAAAAATAGATACTCTTTTGAGGTTAATGGGAAGAAACTTATTCTTGGACCTTTGACTCCCTCACAAATTTATGAAGATGAAAAGACTGTTAAAGAGAATATGAAAAAATATGAGAGAGAAAAGAATGAGAGGAGTAAGGGAGTGCAGGTTGACATCCCAATAGAGGAAAAATGAGAGGTTGTATTGAGTGAAGAGAATGGGATGTCAATTGAGAAAACGAGTGAGCTTGAGGGAAAAGAAAAGAGAAAAGGCAATGAGATAAGAAAAGTCTTTAAGGTAGAGAGAGAAAAACAAGAGGGTTTGAGTAAAGAAGAAAAAAACTTTAGTGAGAGAAAAGAGGTTAAGGGTGAGGGAAAAGTTCTTGTGATAAAAGCCAAGGAGAGTGTAAGCAAGAAAATATTTTCTTTACTTCCTAACCTATTAAATCTTTCTTGTTTTAGTTCTTGTGATTTTGTGCAGCCATATATAGAAAGATCTTTTGATAGGGGAGGTGAGGCACAACAGATGGTAGCAAAGGATCAAATTGGATTACAACATGAATTTAGCGAAATCAATTCTTGTTGGATGGTGGAAGATAAAAGTTTGGTTAATTTCTTTGTTGTTGAACCTTTTGACTATTTTGATCCTTATTTAGAGGTTTATAACATGGAGTTCCCTAAAGGCATTGCTAAGTTAGAGCCATTGCATAAGAGAATAAAAGGTGATGTTGTTTCATTATTAGATAAGTCCTAGTATGGTATGTATAATTGGTTCATTCACATTCTTGGCCTTTCTAGAACACCTAAGGTATTTTTGGAGGTAATGAACTATACTCTTATTTCTTATGTTGGTGACTTTATAATTTTTGTGGATGATGATATTTTGATGCATATCAAGTCATTAACTGTAATATCTAAGTTAAATTGCAAGAGTAATTTGCTTCCTTTTGAAATTGAGTATGACATAGATGATTATGCATTCCAATTTGGTGGAAAGAGGCATGAAATTTATGAGAAGAGGCTTGCTAATGAGTTAAATGTTCTTTCTTCTCTTATTCAAGTGTCTAATGAGTTTTTATGTGATAAATTGCTAGAATGTGAGTTTTGTTGTTTGATGGAAAGTCATGTTGATTGTGAGCCTATAAAAGTGTTTGCTACTAGTAAAGAGGATATGCATGATTATTATGACGTTAGTGATCAAATACTCTTTCATGAACCTATATATGACTCTTTCTGTAACAGTTTGAGCAATTATGTAGAATCCATTGATATTGCGAATATTATTGGGGAAAGTTATAATAATGATCTTGAATGTATTGAAATTTGTATTTTGGAATTTATGGGTTCTTCTGACTTTTCTGAGAATTTATGTGCTTCTTTGAATAACTTACATGTAGAAGAATCCATGGAATTTATAATTGATACTTGGCTATATCATAAGAGTGTCTTATTTGATACATGTGGCATAGATACTTGTGTTAAATGGATGCATTACCAATATTTTCTAATTTCTTTTGCATGCACATGTTTGGACGACCTTATTGACAAGATCGCATTGCAAATTTCATTACGTAGTGCATCTAAGAGAGGTTTTTATTAGACAACTCTAAGTAGGCATAAATTTTATTGGGATGATGATGTCCATATGCTTTATAAAGGAGTATTTACACCTATTAGTCTTAATTGGGTTAAGTGGACACATGGTCACTATCTTGTTTTATTCCTACCATTTTTTTCAGATTAGTGGATGCCATTTACTAGTGCGTGACTTCTTTTTCTTGCAAGGTCAAAATTTGAGGACGTATTTTCTTCAAGAAGAGGGGAATGATAGGATCCTAGGAAGCTCAAATCTATTCAAGGACAAGAATGAAGCTTTGGAATCTCAAAGAGGGCCTTTAACAAGATGTCAAGCTAAAGAGTTGCAAAACAAGGTCATTAGACTTCAAGTGCAAATAAAGAAGTTGTTAATTGGGATGGAGAGCTCAAGGATAAAGGATATGAGTTGTCTAGGTATTATAATTATTTTATGATCCAAATTCATGTCCAAGAAAAGGTGGATTAGATTCCAAGAGACATCCTCTCAAGAAGGTCCAAATCAGGCCACTATTGGACCTATTTGGCACCTAAAAATGTGTCCAAACTTGCAGCCCAATAAGTTCTACATGAAGCCACACTTTTATAACATAAAAAGGAATTACTTGCTGACCAAGAAAGGTTCAATAGGAGTGATATAAGTTGGGTACAAGTTGGTGCCACGTTGCTTGCAAGTTGCCTTCAAGATTTCCAAGATCCTAACCATGATTGGTTTGGGACTTTCAAGATTCTACCCAAGATTGGTTTTAACTTATTTCCATATATTTTAGTACTAGATTTATTGCTTTCCTAGGTAGTTAAGGTTATGTTTTCCTTTTCCTAAGATTGTTGGAGTTACTTTCCAAGATAGACTTGGTTTTTGTTTCCTAGTATTTTTCCTTTTCCTAAGGTATTTTGACTTGTTGTCCAAAGTAGTTTACGACTTTATTTTCTTGTTTTTAGGTAGGAATTTAGTGACCCCTCTCTATATAAAGGGGTATCTTCTTTGTTTTTAGATTTTAGATTATTATAGACAATATCAATAAAAATTATGAGATTTTTCTTGCACTCTTGTGTGTGGCTACTCTTGGATTTATTCTTCAACCTTCAAGACTAAAATTAAGGTGGTAAGATTAAACTCTATCAAAATCTTAGGTCACTTCTAGTTATTCAATAAAGGTGATGAGTTTAGGCTTATTGTTGTTCTTGTTATTCTAAAGGTTTCACAATCTATCTCTTGTTTTTAATTCTCTACCAAAGGCGATTAGTTCTTTGTTAGATAATTGTTGTTGTTAGGATTCAACTTCAAGAATAGACTTCTTGAATTCAAGAAACTCTTTCTTGAATTCAATCTATCTTTAATTTTCCATTTTTTTTGTTTCTTTATTTTCTTTTAGCTTCCGCACGTTTCTTGATTTTCTTTAGTAATTCTTGGACCCCTATCGTGTTGCTATCAACATGAGTGTGGAGGTAAGTAACTACGGATAATTAGGGGCGAGGAAGAACATAAAATCGGGTATACAGTCTAATAAGCTCGTAGCTTTACAAGAGTCAGAGGATCCTCCCTAAGTACTACAATGGAAGACTAGATGAGGATATAAGGAAGAAGGCTTCAACCTAACCATAGTAACTCGAAGGAGAAATGGTCAAGTAAAAGCAGTCTCACAACAAAAATTTTATGCACTCCAAAAGAAAGTGGTATACCGTGGTGAATGAACGGGGACAAAAATCGAAGGTAGTATTCGAGACCATATGAGTTGCACAAAAATTCCGGAATGTGTGGGAACTAGGATAAGTTAAGTATGCACGCAACAAGGGGGCAGAAAGACCAGGAAAAGTAATTGCATACGTTTAAAGAAAGCTGGGATGGAACGAAAGGAATTATTCGATCAATGATCCAGAGTTAGTACGTTATGGATACACTTAAGATTTTGGAGTATTATCCATGCAACATATATGTTGACAATCATACAGCCATAGAAGACTCTGGTATAAGTTAAAACAAAGAATTTTGAGCCCAGGGCATAAATAAAGGATTGAGTTGTTATAAGATTGTATCATGGATATTCCATGATGCCTATGAAAGGCTAAAGTATTAACTAATACCAGGAGCCACAGATCAGAAGATAGCTTAGGCCTACATAAAGGCTGATCAGAAGGAAGAGGAAACTAAAGAGTTACATCAACTAAGTAAATCAGGAGTCTGATTATTGGACCCAAAAAAATTATAGACATCATCATTGAGAACATTGTAGAATCACTCTTAATATTAGAGGTACAAGAGAGATAGTACAATAGCCATATTCTATAACGGCTATACGATAAAGCCAGTCAGGAGAGTATCAGCCTCATAAGAAGTCAGCATGAAGCTCTCATTGGATTGTGTATGCACTAGAGGTGCAAGTATTATAATAAAGCTTCAAGTTATGGATGTGAATTATACCTATATGGAAGGAGGGTCATGAAAGAGATACAAGATGTGATGCAAGATTTTAAGGTAAGTAAGGTAAAGGTAAACAACGTAAGCGATACTCAAATGTAGGAGGTTGTGGATAGTCTATACTTTGGATAAAAGGCTAGAAGCACGGGGATTCAGTATCCAGGAATGATAGCATCATCGTCAGTGGCATGTCTTTCAACCTATGATTTTTAGGTATTGAGGATGCTAATTAAGAGAGTAAAGAAGAGTTAGAGATGATGTGATGTCTCGCTTGATGTTCCAGAATGCCATAAGGAAACCTATGATGCATGCAAGTTGAAGGAGTAGTATAAATAGATATATGTAGGATACAAGCTAAAGTATGGTAAAGCGACAAGGTTTAGGAAGACAGGAATAAGGAAAAGAAAGGGCGAGAGAGAAGGTGAGGAGAAACAGATAAGTTCTCGGGATTAAGCCTATGAAAACAAGAGAGCTGATGATTTCTCGGAGTTATAGAAAGCTGAATATAGCCTGAATGAACTCAAAGGAGTTATTCATCATAAGTAGCATTTAAAAGAGATGGAATGATGCCCTGATAATAGAATAAGGGTATAATTGTGGTATATATAGGATGACGTTTGGATCGTGACGGCCTTCGATTGAGAGATGATTTAAAGAAAGGGATTCATGAATTGTACGGGATTAATTTACCCACGTAAGGTAAATCACATTGGGATGCTATGAAATACGGCTATGGAAGTATAGTATCGCCCCCAGGTGGATAAGGAAAATCACTTTCAATGTTCCTCGATGCAATGTGAGCCCTAGTGATTACGAGAGAGATTTTAAGTTATCAGTAGTAGATTGTATATCAATATTGAGGTGAATCAACAATGAATGGATAAAAGTTTCAAAGTATGAGATGAGATTAGGCCGTCATTCTTAAGATGAACAGTAATGAGGAGCATTAAAGGACTTGGATTTATACATATGGGATAAGCAACGAAAGTAACATGGAGTTTGGTAGCAGACCTCAGTAAGGATAAATCGAAGTAAGAGTTATGGTATATTATGACCTACCTAGGTGTAGTAAAGTCATACAGATGGAAAAACGAAATAAGGTACAGAAATATTCGTGAGTTCAACAAAGTGTCGAACGAAGAACTTCAGTATACCTATAGATGCCCAGAGGGATAACTTTTCAAGCTTTGTATATGTTTAAAAAGTAAGGCCTAGAGATTGGCTAAAAATTGGACGAAAAAGGAGAGAAGAGTCGCATAAGTGCATTTGCAAGGTCAAAGTCGTGCAAGCTGCATAATGGAAGGTAGAAACAATTATGAGATTGGAAGGATTCCGATCACAAGTCGTGGCATGAGAAAGAGGCCTAAAGGGAATGCCCTTGCCTTTGGAATTATTCACAGAACTGTTGCCTAGATGGTAAAGAGAGTATTAAAGCATTCGGGAGACATAGGTTATGAAAATGATAAGTGCATCAGTCAACATTCGAGAACGAATGTTCCAAAGGGGGGAATGATGTTACACCCCACCTAAGCTCGGGAATAAGATTATTTTTAAGGTTATAAGTATTATTTTATTTCAAACAAGTGGTAAGTAAATTCGTGAAGGTGCGAGGGTAAGCAAATCAATGAAAATGAGTTTCGTCAAAGTTGACATTTTGAGGTAAAATACGGTCCAAGCTATAATACCCCGTATTTATGTACTAGTGCCATACAAGGTACCACATGACCATGATAGCAAGGTGTATAAAGTGTGTTAAAAGTGGGTAGCATTTTTAAGTAATTTGAGAGAATTCTTAATTATGTGGATAATTTGATAATTATCGATCAGTGGGAGATTTATAAGATAAATTAGTAAATAATTATGATTGGGATAAGGCCTAAAAGGCCCAAAAACATATCTCTAAACTTAAGAGACATGGATGGATAAGCAACTTAAATCACAAACACATTCTCATATACATCTGATGAGGATTCAAACACAAATATTATGTGTTACAAACGAAAGTCATGTAAGCAACGTCCAAGACCTTCAACAATTCAAATTAACGTGAGATTTTGCAATTTTAAGGGAGTACGGTGTAATTGTTCTCAAGAGAATCGACTCAAGTATGTTAAGGCTATCCCTTATTTCTTTTGGCATGATCCATACGACACAAACGAAACGAGCAAATGCACAATTTCCATACATGACTCTATTCATAGAAATATTAGAGATGCTTATGTTCTTGATTTCCCACGTGTCATGTTATTTTATCATTTGTTCATGGGTCTCAAAAGTACGTAAGTTGGTAAAGTTTATTTCATGATATTAATCATATGCATAATGGTCTTATGATGTACCGAGAGATTTTATTAACATATTTCATATGCATTTCATGTATTTATACGCATATGCATGACATTATAAATATGAAATGATTTACAGAGCTATTCAGACATACATGTTGAGTCTTTTACTCCATGTTTCTCTTATGTCTATTATTTACTGATTTTCATTCATTACATATTACGGTAAATAATTTGTACTGACGTCCCTTTGCCGGGGGACGCTGCGTTTCATGCCCGCAGGTCCCGATAGATAGGTCGAGAGTCCTCCAAGTAGGCTATCAGCTCAGCAGAAAATGTTGGTGCGCTCCATTTGCTCCGGAGTTGCTTATTTGGTCAGTATAATTAGGACATGTATTGATTGGTATGGCGGGCTCAGTCCCGACCTTTATGATACTTATGTACTCTTTGAGGCTTGTAGACAGATGTCATGTACACAGATACTTGTATGGCCTTGTCGGCATATGTTTTGAGTTTATAAATGATCATGTTGGCCTTATAGGCCCGATGTCACATGTATAAGTTTTTATATCAGGTTGGGTCATCCTATATGGAGTACTCCCCCATGTTCATTATGGTTAACCCGTTTGGCCCATTTGCCAATGGAGGTACGATAAGAATGATATGCTATGCTGATCACTCGTACACTGAACATAGGCCGACAAGGCCATACAATCTTTCATATACATGACATTTGTCTACAAGCCTCTAAGAGTACATAATTATCATAAAGGTCGGGACAGGGCCCCGCCATACCAAACAATACACGTCCAAATCATACTAACCAGACAAGCAACTTCGGAGTAAATGGAGCGCACCAACTTTTTCCGCTGAGCTGATAGCCTACTTGGAGGACTCTCGACCTGTCTATCAAGACCTGCGGGCATGAAACGCAATGTCCCCAGACAAAGGGGACATCAGTACAAATAATGTACCAAGTATGTAAGGAATAAAAATTTGTAAATAATAGACATGAGAGACACATGGAGTAAAAGACTTGACATGTAAGTCTGAATAATTTTGTGAATCATTAATATTTATAATGTCATGCATATGCGTATAAATGTCATACTATGCTTAGGTATATGCATTCATAACATCATCAAGCCTCTGAGGGCATCCCATCATATCATCTCGGCCACTGTGGGAAAATCATCAACGTATACCAGCTGATCAGGTGGTGGTGCATGTATAACGCTGTAACCTTTTTCCATATCCCATATACATATAATAAACGCATATATAACGCCATCTGGTCATGGGTCAATGTACATGTATAAATGCATGAAATGCTTAAGAAATACGTCAATAAAATCTCTAGGAATGTCATAAGACCATTATGCCTTTGATTAATGTCATGAAATAAACTTTATCAACTTACATATTTTCTGAGACCCATGAACAGATGATAGAATAATATGACACATGAGGAATCAAGAACATAAGCACTTCTAGTACTTCTATGAATAATGTCATACCATGCTCGTTTTGTTAGTATCGTATGGATCATACCAAAAAGAAAGAAGGGATAGCCTTAACATACCTCAACTGATTCTCTTGACACTTCCTCTAATACACGTCAATTGCGGCAAATCACGTAAGACAGATCAAAGTAAAGAAAAATCTATATGATATTCTTGAGAAAGATTGCACCGTATTCCTTAAAATTGCAAAATCTCACGCTATATTGTGTTATGAAATTTCAAATGAGCTATGAAGCTCCATCCGTTAGCATGGCCCTCATGTACAATGTTGATGAGATTTTCTTAAAATGGTTAGCTTCTCCAACAATGATGTAATGAAATTTCTCAAAATGGTCTTCGTATGAAATGTTTTGAAACAACTACATTGCTATTGCAATTCCTTAACCTTGCTGAAGCTTTCCCTCTTAATTTAGTAGATGAGAGCAATTTATTTGGGGTGAATTAGAAAGGTTATCTCTAACCTTTAGGTGTGGGCCCCACTAGGATGACTAAGCCACCAATCTTTCTTCATTTGCCACTTTACTGCCAAGTTTCCATAAATCCACGTGGATGTTGTCTCCCCTAACAATTATCCAAATCTCATTTAAATAATTATCCACAAGATTCAATTTACAAGTTAATCTCTCACTTAAAATCTATAATTAACTAATTACCCACCTAATTAAGAATTATCTCAAATTACTTAAAATACTACTCGCATTTAACACACTTTATGTATCGTACTATCATGGTCATGTGGTACCTTGTATGGCACTAGTCCATAAATACTGAGTATTATAGCTCGGACTGTATTTTATCCCAAAATATCAAACCTTCAACGAAACTCGTTTTCTTCGATTCACTTACCCTCTCTCCTTCACGAATTTAGTTATCACTTGCTTGAAATAGCATAATACTTATAATCTCAAAATAATTTCATTCCCGAGCTTACGTCGATTAACTTATGGCGTACTTTCGTCTAATATTTTTAAACTTGTGTGCATATTTGGTTTAGAGCCCCCGAGGGCTCTGGTGAGTTTCGGATTGGCTTCAGAATGATTTTCCATGATTGTTTGAGTGTCGGTACTGGTGTCATCGCAATTTCCATAATTTTCCATGCGACTATCGCAATTGCGAAGCAGCCTCGTATTTGCGAACTTGTGCTGCTGGGGACTGGATCGCATTTGCGATGAAGTTATCGCTTATTCAAAGCCTGAAGAGTTTTGCATTTGCGAACTTTGTATCGCATTTGCGATGAAGGCCTGGTCTATCAGGGGTCGCATTTGTGATGTTTTGTCCACATTTGCGGAGGTCGCATTTGTGAACCCCCTGTCACAAATGCGACATCTGCAGCCTGCTAAATGCTAAGAATTCTGAGACTTAGCTTTAATTTGTTATATTTTGAACCTTAGCTTCGATTGGAGGCGATTTTGTGAAGGGATTTTCATACCAAATCATTGGGTAAGTACCTCTAATCAATTCTCAACTACATTTCATGATTTTTCATAAGATTTAACATCAAATTCATGAGAATCTAGGGAAACATTTGGGGATTTTGTCAAAACTTTGAAAAAAATAAAAATTTAGGATTTGAGAGTCGAATAGGACTCGGATTTGGAAACAAAATACGTATTTGGACTCGTGAGGCTATGGGTAGTCAAGACCTACATTTGGACTAGGGTTATGACCAGGCGGGCTTGGGGGTTGACTTTTGTTGACTTTTTAAAAATTGTATAAAAATCACAGCTTTATTAATTGAAATTATTTTCCCTTGCATTGTGTGATGTATTTAAGCCGTCTTTGGCTAGATTGAGCCGAGCGGAGGTGAATTTGTAAAGGAAAAGCTAAATTGAGTATTGAGTTAGCCGAATTGAGGTAAGTGTCTTGCCTAACTTTGTTGTGGGAATTTTTCCTACTATTTGATATTGTTTGCTACATGCGGGGGTGATACATATATGAGTTGACGAGCATATATGCATGTTCCAGGGTTAACCATGCTCGGGGGTAAATTATGTTATAAATTGTGACTTGTAGAATCACGCGACCTTCTTGCCTTATGCCTTACTTGACTCCTAGATACTAAGAACATAGTGTTAAATGTTAGAACTAAGACTTAGATTATTATAACTTGGTCAAATTTGATGTAATTCTGAGAATACATTGGTGTGTTTAATTCGGTCATCAATATGCATAATCATTAATACATTGCTACGGCCGATATTCTTGAGATACTAGATTCTATACTTGTGTTGTAGATCATTTGTGAGATTTGTTGGAATACTTGAATAATAAGGTTCTTGTGGGCATATTGAACTATTGTTGGCTTGGAAAGTTGTAATTGGGATTCATTTGGATTATTCGTTTAAACACTCTCCTTGACGTTATTTATATTTCCTACCTTGTTTGTCATTGATATACATATGCTTGGTAAGGAAGAGTGTAAAGCACGAAGGGTGATGCCATGCCTTTATTTATACATTATCATGTGAGGGGGAGTGCAAAGCACGGAGGGTGATGCCGTGCCATATTATTGAGAGTAAAGCACGAAGGGTGATGTCGTGCCATATTATTGAGAGTAAAAGCACGAAGGGTGATGCCGTGCCATATTATTGAGAGTAAAAGCACGAAGGGTGATGCCATTCCATATCATTTGTGAGTAAAAGCACGAAGGGTGATGTCGTACCATGTTATGTGAGTGTAAAGTTTGAAGGGTGATGTCGTGCCATTTCATTTAAATTATCATGAGTTCATGGCACGATGGGTGTTTCCGTGCAGGTGAGGACGAGGGACACGCATTATGTTGTGATATCTTTCCTTTGTGTATACGTTCATGCTGTTACATTTATCTGTTATTGTTGTATTTATGGTTCTTATGTGACTTGTCGTTAATTCCCTGTTCTCGTTCTTTATCTTATTTGTTATTGTGTCACTCATGCCTTCTACTTGATAAACTTGCAAATACCATGCCTACTTCCTGCTGTCATAATTATATCTTTGTCGTATTTATTTTGGTTGCACTTAGTACATGCCTTCTACCGTATTAGTCATTCATGCTTCTACTTGTTAATGCGTAAAGATCATGTGTTCCCCTCTTATTCATTATATTTGTATTTATGCCTCCACCATGCTAGTTAGTTGAAGTTACATTCCTTTTCCTGATTGTTGTCATTATCTCTATGCTTTCCGCCAAGTCTGTTACCAATGCCCTTATGTTCATTCTCGTTCATTATTGCTATTTGCATATTTCCTACTTTGTCATTACTGTTATCGGCATTTCTGTCATCTGGTTGGTACTGTTGTATGCATTTTTGGTGAGGATGAGATAAATGCACGAAGGGTGTTACCGTGCAATTGACTTAATATCAGAGTATATTCCTCACGTTATGAAAGTTATGGGGTGACTATTGTGGTTTATTCGTTTCTCTCTAAGGAAAAGATTGGTTGAGATATTGGAAACTGTTGAATTATGATCTCTTCTAGTACTCTGTTATTGTTTTGTATATTCGTTTCGTGTACTCTATCCTGTTATACTGTAGTATAGTTCTATTGCTCGATTTTGGTACAGATTTTTATTAGTGAGCATCTTTTTACTAAAAGTCTCGTCACTACTTCGACGAGGTTAGACAAAATACTTACTGGGTACATGGGGTCGGTTGTACTCATACTACACTTATGCACCTTGCGTGCAGACTTTTGGAGCGGAAATGCTGGTGATGTCGGGAGCTGACCCTGAAGATGTTCGTGCATTCCGAATATGGCTGCCACTTGTCCTTCGTGGCTTTAGATTTTATTAATCTTCTATGTAGCTTTCAAATAGATCGTGTAATTATTTGTATCAGCTTTGTAAATTCTAAGTCTTAGAAGCTCGTGATTTGTACTACCAGTTCTTGAGTTAATTTGTAAAAGTTCAGATAATTCTTCATTATTTTCCTACAATTTCATTTGGATTGTATTGTCTGTTAGTTGGCTTACCTAGCGGGTCGAGTTAGGTGCCATCACGACTAGTGATTTTTGGGTCGTGACAGCTCCTTTCTACTGCCATATCATTCTTTATGCATTTATAATGCCACTTATGATATGATGAGTATTTCTTAATCAAATGAATAAACAGAACTTTCTTATTTTTCATGTCAACAACTTATGTGCCTCGCTCTTTTTTGTTGAAGGATGAAATAAATAAATAATCGCTCTTCATGAACTGAGTGAGCACCATCCTACTTCACTATGAAAGCCTTCTATATTTCTTAATCCATTTTTCTTGATCACTTATAGAACCTATTTGTCCTTTGCTGAACTTTTCCCTTTTCTTCTGGGTTAAATCAACAAGATTATATGATATTTTATCTAATTTTGATACATTTCTACGCTCAAGAATGTGCTATAAAATTTTTGCAAATATTTATGCATAGACAATGAGCTTATTTCAAGTATCCAGAGAACATTAATTCACTGGCATATTAGTGGATAGCAGTCAACCAGTCAGATACATCTGCTCCTGGATTTCTGTAGAGATCTCTATTTTGTTTTTTAAAAGTGTAACTTTCTTGTACACTTTAGCATATTGTTTTATTAGTACTATATAAAAAAGTAGTAGCAACTACTTGTAGGTACAAAAATAAATGGTAGTGTCGCTACCATATGTAGTTTTCATTTTCCTTTTCAACTCATTATTGATTTTGACAAGCGTTAGATAGTCTCATTCACGATACAAATAGACATAACAGTAGTAGGATAAAGATGACAAAAAATTTATGAATTAGTTTGTTTGGTATTTTCTTCTTAATGTAATTATGTGTACTGATATGTTTTGTTTGCTTTTTAAGATTCTCTTTTTAAGAATTTATCTCTTCATTGTTGTTGTCTGCCCCCTCCCCCTCTTTGGTATTAGGAAAAAAGAAAACAGTGTCAACAAAGGCACACCATCACTGGAGATGGTGCTTACACTTACTGTAGTTTAGCTTTTTGGGACTTTTCAATCACGATTATTTAAATTCCAGGAAATCTCTTATGATTTATATTTATAATGGCTAAGCTTGATTTATTTACTTCAATTGTTCAATCAACATGCTGATTAAATTTGTTCATTTATTTTTTCAAATAAAGTAGCTAGAGAAGTTTTTACTAAACTGACATGAACTTGTTTTTTTAGCAGATAAAATATTTGAAGTATTAAGACGTCATTGAAGAAAGTGCAAAGCAAGTTAATGCATAATAGGTTTTATAGCTTTCTTAGCAATCGTGTAGGGATGTTATCATTTGTACATATATTACTATTTCATTTTCTCTGTTTTAGGAGTTGATAGTGAGAAAGTCATACAGCTTAGATGGGTATATATTCTAGTAATGTGTTTTTTTAGTTGTTTCTAATTAACATATTAATTTTATGTGAATACATATTGATTACTTATTATTTTTTCTGATGCGTGTGTGAAAGTATATGGAATAATAAATATTATTACGCAAACACCAGGAAAATTATGATATTATCTAATTACATTTATTAAAATTTCATATTAGCAACGGCTGATTTATTAAATAGGTATTAGCGAAAATAAATTTGGTCATTAAAAATACTATCGTTAAAAGTAACATAAAATAAATGAAGGGGAACTCTGGTAGCTAAAAATAGTTATAGTAATCAAATTTATGGTTGCTGTTAAAGAGCTTTAACGACCAGATGACAAATCAACGAGGAAAAAATTCGGTCACAAAAGAGTAGGCATAACGACCATAAATTATGTTGTCTCTAAAGAATCTTTAATGACCGACCTCCAATACGGTCGTTAACTTTTAACGATAGAGGATTTAGTGACCGTTGTCGACCAGTTTTTGCCCAGTCGTTAATGACCTATAGCGACCATATTTGGGCTTTTAACGACTGGATTTTCCCTCGCTAAAGATCACTTTTCTTGTAGTGTTAAGAATCATTCTTTCTAATTAATCCCGAACGACTCAAAAGCCATAACCGATCATTTACGCAAGTCGTAATACCTCATATGAATCTAATTAACACCTCAAACCACTCAAAGGAATGCAAATGCTCATAACGACTGGTCGGATCGTTACAGAAAGAAATAACATTTTATGGCTTTGTCTATCTACTGAGGCTGGGTATGTTGCTCCAACATGTGTTGTGCTTAATATTTTTGGATCAAATAGTAGTTAGAAGATTATGGTGTGATTATTTAATAGGTTATGATATTTTGTGATAATACAAGTGCTGTAAACATGGCTAAGAACCCAGTTCAACATAAGAGAACAAAACATATTGATGTTAGACATTATTCTTTTAGTGTCACGACCCAAACCGATGTGCCGCGATGGGTACCCGGTATGTTACTCAACCGAGTACCAACATAATGTATCTTTCGTATCATTCCATCATAGGTAAATGAAACGGAGTAAAGCATGAGGGAATAAACTTATACAAATGGCATACTGGCCTATAAGACCCAAAATGATCACTCGTACACTGAACATAGGCCGACAAGGCCATACAACCTTTCATATACATGACATCTATCTACAAGCCTCTAAGAATACATAGTTGTCATTAAGGTCGGGACAGAGCCCCACAATACCAAACAATACACATCTAAATCATACTGACCAAACAAATAACTCCGGAGCAAATGGAGTGCACCAACATCTTCCGCTGAGCTGATCGCCTACTTGGAGGACTCCCGTCCTGTCTATCGAGACCTGCGGGCATGAAATGCAGCGTCCCCAGGCAAAAGGGACGTCGGTACAAATAATATACCGAGTATGTAAGGAATGAAAATCAGTAAATAATAGACATGAGAGAAACATGGAGTAAAAAACTCGACATGTACGTCTGCATAGCTCTGTAAATTATTTTATTTTTATAATGTCATGCATATGCGTATAAATGTCATACCATGCATAGGTATATGTGTTCATAACATCATCATGCCTCTGAGGGCATCCCATCATATCATCTCGGCTACTGTGGGCAAAATCATCAATGTATACCAACTAATCAGGTGGTCGTGCGTATATAATGCCGTAACCTTTCCCATATCCCATATACATATATACGCGTATATAACGACATCTGGTCATGGGTCAATGTAAATGAATGCGATACATGATAAGTACGTCAATAAAATCTTTCGGAATGTCATAGGACCATTATGCCTTTGATTAATATCATGAATCAAACTTTATCAACTTACGTATCTTCTGAGACCCATGAACAGACAATAGAACATAGGCATCTCTAATACTTCTATGAATAGAGTCATTTATGGAAGTTGTGCATTTGCTCGTTTCATTCGTTTTGTATAGATCATGCCAAAAAAAAGAAGGGATAGCCTTAACATACCTGAACCGATTCTCTTTTGCGAAAATACGTAATGGCGGATCGAAGTCGAAAAATATCCGTATGATATTCTTGAGAAAGATTGTACTGGGCTTTCTTTGAATTAGCATTTCATGTTAGACCTTGTAGCATCATCCCTTCAGAATTTCATGTTGGACCTTGTAGCATTTCACGTTGGACATTGTCATTTCTCTTTAATAATGTATGAAGATGGTTCCTTTTATCAAAGAGAGTGGGACCCACTTTGTATGGTGACTAAGCCAACTAAGCTCACTAATTTGCCACCTTAAAGTGTGACTTAAGAGTCACTTATTACCTACTCCCTTGGCTGCCACGTTGAGGCATTTTTAATCTTTATCCAATAATTTAGGTAATATTCGATTATCCAATAATTAATCAATTACCCACATAATTAAGAATTATCTCAACTTACTTAAAATACTACTCACTTTTAACACACCTTATACACCTTACTATCATGGCCATGTGGTACCTTGTATGGTATTAGTCCATAAATACCGGGTATTTTATATCGGGTCGTATTTTATCCCAAAATATCAAACTTTGACAAAAATCATTTTCTTCAATTTGCTTACCCTCTCACCTTCACGAATTTGCTCATCACTTATTTCAATTAGCATAATACTTATAATCTTAGAATAATCTCATTTCTGAACTTACGTCGATTAACTTACGACGAAACTTTAACGTACAAAAATGCAGGATGTAACATCTCATTTCCGAGATTTCACCAATTTATTTATGGCGTACTTTCACGTACAAAAATAATAATAATATGGGGTGTAACATTATTTCCCCCTTTGGAACATTCGTCCTCGAATGTTGACTGATGCACTTATCATTCTCATAACCCATAGCTCTTGCGAATCCTGTAGTACTCCTCTTGGCACTTACGACACCGGTATCATTCCTGGATATTGAATCCCCGCACTTCTAGACTTCTATCCGAAGTAAGGACTATTAACAACCTTCTGCATCTGAGTATCTCGTATGTTGTCCACCTTTACCTTACTTATCTTAATATATTGCCTCACATTCTTCTGTCTCTTTTTTAACCTTCCTTCCATATAGGTATAATTCACATCCTTAATTTGAAGCTCTATTATAATATTTGCGCCTCTAGTGCATACACAATCCGGTGGGAGCTTCATACTGACTTCTTTTGAGGCTGGTACTTCTTCTAACTAGCTTTATCGTAGAGCCATTATAGAATATAGCTACTGTACTATCTCTCTTGTACCTCTGATATCTAAGAGTAATCCTGCAATGTTCTCAATCACGAGGTCTATAATTTTCTGGGTCCGTTAATCAGACTCCTGATTTACTGAGTTGATGTAACTCTTTAGTTTCCTCTTCCTTCTGATCATCCTTCATGTAGGCTTAAACTATCTTCTGATATGCGGCTCTTGGGATTAGTTATTACTTTAGCCTCTCATGGGCGCTATGGACTATCCATGACACAATCTTCTAACAATTCAATCCTTTGTCTATACCCTGGGCTCAATTCTTTCTTTTACTTATACCGGAGTCTTCTACGGCTGTATGATTGTCACATATATGCTGCATGGTTAATACTCCAAAATCTTAAGTGCATTCATAACATAACTAACTCTGGATCACTAATCGAATAATTCTTTTTCGTCCATTCTCAGCTTTCTTTTAATGTAAGCCATTATTTTTCCTGGTCTTTCTGCCCCCTTGTTACGTGCATACTTAGCTTATCTTAGTTTCCACGCATGATGGAGTTTTCGTGCAACTCATATGTTCTTGAATATTACTTTTGATTTTACTTCCCGTTCATTAGCCATGGTAGGTGCCACTTTCTTATGGAGTTCATACAGTGTTGTAGTGAGACTGTTTTTACATGACCATTTCTCCTTCGAGTTACCATGTTTAGGTTGAAGCCATTTTCCTTATTTCCTCAGCTAATCTTTTATTGTAGTACTTAGGGAGGACCTTCTGACTCTTGTAAAGTTGTGAGCTTATTACATCAGATACTCGTCGGAATTTTGATGTTCTTCCTCACCTATGATTATCCGTAGTTACTTATCTTCGCACCCTTGTGCTCGTAGGGTTGCTTCTGAACTGAAATTTTAACTGTCTTCCTAGTGGCACTCCCTTTTATTTTCGTAACGCTCGTACGGTACCTTTAACTACCCCAACTCCTATCTAAATATTTCACAAGGATCACAATGTCATACCTGCGAGACTGAATTCCCCATGTTGTGGTTCACTATGTTTATCTTGCACGATATGTTGATTTGTCTGTATCCTCTTGTATAGCCATAACTAGGCTCTTCATGAATCAACTTCTAACTACTCGTTGGCCCATTATCATATCAATATTCTGCGTAATCTTTCTTGGGTTATTTCCTTTGCATTAACTTACGTCTCGCACTGGCTCCTTATTTATCAATAACATCTCGGGCAGAAACCCTTACTTCCTCTCCTTGACATCGTGCTTGCATAATGTTCTAGAATCGTAGCATATTTGTAGGATTTGGGTAAGTGCAAGCTCACTCCTTTTTCATTTTCATCGCATTCTTCCTTTACCATTCCATAATTACAAGAACCACTTAATTCTAACTAAATACCACATAACTCCATATTCTCTCCTTTAGGGGAGCACTAAGTTTTAGTGTTAAGATGATCTACGTATAGATGTTTTACCTTATCATCTTTGGCATATTTTCACATCATCGATGATCCTTACTCGCCTCGCGGTAATCCTTCTGTACCAAGGATAACAAAATTTCCTCGCTCGCAAGGGTGACACTTAGTGTAACTTGCACATACGACACCTTAAGCTTAACTTTACTCACCTTGCTTGCTTTGGGAAACGTCTTCCCGAATGACCTTTAAAGGGTATTTTCTGTCCTCCATTCTATTATCGCCAGGACGCAATCCTTGAAATTCTCATGATGCCGACTATTACTCAGTCCCTAGTTTATGCTTAGTTTATCTTGTTCATCATTCCACGCTGATTTCTTATTACTCTGGGGTCTAACTTTTCCTTTTGGTAGTCACGTTGGAGTCACAAACTTATATCTTGAAATGCGGATACGACTTTATGGCCTATACTCTTTTGTCATCTCAAGGCCTGTCACGTCTCGTCTTTTCCTTCACTTGACTATAGACTCTGTAATACAATCATCTTTTTGATCTACCGTTGTCATCCATGTATCACATCTTACTCATAATGCTTCATTAACTCTCTTCTTATTTTCCGCTAATATTTATGTCTATCACTTTATTCTAAAAACTCGAACAAGACATTCTTTTGCTTTTAGCTCCCTTTTGCTCCATCCAGTGGCTCTTCGGGTTGCTTAACGTTCTCACTCTACTAGAGACGGGAGCCATACTAAGGTAATATTTATTCTTTCCAGGATTCCAGTGCCTGTCTTTAAACATTCTACTATACATATCTAGTTGTACTATTCTAGAGTGCACCATCTGGGTATCTGACAAGGAGATCTATTAGCATATTTGCTATATCCTTCAGAAATGTCAACTAACCCAAATAATTCATTCACCATTTTGGGTTACTCTTACCCCAGCCGGAGCCTGATATCTGTCCTCTTAAACTACACATGTTAGCTTCCGTAGGGCATAATTGAGATGGGTGTGATCAATTGTATATATCTCTGTTATTGTTGAAGGTACTCAAAAGACTTATATTTCTCTTCCTGAATTGTAGATAATGATCATCTTCACTAACTGGGTACCTCGTACCCTTCTTCACCTTGCTTCTTTTACTTGTTGAAATTTGTCTCTATCTTCTAAATCTCTCATTGTCTTTCACCATAGGGGTGGATAGATATTCTTGCCTTAAGGCTCCTTATCAAGAAGCTTGCATGTCTTAGTAGCCACATATTCTGCTGGAGACCTTACATTTACTCATCATAAGCATGATGCAAAATCGAGTTCCTCTGACTCAATTCTTCCACAGCCATATTCAATCCCTTACCAACCGTCTTTCTAGATGTCTGCATCGTTGTATTACGAATATAATAGAATTTAGGAATTTGAATTTCTACGACTGAGCTCTACCACACGATATAGAGTAAGAAGAAAGAGTGACAGTCCTAAATGCCCTGTAGCCTCCTGCTTATAAGTGTGGTGCACAACACACCCATAAACAAGACTCTACTAGACACGGCTTATACACTCCCTAGGACAGAATAACTCTGATACCACTTTTGCAATGACCCAAACTGATGGGCCGTGACGGGAACCCGGTACGTTACTCAATCGAGTACCAACAAAACGTATCTTTCGTATCATTCCATCATAGGTAAATGAACCGGAGTAAAGCATGAGGGAATAATCTTATATGACATACTGGCCTATAAGACCCAAAATGATCACACGTACACTGAACATAGGCCGACAAGGCCATACAACCTTTCATATACATGACATCTGTCTACAAGACTCTAAGAATATTTAATTGTCATGAAGGTCGGGACAGAGCCCCGCCATGCCAAACAATACACATCTAAATCATACTAACCAAACAAGCATCTCCAGAGCAAATGGAGTGCACCAACATGTTCCGCTGAGCTGATCCCCTACTTGGAGGACTCCCGACCTATCTATCGAGACCTGCGGGTATGAAACGCAGCATCCCCAGGCAAAAGGGACGTCAGTACAAATAATGTACCGAGTATGTAACGAATGAAAATCAGTAAATAATAGACATGAGAGAAACATGGAGTAAAAGACTCGACATGCACGTCTGCATAGCTCTGTGAATCATTTCATTTTTATAATGTCATGCATATACGTATAAATTTCATACCATGCATAGGTATATGCGTTCATAACATCATCAAGCCTCTGAGGGCATCCCATCATATCATCTCGGCCACTGTGGGCAAAATCATCAACGTATACCAGTTGATCAGGTGGTGGTGCGTATATAACGCCGTAACCTTTCCCATATCCCATATACATATATATACGTATATAACACCATCTGGTCATGGGTCAATGTAAATAAATGAAATGCATGATAAGTACGTCAATAAAATCTTTCGGAACGTTATAGGACCATTATGCCTTTGATTAATCTCATGAAATAAACTTTATCAACTTACGTATTTTCTGATACCCATGAACAGATGATAGAATAATAAGACATATGGGAATTCAAGAACATAGGCATCTCTAATACTTCTATGAATAGAGTCATTTATGGAAGTTGTGCATTTGCTCGTTTCGTTCGTGTCGAATAGATCATGCCAAAAAAAAGAAGGGATAGCCTTAACGCACTGAGCCGATTCTCTTTTGCAAAAATACGTAACGACGAATCGAAGTAGGGAAAAATCCCTATGATATTCTTGAGAAAGATTGTACCGGGCTTTCTTTGAATTTGCATTTCACGTTGGACCTTGTAGCATTTCAGAGAATTTCATGTTGGATCTTGTAGCATCATCCCTTCAGAATTTCATGTTGGACTTTGTAGCATTTCACGTTGGACATTGTCATTTCTCTTTAATAATGTAGGAAGATGGTTCCTTTTATCAAAGAGAGTGGCCCCCACTTTGTATGGTGACTATGCCAACTAAGCTCACTAATTTGCCACCTTAAAGTGTGACTTAAGAGTCACTTATTACCTACTCCCTTGGCTGCCACGTTGAGGCATTTATAACCTTTATCCAATATTTTAGGTAATATCCCATTACCCAATAATTAACCAATTACCCACATAATTAAGAATTATCTCAACTTACTTAATATACTACTCACTTTTAACACACCTTATACACCTTAATATCATGTCCATGTGGTACCTTGTATGGTATTAGTCCATAAATAACGGGTATTTTAGCTTGGGCCGTATTTTATCCCAAAATGTCAAACTTCGACGAAATTTATTTTCTTCGATTTGCTTACCCTCTCACCTTCACGAATTTACTCATCCCTTGTTTCAATTAGCATAATGCTTATACTCTTAGAATAATCTCATTCCTGAACTTACGTCGATTAACTTATGATGAAACATTAACGTATAAAAATACTGGATGTAACATCTCATTTTTCGAGCTTTCACCAATTTATTTATGGCGTACTTTCACATACAAAAACAAATATGGGGTGTAACATTTAGAGAGGAGAAATGACGTATATTAAGGAATTTTTGCTAGACAAGAGCAGATTGCTGACATATTTACCCAAGCTTTAAGTAGGCATCACTTTAAAAGAAATCGCTTAGAGCTTGGTTTGATCAAGATGAACTAAGCTTATTCTGATTACCTTATCGACTGGCTATGTTAAATTGATTGTTTAATTATTTAAGTGTTGAAAATATCTAACTCATTAATATACTGTAATAGGTATGCATGCACGACATGATCTGTAATAGGCATGCATGCACGACATGATCAGGAACTTGGATAAGGTCTGATGATACTATTCTCTTAGTAAAGATCTTGCATGATTGATGAAATAAGTCTAAGAATCTAGTTCTCCTGATGGTATGGTATTTACCTTCTCTCTAGTGTATGATTACATTAGCTAGAAAAAAATGCCATGTCACTCAATATAATGACCCGACCGATCGTTTTGTGTATTTGCGCTTGGTTTCTCCTTTTGAAGCTTCCCGTATGTGTATCTTTGGTTCTATGACTTGGGGAGATGGCTGGTTGCATTTCGGGAAGGTTTTGGAATGATTTAGACCCATTGGTCCTTGGTTTAGAGGCTTAAGTTGGAAATGTTAACTGAGGTTTGACTTTTGTAAAAATGACCCCGAAACGGTATTTTAATGGTTCCAATAATCTCGTACTATTATTTGGGACTTAGGCGCATGACCGGAATCGTATTCAGAGGTTCCTAGGTTGATTTGACTTATTTTGCCGAATGTTGGTTATTTGAAGGTTTAGAAATATCCTAAGTTTGATCGTAGGTTGACTTTCTGGCTATCGGGTTCGGAATTTGATTTTGGGACTTAGAATAGGTCCATTTTTTCATTTGGAACTTGTCTGCAAATTTTGGTGTCATTCTGAGTTGGTTTGATAGGAATCACATGCTTGGTTGTGTTTCTAGAGATTCTTGAGTTCATTGTAATTTTTTTATGTATTTTGGTATCCGATTCATGGTTCTGGATGTTATTTTGGTTATTTAATGGTGTGAGTGAATTTGTATGATATTTTTTGACTTGTGTAGAAGTTTGGTGTGGAACCCCGAGGGATCGGGTGAGTTTCGGACGTGTTTCGGCATGGATTTGGCTTGTTTCTAAGCAGCTGGTGTGCAGGTGCTGCAGTTATCGCAAATGCGAGTACTAGTTTGCATTTGCAGTCACCTCTTTTTACGATTTATGATAGCATTTGCGAATGGGTTAGTGGGCTGGCATTCTTCGCATTTGCAAAGCCAGTCTCACAAATGCGAAGAGGACCTGGGCTGGGGCATCTCGCATTTGTGAACATTTGGCCGCTTTTGCGAAGGGGCTGACTTTGCAAATGTGAAGTTGGTGTCACATTTGTGACATTGATTAGTGTGGATTTTAACCACTTACATTACATCCCGCATTTTCGTATGTTAAAGTTTCGTCGTAAGCTAATCGACACAAACTCGGGAATGAGATTATTTGAGATTATAAGTATTACACTATTTCGAATAAGTGATAAGTAAATTCGTGAATGAGAGGGTAAGCGAATCGAAGAAAATGAGTTCTGTCGGAGTTTGACAATTTGGGATAAAATACGGTCTGAGCTATAATACCCGGTATTTATAGACTAGTGCCATACAAGGTACCACATGACTATGATAGTAAGGTGTATGAGGTATGTTAAAAGTGAGTAGTATTTTAAATAATTTGGGATAATTCTTAATTATGTGAATAATAGAATTATTATTAATTTTAGTGGGAGATTAACACTTAATTAAGATGATTGGTGGTTAATTATTGGGAATGGATAACAATCAACGTGGCAGCCTTGCATTAAGGAATGGTGACTCTTAAAGTCACATGCAAGGTGGAAAATTTGGAGAGTGGTAACGTTAGCAAGGGTCATATGACTACTTCATGACCCTTTAGACTTCTTATTAGTTTGAAGGTTTGTTAGTAATGTGTTCTCTTGCTTTCTATGCTTGTAAAGATAAGAGATGGTCATATATCCTTTAAGAAGGTAATACTTAGGCTTTCTGGAACGGATGGAATTCTCAAGGGAATTCTTATAAACCCCTACAAGTGCAACGTGAATATTTATGTGTTATAAACGTGAGTCACATAAGCAAGACAAGATCTTTAATAATTCAAAACAACGCGAGATTTTGCAATTATAAGGGAGTACGGTGTAATCTTTCTCAAGAATATCATACGGATTTTTTCCTACTCTGATCTTGCCGTTACGTGTTTTATCACAATTAACGTGTGTTAGAGGGATTGCCAAGAGAATCTACTTAGGTATGTTAAAGCTATCCCTTCTTTATTTTTGGCATGATCCATACGATACAAACGAAACGAGTAAACGTACAATTTTCATAAATGACTCTATTCATAGAAGTATTAGGGGTGTCTATTTTATTGATTCCCCATGTGAATTATAATTATATCTTCTGTTCATGAGTCTCAGTAAAATACGTATTTGATAAAGTTTATCCGAAAGGCATATTGATTTTATGACAATCCAAGAAATCTTATTAACGTAATTCTTATGCATTTCATTCATTTATACATGTACATTGACCCATGATCATATGGCATTATATACGCGTATATTATATGTATATGGGATACGGAAAAAGGTTATGGCGTTATATACGCACCACTACCTGATCAGCTGGTATACGTTGACGATTTGCCCACAGTGGCCGAGATGATATGATGGGATGCCCTCTTAAGCTTGATGATGTTATGAACGCATATACCTAAGCATGGTATGATATTTCTACACATATGCATGACATTGAAAATATTAATGATTCACAGAGTTGTTCAGACTTACATGTTGAGTCTCTTACTCCATGTTTCTCTCATGACTATTATTTACTGAATTTCATTCCTTACATATTCGGTACATTATTTGTACTAACGTCCCTTTTGCCTGGGGACGTTGTATTTCTGTAACACCCCGAAAAATTTCAAAGTACTTAAGTGTAAGGCCTAGTAAAGTTTGCAAAGAAAATAATATTTCATGGTGCCAGGAAAGTTTTGGGTTGAACAATGCACAGGAAAGTAAAGGAAAATTTTTGCCGAAAAAGTGCGTTTATGCCGTCCATTATGCGACTGCATAATCACTCTGCGGGCCGCATAATTGCCGCAGAAGTGAGCAAGAGAGGGCTATTCTGGAAACAGCTATGCGGTCGACTATGCGGTCGACTATGCGACCGCATAACTGTTATGCGGTGCATTATGCGACCGTATAAGATCGCATACACAGGCAGTTCTTTTGGCTATTTTGTAACCAATTATGCAACCGATTTACGGTCCGCATAACCATTATGCGGTCGCATATGCGATCGCAGAACCTGTTCCGGAGCTTCATTTTTGGGTTTTTAAAACCCGACCCTACTTCGTTAAATACACGTTTTGGGCCATTTTTGAGAGATAATCTGATATTTTAGAGTGAGAGGAGGTGCCCTAGAGTGAGAAGGTGTTATCAAATAATTGTTCTTCAATTCTTGCCCAAGTTTTGGAAGATTGAGAAGGGAAACTCGCTAGGTCTTCATCCTAGAGGTAAGATTCTACACCCTAACCCTCAATTTCTAATTTTATGTGGAAATGGATAATAAGCAAGATAATTTTTGGGCAAGAGGGTTGGTTATTTTACATGCATATGTTATCAAAGGGTGTAGAAAGATTGTTGAGCTAAAAATGGTGAAGGTTGGGTTGTGGGATGACGGAATCCTCCATAAAAGGACATTGAAACCTAATGCACACCTAGTGTTTGATAAAATGCTCAAATGAGCTAGAACCATGATCATCTTCCTAATTTTGATTCAATTTGTTATATTTCTACAATAGATTGAAGTTGCTATGAATTTCGGAACATTTAGAGTGTAAGAAAGCTCAAGTGAGGTATGTTGGTTAAACTCTTCTCTTAGAATTGAATCCCACGAAATTCATGTAAATGTGTAAGTCCCGAGTGACTCATTATGAAACTTGCTATCCTGAGTAAGATTGGGTTGAAAAATATATGTTCAACAAGCATCCCAAATGCTTTATTCATGTTATGTTACCAATTGAGGATGTGTTAGAATATGGGATGTGCATTAATAATGTTTCGACTTTAAGTCAAGTTCAAATGAAGGCTATTATGCCAAATTTTGTGAAATATCTCTATGTGCCTTAGACTCTAAATTGCTCACATGCATATTACACACCTTGATTGAATTGTATTTGTTGTTGATGATGATAATGATATTTGAAATTGATAAGGTGAGCATGAAATACTGAATATGGCCAACGTGCCAAGAATGATCTTATATTTATGGCCATTAGTGCCAATGAAATGAAAAGATGCGAAAGTAATACGAAATGCGATAATTGATATAAAAAGGCCGATGTCTCAAATAAGACAGCCTAGCCGGTCGGGTCGTGATCGGACACCATGCCGCACACATGGTAGTGATTGTGCTGGAAATTGTAATTGAAATGGTAATTGTGGTTGATGTCCCTAATGGATAGCCTAGCCGATTGGGTCGTGATCGGACTCCGTGTTAAAGACGGTGGTATTAATATTGAGAAAAATTGTGGTTGATGCCTCTAATGAGATGGCCTAGCCGATCGGGTCATGATCGGACTTCGTGCTAAAAGTACGGTGGTACTAGTTTTGTGAATAATGGTATTGTGGACGTATATCGATACTAAAAATCTCCCAATGTGAGATGTGGAAATTAATTTGAACATTGTTTCGTTCCTAAAATTGATGTTTGATGTTGATTAAGTGTTTCATTGATATTATGATAATCTTATATGTATTATTTATCATTCTATTGAGAGGGTGTTTAATTATACATACTAGTGCTATTCGACGGTACTAACGTCCCTTTTGCCAGGGGCGCTGCATCTTTAATTGGATGCAAGTGGTTCCGCAGCAGGAGATATTGATCATTGATAGCAGTGCACCTTCTTCCCAGCCGACTTGGTGAGCCCCACTTCATTCCGGGGTCAGAAATCTTTTGTACTTTGTGTATTATGTTTTTAGGTATAGCCGGGGCCTTGTTGCCGGCATTATCATTGTACTCTTCTTTATCTATAGAGGCTCCATAGACATAGTGTGGGTTATGTATTGGTGCTGGGGAAAGACAAACTATGTTATGTTGTGGATGTATTACTTGTCCATTTGAGACTTTAAAAATGATGAAACTATTGAAAATGAATTGGTATTGTAGACATGAACACATTTTCATCTAATTAATGATAATATATATTTTATCTATTCATGGATGAGTTTGGGTAGAATGAAACCTAACAGGCTTGCTCGGTCGAGTTCACTCGGTTGAGCACCGGTCGCACTCCTCGATTTTTGGAGCGTGACAGTTTCATGCTCGCAGGTCCCGATAGACAGGTCTAGAGTCCTCCAAGTAGGCTATCAGCTCAGCGGAAGATGTTTGTTACATCTCGCATTTTCGTACGTTAAAGTTTCATCTTAAGTTAATCGATGTAGACTCGGGGATGAGATTATCTTGAGGTTAACGTATTTATGCTATTTATAACAAGCGATAAGTAAGTGCCATGAAGGGTAAATGATATACGAATTAAAGAAAATGAGTTTCGTTGGAGGTTGTCGGTTAGGAGTAAAATAAGGTCCGAGCTATAATACCCGATATTTATGGACTAGTACCATACAAGGTACCATATGACCATGATAGTATGATGCATAAAGTATATTAAAAATGAATAGTATTTTAAGTAATTTGAGATAATTTTTAATTATATGGATAATTGGTTAATTATCGGGTAATGGGACATTACGTAATTAATTAATGAGTTAAAAGATAAGATTAACCTCCCCAACCCCCCGCATGGCAGCAAGCCACTACTAAGGCATATGACTCTTAGTCATATTGTCTTAGGTGGCCATCTAAAGTAAGACTTATTACAAGTCTACTTACGTGTAATAGACATAAGTCTCTTAGTCATAAGTCTACTTACCTGTAAGACTTATTACAAGTCTTGGTTTCATTTCATTTGGACATAGAATAATAAAGTAAGAAAATCATATACCTTTCTTTCTAATTCAAACCATTTAAAAAGAAAACGCTAAAACTCAATCCAACAAAATTTCTTGCGACCAAATCAATTCCAGCGAGAATTATTAGCATCTTAGCAACATAAAATTTTACGGTTCTAAAGGAGTACGGTGCAACCTTTTCCAAGAATATCATACAGATTTTTCCTTACTCCAGGTATGTTAAGGCTATCCCTTATTTCTTTTTGGCATGATCCAAATTATACAGAAGAAACGAGCAAACGCACAGTTTTCATAAATGACTCTATTCATAGAAATACTAGGGGTCTCTATGTTCTTGATTCCCCATGTGACATCTTATTATATCTTCTGTTCATGGGTCTCAGAATGATACGCAGTTGATAAAGTTTATCCGAAAAGAATATTGAGATTATTACCATATTTCCATGCATTTCATTCATTTATACATGTACATTGACCCATGAATAGATGGCATTATATATGCGTATTTATATGTATATATATGTATATGGGATATGGGAAAGGGTTACAGCATTATATACGCACCACCACCTGATCAGTTGGTATATGTTGATAATTTTACCCACAGTGGCCGAGATGATATGATGGGATACCCTCAGAGTCTTGATGATATTATGTACACCTATACCTATACATGACATGATATTTATATGCACGTGCATGACATTATAAATGTTTCAGGATTTACAAAGTGATTTAGACTTACTGTCGGAATTCTTTATTCCATGTTCCATCTATGTCTATTATATACTAATTTTTATGCCTTACATACTCAGTACATTATTCGTACTGATGCCCTATTCCTGGGGCCTGTGTTTCATGCCCGCAGTTGCAGGTAGGCAAGTCGACGGTCCCTCTTCTTAGGATCCCCGATCAGCGAGAGTTGGCGTGCTCCACTTGATCCGGAGCTGCTTTTGATTTTGGTATGATATGCGTGTATACATATATGGGTATGACGTGGCCCAGTCCCGTCCTTGTACAGTTGTATTTTCTATTAGAGGTCTATAGACAGTATGTATAGTTGGATAGTATGTGGCCTTGTCGGCTTTCAGTTTTGGGTATATATAATTGTCTATAGCAGCCTTGCTGGCTCGCCCCACTGTATTTTGTATGTCTATCTATATATGTCTTTTGGGCAGGTTTCCCTCACATTCACTATTCATGTTTATATCTTAGACGTATGCTTAAGGGTGTTCGACAGGTAGGACTCAGGCATCCGTTGCGGCCCATCAGTTTGGGTCGTAACAAAAGTGGTATCAGAGCAGTTCTGTCCTAGGGTTGTCTACAGACCGTGTCTAGTAGATTCTTGTTTATGGGTGTGATGTGTACCACACTTAAAAACAGGAGTCTATAAGACATATAGGATGTTCCTCTTTTCTTATCTTAGATCGTGCAATATAAGAATTCATGTTCCTAACGATATGTTATATTTTTAGCAATGCCTCCAAAGACTACAGCTGCCCAGAAGGGAAAGTTTGTGGCTGGTGAGATTACTAGTCGAGCGCCACGAGTGACCAGGGCTCGGAGAGAGTCTCATAATGAGATTCCATCTCAGACTTCATATACCCCACCCTCTCCAGGAGAGCTCCGAGGGGAACCAGCTCCAGCGCCTGTCCCTGTACGTTCAGCCCCTCAGCCAGATGCACCGGGTCAGGAGATGAGAGATGTTATTCAGCTATTAACTTGATTAGTAGCCGCACAGGCTCGGCGTCAGTAAGTAGGTATTGATCATGCAGAGGTCCGTCAGCGCGAGGGTTCGTGATTTCATTAATTTAGACCCTCCGGTATTCACGGGGGCAGATCCAAACGACGACCCTTAGGTATTTATTGATAGAATGCAGAGGACGTTGAGGGTAATGAAGGCCACTGCGACTGAGTCAGTTGATCTATCTTCCTATAGACTCCAAGATGTTACAGTTAATTGGTACGAGTCTTGGGAATTATCTAGAGGTGAGGATGCCCCTCTAGTAGTATGGCAGGAGTTTACAGAAGCTTTTCTTAGTCATTATCTACCACCAGAGCTTAGACGGGCCAGAGTTGATAGGTTATTGACCTTTTGGCAGGGTAACATGAGTGTTTGAGAATACAGTCTTCAGTTTGATTCATTGGTTAGGTATGCTCCCACTATTGTATCTAAGATGGAGGATCGGGTTCACCGGTTTGTGATAGGATTAGAGCTGCACTTGCTTAACGATTGTATGTCGGTCTCATTTCAGCCAAACATGGATATTTCTCGTATTCAGGCATACGCTCAGGGTGTAAAGGAGCGTAAGCAGAAGCAGAGGGCCGATCGTGAGCATGATAGGGCCCAGAATAAGAGAGCGAGGTCTCTGGGTCCTTCTGGTGAGTTTTGAGGTGGTCAAAGACCACAATACCCGAGGTATCCAGCCCAACCATCGGCTAGCACGCCCCTTAGTTTGGCGGTAATAGATTTGATCGTTCCACATATTCAGGGCCTGGTCAGAATTTCAGGGCCACAGGTTCTCAGTATAGGGGTGAGTCAAGTCAGATGAGGCCACCCTTACCATGATGCGCTCAGTGTGGTAAGCAGCATGCCAGGCAGTGTCGTATGGGGTTGGGTGTTTGTTATACTTGTGGTTATCCGGGCCACGTTATGAGGGATTGTCCGATGAGAGGTGATGCAAGAATAACTCAGTCAGCGGGATCTGTAGCTAGTTCTTCATCATCAGTACGCCCCCTGGGCAAGGTTCACAAGCACCAATGAGTCGTGGTAGAGGCAGAGGTAGAGGAGGATCATCTAGCTCGAACGGTCCTTAGAACCGTATTTATGCGTTGGCAGGACGACAGGATCAGGAGTCATCGCCTGATGTTGTTACAAGTATATTATCAGTCTTCTCATATGATGTATATGCACTAATTGACCCAGGTTCCACCTTATCATATGTTACTCCGTTGGTTGCTAGTAAGTTTGGAATAAAACCTGAATTGGTTAAACCTTTTGAGGTGTCTACACCTATTGGGGACTCAGTGGTAGCTAAGCGAGTATATAAGGGTTGTATAGTGGTTCATAGTTGATCTACCGTAGCGGACCTAATCGAGTTAGATATGGTAGAATTTGATGTTATAATGGGTATGGATTGGTTGGCTTCTTGTCATGCCAACGTTAATTGCAGATCAAAGATAGTCCGATTTCAATTTCCAGGGGAGCCCGGTTTGGAGTGGAAAGGTAATACGGCGTCACCGAGAGGTAGATTTATTTCCTATATAAAGACAAGGAATATGATCAAAAAGGGCTGTATTTATCACTTAGTTCGGGTTCAGGATGTGGAAGTAGTGTCACCAACCATTTAGTCTATCCCTGTGGTTAATGAGTTTCCCGATGTTTTTCCTGATGAGCTTCCGGGTCTTCCGCCAGAGCGAGAAATTGAGTTTGCTATTGACCTACTACCAGATACTCATCCAATATTTATTCCTCTCTATAGAATGGCCCCCGCATAGCTTAAAGAGTTAAAGGAACAACTAAAGGACTTGCTTGAAAAAGGCTTTATCAGACCTAGTACATTACCGTGGGGAGCACCTGTGTTATTTGTGAGGAAGAAAGATGGTTCCTTATGGATGTGTATTGATAATAGATAGTTGAATAAGGTGACAATCAAGAATAGGTACCCGCTCCCGAGGAATGATGATTTATTTGATCAGTTGCGGGAGCACCTGTAGTTTTCCTTGGGCATATCATTTCGAGTGAAGGTATCCGGGTTGATACACAAAAGATTGAGGCAGTAAAGACTTGGCTTAGACCCACGACACTGACGGATGTTCGTAGCTTTCTCTGTTTGGCGGGTTATTACAGGAGATTTGTAGGGGGATTTTTTTCCTTTTCAGCACCTTTGACAAAGTTGACTCAGAAGGAAGCAAAGTTTCAATCGACTGATGCTTGCGAATGGAGTTTCCAGGCATTGAAGGACAGATTGACTTCTGCACCGATTCTAACGCTCTTAGAAGGTACCCATGGTTATGTTATCTATTCTGATGCTTCAGGCATTGGATTGGGTTGCGTGCTGATGCAGCATGGTAAGATTGTAGCTTATGCTTCTAGACAACTAAGAAAGCACGAGAAGAATTACCCGACCCACGATTTAGAGTTAGCCGCAGTAATTCATGCACTAAAGATGTGGAGGCACTACTTGTATGGCATTCATGTTGATATCAAAGGAGATGGTTTGAGCTACTTAAAGACTATGACGTTGATATTTTATACCATCCGGGAAAGGCTAATGTAGTAGCCGATGCCATTGAAATGTTTTACCATCCGGGGAAGGCGAACGTAGTAGCCGACGCCCTCAGCCGTAGATCTATGGGTAGCTTGTCATATTTACAGCCAGAAAAGAGGGGAATGGCCCATGAGATTCATCAGCTAGCTAGTCTTGGAGTTCGGTTACTGGACTCAGGTGATATTGGAATTACTATTCAGGATACGACAACATCCTCTTTAGTAACTGAAGTAAAGGAATGCCAGTACAAGGATCCTGTGTTAGTTCATTATAAGGATACCACCCCTCAGAAGGAGAAGACACCATTTGAAATTACAGAAGATGGGTTCCTCATATATCGAGGACGATTATGTGTCCCTAATGTCACAGGGTTGCGTCGACAGGTTATGGGGGAAACTCACTATTCTCGTTATTCTATCCATCTAGGAGTAACAACGATGTATCATAATATCAGGGAAGTATATTGGTGGGACGGAATGAAAAAGGATATAGCGGAGTTTGTTTCTCAGTGCCCTAACTGCCAGCAGGTCAAGATTGAGCATCAGAAAACCAGTGGATTATTGCAGGCTATAGAGATTCCGACTTGGAAGTGGGAAGTAATCAATATGGATTTCATCGTAGGCTTACCTCGTACCCAGCGTAAGTTCGATTCTATATGGGTGATTGTTGATAGGCTTACAAAATCAGCTTATTTTCTGCCCGTTAGGACTACATATTCCGCAGAGGATTATGCAAGGCTTTATATTAAGGCGATAGTACGATTGCATGGTGTCCCTGTATCTATTGTCTCGGATAGAGGAGCTCAATTTACAGTTAACTTTTGGAGGTCCTTCCAAAAAGGATTCGGGACTCAAGTAAGATTAGTACAACATTTCATCCCCAGACAGACGGATATGCTGAGCGTACTATTCAGACATTTGAAGACATGTTACGGGCTTGTGTGATAGACTTCAAGGGTAGCTGGGATGACCATCTGCCGCTTAATGAGTTCGCATATAATAATAGCTACCATTCCAGTATTCAGATGGCTCCATACGAAGCTCTTTACGGATGGAAGTGTAGGTAAATGAGTTCCGTCGGAGTTTGACAATTTGGGATAAAATACGGTCCGAGCTATAATACCCGGTATTTATGGACTAGTGCCATACAAGGTACCACATGACTATGATAGTAAGGTGTATGAGGTATGTTAAAAGTGAGTAGTATTTTAAGTAATTTGGGATAATTCTTAATTATGTGGATAATCGAATTATTATTAATTTTAGTGAGAGATTAACACTTAACTAAGATGATTTGGTGGTTAATTATTGGGAATGGATAACAATAAACGTGGCAGCCTTGCATTAAGGAATGGTGACTCTTAAAGTCACATGCAAGGTGGCAAATTTGGAGAGTGGTAACATTAACAAGGGTCATATGACTACTTCATGACCCTTTAGACTCCTTATTAGTTTGAAGGTTTGATAGTAATGTGTTCTCTTGCTTTCTATGCTTGTAAAGATAAGAGATGGTCGTATATCATTTAAGAAGGAAATACTTAGGCTTGCTGGAACGGATGTAATTCTTATAAACCCCTACATTTGAATTCTTATAAACCCCTACATTTGCAACGTGAATATTTGTGTGTTACAAACGTAAGTCACATACGCAAGACAAGATCTTCAACAATTCAAAACAACGCGAGATTTTATAATTATAAGGGAGTACGGTGCAATCTTTCTCAAGAATATCATACGGATTTTTCTCTACTCCGATCTTGCCGTTACGTGTTTTGTCACAATTAACATGTGTTAGAGGGATTATCAAGAGAATCAACTCAGGTATGATAAGGCTATCCCTTCTTTCTTTTTGGCATGATCCATACGATACAAACAAAACGAGTAAATGCACAATTTTCATAAATGACTCTATTCATAGAAGTATTAGGGGTGTCTATGTTATTGATTCCCCATGTGAATTATTATTATATCTTCTGTTCATGGATCCCAGAAAAATATGTATTTGATAAGGTTTATCCGAAAGGCATATTGATTTTATGACAATCCAAGAAATCTTATTAACGTAATTCTTATGCATTTCATGTATTTATACATGTACATTGACCCATGACCAGATGGCGGTATATACGCGTATATTATATGTATATGGGATATGAGAAAAGGTTATGGCGTTATATACACACCACCACCTGATCATCTGGTATACGTTGACGATTTGCCCACAGTGGCCTAGATGATATGATGGGATATCCTCAGAGGCTTGATGATGTTATGAACGCATATACCTAAGCATGGTATGATATTTCTACGCATATGCATGACATTGAAAATATTAATGATTCACAGAGTTGTTCAGACTTACATGTTGAGTCTCTTACTCCATGTTTCTCTCATGACTATTATTTACTGAATTTCATTCCTTACATACTCAGTACATTATTTGTACTGACAACCCTTTTGCCTGGGGACGCTGTGTGTCATGCCCACAGGTCCCGATATACAGGTCGAGAGTCCTCTAAGTAGGCTATCAGCTCAGCGGAAGATGTTGGTGCGCTCCATTTTCTCCGGAGTTGCTTGTTTGGTCAGTATGATTTAGACGTGTATTGTTTGGTATGGCGGGGTTCTGTCCCAACCTTTATGACAATTATGTATTCTTAGAGTCTTGTTGTAACGACCGTTCATTGACTTAAGGTCATGAGCAGCCTCGCAATATGTATTATGACCCGCGTGTCTGGTCGAGTTTGATTTACGGATGATTCGGAGTGATTTAGGACACTTAGTCCCTAAGATGGAAGCTTAAGTATTAGGATTTTGACCGTAGTCGGAACTGTGTGAAGACGACTCCGGAATGGAGTTTCGTTAGCTTCGTTGGGTTATTTTGGACTTAGGAGCGTGTACGGACTGTGAATCTGAGGTCTATAGCCAAATTAGGCTTGAAATGGCGAAAATCAAATTTTTGGAGAATTGGACCGGAAGTGGACTTTTTGATATCGGGGTCAAAATCTGATTCTGGAAGTTGCAGTAGGTCCATAATGACAATTATGACTCGTGTGCAAAATTTGAAGTCATTCCCGATTGATTTGATGTGTTTCGGCACAAGTTATAGAATTTGAAATTTCAAGTTCATAGATTTTGATTTGGGGTGCGATTCGTCGTTTTGATATTGTTTGAGGTGATTTGAGAATTCGACTAAGTTCGTATGATGTTTTTGGACTTGTTGGTATATTTGGTTGAGGTCCCGGGGGCCTCGGGTGTGTTTCGGGGTGGTTTCGGATCATTTCGGGCTGTTTCGGAACTATTGTATCTGGTATGTGACTTCCTTCTTCTCGAACGCGAAGAGAGTCACGCGATCGCGAAGAGGAGTTTTGAGGATAATGGGATTTGGCCTTCCCGAATGCGAAGGAGGGCTCGCGAACGCGAAGGTATGCCTGAAGAACCTACGCGAACGCGTAGAAGGAAGGAGGGGACTGGGCCTGGAGTCAGAAGCTTCAATCGCGAACGCGAAGTAGTAGGACCTGAGTGCATCGCAAACGCAAGAGCTTGAACGCAAACGCGAACGCGATGGTATGCATGGCAGGCCTTCGCGAATGAGACGCTGGTAACGCGAACACGAAGAAGAAATTGAGGCAGCAAGTTTTTGGCCTTTGCGAACGCGAGACATAGGTCGCGAATGCGAAGAAGGCCTATATGGGCAGAATTAAAAGTCCCAAAAATGGGGGTTTGAGTTCATAACTCAAAATCTAATTGGGAGCTCGATAGAAGGCAATTTTTGGAGAGATTCTTGCGTGGGTGTTTGGGGTAAGTGATTCTTATCCAGTTTTGATTAATTTTCATGATTATGTCTATGAATCCATCATTTAATTCAAATTTAATGGAGGAAAAATCAAGATTTTTGTAAAATCTTCCAAAACTGAAAATTTAAGATTTGGAGGTCGAGTTGTTATTGGAATTCGATAAAATTGGTATGGTTAAACTCGTATCGGATTGGGTGTTCAGATTTCATGAAAATTATGTCAAGTTCCAAGGGGTGGGTCCCGCGTTGACTTTTGTTGACTTTTTGGAATAAATTTTTAAGTCGACGTATTATTATCTGAAATTATTTTTGATGAATTTTAACGAAGTTATTCAATTAATTTGGATAGATTTGAGCTGTCTGGAGGTCAATTCAAGCAAGAAGGCTATTTTGGAATATCGGCCTAACTTCAAAAAGGTAAGTGTCTTGCTTAACCTCGAGTGGAGGAATTACCCCTTAGGTATTGAGTCTTATATGCCATTTGTGAAATGTGAAAAGCTGTGTACGCGAGGTGACGAGTACGTACTCGGACTTATACGTGCAAAATTTATTGAATTAAAGTCTTAGGAATTCTTGTGTAGTAAAGTGGAAAATTATTAAATCATCTGTTTGCCATGTCTAAATCCTTATTATTGAATTTGTTTTTATATGATAATTTGATGTGATTGTCACTTGAAATATTTATGAAATTTCGTGAGTATTGTTGGTTTAATATTTCTTGAAAATTAATTCCAATATGAATTTTTTTATGCAAATAATTAATTTAAGTGAGCTTAAGAATAAGTGTTAATATAATTATCTAAATTTGCATTAATGACGATTTTGCTTTATGCTGAGTAATTTCTATCTCTAGTGATTGTTTTTGGGTGTAATATACATTGTGTGGAGCCTTGGGCTATTTGTTATGAAATTAATTGATTTTTGTTATATCTTTGGAATTTGGTTGTGGCCATTGGGCAAATTGTGATATGAATTGATTTTATTATGTTGCCGTGTTAATTTTCCGTGTAAATTGTTGTGTTGTGTGAGTTGTTATTTTGGGGAGATAAGAGTGGCATTTCACCGTTGATATTATGTGGGTATAAGGGTGGCATTTCACTGTTGTTGTGGTTGTTAGAATATTGTCTGGGCAGAGCGATAAGGGTGGCTATAGGAGCGATAAGGGTGGCAATAGGAGCGATAAGGGTAGCTATTGAAATTGTCTGGGCGGAGCGATAAGGGTGGTTATAGGAGTGATAAGGGTGGCAATAGGAGCGATAATGGTGGCTATTGTCAGGGACGATATGTGATGATGTGGGGTTGTGGTGTTGATAATTTTTATGTGATGTTGTGATTTTCTTGTGTTTACTTTTACACCTTGTGCAATTTGTCTTGTTATTGGTAAATTGATAACAATCTGATTTATGTTGAAATTGAGAGCATGCGGCTATTGCCAGGCAGATTATAAATTGAAATGTGGGCACGAGGTGCCGTGAGTAAATAATGAGGATATTGGCACGTGAATTGTCCGTGCAGTTGTGATATGAAATGTGGGCACGAGGTGCTGTGTTGAAATGATGATGATAATTGGCACGTGAATTGTCCGTGTAGTTGTGATATGATTTAATTATGGGCACGAGGTGCCGTGGAAATATGAAAATGGGATGAGACCCGTATTTACGAAAAATATGAAAATGGGCTGAGACCCGTATTTTTTTTATGATTATGAAATGAGGTGTCACATGGTGACTTTTTAATTGAAAGAATTATATTCAAAATATTTATTTGGAAAGATTTTTATTCAAAATGAATTATATAAAAAAATTGTACTTGAAAGATAATTATTTGAGGAAATTATATTTGAAAAGATTTATTGAAAGAATTATATTTGAAAAATAATTATTTGAGAAAACTACATTTGAAAGAGAGTTATTAGGAAGAATTTTATGTGAAGGATATTTATTTGAAAAACTTGAATTAATTGGGCATACATTTATTATTAATTGTTGAGTGATGTTTATGGTATTCTTGTTGTCTTGCTGCGCATACCACTGGTTGTTTTATCATGCCCTTATTGCTATTTGTTTCCTAGTATTTTGTATATTATATTGCACAGGTTATTAGACTAGTGATTGTCTTAATTGTACCTCGTCTCTACTCCATTGGGGTTAGTCTTGATACTTACTGAGTACCGACCGTGGCGTACTCATACTACACTTCTGCACATTTTTGTACAGAGCCAGGTATTGAAGATAACGGACTTGAGCAGAGTTAAAGCAGGATCGTAAGGATTCAAGGAAGAACTGATTGGTCGTCGCAGTCCCTTGGAGTCTTTTCATTTCATTGTACTGTTAACTTGTAATCAAACAATATTGTATATTCGGTCCTTGTGACCATTCTATGTATTCAATTAGAATTTGTGACTCAATACTACCAGTCTTGGGAGGTTGTATATTGTAATTATTTTCGTTGTTAGTTTAAAAAGAAAATAGCTTCAAAAATGTAATGGAAATCGGTTTACCTAGTCTTAGAGACTAGGTGCCATCACGACTCCTGTGGTGGGATTTTGGGTCGTTACACTTGTAGACAGATGTCATGTACGTAAAAGATTGTATGGCCTTGTCGGCCTATGTTTAGTGTACGGATGGTTATTTTGGTCTTATAATGTATAAGTTTTTATATCAGATTGGGTCGTCTTATATTGAGTATTCCCTTATGTTTATTCTGGTTAGCCCATGCCGACCCGTTTGGCCCATTTGCCGATGATAGTACGATAAGAAGGATACGTTACGTTGGTACTCGGTTGAGTAAGGTACGGGGTGCCCGTTGCGGTCCATAGGTTTGGGTCTTGACAACTTATTAGTACCTTCTTGCTTTGGTTTTAGTCTGAAAGTGTTGATTCTTGTTCTCAAAACTAATGAAATTGTGCAAATTGCAAGCATGTTGGCGAATTGGACCTTAACGAAGAATTCTAACTCAAAAAGGAGTGTTCCATCTCAAAAAGGCAAGAAGGAGTGCAGCAGGCCATAGTGCAGTCCGCAGAAGATTGTGCGGTCCGCAGAAATACTTCTGCGGCCGCAGAACTAGCACCTGAAGCTTAGAGGATTTTTGGAAAAGTGTGGTCCGCATACTTAATGTGCGGCCACAAAACATGGTTGCACTGACAAGAATTCAAAAAGTTCAGGGAATGTGCAAAATGACCAAGTGTGAATCTTTGCCGAAAGTGCAGCCGCAGAAGGAAAAGTTCGGCTATAGAAGCTGAAGTGCAGCCGCAGACAGAATTGTGCGGCTGCAGAATCTCTCCACTTGCAGAGGCCAAGCAAAGTGCGGACCGTACATGGAATTGTGCGGCTGCAGAACCTCTCGAAGGGCATTTTTATCAGCGAATTTTGGGCCACTATATATAGACGGGAATCACTTTTTTAGGGCACGTTTTGTAATATTTAGAGCTGTAGCCGTTATATTTTATTGTTTAGGGTAATTTGTGACTATTTTGGGCTAAGAATTATTACTTTTATCAATTTAATCTTAGTTATGTCTTTAATTAGTTTATCTTCTTTGTTTTCTTCAATTTGTACTATGAGTAGCTAGATTTTCTCTAGGGTTGTGACCCAAACCTAGTGTGTAAACCTTATGGGTCATTAATTTAATATTTGTTTATGATTGGGTGTTTATTATTTAGCCTTGTTCATGTATTATTTCTAGAATTAATGGTTGCAAACATTGATTCATGCATATCTGAATTGGTTCTTATTTGAGAAAGAGGGACTTAGTCTAAGAAAACTTGGCTACTAAGAAATTGGGCTAGTTGAGGTTTTGGCTAGTCTAATTAATGGGTTTGAACTAGAGATAGGGAAAATCCGACTTGAGCTCATATCAACTATTTGAATTGATACCCAATTGGGCTTAAGAAATCCAATTTGGTCAAAATCACTCTATAACTAAGAGGTATTGAGTGGGTAATTTAGAGTTGAGATTTATAATACACCCCGATCAGTAAAACAAGCATTAAAGTGATTTACCCATTAGGTTAGCACCTATGCGAAAGTTACATCCCTAGGCTTTTACCCATTTGATAAAAACAAAAAATAAAAATAATTACTCGCTTTCTAGTTTCTTCTCATTGCTTTACAATTGTTATTGTTAATTTTAAAAATGAAAAAGAAATCCCTTGTTTAGAAGCACAATTGAGATTATTTCATTTACTCTCATCAAGTGTACACCCTAACACCCATATTAAACTCCCGGTAGAAATCGACCACGACTCTTGTTGGGTACTATTCTTCCAACGACCGTTTTCACTCACTATTGAGTGCGAATTGGACATGGATCAGACATCCCTGGGATTTGTAGGCATCCCTGTTCCGATGTTTTTTTCGCATTTGCGAACCCCAGGTCATATTTGCGAGACTTGCAGCTGAACAAAAAATGGGATTTCGGGACTTAGCTTCATTTATCACATTCTAGAAACCCTAAACTCGGTGGGAGGCGATTTTGAGGAGAGATTTTCATATAAAACTATTGGGTAAGTGATTTTTATCCAATTTCAATTATATAACATGATTATTTAAGAGATTTAACATCTAATTCGTGTAATTTGAAGAGTATTTTTGGGACATTTTGTCTAGGTTTTGAAAGATAAAAATTTGAGATTTGAGAGTCGAATTGGACTCGGATTTGAAACCAAAATACATATATGGACTCGTGGGGTTATGGGTAGTCGAGATATACCCTTGGACTCGGGTTTTGATCGGGCAAGCCCAGGGTTGACTTTTGTTGACTTTGGGGGAATTGTGTAAAGATCTTAACTTTAACTATCGAAATTGGTTTCTCTTGCATTTGTTGATGATATTAAGTCGGTTTTGGTTAGATTTGAGTCGTGCAGAGGTGAATGTTAAAGAAAAAGCTATTTTTGAGTGTTGATTTGGTGTAATTGAGGTAAGTATCTTGTCTAACTTTGTGTGGGAGAAACTACCCCATAGGATTTGGTCTATTAGCAATATTTGAATTATGTGAAAGATGTGTACATCATGAGGCAACGAGTGTGTGCACATTCTTATTTGGTGTATTTGACCGATTTAGACTCTTAGGTTATATATATGCATTGAATTGAAGTTGTTGTTATATTGGATATATTTCATTGTTGAGTTATTCTTCCGTTTTATTGTGTTATTGTTGAAATTCTTGTACACATTATTGTTGAGTCGTGGACAATGTGTCGTTGTGATATCGGTATTATTGTTTTGGCAATATTATGGCATATGAGCACGTGTGGTGCGAGATAATTATTGTGTTGTGATGAAATGTGTATGCGGCGGCATAAGGGTGGTGTTATTGATGCGCATGCGGCGAGATAAGGGGGATTTATGTGCATGTTACTAGTAAGGAAAATTACTTCATTTGAAGCACACGCAGCGAGATAAGGGGGCTAAAGCGCGTGGAGCTATTTTGGGAAAAATGTCTTTAAAATAAATGTAAGGCTCACTGGGCGTTATAAGGAAGATTTGTGACTTGTGAGTTGTAATTATGAGGTGTGGTACCTCGGGGTGATTCTTGTTGTAAACCTTGTGTTAGAACGACTTGATTATTTGGACTGCCATTTGCCTTCCTTAATTGATTTCACTTATATTTTAATTGTGTTCCGATTATTTTGGTGCTATAACATAGGTTTTGCCACGACCCAATTTAGGATCACGACCGACACTTAGGAGCAAGTGGTACCAAGTAAGCCTCATCGGTATTTTACAGAAAATCAGACAAAGTTTCCCCTGTTTTTGGACTATCCAAAAATATTCCTGTCTCAAAATCAACAACCAAACATGCTTATATCAATCCAGACAACAATAACTTTATCAATTAACCAAAACAAGTCTCAACCATTAATAATCCACCCATTAACAACCAGAAATACTAATATATCTCCAAATTCGATAAAAAAGTGCAAAACTCATCATAAGTCTATAATAACAAAAGAATACTTATGACACTAAAAGAATGACTATGGAGTGACTCTAAAAGTTCAAAGGAAAGACCATAATAATTAATTAAACTCCATGCCCACACGAACAAATACGGGGAACACCAAGAACTTTCAACCTGTGCGCTCTAATTAACGAAATCCTTGCCTGCATCAATTTTCGTCTTTGTAAAACAAATTAGCAGGGAGTGAGTCGCTAGCTCAGTGAGTAATAAGACTTAACCACAACCATTTAAAATTGGGGACACGTTAGAAAACATGCTTGTATAATAATAATAATCAGAACTATCATAGAAATAAAATACTTTTTCAAACGGTACAATAGTCAGTCTCATCATGTGTTTTCTATAACAGAGATCAATTTAACAATTCGGTAATAAAGTCTGTAAGCACTGTGTCATATCAAATCTTTATGTTTGAGAGATTTCCAGGAAAGGATCATGTAATCAGTATAGCTGTGGACCTCTTCACAAGAAGTCAAATATAACAGTAGTCCCTACTCAAGGGAAATCGGTAACTATATGCTAGTTCTACCTTCCCCCTAGCAAGGACTGTAACAGTAATCGGTAATCCATAATCTACAAGGTACACCAGGCCTAACGAACCTGCCGTTAGCTACGACATCCTTCCAAAGTCCCTCCCGTATATACTCATCTTTGTAACCAGTCAATACTCGTATACAAATATCTTTAAAACAGTATAGGGCATTTCAGTTCTTATCAATCATTTAATTTCATTCGATAACAGTAAATTGCAAGAAACAACGAGAATATTTAAAACAACAGTAACCATTTCAAATAATGTCATGACCCAAAACTCAACATGTCGTGATGGCACCTATCATGATACTAGGCAAGCTGACAACTCACACATACCCATATTTTTAAATTCAAAATATACCGAAACAAGTTTAAGTAAGTAAAAAATCTCATAAAACTGGATGAAAACACCACAACTCAATATAGAATTTTTCCAAAACCCGGGTGTCATTGAGTACATGAGCATCTATACAATAACATAGTCCGATACACTGTCTAAGAAAGTAGAACAAAGTAAGTAAAACTGAGAGATAGGGGAGGAGAGTCAAGGTCTGCGGACGCCAAGGCAGCTACCTCAAATATCTCTGAAAGGCTGAAGCTCGAAGATCAACAACCACCGTGCCCGAAAATACCTGGATCTGCACACGAAGTACAAGGTGTAGCGTGAGTACAACCAACTCAATAAGTGACAAGTCTAACCTTTGGACTGACTGAAAGCAGTGACAAGTCCGAAAAATATGGTCCAAATAAAGAATTAAACAGTACAGAAATTTACAGAACATATGACACTAATATCTCAGAGAAACTCATAATTTGCAGGTCTGAATGATATGAGGAATATGACATCCCTATATCTATATGAAAATATGCATATCGTATGTGATGCAACACAATGGAAGCCTCATGTACTCACACTCTCAGAGTAATCAACCTGACTGTCTCAATTCACACTCGTCACACTCAATCACACAACACTGTATGGTACCAGCTGCGGTGTGCAACCCGATCCCATTATGAATCAATAGCAACTGCGCTCACTGTGGGTGTGCAGACTCTGGACGGGTAGATCCAGCCCAAGCATTAATAAAGCCTGCTGCAGCGCACAACCCGATCCCATCGTGAATCAATAATACCTGTTGTGGCGTGCAGCCCGATCCCATCATGAGTCAAAAGCCCGCTGCGGCGTGCAGCCTGATCCCATCAATATCACTCACAACATGCCCTTAGCCTCATTCAGCCTGATCCCAATCTCTCAGGCTCACAACACTCATGCTAAGCAGCCCAAATCAATGATACATGTGACAATGTATGATAACAGAGACTGAGATATGATATGCAACTGAGTACATAATTGCAATTAAGCAAATAAATCAACAGGAAGGAACGACCACTCTGGGACCCAATAGTACCAGCACATAGTCTAAACATGATTTCTAACATAAATCATAGCTCGAGTTCTCTAATACATAGAGTACAATAATAATATTCAGATAAGATAGTTACACAGTTCCATGGAATCGACTTTGGTATGGTTGGACTTGTGGTTGAATGGGTGTTCCAAGTTTGTAACTTTCATCGGATTTTCGAGAAGTGGGCCCGGAGGTTGATTTTTGAGTTGACTTTCTGACTTTTGATTATAAACTTAGCATTTTCATCTGGAATTGATTCCTATAGCTTGAGTTGATTGTATCAAATTGTTTGTGACTAGATTCGAGGCATTTAGAGGCCGATTCACGAGGCAGGGGCTTGTTGGGGTAGAGATTTGCATGGTTTGAGGTAAGTAACACTTCTAATCTTGGTTCTGAGGGTATGAATCCTTGAAATTACGTGCTATGTGTTTACTCAAATCTGACACCAAAATCCCGCTCAAATGCCCAAAATCCGGCCTAAGAAGTTTTCTCCATTTTCCCAAAATTTTCAACCCAAATCACTAATTAAATTATGAAATCAAGGATATATTCATGTAATTTAACCAAAACGAAGATAGAATCAGTTACCCCAATCACTCCCTTGAAAATCTCTCAATGAATCGCCTCAATCCGAGCTCCCAAAATCAAATTGTGAAATAATCACAAACCCTCATTTTTTAGACTTTATATTCTGCCCAGAAGTCCTCAATCGCGATCGCGGAAAATGCCTCGCGATCGCAAAGCACAAAACTAAGCTGCCCCAGAATTAACTCTATGTAAACTCAAAAAGCTCCACACGAACACGATGCACTAACTCCTCATACCTATGCGATCGCTACCCTCTTCACGCGATCGAGGAGAACAAAGTGTGTGGCCAGCTCCTGCCTCATTTCCTCTTCGCGAATGCGACTTAGCCCACACGTTCGGGATTCACTGCTTCCTACAGCTTACGCGATCGCAAACCAAAACTTGCGAACGCATAGAACAAAATGCCAGCTGCCCAAAATAAGCCTACGCTATCGCGAACTTTCCCACGCGATCGCGTATAAGAAAACCAGACCTGTAACACTAGAAAATTTCAACAGACTTCAACAATTTTCGAAGATAAATTCCACTCTGAAATCCACCCGAGGCCCCTGGGACCTCAACCGAACATACCAACAAGTCCTAAAACATCATACGAACTTAGTCGAGGCCTCAAATCACATCAAAAACACGAATCGCACCACAATTCAAGCCTAATGAACTTATGAACTCCTAACTTCTACATTTGATGCCAAAACCTATTAAATCAAGTCTGACTGACCTCAAATTTTGCACACAAGTCATAAATGACACAACAAGCCTATTCCAACTTCCGAAACCAAAAATCCGAGCTCGATAACCACAAAGTCAACTCTCGGTCAAACTTATCAATTTCCAAAACTTCTAATTTTCCAACTTTCGCCATTTCAAGCCAAATTCCACTACAGACCTCCAAATCACTATCTGGACACACTCCTAAGTCAAAACTCACTCTATGGAGCTATCGGGACCATCAAATCTCCATTCTGGAGCCGTTTACAGATAAGTCAACATTCGGTCATCCTTTTCAACTTAAGATTCTAACCTTGAGACTAAGTATCTCAACTCATTCCGAAACATCTCCGGAACCGAGCCAACTATCTCGGCAAGTCACATAACGTCAATTGAGAATAGAATAAGCAGTAAATGGGGTTACAGGGCTATAACAATCAAAACAACCGGTCGGGTCGTTACATCCTCCCTCTCTTAAACAAACGTTCATCCACGAACGGGTCTAGAATCATACTTGGAGTCTCAAATAGGCATGAATATCTGCTCTGCATCTCCTGCTCGGTCTCCCAAGTAGCCTCCTCGACTGGCTGACCTCTCCACTGCACCTTCACTGTAGCTATGTTCTTTGACCTAAACTTTTAAACCTACCGATCCAAAATGGTCACCGGCTCCACATCATAAGTCAAATCAATATCAAACTAAATCGTGCTGAAGTCCAAAACAAGAGACAGATCGCTGACATACTTCTGGAGCATAGAAACATGAAACACTGGATGCATACTCGATAGACTACGCGGCAATGCAAGCTTGGAAGCCACTTCCTCAATCCTCTAAAGCACCTCAAAAGGCCCAATATACCGAGGGCTCAACTTGACCTTCTTCCCAAACCTCATAACACCCTTCATGGGTGAAACTCTGAGTAGTACATTCTCCCCAACCATGTAAGCAACATCACGAACCTTCCGATCGGCGTAGCTCTTCTGTGTAGAATGTGTCGTCTGAAGCCGATCCTGAATCAACTTAACCTTATCCAATGCATCCTAAACCAAGTAAGTACCTAATAGCCTAGCCTCACCCGGCTCAAACCATCCTACCAGAGACCGACACCGTCTCCCATACAAAGCTTCTTACGGAGCCATCTGAATGCTCGATTAGTAGCTGTTATGGTAGGAAAACTCTACGAGCGGCAGAAACTGATCCCAAGAACCCCTGAAATCTATGACACAAGCGCGTAGCATATCCTCCAATATCTGAATAGTGCGCTCGAACTGTCTGTCCGTCTGAGGGTGGAATGTTATACTCAACTCAACCTGTGTACCTAACTCTCACTGCACTGCTCTCCAAAACTGCGTGCTCCGATCTGAAATGATGGACACCGGCACACCGTGAAGGTGAACAATCTCACGAATGTAGATCTCAGCCAACCGCTCTGAAGAATAAGTAACCCTAACTGGAATGAAATGCGCGGACTTGGTCAACCGGTCTACAATCACCCAAATAGCACCAAACTTTCTCGAAGTCCGTGGGAGTCCAACTACAAAATCCATGGTGATATGCTCCCATTTCCACTCCCTAATATCTAGCCTCTGAAACAATCCGCTCGGTCTCTGATGCTCGTACAGCATCACCTGTTGATAGTTTAGGCACCGAGCTACAAACCCCACTATATCCTTCTTCATCCTCATCCACCAATAGTGCTATCTCAAGTCCTGGTACGTCTTCGCAACACCCGGATGAATGGAATACCGCAAATTGTGGGCCTCCTCAAGAATCAACTCACGTAGCCCATCTACATTAGGCACACAAATTCGATCCTGCATCCTCAACACCCTATCATCCCCAATAGTAACCTCCTTGGCATCATCGTGTTGAGCCGTGTCCTTAAGGACAAGCAAATGGGGATCATCATACTGGCGCTCTCTGATGCGATCATATAAGGAAGACCGAGAAACCACACAAGCTAGAGCCCGACTGGGTTCCAAAACATCTAATCTCACGATCTGGATGGCCAAGGTCTAAACATCATCTGCAAGCGATCTCTCACTAATAGGAATAAATGCAAGGCTACTCCTACTCACTGCCTTTCTACTCAAGGCATCGACCACCACATTGGCCTTCCCGGGATGATACAGAATGGTAATATCATATCTTTTAGCAGCTCCAACCATCTCCATTGTCTCAAATTTAGATCCTTTTATTTCAACAAGTGTTGGAGACTCCGATGATCCGTAAATACCTCACAAGACACACCATAGAGATAATGTAAGGCCCCGTAAAATTTTGCAAAAGAAAACAATGTTTCCTAGTGCCGAATGCTTGGACGTTTTGGGTTGAACAATGCACTGAGGGATAAAGGAAACTTTTTGGCAGAAAAATACATTTCTGCGGTCCATTATGCGACCGAAGACTCACTCTCCGGACCGCATAATAGCCGCAGAGTGAGGCAGGAGAGGGGCAATTTTGGATGCCATTCTGCGGTCGACTATGCGACCGCATAACTATTTTACGGTTCATTATATGACCGCAGAACAGGTCTGCGGGCCGCATAGTGACCGCAGACCCAGGTAGATTTTTGGCCAGCTTTGGACACCAATTATACAGTCGATATGCGGTCCGCATATCGATTATGCGATCGCAGACCTTGTTTCGGAGCTTTATTTTTGGGTTTTTAAAACTCGACCCTACTTCATTAAATACACGCTTTGGGGCATTTTGGAGCTAAAATCTAACATTTTAGAGTGAGAGAGAGTGCCCTAAAGTGAGAAGGTGTTCCTCAATAATTGTTCTTCAATTCATGCTCAAATTTTTGAAGATTAAGAAGGGAAACTCACTAGGTCTTCATCCTAGAGGTAATATTCTATACCCTAGCCCTCAATTTCGAATTTTATCTATAAATGGGTAATTAGCAAGATAATTTTCGGGCATGAGAGTTGTTTATTTTACATGCATGTGTTATCAAAGGGTGTAGGAAGATTGTTGAGCTAAAAATGGTAAAGATTGGGTTGTGGGATGATGGAATCCTCCATAAAAGGACCTTGAAACCTTAATGCACACCTAGTGTTTGATAAAATGCTTAAATGAGCTAAAACCATGAGCATTTTCCTAATTTTGGTTCAATTTGTTATATTTTTAAAATAGATTGAGTTTAAGGAAGCTCCATTGAGGTATGTTGGCTAAACTCTACTTTAAGAATTGGAACCCCAATATCCTTGTAAGTTCCAAGATATTTATTACAAGTTGAGTACTTCCGAATAAGTTTTGTGACAAAGATATATGTTTAATTTGCGTTTCAAATGCTCTCATGATATTGTATTATAAATTGAGGTTGTGTTCCAAACTATGGATTGTGTATCTACGTGTTATGATTCCAAGTCGTGATTTATGTGGGAAACTATTATACCAAATTGTGTAGAGATTGTGATTGGGCTTACACCTCCACCCGCATATATTGGGGTGAGGCGGAAGAGCCGCTTTGTGTATGATTTTGGTATTGTTGTTGCACCACCACCCACATATACATATTGGGGTGAGGCGGCATGGCTGCTTTGTGAAGGTATCGGTATCATTGTGTTTACACCTTCACCCACATATACTGGGGTGAGGTGGCGAGGCTGCTTTGTGTAGAAATGGGTATTGTGTTTACACCTCCACCCGCATATATTAGGGTAAGGTGGCGGGCCGCTTTGTGTGGAAATGTGTATTGTATTTACACCTCCACTCACATATATTGGGATGAGGCAGCGGGGCCGCTTTGTGTGGAAATGAGTATTGTGTTTACATCTCCACCCGCATATATTGGGGTGAGGCGGCGGGGCCGCTTTATGTGGAAATGGGTATTGTGCTTACACCTCCACCCGCATATATTGGGGTGAGGCAACGGGCCCGCTTTGTGTGAAAATGGTTACAGAGGTCCTCATCTTAAATTCTATAAATGTCAATGACAGCTCTTGATAATCTTGCTTTGGTTTAAACGGCTATCTATGTTATTATATTGTCGCCCCTGTTCGTCATATTTATATTGTATTTTCGAATTCTTTAATTGGTGTTTGGTTTTCATACTAGTACTATTCGACATGTACTAACGTCCCTTTTGCTGGGGGAGCTGCATCTTTAATAGATGCAGGGGTTCCATAGCGTAGGATATCAACCAGTGATAGCGGTGCTCATTTTTCCTAGCTGACTTGGTGAGCCCCATCTCATTTCGGGGTTGTGCATTTGTTTCGCATGTGTTATCGTATTATGAGGTATAGCCGAAGCCTTGTTTCCGGCACTATCATTGTACTCTTTGGTATTTTAGAGGCTCCGTAGACATAAGTGTGGGTTGTGTATTATTGCTGGGAAAGTCAAACTATGTTGTATTACTTGTTCTATTTAAGACCTTGAAGTGATAGAACTATTGGTAATGAATTGGTATTGTAGACATGAACATCTTATTGTCTAATTAATGAAGATGTGTATCCTATTTATTCAAGGATGAGTTTAGATAGAAGGAAAAAATAATAGGCTTGCTCGGCCGGGTTCACTCAGTTGAGCGCCGGTCGCGCTCCCCGGTTTTGGGGCGTGATAGATAATGCCTTCAAATATTCAATGCATGAACGATGGCTGCCAGCTCCAAATCATGAACATGGTAGTTCTTCTCATGGGGCTTCAACTGGTGAAGCATAAGTAATCACTCTACCCTCCTGCATCAAGACACACCCAATACCAATCCGAGAAGCATCACAATACACTTTATAAGAACTTGACACTGAACAAAACACTAGAACTGGAGTTGTGATCAAGGTAGTCTTGAGCTTCTAAAAGCTCTCCTCACACTCATCCGACCACCGGAATGGAGCACCCTTCTAGGTTAATCTGGTCAAAGGCACTACAATGGACAAGAAACCCTCCACAAAGCGACGATAATATCCGGCCAAGCTGAGAAAGATTTGAATCTGAGTAGCTGAAGATGGTCTGGGCCAAGCCGAGAAAGCTCTGAATCTGAGTAGCTGAAGATGGCCAACTCTGAACCGCCTCTATCTTCTTTGGATCCACCTTAATCGCTTCACTGGACACCACGTGCCCCAAGAACGCCACCGAACTAAGCCAAAACTCACACTTGAAGAACTTGGCATAAAGCTTCTCCTCCCTCAACCTCTATAGTACAATCCTCAAATGATGTGCATGCTCCTCCTGTTTACATGAGTAAACCAGGATATCATCATTGAATACTATAACAAACGAGTCAAGATATGGCTGAAATACACTATTCATCAGATGCATGAATGCTGCTGGGGCGTTGCTTAGCCAAAAAGACATCACAAGAAACTCATAGTGACCATAGCGGGTCCTGAATGCCGTCTTCAGAATATCTGAGTCCCGAATCTTCAACTGGTGATACCCAGACCTCAAATCATTCTTTTAGAATACCCTCACTCCCTGAAGCTGGTCAAAGAAATCATCAATGCGCCGCAAATGATACTTGTTCTTGATTGTAACTTTGTTCAACTGATCGATGCACATCCGCGTAGTACCATCCTTCTTCTTCACAAATAGAACTGGTGCACCCCAAGGCGACACACTAGGCCGAATAAATCCCTTATTAAGAAGCTCCTGAAGTTGCTCCTTCAACTCTGCTGGTGCCATACGATATGGAGGAATAGAAATGGGCAGAGTGACCGGCACCAAGTCAATATCCCTGTCGGGTGGCATGCTCGACAGCTCTGCAGGAAATACATACGGAAAGTCTCGCACTAGCGAAATAGAATCAATAACAGAGGTATCAAACCAACATCCCTCGCAAAGGCCAAATATGATAGGCACTCCTTCCCAACCATTAGTTGGGCCTTCAAATATGAAATCAATCTGTTGGGAACATAATCTAGAGAACCTCTCCACTCGATCCTTGGCAACCCCGGCATCGCCAACGTCACGGTCTTAGCGTGACAATCCAGAATAGCATGACAAGGAGACATCCAATCCTTACCTAAAATCATGTTGAAATCGAACATACTAAGCAATAAGAGATCAACTCTAGTCTATAATCCCTCAATAGTCACTACACACGACCGATATTCACAATCCACAACAATAGTCTTGCCCACTGGCGTAGATACATGAACAGGTAAAACTAAGGACTCACGGGGCATATCCAAATAATGAGCAAAATATGATGATACATACGAATAAGTGGAACCAGGGTCAAATAATATAGAGGCATCCCTGCGGCATACTAAGACAATACCTCTGATCACTGTGTCTGAAGCAACAGCCTCTAGCCTGGCAGGAATAGCAGAGAATCGAGCCTGTCCTCCACCTGATCGGCCTGGCCCTCTAGGGCGACCTATGGCTACCTAAGCCCCACCTCGTACTGGCTGAACGGGTGGTGAAATAACTAGTGCGGAGGTCGCAACCCGACTCCTCTACTACACTGGACCTCCCGAAAGGTGGGGACAATGCCTCTTCACATGACCCAACTCTCTACACTCAAAACAACCCCTCTCAGAAAATGGAGGCAAGTACTGAAGAGGACTCTGAGAACCAGAATAACTACCAGAGGAACCTGGTGCAGATGAAGCCTGAACTGAAGGAGCACGAGATGAACTCTGAGCTGGGAGTGCACTGAGATATGACTGACCCGGTCGAGCACTATATGAACCATGGCTAGCTGATGCGTCACGATGAACTAGACGAGCCATCTGAGCGAGCCTATAAGGACGACCCTTGCTGTGTTGGGACTATGTCACGCCCCGACCTCAGGGAGCGCAACCGGCGCTCAACCGAGATACCCCGGTTAAGCAAGCCTGTTATATGACATCTACCCAACCTTGCCCATTAACAATATAAGAACCAGTACAGGTGAAAAACATGAGAAGAGTCAAGTGTTCCATAATATTTTCCACTACTAAAGGATATTCATTTATGATTTCCAAAATATAACAAGTTTACTGATATGATAAATATTACACCCCATATTTTTGTACATGAAAATACGCCATAAGTAAATTGATGGAAGCTCAAAAATGAGATGTTACATCCCGCATTATTATATCTTAAAGTTTCATCGAAAGTTAATCGACGTAAGTTCGGGAATGAGATATTTTGAGATTACAAGCATTATGCTATTTCAAACAAATGATGAGTAAATTCGTGAAGGTGAGAGGGTAAGCAAATCGAAGAAAATGAATTTCGTTGAAGTTTGACATTTTGAGGTAAAATACGGTCCAAGCTATAATACCCAGTATTTATGGACTAGTTCCATACAAGGTACCACATGACCATGATAGTAAGATGTATAAAGTGTGTTAAAAGTGAGTAGTATTTTAAGTAATTTGAGATAATTCTTAATTATATGGGTAATTGGTTTATTATTGATTAATGGAAGATTAACTAGTTAATTTAGAATTGGTGGGTGATTAATTAAGGCTTTTGGATAAAGCCTTAACGTGGCAGCCCAATTCATGACTCTTAAGTCTCATTTCAAAGTGGAAAAAATTGGTGAGTTTAGTGGCTTAGTCATCTTGCAAAGTAGGGTCCCGCCCTATAATAAGACTTCTCAAAAATAAAAGAATGATGCTTGTATCTAAATACCAGTACGGATGGAGCTCACAACTTTAAAGAGATCTTCTAATCTTATTAAAGTATGATTCTAAGATTTACTAAGTAAAAAAATGGAGCTCAAAAATTCGTATGAACTATAGCAGCGTGAAATCACGATTCTAAGGGAGTACAGTACAATCTTCCTCAAGAATATCATACGGATTTTTCCCTACTTTGATCCACCGTTACGTATTGTCACAATTGACGTGTGTTATAAGGATTGTCAAGAGAATCAACTCAGGTATGTTAAGGCTATCCCTTCTTTATTTTGGCATGATCCATACAATACAAACGAAACGAGCAAATGCACAACATCCATAAATGACTCTATTCATAGAAATGCTAGAGATGCCTATGTTCTTGATTCCTCATGTGTCCTATTATTCTATCATTTGTTCATGGGTCTCAAAAAATACGTACTTATCATGCATTGCATTCATTTACATTGACCCATGACCAAATGGCATTATATACGTGTATATATATATATATGGTATATGGGAAAAGGTTACGCTGTTATATACGCACCACCACCTGATCAGCTGGTATACGTTGATGATTTACCCACAGTGGCCGAGATGATATGATTGGATGCCCTCAGAGCTTGATGATGTTATGAATGTATATACCTATGCATGGTATGGCATTTATACGCATACGCATGACATTATGAATATTAATGATTCACAGAGTTGTTCAGACTTACATGTTGAGTCTTTTACTCCAAGTTTCTCTCATGTCTATTACTTACTGATTTTTATTCCTTACATACTCGGTACATTATTTGTACTGACGTCCCTTTTGCCTGGGGATGCTGTGTTTCATGCCCAGCAGAAGGTGTTGGTGCGCTCCATTTGCTCCGGAGTTGCTTATTTGGTCAGTATAATTAGGACATGTATTGATTGGTATGGCGGGCCCCAGTCCCAACCTTTATGATACTTATGTACTCTTAGAGGCTTGTAGACAGATGCCATGTATACAGATACTTGTATAGCCTTGTCGGCCTATGTTTTGAGTTTACAAATGATCATATTGGCCTTATAGGCCCGTATGTCACGTGTATAAGTTTCTATATCAGGTTGGGTCATTCTGTGTCGAGTATTCTCTCATGTTTATTCTAGTTATCTCATGATAGCCTTTCCGGCTCATTTACCAATGATAGCATGATACGAAAAGATATGTAACGTTGGTACCCGGTTGAGTAAGGCACCGGGTGCCCATCGCAGCCCATCGGTTTAGGTCGTGACAAAAGTGGTATCAGAGCAGTTCTGTCCTAGGGAGTCTACAAGTCGTGTCTAGTAGAGTCTTGTTTATGGGTGTGTCGTGCACCACACTTATAAGCAGGAGGCTACCGGGCATTTGGGACTATCACTCTTTCTTCTTACTCTAGATCTTGTGGTAGAGCTCAGTTGTAAGAACTCAATTTCCTAAACTCTGTCTTATTCATAATACGACGATGCCTACATCTAGAAAGACAGTTGGTAAGAGATTGCATGTAGTCGAGGAAGAGTTAAATCAGAGAAACTCAATTTTGCATCATGCTTATGATGAGTAAATGTGAGATCTTCAGCAGAACATGCGTGTACTAAGACGTGTAAGCTTCTTGATAAGGAGTCTTAAGGTAAGAATACATATCCACCCATATGGTAAAAAGTAATGAGAGATTCATAAGGTAGGTATAAGTTTCAACAAATAAAAGAAGCAAGGTGAAGAAGGGTACGAGGCACCCAGTCAAGGGAGATTATCAATATTTATAATTCAGGTAGAGGAATATAAGCCTTTTGAGTTACCTTCAATAATAACATAGGTATGTACAATTGGCCACACCCATCTCAGTTGTGCACTATGGGGGCTAACATATATAGTTTAAGAGAAGGACAGGATATCAAGATCTAGCTGGGGTTAGAGTAACCCAAAACGGTGGATGGATTGTTAGCATTAGCTGACATTTCTAAAGGATAGCAAACATGGTTATAGTTCTCCTTGTGAGACACCCAGATGGTGCGCTCTAGAATATTACAATTAGATGTGAATACTAGCATGTTCATTTAATTTAAGAAGATAGGCACTAAAAGCCTGGAAGGGATAAATATTACTTTAGTGTTACTCCCATCCCTAGTAGAGAGAGAACGTTAAGTAACCCGAAGAGCCACTAGATGGAGCTGGGGGAGCTAAAAGCAAAAGAATGTCTTATTGAAGTTTTCAGAATAAAGTGATAGACAGAAATGTTAGCAGGAAAATAAGAAGAGAGTTAATGAAGCATTATGAGTAAAATATGGTACATGGATGACAACGGCAGATAAAAAAAATGACAGTATTACAGAGTCTATAGAAAGGCCTTGAGGGAACAAAAGAGTATAGGTCATAAAGTCACATCAAGTTCGTGACTCTAACATGATTACCAGAAGGAAAAGTTAGACCCAGAGTAATAGAAATCAGTATGGATTGATGAATAAGATAAACTAAACATGAATTAGGGACTGAGTGATTTGATAATGGTCGGCATCGTGAGAATTTCAGATTTGCGTTCCGGCGACAATGGAATGGACAACAGAAGAAGATTCATGAGAAATTCAGAGAATAGTCATTCAGGAAAATGCTTCCCTAAAGCAAGCAATGTGATCAAAGTTAAACTTGAGGGGCTGTATGTGCCAGTTACACTAAGTGTCACCCTCGCGAGTAACTGTCACGACCCAAACCGATGGGCCGCGACGGGCATCCGGTACCTTACTCAACCGAGTACTAACATAACATATCTTTTCGTATCATACTATCATAGGAAATTGATACCGAAAGGCTGCCGTAAGATAACTAGAATAAAACATGTAATACCAACTTATACATAACACATACAGCCTATAAGACCAAAATGATCATTCGTATACTGAACATAGGCCGATAAGGCCATACAATCTTTCATATACATGACATCTGTCTACAAGCCTCTAAGAATACATAATTTTCATAAAGGTCGGGACAGAGCCCCGCCAAACCAATCAATACATGTCCAAATCATACTGACCAAATAGCAACTACGGAGTAAATGTAGTGCACCAATATATTCCGATGAGCTGATAGCCTACTTGGAGGACTCTCAACCTGTCTAACGGGACCTGCGGGCATGAAACGCAGATTCCCCAGGTAAAAGGGACGTTAGTACAAATAATGTACCGAGTATGTAAGGAATGAAAATCAGTAATTAATAGACATGAGAGAAACATGGAGTAAAAGACTTGACATGTAAATCTGAATAGCTGTATGAATTATTTAATATTCAAAATGTCATGCATATGCGTATAAGTGTCATACCATGCACAGGTATATGTGTGCATAACATCATCAAGCCTCTGAGGGCACCCCATCATATCATCTCGGCCACTGTGGGCAAAATTATCAACGTATACCAGCTAATCAGGTGGTGGTGCGTATATAACGATGTAACCTTTTTCCATATCCCATATACGTATAACATACATATATACACCTATATAATGCCACCTGGTCATGGGACAATGTAAATGAATGCAATATAAGAGAAGTACGTCAATAAAATCTCTCAAAATGTCATAAGACCATTATGCCTCTGATTAATATCATAAAATAAATCAACTTACGTATTTTCTGAGACCCATGAACAGACGATAGAATAATAAGACATATAGGGAATCAAGAACATAGGAACCTCTGGTATTTCTATGAATAGAATCATTTATGGAATCTGTGCATTTTCTTGTTTCGTTTGTATCGTATTGATCATGCCAAAAAGAAAGAAGGGATAGCCTTAACATACCTGAGCCGATTCTCTTGACAATCCTTCTAACACATGACAATCGCGATGAAACACGTAACAACGAGATCGAAATAGGGAACAATCCGTATGATATACTTGAGAAAGATTGCACCGTACTCCCTTAGAATCGCAAATCCCACGTTCCTATAATATTAAGTAGTCTTCGTATGAAATGCTTGAAGCAATAACGTTGCCATTGTAAAAGTATCCTTGCTGAAGCTTTTTCTTAAGATGTGAGCAATTAATAACATTGCTATTGCAAAATTTATCCTTGCTGAAGCTTTTTCTTAAGAGATGAGAAATTAATAACGTTGTTATTGCAAAATCTATCCCTGTTGAAGCTTTTTCTTAAGAGATGAGCAATAGATTTTTGTGAACTAGAAAGGTTACCTTTAACCTTTAGGTGTCCCCCACTTAGGATGACTAATCATTTCCTAAAGGCCCCTAATTAGGCCACCTAATGTAATGAATCTTATTAGGTTGGGGTTCCTTGGTCTTATCCAAGGTTCTTAATTAATTAACCACCAATTCTTAATTAACTAGTTAATCTCCCATTAACCAATAATTAATCAATTATCCACATAATTAAAAATTATCTCAAATTACTTAAAATACTACTCACTTTTAACACACTTTATACATCTTACTATCATGGTCATGTGGTACCTTTTATGACACTAGTCCAGAAATATGGGGTATTGTAGCTTGGACCGTATTTTATCTCAAAATGTCAAACTTCGACGAAATTTATTTTCTTCGATTTGCTTACCCTCTCACCTTCACGAATTTACTCATCACTTGTTTGAAATAGCGTAATGCTTAAAATCTCAAAATAATCTCATTCCCGAACTTACGTCGATTAACTTACGACTAAAATTTAACATATGAAAATGCGGGATGTAATATCTCATTTCCGAGCTTCCATCAATTTACTTATGAAGTACATTCACGTACAAAAATATGGAGTGTAACAATATTCCCCTTCTTTGGAATATTTGTCCTCGAATGTTGACTGATGCACTTATCATTTTCATAACTTATGTCTTCCGAATACTTTAGTACTCTCCTTGCCATCTAGGCAACTGTTCTGTGAATAAATCCAAAGGCCAGGGCATTCCCTCCTTTAGGCCTCTTTCTCACACCACGACTTGTGGTCGGAATTCTTCCAATCTCGTAACTGTTGCTACCTTCTGTCATGCAGACTGTACGACTTTTTCCTTACAGGTGCTCCTATGCGACTCTTCTCTCCAGCTTTTAGCCAATCTCTAGGCCTCACTTTGTGAACATATGCATAACTATGACAAGTTGTCTTTCTGAGCATCCATAGGTATAATGAAGTTCTTCACTCGGTACTTTGTTGAACTTACGAATATTGCTATATCTTATTTCATAGACCGTTTATCCATCCTTATGACTTTACTACATCTAGGTAGGTCATACTATACCATAACTCTTACTTCGATTTATCGTACTGGGGTCTGCTACCAAACTCCAGGTTACTCTCGTTGCTTATCCTATATGTATAAATCTAAGTCCTTTAATATTTCTTCATTACTGTTTATCTTAAGAATGACTGCCTGATCTCATCTCATACTGTTGTAACTTTTATACATCCATTGTTGATTCACCTCAATGTTGATCTACAATCTACCACTGATATCTAGAAACTTCTTACGTAATCACTAGGGCTCACGTTGCATCGAGGAACATTTGAAGTGATTTTCCTGATCCACTTAGGGGCGATACTGTACTTCAATAACCGTATTTCATGGGATCCTTAGATGGTTCATCTTATGGGGGTATTTTAATCCTGTACAATTCATGAAATCCCCCCCCATTGTTTTTCTTCAAATCATTACTCAAGCGAAGGCCTAAACGTCATCCTTTATCTATCACAATTACATCCTTATTCTACTACCAGGGCAGCATTCCATCTCTTCTAAATGCTATTAGTCTTAGACTCCTTTGAGTTCATTCAGGCTATACTGAGCTTTCTATAACTTATAGAAACCATCAGCTCTCTTGTTTTCATGGTCTTAATCCCGAGGAATTATCCATTCTCATCACTTTCTCACTCGCCCTTTATTATCCTTACTCCCGTCTTCCTAAAACGTTGTCGCTTTATCATACTTTAGCTTGCGACCTACACATATATATTTATACTACTCGCAACCTTCCTTTAATTTGCTTGCACCATAGATTTCCTTGTGTTATTCTGGAACATCAAGCGAGACATTGCATTGTCTCTAACTCTCCTTTACTCTCTTAGCTCGACCTCTCGATACTTAGAAACCATATGTTGGAAGATATGCCACTGACGATGCTGCTATTATTCCTGGATACTGAATCCCATCGCTTCTAGCCTTCTATCTGAAGTATGGACCATTCACAACCTTCTGCACTTGAGTATCTCGTACGTTTTTCACTTTTACCTTACTTACCTTAAAATATCGCCTCACATTCTTCTATCTCTTTCATGACCTCCCTTCCACATAGGTATAATTCACATCCACAACTTAAAGCTCTATTATAATACTTGCACCTCTGGTGCATACACAATCCGGTGAGAGCTTCATACTGACTTCTTATGAGGCTGGTACTCTTCTAACTAGCTTTATCGTAGAGCCATTATAGAATATGGCTACTGTACTATCTCTCTTGTACCTCTAATATTTAAGAGTGATCATGCAATGTTCTCAATCATGAGGTCTATAATTTTCTTGGTCCAATAATCTGACTCCTGATTTACTTAGTTGATGTAACTCTTTAGTTTCCTCATCTAGTCTTTCGTTGTAGTACTTAGGGAAGACCCTCTGACTCTTGTAAAGTTGCGAGCTTATTATATCATAGTCCCGATAGAATCTTTGATGTCCTTCCTCACCAATAATTATCTGTAGTTACTTACCTCCACACCCTTGTGCTTGTAGGGTTGCTTCCGAACTGATATTTTGACTGTCTTCCCAGTGGCACTTTCTTTTAATTCCGTAACACTCATACGGTCACTTTAACTACCCCAACTCCTATCTGAATATTTCTCAAGGGTCACAATGTCATATCTGAGAGACTGAATTCCGCATGTTGGGGTTCATTATGTTCATCTACCACGATTTGTTAATTTGTCTGTATCCTCTTGTCCATCCATAACTAGGCTCTTTCTGGATCAACTACTAACTATTCATTGGCCCATTCTCATATCAATATTCCGCGTGATCTTTCTTGGGTTATTTCCTTTGTCTTAACTTACTTCTCGCACTGGCTCCTTATCTATCAATAACATCTCGGGCAGGAACCCTTACTTTCTCTTCCTCTCCTTGACGTCGTTTTTGCATAATGTTCTAGAATCGTAGCATATCTGTAGGATTTGAATAAGTGCAATCTCATCCGTTTTTCATTCTTATCACATTCTTCCTTTACCATTCCAAAGTTACTACAACCACTTAATTCTGACTTTATGCCACATCACTCCATATTCCCCCTTTAGGGGAGTACTAAGATTTAGTGCTACAATGATCTACGTATAGATATTTTACCTCTTCATCTTTGGCGTCTTCCCACATCATCGATGATCCTTACTCGCCTCGAGGTAATCCTTCTGTACCAAGGATAACAAATTTCCTTACTCGCGAGGGTGACACTTAGTATAACAGGAACATACAATCCCTTAAGCTTAACTTTGCTAACATTGCTTGCTTTGGGGAAGCGTCTTCCTGAATGACCATTCTCTGAATTTCTCATGAATCTTCTTCTGTTGTCTATTCTATTATCGCCGGAACGAAGTCTGAAATTCTCATGATGTCAACCATTATCAAATCACTCAGTCCCTAATTCATGTTTAGTATACTTCTTCACCAATCCATAGTGATTTCTATTACTCTGGGGTCTAACTTTTCCTTCTGGTAATCGCGTTAGAGTCACGAAATTATTTCTCGAAATTTGGATATGACTTTATGGCCTATACTCTTTTGTTGTCTCAAGTCCTGTCACCTCTCGTCTTTTCCTTCACTTGACTATAGACTCTGTAAACACTGTCATCTTTTTGATCTACCATTGTCATCCATGTATCACATCTTACTCATAATACTTCATTAACTCTCTTCTTATTTTCCGCTAACATTTATGTCTATCACTTTATTCTGAAAACTCGAACAAGACATTCTTTTACTTTTAACTCCCCTTTCTCCATCTATTGGCTCTTCGAGTTGCCTAACATTCTTTCTCTATTAGGGACGGGAGCCACACTAAGGTAATATTCATCCTTTCAAGGCTTCCAGTGCCTATCTTTGTAGTACTCATATCTAGCTGTACTATTTTAGAGTGCACTATCTGGGTGTCTCACAAGGAGATCTATTACCACATTTGCGCTATCCTTCGGAAGTATCAACTAATGCTAACAATCCATGTACCATTTTGGGTTACTCTAACCCCAAATTGATCCCGATATCCCATCCTTCTCTTAAACTATATCTATCATCTCCCATAGGGCATAACTGAGATGGGTGTGACCAACTGTACATACCTCTGTTACTGTTGAAGGTAACTCAAAATGCTTATATTTCTCTGCCTGAATTGTAAATACCGACAATCTTCTTTAACTGGGTGCCTTGTACCCTTTTTCATCTTGCTTCTTTTACTCGTTGAAGCTTGTATCTACTTTCTGAATCTCTCATTGCTTTCTACCATATGGATGGATAGATATTCATGCCTTAGGGCTCCTTATCCAAAAGCTCACACATCTTAGTACACCCATGATCTACTGGAGACCTTACATTTACTCATCATAAGCATCATGAAAAATCGAGTTTCTCTGACTCAACTCTTCCACAGCCACATGAAACCTCTTACCAACTATCTTTCTGGATATAGGTATCGTCGTATTATGAATAAGATAGAGTTTAGGAAATTGAATTCTTACAACTGAGGTCTACCACACGATCTAGCGTAAGAAAGAAGAGTGACAGTCCTAAATGTTATGTAGCCTCCTACTTATAAGTGTGGTGCACAACAAACCCATGAACAAGACTCTACTAGACACGGCTTGTAGACTTCCTAGGATAGAATTGCTCTGATACCACTTTTGTCACAACCCAAACCGATGGGCCGCGACGGGCACCCAATACCTTACTCAACCGAGTACCAACATAACGTATCTTTTCGTCTCATTGTATATGATGATATAATAAGAAAGATACGTTATGTTGGTACTCAGTTGAGTAAGGTACCGGGTGCCCGTCGCGGCCCATAGGTTTGGGTCGTGACAAAAGTGGTATCAGAGCAGTTCTGTCGCCAAAGATGAAGAGGTAAAACATCTATAGGTAGATAGTCGTAGCACTAAATCTTAGTACTCCCCTAAAAGAGGGAATGTGGAGTGATGTGACATTAAGTCATAATTAAGTGGTTCTAGTAACTATAGAATAATAAATAAAGAATGCGATAAGAATGAGAAAGGGATAAGATTGCACTTATTCAAATCCTACAGGTATGCTACGATTCCAGAACATTATGTAAGTACAATGCGGGGAAAGGCAGTAAGGGTTTCCCCCAGGATGTTATTGATAAATAAATGTGAATGAACACTTGAGACATAAGGAGCTAGTGCGAGAGGTACGAGTGGTAAGTTAAGACAAAGAAAATAACCCAAGAGAGATTACGCGGAATATAGATATGAGAATGGACCAATGAGTAGTTAGTAGTTGATTCAGGAAGAGCCTCGTTATGACTAGAGGATACAGACGAATCAACAAATCGTGCAAGATAAACATAGTGAACCACAACACGGGGAATTCAGTCTCACATATATGACATCGTGACCCTTGAGAAATATTCGGATAGGAGTTGGGGTAGTTAAAGGTACAGTATGCGGGTTACGGAAATAAAAGAGAGTGCCACTAGGAAGACAGTCAAAACATCAGTTCAGAAGCAACCCTACAGGCACAAGGGCGTGGAGGTAAATAACTACGGATAATTATAGGCGAGGAAGAATATCAAAATTTCCGTCGAGTATACGATGTAATAAGCTCACAGCTTTACAAGAGTTAGAAGGTCCTCCCTAAGTACTACAACGAAAGACTAGCTGAGGAAATAAGGAAGAAGGCTTCAACCTAAGCACAGTTACCTAAAGAGAAAATGGACTTGTAACAACAGTCTCACAACAACAATGTATGCACTCCATAAGAAGGTGGCATCTATCGTGGCTAATGAACGGGAAGAAAAAAAATCAAAAGGTGATATTCAAGATCATATGGGTTGTATGGAATCCCAATATGTGTGGGCACTAAGATAAGCCAAGTATTCATGCAACAAGTGGCAGAACGACCAGGAAAAGTTGTCACGACCCAACCCGATGGGCCGCGACGGGCACCCGGTACCTTACTCAACCAAGTACGAACGTCACGTATCTTTCTTATTACATTATCATATACACGTGACATACGGGCCTAATAGGCCAACATTATCATTTCTAAACTTAAAACATAGGCCAACAAGGCCGTATAATTTTTCATGTACACGACATATGTCTACAAGCCTCTAAGAGTACATAAATGTCATAGAAGTCGGGACAGGGCCCGCCATACTAATCAGTACATGTCCTAATCATACTGACCACATAAGCAACTCCGGAACAAATGGAGTGCACCAACATCTCCCGCTGAGCTGATCGCCTACTTGGAGGACTCTCGACCTGTCTATCGAGACCTGCGGGCATAAAACGCAGCGTCCCCAGGCAAAAGGGACGTCAGTAAAAATAGGCATGAGAGAAACATGGAGTAAAAGACTCGACATGTACGTCTGCATAGCTTTGTGAATTATTTTATTTTTATAATGTCATGCATATGCGTATAAATATCATACCATGCATTGGTACATGCGTTCATAATATCATCAAGCCTTTGAGGGCATCCCATCATATCATTTCGGCCACTGTGGGCAAATTATCAACGTATACCAGCTGATCAGGTGGTGGTGCGTATATAACGCCATAACCTTTTCCCATATCCCATATACATATAATATACATATATACGCGTATATAACGTCATCTGGTCATGGGTCAATGTATATATATAAATGCATGAAATGCATAAGAAATACGTTAATAATATTTTCTCGGAATGTCATAAAAATAATATGCCTTAAGAAATACGTTAATAAAATTTTCTCAGAATGTCATAAAAATAATATGCCTGTCGGATAAATTTTGTCAAATACGTATTTTTCTGAGATCCATGAACAGAAGATATAACAATAATTCACATGGGAAATCAAGAATATAGACACCCCTAATATTTCTATGAATAGAGTCATTTATCGTTTCTTTCAGTATTATTTGGGTCATGCGAAAAAGAAAGAAGGGATAACCTTAACATACCTGAATCGATTCTCTTGATAATCTCTTTAACACACGTCAATTGTGACAATACGTAACGGCAATATCGGAGTAGAGAAACATTCGTATGATATTCTTGAGAAACATTGCACCGTACTCCATTATAATTGTAAAATCTCACTTTGATTTGAATTGTTGAAGATCTGATCTTACATAGGTGACTTAGGTTCGTGACTTATGTTTGTAATACACAAACACTTATGTTTAAATGCATGTAAGAATGGGTGTTTTGACTTATGTTTCTTAAGGGATGGTTATGACTCACGTACACGTGTCATTCCTTTATTAAAATGGAAATGACTTACTTCTTTAAGACTTGCCACCTATAGTGACTTATGAGTCACAATTTTTGAGTTAGTTTGCTGCCACGTGGTGGATATTTTATCTCAACCACATTCTTTAGTTAATTTCCCATAACTCCTTAATTAACTAGGTAATGTCCCATTACCCAATAATTAACCAATTATCCACATAATTAAGAATTATCCCAAATTACTTAAGATATTGCTCATTTTTAGCATACCTTATACACCTCACTATCATGGCCATCTGGTACCTTGTATGGTAATAGTCCATAAATATCGGGTATTTTAGCTCGGGCCATATTTTATCCCAAAATATCAAATTTTGACGAAATTCATTTTATTCGATTTGCTTACCTTCTCACTTTCACCAATTTACTCATCACTTGTTTAAAATAGCATAATGCTTATAATCACAAAATAATTTTATTCCTGAACTTGCATCAATTAACCTACGATGAAACTTTAACGTTCGAAAATGCAGGATGTAACATCTCATTTCTGAGCTTCCATTAATTTATTTATGGAATACTTTCATGTACGAAAACATGGGGTGTAACATCATTCCACCCTTTGGAACATTCGTCCTCGAATGTTGATTGATGCACTTATCATTCTCATAATCCCTAGCTCTTGCGAATACTTTAATATGGTTCTTGCCATTTAGGCAATTGTTCTGTAAATAATTTCAAAGGCCAGGGCATTCCCCCCTTTAGGACTCTTTCTCATACCTCGACTTGTGGTAGAAATCCTTCCAATCTCGTAACTGTTTCTACCTTCTATCACACAGCTTGTACGACTTTTTCCTTGTATGCGCACCTATGCGACTCTTCTCTCTTCTTTCCTCTAGCTTTTAGTCAATCTCTAGGCCTTATTTCGCAAACGTATACAGAGCTTAATAAGATGTCCCTCTGGGCATCTATAGGTATACTGAAGTTCTTCGCTCAGTACTTTGTCTAACTTACCATTATTGTTATATCTTATTTCATAGACTTGGTTATCCATCCGTGTGACTTTACTGCATCAAGGTAGGTCATATTATACGATAACTCTTACTTCGTTTTATCATTACTGAGGTCTGCTACCAAACTCCAACTACTTTCGTTACTTATCCCATATGTATAAATTTAAGTCCTTTAATGCTTCCTCATTACTTGATCATCTTAAGAATGACGGCCTAATCTCACCTCATACTTTGTGACTTTTATCCATCCACTGTTGATTCACCTTAATGTTGATCTATCATCTACCACTGATAACTTGATCTCTTATGTAACACTGCCACTAGAGCTCACGTCTCATCAGGGACATTTGGAGTAATTAGATTGATCCACCTAGGGGCGATACTATACTTTCATAACCGTATTTTATAGCATCCTAATATGACTCACCTTACATGGGTATTTTAATCCTGTACAATTCATGAAATCCTTTTCAATTCATTACTCCATCGAAGGCCCAAACGTCATCCTTTATCTATCACAATCACACCCTCATTCCATTCTAGATGCTATTAGTCTTAGACTTATTTGAGTTCATTCAGGCTATACTGAGCTTTCTATAACTTAGAAAAACCATCAACTCTCTTATTTTCATGAGCTTAATCTCGAGGACTTATCCATTCTCGTCACCTTCTTACTTGTCCTTTCTCATCCTTACTCCTATCATAAAACTTCGTCGTTTTACTATACTTTAGCTTGTGACCTCTACGTATATATTTATACTATTTGCAACCTTCTTTCAACTTGCTTGCACCATAGATTTCCTTATGTTATTCTGGAACATCAAGTGAGACATCACATTGTCTCAAACTCTTCTTTACTCTTTTAGCTAGACCTTTCGATATTTAAAAACCATAGGTTCGAAGATATACCACTAACGACGCCATTATCATTCCTGGATACTGAATCCTAGTGCTTCTAGCCTTCTATCTGGAGCATGGACTATTCTTAACCTTCTGCTTTTGAGTATCTTGTACGTTGTTCACATTTACCTTACTTACCTTAAAATCCCGCATCGTATCTTTTATCTCTTTCATGACCTCCCTTCCACATAGGTATAATTCACATCCATAACTTGAAGCTCTATTATAACACTTGCACCTCTGGTGCCTATACAATCCGGTGGAAGCTTCATACAGACTTCTGATGAGGCTGATACTCTTCTAACTTGCTTTATCATAGAGCCGTTATAGAATATGGTTGTTGTACTATCTGTCTTGTACCTATGATATTAAGAGTGATTCTGCAATATTCTCAACCACGATTTCTATAATTTTCTGGGTCCAATTTTCAGACTCCTGGTTTACTTCATTGATGTAACTCTTTAGTTTCTTCTTCTTTCTGATCAGCCTTTATGTAGGGTTAAGCTATCTTTTGATCTGTGGCTCACGGTATTAGTTATTACTTTAGCTTTTCATTGGCGCTATGGAATATCCATGATACAATCTTTTGATAATTCAATACTTTGTCTATGCCCTAGGCTCAATTCTTTCTTTTAACTTATACCGGAGTCTTCTACGGCTGTATGAACGTCAACATATATGCTGCATGGATATCACTCTTAGGTCTTAAGTGCATATTCCCTTTTGTTCCCTATAAGCTTCCTTTAAACGTAAGTTATTACTTCTCCTGGTCGTTCTGCCACCTTGTTGCATGCATGCTTAGCTTATCTTTGTTCCCACGCATGCCGGAATTTTTGTGCAACTCATATGATCTTGAATATTACTTTTGGTTTCATTTCCCGCTCATTAGCCACACTAGGTGCCACTTCCTTAAGTTGTTGTGAGACTGTTGTTACAAGACCTTTTCCTCAGCTAGTCTTTCATTGTCGTACTTAGGGAGGACCCTCTGACTCTTGTAAAGCTACGAGCTTATTACATCGTATACTCGACAGACCTTTTGATGTCCTTCCTTCCCTATAATTATCCATAGTTATTTACCTCCACGCCCTTATGCTTGTAGGACTGCTTTTGAACTGATATTTTGACTGTCTTCCCAGTGGGACTCTCTTTTATTTTTGTAACACTCATACAGTACCTTTACTACCCCGACTCCTATATGAATATTTCTCAAGTATCACAATGTCATATCTGCGAGACTGAATTCCCCATGTTGGGTTTCACTATGTTCATCTTGCACAATCTGTTGATTTGTCTGTGTCCTCTTGTTTAGCCATAACTAGGCTCTTCCTGGATCAACTACTAACTACTCGTTGGCTCATTCTCATATCAATATTCCGCATAATCTTTCTTTGGTTTTTTTCTTTTGCATTAACTTACGTCTCGCACTGGCTCCTTATTTATCAATAACATCTCGGGCAGAAACCCTTACTTCCCCTCCTTGACGTCGTGCTTGCATAATGTTCTGGAATCGTAGCATATTTGTAGGATTGGGTAAGTGCAAGTTCACTCCTTTTTTATTTTTATCGCATTTTTCCTTTACCATTCGGTAATTACTAGAATCACTTAAGTCTGACTTAATGCCACATCACTCCATATTCCCCCCTTTAGGGGAGCACTAAGATTTAGGAGCTATGACGACCTACCTATAGATATTTTACCTCTTCATCTTGGGCATCCTTTCACATCATCGATGACCCTTACTCGCCTTGCGGTAATCCTTATGTACCAAGGATAACAAAATTCCTTACTAGTGATGGTGACACTTAGTGTAATTGGCACTTACATTCCCTTAAGCTTAACTTTGCTCACATTGCTTGTTTTAGGGAAGCGTCTTCTTGAATGACCTTTCTCTGAATTTCTTATGAATCTTCTTCTATTGTCAATTCTATTATCGCCAGAACGCAATCTGAAATTCTCATGATGTCGACCATTATCAAATCATTTAGTCCCTAGTTCATGTTTAGTTTATCTTGTTCACCAGCCCATACTGATTTCTATTACTCTGGGGTCTAACTTTTCCTTCTGTTAGTCGCGTTGGAGTCACAAACCTATTTCTCGAAATGAGGATATGACTTTATGGCCTATACTCTTTTGTTATCTCAAGGCCTGTCACCTCTCGTCTTTTCCTTAACTTGACTATAGACTCTGTAATACTGCCATCTTTTGATCTACCGTTGTCATCCATGTATCATATCGTACTCATAATGCTTTATTAACTCTTTTCTTATTTTCCGCTAACATTTATGTCTATCACTTTATTCTGAAAACTCGAACAAGACATTCTTTTGCTTTTAGCTCCCCTTGCTCCATCTACTGACTCTTTGGGTTGCCTAACATTCTTTCTCCATTAGGGACGGGAGCTATACTAAGGTAATATTTATCCCTTCAAGGCTTCCAGTGCCTATCTTTGTAGAATTGATATCTAGCTGTACTATTTTAGAGTGCACCCTCTAGGTGTCTCAGAAGGAGATCTATTAGCACCTCTGTAATATCCTTCGAAAATGTCAGCTAACGCTAACAATCCATTTACCATTTTGGGTTACCCTAACCCCAGTTAGATCCCGACCCCCGTATGGCTAACACCTACTTAAGTGGAATATATTGTGGTTGCTATCTGCAACTATATCAAATTTCGACACACACACATATATATATATATATATATATATATATATATATATATATATATATATATATAGATATAGATAGATATATATTTATTCTAATATATATATATATATATATATTAAATTTATCTTTATTTTTCATGATGAAGTATTTGAATTAAACTTATATATGACTCAAATCCAGCAAAAGAATATAATACAGAAAAATACATCGAAATAAAAGGATGTGGTTGTGTTATCTAATTTTCCATTTAGACAATATGACACATTCTTTGTATTGTTTTAAGGGAAAATCCTACATAAATTTCATTCATTAAAACTCTTAGTTTCACTCTATTTTTATCAATGTAGATCCATTTTCTGAATTCTGACATGTTTTTATATAATTTAACCTTACATTACTAAATAAAAAAATCCCGAAGAGACACATCTGAATGTCCAGCCGATGTTAAAGAATTCTGTTTGAGACACTCTTTAACCTGAGTCTTGTAAATCTTGAACATATATGTAGTGGCTGTTTAGAAAGATTAGTACTTCATATGTATAAGCCAGAATTTTTTGAATCCAATTAGTTGATAACCATTTTGCATTAGAATCAAAATGTATGGTCACGGATCAAAAGAAAGAAAGAATGAATTAAAAAGTGATATTAGCTCATATAAGGTGAAATACAAATTAGACCAGAACATCATATAACATAGGAGTCACTTAATAGTTCGTAGCACATTTTGATTCTTTTACCATTGGAAGATGCGTATTGGTTTATGTTACTCAAATTAGACCACTAGTTTCACTCAAATTCAACTCTAATTCGATGTTCAAAACTCAAAAATTCATATTATGAAACTTTAGGCCAAAACCCCTAATTTCATCTTTAAAATTCACAATCCAATTACCAAAAACAAAGATAGATTCATGAAATATAACCAAAACCGAATATATAACACTTACCCCAATTCATATGGTGAAAATTGCTTCAGGAATCGCCTCAATCCGAGCTCCATAGCTCCCAAAATGTAAAAATGTTTGAAACCTTCGAAATAGAGTACTATATACACTGTCGAGACGTCCTCTTTTGCGAACGCGGGAAAACCATCACGTTCGCGATGAATAAAACTCACTTTGCCACAAAAGTCTCTACGCGTTCGCGATGCACCCCACGCGAACGCGATGAACACTGCTGCCAAAGCTTCGCGAACACGACTAACCTTAAGCGATCGCATAGAAGAACGCTCAAATTCCCAGCTTCCAACCTCAACACTACGCGAACGCGATCCTCCATACGCGAAAGCGAAGAGGACTTTTGTCACGACCTAAACCGATGGGCCACAACAGGCACCCAGTACCTTACTCAACCGAGTACCAATGTAACGTATCTTTCTTATTACATCATCATATACACGTGACATACGAGCTTAATAGGCCAATATCATCATTTATAAACTCAAAACATAGGCCGACAAGGCCGTACAATTTTTCACGTACAAAACATATGTCTACAAGCCTCTAAGAGTACATAATTATCATAAAGGTGGGGACAGAGCCCCGTCATACCAAACCATACACATCTAAATCATACTGACCAAACAAGCAACTCTGGAGCAAATGGAGTGCACCAATATTTTCTGCTAAGCTGATCGCCTACTTAGAGGACTCTTGACCTGTCTATCGAGACCTGCAAGCATGAAACGAAGCGTCCCCAGGCAAAAGGGATGTTAGTACAAATAATGTACCGAGTATGTAAGGAATGAGAGAAACATGGAGTAAAAGACTCGACATGTACGCCTACATAACTCTGTGAATCATTTATTTTTTATAATGTCATGCATATGCGTATAAATGCCATACCATGCATAGGTATATGTGTTCATAGCATCATCAAGCCTCTGAGGCTATCCCATCATATCATCTTGGCCATTGTGGGCAAATCATCAACGTATACCAGCTGATCAGGTTGTGGTGCATACATAAAGCCATAACCTTTTTCCATATCCCATATACATATAATATATACGTATATAACGCCACCCGGTACTTTACTCAACCGAGTACTAACATAACGTATCTTTCTTATTACATCATCATATACACGTGACATACGGGCTTAATAAGCCAATATCATCATTTATAAACTTAAAACATAGGCAGACAAGGCCGTAGAATCTTTCATGCACACTACATATGTCTACAAGCCTCTAAGAGTACATAATTATAATAAAGGTCGGGACAGAGCCCCGCCATACCAAACCATACAGATCTATATCATACTGACCAAACAAGCAACTCCGGAGGAAATGGAGTGAACTAATATTTTTTGCTGAGATGATCATCTACTTGGAGGACTCTCGACCTGTCTATCGAGACCTGTGGGCATGAAACGCAGTGTCACCAGGCAAAAGGGACGTCAGTACAAATAATGTACCGAGTATGTAAGGAATGAAAATCAGTAAATAATAGACATGAGAGAAACATGGAGTAAAAGACTCGACATGTACGCCTGCATAGCTCTGTGAATCATTTCATTTTTTATAATGTCATGCATATGCGTATAAATATCATACCATGCATAGGTATATGTGTTCATAACATCATCAAGCATCTGAGGGCATCCCATCATATCATCTCGGCCACTGTGGGCAAATCATCAACGTATACCAGCTGATCAGGTTGTGGTGCATATATAACGCCATAACCTTTTTTTATATCCCATATACATATAATATACGCGTATATCCATCTGGTCATGGGTCAATGTATATGTATAAATGCATAAGAAATACGTTAATAATATTTTCTCGGAATGTCATAAAAATAATATGCCTGTCGGATAAATTTTATCAAATATGTATTTTTCTGAGACCCATGAACAGAAGATATAATAATAAATCACATGGAGAATCAAGAATATAGACACCCCTAATATTTCTATGAATAGAGTCATTTATGGAAATTATGCATTTGCTCATTTCGTTCGTGTCGTATAGATCATGCCAAAAAGAAAGAAGGGATAACCTTAACATACCTGAGCTGATTCTCTTGACAACCCCTTAACACATGTCAACTGCGACAACACGTAACGGCAGACCGTTATAGGAAAATAATCCGTATGATATTCTATTATGCTCAAAAGATTACCACCAAACCATCTGTATGGTGCTTAATCTAGCTTGTTATGATAACAAGGCTAATGCTGTATCAGATCTTCAAGTCATTCAAAACCCAGTAACCATTCAACATTTAATTTCTTGTCACTTACCTTGACGTTTAAACTATCATGGACCTTTTCTATGTACACTATATGCCGCTACAGATTATGAAAAATCTTAGATGTAAATGTCACATTTTGAAGGAAATTTGGAAAGATGATAAGGGGTTATTTTGGTTCAATTGTTGGAGTATTATCCGTAAGTTGTTTTCATCCAAAATGAAGCTTATCACTTGAAAAATGTATTCTTCAAGAATGCTAGTTGGTAGGCCCCCATTAACTTTGATGACTTAGCCCCCTTAAGTTTTCCAAATGTGCAAGGTTGCACTTTAATTCAAGAGTCATTCTGTTAGCTCTTAATGGCTGCCACGTTTTTGGATTTAAACTTATCCAAATTTTATCCACCCATTTCCTTAATTACAAGGTTAATCTTCCACCAAAAATCCACAATTAACTAAATATTCACATAATTAAGAATTATCTCAAATTACTTAAAATACTACTCACTTTTAACACACTTTGTACATCTTGCTATCATGGACATGTGGTATCTTGTATGGTACTAGTCCATAAATATCGGATATTTTAGCTCGGACTCTATTTTATCCCAAAATGTCAAACTTTGACAAAATTCATTTTCTTCGATTTTCTTACCCTCTCACCTTCACCAATTTACTCATCACTTGTTTAAAATAGCATAATACTTATAATCATGAAATAAATTGATTCCCGAACTTGCGTCGATTAACTTACGACGAAACTTTATCGTACGAAAATGCGGGATGTAACATCTCATTTTCGAGCTTTCATTAATTTATTTATGGCGTACTTTCACGTACGACAATATGGGGTGTAACATTATTCCCCCCTTTGGAACATTCGTCCTCGAATGTTGACTGATGCACTTATCATTCTTATAACCCATAGCTCTTGCGAATACTTTAGTACTCCTCTTGCCATCTCGGCAACTGTTCTGTGAATGAATCCCAAATGCCAGGGCATTCCCCCCTTTAGGCCTCTTTCTCACATGATGACTTATGGTCGGAATCCTTCCAATCTCGTAATTGTTGCTACCTTCTATCATGCAGCCTGTACGACTCTAACTTTGTATGCGCGCCTATGTGACGCTTCTCTCCTCTTTCCTCCAGCTTTTAGCCAATCTCTAGGTTTCACTTTGTGAACATATACAAAATCATGTCAAGCAGTCCCTCTGGGCATCATTAGCTTTACTACATCTGAGTAGGTCATACTATACCATAATTCTTACTTCGATTTATCGTTACTGAGGTCTGCGACCAAACTTCAGGTTACTCTCGTTGCTTATCCCATATGCATAAAGCTTAGGTCTTTTAACGCTTTTTCATTACTGTTCATCTTAAGACTGATGGCCAAATCTCATCTCATACTTTGTAACTTTTATCCATCCATAGTCGACTCACCTCAATGTTGATCTACAATCTTCCATTGATAACTTGAAACTTTTTTACGTAATACATTGCCACTAGGTCTTATGTTGCATCGAGGAATAGTTGAATTGATTTTTCTGATCTACTTAGGGGCGATACTGTACTTCAATAATTGTATTTTAGTTCCACACAATTCATGAAATCCTCTTCAAATCATTACTCAATCGAAGGCCCAATCGTCATCCTTTATCTATCACAATTACACCCTCATTGTACTATCAGGGTAGCATTCCATCTTTTCTAAATGCCATTAGTCTTAGACTCCTTTGAGTTCATTCAAGCTATACTGAGCTTTCCATAACTTAGAGAAACCATCAGCTCTTCTTGTTTTTATGGGCTTAATCCTGAGGACTTATCCATTTCTCGTCACCTTCTCACTTGCCCACTTTTGTCATAAAACCTTGTCTCTTTACCATACTTTAGCTTGCGATTTACACATATCCATTTATACTACTCGCAACCTTCCTTCAACTTGCTTGCCCCATAGATATTCTTGTGTTATTCTGGAACATCAAGCGAGACATCACATCGTCTCTAATTCTTCTTTACTCTCTTAACCAGACCTCTCAATACCTAGCAACCATGGGTTGGAAGGTATGACACTGACGACACTGCTATTATTCCTGGATACTAAATCCCAACGCTTCTAGCCGTCTATTTGAAGTATGGACTATACAAAACCTTCCGCATGTGAATATCTCGTACGTTGTTCACCTTTACCTTACTTACCTTAAAATCTCGCATTACATCTTCTATCTCATTCATGGCCTCCTCTCCACATAGGTATAATTCATATTCACAACTTGAAGCTTTATTATAGTACTTGCACCTCTGGTGTATACATAATCCGGTGAGAGCTTCATACTGACTTCTTATAAGGCTAGTACTTTTCTAACTGGCTTCCTTATAGAGCTATTATAGAATATGGTTGTTGCATTATCTCTCTTGCACCTCTGATATTAAGAGTGATTCTGTCATGTTCTCAAGCGCAATTTCTATAATTTTCTAGGTCCAATAATCATACTCCTGATTTACTTCGTTGTTGTAACTCTTTAGTTTCCTCTTCCTTCTGATCAACATTTATGTAGGCTTAAGCTATCTTCCGATCTGCGGCTCATGGTATGAGTTATTACTTTAGCCTTTCATTGACACTATGGAATATCCATGATACAATCCTTTAACAATTCAATCCTTTGTCTATGCCCTGGGCTCAATTCCTTCCTTTAACATATACCAGAGTCTTCTATGTCTGTATGATTGTCAACATACATGATGCATGTATAAAAACTCTGAACTCGTGCCTTCATAACGTAACTAACTCTGGATTATCAGTCGAATGATTCTTTCTGTTCCTTCTTAGCTTTCTTTAAATTTAAGCAATTACTTTTTCTGGTCTTCCTTCCCCCTTGTTGCGTGAATACTTAGCTTACCTTAGTGCCAACACATATTGAATTCCATACAACCCATGTGATCTTGAATATCACTTCTGATTTTTCTTCCCGTTCATTACCCACGGTAGGTGCCCCTTTCTTATGGAGTGCATACAGCGTTGTTGTGAAACTATTATTATAAGATCACTTTCTCTTTGGGTCACTGAGCTTAGGTCGAAGCCTTCTTCCTTACTTCCTCTGCTAGTCTTTCATTGTAGTACTTAGGGAGGACCCTTTGACTCTTGTAAAGCTATGAGCTTATTACATCGTATACTTGACGGACCTTTTGATGTCCTTCATTGCCTATAATTATCTGTAGTTATTTACCTCCATGCCCTTATGCTTGTAGGGCTGCTTCTGAACTGATATTTTGAAAGTCTTCCCGGTGGCATTCTCTTTTATTTCCCTAATACTCATATGGTACCTTTAACTACCCTAACTCTTATCTGAATATTTCTCAAGGATTCATGATGTCATATCTACGAGACTGAATTTCCATGTAGGGGTTCACTATGTTTATCTTGCACGATCTGTTGATTTGTCTGTAACCTCTTATCTAGCCATAACTAGACTCTTCCTGAATCCACTACTAACTGCTCGTTGGTCCATTTTCATATCTGTATTCCGCGCAATCCCTCTTGGGTTATTCCCTTTATCTTAACTTATGTCTTGCACTGGCTCCTCATTTATCAATAATATCTCGGGTAGGAACCCTTACTTCCTTTCCTTGACGTCGTGTTTGCATAATGTTCTGGAATCGTAACCTATCCGTAGGCTTTGAATAAGTGCAATCTCATCCCTTTTTTATTTTTGTCGCATTCTTCCTTTACCATTCCATAATTACTAGAATCACTTAATTCTGACTTAATGTCACATCTCTCCATGTTCACCCCTTTAGGAGAGTACTAAGAATTGGAGCTACGACCATCTACGTATAGATGTTTTACCATCTCATCTTTGGCATCTTTTCACATCACCAATGATCCTTACTCGCCTCGCAATAATCCTTCTTGCTTGCTTTAGGGAAGCGTCTTCCTGAATGACCTTTAAAGATTATTCTTTTGTCGTCCATTCTATTATTGCCGGAACGCAATCTCTGAAATTCTCATGATGCTGACTATTATCAAATCACTCAGTCCTTAATTCATGTTTAGTTTATCTTGTTCACCAGTCCATACTGATTTCTGTTACTCTGGGGTCTAACTTTTCCTTCTGGTAATCACGTTAGAGTCACGAACTTATTTCTCGAAATGAGGGTATGACTTTATGGCCTATACTCTTTTGTTGTCTCAAGGCCTGTCACCTCTCGTCTTTTCCTTCACTTGACTATAGACTCTGTAATACTGTTATCTTTTTGATCTACCGTTGTCATCCATGTATCATATCTTACTCTTAATGCTTCATTAGCTCTCTTCTTATTTCCTGCTAACATTTATGTCTATCACTTTATTTTGAAAACTTCAACAAGATATTCTTTTGCTTTTAGCTCCCCTTTGCTCCATCCACTGGCTCTTCGAGTTGCCTAGCATTATCTCTCTACTAGGGACGGGAGCCATACTAAGATAATATTTATCCTTTCCAGGCTTCCAGTGCCTATCTTTGTAGCACTCATATCTAGCTGTGCTATTTTAGAGTGCGCCATTTGGGTGTCTCACAAGGAGATCTATTAGCACCTTTGTAATATCCTTAGGAAATGTCAGCTAACGCTAATAATCCATTTACCATTTTGGGTTACCCTAACCCCAGTTAGATCCTGATATCCTTCCCTCTCTTATACTATGTCGGTTAGCTCCCATAAGGCATAACTGAGATCGGTGTGGCCGATTGTACATACATCTGTCACTGTTGAAGGTAACTCAAAATGCTTATATCTCCCTTCCTGAATAATGATAATCTTTATTAACTAGGTACCTCGTACCTTTCTTCATCTTGCTTCTTTTACTGCTTGAAACTTGTATTTATCTTCTGAATCTCTCATTGTCTTTCACCATAAAGGTGGATAAATATTCTTGCCTTAAGGTTCCTTATCAAGAGGCTTACACGTCTTAGTATAGACATGATCTACTGAATACCTCATGTTTATCCATCATAAGCATGATGCAAAAATCGAGTCCCTCTGACTCAACTCTTCCACAGCTATATCTCTTACCAACCGTCTTTCTGAATGTAGGCATCGTTGTATTATGACTAGGATAGAGTTTAGGAAATTGAGTTCTTACAACTGAGCTCTACCATACGATCTAGAGTAAGAAGAAAGAGTGACAGTCCTAAATGCCCTGTAGCCTCATCCTTATAAATGCGGTGCACTATACACCCATAAACAAGACTCTACTACACACGGCTTGTAGACTCCCTAGGACAAAACTACTCTGATACCACTTTTGTCACGACCTAAACCGATGGGCCGTGATGGACACCCGGTACCTTACTCAACCGAGTACTAACATAACGTATCTTTCTTATTACATCATCATAAACACATGACATACGGGCTTAATAAGCCAATATCATCATTTATAAACTCAAAACATAGGCAGACAAGGCCGTACAATCTTTCATGCACACTACATATGTCTACAAGCCTCTAAGAGTACATAATTATAATAAAGGTCGGGACAGAGCCCCGCCATACCAAACCATACAGATCTAAATCATACTGACCAAACAAGCAACTCCAGAGCAAATGGAGTGAACTAATATCTTCTGCTGAGCTGATCGTCTACTTGGAGGACTCTCGACCTGTCTATCGAGACCCGTGGGCATGAAACGCAGTGTCACCAGGCAAAAGGGACGTCAGTACAAATAATGTACCGAGTATGTAAGGAATGAAAATCAGTAAATAATAGACATGAGAGAAACATGGAGTAAAAGACTCGACATGTACGCCTGCATAGCTCTGTGAATCATTTTATTTTTTTATAATGTCATGCATATGCGTATAAATATCATACCATGCATAGGTATATGTGTTCATAACATCATCAAGCATCTGAGGGCATCCCATCATATCATCTCGGCCACTGTGGGCAAATCATCAACGTATACCAGCTGATCAGGTTGTGGTGCATATATAACGCCATAACCTTTTTTCATATCCCATATACATATAATATACGCGTATATCCATCTGGTCATGAGTCAATGTATATGTATAAATGCCTAAGAAATACGTTAATAATATTTTCTCGGAATGTCATAAAAATAATATGCCTGTCGGATAAATTTTATCAAATACGTATTTTTCTGAGACCCATGAACAGAAGATATAATAATAAATCACATGGAGAATCAAGAATATAGACACCCCTAATATTTCTATGAATAGAGTCATTTATGGAAATTATGCATTTGCTCATTTCGTTCGTGTCGTATAGATCATGCCAAAAAGAAAGAAGGGATAACCTTAACATACCTGAGCCGATTCTCTTGACAACCCTTTAACACACGTCAATTGCGACAACACGTAACGGCGAACCGTTATAGGAAAATAATCCGTATGATATTCTATTACGCTCAAAAGATTACCACCAAACCATCTGTATGTTGCTTAATCTAGCTTGTTATGATAACAAGGCTAATGCTGTATCAGATCTTCAAGTCATTCAAAACCCAGTAACCATTCAACATTTAATTTCTTGTCACTTCCCTTGACGTTTAAACTATCACGGGCCTTTTCTATGTACATTATATGCTGCTACAGATTATGAAAAATCTTAGATGTAAATGTCACATTTTGAAGAAATTTTGGAAAGATGATAAGGGGTTATTTTGGTTGAATTGTTGGAGTATTATCCGAAAGTTGTTTTCATCCAAAATGAAGCTTAGCACTTGAAAAATGAATTCTTCAAGAATGCTAGTTGGTAGGCCCCCATTAACTTTGATGACTTAGTCCCCTTAATTTTTCCAAATATGCCATGTTACACTTTAATTCAAGAGTCATTCTTTTAGCTCTTAATGACTGCCACGTTGGGTGGATTTAAACTTATCCAAATTTTATCCACTCATTTCCTTAATTACATCGTTAATTCAATAGTCAAGGATTTACTAAAATATTCTTACCATTTCGGCTAAATAATGACATCCGTGTGAAAATGAGGCACAAAGATACACATGCACTTACACTACTTTGACAGAATTAAGCAACAAAAATACCCAAAAGAAGGGGACTGCTAACAAATGACTATCAAACTCCCATAATCAACAAAATATAGCAATAAAGAAATAGACAAAAGAGAAACCTCCATAGAATGAAGAAATTGCAAATGCAAACCAAGAAGTGGTGAGCGAAAAAGACCAACGGTGAGAGAGAAGAAGCGAAAAATAGTAGAATAGAAAGAGTTCTCCGCCTCTCATTTGCTATCTTACCATTGAACACCAAAATAATCACAAAATATTGATTTGAGCCACCACCCAAATATCAGGTAGATCATATGTTGGAGTCATCGCCTGTTTCTTCCCATTGAACTCCTAGAAATTAGATGCACAATAGGAGACCATTCAATTATTTGGTCCATCTCTAGAAGAAATCTTACGTTCTCAAAATACCATTTCCAGCCCTAAGTTAAATGTCAAATTGCTTCACAAAAAATACAAAGTAAAATAAATTACCTGCATGCAACACTTGAGAAAGCAAAGCATAACCATAGAAGATATCACGAGGTGGACATGGAATAACAAAGGAATAAAAAGCTGAGAAAAAATTGAGAAAGAGAGAGGGGGAATGGAACAAAGGTAAGATAGTGTAATGACCCGGCTAGTCGTTCCGAGAGTTATAGCCCTGTTTCCCCATTCCTGTTTCTTTATGTGTTGTTCAGTGGTGTTGAGTTGTGTCGAGTTGGTAGGTTTGGGTGTGGAGTAATTTTAGAGTGAAATGAATACTTAGTCTCTTAGTTAGAAAGTTAAGTTAGAAAAGTCAATCGGAAGTTGACTTATGAGTAAACGAATTCGGATGTGGATTTTTATGATTCGATTAGCTTCGTTGGATGATTTTAGACTTAGGAGTGTGTCCAAAATATAATTTGGAGGTCCGTGGTAGAATTAGGCTTGAATTAACGAAAGTTGGAAGTTTAGAAGTTTTTAGGCTTGAATCCGAGGTTGATTTGGTGTTTTGGTGTTGTTTTGGGTATTCCGAAGGTTCGACTAAGTTCGGGTAGTAATATATGACTTATTGAAATTATTGGTTGAGGTCCCGAGGGCCTCGGATAAGTTTCGGATAGGTTTGAGTTGTGTTGCGGTCGTTTTTCTTATGTTTCGACACCGTTTCTTCAAGCATAAATGATATCATATTGAACAAATGAGCTCCAGTTTCTTTTTTTGATTGAAGCATTAGATATGTATCGTAATTACGGACCCGTAATAAAAAGAATCATCAAATTTGAACATCGTATGAGGATTTTATGGTCATTTTACTAAGAATTAGGTTGCCAGATTTTGAAGATTAATTACGAAATTGCCACTAACGGCGTATTTAAAAATCTGCACTATTTATAAATATTGAAACCAACATATCTCCTTCATTGTAAGATCAAATTGAGTGATTCAAAAGCCTAACGTGACTAGAATTTCACAAGAAATCCATTGGAGTCATAAAAAGCGAGTTTCGGGATCGTTTGCACGAGAAATGAGCCAGAATAGCTGGGAGAAAAATATATAAAACGAGGGTTTGTTCATTCGGTCATATTTTGAGTTGGGGAGCTCAGATTTGGGTGATTTTTGGGGTAATTTTCACCATAAGAATTGGGGTAAGTGTTCTCTACTTAGTTTTGGTTATATTTCATGAATCCATCTTCGTTTTTGGGATTGGATTGATAATTTCAAAGTGAAATTGAGGGAGTTAGGGCTCGAGTTTTGGAGAGTTTTAGGTAGGGATTTGAGGGACCAAACGGAGTCCGATTTTGATAAAGTTTATATGGTTAGACTCGGGAGAGGACGAGGGTTCTAATTCTGCCATTTTTGACTGGTTTCGAGACGTGGGCCGGGGGCCAGATTTTGGCCGATTTCAGATTTTTGGCCTATTTATGTAGTTTTTATTGTGGATTCGATTCTTTAGCCTATGTTGATAGTAGTATTCTGATTTTGGTTAGATTAGGAGCTTTTGCAGACCGAGTCCAGAGACGAGGGCATCCCGGAGTAAGATTTTATGCTGTTAAGGTAAGTAACAGTTTTAACTCTGGCTTTGAGGGTATAAACCCGGGGAATTTGATATCGTGTGACTGTATGGAGGTGATACCCACGTTAGGTGATGGGAGTGTGGTTGTATACCTTGAGGGATTGAGACTTGGTCCGTCCCGTGAGGCCTCATGGCCATCATTTGTGTTTACGTAGTTACTTGTTGTTGAACTTGTCTACCTTCATGTTAGAGATCATGTTTTGGCTTTATTCATGCTCACATTATTTGTACTCAGTCATAGAAATTATTGTACATATTTATCTCAGTCTCTATTATTTGCTAATATGCTGTGATACTTGATGTGGGTTGTGTTCCCTTATTTATTGATGATGGTGAGGCTAGTGAGGTACATGATTGAGTAAGGCCGAGTGCCTGGTTGTGAGGATATTAATACCATAGCGCATCAGCTGTCCGCGTAGCATGTGAGTTGATCGTACGGGTCCAGGTATTGATATCATAGCGCGTGAGTTGTTCGCATAGCACGTAAGTTGACCGTGCGGATCCAGGTATTGATATGATGGCACGTGAGTTGTCCGTGCTTAGCGCTTGGGCTTTGGGAGCCTCTCCGGAGTCTGTACATACCCCCAGTGAGCACAGAGTGTTGAGTGTTTTGAGTGTTGAGTGCTGAGTGCGAGTGATGAGTGATGGAGTGACACTGCTGTGAGGTTGTATTTATTTGTGTTGTTGCTGCATTTATCTGTTAAACTTCTTTGTGGCATTTAGTGAGTTATGAAATTTACCTATTTATTTCTGTTTATTTTAAATTGTGAAAATAAATAATTGAACTGTTTTACTTAGCTCGTCACTACTGCTCAGTTCCTTAGTTATTTCTGTTACTACTGAGTCGGTTGTACTCATACTACACCCTACACTTTATGTGCATATCCAGGTGAGTTAGAGTGCGGCGATCGTTGAGTTCAAGCCGGCTATCTGTGGAGATTTTAAGGTAGCTGCTAGCGTCCGCAGGACCTTGTTACTCCTTTTGTCATTTCTTTTTTTGGACAGTTAGACAGTTTATATATCTTAGTTTATAGTTTTAGACGTTCATGACTTAGTGACACCCCGATGTTTGGGGCTCGTTTCCGTATTTTCTAAATTATATTTAGAATTGATTTAGTTTATGAGAAATTTAAATATTGGTATTGTTTTATTAAATTATTATAATCGGTATAGTAGTAATATTTTAGAAAGTAGGATTGCCTTGTAATACGATAGGCACCATCACGACCATGGTTAGATTTTGGGCCATGACAGATAGAAAAGTAAATTGGATGGGTGTCTAACAAAATCCTGAAAGACAAACACAAGTAAAATAGATTTCTTGAGCACAAAATTAAATAGATAGTACCTCAAAGGAAGAATAAAACTAAAACAAGTGATTACAAACTTAGGAAAGACTATTTTTCTCATCCAAATAGCCAATCATTGGTGAACAAAGGATGGAAAGAGAAATATGTAAGGATCCAAAAAGAAGAAAAAAAAGAGAGAGAAGAAAACCAGCAAGAATACTAAGAGCAAAATAACAAAGTAAGACCAGGAAGATGAAGGGAAAATAGAAGCTGAAGAAGGAAGGAAAATATTTATGGGACTCAAAAAATGAGAAAGGGGAATCCAGATATGTCACACTAATAAAAATGCCAATACATGTGTCATCAACATAAATGTGTCGAATAGAAATCAACATATGACAATACCCTTAAGAAACCAAACAATTTCAGAATTGCCTTTCGTCGTCCCATTAAAAGCATCACTTATTATATAGTTAATTTATAGAGAAAGGTTAATGGGTCGAGGAGTTAAAATTCAGTAAATTGACTATAAATGAAAACGCCAGTTGGGTGTATATAAACAAGCAAGGATTGCTATCAGACTCTTACCAATTTCAGCAAAATAATATTAACAGTCAAGGATTTACTAAAATATTCTTACCATTTCGTCTAAATAATGGCATCCATGTGAAAATGAGGCACAAAAATACACATGCACTTACACTACTTTGAAAGAATTAAGCAACAAAAATACCCAAAAGAAGAGGACTGCTAACAAATGACTATCAAACTCCCATAAGCAACAAAATGTAGCAATAAAAAAAGAGACAAAAGAGAAATCTCCACAGAATGAAGAAATTGCAAATGCAAACCAAGAAGTGGAGAGCGAAAGAGATCAATGGTGAGAGAGAAGAAGCGAAAAACAGTAGAACAGAAAGAGCTCTCCGCCTCTCATTTGTTATCTTACCATTGAACACCTAAATAATCACAAAATATTGATTTGAGCCACCACCCAAAGATCAAGTAGATCCTATGTTGGAGTCATCGCTTGTTTCTTCCCATTGAACTCCTAGAAATCGGATGCACAGTAGGAGACCATTCAATTATTTGGTCTATCTCTAGAAGAAATGTTACGTACTCAAAATACCATTTTCAAGCCATAAGTTAAATGTCGAATTGCTTCACGAAAAATACAAAATAAAATAAATTACCTGCATGCACACACTTGAGGAAGCAAAGCGTAATCACATAAGACATCATGAGGCGGACATGGAACAACAAAGGAATAAAAAGCTGAGAAAAAAATTGAGAAAGACAGAAGGGGTATGGAACAAAGGTAAGATAGAAAAGTAAATTGGATGGGTGTCTAACAAAATCCTGAAAGACAAACACAAGTAAAATAGATTTCTTGAGCACAAAATTAAATAGATAGTACCTCAAAGGAAGAATAAAACTAAAGCAAGTGATTACAAACTTAGGAAAGGCTATTTTTCTCATCCAAATAGCCAATCATTGGTGAACAAAGGATAGAAAGAGAAATATGTAAGGATCCATAAAGAAGAAAAAAAGAGAGAGAAGAAAACCAGCAAGAATGTAAAGAGCAAATTAACGAAGTAAGACCAGGAAGATGAAGGAAAAAGAGAAGCTGAAGAAGAAAGGAAAATATTTATGGGACTCAAAAAATGAGAAAGGGGAATCCAGATATGTCACACTAATAAAAATGCCAATACACGTGTCATCAACATAAATGTGTTGAATAGAAATCAACATATGACAATACCCTTAAGAAACCAAAAAATTTCAGATTTGCCCTTCGTCGTCCCATTAAAAGCATCACTTATTATATAGTTAATTTATAGAGAAAGGTTAATGGGTCGAGGAGTTAAAATTCAGCAAATTGACTACAAATGAAAACGCCAGGTGGGTGTATATAAACAAGCAAGGATTGCTATCAGACTCTTACCAATTTCAGCAAAATAATATTAACAGTCAAGGATTTACTAAAATATTCTTACCATTTCGTCTAAATAATGGCATCCATGTGAAAATGAGGCACAAAAATACACATGCACTTACACTACTTTGACAGAATTAAGCAACAAAAATACCCAAAAGAAGGGGACTGCTAACAAATGACTATCAAACACCCATAAGCAACAAAATATAGCAATAAAGAAAGAGACAAAAGAGAAATCTCCACAGAATAAAGAAATTGCAAATGCAAACCAAGAAGTGGAGAGCGAAAGAGATCAATGATGAGAGAGAAGAAGCGAAAAATAGTAAAACAGAAAGAGCTCTCCGCTTCTCATTTGCTATCTTACCATTGTACACCTAAATAATCACAAAATATTGATTTGAGCCACCACCCAAAGATCAAGTAGATCCTATGTTGGAGTCATCGCTTGTTTCTTCCCATTGAACTCCTAGAAATCGGATGCACAGTAGGAGACCATTCAATTATTTGGTCCATCTCTAGAAGAAATGTTACGTACTCAAAATACCATTTTCAAGCCATAAGTTAAATGTCGAATTGCTTCACGAAAAATACAAAATAAAATAAATTACCTGCATGCACACACTTGAGGAAGCAAAGCGTAATCACATAAGACATCACGAGGCGGACATGGAACAACAAAGGAATAAAAAGCTGAGAAAAAAATTGAGAAAGACAGGGGGGGTATGGAACAAAGGTAAGATAGAAAAGTAAATTGGATGGATGTCTAACAAAATTCTGAAAGACAAATACAAGTAAAATAGATTTCTTGAGCACAAAATTAAATAGATAGTACCTCAAAGGAAGAATAAAACTAAAGCAAGTGATTACAAACTTAGGAAAGGCTATTTTTCTCATCCAAATAGCCAATCATTGGTGAACAAAGGATAGAAAGAGAAATATGTAAGGATCCATAAAGAAGAAAAAAAGAGAGAGAAGAAAACCAGCAAGAATGTAAAGAGCAAATTAACGAAGTAAGACCAGGAAGATGAAGGAAAAAGAGAAGCTGAAGAAGAAAGGAAAATGTTTATGGGACTCAAAAAATGAGAAAGGGGAATCCAGATATGTCACACTAATAAAAATGCCAATACACGTGTCATCAACATAAATGTGTTGAATAGAAATCAACATATGACAATACCCTTAAGAAACCAAAAAATTTCAGATTTGCCCTTCGTCGTCCCATTAAAAGCATCACTTATTATATAGTTAATTTATAGAGAAAGGTTAATGGGTAGAGGAGTTAAAATTCAGCAAATTGACTACAAATAAAAAGGCCAGGTTGGTGTATATAAACCAGCAAGGATTGCTATCAGACTCTTACCAATTTCAGCAAAATAATATTAACAGTCAAGGATTTACTAAAATATTCTTACCATTTCGGCTAAATAATATCACGACCCAAAATCTCGTCACAGGCGTCGTGATGACACTTAATCTTTAAGACTAGGTAAGCCGATTATAACATTCAAGCCTTTTTTTTATAGAAAGTAACAACGGAAATAATTACAAACAACCTCCCAAGACTGGTAATATTGAGTCACGAACTCTAACTGAATACATAGAATGATCACGAGGACCAAATATACAATACTGTTCGAATAAGAAATTAACTAGCACAATAAAATGGAAAGACTCCAAGGGACTGCGACGACCAAGCAGCTCTACCTTGAATCCTTGCGATCACATTTTAACTCTGTCCGAGTTCGATATCTCTAACACCTGGCTCGGCACAAAAATGTGCAGAAGTGCAGTATGAGTACACCACGGTCGGTACCCAGTAAGTATCAAGACTAACCTCAGTGGAGTAGTGACGAGGTACAGTCAAGATACTCACTAGTCAAATAATCTGTGCAATATAGCATACAAAAATAATAAAAAATAAATAGCAGTGATAGCAATACCAATCAACTAGTGATTTAAACAGCAAGGCAACAGGAACACCATAAATATTGTTCAAACGAATAATAAACACAGGTATAACAAATTAATCAAGTCCTTTAAAATATACATCTTTTATCTATAAGTTTTTCAATAAAAGTCTCTAGAATATAATCCTTTTCAATAAATATATTTCGAATATACTTCCTTCAAATAAATATCTTTCCATTATAATTCTTTCAAATAAATATATTTCGAATATAATTCTTTCAAATAAATATCTTCCAAATATAATTCTTTCAAATAAATATCTTCTGAATATAATTCTTTCAAGTAAAGATCTTTCAAATATAATTCTTTCAAGTAAATATCTTTCTAATATAGTTCTTTCAAATAATTATATTTCTAACATAATTCTTTCAAATAACAGTCATCATGTGACACCTCATTTGACTTTCATGGCGTGAGAAATATATTGAAAATATCATATCAAATGGCACGACAATACCTTCTTGCACTTATCTCATTCTCACCCAATTTATATATGTAGATCAAATCGATTGGCACGACAACACCCTTCGTACATTTATATCTTTCTCACCATGCATCTATATAATAGTACCAACTAGGTGGGAGAAATGCCAATAACAATAAAAGAAATAAAGTGGAGGCACACAGGATGCAACAACGACTACAAGTCACATAGAAAATATAGGTGCACAATAACATCTCAAGATAAAGGCATGAATGTATACACAACAAAACGATATCACAATATAATGTATGTCTCTCGTCTCCGCCTTCACGGAAATATCCTTCGTGCCACAAATATATGATAATATAAAAATAATGGCACGGAATCACCCTTCGTGCATTTACTCTCATCCTCACCCAATAATATAAATAAAATTGATAACAACACGATAGGGGTCCAAGAATTACTAAAGAAAATCAAGAAATGTGCGGAAGCTAAAAGAAAATAAAGAAACAAAAAAACAACTGAAAATTAAAGATAGATTGAATTCAAGAAAGAGTTTCTTGAATTCAAGAAGTCTATTCTTGAAGTTGAATCCTAACAATAACAATTAGCTAACAAAGAACTAATCGCCTTTGGTAGAAAATTAAAAATAAGATAAAGATTGTGAAACCCGACCCTTTAGAATAACAAAAACAACAATAAGCCTAAACTTATCACCTTTCTTGAATACCTAGAAGTGATCTAAGATTTTGAAAGAGTTTAATCTTACCACCTTAAGTTGAGTCTTGAAGGTTGAAGAATAAATCCAAGAGTAGCCACACACAAGAGTGCAAGAAAAATCTCACAATTTTTATTGATAATAGTCTATAATAATCTAAAATCTAAAAACAAAGAAGATACCCCTTTATATAGAGAGGGGGTCACGAAATTCCTACCTAAAAATAAGAAAATAAAGTCCTAAACTAATTTGGACAACAAGTCCAAATACCTTAGGAAAAGGAAAAACACTAGGAAACAAAAACCAAGTCAATCTTGGAAAGTAACTCCAAAAATCTTAGGAAAAGGAAAGTATAACCTTAACTACCTAGGAAAGCAATAAATCTAGTACCAAAATATATGAAAATAAGTTAAAACCAATCTTGGATAGAACCTTGAAAGTCACAAACCAATCATGGATAAGATCTTGGAAATCTTGGAGGCAACTTGCAAGCAACTTGGCACCAACTTGTACCCAACTTCTATCACGCCTATCGAACTTTTATTGGACAGCAAGTAAGTCCTTTTTATGCTATAAAAACTTGGCTTCATGTAAGACTTATTGGGCTGCAAGTTTGGACACATTTTTAGGTGCCAAATAGGTCCAATAATGGCCTGATTTGGACCTTCTTCAGAGGATGTCTCTTGGGATCTAATCCACTTTTTTTTTGGACATGAATTTTCACCATAAAATAATTATAATACCTATACAACTCATATACTTTATCCTTGAGCTCTCCATCCCAATTAACAACTTCTTTATTTGCACTTAAAGTCTAATGACCTTGTTTTGCAACTCTTTAGCTTGACATTTTGTTAAAGGCCCTCTTTGAGATTCCAAAGCTTCATTCTTGTCCTTGAATAGATTTGAGCTTCCTAGGAGACTATCATTTCCCTCTTCTTGAAGCAAATTCGTCCTCGAATTTCGACCTTGCAAGAAAAAGAAGTCACGCACTAGTAAATGGCATCCACTAATCTGAAAAAATAGTAGGAATAAAATAAGATAGTGACCATGTATCCACTTAACCCAATTAAGCCTAATAGGTATAAATACTCCTTTATAAAGCATATGGATATCATCATCCCAATAAAATTTATGACTACTTAGAGTTGTCCAATAAAAACCTCTCTTAGATGCACTATGTAATAAAATTTGCAATGCGATCTTGTCAATATGGTAGTCCAAACATGTGCATGCCAAAGAAATTACAAAATATTGGTCATGCATCCATTTAACATAAGTATCTCTGCCACATGTATCAAATAAGACACTCTTATGATATAGCCAAGTATCAATTATAAATTCCATGAATTCTTCTACATGTAAGTTATTCAAAGAAGCATATAAATTCTCAGAAAGGTCAGAAGAACCCATAAATTCCAAAATACAAATTTTAATACATTCAAGCTCATGATTATAACTTTCCCCAATAATATTCGCAACATCAATGGATTCTACATAATTGCTCAAACTGTCACAGAAAGAGTCATAGATAGGTTCATGAAAGAGTATTTTATCACTAACATCACAATAATCATGCATATCCTCTTTAATAGTAGCAAACACTTTTACGGGCACACAATTAACATGCCTAGAGGAATGACTTCCCATCAAAAGACAAAACTCACATTCTAGCAATTTATCACATGAAAACTCATTAGACACTTAAATAAGAGAAGAAAGAACATTTAACTCATTAGCAAGACTCTTCTCATAAATTTCATGCCTCTTTCCACCAAGTTGGAATGCATAATCATCTATGTCATACACAATTTCAAAAGGAAGCAAATTACTCTTGCACTTTAACTTAGATATTACAGTTAATGACTTGATATGCATCAAAATATCATCATCCACAAAGATTATAAAGTTACCAACATAAGAAATAAGAGTATAGTTCATTACCTCCAAAAATACCTTAGGTGTTCTAGGAAGGCCAAGAATGTGAATGAACCAATTATACATATCATACTTGGACTTATTTACTAATGGAACAACATCACCTTGTATTATTTTATGCAATGATTCCATCTTAGCAATGGCTTTAGGAAACTCCATGTCATAAACCTGTAAATAAGAATTAAAATAGTCAAAAGGTTTAATAACAAAGAATTTAACAAAGCTTTTATCTTCCACCATCCAACAAGAATTAATTTCGCCTAATTCATGTTGGAATCCAATTGGATCCTTTACCACCATTTCTCGCGCCTCACCTCTCCTTTCAACACGTGGCTGCACAAAATCACAAGAACTAAAACAAGAATGAGTTAATGGGTTAGGAAGTAAATAAATTTTATTCTTGCTTACACTCTCTTTGGCTTTTATCACAAAACTAACTTTTCCCTCACCCTTAGCCTCTTTTCTCTCACTAAAGTTTTTTTCTTCTTCTTTACTCAAACCCTCTTGTTTTTCTCTCTCTACCTCAAAGACTTTTCTTATCTCATTGCCTTCTCTTTTTTTTCCCCTCAATCTCACTCTTTTTCTCAATTGAAATCCCATTCTCTTCACTCAATACAACCTCTCCTTTTTCCTTTCTTGGGATGTCAACATGCACTCCCTTACTCCTCTCATTCTTTTCTCTCTCATATTTTTCCATATTCTCTTTAACAGTCTTTTCATCTTCATAAACTTGTGAGGGAGTCAAAGGTCCAAAAATAAGTTTCTTCCCGTTAATCTCAAAAGAGTATCTATTTTTTTCCATGTTATATGAAGCTCTTCTATAGGTATACCATGGCTTTCTCAACAAGATATGATAATTATTCATGGGAATCACATCACACCAGATTGCATCCTAATACCTTCCAATAGAGAATAGTAATAACACACTTTTATCTACCTTTACTCCTCTCAACATGTTGGGTTCAATATGCTCAATACAAGGCAAGTTCAATTTTTCAACCATATAAGTGCTAATTGAGTTATAGCCAAACTCTTTATCAATTCTAAGGGCACAAATCCCAGACATCACTTTAGCTCTTGCTTGAAAAATAATTTTACCATTGTCTTCCTTCCATTCGGTATACTGTAAGTTTGACTTTTTAAGTTGTTGAGTCATAGCTCGCCTCCTTTCACTATAACTACCTGTTTGAAACATCTTGAACAACGATTAGAAAAATTATGTATCTCTCAAATTTGGCTTTTTCCTATAATGTTCTCGCCTCTCTTGCTTTTTTTCCACTCAAAGAAACTCTTGGTCGTTAAACTTTAGATTTATTAATAAACCTTACTAGTCACAACCCTTAGTGATAAGAATGTAAAGTTAGAAAAAGAAAAAGAAAGTGAAGGACCAAACCTTAGAAGAATAGGAATTGGTTATGTAGAAAAAATAAGGAAAGAATTTAGGAAACCCAAAACCCACAAGAATAAGGAAAGAAGTTACATTAATCTTCAAGAACTAGGATCCCCTCTTCTTATTTCCTTTCTTGACTTGGAAACCAAATAAACTTGAATTCTACAAATAATAATGAGCCATAATGCTTTTCTTTTGGCTGATTTTCATTTTTTTTGGTGCTTTTTCTTTGGGTTTTGTTTTGCTCAAGAATCTCCCAAGTTTGTTTTGCTCAAGAACCTCCCAAGATTATCAAGATTGAAAGTTTGATTAGCCTATGCTTTGATACCACTTGATAACAACACGATAGGGGTCCAAGAATTACTAAAGAAAATCAAGAAACGTGCGGAAGCTAAAAGAAAATAAAGAAACAAAAAAAACAACTGAAAATTAAAGATAGATTAAATTCAAGAAAGAGTTTCTTGAATTCAAGAAGTCTATTCTTGAAGTTGAATCCTAACAACAACAATTAGCTAACAAAGAACTAATCGCCTTTGGTAGAGAATTAAAAATAAGAGATAGATTATGAAACCCGACCCTTTAGAATAACAAGAACAATAATAGGCCTAACTTATCACCTTTCTTGAATACCTAGAAATGAACTAAGATTTTGAAAGAGTTTAATCTTACCATCATAAGTTGAGTCTTGAAGATTGAAGAATAAATCCAACACAAGAGTGCAAGAAAAATCTCACAATTTTTATTGATAATAGACTATAATATTCTAAAATCTAAAAATAAAGAAGACACCCCTTTATATAGAGAGGGGGTCACAAAATTCCTACCTAAAAATAAGAAAATAAAGTCCTAAACTACTTTGGACAATAAGTCCAAATACCTTAGGAAAAGAAAAAATACTAGGAAACAAAAACCAAGTCAATCTTAGAAAGTAACCCCAACAATCTTAGGAAAAGGAAAACATAACCTTAACTAACTAGGAAAGCAATAAATCTAGTACCAAAATATATAGAAATAAGTTAAAACCAATCTAGGATAGAATCTTGAAAGTCCAAAACCAATCATGGATAGGATCTTGGAAATCTTAAAGGAAACTTGCAAGCAACTTGGCACCAGCTTGTACCCAACTTCTATCACGCCTATTGAGCCTTTCTTGGGCAACAAGTAAGTCTGTTTTATATTATAAAAATGTGGCTTCATGTAGGACTTATTGGGCAGCAAGTTTGGATACATTTTTAGGTTCCAAATAGGTCCAATATTGGCATGATTTGGACCTTCTTCAGAGGATGTCTTTTGGGATCTAATCCACCTTTTCTTGGACATGAATTTGGACCATAAAATAAGTATAACACCTAGACAACTTGATAACAACACGATAGGGGTCCAAGAATTACTAAAGAAAATCAAGAAATGTGCGGAAGCTAAAAGAAAATAAAGAAACAAAAAAATAACAGAAAATTAAAGATAGATTGAATTCAAGAAAGAATTTCTTGAATTCAAGAAGTCTATTCTTGAAGTTTAATCCTAACAACAACAATTAGCTAACAAAGAACTAATCGCCTTTGGTAGAAAATTAAAAATAAGAGATAGATTGTGAAACCCGACCCTTTAGAATAACAAGAACAAAAATATGCCTAAACTTATCACCTTTCTTGAATACCTAGAAGTGATTTAAGATTTCGAAAGAGTTTAATCTTACTACCTTAAGTTGAGTCTTGAAGGTTGAAGAATAAATCCAAGAGTAGCCACACACAAGAGTGCAAGAAAAATCTCACAGTATTTATTGATAATAGTCTATAATATTCTAAAATCTAAAAACAAAGAAGACACCCCTTTATATAGAGAGGGGGTCACGAAATTCCTACCTAAAAATAAGGAAATAAAGTCCTAAACTACTTTGGACAACAAGTCCAAATACCTTAGGAAAAGGAAAAACACTAGGAAATAAAAACCAAGTCAATCTTGGAAAGTAACTCCAACAATCTTAGGAAAAGGAAAACATAACCTTAACTAACTAGGAAAGCAATAAATCTAGTACCAAAATATATGGAAATAAGTTAAAACAAATCTAGAATAGAATCTTGAAAGTCCAAAACCAATCATGGATAAGATCTTGGAAATCTTAAAGGCAACTAGCAAGCAACTTGGTACCAACTTGTACCCAACTTCTGTCACGCCTATTGAGACTTTCTTTGGCAGCAAGTAAGTCCTTTTTATATTATAAAAATGTGACTTCATGTAGGACTTATTGGGCTGCAAGTTTAGATACATTTTTAGGTTTCAAATAGGTACAATAGTGGCCTGATTTGGACCTTCTTCAGAGGATGTCTTTTGGGATCTAATCCACCTTTTCTTGGACATGAATTTGGACCATAAAATAAATATAACACCTAGAAAAATTAATAACAACACGATAGGGGTCCATGAATTACTAAAGAAAATCAAGAAACGTGCGGAAGCTAAAAGAAAATAAAGAAACAAAAAAACAATGGAAAATTAAAGATAGATTGAATTCAAGAAAGAGTTTATTGAATTCAAGGAGTCTATTCTTGAAGTTGAATCCTAACAATAACAATTAGCTAACAAAGAACTAATCGCCTTTGGTAGAGAATTAAAAACAAGAGATAGATTGTGAAACCCGACCCTTTAGAATAACAAGAACAACAATAAGCCTAAACTTATCACCTTTCTTGAATACCTAGAAGTGATCTAAGATTTCGAAAGAGTTTAATCTTACCACCTTAAGTTGAGTCTTGAAGGTTGAAGAATAAATCCAAGAGTAGCCACACACAAAAGTGCAAGAAAAATCTCACAATATTTATTGATAATAGTCTATAATCATCTAAAATCTAAAAACAAAGAAAACACCTCTTTATATAGAGAGGGGGTCACGAAATTCCTACCTAAAACTAAGGAAATAAAGTTCTAAACTACTTTGGATAATAAGTCCAAATACCTTAGGAAAAGGAAAAACACTAGGAAACAAAAACCAAGTCAATCTTGGAAAGTAACTCCAGCAATCTTAGGAAAAGGAAAACATAACCTTAACTACCTAGGAAAGCAATAAATCTAGTACCAAAATATATGAAAATAAGTTAAAACTAATCTTGGATAGAATCTTGAAAGTCCCAAACCAATCATGAATAGGATCTTGGAAATCTTGAAGGCAACTTGCAAGAAACTTGGCACCAACTTGTACCCAACTTCTATCACGCCTATTGAACTTTTCTTGGGCAGCAAGTAAATCCTTTTTATGTTATAAAAGTGTGGCTTCATGTAGGACTTATTGGGCTGCAAGTTTGGACACATTTTTAGGTTCCAAATAGGTCCAATAATGGCCTAATTTGAACCTTCTTCAGAGGATGTCTTTTGGGATCTAATCCACTTTTTCTTGGACATGAATTTGGACCATAAAATAATTATAACACCTAGAAAACTCATATCCTTTATCCTTGAGCTCTCCATCCCAATTAACAACTTCTTTATTTGCACTTGAAGTCTAATGACCTTGTTTTGCAACTCTTTAGCTTGACATCTTGTTAAAGGCCCTCTTTGAGATTCCAAAGCTTCATTCTTGTCCTTGAATAGATTTGAGCTTCCTAGGATGCTATCACAACTCATATCCTTTATCCTTGATGATAGCATCCTAGGAAGCTCAAATCTATTCAAGGACAAGAAAGGTCAGAATAACCCATAAATTCCAAAATATAAATTTCAATACATTCAAGCTCATGATTATAACTTTCCCCAGTAATATTCGCAACATCAATGGATTCTACATAATTGCTCAAACTGTCACAGAAAGAGTCATAGATAGGTTCATGAAAGAGAATTTGATCACTAACATCACAATAATCATGCATATCCTCTTTAATAGTAGCAAACACTTTTGCAGGCTCACAATCAACATGCCTAGAGGAATGACTTCCCATCAAACAACAAAACTCACATTTTAGAAATTTATCACATAAAAACTCATTAGACACTTGAATAAGAGAAGAAAGAACATTTAACTCATTAGCAAGCCTCTTCTCATAAATTTCATGCCTCTTTCCACCAAGTTGGAATGCATAATCATCTATATCATACTCAATTTCAAAAGGAAGCAAATTACTCTTGCACTTTAACTTAGATATTACAGTTAATGACTTGATATGCATCAAACTATCATCATCCACAAAAATTATAAAGTCACCAACATAAGAAATAAGAGTATAGTTCATTACCTCCAAAAATACCTTAGGTGTTCTAGGAAGGCCAAGAATATGAATGAACCAATTATACATATCATACTTGGACTTATTTACTAATGGAACAACATCACCTTGTATTCTTTTATGCAATGATTCCAGTTTAGCAATGGCTTTAGGAAACTCCATGTCATAAACCTGTAAATAAGAATTAAAATAGTCAAAAGGTTCAATAACAAAGAATTTAACCAAGCTTTTATCTTCCACCATCCAACAAGAATTAATTTCGCCTAATTCATGTTGGAATCCAATTGGATCCTTTACCACCATTTCTCGCGCCTCACCTCTCCTTTCAAAAGGTCTTTCAACACGTGGCTGCACAAAATCACTAGAACTAAAACAAGAATGAGTTAATGGGTTAGGTAGTAAAGAAATTTTATTCTTGGTTACACTCTCTTTGGCTTTTATCACAAAACTAACTTTTTCCTCACCCTTAGCCTCTTTTCTCTCACTAAAGTTTTTTTCTTCTTCTTTACTCAAACCCTCTTATTTTTCTCTCTCTACCTCAAAGACTTTTCTTATCTCATTGCCTTCTCTCTTTTCTTTTCCCTCAAGCTCACTCTTTTTCTCAATTGACATCCCATTCTCTTCACTCAATACAACCTCTCCTTTTTCCTCTGTTGGGATGTCAACCTGCACTCCCTTACTCCTCTCATTCTTTTCTCTCTCATATTTTTTCATATTCTCTTTAATAGTCTTTTCATCTTCATAAATTTATGAGGGAGTCAAAGGTCCAAGAATAAGTTTCTTCCCGTTAACCTCAAAAGAGTATCTATTTTTTCCCATATTATATGAAGCTCTTCTATAGGCATACCATGGCTTTTCCAACAAGATATGATAGTTATTCATGGGAATCACATCACACCAGATCGCATCCTCATACCTTCCAATAGAGAATAGTAATAACACACTTTTATCTACCTTTACTCCTCTCAACATGTAGGGTTCAATATGCTCAACACAAGGCAAGTTCAATTTTTCAACCATATAAGTGCGAATTGAGTTATAGCCAAACTCTTTGTCAATTCTAAGGGCACAAATCGTAGACATCATTTTAGGTCTTGTTTAAAAAATAATTTTACCATTGTCTTTCTTCCATTCGGTATACTGTAAGTTCGACTTTTCAAGTTGTTGAATCATAGCTCGCCTGCTTTCACTATAACTACATGTTTGAAACATCTTGAACAAAGATTAGAAGAATTATGTATCTCTCAAATTTTGGCTTTTTCCTCTAATGATCTCGCCTCTCTTGCCTTTTTTACACTCAAAGCAACTCTTGATCGTTAAACTTTAGATTTATTAAGAAACCTTACTAGTCACAAACCTTAGTGATAAGATTGTGGAGTTAGAAAAAGAAAAAGAAAGTGAAGGACCAAACCTTGGAAGAATAGAAATTGGTTATGTAGAAAAAATAAGGAAAGAATTTAGAAAACCCAAAACCCCCAAGAATAAGGAAAGAAGTTACCTTAATGTTCAAGAACTAGGATCCCCTCTTCTTGTCTCCTTTCTTGACTCGGAAACCAAATAACACTTGAATTCTACAAATAATAATGAGCCATAATGCTTTTCTTTTGGTTGATTTTTCATTTTTTTTTTGTGCTTTTTTTTTTTGTGCTCAAGAACCTCCCAAGATTATCAAGAATGAAATCTTGATTAGCCTATGCTCTGATACCACTTGATAACAACACGTTAGGGGTCCAAGAATTACTAAAGAAAATCAAGAAACATGCGGAAGCTAAAAGAAAATAAAGAAACAAAAAAATAACGGAAAATTAAAGATAGATTGAATTCAAGTCAAGAAGTATATTCTTGATGTTGAATCCTAACAACAACAATTATCTAATAAAGAACTAATCTCCTTTGGTAGAGAATTAAAAACAAGAGATAGATTGTGAAACCCGACCCTTTAGAATAACAAGAACAACAATAAGCCTAAACTTATCACCTTTCTTGAATACCTAGAAGTGATCTAAGATTTCGAAAGAGTTTAATCTTACCACCTTAAGTTGAGTCTTGAAGGTTGAAGAATAAATCCAAGAGTAGCCCCACACAAGAGTGCAAGAAAATCTCACAATATTTATTGATAATAGTCTATAATATTATAAAATCTAAAAACAAAGAAGACACCTCTTTATATAGAGAGGGGGTCACGAAATTCCTACCTAAAAATAAGGAAATAAAGTCCTAAACTACTTTGGACAACAAGTCCAAATACCTTAGGAAAAGGAAAAATACTAGGAAACAAAAACCAAGTCAATCTTGGAATGTAACTCCAACAATCTTAGGAAAAGAAAAACATAACCTTAACTAACTAGGAAAGCAATAAATCTAGTACCAAAATATATGCAAATAAGTTAAAACAAATCTAGGATAGAATCTTGAAAGTCCCAAACCAATCATCGATAGGATCTTGGAAATCTTGAAGGCAACTTGCAAGAAACTTGGCACCAACTTGTACCCAACTTCTGTCACGCCTATTGAGCCTTTCTTGGGCAGAAAGTAAGTCCTTTTTATATTATAAAAATGTGGCTTCATGTAGGACTCATTGGGCTGCAAGTTTGTATACATTTTTAGGTTCCAAATAGGTCCGATAGTGGCCTGATTTGGACCTTCTTTAGAGGATGTCTTTTGGGTTCTAATTCACCTTTTCTTGGACATTAATTTGGACCATAAAATAATTATAACACCTAGACAACTCATATCCTTTATCCTTGAGCTCTCCATCGCAATTAATAACTTCTTTATTTGCACTTGAAGTCTAATGACCTTGTTTTGCAACTCTTTAGCTTGACATCTTGTTAAAGGCCCTCTTTGAGATTCCAAAGCTTCATTATTGTCCTTGAATAGATTTGATCTTCCTAGGATGCTATCATTTATCCTCCAATATATGAATAGTGCGCTCGAACTGTCCGTTCGTCTGAGGGTGAAATGTTGTACTCAACTCCACACGAGTACCCAAATCACGTTGTACGGCTCTCTAGAGCAATGATGTAAACTGCGTACCCCGGTCGGAGATGATAGATACCGGTATGCCATGAAGCCCGACAATCTCGCGAATGTAAATCTGAGCCAGCTGCTCCGAAGAGTAAGTAGTAACCACATGAATGAAATGAGCTGACTTGGTCAATCTATCCGCAATCACCCAAACTGCATCAAACTTCCTCTGAGTCCGTGGAAGCCCAACAATGAAATCCATAGTGATCTGCTCCCATTTCCACTCTGGGATCTCCAACTTCTGAAGCAATCTACCTGGTCACTGATGCTCATACTTCACCTGCTGACAATTTAGGCAACGAGCTACATATTCCACTATGTCCTTCTTCATCCGCCTCCACCAATAGTGCTGTCTCAAATTCTGATACATCTTCGCGGCACCTGGGTGAATGGAATACTGCGAACTGTGAGCCTCCTGGAGGATCAACTCTCACAAACCTTCTACATTAGGCACACATAGCCTGCCCTGCATCTATAATACACCGTCATCTCCCATAGTGACATCCTTTGCATTACCGTGCTGAACCGTGTCCTTAAGGACAAGCAGATGGGGGTCATCATACTGACGCTCTCTGATACGATCATAAAGAGAAGACTGAGAAACCACACAAGCCAAAACTCGGCTCGGCTCAGAAATATCCAATTTAACAAACTGGTTGGCCAAGGCTTGAACATCCAAGGCTAAAGGCCTCTCTGCTACTGGTAGATATGCTAAACTGCCCAAACTCTTTGCATTGCAACTCAAGGCATCGGCCACCACATTGGCCTTCCCGGGATGATAGAGAATGGTGATGTCATAATCCTTAAGCAACTCCAACCATCTCCAATGCTGCAAGTTATGATCCTTCTGTTTAAACTGATGTTGTAGACTCCTATGATCGGTGAAAACCTCACAAGGGACACCGTACAACTAATGCCTCCAGATCTTCAAGGCATGAACAATAGCTGCTAACTCAAGGTCGTGGACAAGATATTTCTTCTCGTGCACCTTTAACGTTCTAGACGCGTATGCAATCACCCTACCGTCCTGCATCAACACCGTGCCGAGACCAATGTGCGACGCATCACAATACACCATATAGGACCCTGATCCAATAGGAAATACTAACACTGGGGCTGTAGTCAAAGCAGTCTTGAGCTTTTGAAAGCTCTCCTCGCAATTATCGGTCCACCTGAACGGAGCACCCTTCTGGGTCAATCTGGTCATAGGTGCTGCAATAGACGAGAAACCCTATACAAATCGACGGTAATACCCCGCCAAGCCAAGAAAACTCCGGATCTCCGTAGCTGAGGACGGTTTAGGCCAACTCTGCACTACTTAAATCTTCTTTGGATCTACCTTGATCCCCTCACTCGATACTACATGACCCAAAAATACCACTAAGTCTAGCCAGAACTTACACTTCAAAATTTTTGAATATAACTTCTTCTCTCTCAAGCTCTGAAGCACAGTCCTCAAGTGCTGCTCATGATCCTCCCGACTCCGGGAGTACACCAGAATGTCGTCAATAAACACAATGACAAAGGAGTCAAGATAGGGCTGAAATACACTGTTCATCAAGTGCATGAATGCTACTGGAGAGTTGGTCATCCCAAAAGACATCACAAGGAACTGGTAATGACCATTCCGAGTCCTGAAAGCAGTTTTTGGGATATCCGGCTCCTAAATCTTCAACTGATGATAGCCAGAACGCAAGTCGATCTTAGAGAACACTCTAGCACCCTTAAGCTGATCAAATAAGTCATCAATACGTGGCAATGGATACCCGTTCTTCACTATAACCTTGTTCAACTGGGGATAATCAATACACATTCGCATGGAACCATCCTTCTTATTTACAAACAAGACAGGGGCAACCCAAGGCGACATACTGGGCTGAATGAAGGACTTATCGAGCAACTATTGCAACTGTTCCTTTAACTCTTTCAACTTTGTTGGGCCATCCGATAAGGTGGAATAGAAATGAGCTGAGTGCCCTGTAACAAATCAATACCAAAGTCAATATCTCTGTCAGGAAGCATGCCCGGAAGGTCTGCCGGAAATACGTTTGAAAATTCCTCACTACCGGAACTGACTCGATGGTAGGAGTATCAACACTGGCATCTCTCACATAAGCTAGATACTCGTCACACCCCTTCTCAACCATTCGTTGAGCTTTAAGAAGTGAAACAACTCTGCTGGGAGTATAATATAAGGTACCTCTCCACTCTAAACATGGTAATCTTGGCATAGCCAGCACATGATCTTAGCATGACAATCAAGAATAGAATAATGGGACAACAACTAGTCTATGCCCAAAATAACATCGAAATCCACCATAGTGAGCAATAATAAATCGGCTCTGGTATCAAAACCATTAAGAACAATCAAAGACGACCGATACACACGGTCAATAACAATAGACTCACCCACGGGTGTAGGTACATAAACAGGTGAACTCAGAGAATCACGGGATATACTCAAATACGAAGCAAAATAAGATGACACGTAGAAATAAGTGGAGCCTGGATCAAATATGACTGATGCATCGTTATGGCAGACCGGAACGGTACCTATGATGACAGCATCAGATGCAGCTGCCTCTGTCCTAGCAAGAAGGGAATAATATCTGGCATGGCCTCCCTCTCTAGGGTGACCTCAACCTTTCCGACCTCCAACTCTAGCGGGCTGTGCGGGTGGGGTGGTAGCTGGTGCTGTAACCATAGCCTGAGGACCTGGTGGAGCACACGGTGCCTGAGAAATTTATGGAGGTGCACCCCTCATAAACCTGGGGCAATCCCTCACCACATGACGAGTGTCACCACACTTAAAACAAGCTCTCAGAGGATGTGGCTGATGCGACTGGCTCAGTCCTGATCGACTGGAATGACCACTGAAAGCACCCCGTACAGGAGGTACACTAGACACTGGCAGTGAATAATAAGGATCATGGGGCCTAGTAGTGGCCGGATCACCGCTGGCAGCTAGAAGTGCTGAATGAACAGGGCGACCCATATAACCCCTGCCCTGACGAGCTGCCGCAGGGGCACGTGCACCACTATAAGTGCCGGACTCTCGAGACCTACTGGCCTCTCTCTTCTCTGTATCCCGAGTCAACATACCCTTAAACCTCCTAGCAATCCCTACTACCTACTAGTATGCAATATTTATCTCCAACTCTCGGGCCATGCTCAATATGATACTGGGGATGAGCCCCTCAATAAACCGACGAACCCCCTCTTAAACAGTAGTAACCAAGGCTGGTACATGCCTGGCCAAATCACCAAATCGGACTGCATACTCTGACACGGTCATAGAACCCTGACGCAACTACTCAAACTCTACACGCCAAGCATCTTTGAGACTCTGGGGAACATACTCCCTCAAGAACATATCTGTGAACTGAGTCCAAGTGAGTGAAGCTGCCTCCGCCGGACTATCCAACTCATATGCGTGCCACCAATGATAGGCCGTTCTTCTAAGCTAAAACGTACTGAAAGAAATGCCACTAGTCTCCGCAACACCCATAGTACGGAGGATACAGTGACACTCCTCAAGAAAACCCTGGGCATCCTCTGACACCAAGCCACTGAAAGTAGGAAGGTTATAGTTCTTGTACCTCTCGAGCCTAACCTGCTCCGCCTCAGAAGCTACTTCCCTAACCTAGAGCTGAACTAGAGATACCAGCGACATCGGTATGATCTCTGGAATCTGGTCGACCTTAATTCGCTGCTCTGGGGTACCGGCAACGGGAGTCTGCACTCCTCGCCCAGCTTGAGATGTGGCAGGAGCAAGCGGTTTCAATCCTACCTGAGCCAAGGTGCTGAACATGCTCAGAAATTGGGCTAGAGTCTCTTGGAGGGCTGGTGCAATGACAGGCGTCTCAGGTGCCTGTCCTCCAACTGGAGCTACTGGTGGCTCCTCTGTAGCAACTCGTGCGGGTGCTCTGGCTGCACCACGTGTCCTCGGCCTCTACCCCTGCCCCGACCTCTCACGGCTCTAGCAGGGGACACGTGTGTCTGGTCATCAGATCCAGCTGTACTTGTCCTCACCATCTGTGAGAGAATAGAAAGACAGAAGTTTAGAATCCAAAACCAAAATCTCGCACGATAAGGAATCAAAGAAGTGAAGCTTTTCCTAACCGTTTCATAGCCTCCCGAAGATAAGTATAGACGTCTCCGTACCGATCCGCGAGACTCTACTCAACCTGCTTGTGACTCATAATACCTATGAACCTAGTGCTCTGATACCAACTTGTCACGACCCATTTACCCTCCGTAGGATGTCTTGATGGCACCTAATCTCTAAGAGCAGGTAAGCCTAACTATTTGCAGAATAATTGAATAACAATATGAACTCAAATCTCAACACACGATATATAATTAGAAAGTGTGATTTAAATAATTACAACTTCCAAAACCTGGTAGAAATAAGTCACAAGCTTCTAAGAGAAAATACTAAGTGTCTCTATACATCAAGTCTAAAGAGAATAAGGGAAACAACATAATAAGGATAGAGGGGGACTCCGAGGTCTGCGGACGCTGGTAGATATACCTTGAAGTCTCCACGTGCGGTCCAACCCACTGGTATCTGGTCTAGTGGGAAGAACCTGGATCTGCAAAAAAATATGTACACAGTGTAGTATGAGTACGCCACAATGGTACCTAGTAAGTGCCAAGCTAACCTCGGTAGAGTAGTGTCGAGGTCAAGTCAGGGCCCTACTGGTTGAAAAGGAAAGTAAGGCAGAAGATATAATAATATTTTGAAATGACTGAGAATTTAAATAATAAGAAGTTTCAGAAAATATCAGCACAGTAAATAGAGGTAACAATAGGGGCGCTCCCGAGGTACCGCCTCGTAGTCCCAAATGTAAATATGCATGACATGGGGAGATCTCGCGAGGTACCGCCTCGTTGTCCCAAAGTAAATATGCAGTACATGGGGGATCTCCCGATTAAACGCCTCGTAGTCCCAAAGTAAATATGCAATACATGGGGATCTCCCGAGCAACCGCCTCAATCAATCGATAAGGATGCCTTTCCCTCGATTTTCCGACTACGATTGGCCCAAATCTAGCCAAAAGCAATTACATCTCATGAATAAAACTACAAGAAACTAATTTAATTAATAAATTTACGAGGCAGTCAATCGCCCCAAAACGTCGACCCGGTCCCACGTTTCGAAATCGGGTAAAAGTCACAAAATGCAAACACCCATTCGATATTGAGTTCACCCATACAAAAATTACCAAAATCCGACACCAAGTCGTCACTCAAAACCTCAAATTACATTCTCCAAATCCCTAGCCTCAAACTCCCATATTCCACCTTAAACACACAATCTAGATGGAAATATCAATCGGGAAATAAGGTTATTGATCAAAAATAAGTACAAGAGACTTATCTCAAGAAATCCCTCGAAAGTGCTCTCAAAAATTGCAATAAAATGCCCAAAATGAAGAATGAAATAAACCCTCGGAATTGCCCCTTTTCTGCCCAGCGAAATTGCTTCTGCGAGTCCACAGCTGCATTTGCGGCTCCGCATCTGTGAAATTTCCATTACAGGTGCGGTTCTAACTTAGTCAAGATACGTCTGTTTCTACGGACCCAAATTCGCATCTGCGGTCAAGGAGCGCTTCTGCGGACCAAGTCTGCTTCTGCGACCAACATGCCTCCCAGGCCTTTTTGCTTCTGCGCTCATTCCTCCGCAGAAGCGACTACGCTGCTGCGGTCTTCACGTCGCATCTGCGACCACTAGACATTTCCCCTATCCCCGCATCTGCGACTCCAAGCTCGCTTATGCGAGACCGTACCTGCGGTCAATTCCTCGCTTCTGCGGGCTCGCACCTGCAGTCAATCTTGCGCAGGTGCGATTACAGCAGAGCTGGTGCCTTCAGCCATTCGCACAAGTTCAAATTTGATCCGTTAACCATCCAGAATCCATCCGAGGGCCCCAAGACCTCGACCAGACATACCAACCAGTCCTAAAATATAATACGGAATTAGTCGAGCCTTTAGATCACATCAAACAACGCTAAAAATACGAATTGCACATCGATTTAAGCCTAATGAACTTTAAAACTTCAAACTTCTACATCCGACACCGAAACCTATCAAATCAAGTCCGATTGACCTCAAATTTTGCACCCAAGTCATAATTGACATTATAGACCTATTCCAACTTCCGAAATCAGATCTGACTCCGATATCAAAAAGTCCACTCCTGGTCAAACTTTCCAAAATTAAACCAATTTTCCAACTTTCGCCAATTGACACTAAAATGACCTACCGACCTCCAATTCAACATTCGAACACGCTCCTAAGATCAAAATAACACTATGGATCTATTGGAACTATCGAAACTCCATTCCAGAGCCATCTTCACATAATTCAACTTAGGATCGATTCCTACGACTTAAACATTCATTTTAGGGACTCTGTGTCCCAATTCATTCCGAAACCAAAAACAAATCCTCCCGGTAAGTTACGTAACCACAACAGAAATAGAGGGAGCAATAATTAGGGGTTCAGGGCTAATACAATCAAAACGATCGGCCGGGTCATTACATTCGATCTTTATCATATTTGTAAAAGTCAACAAAAATTCAACCTGGGCACACATGGTCGAAATACGAAATTAAGACCTATTCTAGTTTACCCATTCTCCCTTGAGTCCAAATATGCATCTTGTATCAAGATTGGACCTCAAATCGAGGTCCAAATTTCAAAAATTATCCCTCATAAGTTTTTCCCAAAATTCGAATTTATACTTTTTAAAATACTAAATTTAGGGATAAAAATATATGGGTATTTATAAAAATAACCAAACTAGGTAAAACTTACTTGTTACATCTCGCATTTTCATACGTTAAAGTTTCGTCCTCAGTTAATCGACGTAGATTCGGGGATAAGATTATCTTGAGGTTAACGTATTTATGCTATTTATAACAAGCGATAAGTAAGTGCCGTAAAGGATAAAGGGTAAACGAATTAAAGAAAATGAGTTTCGTCGAAGGTGGTCAATTTGGGATATAATACGATCCGAGCCATAACACCCGGTGTTTATGGACTAGTACCATACAAGGTACCATATGACCATGATAGTATGATGTATAAGGTGTATTAAAAATAAGTAGTATTTTAAGTAATTTGAGACAAATCTTAATTATGTGGATAATTGGTTAATGATTGGTTTAATGAAATATTAACCATGTAATTAAGGATTTGTGGATAATTGTAGGTGGGGACAACCCCCCACGTGGCAGCAAATAGAGTAAGACTTAAATGACTCTTGCCTTAGACAAACTAATTAGTAGGCATGGACAACAATCTTAAGGCAATTACACGTAACAAGTGAAATTATCCTAGTCATCTCTAGCTTATCTTCAAAAGATATCAAATTCATTTTTTGGCAAGGATTATACAGAAAGGAAAAACAAGGAATATAGGTAAGGGAATTTTTGAAGTTCATATGAGACCTCATGCTACTATAGTGACGACAATCTTAGATTTGTAAAGAAATTCATACGAAATTGCAGTGCGTAATAACAACGGGATTTTGCAACTCTAAGGGAGTACGGTGCAATCCTTCTCAAGAATATCATACAAATTTTTACCTACTCCAGGTATGTTAAGGCTACCCCTTCTTTCTTTTCAGCAAGATCCATACGATACACACGAAACGAGTAAATGCACAACTTCCATAAATAACTCTATTCATAGAAGTATTAGAGGTGCTTATGTTCTTGAATTCCCATGTATCTTATTATTACATCCTCTATTCATGGGTCTCAGAAAAATACGTAGTTGATAAAGTTAATCCGAAAGGTATATTGATCTTATTAATATATTTTTATGTATTTTATTCATTTATAAAAGTACATTGACCCATGACCAGATGGCGTTATATACGCATATAAATATATGTACTTATATGTATATGGGATACGGGAAAAGGTTACAGCGTTATATACGCACCACCACCTGATCAGTTGGTAAATGTTGATAATTTTGCCAACAGTGGCCGAGATAATATGACGGGATGCCCTCATAGGCTTGATGATGTTATGTACACCTATACCTATGCATGACACGATATTTACACGTACGTGCATGATATTATAACTGTTTTAGGATTTGCAAAGTTATTTAGACTTACAGGCGGAATTCCTTATTCCATGTTTCATCTATGCCTCTTATGTACTGATTTTCATGCCTTACATACTCAGTACATTATTCGTAATGATGCCCTATTTCCCGGGGCCTGCGTTTCATGCCCGCAGGTGCAGGTAGGCAAGCTGACGGTCCCCCTTCTTAGGATCCTTGGTCAGCGAGAGTTGGCGTGCTCCATTTGATTCGGAGCTGCTTTTGATTTTGGTACGATAAGCTTGTATACATATATGGGTATGACGTGGCCCAATCCCGTCCTTGTATAGTTGTATTTTCTATTAGAGGTCTGTAGACAGTTATATTTAGTTAGGTAGTATGTGGCCTTGTCGTCTTCTAGTTTTGTGTATATAGTTGTCTATAACAGCCTTGTCGGCTCGCCTTACGTATTCTGCATGTATATGCACTTATGTCTTTTGGAAAAATTTCCCTCATGTATGTTATTCTCGTAATTCAGCATATGTTATTCATGTTTATAACTTATACGCATGCTCAGGGGTGTTCGACAGGTAGGACTCGGGCACCCGTCGTGGCCCATCAGTTTGGGTCATGACATTATCTGTGATCTAGGTCTCAAAAATAGTGAAAAGTGGCTAAATTTTGATTTTCAGCCCTTTAAATATCTGGGCGTCAGGGGCTCTTCGCGTTCGCGAAGCACCTGTCGCATTCGCGAAGAACACTAGCCAACTAGCCATTGTACTGACCTGGCCAATTGCTTTGTGTATTTGAGCCCCGTTTTCCTATTTGATATTTTCCGCATGTTTGATTGTCATTTTGTGACTTGCAGGGGTGGTTGGTTTGGTTCCAGGAAGGTTTTGGAGTTAATTGGAATACTTAGTTATAATTTTGGATGCTTAAGTTATTAAAGTTGACCAGGTTTTTACTTTTGTGTAAACGAACTCAGAGTCATGATTTGATGGTTCCAATAGGTTTGTATGGTGATTTTGGAGTTAGGCGTATGTTCGGATTTGGAGGTTCCTAAGGTATTTCGGCTCTATTTACCAAAAGTTGGCAATTTGAAGGTTTGGAAAGTTCACTAGTTTGACCAGAAGATGGCTCTGATGCTATCGGGTTCAGATTGTTTTTCTGGGACTTGTAATAAATTCATTTTATAATTTGAAACTTGTGTGCAAAGTTTGATTGCATTCTAAATTCATTAGGCGTGAATCAGACGTTTGGTTGTGAATCTTTGAAGTTCTTGAACTTGAAGGCATGTTACGTGAGTTTTGGTGCTTGATTCGCAGTTGTTGATGTTATTTTGATGTTTTGAGCTTATGATCGAGTTCCTATGAGGTTTCTATACTTGTATAGATGTTCGAAATGGGGCCTGAGGGGCTTGGGTGAGTTTCGGATTGATGTTGGAAGTTGGAAATTTTGCTGGTGTTGTAGACATCACATTTGTGATGTTCTGCTCGCATTTGTGTACATTGGATCACATTTGAGATATGTGGTTGAGAAGTCCAACTTTGAATTGTGAAGCTGGTGTCGCAATTATGACGTCCTCGTTTGCGAAGGGGTCTTCGCATTTGCGATGATTGGTCGCATTTGCGAGGATCCTGGTCGCATTTGCGAGGTTTGCGCTCAGAGACCAAGTTCGCATTTGCAAGCCTTTTCGCGCATTTGCGAGGTTCGCATTTGTGAACCTCTGGTCGCAAATGCGACACTTGCAGCTTGTTTTTATCGAGGGATTTCAGGATTTAAGCGCATTATCTCATATTTTGAATCCTAGACTTGGGAGAGGCGATTTTGGCTTGGAGATTTCCATACAAGGCCTTGGGGTAAGTGATTTCTACATATTTCTAGTATTATTTCAAGAATCTACATGGACTATTAACACCCAAAACTTGGAATTAGGAGGGAAATTTGGGAATATTCCTAAAACTTAAGAAAATAAAAATTGGGGTTTTGAGCTATGATTTGAACTTAGTTTTAGAATCTAATCACATATTTGGACTCGTGTGTTTATGAGTAATCGGGATCTATCCCTTGACTCGGGTATTGACCGTGTGGGCCTAGGGTTGACTTTTGTTGACTTGTTGGGAATTGATTAAAGATTCAAGCCTTATTATTTTGAATTGATTCTTGTAGCATTGTTTGACATTTTGAGTTATTTTTCGTTAGACTCGAGCCGGTTGGAGGTGATTTCTAAGGAAAAGTCGATTTTAGAGGGTTGATTTGGGCTTATTGAGTTAAGTATCTTGCCTAATATTGTGTGAGGTTATTTTTCTAATTTTAATGTGTGTAAAACAACATATATGTAAGGTGACGAGTGTATATGCAGGTGCTATGTATGAAAAGTGACCAAATTAGACTCTAGGCTTCTAGTATGTCTTAATTTGAGTGTGTTCTCTCTATAATACATGTGTGATCCTTTGTATGATTACTTGAGCTTATACTTTCATGCTAGAGATCATGCTTAGGATTATTATTAGCTCATAATTTTCCGAGATGGGCATTTGTGGAATTATTGCTATAGTGTTTTAGCCATAGTCATGTTTCACATCTTGAGCACACATCTGAACCTTATTATTTTCATGTTCTTGTGTATCTTATTGATGAATTTTGAGCATATGTCTCTTGATAATAAATTGTTAACTTGATTGGTTGTGATTTTTGCATATATGGATATATTTTAACGGATTGGTTTGGTGTTGAGTTATTACATACATTGCACATATTCTTTGATTAGTGAGTATCACATGACTTGAACCTCGTCACTACTTCTCCGAGGTTAGTCTTGATACGTACTAAGTACATGTTGCCCGTACTCATATTATACTTCTGCATATTGCATATTTTTGTGCAGATGCGGGTGTTGGCAGCAGCGGATCTAGGGAGTGATTTTATTTTGCTGATCGAGAGGATTCAAGATAGTTCTGCATGGATGCTGCAGACCCTTGGAGTCCCCTTCCTTTACTTTGATACTATTGCTTTTACATTCAGACAATATTGTACTTTTGAGACATCTTTATGTATTCGTTTTAGAGCTTATGGCTCTATACTACCTGATTTTGGGAGTTTGATTTATTTATTAATGTTTGGCTTATGTCGATCACTTATTCTGCTACTTATGATAATTCAAACATATTATATCTTGTCTTATTGATTGAATGGTATTAGTGTGATTGGTTTACCTAGTCTTGGAGGTTAGGTGCCATCACGACCTTCAGCAAGATTTTGGGTCATGACAGCCATCGCGTTCGCAAAGGCCTCCTCGTGTTTGCGAATGCATCGCACCCAAGCCTTTACGTTCGCGATGAGGAAAGTCCCACCAGCCTTCCAACGAGCCTAGGTCGACACGTTCACGAGAGGAAATCTGCGTTCGCCATGGCCAATCCTCCCAGACCATCACGTTCGCAATCCATCCATCGCGTTCGCGTAAAGCAACACTCCCCTACACCAATTCCATTTGCGACCGCGAGACTAGCTCTGCGTTAGTGATGCAACGCACCAACAGCATATCATGTGCTGCTAATCATCTAAAGTGATCAGAACCACCCTAAAACTCACTCGAGCCCTCCGGTCCCATTCCAAACATTTACACAAGTACATAAACTTTATACGAACTCGTTCATAAGCTAAAAACACCAAAATAACATCAAGAATCACACATCAAAACTCAAAGATTTCAAAGTTCATAACTTCAAGTTTTCAAACTTTCAAAATTTCACAATAAGCGTCGAAACAGCCTCGGGTCACCTGGGACCCCAACCAAACATGCGTACAAGTACAAAATCATCATGTGAACCTACCAGAATTGTCAAAATACCGATCCAATGTCGTTTGCCAACAATGTTGATTGTAGTCAATTCTAACTATTTTCAAGTTCAAAAATCAAGCTTTTTTGAAAAATCATTTTTTAACTTTTTAGAAAACAAAACGGATCATGCACGCAAGTCATAGATCATCAAAATACGCTATGTAAGTGCTCAAATCATGAAATGGAAAATTAGAACTCAAAATGAACTATCGGGTCGTTACGTTCTCCACCTCTAAAAGAATTATTCATCCTCGAACGGTCATAGAAATGTACCTAGACTGGTAAAAAGATAAAAATATCTACTCCTCCGGACGTCCAAGTAGCCTCCTCACTTGGTTGACCTCTCCAATGCATTTTCACATAAGAAATATCATTAGATCTCAACCTTCAAACGTGCCGATCTAGAATAGATACCGACTCTTTTTCATAATTCAAATCCTCGTCAAGTTGCAGTATGCTGAAGTCCAATACATGTGACTTATATTTATGATACGTTTGAAGCATAAAAACATGAAATACCGGGTGTAACCCTACTAGGCTGGGAGGCAATGCAAGCTATAGGCAACCTCCCCAACTCCTTGCTCTTTAGGAAGTACTAACTTGGAAAAATCTTTATGTGATTCAAGTGCTTCTATAAATCTTATACGCTTGTCTATTTTCAGAAGAGAAAGAAATTGGATCAATCAGATCTTTACCTGTGTCATTATAGCTGGCGGATCAGACCACAATAATACATGAAGGAATAGTGAAAGATGTGCTAGTTCGGCCTGTACAAATTTATGTTCCCTGTGGACTTCATCGTAGTGAACATGGAAGAGAATAAAGAGGTCCCTCTGATTTTAGGGAGACCTTTCTTGGCTACTGGCAGAGCTATTCTGGATATTCAATAAAGGCAGCTCATGCTAAGAGTAGGGGAAGAAAGAGTGTTGTTCAAGATGAAGGTAGCAATAGGGGCACCTAGAGATGAGCCGACTACGCACTATGAATTCAAGGCAAAGGCCCTAAAAGAGCAAGCTGGAGAGGGTAAGCATGATAAGTGTGGGGTGTACCCGAAGAAGGTTGAAAAGAAAATTTCAGCATGGATGTGTGCACTGGGTCGGGCATGCAATGTGGACCCCGACATTGATTTAGACCCAGACTGGATGATTCAGGGGAGTTTCCTTTACCTCTTTCTTTTTATTTGTGCGTCATGGGGATATGCCACAATTTATAGTGTGGGGGTGGGGATGTAAATATGTATATGTATATTTGTTTTTCTTCTTTTTAGTTTTGTGCGTGTTTTCGTTCGTATTGTTTAATAAAAAAGTTTGACTTTTTCCGACGATGGATCTCCTCGACTGTGTTAATGAGGGATTAAGGTCGAATCAAAAATACTAAAAAATCAAAAATCTTGAAAAAAAATATATTTTGTCTTTCAATGTTGTTTTATTTTCTTAAGTAGTGTAACAATTCCCCCTTGGTTTTTCTTTGTGCCGCGGTTATTTTCCAAGGGTTGTGCTTGAACCTGGTGTAGTTAGTTTTTTATTTGTTAGGAATAGAGAAGTCTTTGCTATGGTGTTAATTGGAGATAACTGTTCTTGACTTTGTTGTGCCTAGAGAGTAGTGAGTGCCTTAATTGGGATGCCTAAGCTCAGTTCTTGACTCATGTATAAGTGTCTTAAAATGTTTGATTTTGACTCAGCTTAACTGTTTTAACTAGAGAGTCAGGATAGATCCGATCCTAAGTGGGTTATGTACTAATGTGTGTGTGAGGTGTTATTGATATTCTGTGCATGTCAATTGATGTCTAGAACTTGCCCTGTGTGTTTGCAAAGCGAAATAGCAGACTTGTTCAGTCTAGGAAGTGATAGAGGCGTTTGTTTGTTGAGCCAGATATATGCTTTTTCCCACCTAATTGTTGTATGTCCTAGTTAGCCCTCTTGAGCCCGTAATCCTATTTCTTTGACTACCACATTATAAGCCTAACCCCTTTGTTTGAATTGACTATCTGTTTGAACCTTTTACCTCTCATTAGCACTGGAAATCGTTATGAGCTTGTTAAAAGCTAAGTATAGGTATAGTTGGGTTTTTGAGTGGAATTGGAAAAAATGGAGAAAGATGCACTATTTTAAATATCGTGAGAGCCACTTGTAGGGAATTGAAAAGAAGTAAATTTGCTAGAAAAAGAAGAAGAAAAACCAGAACTTCAAAATAAGAGATTGTGTATATCCGCTCAAGGACCTACTGGTTTAGGTAAATATCTAATGCGTTCCCCGACCGGAGAAGTCATTTTTGGAGGAGAAACTATGCGTTTTTGGGATCTGCATGCTCCATGGTTAGAGCCTCTAAGGGGTCCAAATGGGTTAGACTTGAGTAGATTGAAAAAAGACATACAACCTTGGCAGGAACGACATTCCGCAGAATATATGACTCATGCTCCTTTAGGTTCTTTAAATTCCGTGGGTGGTGTAGCTACCGAGATCAATGCAATCAATTATGTCTCTGCTAGAAGTTGGTTAGCTATCTCTCATTTTGTTCTAGGATTCTTCTTCTTTGTATGTCATTTGTAGCACGCGGGAAGGGCTCGTGCAACTGCAATAGGATTTGAAAAAGGAATTGAACGTGACTTTGAACCTGTTCTTTCCATGACCCTTCTTAATTGAGATGAGACAGGAGATCAAATGCTTGAATGATGTAAAAATCACTTTGATTCAATCATACATCTTGGAATCAGCCTAAGTATTTCTTCTTTTTTTTTCAACTCATTTTATCTAATTTATATCTAATCTATTTTTCTAGCTTGGCTAGGTGGGATAGCCGAGCCATTCACTTTTCTTTTGGATAGCAGGTTAGGCAAAACTACTAAAGAAAAAAATCTATTCAATTAGTAAAAAAAAGAGAATGGGATTCGAACCCTCGATAGTTCTTTGTTCAAATTATATCGGTTTTCGAGACCGGGGATATCAACCGCTCAGCCATCTCTCTGAAAGACTATTTTTATTTTATTCCTCTGAATAGAACATGGCCATAGGGGTGGATACTCCCACTATCTGTAGAAAGATCTCGAGTGCGAATCCACCGGTCGATCTATCTATCCGTATATTGATATATGATCTAGCATACCCATTTGTGAAATAAAAAATAAAATTCCATTTCCCCCCACCCCACTCCATGTACGAATAAAGTGCGAAGGGGGAGTATGTAAGGCATAAAAATTAGTATATAAAAGACATGAAAGAAACATGGAGTAAAGGACACAACCTATAAGTCTGAATAGCTTTGTGAATCATGAAACATTTATAATGTCATGCATATGCGTATAAATGTTATATCATGCATAGGTATATCCGTACATAACATCATAAGGCCTCTGATGGCACCCCATCATATCATCTCGGCCTCAGTGGGTGAAATCATCAACGTATGTCAGCTGATCAGGTGGTGCTGCATATATAATTCCATAAACCTTTTCCCATGCCCCATATACATATAATATATGCGTGTATAATGATATCTGGCCATGGGTCAATATACATGTATAAATGAATACAATGCATAATGAAGTAAGTCAATAAGATCTTTCAGAATGTCATAAGATCAATATGCCTTTGATTAATATCACAAATAAACTTTATCTACTTACGTATTTTCTGAGACCCATGAACAGACGATATGATAATAGGACATATGGGAATTCAAGAACATAGGCAATCCTAGTACTTCTAAGAATAGAATCATTTGTGAAAGTTGCGTGTTTGTTCGTTTTGTTGTATCATATGGATCATGCCAAAAGGAAAGAAATGATAGACGTAACATACCTTATCAACGAAGTTGCAACTTTTCCATAAGTCCTCGCACCTCTTACGGATGGTAATCTATATCATACAAAGTAGTTGTATCAATATCAACTTCATATTCTATGGGGAAGTTCATTTAGTCATTTTATCGAACAACTTATGTGCATAACTTCATAGGGTCTATTATAGCTGCAATTCAACATGTTCTTGCACAATGATCTTAATCTTCACTTCCCCTCATCCTCACCATGATATCCATACCTTTACAATTCCATTTTGTATCTTAAAACATGTAAAAACAGCCCACACAACATAGCTCAACTTCAAGTTTCATAGTTACTAGTTTCTTGAAGAATCCTGCAAGGAAATTCAACCCAACACTTGTACAAACTTAAGATTAGGTTATGGAATATGAAACTTACCTCAAATATACCAAGAACCCTCTGTTCTTTTTCCTCTAGCTCTTAGCCAATCTCTAGGCCTCACTTAGTGAACATATACAAAATTATGTCAAGCTGTCCCTCTGGGCGTCATTTGCTTTACTACATCTAAGTAGGCCATACTATACCATAATTCTTACTTCGCTTTATCGTTACTGAGGTCTGCTACAGAACTCTAGGTTACTTTTGTTACTTATCCCATATGCATAAAGACAAGTCTTTTAACGCTTCTTCATTACTATTTGTCTTAAGAATGATGGTCTAATCTCATCTCGTACTTTGTATCTTTTAGCCATCCATTGTCGATTCACCTCAATGTTGATCTACAATCTTCTATTGATAACTTGAAACTTCTTACGTAATACATTACCATTAGGGCTCATGCTGTATCGAGGAATATTTGAAGTGATTTTCCTGATCTACTTAGGGGCGATACTGTACTTCAATAATCGTATTTTATAGCATCCCAATGTGATTTACCTTACATTTTTAATTCCGTACAATCCATGAAATCCTATTCAAATTATTACTCAGTCGAAGGCCCAAATATTATTAGTCTTAGACTCCTTTGAGTTCATTCAGGCTATACTGAACTTTCTATAACTTAGAGAAACCATTAGCTTTCTTGTTCTCATGTGCTTAATCCCGAAGACTTATCCATTCTTGTCACCTTCTCACTCGGCCTTTCTCGTTCTTACTCTTGTAATAAAACTTTGTTGCTTTACTATACATTAGCTTGGGACCTATACACTATTCGCGGCCTTCCTTCAACTTGCTTGCACCATAGATTTCCTTATGTTATTCTGGAAAAAAAGCGAGAAACCACATCGTCTCTAACTCTTCTTTACTCTCTTGACTAGATCTCTCGTTACTTAGAAACCATAGGCTGGAAGGTACGCCACTAACGACGCTGCTATCATTCCTGGATATTGAATCCTAGTGCTTCTAGCCTTCTATCTGAAGCATGGACTATTCACGATCTTCTGCCTTTGAGTATATTGTATGTTGTTCACCTTTACCTTACTTACCTTAAGATCTCGCATCGTATCTTTTATCTCTTTCATCACCTCCCTTCCACATAGGTATAATTCACGTCCATAACTTGAAGCTCTATTATAATACTTTCAACTTTGGTGCCTATACAATCTGGTGGTAGCTCCATACTGAATTCTTATGAGGCTGGTATTTTTCTAACTGGCTTTATCGTAGAGCCGTTATAGAATATGGTTGTTGTACTATCCCTTTGGTACCTCTGATATTAAGAGCGATCCTGTAATGTTCTCAATCATGATTTCTATAATTTTCTGGGTCCAATAATCAGATTTCTGATTTACTTTGTTGATGTAACTCTTTAGTTTTATCTACCTTCTGATCATCCTTTATGTAGGCTTAAGATATTCTTCCGATCTGCGGCTCATGACATTTAGTTATTACTTTAGCCTTTCATGGATGCTATGGAAAACCATGATACAATCTTCTAATGATTCACTCCTTTGTCTATGACCTGGACCCAATTCCTTCTTTTAACTTATACCGGAGTCTTCTACGGCTGATCATTAATCGAATAATTCCTTTCATTCCATTTCAGCTTTCTTCAAACGTAAGCAATTTCTTTTCCTGGTCTTTTGCCCCTTGTTGCGTGAATACCTAGCTTATCTGAGTTCTCACGCATGCCGAAATCTTTGTGCAACTCATATGGTCTCGAATATTACTTTTGGTTTTACTCCCCACTCATTAGCCATGGTAGGTGCCACTTTCTTTTGGAGTGCATACAATTTTGTAGTGAGACTGTAGTTACAAGACCATTTCCTCTTTAAGTCACTTGTGCTTATGTTGAAGCCTTCTTTCTTATTTCCTCAACTAGTCTTTCATTGTAGTACTTAGGGAAGACCCTCTGAATCTTGTAAAGCTGCGAGCTTATTACATCGTATACCCGATAGAATATTTGATGTTCGTACTCATATATAATTATCCTTAGTTACTTTCCTCCACGCTTATGTGCTCGTACGGTATCTTCTGAACTGAAGTTTTGATTATTTTCCCAGTGGGACTCTCTTTTATTTCCATAACACTCATACGGTATCTTTAACTACCCCAACTCTTATCTGAATATTTCTCAAGGTCGCGATCTCATATCTGCGAGACTGAATTCCCCATGTTGGGGTTCACTCTGTTTATCTTGCATGATCTATTGATTTGTCTGTATCTTCTTGTCTAGCCATAACTAGGCTCTTCCTGAATCAACTACTAACTAATCATTGGCCCACTCTCATATCAATATTCCGCATAATCTTTCTTGGGTTATTTGCTTTGTCTTAACTTATGTCTCGTACTGGCTCCTTATCTATCAATAACATCTCGAGCAGGAACCCTTACTTCTTCTCCTTGACATCGTGTTTGCATAATGTTCTAGAATCGTAGCCTATCTGTAGGCTTTGAATAAGTGCAATCTCATCCCTTTTTTATTCTTGTCACATTCTTCCTTTACCATACCATAATTACTAGAACCACTTAATTATTACTTAATGCCACTTCACTCAATATACCCTTTAGGGGAGTACTAAGAGTTGGAGCTATGACGATATACCTATAGATGTTTTACCTTTTCATCTTTGGCATCCTTTCACATCATCAATAACCCTTACTCGCCTTGCAGTAATCCTTTTGTACCAAGGATAACAAAATTCCTTACTCATGAGGAAGGCACCTAGTATAACTAGCACATACAGTCCCTTAAGCTTAACTTAATCTTCTTCTGTTGTCCATTCTATTATCGCCGGAACGAAATCTGAAACTCTCATGATGCCGACTATTATCCAATCACTCAGTCCCTAATTCATGTTTAGTTTATCTTGTTCACCAGCCCATACTGATTCCTATTATTCTGGGGTCTAACTTTTCCTTCTGGTAGTTGCATTGGAGTCACGAACTTATATCTCGAAGTGAGGATATGACTCTATGGCCTATACTCTTTTGTTGTCTTAAGGCCTATCACCTCTCATCTCTTCCTTCACTTGACTATAGATTCTGTAATACTGTCATCTTTTGATCTACCGTTGTCATCCATGTATCATATCTTACTCTTAATGCTTCATTAGCTATCTTCTTATTTCCTGCTAACATTTATGTCTATCACTTTATTTTGAAAACTTCAACAAGATATTCTTTTGCTTTTAGCTCCCCCTTGTTCCATCCACTGGCTCTTCGGGTTTCCTACAATTATCTCTCTACTAGGGATGGGAGCCATACTAAGATAATATTTATCCTTTCCAGGCTTCCAGTGCCTATCTTTGTAGCACTCATATCTAGCTGTACTATTTTAGAGTGCGCCATTTGGGTGTCTCACAAGGACACTTGTTAGCACATTTGCAATATCCTTCGGAAATGTCAACTAACGCAAATAATCAACTCACCATTTTGGGTTACTCTAACCCCAACCGGATTCTGATATCCCGTCCTTTTCTTAATCTACACCTGTTAGCGCCCAATAAGGTATAACTGAGATGGGTGTGGCCAATTATACATACCTCTGTTACTATTGAGGGTCACTCACAATGCTTATATTTTTCTTCCAGAATTGTAATACTAATAATCTTCATTAACTGGGTGCCTCGTACCCTTCTTTACCTTGCTTCTTTTACTTGCTGAAACTTGTGTCTCCCTCCTTATTCCTTTTTACCGTAAGAGTGGATTGACATTCTTGCCTTAGGGATCCTTATCAAAAAGGGTACACATCTTAGTATACACATGATTTGATGAATACCTCATATTTATCCATCATAAGCATGATGCAAAAATCGAGTTCCTCTGACTCAACTCTTCCACAACTATATCTCTTACCAACTGTCTTTCTGGATGTAGGCTAATTCGTATTATCAATAAGATAGAATTAGAAAATTGAGTTCTTACAATTGAGCTCTATGACACGATCTAGAGTATGAAGAAAGAGTGACAGACCTAAATGCCCTGTAGCCTCCTGCTTATAAGTGTGGTGCACAACACACCCATAAACAAGACTCTACTAGACATGGCTTGTAGACTCCCTAGGACAGAACTGCTCTGATACCACTTCTGTCACGACCCAAACCGATGGGCCGCGATGGGCACCCGGTACCTTACTCAACCGAGTACCAATGTAACGTATCTTTCTTATTACATCATCATATACACGTGACATACGGGCCTAATAGGCCAACATGATCATTTATAAACTCAAAACATAGGCCGACAAGGCCGTACAATCTTTCACGTACACGACATCTGTCTACAAGCCTCTAAGAATACATAATTTTCATAAAGGTTGGGACAGAGTCTCGCCATACCAAACAATACACGTCTAAATCATAGTAACCAAACAAGCAACTCCGAAGCAAATGGAGCGCACCAACATCTTCCGCTTAGCTGATGGCCTACTTGGAGGACTCTCGACCTATCTATCGAGACCTGCAGGCATGAAATGCAGCGTCCCCAGGAAAAAGGGATGTCAGTACAAATAATGTACCGAGTATGTAAGGAATGAAAATCAGTAAATAATAGACATGAGAGAAACATGGAGTAAAAGACTCGACATGTACGTCTGCATAACTCTGTGAAGCATTTCATTTTTATAACATCATGCATATGCGTATAAATGTCATACCATGCATAGGTATATGTGTTCATGAAATCATCAAGTCTCTGAGGGAATCCCATTATATCATTTCGACCACTGTGGGCAAATCATCAACGTATACCAACTGATCAGGTGGTGGTGCGTATATAACGCCATAACCTTTTCCCATATCCCATATACATATAATATACATATATACGCGTATATAACGCCATCTGGTCATGGGTCAATGTATATATATAAATGCATGAAATGCATAAGAAATACGTTAATAATATTTTCTCGGAATGTCATAAAAATAATATGCCTTTAGAAATACGTTAATAAGATTTTATCAGAATGTCATAAAAATAATATGCCTGTCGGATAAATTTTATCAAATACATATTTTTCTGAGACCCATGAACAGAAGATATAATAATAATTCACATTGGGAATCAAGAATATAGACACCCCTAATATTTCTACGAATAGAGTCATTTATAGAAACTGTGTGTTTGCTCGTTTCTTTCAGTATCATTTGGGTCATGCCAAAAAGAAGGAAGGGATAGCCTTAACATACCTGAAGTAGGGAAAAATCCATATAATATCCTTGGAAAAGATTGCATCGGACTTTTTTTTGAACCGCAAAATTTTACGTTGCTACGATTCTAACAATTCTCGTTGGAATTGTTTTGGTTGCAAGAGTTTTGTTGAAAGCTTACACGATGGAGTTTGAACTGTAATGTCTATGAAACCAATTCTGGTTTGAAAGTGTCTTACATATGAATTTAGGAAGAAAACTAAACTTTTTAATGTTATGACACCAAGCTTATAATGTCTTACACTTACTTACACGTAAGTGCCTTATAACTTTAGATGGCCTATGACTAAGAGTCATAGGTCATAGTAGTGGTTTCCTGCCATTTGGGGGTGGGGTGGGAATTATTAATCTTTATCCACTTATTAGGTAATTAGGTAATGTCCCGTTACCCAGTAATTAACCAATTACCCGCATAATTAAGAATTGTCTCAAATTACTTAAAATTCTACTTATTTTTAATATATTTCATACACTGTACTATTACAGTCATGTGGTACCTTGTATGGTACTAGTCCATAAATACCAGGTATTTTAGCTCGGCCCGTATTTTATCCCAAAATGTCAAATTTTGACGAAATTCATTTTCTTCGATTTGCTTACCCTCTCACCTTCACAAATTTAGTTATTACTTGTTTGAAATATCATAATACTTATAATCTCACAATAATCTCATTCCCGAACTTACGTCGATTACCTTACGACGAAACTTTAACATACGAAAATACAGAATGTAACATCTCATTTCCGAGCTTATATCAATTTACTTATGGCGTACTTCCATGTACAAAAACATGGGGTGTAACATTCTCTCTCAGCCTTTATGTAGGCTTAAGCTATCTTTCGATCTGTGGCTTAGGGTATTAGACATTACTTTAGCCTTTTATGGACGCTATGGAATATCCATGATATAATCTTCTAACAATTCAATCATTTGTTTGTGACTTGGACTCAGTTCTTTCTTTTAACTTTTACCGGAGTCTTCCACGGCTGTATAAATGTCAACATATATGCTACATGGATAATACTCCTAAATCTTAAGTGCTTTCATAATGTAACTAACTCTGGGTCATTGATCGAATAATTTCTTTTGTTCTTTCTCAGCTTTCTTTAGACGTAAGCAATTACTTTTCTTGGTCTTTCTGTCACTTGTTGCATGAATACTTGGCTTATCTTAGTTCCCACACATGCCGGATGTTTTGTGCAACTCATATGATCTCGAATATTACTTTTGATTTTTTTTCCCGTTCATTAGCCACGGTAGGTGCCACTTTCTTATGGAGTGCATACAATTTTGTAGTGAGATTGCTATTACAAGACCATTTCTTGTTCCTTATTTCCTTAGCTAGTCTTTTGTTGTAGTACTTAGGGGAGGCCTTTTGACTATAATAAAGCTGCAAGCTTATTATCTCGTATACTCTATGGAATTTTTTATGTTCTTACTCGCCTATATTTATCTTTAATTACTTACATTCGTGCCCTTGTGCTCGTAGGGTTACTTCTGAATTGATATTTTTTACTATCTCCCCAGTGGCATCCTTTTTTATTTCCATAACACTTATACGGTACCTTTAACTACCTTATCCTATTTGAATATTTCTCAAGAATTACGATGTCGTATCAGCGAGACTGAATTTCCTATGCTGGGTTTCACTACATTTATCTTTCATGATCTATTGCTTTATGTGAGACATATTGTCTAGCCATAACTAGGCTCTTCCTGAATCGACTACTAACTACTCGTCAGTCTATGCTCATATCTATATTCTATGTAACCTCTCTTGGGTTATGTATTTTGTCTTAACTTACCTTTCGCAGTAGCTCCTAATGTATCAAGTGTCCATTCGTACTTATTTACTAATCAAAATCTTGGCAGGGAACCCTTACTGCCTATTCTCGGCATCTTCCTTACATAACATTGTGGAGTCATAACATATCTATAGGATCCCAGTAAATGCAATCTCATCCCTTTCGCCTTTTTACTGCATTCTTCCTTTACCATTTCATAGTTACCTGAACCACTTAACTCCGACTTAATACCATATCACACCATCTTTTCCCCCTTTAGGGGAGTACTAGCATTTAATCCTCTAAAGTTTACATGCAGATGTCTTACCTCTTCATCTTCGGTGTCTTTCCATATTTTCAATGACACTTACTCTCCTTGTATTAACCCTTCTATACCAAGGATAACTGAATTTCTTACGCACGAGGGGGACACCTAGTGTAACTAGCACACTTAGTCTCTTAAGCTTAACTCTGCTCACAGTGCATGCTTTTAGTGAAGCGTCTTCCTGAATGACCTTTAAAGGTTATTCTTCTATTGTCTATTCTATTATTGATGGAACACCGTCTCTAAAATTCTCACTATGTCGACTACTGTCAAATCCTCTGGCCTCTAAATTTATCTTGTTTACTAGCCCATGCTGATTTTTATTACTCTAGGGGTCTACTTAGCCTTCTGGTAACCGCGTTGGAATTACCAACTCATTTCTTGAAATGAGGATATAACTTTATGACTTATACTCTTTTATAGTCTCAAGGCCTGTCCCTTTTTGTCTTTTCCTTCACTTGATTATAGACTCTGTCATCTTGTCATATTTTGATTTACCGTTATCACCCATTTATCACTTACTACTCATAATGCTTCATTTACTCTCTTCTTATTCTCCTACTAATATCTCTGTCTATTACCTTATTCTTAAAACTTCAACAAAATATTCTTTCACTTTTAGCTCCCCTTGCACCATCTCACTGGCTCTTCGGGTCGCCTAACATTCTCTTTTTACTAGGGCGGGAGTCATACTACGGTAAATATTTATCCCTTTTAGGATTCCACTGCATATCTTCTAAAATTCCTGAACGTTCTAGTATTCATATCTGACGGTACTATTCTAGAGTGCAGCATCTAGGTGTCTCACAAGCAGAACTATTACCACGTTTGCTATTCCTTCGGAAATTTCAGCTAACTCTAACAATCCATCCACCATTTTGGGTTACTTTAACCCCAGCTGGATCCTGATATCTCATCCCTCTCTTAAACTATATATGTTAGCTCCCATATGGCATAATTGAGATGGGTGTGGCCAATTGTACATACCTCTGTTACTGTTGAAGGTAACTCATAATGCTTATATTTCTCTCACTGAGTTGTAAATACTGATAATCTTTACTAACTGGGTACCTCGTACCCTCCTTCACCTTGTTTCTGTTAACCGTTAAAAGTTATACTTTTACCTTCTGATACACCCATGGCCTGCTATTCGCGGGGCGCGTTAGATATTTCCATCCTAAGGTCTTAATCAAGAAACTTGCACATCGGGTATACACGATATGATAGGGCCTCAAACTGGGCCATGTCATCAAGAACTCTCCCTCTACTAGTGCCCTTAATTTTTGCTATATTAGCCCTCTGGCTAGTTGTAATCTTTCTAATTGCAAATATCTCTGTATCATTAGCAAACATATGTTCTGGCTCAAACTCTTATTACTCAGCTCTATAGCACAGTTTAGATTTGAAAGAAGGGTAACAGACTCTTAAATGCCTTGTAGCTTCCTGTTTATATAATGTGTTGCACAACACATATACAAACAAGGCTCTACTAGACACGGCTTGCAGACTCCCTAGGATAGAACTGCTCTAATACCAAGTTTGTCATACCCAAAACCTGAGGAGGCGTGGTCGAGACCCAGTGCCATATTTAGCCCAAGCGTACCACTCTATAACTGTGAACTCTGGAGGGGTATGTTACACCCCATATTTTCATACGTGGAAGTACGCCATAAGTAAATTGATAAAAGCTTGGAAATGAGATGTTACATCCCGCATTTTCGTACGTTAAAGTTTCGTCGTAAGTTAATCGACGTAGACTCGAGAATGAGATTATTTTTGAGGTTATGAGCATGTATGCTATTTATAATAGGCGATAAGTAAGTTCCGTGAAGGTTAAAGGGTAATCGAATCAAAGAAAATGACTTTCGTTGAAGGTTGTCAATTTGGGATAAAATACGGTCCGAGCTATAATACCCGGTATTTATGGACTAGTGCCATACAAGGTATCACATGACTATGATAGTAAGGTGTATGAGTTATGTTAAAAGTGAGTAGTATTTTAAGTAATTTGGGATAATTCTCATTATGTGGGTAAATGGTTAATTATTGATTTAAGTGGATAAGTGTAAGAGTTATTTTGTCCATGTGGGACAATGACAATTAAAGTAAAGTATGACTAATGTGTATGAAGGATTCGTTGGTGTCACATTTTGGGGATAAGCATTAGGTGGCAAAATTTAAGGATATATGCACCAAATTATCTCATTTTTGTTGAAGAAGGTTATTAAAAGGCTAAAGATTGAACAACATTTATGGACTCCTTTCCTTACAATAAGCAAAGTCCCATCCCTAATTAGTAATATTCTTCATAAGTCTTAAAGTGGGATGCTAAGATTTGCTAAGCTTACGGATGGAGTTCAAGCAATTTGTTTGAAACTTCATGATACAATAGCAGTGTGGAATCGCAATTCTAAGGGAGTACGGTACAATCTTTCTCAAGGATATCATACGGATATTTCCCTACTTCGATCTGCCGTTACGTGTTTTCGCAAAAGACCTGTGTTAGAGGAATTGTCAAGAGAATCGGTTCAGGTATGTTAAGGCTATCCCTTCTTTCTTTTTGGCATGATCCAAATGATACAAACAAAACGAGCAAAATACGCAACTTTCATAAATGACTCTATTCATTGAAATACTAGGGGTGTCTATATTCTTGATTCCCCAGGTGTCTTATTATTATATCTTCTGTTCATGGGTCTCAGAAAAATATGTAGTTGATAAAGTTATCCGAAAGGCATATTGATCTTATCACATTCCGAGAAATCTTATTAACACACTTCTTATGCATTTCATGCATTTATACATGTACATTGACCCATGACCAGATGGCATTATGTACGCGTATATTATGTATATGGGATATGGGAAAAGGTTATGGCATTATATACGCACCACCACATGATCAACTGGTATACGTTGATGATTTGCCCACAGTGACCGAGATGATGTGATGGGATGCCCTCAGAGGCTTGATGATGTTATGAACGCATACACCTATGCATGGTATGATATTTATACGCATATGCATGGCATTGTAAATATTAATGATTCACAGAGTTATTCTGACTTACATGTTGAGTCTTTTACTCCATATTTCTCTCATATCTATTATTTACTGAATTTCATCCCTTACATAATCGGTACATTATTTGTACTGACGTCCTTTTTGCCTGGGGATGCTGCGTTTCATGCCCGCAGGTCCCGATAGACAGGTTGAGAGTCCTCCAAGTAGGCTATCAGCTTAGCGGAAGGTATTGGTGCGCTCCATTTGCTCCGATGTTGCTTATTTGGTCAGTATGATTAGGACATGTATTGACTGGTATGGCGGGGCTCTGTCCCGACCTTTATGACATTTATGTACTCTTAGAGGCTTGTAGACAGATTTCATGAATATGGATACTTGTATAGCCTTATCGGCCTATGTTTGAGTTTACAAATGATCATGTTGTCCTATATTGAGTATTCCCTTATGTTTATATTGGTTAGCCCATGACGGGCCTTTTGGCTCATTTACCAATGATAATACGATAAGAAAGATACGTTACGTTAGTACTCAGTTGAGTAAGGTACCGGGTGCCCGTCGCGGCCCATCGATTTGGGTCGTGAAAAAAGTGGTATCAGAGCAGTTCTATCCTAGGGAGTCTACAAGCCGTGTCTAGTAGAGTCTTGTTTATAGGTATGTTGTGCACCACACTTATAAGCAGGAGGCTACAAGGCATTTAGGACTGTCACACTTTATTCTTACTCTAGATCGTGTGGTAGAGCTCAGTTATAAGAATTCAAACTATTAAACTCTATTTTATTCATAATACAACGATACCTACATCTAGAATGACGGTAAAAGATTGCATGTAGATGTGGAAGATTTGAGTCAGAGGAACTCGATTTTGCATAATGCTTATGATGAGTAAATGTGAGGTCTTCAACAGAACATGTGTTTACTAAGATGTGTAAGCTTCTTGATAAGGAGCCTTAAGGCAAGAATATCTATCCACCCATATGGTGAAAATAAATGAGAGATTTAGAAGGTAGATAAAAGTTTCAACAAGTAAAAGAAGCAAGGTGAAGAAGGGTATAAGGCGCCCAGTTAATGAAGATTATCAGTATTTACAATTCAGGCAGAGAAATATAAGCCTTTTTAGTTACTTTCAACAATAACAGATGTATGTACAATCGGCCACTCCCATCTCAGTTATGCCCTATGGAAACTAACAAATATGGTTTAAGAGAAGGACGGAATATCAGGATCCAGCTGGGGTTAGAGTAACCCAAAATGGTGGATGGATTATTTGCGTTAGTTGACATTTTTGAAGGATATTGCATATATTCTAATAGATCTCCTTGTGAGACACCCAGATGGTTCACTCTAAAATAGTACAACTAGATATGAGTACTACAAAGATTGGCACTGGAAGCCTGGAAGGGATAAATATTATCTTAGTGTGGCTCCCATCCCTAGTAGAGAGAGAATGTTAGGCAACCCGAAGAGCCAGTGGATGGAGCAAGGGGAGCTAAAAGCAAAAGAATGTCTTGTTGAAGTTTTCAGAATAAAGTGATAGACAGAAATGTTACCAGGGTAATAAGAAGAGAGTTAATGAAGTATTATGAGTAAGATGTGATACATGGATGACAACCGTAGATTAAAAAAATGATAGTATTACAGAGTTTATTGTCAAGGGAAGGAAAAGATGAGAGGTGACATGCCTTGAGACAACAAAAGTGTATAGGCCATTAAGTCATATCCTAATTTCGACAAACAAGTTCGTGACTCTAACATGATTACCAAAAGGAAAAGTTAGACCCTAGAGTAATAGAAATCAGTATTGACTGGTAAACAAGATAAACTAAACATGAATTAGGGATTGAGTGATTTGATAATTGTCGGCATCATGAGAATTTCAGAGATTGCGTTCGGGTGATAATAGAATAGATGATAGAAGAAAAACCTTTAAAGGTCATTCAGGAAAACGCTTCCCTAAAGGAAGCAATGTGAGCAAAGTTAAACTTAAGGGACTATGTGTGCCAATTATACTAGGTGTCACCCTCGTGAGTAAGGAATTTTGTTATCCTTGGTACAGAAGGATTTATGCAAGGCAAGTAAGGGTCATCGATGATGTAAAAAGACGCCAAAGATGAAGAGGTAAAACATCTATAGGTAGATCGTCATAGCTCTAAATCTTAGTACTCCCCTATAAGGGGGAATATGGATTGATGTGGCATTAAGTCAGAATTAAGTGGTTTTAGTAACTATGGAATGGTAAAGGGAGAATGCGATAAAAATGAGAAAAGGGATGAGATTGCACTTATTCAAATCCTACAAATATGCTACGATTCCAGAATATTATGCAAACACGACGTCAAGGAGAGGAAGTAAGGGTTCATGCCCGAAATGTTATTGATAAATAAGGAGCCAGTGCGAGACGTAAGTTAAGACAAAGGAAATAACCCAAGAAAGATTACGCGGAATATTGATATGAATGGGCTAACGAATAGTTAGCAATTGATTCAGGAAGAGACTACTTATGGCTAGACAAGAGGATACAGACATATCAATAGATCATGCAAGACAAATATAGTGAATTCAGCCTCGCGGTTATGACATTGTAATACTTGAGAAATATTAAGATAGGAGTTGGGATAGTTAAAGGTACCGTATGAGTGTTACGGAAATAAAAGAGAGTGCCACTAGGAAGACAGTCAAAATATCAGTTCAGAAGCAACCCTACAAGCACAAGGGCATAGATGTAAGTAACTACGGATAATTATAGATGAGGAAGGATATCAAACATTTCGTCGAGTATACGATGTAATAAGCTCGCAGCTTTACAAGAGTCAGAGGGTCCTCCCTAAGTACTACAATGAAAGACTAGCTGAGGAAATAAGGAAAAAGGTTTCAATCTAAGCACAATGACCTAAAGAGGAAATGGACATATAAAAACAATCTCACTACAACATTGTATGCACTTTATAAGAAAGTGGCACCTACCGTGGCTAGTGAACGGGAAGTAAAATTAAAAGTAATATTCGAGATCATATGAGTTGTATGAAAATTCAGGCATGCGTGGGAACTAAGATAAGCTAAGTATGCACAGAACAAGGGGGCAGAAAGACCAGAAAAAGTAATAGCTTACGTTTAAAGAAAGATGAGAAGGAATGAAAGGAATTATGCGATCAATAATCCAGAGTTAGTTACGTTATGAACACACTTAAGATTTTGGAGTATTATCCATGCAGCATATATGTTGACAATCATATAGCCGTAGAAAACTCTGGTATAAGTTAAAGGAAAGAATTAAAACCGGTTCATAAATAAAGGATTGAATTGTTAGAAGATTGTATCATGGATATTCCATAGAGTCCATGAAAGGCTAAAGTAATAACTAATACCATGAGCCGCAGATCGGAAGATAGCTTAAGCCTACATAAAGGTTGATCAGAAAGAAGAGGAAACTAAATAGTTAGATTAACTAAGTAAATCAGGAGTCTGATTATTAGACCTAGAAAAATTATAGACCTCGTGATTGAGAACATTGCAGGATCACTCTTAAATATCAGAGGTACAACAGAGATAGTACAGTAGCCATATTCTATAACGGCTCTACTATAAAGCCAGTTAGAAGAGTACCAGCCTCATAAGAAATCAGTATGAAGCTCTCACCGGATTGTGTATGCACCAGAGGTGCAAGTATTATAATAGAGCTTCAAGTTATGGATGTAAATTATACCTATATAGAAGGGAGGTCATGAAAGAGATAGAAGATGTGATGCGAGACTTCAAGGTAAGTAAGGTAAAGGTGAACAACGCACGAGATACTCAAATGCAAAAGGTGGTAAATAGTCCATACTTCGGATAGAAGGCTAGAAGCGTTGGGATTCAGTATCCACGAATGATAGCGGCATCGTCAGTGGCATATTTTCTAGCCTATGGTTTCTATGTATCGAGAGGTCTAGTTAAAAGAGTAAAGAAGAGTTAGAAACGATGTGATGTCTCGCTTGATGTTCCAAGATGACATAAGGAAATCTATGATACAAGCAAGATAAAGGAAGGTTGCGAGTAGTATAAATAGATATGTGTAGATCATAAGCTATAGTATGGTAAAGTGACAAGATTTTAGGAAGACATAAGTAAGGACAAAGAAAGGCAAGTGAGAAGGTGACGAGAATGGATAAGTTCTCGGGATTAAACCCATGAAAACAAGAGAGCTAATGGTTTCTCTAAGTTATGGAAAGTTCAGTATAGCGGGAATGAACTCAAAGGAGTCTAAGACTAATAGCATTTAGAGGATATGGAATGATGCTCTGTTAATAGAATAAGGGTGTAATTATGATAGTTAAAGGATGACGTTAGGATTGGGTAATGATTTGAAAAAGGGGGATTTCATGAATTGTACAGGTTTAAAATACCCACGTAAGGTGAATCACATTGGGATGCTATGAAATATGGTTATGGAAGTATGGTGGAAAATCAATTCAAATGTTCCTCGATGCAACGTGAGCCCTAGTGATTACGCAAGAGGTCAAGTTATCAGTGGTAGATTATGGATCAACATTAAGGTGAATCAACAATGGATGGGTAAAAGTTACAAAGTATGAGATGATATTAGGACATCAGTCTTAAGATGAACAGTAATGAAGAAGCATTAAAAGACTTAGCTTTTTGCATATAGGATGAGAAACGAGACGTAGCTTTATGCATATAGGATGAGCAATGAGAGTAATCTCTCAGTAACAGTAAACCAAAGTAAGAGTTATGGTATAGTATGACCTACTTAGATGTAGAAAAGCCATAGATGCCCAGAGGTACAACTTATCATAATTCTGTATATGTTCATAAAGTGAGGCCTAGAGATTGGCTAAAAACTGGAGGAAAGAGGAGGGAAGAGTCGCATAGGCGCACATACAAAGTCAGAGTCGTACAAGCTACATGATAGAAGGTAGCAATAGTTACGAGATTGAAAGAATTCCGACCAAAGGTTATGGTGTGGGAAAGAGGCCTAAAGGGGAAAATGCCTTGGCCTTTGGATTTATTTAAAAAATAGTTTCCTAGATGGAAAGGAGAGTATTAAAGTATTCGGAAGACATAGGTTATGAAAATGATAAGTGCATCAGTTAACATTCGAGGACGAGTGTTCCATTGGGGGGAATGATGTTACACCCCATGTTTTCGTACGTTGAAGTACGCCATAAGTAAATTGATAAAAGCTCGGAAATGAGAAGTTACATCCCGCATTTTCCTACGTTATAAGCATGTATACGTCATAAGCATCGTAAGTTAATCGACGTAGACTCGGGAATGAGATTAGTTTTTAGGTTATAAGCATGTATGCTATTTATAACAGGCGATAAGTAAGTGCAGTGAAGGTTAAAGGGTAATCGAATCAAAGAAAATGAGTTTCGTCGAAGGTTGTCAATTTGGGATAAAATACAGTCCGAGCTATAATATCCGGTATTTATGGACTAGTACTATACAAGGTACCACATGACTATGATAGTAAGGTGTATGAGGTATGTAAAAATTGAGTAGTATTTTAAGTAATTTGAGATAATTTTCATTATGTGGGTAAATGGTTAATTATTGATTTAAGTGGATAAGTGTAAGAGTTATTTTGTCCACGTGGGACAATGACAATTAAAGTAAAGTATGACTAATGTGTATGAATAATTCGATGGTGTCACATTTTGGGGATAAGCATGGTTGCTAAGCATTGAAGTTTATTTAGGTGGCAAAATTTAAGTATATATGCACCAACTTATGTCATTTTTGTTGAAGAAGGTTATTAAAAAGGCAAAAGATTGAACAATATTTATGGACTCCTTTCCTTACAGTAAGCAAAGTTCCATCCCTAATTAGTAATATTGTTCATAAGTCTTAAAGTGGGATGCTAAGATATGCTAAGCTTACGGTTGGAGTTCAAGCAATTTGTTTGAAACTTCATGATACAATAGCAGTGTGGAATCGCAATTCTAAGGGAGTACGGTACAATCTTTCTCAAGGATATCATACGGATATTTCCCTACTTCGATCCGCCGTTACGTGTTTTCGCAAAAGACGTGTGTTAGAGGAATTGTCAAGAGAATCGGTTCAGGTATGTTAAGGCTATCCCTTCTTTCTTTTTGGCATGATCCAAATGATACAAACGAAACGAGCAAAATACGCAACTTTCATAAATGACTCTATTCATTGATATACTAGGGGTGTCTATATTCTTGATTTCCCATGTGTCTTATTATTATATCTTCTGTTCATGGGTCTCAGAAAAATATGTAGTTGATAAAGTTATCCGAAAGGCATATTGATCTTATCACATTCTGAAAAATCTTATTAACGCATTTCTTATGCATTTCATGCATTTATACATGTACATTGACCCATGACCAGATGGCGTTATATTGTCACGACCCGAAATTCCCACCTCCGGACCGTGATGGCACCTAACATTTCACTTGCTAGGCAAGCCAACATTAGAATAACAGTATCCATTTTTAAAATAATTTTTAAATTTATCAATAACAAGGAAGCAAATGCGGAAGCAATTTTGGAATAATCCATAATAATAACGATGTCTAAATACCATCCCAGAATTGGTTTCACAAGTGCACGAGCTTCTAGAATAAATACAAATAAAGGTCTGAATAATATAAAGCTGTCTGAAAATAAACACACAGCTAAAGTACAATAGACGGGGACTTCATAACTGCGGACGCCATGCAGTTATACCTAAAGTCTCCTCCGAGTAGCTGAAATCCGAGCAAAACTATGGTACGCCACTAGGACCAACTCCAAAATCTGCACAAGAAGTGCAGAGTGTAGTATCAGTACAACCGACCCCATGTACTAGTATGTGCTGAGACTAACCTTGACGAAGTAGTGACGAGGCTAAGGCGGTTCACTTACATTAACCTGTATGCAATATTAGTAACAACAACAATAATAGGAATAAATCAGGTAATTCATTTATAATAATTGAAGGCAACTCAGCAGTCATAACCAATTATCATTTCCATTATTTTTGTTGCAGTGTGTAACCCGCTATCACAATATATTCACATTAAATCAAGTCTGTTGCGGCGTGCAACCCGATCCTCCAATATTGACTTTTAATAAGTCTGTTGCGGCGTGCAACTCGATCTTCCAATATTGACTTTTTAATAAGTCTGTTGCGGCGTGCAACCCGATCCTCCAATATTGACTTTTAATAAGTCTGTTGCGGCGTGCAACCCGATCCTCCAATATTGACTTTTAATAAGTCTGTTGCGGCGTGCAACCCGATCCTCCAATATTGACTTTTAATAAGTCTGTTGCGGCGTGCAACCCGATCCTCCAATATTGACTTTTAATAAGTCTGTTGCGGCGTGCAACACGCTCCTCCAACATATTCATTTACCAATCAATTCTTATAGAAGAAATTCCCCAATAAACGCAACAATTAATATAAAATCATAAGACAACAAGCATGCAATAATTATGATTTAATTATGAAGCAAACAATGAAAAATAGCAAATTATTATGGAAATCAGGGAGCAAATAGGCAGTTCAATATTTAATATGTTAAATGTCAAAGAACAATTAAGGCACATAATTCAAATAACATATAACAATTAATGCAGGAATTCAAGAATTAATATTTGAGAAAGAATAAGAGAGAAATAATTATTATAATAATTAATTTATGATTAAAAATAATTTATGATTTTTCAAGTAAGCAAGCAAACAATTAATTTCACGATGTATAGACATTCGTCACCTCGCCTATACGTCGTTTACATGCAATTCATATAACAAACAATTTAAGGGTTCTATTCCCTCAAGTCAAGGTTAACCCCGACACTTACCTCGCTTTGCAAATTTCAATCAATTATTCAACCACAACTTTTCCTTTTAAATTTTCCTCCGAAAGCTTCAAATCTATTCACAATATATTCAATACTAATCATAGGAATTAATTCCATATGAGTTTATAATTTTTTCGGATAAAAGTCTGAAATTCATTAAAATATTCGGCAGTGGGACCCACATCTCAAATCCCAGAAAAACTCGCGAAATCCGAACACCCGTTCCGATACGAGTTCAACCATACCAAATTTGTCCAATTCCAATATCAAATGGACCTTCAAATCTTAATTTTTCGTTTTTGGAAAGTTTTACAAAAATTTCAATTTCTTCCATCTAAATCCGAAATAAATGATGAATATAGACATGGATTTGTGAAATATAATCACTTTTGGTTATAGAACACTTACCCAATCCAAATTCGTGAAAATCTCCCTTGAAATCGCCCAAATCCGAGACTCAAAACTCAAAAATGAGTAAAAATGGCTAAGACCCAATTTTATGTATTCTGCCCAGCATTTTCGCATCTGCGGTGCCTGGGCTCGCACATGCGAGCTCGCATCTGTGAAAAAAATCTCGCATCTGCGAATAGGGGCTGCCAGGCGAGGTTCCGCATCTGCGGACAAAATGTCGCACCTGCGACGTCCGCTTCTGCGCACAAGGGACGCACCTGCGAAGGCCGCATCTGTGATGGATGTCTCGCTTCTGCGAGCTCGCAACTGTGATGGATGTCTCGCTTCTGCGAGCTCGCACCTGCGGTCAAAATTCCGCAGGTGCGATTATACCAGAACCCAAATTTTAGATTTTTGCTTAAGTCCAATTCTTGTTCCGATTTCAATTTGTTTCACTCTCGGGGTGCTTGGGACCCCGCTCGAATATACCACCAAGTCCCGTAACATAATACGGACTGACTCGGGGTCTAAAATCACATCAAACAACACTGAAATTACAATTCACACCCCGATTCGAACTTTGAGTTTTAAACTTTTAATTTGCAAATCTCGTGCCAAGACATATTAAATGAATCCGGAATGACTTCAAATTTGGCACACAAGTCATAAATGACATAACAGAGCTGTTCAAATTTCCAAAATCGGATTCCGACTTCGATATCAAAAAGTCAACCCCGTGGTCAAACTTGAAATATTTAGCCTTTAAATTGCTTGTTCCGTTAAATGGTTATAACTTGAGCTAGGGACATCCAAATTAAATTCCGGGCATACGCCCAAGTCCCAAATCATGATACGGAGTTACCGTAACTGTCAAAATACCGATCTGAGTCCGTTTGCTAAAAATATTGACTAAGGTCAACTCACTTGAATTTTAAAGCTCTATTTCCCATTTTAATCCATTTTTCACATAAAAACTTTCCGGAAAATTGTACGGACTACGCACGCAAGTCGAAAAATAATAAATGGTGCTTTTCAAGGTCTTAAAACACAGAATTACTTATTAATTTAAAGATGACATTTTGGGTCATCACATATATACGCATATATATATATATATATATATATATATATACATTGACCCATAACCAGATGGCGTTATATATTCGTATATTATATGTATATGGGATATGGGAAAAGGTTATGGCATTATATACGCACCACCACCTGATCAGCTGGTATACGTTGATGATTTGCCCACAGTGGCCGAAATGATATGATGGGATGCCCTTAGAGGCTTGATGATATTATGAACGCATATACCTATACATGGTATGATATTTATACGCATATGCATGTCATTATAAATATTAATGATTCACAGAGTTATTCATACTTACATATTGAGTCTTTTACTCCATGGTGAGTCTTTTACTCCATGTTTCTCTCATGTCATACTTACAGATGTCATGAATATGGATACTTGTTTGCCCTTATCGTCCTATGTTTGAGTTTACAAATGATAATATCATCCTATATTGAGTATTCCCTTATGTTTATACTGGTTAGCCCATGACGACCCTTTTGGATCATTTACTAATGATAATACGATAAGAAAGATGCGTTACGTTGGTACTCGGTTGAGTAAGGTACCGGGTGCCCGTCGCATGATAACAACACGATAGGGGTCCAAGAATTACTAAAGAAAATAAAGAAACGTGCGAAAGCTAAAAGAAAATAAAGAAACAAAAAAACAACGGAAAATTAAAGATAGATTGAATTCAAGAAAGATTTTCTTGAATTCAAGAAGTCTATTCTCGAAGTTGAATCCTAACAACAACAATTAGCTAACAAAGAACTAATCGCCTTTGGTAGAGAATTAAAAACAAGAGATAGATTGTGAAACCCGACCCTTTAGAATAACAAGAACAACAATAAGCCTAAACTTATCACCTTTCTTGAATACCTAGAAGTGATCTAAGATTTCGAAAGAGTTTAATCTTACCACCTTAAGTTGAGTCTTGAAGGTTGAAGAATAAATCCAAGAGTAGCCACACACAAGAGTGAAAGAAAAATCTCACAATTTTTATTGATATTGTCTATAATAATCTAAAATCTAAAAACAAATAAGACACCCCTTTATATAGAGAGGGGGTCACGAAATTCCTACCTAAAACACAAGGAAATAAAGTCCTAAACTATTTTGGACAACAAGTCCAAATACCTTAGGAAAAGGAAAAACACTAGGAAACAAAAACCAAGTCAATCTTGGAAAGTAACTCAAACAATCTTAGGAAAAGGAAAACATAACCTTAACTACTTAGGAAAGCAATAAATCTAGTACCAAAATATATGGAAATAAGTTAAAACCAATCTTGGATAGAATCTTTAAAGTCGCAAACCAATCATGGATAGGATCTTGGAAATCTTGAAGGCAACTTGCAAGAAACTTGGCACCAACTTGTGCCCGACTTCTATCATGCCGATTGAACAATTCTTGGGCAGAAAGTAAGTCCTTTTATGTTATAAAAACGTGGCTTCATGTAGGACTTATTGGGCTGCAAGTTTGGACACATTTTTAGGTGCCAAATGGGTCCAATAGTGACCTGATTTGGACCTTCGTCAGAGGATGTCTCTTGGGATCTAATCCACCTTTTCTTGGACATGAATTTGGACCATAAAATAATTATAATACCTAGACAACTCATATCCTTTATCCTTGAGTTCTCCATCCCAATTAACAACTTCTTTATTTGCACTTGAAGTCTAATGACCTTGTTTTGCAACTCTTTAGCTTGACATCTTGTTAAAGGCCCTCTTTGAGATTCCAAAGCTTCATTCTTGTCCTTGAATAGATTTGAGCTTCCTAGGATGCTATCACCCATCAGTTTGGGTCATGACAGGGTAACTGTAAGGCCCCGTAAAAAATTTTCCTAAAAAGAACCGGGGTTCTGTGATGCTGGGGCAGGCGTTGAGGTTAATAATAGTAGAGGTTCGGACATTTTGGATTGAACAGTGCACTGAAGAGTTAAAGAAAATGTTGGGCAGAAGTAGGCAGTTATGCGGCCTATTCTGGGACCGCAGAACCACTCTGTGGACCGCAGAATGGTCGCAGAGTGGGTCAATTTTTTGGGTCATTTTGATGTCAAATTTCGTAGCTATTATGCGACTGCATAACCACTTCGCGGGCCGCACTCTTGTCGCATATCCCGCTTTAGGAATTTTCGGAGGGAGGTTCTGCGGTCAACTATGCGACCGCAGAACCGTTATGCGGTGCATTATGCGATCACAGAAAAGGTATGCGGACCGCATAGTGACCGCAGTTCGGGTCAGTCATGCCCAATTTTAGAGGCCAAATTATGCGGTCGATATGCGGACCGCATATCAATTATGCAATCGCAGACCTTGTTTCGGAGCTCCATTTTTGGGTTTTTAAAACTCGACCCTACTTCGTTAAATACACGCTTTGGGCCATTTTTGAGCTAAAATATGACACTTTTAGATTGAGAGAGTGCCCTAGAGTGAGAAGGTGTTCTTCAACAACTTGTTCTTCAATTCTTGCTCGAATCATGGAAGATTATCAAGGAAAACTCACTAGGTCTTCATCCTAAAGGTAAGATTCTCACCCTAACCCTCAGTTTCGAATTTTGTCTAGAAATGGGTAATTAGCAAGATAATGTTTGGGCATGGGAGTTGTCCATCTTACATGCATGTGTTATCAAAGGGTGTAGGAAGATTGTTGAGCTAAAAATGGTAAATAATGGGTTGTGGGATTATGGAATCCTCCATAAAAGGACCTTAAAATATTGATGCACACCTAGTGTTAGATAAAATATTCAAATGAGCTAGAACCATTATCATCCTCCTAATTTTGATTCAATTTGTTACATTTTCAAAATAGATTGAAGTTGCTAAGATTTCCAGAATATTTTAGAGTGTAAGGAAGCTCAATTGAGGCATGTTAGCTAAACTTTCTCTCTTAGAATCGAATTCCATAATGTCCCCGTAAGTTTTAAAGTATGGGTTGCATACTAAAATATTATGGCTTTCAATCGTATTTCAAATGAAAGATAGTATGCCAAATTGTGTGAGAAAATCTCAATATTCTTAAGACTCTTAATTGCTAATATGTGTACCTAAAGTCTTGATTGGAAATGTCTTATTGTTGATAATCTATGAAGATGGTTGGAAATGAAATAATTGAATTGGGGGTATAGTGTGTGGTCAACGTGCCAAGAATTTAAGTTATGATTGTGGCTAGTAGTGCAAATGATTTGAGAGGATGCGATAAAGAATATGAAATGAGCCTCGACTCAATTGTTTAAAATGATTTCGAAAATAGAATTGCCTAAAAGCTTTTGTACTCAATTCATGCCCATAAGTGACTGCTTTAATTAATGCTTTACTTTACAAATATATCCATTGTGATTCAAGTTCTTACATACTCAGGTGTTGAAATTATATATTGTCATTTCTGGGAAAGAGTATTGCAAGAATAAATGGTGTATTGACTGCTTATGATTTGATGTGTGCTTGCATTTCGGGTCGGTATGCCCCATTATTTGGGAAGAAACCTTTTGTATTTAAGGTTCCCATTACTAATAAATTTGAGTTACATGATTGTTGAAATATTCTATACGTTGATATTTGATGATGATCTTTGAAATTGAAAGAGGTAAAAGTGTGGAATATGAAATACGGCCACCGTGCCAGGAATAAAGAATCTTGTGAATGGCCAAATGAGCCAAGAAAATATTATTGTTGTGAGTCTCTGGAAATACTAATAAGAATTTATACAATGTGAAAAATGTTTAGGTGAGTATAGTTGTATTTAAGTTACCTTGTGTGCAAATGAAATAAAAAAATATTTTTGGGCGCATCATTAGCAAAACCTAGGAAGGGTGGGTCATAAGTCCCACACCTGAAACTACATGTGCCGGTGTATGGGTGGATTGTGATTGAATCCCCTTATTTGGGATGAAATTGCAATATTGGAGAAATTGTGATATTATTCCCCTTAATTAAGATGAAACTGGTAACAATTGTGGATTGGAAAAGTCAAGCCACACGACATATGTGGGAAGGCAACCTAGCTGAACAGGTGGAGATCAGACGCCATGTTGCGCACATGGTGGTACTACTTTTGGTAACAACTTTCTTTCGCATCACTCATCAAACCACATCGTTCGTGGGGAGATGGCCTAGCCGATCGGGCATGATCGGACGTCGTGCTAACACAGACGGTGGCATATCGGTGCTAATGATCTCCCAACCAAAAATTTTATATGAAGTTCGTATTTTGAAACTTATTATGTTTTAACTAGACATTTCGATATTGTTGATTGTGACCTGCCATTTTTATGTGTTGTCTTCTCTTATATGGTCATTCTATATTGAAAGAGGACTTTTAGATTGACATACTAGTACTATTTGACAGTACTAACGTCCATTTTGCCAGGGACACTACATCTTTAACGGATGCAGGTGGTTCTGCAGCAGGCGGCATTGATCAGTGATAGCAGTACACTCGTTTTATTTGATTTTGTGAGCCCCACTTCATTTCGGGGTCATGTATCTTTTGTTTCTCATGTACTGTGTTCTGAGGTATAGCCGGGGACTTGTTGCTGGCATTTTCATATTACTCCTCTATTGTACTTAGAGGCTCCGTAGACAGATTGTGGGTTATGGTTGATATTGGAAATTGAACTAGAAATGTTGGTGTTTGGAAATCATATTTTTCATTAATTCTATAAACTCGTAATATTTGGGAAATTATGAATGAAGATGCTAATGGGAATGAAATGGAAGTTGTTAATAAAATCTTTTCAGTGTTTGATTAATGAAGCACATCTCCTCTTTATTCATAGATGATTTTGGTTAGAAGGTAATCTAACAAGCTTGCTCGGCCGGGTTCTCTCGGTTGAGCGCCGGTCGTGCTCCCCGAGTTTGGGGCGTGGTAGTAACCCTCAACTTAAGCCGATGAGGACTACCTACGAGCTGCCAATACCAATCAAGGCCGACGAGGCCACCATGAATGTCTACGACCAGCAATACCAAACTAACATGTACACATGACTGGCAAGGCCGCTTGCAAGGCCACAATACTGATATACAAAATATATAGGACTCGTCTATAAGCCTCTAGAGATAAGTGAACTGTATTATGGTAAGGACAGGGCCTCGACCTGCCCATCAAACCTATATAAATGGACTCCAAGGTCTAGACCTGGTAACTCCGAGGAAGTGGAGCTTAGCAACCAAGCTGAAGTTTGACTCTGTCTACTGGGAAAGTCTATCCAGCAGTCTATCAGGACCTGCAGGCATGAAATGCATTGTCCCTAGCAAACAGGATGTCAGTACGAATAATGTACCGAGTATGTAAGGCATACAAATCAGTATATAAAAGACATGAAAGAAACATGGAGTAAAGGACTCAACCTGTAAGTCTGAATAACTCTGTGAATCATGAAACATTTATAATGTCATGCATATATGTATAAATATCATATCATGAATAGGTATATGCATATATAACATCATCAGGCCTCTGAGGGCGTCCCATCATATCATCTCGGCCTCAATGGGCAAAATCATCAACGTATGGCAGTTGATCAGGTGGTAGTGCCTATATAACGCCATAACCCTTTCCCCAAACTGTAATGACCCGGCCGGTCGTTTTGAGAGTTATAGCCCCATTCCCCCATTTACGAATCCTTTTGTTCTTTATAACTGTTATATGACTTATCAGGTTAGTTGGTTTGAGTCTGGAGAGATTTCGGAATAAATTGAGACACTTAGTCTCAAAATGGAAAGCTTAAGTTAGAAAAGTTGACCGAATGTTGACTTATTTGTAAACGACCCCGGATTTGAATTTTAATGGTTTCGTTAGCTCCGTTGGGTAATTTTGGACTTAGGAGCGTGTCTGAATTGTGATTTGGAGGTCCGTAGCAAAATTAGGCTTAAAATGGCGAAAGTTAAATTTTTGGGAAAATTGACCGTGAGTGGACTTTTTGATATCGGGGTCGGATTCTGATTTTGTAAATTGAAGCAAGTCCATGGTGTCATTTGGGACTTGTGTGAAAAACTTGGGGTCAACCGGAAGTGATTTGATAGGTTTGGGCATCGGTTGTAGAAATTTTGAAATTCAGAGTTCATTAGGCTTGAATCTATGTGTGATTCGTGTTTTTGATGTTGTGCGAGGTGATTTGAGGGTCCAAATAAGTTCATATGATGTTGTGGGACTTGATGGTATGTTTTGTTGAGGTTCCAAGGGCCTCAAGTGAGCGTCAGGTGGTTAACGGATCAAGAATTTAAGTTGGGAATGGTCTCGCGTTCGCGAAGTGCATCTGGAGGCTGAGGAAATATTGCTCTTTGCGTTCGCGAAGAAGAGGACGCATTCGCGGAGATTGGGCAGAGAGTGCATCACGAACGCGAGATGGCGAATGCGTTCGCAAAAAAGAGAAGAGGCAACTAGGGACCCCATGCATTTGGTCTACGCATTCGCGGAGGTGCGGTCACGTTCTCGATGAAAGGGGTCAGTAAAGGTTCGCGTTTGCGGGTGGTTGATTGCGTTCGCGTAGAAGGGATTTTTGGTCAGAGGCAATTTGTGCTTCGCGAACGCGAGGGTGCTTCCGCGTTCGCGAAGGAGGCGTACCTGGGCAGAATAAAAGATTCAAAAATGAGGGTTTCGAGTTCATATCACAAAATTGATTTGGGAGCTCGGTAGAACGCAATATTTGGAGGGATTTTCACGTGGGTGTTTGGGGTAAGTGATTGTTATCTAGTTTTGGTTAATTTCCAAGATTATGCCTTTGATTCTACCATTAAATTTGTGATTTGGGGTGGAAAATTGGGGAAAATGAAGAAAAAGTCTTAGGATAGATTTTTGAGGTTTTGAATTGGATTTTGTTATCGGATTTGAGTAAATTTGATATGGTTAGACTCGGGGTTGAATGGGCTTTAGGGTTTGGTGATTTTGTTGGATTCCGAGAGGAGGGCTCGGGGCAGGTTTGAACTAATTTTGGATTTTTGAGTTATAAGTTAGTAATTTCTTGTGGAATTGATTCCTTTAGTTCGTGTTGATTGTATTGTACTATCTATGGCTATATTCGGGTCATTTGGAGACCGATTTGCGAGGCAAAGGCGTATTGGAGTAGGGATTTGCTCGGATTGATGTAAGTAATACTTCTAAACTTGGTTCTGAGGGTTCGAAACCCCGAAATCTGTGTTATAGGATTGGTGTTGAGGTGACACACATGCCAAGTGACGGGCGTGTGGGCATGCACCATGAAAATTGTGGCCTGGTTGATTCCATGGCACTGTATAATGGACTTATCTTGTTGATGTCCATGTTTTCATCATATGATAAAGTAACTAAGCTGTTAAACATGCTAGAGATCATGTCTAGGCTATATGGTGGTACTGTTATCTCACTGCTTACATTGCAATTACATACTCAGTCATACGCACTCATTTGCATATCATATCTCAGTCTCTGTTACCATTTATTAATACATCACATTATTATTTTGGGCTGATTTTCATGACATGGTTAGCCCAAATAACTGGAGAGATTGATGACTGAGTGAGGCCGAGGGCCTGATGGTGAGGATATTGATGGGATCGGGCGGCACGTCGCAACAGTTATACTGATTTATGATAGTGCTTGGGCTGAAGGAGCCCCTTCGGAGTCTGCACACACCCCAAGTGAGTGCGGTTGATTATATTGAGGGATGGATCTTGATGTTTGGCATATTTCGATATGTGTTGATGTTACTTTGCCCATGCTTTAACCACTTTTTGATGTTATTTAATCTTTAAAACACCCAACATGGTGTAATTATTGGTTTGATGACTAATTAAGTTATGTGTGACGATTTAAGGTGTTCGGAGTGCAAAATATGAAGAAAAGGTGGTTTAGCTAGAGGAAGAAGGGTTGGATGCGTCGCATCCAACCTAGGAAAACATCATCCTGCATGCAACCTTAGCAGTGAAGTTGGGCCATCGCGTCCGCCATCGCGTGCGAAACTGGGAAGTAGAAGTGAAGCTGGATGCGTCGCATCCACCATCGCATGCAAGCTGAGAAATAGAGGACAAGGTGGATGCGTCGCATCCACCTTCGCAGGCAAAAATTGAAATGGAGGACAAGGTGGATGCGTCGCATCCACCTTAGCATCAATCCCTGAAGCCGAATTGGACTAGGAATAGGAGAGCTTTGGCCCACGACTTTTTTACGCAATATATAAGCTAAAAACGCCTCTTTTAGGTTATCTAACATATTGGGAAGGGGGAAAAAGCCACGACAAAGCTGTGGAGGCCGGAATTCATCAAGTTTCATCTTTCTCCCACCAAACTTAGTAATTTTTATGTTTCTTTATATGATTTGTTGTTTGGCTACCATGTCTATGTGGAGCTAAACTTCACGTTCTAGGGTTGTGGTTCTTTCATGACTATTGTTATTCGGATATTGATTTTGACTTCTTGATTTATCATATTAGTTTATTTATTCAATCTTGCACTTAATTATTTAATTGCTTGATCACCAATTGAATATTATCTACGAATCTAGAATTGAACTCGAAAGTGGGAATTCTATATTGCATATAGGATTGAGTAGGGCAAGTTCTTGAACTCGGGCATCGGGGAACGGATTCGTGGTTAGGATAGACATATACCTAATTGCCTTGCTTGGTTGATTTACAGGAATTATAAATGCGTTCTTGTTGATTCTAACTCCATAGACATATAGGCGTTAGGTTAGCTTGAATAGGCGAGTAAGAACTCGACAGATTCTTATGAGCAATATTAACCCTGTCAACCAATAAGCTAGATAAATTAGTCGGTCAATTCAATTGAAGAATACAATAGGATTGTTAGATAGCCCATAACCCTAGATCGTTTTTCTTACATTGATATCATAAAAATCTGCTCTTTCTCTGTTCAAAGTTCATTATTTATATTTTCTTATTTAATTAGTTTAGAATAAAATATTTTTAGGTTTAATTCTTGTTTAGATAATTAGGATAGTCTAATTTAGTTAATAGTTAATCATAAGTCCTCGTGGGTTCGACATCCGACTTTTAGTCACTTTATTACTTGACGACCGCGTATACTTGCGTGAGTGTGTTTGGTCGCAACAAGTTTTTGGCGCCGTTGCCGGGGACTTAGAAATTAGCTACGTGACTAAGTTAAGCTTTTATTAGATATTTGTTTTCAAGTTTTAATTTTCAGTTTGCCTGGTTTGTGTCAACGCAGGGTTTACTCTCGAATGCAGAGGAGTAGAAGTGCAAACAACCTCATTCCTCTTGATCCAGAAATCGAACGAACATTACATAGAGTGAGAAGGGAACACGAAGCTAGAACGAGAATAGAAAGAGATTTGGACATCGCAATCCAACCACAGCCAATAGATATGGCAGGCAATGAAGAGCGTCCGGTAATCGAAGCCGCAAGGCCCAATCTTGCGAATATGACTCAGGCTATTGTGAAGCCTGATATCACTGGGCATTTTGAACTCAAACAGTACATGGTACAGCTGATTCAGTCCACAGGACAATATGTGGGTCTATCTCATGAGGACCCGCAGAGGCATATTCAGAACTTCTTGGAAATCACGGACACTTACAATTATCCGAACGTCTCCAAGGACTATGTCAGGCTGACACTATTCCCTTTTTCACTGTTGGGGGAAGCTAAAGAATGGTTGCAAAAGGAGCCCGCGAACTCTATCCACACTTGGGATGATCTAGCAAGGAAATTCCTGATCAAGTTTTTCCCAACTAAGAAGACAAAGTCGTTGAGGAGCCAAATTCTTGGGTTCCAACAACGGGATGGCGAGACACTTCGTCAAGCTTGGGAAAGATACAAGAAACTACTCAGAGACTGCCCGCATCATTGTCAAACTGATGAGGTATTGGGTCACACTTTTGTTGATGGGTTAGATGAAGCATCAAAGATGAATCTTGACTTAGCTTGTGGGGGTAGTTGCATGGCAAGACCGTATAGTGAAATACAACTCCTGCTAAATAATTTCACTGCTAATGACCATAATTGGCCAGGAGAGGGGGATTCACGAAGGGTAATTAAACAGAAGGCCGCCGGTTTGATTGAGCTTGATGACTTTTCCGCCATGAGAGCCGATATAGCAAAATTGGCAAATCAGATGAATAGAATGACAACACAACAAATGCAACATGTACAGCAGATGTCTATTTGTTGCGAACTATGCGGAGACAGTCATATGATTGACATGTGCCCCACGAATCCTGAATCTATATACTATGTGGGACAACAAAACAGAGGTCCTATGAATCAACATGCGCAATATGGGAACACTTACAACCCAAACTGGAGGAATCATCCTAACTTCTCATGGGGCGGAAGTCAACAGAATCAGTATAGGCCTCAAGGGAATTTTACTCAACCTCAGAAGCCACCCCAACAAATGGAAGAAAGTACGAATGACTTGCTGAAAAAGTTGTTACTAGACAATCAATAGCTCAGGACCGATTTCAGAAATCTTGAGAGGCAAATGGGGCAGTTAGCAGCAAACCAAAATACTAGACCTACAGGCTCACTTCCCAGTGATACAGAGAAGAACCCTCAAATTAATGCAGTTACACTTAGAAACGGGAGGGAACTAGAGGAAGCGCCAAGGAAGATAAAAGAAAAACCTATACCTGGGGGGAGTTGACACCTAAGGCAACACAAGAGTCAAAGGAAGATGATGCAAGTTCAGAGCGAATGGAGGTTACAAGGCCACCACCACCTTTCCCCCAAAGATTGCAGAAAAGGAATGACGATCGCATGTTCAACAAATTTCTCTCCATGTTGAGTCAGGTTCAATTAAATATTCCATTAGTGGATGTACTTCGTGAAATTTCAAAGTACGCTAAGTACATAAAAGACATAGTGGCTCATAAGAGGAAATTGACTGAGTTCGAGACGGTTGCACTTACTGAGGAATGCACATCAAGGGTCCAAAACAAGCTTCCCCAAAAGCTTAAGGACCCTGGCAGCTTCACTATTCCAGTACAAATCGGTAATATTAACGTGGGACGTGCTCTGTGTGATTTGGGTGCAAGCATAAATCTGATGCCGTTATCCTTGTTTAAGCAATTAGGTCTGGGAGCTCCGAGACCAACCACCGTGATGTTGCAATTAGCTGATAGGTCCATAGCCTACCCCGAAGGAGTGATTGATGATGTGCTGCTGCAAATTGGAAAATTCATCTTCCCAGCTGACTTCATTATTCTAGACTTCGAGGCTGATGAACAAGTTCCAATCATATTGGGACGACCTCTCTTGGCTACTGGCGATGCAATAATTAAAGTGAGAGAAGGGAAAATGATTATGAGAGTGGACAACGAGGAGGCAGTCTTCAATGTCTACAAAGCAATCCAACTCCCCCGCCACTATGAGGAGCTCTCTATGATATCTATGGTGGATGTGGATGAGAAACTTCTTAACACGAGTGTATATCTAGGCGACTGTTTAGAAAAAGCAATCATGCTGTTTGATAGCTTGGAGATGGATGATGAGGTTGAGGAGATGAAGGGAATCCTAGATACATCATGTGGTTACATGCAAGGAATAATCCCGTTTGAGCCCCTGAATAGGCCAAGTGGCCCCCCACCAAAGCCGTCAATTGAAAAAGCTCCAAATTTGGAACTTAAACCCCTAACCCCTCACCTTCAATATGCTTATTTGGGAAGTTCTGACACTTTACCTGTTATTATTTCTGCTCACTTGTCTAAATTACAGGAAGAAAAGCTATTAAGGGTGCTACGTGAGCACAAGCGAGCAATTGGGTGGACAATGTCTGACATTAAAGGCATTAGTCCAGCTTTCTGCATGCACAAAATCCTCATGGAGGACGGACACAAGCCGAGTGTAGAACACCAACGCCGACTAAATCCAATCATGAAAGAAGTGGTAAGGAAAGAAGTGATTAAGTGGCTTGATGCAGGTATTGTATTTCCAATCTCTGATAGTAAATGGGTAAGCCCCGTTCAATGTGTGCCGAAGAAAGGGGGATAACCGTAGTAGTTAATGAAAATAATGACTTAATTCCTACAAGAACTGTAACTGGATGGAGAATTTGCATAGATTACAGAAAACTAAACAATGCCACCCGGAAAGACCACTTTCCCCTGCCTTTTATTGACCAAATGCTTGATAGATTAGCTGGCCAGGAATACTACTGTTTCCTGGACGGTTATTCGGGGTATAATCAGATTGCTATAGCCCCAGAAGACCAAGAGAAAACTACATTTACATGTCCTTATGGCACGTATGCGTTCAAGAGAATGCCCTTCGGTCTTTGTAATGCACCTGCGACTTTTCAAAGGTGTATGATGGCTATTTTCACTGACATGGTTGAAAGATATGTAGAAGTATTCATGGACGATTTTTCTGTGTTTGGATGTTCTTTTGATAGTTGTTTGATGAACCTTGATAAAGTGCTAGCTAGGTGTGAAGAGACGAACTTGGTGCTAAACTGGGAAAAGTACCATTTCATGGTACGTGAAGGTATAGTTTTGGGGCACAAGGTTTCAAAAGATGGTCTACAGGTGGATAAAGCAAAGGTGGAGACGATCGAAAAATTGCCCCCGCCGACATCCATCAAAGGCATTCGCAGTTTCTTGGGTCATGCAGGTTTTTATCGTCGTTTCATTAAAGATTTTTCGAAAATTTCTTCCCCTTTGTGCAGGCTTCTAGAGAAAGACGTTACCTTCAAGTTTGATAATGCATGTGTGAAAGCATTTGAGGAGCTGAAGGGAAGATTGGTGACTGCACCAATTATCATTGGCCCCGATTGGGCACAACCATTTGAGTTGATGTGCGATGCAAGTGACATAGCAATTGGAGCGGTGTTGGGGCAAAGGAGGGATAAAATCTTTCACTCCATTTATTATGCAAGCAAAACTATGAATCCAGCTCAGATGAATTATACAGTGACTGAAAAGGAGTTGCTTGCAGTGGTGTGGGCGTTTGACAAGTTCAGATCCTATCTAGTGGGAACCAAAGTCATCGTCTACACAGATCATTCAGCTATCAGATACCTATTTGAAAAGAAAGACGCCAAGCCGAGGCTGATTCGTTGGGTCCTCCTCTTGCAAGAATTTGACTTAGAGATCCGAGATCGAAAAGGGACAGAAAATCAAGTGGCCGATCATTTGTCCAGATTAGAGAGCCGGAACCATGTAGCTGAAGGAGGGTCAATTAAAGAAACATTTCCGGATGAGCAAATATTGGCAATCACCTCAGGTGAAGCCCCATGGTATGCAGATTATGTGAATTTTATCGCAAGTGGGGTAACGCCACTAGAATGGACAGCTGACAATAGAAGAAGATTCCTACATGATGTAAGGTTCTACGTGTGGGATGAGCCATTCCTATATAGGCAGTGTGCAGATCAGTTGGTGAGAAGGTGTGTTCCTGAGGAAGAGATGAAGGCTATACTACATGACTGCCATGCGTCACCATATGGAGGTCATCACGGCGGGGATAGAACCGCCCAAAAAGTGCTACAATCAGGTTTTTATTGGCCAAAATTGTTTAAGGATGCACATGCCTTCGTTAAAAATTGTGATAGATGCCAAAGAACTGGAACTATCACGAGGAAGCACGAGATGCCCTTGCAAAATATACTGGCGGTAGAACTTTTTGATGTTTGGGGGATTGATTTTATGGGACCATTCCCATATTCTAACGGACACAGATACATCTTGGTGGCGGTCGACTATGTTTCTAAGTGGGTAGAGGCCATAGCTCTTCCTACTAACGACGCAAAAGTTGTGGTAGGCTTTGTAAAGAAGCACATCTTCACACGTTTTGGGACCCCAAGAGTGTTGATAAGCGACGGGGGAACTCACTTTTGTAACAAACTGCTGAATAATATTCTTGCAAAATACGGAGTCAAACACAAAGTTTCCACTGCCTATCATCCCCAAACGAGTGGTCAAGTAGAAGTTTCCAACAGAGAGGTCAAGCAGATCTTGGAAAAGACAGTAAGTATGAATAGAAAGGACTGGGCCGGGAAGCTGGATGACGCATTATGGGCATATCGCACTGCGTACAAGACCCCAATAGGCACTTCTCCGTACAGGTTGGTTTATGGGAAGGCCTGCCATCTGCCCGTCGAGCTTGAACACAAAGCATATTGGGCGATTAAAAAGCTAAATATGGAGATGGACTTGGCCGGTGAAAAGAGATTGCTACAACTCAACGAGCTTGATGAGTTTCGATTGCATGCGTATGAAAATGCCAAATTGTATAAAGAGAAGACCAAAAGATGGCATGATAAGCATATCCAACATCATGATTTTGAACCAGGTCAACAAATTCTACTGTTTAATTCAAGGCTAAAGCTTTTTCCAGGAAAGCTTAAATCTCGATGGTCGGGTCCGTTTGAAGTGGTTAGTGTGAAACCTCATGGTGCGATAGAATTGTGTGATAAGGGGTCCAATACGACATTCTTGGTAAATGGCCAAAGAGTAAAACACTATTGGGGTGGTGACATTGCACGTCACAAGACCACAATGGATTTAGTGGAGGCATGAAGAACATGTTGCGTCGTGCCGCGACGTTAAATCAGGCGCTTCTTGGGAGGCCACCCAAGTTAGTTAGTTTTTTATTTTTATTTTAATTTTTTTTTCTCCTTTCTTTTCGTAGGACATAGATTTTATTCAAGAAAACGAGGCGGATGCGTCGCGTCCCCCTCAGCAAAAAAAATTTTTTTTTTTTTTTTGACGGGCCAATTGCTCAAGGCAGTGAAGTCTGCCTATCGCGCCCGTATCGCGTCCGAAAATTTTTGAAGGAAGACAAGGGGATGCGTCGCGTCAAAGCTCGCACGCACAGGTAAGTAATATATATTTTAACACATCTTAAGATAACCTATTCGAACAAAAACGTTTCTTGCGACGCATCCACTCGTCTCGTTTTGGCGACGCCTACGAACGCAGAACAGAATTCTCTCATCGAAATTGTAACGCAATAAGCTCAAACGCGACAGGTACGCATCATCCTCTTCGTTCTTCCGTTGGCTTCTCTCCTAATTCGTCTCTCCTCCCTCCTTCAATGGTAGCAACAAGTAGGTTTTGCAATTTCAAGATTTTTAGGGCTGTCGTTCTTGGTAGTTGTAATGGTTGAGAGATGATAAACTATAATTCCCTTCATCTCGTCCAACTTTGGGAGGGTAGTTGCACTGCTCAACTGATAGAATGAACTAGGCACACTTGTTGCATACCACATGTTCGACGAATTGTCCCTGAGAAAAATTTAGGCGTCGGTGAAGTCTGAGTAACCGAGCAACATTGGTGTATGCTTGAGAATAAGTGTGGGGTCGAGTGAGGGGCTATGTGAAATTGAGTTTTTGAAGAGAGTTATCACATACTTGCTGAAAGTCATGAGCTACAATTCCATGAAAAGTGAATGGCATGACTTTACGAATAAATTGAAGTCTGCAAGCTGTCGCAATTGCTTTCAAGCTGAACTTCGCTGTTTCATCTGCTAATTGTTGAATTCTTTGCATTGCATGTACTTAGATTCGTAAAATGACAGCAGCGAGTAAACCATCCAAGCAACAAGACAAAGATGGTAACAAGCAACCGCCCAAAAAGCCTACCGGAAGGGCAGCAGGCGGTCCAAATCCACAGAAAAAGAGGAAGCGGACGGAGAAGGAAATGGAACTGCTGCCTAGGCAGTTAAGTGATGATTCAGAGCAAGAGGAGGAGGAAACATTGGTCCGGAGGACAGTGAAGAAGGGTATTACACCAAGCAAAGGAATAGAGATACGAGAGCCTGTGACATACCAAAGAAAAGCTTCGAGAATGAGTGCTCCAACTGATAAAGGGAAGGAGAAGATTACTACAGAATCTGAATCCGATTCCGATTCGGACAATGACCACCTACAGATCAACATGAGTGATGAAGACGAGGGTGAACCCATAGACCGAGTTGATTGGGAGAAATACTTTGTTAATGAGAAGGCATTCCGAGCCTATAAGAAGATATTGGTTTCAAAGAAGTACATTCCGGAAAAGCCGATAAACATCGGACCACTTAAGACAAAGTACTCAGAGTTTCTCAAGTCAATTCGAGAGGTGCAAAAATGGGGACCCATTCTGAAAGGTCATGGAAAAGCCAACCTCACCATTGTTAGAGAGCTCTACGCCAATTGGCGTCACGCACGGGGTAACATTGTGCGAGTAAGAGGGGTAGATATTAATGTGTCAGCTGAAGCTCTGAATAACTTCTTAAGGGTGCCACACACACTCACTGACAGGTTTGACGCCATATGCAAAACACCAGATTATGCACACATTAAGTCTGTCTTATGCCCTACCAGGAAGGATGCAGAATGGAAGCATGGGAGTATGGAGTACCACTCTATAGCAAAGGAATTCATGAGTGCGTTAGCACGTGTGGCTCTAAATTTCATTTGTAACCGACTGCTGCCATGCCAACATAAAACTGATGTCCCTCGTTACCGCGCACTCGTATTATATGCTTTATTAGAGGGGATACCACTCAACTTCGGAGCCATCATGCATGATCAAATGCAGCGAACCAGGATGAATTACAAGTGGAGGCTGTTCTTTGCTAATACCCTAACGGCTTTTTTAACAGAGAGGGGAGTACTATGGGACAAGGAGAATGACGACATTGAGGCTAAAGCTCCAGGACCATATGATGTCACTCATGTTCTAGAGCCGAACAAGGGAAGGTCTTCTAAGCTCACCGTCCAACAATTATTTGAGCATATGCAAGCAGATATGCAAGAGAACAGGGCTGAGCTGATAGCGACTCGTGTCGAGTTGAGTGCCACCAGGGATGAGTTGAGACAGACTCGTGCGGATCTAAGCCGAGTTCAGACCGAGCAGGCCACGATGATGAAGGAGATATCATTACTCCTCAGAGCTCTGGTTCAATGTGCAGGTACAGACATCTCCCAGCTGATTGCATCATCCACTGCCGGACCATCCACTCCTGTTCCTCCCATAGTCACCGAGGCTCCACTCAACAGGCCTATTGAGGTCGCTGTAACACCTGATACAGAATCAGCACCAGTTGTTGATGATAGGAATGCTATGGATGCAGATGCTCCTCCACAGACTGCGGATGAGCCCTCCACCTTGACTTAAGGGAGTCCTTCTCACCCTACTTTACCTTGTTTGTGTGCGTTGGGGACAACGCACAGTCCTAAGTGTGGGGTGGGGGTGATTTATGTTCGATGTATGGATGAATGTACTAATATATTCACTGGATTAATGGCATAAAATAGCAGTAAATTCATCTATATGGAGTAACTATCAGTTTATTTATTAGTTTATTTATTCAAAAAAAAATATATATATATATATATATATATATATATATATATATAGTATCTTTGTAGATAGTAATAATCCCCTGTGGTTTTTCTTTGTGCCTCGGTTCTTTTCCATGGGATGTAGTTTGAACCGGGTAATTTTGTTTTCTTTTTAGAGTAGAGTAGGAATGTAGGGAATAAAAGGAGGAAGAATGATGAACCTAGGTGACCTTGACTTGGTTGATACTGGCATATTTAAGCTTTTACATATGTAATATCTTCCCTTCTCACTCTGAAACTATTGATGATGCCTTGTTAAAACGGATAGCATGTTTTGTTGCAGCCTATTTCTCATTTTCTTGACTTGTGTTCACCTTGTGTTTAATGCTTAATATCTCGTTGCTCCGTGAATACTTGCATTGTTTGAGAGTCGGAATGTGACCGTCCTTAGCGAGTCATGTGCCATGTGTGGTGAGGTTTTTTGTGTTATCCATGTATTGTACTTGTGTCTAGAACTTGCCCGGTATGTGAGTTGAAGCGAAATTTTAGGTGATGCTCGGTTTGAAAAATGATTTTAGGCTTTCTTTGATCTTTTTGAGCTTATTGCTTATCACAAATAAAATCTATCCCTAGTTAAACCTTTTGAGCCTGTAGACTTTTTATTTGGTACCCACATTACAAGCCTATACCCTTTTTATTCTTAATTGACATTGTTTTGATCCTTTTACCTCTTAAAGCACTTTAAGTGTTAGATGAGCGCTAAAAGAAGTAAGAAGGGACTAAGTGTGGGGTGACTTTTGAGTGGAACCAATGAAAGAAAGAAGGGTGCACTTATTTTGTAAAATAATACACCACTAGCGGAAATTGAAAGAAAGAAAAATATAAATGAATAAATTGTTGTCTTGTTCTTGCTAGTGGGTATGAATTAAAGTAGTGCTTAAAGAAAGAGGAAATATTGTTGGGGTGATATTATTTGTGAAATTGAAGTGGTGTTGAAGAATTTGCGCTTAAGTTATTTGATGATGTGTTAAAGTGCTTAGGAGGGTGAATCACTATTCCTTAAATATATCCTACCCGTCCCTTAGCCCACATTACAACCATGAAAAAGTCCTAATTGATTTTAGATCGAGCGAGCTTACATTAGTAGAGATTTACATTAAGGGCAAGCCTATGGTACCAACTGCATGCATGCGACTTCTTTTGTGAGAGTGAGCGATTTTCTTTGTGAGCATGAGATTCGAATGTGTGGATTGATTTTACTCTCTCTGCTTTTGTTGTGAGGGCACATGGTTTCACGAGGGATAGGTAACGTTATTAGACTTCTCTATGATGTTGGTTGTTCAAGCCATGAGTGCATTGTGACATTGTGTCGGTTTTTGAGGTTAGGATTGTTATGAGCATGTTGTCTTTGTTCGAATATGTTTAAAGAAGGGCCTAAGAAAAGGGAAGTGTGTTGATGCATAGTCTAGAGCCTAATTGTAGCAAATAACCATGGTCATAGATGTAGTGTGCTTTGAATGATCAGAGCTTAATTTTGTTTCGTCTACTATAGGATGGTTTGTTCGAGGACGAACAAAGGTTTAAGTGTGGGGTAGTGATGTTTGGCATATTTCGATATGTGTTGATGTTACTTTGCCCATGCTTTAACCACTTTTTGATGTTATTTAATCTTTAAAACACCCAACATGGTGTAATTATTGGTTTGATGACTAATTAAGTTATGTGTGACGATTTAAGGTGTTCGGAGTGCAAAATATGAAGCAAAGGTGGTTTAGCTAGAGGAAGAAGGGTTGGATGCGTCGCATCCAACCTAGGAAAATATCATCCTGCATGCAACCTTAGCAGTGAAGTTGGGCCATCGCGTCCGCCATCGCGTGCGAAACTGGGAAGTAGAAGTGAAGCTGGATGCGTCGCGTCCACCATCGCATGCAAGCTGAGAAATAGAGGACAAGGTGGATGCGTCGCATCCACCTTCGCAGGCAAAAATTGAAATGGAGGACAAGGTGGATGCGTCGCATCCACCTTAGCATCAATCCCTGAAGCCGAATTGGACTAGGAATAGGAGAGCTTTGGCCCACTACTTTTGTACGCAATATATAAGCTAAAAACGCCTCTTTTAGGTTATCTAACATATTGGGAAGGGGGAAAAAGCCACGACAAAGCTGTGGAGGCCGGAATTCATCAAGTTTCATCTTTCTCCCACCAAACTTAGTAATTTTTATGTTTCTTTATATGATTTGTTGTTTGGCTACCATGTCTATGTGGAGCTAAACTTCACGTTCTAGGGTTGTGGTTCTTTCATGACTATTGTTATTCGGATATTGATTTTGACTTCTTGATTTATCATATTAGTTTATTTATTCAATCTTGCACTTAATTATTTAATTGCTTGATCACCAATTGAATATTATCTACGAATCTAGAATTGAACTCGAAAGTGGGAATTCTATATTGCATATAGGATTGAGTAGGGCAAGTTCTTGAACTCGGGCATCGGGGAACGGATTCGTGGTTAGGATAGACATATACCTAATTGCCTTGCTTGGTTGATTTACAGGAATTATAAATGCGTTCTTGTTGATTCTAACTCCATAGACATATAGGCGTTAGGTTAGCTTGAATAGGCGAGTAAGAACTCGACAGATTCTTATGAGCAATATTAACCCTGTCAACCAATAAGCTAGATAAATTAGTCGGTCAATTCAATTGAAGAATACAATAGGATTGTTAGATAGCCCATAACCCTAGATCGTTTTTCTTACATTGATATCATAAAAATCTGCTCTTTCTCTGTTCAAAGTTCATTATTTATATTTTCTTATTTAATTAGTTTAGAATAAAATATTTTTAGGTTTAATTCTTGTTTAGATAATTAGGATAGTCTAATTTAGTTAATAGTTAATCATAAGTCCTCGTGGGTTCGACATCCGACTTTTAGTCACTTTATTACTTGACGACCGCGTATACTTGCGTGAGTGTGTTTGGTCGCAACAGATCTTCCCTGGACATGGATCTTGTCCGAAGCATTATATACCTGGGGATGGATCTTCCCCATGGGCTGGATTGGCCCTACTTAATACTGGGTGATCGATGGTCAGTCGATGTATATATATTCCTGGATGGATCTTCCATGGGCCGGGTTGGCCATATACAATACTGAGTGATTGAGCAAATGAGAGTATGAGCACATGAGGCTGACAATATGGTGCATCACATACAGCATGTGCATTGGCATGTAGGAGTAGAGAAGTTATATTCTTCTTATCATTCATATTTGATCTATTTTACTAGTTTGAGTTTATCTGCTGAACTTTAAAGCATGCCTACGTTTCTGCACTATTACTTCTATATTGAACTGTGTCGGTTGAGTTTGTCACTACTTTCAGTCAAAAGTTTGGATTTGTTACTTATTGAGTTGGTTGCATTCACACTACACCCTACACCTCGTGGCAGATCCAGGAGCTTCTGGTCACGGCGGCTGCTGAGTGTGGAGTCAGGATCTTGGGAGACTATCAAGGTAGCTGCATGACGTTCACAGGCCTTCACCCTCCTTCGTTATCTTTACATGTATTTCAGTATTTACTCTTTAGACACTGTATTAGTCTATCTTCCGTTATAGATGCTCATGTACTCGGTGACACCACGGTTTTAGAGAGATTGTATTGGGTTTCATATTAATTTTTTTTTAAAAAGGTTTTTCTTTAAATATTAACTGTTTTCGTAATTTTTTCAAAGCTTTTAGTTATGTTGGAATAGTTGAGTAATTGTCTTGCCTAGTTCCACGATAGGCGCCATCACGACGGTTTGTTTTGGGTCGTAAAAAGTTGGTATCAGAGCCTAGGTTACATAGGTCTCGCGAGTCATGAGTAGGTTTTGTAGAGTCTTACGGATCGGTAGGAGATGTCTGTACTTATCTTTGAGAAGCTGTCGAACCCTTAGAAATTTTACATTCTTGTATTCTTGTCGTGCGAATTTGTTGATTCCGGTAACTAAACTTCTGTTATTCTATTCTCTCACAGATGGTGAGGAGACGTACTATTGGGCAGGATGGACAACCACCAGTACCACCAGCTAGGGCCGCGAGAGGCCGAGGTCGCGGTAGAGTCCACGGTAGCGGTAGGGGTGTAGCTCGTAAAATAGCTAGGGCAACACCTGTAGACCCACCAGTCGCTCCAGCTTAGGAGCAGGTACCAGATACCATTGAGCCAGTGGGGCCAGCTCAGGCACCAGCTATGCCCATTGTGATTCCAGGCCTTCAGGAGGCCTTAGCTTAGATTCTGACCGTGTGTACCAGTCTTGCTCAAGCGGTCTATGCTACGACCGCAGCAACCACTTCTCAGGCCAGGGAGGTACTCAGACTCCCGTCGCCCGTACACCCGAGCAAGTGATGCAGGGACTCCAGACCCCGGGGGCACTACTAACTCAGCCGACTGCAGCTGCTCAAGCCCCGGTAGTCCCCATTATGGCTGATGATGAGCAAAGGAGACTTGAGAGAATTGGGAGAATTCCACCTCCATCATTTAGCGGTGCTGAGTCAGAGGATGCTCAGGGATTTCTGGATAAGTGCCAGCGGATGCTTCAGACAACGGGTATTCTGGAGACCAGTGGGGTCTCGTTCACTACTTTTCAGTTTTCTGGGGCTGCCTTCAGATGGTGGGAGGCTTATGAGAGGCGCAGGCCAGTCGGTGCAGCACTACTTACATGGCGGGAGTTCTCTGTTCTCTTCTTGGAGAAGTTCGTGTCGTTGTCTCGCAAAGAGGCATTACGCAGACAGTTTGAGCAGCTTCGTCAGGATGGCATGTCTATGACGCAGTACAAGATGAGGTTTTCTGAGTTGGCTCGTCATGCAGTTTGGTTGGTTCCCACTGATAGGGAGAGGATCAGGAGGTTTTAGTGGTGTTCCTTCTAGAGGTCAGTTCCACCATGATAGGGGTCGTCCTTATAGGCATGCTTAGACAGCTCGTCCAGTTCACCGTGGTGCATCATCCGACTATGGTTCATACAGTACACATCAGGTCCAGTCATCTCTCAGTGACCTTCCAACTCAGAGTTCATCCCATGAACCTTTAGTTCAAGGCTCATCAGCACCAGGTTCTTCTAGCGGGTATTCTGGTGCTCGGGGCTCCCTCCAGTCCCCACCTCCATTCGTAGAGAGGGATTGTTTTAAGTGTGGATTTATGGGTCACATCAAGAGGTATTATCCCCGTCTTATGGGAGGTCTAGCTCAGCAGAGGAGTCAACCTATGACTTCAACACCTGTTACTTCACCACCCGCTCAACTAGCTCGTGGTGGGGCCCAATCAGCTAGGGGTCACCCTAGAGGAAGAGGCCGATCAGGTGGCGGTCAAGCCCGATTCTATGCTATTCCTACCAGACCAGATGTTGTTGCTTCAGATGTAGTGATCACAGGTATTGTCTTAGTTTGCTACAGGGATGCCTCTATATTATTTGACCTCGGTTCAACTTATTCATATGTATCATCGTATTTTGCTCATCATTTGGATATTCCCCATGAGTCCTTAGTTTTATCTGTTCATGTCTCTACGCCCATGGGCAATACTATTATTGTGGACATTGTATATCAGCCGCGTGTGTTGACTATTAGGGGATTTGAGACTAGAGTTGATCTTTTGCTGCTTAGTATGGTGGACATTGACGTGATTTTGGGTATGGATTGGTTGTCTCCCTGTCATGCGGTTCTAGATTGTCATGCTAAGACCGTGACATTGGCGATGCCTGGATTGCCAAGGATTGAGTGGAGAGGTTCTATAGACTACGTTCCTAGTAGAGTGATTTCATATTTGAAGGCCCATCGGATGGTTGGGAAAGGTTGTTTATCTTATCTGGCCTTTGTGAGGGATGTTAGTGCTAGTGCTCCTACTATTGATTCTATTTCGGTGGTGCGGGAGTTTTTGGATGTGTTTTCTGCAGATCTGCCGGGCATGCCGCCCAATAGGGACATTGACTTCAATATTGACTTGGTGCGAGGCACGCAGCCCATTTCTATCCCACCGTATCGTGTGGCACCAGCTGAGTTGAAAGAATTGAAGGAGCAGCTTTGAGAACTCCTTGATAAGGGGTTTATTATGCCTAGTGTGTCAACTTAGGGTGCACCAGTTCTGTTTGTGAAGAATAAGAATGGCACTATGAGGATGTGCATTGATTATAGGCATTTGAACAAAGTCACAATCAAGAACAAGTACCCTTTTTCGCGTATTGATGATATGTTTGACCAGCTTCAAGGAGCGAAGGTGTTCTCCAAGATTGATTTGAGGTTTGGGTATCATTAGTTGAAGATTCGGGACTCGATATTCTAAAGACAGCATTTAGGACCCGTTATGATCATTATGAGTTCCTTGTGATGTCTTTTGGGTTGACCAATGCCCCGGCAACGTTCATGCATCTGATGAATAGTGTATTTCAGCCTTATCTCGACTCGTTTGTCATAGTGTTCATTGATTATATCCTGGTGTACTCTCGTAGCCAGGAGGAGCATGCCCAGTATTTGAGGATTCTGTTGCAACGGTTGAGGGAGGAGAAGCTTTATGCCAAGTTCTCCAAGTGTGAGTTTTGACTCAGTTCAGTGGCATTCTTGGGGCATGTGGTGTCCAGTGAGGGTATTCAGGTGGACCCAAAGAAAATAGAGGCGATTCAGAGTTGGCCCAAACCGTCCTCAACTAGGGAGATTCGGAGCTTTCTTGGCTTGGCCGGTTATTATCGTCGCTTCATGGAGAGCTTCTTGTCTATTTCATCGCCCTTGACCAAATTGACCCAAAAGGGTGCTCCTTTCAGGTGATTGGATGAGTGTAAGGAGAGCTTTTAGAAGCTCAAGACTGCCTTGACCACAACTCCAGTTCTAGTTTTGCCTTCAGCTTCAGGCTCTTATACAGTATATTGTAATGCTTCTCGGATCGATATTGGGTGTATCTTGATGTAGGAGGGTAGAGTGATTGCTTATGCTTCGCGCCAGTTGAAGACTCGTGAGAAGAACTACCTTGTTCATGATTTTGAGTTAGCTGCCATCGTTCATGCAGTGAAGATTTTGAGCCATTATATCTATGGTGTGTCTTGTGAGGTGTTTACGGATCATCGGAGCCTCTAGCACTTGTTCAAACAAAAGGATATAATTTTGAGGCAGCGAAGATGGTTGTAGCTGCTAAAGTACTATGATATCACCATTCTGTATCATCCCGGGAAGGCCAATGTGGTGGCTGATGCCTTGAGTAGAAAGGTGGTGAGTATGGGTAGTCTTGCATTCATTCCCGTGGGAAAGAGACCTCTTGCAGTTGATGTTCAGACTTTGGCCAACCAGTTTGTGAGATTGGATATTTCGGAGCCCAGCCGGGTTCTAGCTTGTGTGATTTCTCGGTCTTTCTTATATGATCGCATTAGAGAGCGCCAGTATGATGATCCCCATTTGCTTGTCCTTAAGGACACGATTCAGCACGGTGATGCCAGAGATGTGACTATTGGGGATGATGGGGTATTGAGGATGCAAGGTCGGATTTGTGTGCCCAATGTGGATGGTCTATGTGAGTTGATTCTTGAGGAGGCCCACAGTTCGCGGTATTCCATTCATCGGGGTGTCGCGAAGATGTATCGCGACTTGAGGCAGCACTATTAGTGGAGGAGAATGAAGAAGGATATAGTGGGGTTTGTAACTCGGTGCCTTAACTGTCAGCAGGTGAAGTATTAGCATCAGAGGCCAGGTGGATTGGTTCAGAGGTTAAAGATTCCAGAGTGGAAGTGGGAGTGGATCACCATGGATTTTGTAGTTGGGCTGCCACGGACTTCAAGGAAGTTCAATGTTATTTGGGCGATTATGGATCAGTTGACCAAGTCCGCACACTTCATTCCAGTTGGTACTACCTATTCTTTGGAGCGGTTGGCTTAGATTTATATCCGAGAGATTTTCTGCCTTCACGGTGTAGCAGTGTCCATCATTTTAGATCGAGGCACGCAGTTTACATCACAGTTCTGGAGAGCAGTACAGGGAGAGTTAGGCACCCAGGTTGAGTTTAGCACAACATTTCACCCTCAGATGGACGGACAATCCGAGCGCACTATTTAGATATTGGAGGACATGCTACGTGCTTGTGTCATTGATTTTTGGGGTTCTTGGGATCAGTTTCTTCCACTCGCAGAGTTTGCCTACAACAACAACTACCAGTCAGGCATTCAGGTGGCTCTGTATGAGGCTTTGTATGGGAGACAGTGTAGATCTCTGGTGGGTTGGTTCGAGCCGGGGGAGGCTAGGCTATTGGCTACTGACTTGGTTCAAAATTCATTGGACAAGGTTAAATTTATTCAGGAGCGGCATCGCACGGCGCATTCCAGACAGAAGAGTTATGCCGATAGGAAGGTCCGTGATGTTACTTACATGGTTGGGGAGATGGTCCTGCTGAATGTTTCACCCATAAAGGGTGTTATGAGGTTCGAAAAGAAGCCCTCGGTACATTGGGCCGTTTGAGGTGCTTCGGAGGATTGGGGTGGTGGCTTACGAGCTTGCGTTGCCACCTAGTTTGTCGGGTGTGCATCCAATATTTTATGTTTCTATGCTGCAGAACTATGTTGGTAATCCGTCTCATATTTTGGATTTCAGCACAGTTTAGTTGGATGGTGATTTGACTTACGATGGGAAGCATGTGGCCATTTTGGATCGGCAGGTTCAGAAGTTGATTTCAAAGGATATAGCTTCAGTGAAGATGCAGTGGAGAGGTCAGCCCGTGGAGAAGGCTACATGGGAGACCGAGCGGGAGATACGGAGCAGATATCCATGCCTCTTTGATAATCCAGTTATGTTTCTAGACCGATTCGAGGACGAACGTTTGTTTAAGAGGGGGAGGATATAACGACTCGACCGGTCATTTCAAGAGTTGTAGCCCAATTCCCCTATTTACTGCTCCTTTTGTGCTTTATAGCTGTTAAATAACTTATCAGGTTAGTTGGTTCGGGTCGGGAGAGATTTCGGAATGAATTGAGATACTTAGTCTCATAATGGAAAGCTTAAGTTGGAAAAGTTGACCGGATATTAACTTATGTATAAACGACCCCAGATTTGAATTTTGATAGTTCCGTTAGCTCTGTTGGATAATTTTGGACTTAGGATCGTGTCCGGATTGTGATTTTGAGGTCCGTAGCAGAATTAGGCTTAAAATGGCGAAAGTTGAATTTTTGGGAAAATTGACCGGGAGTGGACATTTTGATTTTAGGGTCTAATTCTGATTCCGGAAATTAGAGCAGGTCTTTGGTGTCATTTGGGACTTGTGTGCAAAATTTGGGGTCAATCGGACGTGATTTGATAGGTTTCGGCGTCAGTTGGAGAAATTTGGAATTTCAAAGTTCATTAGGCTTGAATGTATGTGTGATTTGTGTTTTTGATGTTGTTCGAGGTAATTTAAGGGTTCAACTAAGTTTGTATGATGTTTTGGGACTTGATGATATGTTTGGTTGAGGTCCCGAGGGCCTCGTGTGAGTTTCAGGTGGTTAAAAGATCAAGAATTAAAGTTGGGAGACTGCTGAAGTTGAGATTGCTGGTTTTTGGCTGGATCTAGTTTTCTCTTATGCGTTCGCGAAAATGGTCTCGCATTCGCGAAGTGCATCTGGAGGCTGAGGAAATATTGCTCTTCGCATTCGTGAAGAAGAGGATGTGTTCGCAGAATTTGGGCAGAGAGTGCATCGCGAACGTGAGATGGGGAACGCGTTCGCGAAGAAGAGAAGAGGCAACTGGGGACCCCATGCATTTGGTCTACGCATTCACGGAGGTGCGTTCGCGTTCGCGATGAGAGGGGTCAGTAAAGGTTCACGTTTGCGGGTGGTTGATCGCGTTCGCGTAGAATGGACTTTTGGTCAGAGGCAATTTGTGCTTCGCCAATGCAAGGGTGCTTCCGCATTCTCGTAGCAGGCGTACCTGGGCAGAATAAAAGATTCAAAAATGAGGGTTTCGAGTTCATATCAAAAAATTGATTTGGGAGCTCGGTAGAAGGCGATTTTTGGAGGGATTTTGACGTGGGTGTTTGGAGTAAGTGATTCCTATCTAGTTTTGGTTAATTTCCATGATTATGCCTTTGATTCTACCGTTAAATTTGTCATTTGGGGTGGAAAATTGCGAAAAATAAAGAAAAGTTCTTAGGCTAGATTTTTGAGGTTTTGAATGGGATTTTGTTATCGCAATTTGAGTAAATTTGATATGGTTAGACTCGGGGTTTAATGGGCTTTCGGGTTTGGTGATTTTGTTGGATTCCGAGATGTGGGCCCGGGGGCGGTTTTGAACCAATTTCGGATTTTTGAGTTATAACTTAGTAAGTTTTTGTTGAATTGATTCCTTTAGCCCATGTTGATTGTATTGTACTGTTTGTGGCTAGATTTGGGTCATTTGGAGACCGATTTGCGAGGCAAAGGCGTATTGGAGTAGGGATTTGCTCGGATTGATGTAAGTAACACTTCTAAACTTGGCTCTGAGGGTTCAAAACCACAAAATATATGTTATATGATTGGTGTTGAGGCGACACACATGCCAAGTGACGGGCGTGCGGGCATGCACCGTGAAAATTATGGCCTGGTTGATTCCATGGCACTGTATAGTGGACTTATCTTGATGATGTCCGTGTTTTCATCATGTGATAAAGTAATTAAGCTGTTAAACATGCTAGAGATCATGTCTAGGCTATATGTCAGTACTGTTGGGACACATAGTGGTCGTTTCTTGCTGTTATCTTACTGATGTCATTGATATTTCGTACTCAGTCATACTCATTCATTTCACATCATATCTCAGCCTCTGTTGTTATTTACTGATGCATCATATCATTATTTTGGGGCTAGTTTCTTAACATGGTGAGCCCGTGAGAAAGACTAGAGAGATTGATGACTGAGTGAGGCCGAGGGCCTGACTATGATTGACATTTATGGGATCGGGCTGCACGCCGCAACGGTTATACTGATTTATGATAGTGCTTGGGCTGAAGGAGCCCCTCCGGAGTCTGCACACACCCCCAGTGAGCGTGATTAATTATATTGAGGGATGGATCTTCCCTGGACATGGATCTTGTTCGAAGCATTATATACCCGGGTGATAGCATCCTAGGAAGTTCAAATCTATTCAAGGACAAGAATGAAGCTTTGGAATCTCAAAGAGGGCCTTTAACAAAATGTCAAGCTAAAGACTTGCAAAACAAGGTCATTAGACTTCAAGTGAAAATAAAGATGTTGTTAATTGGGATGGAGAGCTCAAGGATAAAGGATATGAGTTGTCTAGGTATTATAAATATTTTTTGGTCCAAATTCAGGTCCAATAAAAGGTGGATTAGATCCCAAGAGACATCCTCTGAAGAAGGTCCAAATCAGGCCATTATTGGACCTATTTGGCACCTAAAAATGTGTCCAAACTTGTAGCCCAATAAGTCCTACATGAAGCCAAGTTTTTATAACATAAAAAGGACTTACTTGATGCCCAAGAAAGGTTCAATAGGCATGATAGAAGTTGGGTACAAGTTGTTGCCAAGTTGCTTGCAAGTTGCCTCCAAGATTTCCAAGATCCTATCCATGATTGGTTTGCGACTTTCAAGATTCTATCCAAGATTGGTTTTAACTTATTTTCATATATTTTGGTACTAGATTTATTGATTTCCTAGGTAGTTAAGGTTATGTTTTCCTTTGCCTAAGATTGTTGGAGTTACTTTCCAAGATTGACTTGGTTTTTGTTTCCTAGTATTTTTCCTTTTCCTAAGGTATTTGTACTTGTTGTCCAAAGTAGTTTAGGACTTTATTTCCTTATTTTTAGGTAGGAATTTTGTGACCCCCTCTCTATATAAAGGGGTATCTTCTTTGTTTTTAGATTTTAGATTAATATAGACTATTATCAATAAAAATTGTGAGATTTTTCTTGCACTCTTGTGTGTGGCTATTCTTGGATTTATTCTTCAACCTTCAAGACTCAACTTAAGGTGGTAATATTAAACTCTTCCGAAATCTTAGATCATTTCTAGGTATTCAAGAAAGGTGATAGGTTTAGGCTTATTGTTGTTCTTGTTATTCTAAAGGGTCGGGTTTCACAGTCTATCTCTTGTTTTTAATTCTCTACCAAAGGCGATTAGTTTTTTGTTAGCTAATTGTTGTTGTTAGGATTCAACTTCAAGAATAGACTTCTTGAATTCAAGAAACTCTTTCTTGAATTCAATCTATCTTTAATTTTCCGTCATTTTTTTGTTTCTTTATTTTCTTTAGCTTTCGCACTTTTCTTGATTTTCTTTAGTAATTCTTGGACCCCTATCGTGTTGTTATCAAGTGGTACCAGAGCATAGGCTAATCAAGATTTTAATCTTGATAATCTTGGGAGGTTCTTGAGCAAAACAAAACCAAAAAAAAAAAAGAGCACAAAAAAAAACGAAAATCCGCCAAAAGAAAAGCATTATGGCTCATTATTATTTGTAGAATTCAAGTGTTATTTGGTTTTCAAGTCAAGAAAGCAAACCAGAAGAAGGGATCCTAGTTCTTGAAGATTAAGATAACTTCTTTCCTTATTCTTGTGGATTTTGGGTTTCCTAAATTCTTTCCTTATTTTTTCTACATAACCAATTCCTATTCTTCCAAGGTTTAGTCCTTCACTTTGTTTTTCTTTTTCTAACTCCACATTCTTATCACTAAGGGTTGTGACTAGTAAGGTTTATTAATAAATCTTAAGTTTAACGACCAAGAGTTGCTTTGAGTAGAAAAAAGGCAAGAGAGGCGAGAACATTAGAGGAAAAAGCCAAAATTTGAGAGATACATAATTCTTCTAATCTTTGTTCAATATATTTCAAACAGGTAGTTATAGTGAAAGGAGGTGAGCTATGACTCAACAACTTGAAAAGTCAAACTTACAGTATACCGAATGGAAGGAAGACAATGGTAAAATTATTTTTCAAACAAGAGCTAAAGTGATGTCTGCGATTTGTGCCCTTAGAATTGACAAAGAGTTTGGCTATAACTCAATTAGCACTTATATGGTTGAAAAATTAAACTTGCCTTGTGTTGAGCATATTGAACCCTACATGTTGAGAGGAGTAAAGGTAGATAAAAGAGTGTTATTACTATTCTCTATTGGAAGGTATGAGGATGCGATCTGGTGTGATGTGATTCCCATAAATAATTATCACATCTTGTTGGGAAAGCCATGGTATACCTATAGACGAGCTTCATATAACATAGAAAAAAATAGATACTCTTTTGAGGTTAACGGGAAGAAACTTATTCTTGGACCTTTGACTCACTCGCAAATTTATGAAGATGAAAAGACTGTTAAAGAGAATATGAAAAAATATGAGAGAGAAAAGAATGAGAGGAGTAAGGGAGTGCATGTTGACATCCCAAGAGAGGAAAAAGGAGAGGTTTTATTGAGTGAAGAGAATGGGATGTCAATTGAGAAAAAAAGTGAGCTTGAGGGAAAAGAAAAGAGAGAAGGCAATGAGATAAGAAAAGTCTTTGAGGTAGAGAGAGAAAAACAAGAGGGTTTGAGTAAAGAAGAAGAAAAAAACTTTAGTGAGAGAAAAGAGGCTAAGGGTGAGGGAAATGTTAGTTTTGTGATAAAAGCCAAAGAGAGTGTAAGCAAGAATAAAATTTCTTTACTTCCTAACTCATTAACTCATTCTTGTTTTAGTTCTTATGATTTTGTGCAGCCACGTATTGAAAGACATTTTGAAAGGAGAGGTGAGGCGCGAGAAATGGTGGTAAAGGATCCAGTTGGATTCCAACATGAATTAGGCAAAATTAATTCTTGTTGGATGGTGGAAGATAAAAGCTTGGTTAAATTCTTTGTTATTGAAACTTTTGACTATTTTAATTCTTATTTACAGGTTTATGACATGGAGTTTCCTAAAGCCATTGTTAAGATGGAATTATTGCATAAAAAAATACAAGGTGATGTTGTTCCATTAGTAAATAAGTCCAAGTATGATATGTATAATTGGTTCATTCACATTCTTGGCCTTCCTAGAACACCTAAGGTATTTTTGGAGGTAATGAACTATACTCTTATTTCTTATATTGGTGACTTTATAATTTTTGTGGATGATGATATTTTGATGCATATCAAGTCATTAACTGTAATATCTAAGTTAAAGTGCAAGAGTAATTTGCTTCCTTTTGAAATTGAGTATGACATAGATGATTATGCATTCCAACTTGGTGGAAAGATGCATGAAATTTATGAGAAGAGGCTTGCTAATGAGTTAAATGTTCTTTCTTCTCTTATTCAAGTGTCTAATGATTTTTCATGTGATAAATTGCTAGAATGTGAGTTTTGTTGTTTGATGGGAAGTCATTCCTCTAGGCATGTTGATTGTGAGCCTGTAAAAGTGTTTGCTAATATTAAAGAGGATATGCATGATTATTGTGACGTTAGTGATCAAATACTCTTTCATGAACTTATCTATGACTCTTTCTGTGAGAGTTTGAGCAATTATGTAGAATCCATTGATGTTGCGAATATTATTGGGGAAAGTTATAATCATGAGCTTGAATGTATTGAAATTTGTATTTTGGAATTTATGGGTTCCTTTGACCTTTCTGAGAATTTATGTGCTTCTTTGAATAACTTACATGTAAAAAATCCATGAGATTTATAATTGATACTCGGCTATATCATAAGAGTGTCTTATTTGGTACATGTGGCAGAGATACTTATGTTAAATGGATGCCTGACCAATATTTTGTAATTTCTTTGAGATGCACATGTTTGGACTACCTTATTGACAAGATCGCATTGCAAATTTCATTACATAATGCATCTAAGAGAGGTTTTTATTGGACAACTCTAAGTAGGCATAAATTTTATTGGGATGATGATGTCCATATACTTTATAAAGGAGTATTTACACCTATTAGGCTTAATTGGGTTAAGTGGACACATGGTCAGTATCTTATTTTATTCCTACCATTTTTTAGATTAGTGGATGCCATTTACTAGTGCGTGACTTCTTTTTCTTGCAAGGTCAAAATTCGATGACGAATTTTCTTCAAGAAAAGGGAAATGATAGCATCCTAGGAAGTTCAAATCTATTCAAGGACAAGAATGAAGCTTTGGAATCTCAAAGAGGGCCTTTAACAAAATGTCAAGCTAAAGAGTTGCAAAACAAGGTCATTAGACTTCAAGTGCAAATAAAGAAGTTGCTAATTGGGATGGAGAGCTCAAGGATAAAGGATATGAGTTGTCTAGGTATTATATTTATTTTATGGTCCAAATTCATGTCCAATAAAAGGTGGATTAGATCCCAAGAGACATCCTCTGAAGAAGGTCCAAATCAGGCCATTATTGGACCTATTTGGCACCTAAAAATGTGTCCAAACTTGCAGCCCAATAAGTCCTACATGAAGCTAAGTTTTTATAACATAAAAAGGACTTACTTTCTGCGCAAGAAAGGTTCAATAGGCGTGATAGAAGTTGGGTACAAGTTGTTGCCAGGTTGCTTGGAAGTTGCCTCCAAGATTTCCAAGATCCTATTCATGATTGGTTTGCGACTTTCAAGATTCTATCCAAGATTGGTTTTAACTTATTTTCATATATTTTGGTACTAGATTTATTGCTTTCCTAGGTAGTTAAGGTTATGTTTTCCTTTTCCTAAGATTGTTGGAGTTACTTTCCAAGATTGACTTGGTTTTTGTTTCCTAGTGTTTTTCCTTTTCCTAAGGTATTTGTAATTGTTGTCCAAAGTAGTTTAGGACTTTATTTCCTTATTTTTAGGTAGGAATTTTTTGACCCCCTCTCTATATAAAGGGGTATCTTCTTTGTTTTTAGATTTTAGATTAATATAGACTATTATCAATAAAAATTGTGAGATTTTTCTTACACTCTTGTGTGTGGCTACTCTTGGATTTATTCTTCAACATTCAAGACTCAACTTAAGGTGGTAAGATTAAACCCTTCCGAAATCTTAGATCACTTCTAGGTATTCAAGAAAGGTGATAAGTTTAGGCTTATTGTTGTTCTTGTTATTATAAAGGGTCGGGTTTCACAGTCTATCTCTTATTTTTAATTCTCTGCCAAAGACGATTAGTTCTTTGTTAGCTAATTGTTGTTGTTAGGATTCAACTTCAAGAATAGATTTCTTGAATTCAAGAAACTCTTTCTTGAATTCAATCTATCTTTAATTTTCTGTCGTTTTTTTGTTTCTTTATTTTCTTTAGCTTCCGCACTTTTTTTGATTTTCTTTAGTAATTCTTGGACCCCTATCGTATTGTTATCAAGTGGTATCATAGCATAGGCTAATCAAGATTTTAATCTTGATAATCTTGGGAGGTTCTTGAGCAAAACAAGTCGGTGAGGCAAATTGCTGCTATTTATAAAGATTGGCCATGTGTGGCATGCATAGTATGTTTCTGGTTACGTGCAGGTTGGTTTTAACCTAGTGTACGAAGGATACTCTGGAAAAAGTTTCCAAAGTCTCCAAGAGTAAACATTCGAGGACGAATGTTCCCAAGGGGGGAGTGATGTTACACCCTATATTTTCGTACGTAAAAATGCGTCGTAAGCAAACTAATGTAGGACCAAAAAATGAGATAATATTTAAAAGTATATAAAGTAAGTTAATCATGATACCTCTGAGGTTACAAATATTGAAGATCATGAACAACAAGTACAAAGAGGGTTGGACAGTTCAGAAGCTAAAGCAATTGAATAAAACAATGTTTCGTTGAAAGTCGACAAGTTGGGAATGTTATAACATGTACCTTTGGGGTGAGACTAGGGTGATTAACATGATAAGGAGATTATGTTATAATTTATTTTAGTCTTATGACATCCGTGTGTTATGTTTTGAAGTCAAGCGAGTTGTGGAACAAAAGTCGATGAAAGTCATCACAAGTTACATTCATAAGTTTTACTGAAACTTTGGGTCAAATGTAACTGCGATTTTCTCCCAATATACTTAGAGTTATGGGGTGTTCCACTCATCAAATTAATGATCTATGAGTCTATTTTCCAACGCATTAAACCGTTTGTCAATACAACATTGGAGTATAAAGATATGGGCATTTGTGCGATACTGCACAAGCTGCTAGGTGACAAGTAGGTGTGTTACCTACTTGCTTAAATGAAAGCCCAAAAATGGGCCATTTCGGGTCGTCCAAAGAGGCCTTTTAAAGGCCTATTTTCATTATATATTAGACTTAAAATAGAGCATAATAACCAGACATAAGCTCTGCAAATAATCCTCCCAAAAATTTCCCACAAACCCTAATTGATTTTCTCTCCCTTTCAAGTTCTAATTGGAGGTAAAACCTAGAGTTTGAAGAACCATGATAGGAGCTGAGTTATCCAACAAATAAGGTGAGTTTATTGCTCTCTTTCATCCAGTTTTTCTTCTATAAATTCATGGTAAGTCATTCTATAGTTGTAAGAACTCACAGGACGGTGATCGGAAGCCGTGAGTTCGAGTTATTCACTTGTAGCGGACTGTTTTGTGGACTGTTTTGTGTTGCTGTTGGGCTGCGTGTTTTACTACTATTTTGTGGAGTTTTGGAGGAGGAAGGGGGTGTAGAAACACCATATAAATGTAGGGTGGTTGGCTGGTCGTTCGTCATAACATTTTCGGGTCGTTTGACACTACTACGGTGGTCGTTTTGTGTATGAAGAGATTGGGGTGTGTTGGGCTGTTTTGTAGTATTTGATGGTGTATATAGGGCTGGAAAATGATGTATATATGTTGTCATTGTTCTGTTCTTGTATTGTTGGTGTTATCTTGAATTTGGAGGAAGTAAGGATTATAGGGGAGATGCTGCCCGTTTTAATACAAAATAAGTTTGTCGTTCGTTGTGCGATAGTTGTAACTTTCGTAACTTAACGATAGTATTATTATCATTCTTGTAGATTAAGGTGCGAAGAGGTGAGTTCAACTTGGTGATTGGAAAGATTTTGATAAGGTATGTTAAGGCTAAGCCCTTCCTTCATTTTGGCATGATCTCGTAGCTACATGTGTTAATAATGAGACATAAAGAGAAGTTCGTATTCATGAATTTATTCACATTATTCTAGTCTCATAAGTTACAATATTATTCCTTATCGGGACTTCATATTCAATTTAGTTTTGTCTTTATTCAGTCAAGAGAGCAGAGGGTCTATATGTATATACAGTATTACACTATTTTCACCACCATCGAGCTATAATCGGTAGGCAGGCCCCTATTGGGCAACCACTGATCAGATGGTAAGTTATATATACCGAGCCTACTGTGGCCGAGCGCCTATGAGCGAGCCCAGCATGGTCGAGATACATAGCCTAGTATGGCCGAGCGCCTATGAACGAGCCAACTATGGCAGAGCAGTTATATATACCGAGACTTATAAGGCCGTACAATTATTTTACTTACTATATTGAAGGAGTTGAGTCAGTATCAGCAGGTAAGTATATCTCCAGATCATCTTTGACTCCTAGTTACTTCTAGTTATTATATTATCAGTTCAGTTTCGATTTTCAGTTATGTTATTGCCTTACATACTCAGTACATTATTTCGTACTGACGTCCCTTTTCCAGGGATGCTGCATTTCATGCATGCAGGTTCAGATAGACAGACGAGTAGATCTCCCAAGTAGGTGTTTCCCGAGTTCAGCCTGATCGGTAAGCTCCACGCCTTTCGGAGTTGCCAGGTCTAGAGTGTTGTGTACATCTTATGTATATCTGTATATATGTTATGGGTAGGTCGGGGCCCTGTTCCGATCATAGTACATCTATCAGTAGAGGCTTGTAGACATATCCTATTGGTTAGTGCAGTATGTTGGGTTTGTAGGCCTGGTATGTATAATTTGGTGGTTTGTCAGCTATAGTAGCTATGACGGCATTGTCGGCCTAGCTTTATATTGATGTTTAGTTAGCGCTAGTTTCCATTCAGTTTTATATTTTGCTTCGCAAATTGTCTTGCAAGGTGGCCCCATGGCCAAAGTATGACATTATATGTTCAAAGTCCCTTAGTCGCAATTTGGTACGCTAGGTTAGGTGAGGCACCGGGTGCTGGTCTCGCTCCTAGGTTCGGGGCGTGACAAACTTGGTATCAGAGCAGTTCTGTCCTAGGGAGTCTACAAGCCGTGTCTAGTAGGGTCTTGTTTATAGATGTGTTGTGCACCACATTATATAAGCAGGGAACTACAGGGCATTTAGGAGTTGGTTACCCTTCTTTGAAATCTAAATCGTGCTACAGAACTGAGTTATAGGAAATTTGAATTAAACTTATGTGTTGGTGTTTGCATGCACAGATGACGGTGACTAGGAAGACTACGGCTAGCCAGAGGAGAGATATAGTAGTAGGTGAGGGGACCAGTAGGGTACCCCCAGTAGATGGGGCCCGGTCTGAGGCTCAAGGTGAGACCCCTACTCAGCCATTACCGGCTCCTCCACCAAGTACGGAGATTCCTAGGGAAACCGCACATCTAGTTCACCCTCCACTTCCATCAGATCAGGACTTAAGGAGTGCGGTGCATTTGTTGACACAGTTGCTAGCTACCCAGCAACAGGCTAGGGCATCAGCTAGTGCAGGAACTTCTGAGGGGTCTGGGAGTTCAAGGGTCCGAGAGTTTATTGCTTTGAGTCCCCCAGAGTTCACGGGGACAGATCAGAGGGAGGACCCGTAGGATTTCATAGATCAGCTTCACATGATCTTTCGTGTTATGCATGCCACGGAGAAAGAGGCAGTTGAGCTACCAGCTTTCCGACTCCGAGATATAGCCATCCTTTGGTATGAGGGATGGGAGAGGTCCAGGGGACGTGATGCACCTCCAGCTATTTGGGAGAATTTTTCAGATGCCTTCCTTGACTAGTACTTACCACGGGAGATCCGACAGGCTCGAGTCGATCAGTTTCTAGCCCTCAAGCAGGGTAATATGAGTGTTCGAGAGTATAGTCTTCGTTTTGACTCATTGGCCAGATATGCACCATCCATAGTTGCTACTATGCGGGACAGGATTCACAGGTTTATAGCAGGGTTAGCCCCAGAGTTAACCGAGGCATGTGCCACCGCTGCATTGCAGGATAGTATGGATATCTCCCGGATTCAGGCATTCGCCCAGAATATAGAAAGGGGTAGGCATCGGCAGCAGGGTACAGAGAGGGCTGAGCAAGGGCAACGTAAGAGGATGAGATTTCCCAGGTCTCAGGAGCAATCTCAGGGTAGTTATAGGACCCAGTACTTCGGACGGCCACCTAGGTCTCCGCCACCTCGATTACAGGGTTACAGGTATGACCGCTATACTCAGTCAGGACCAGGTGAGAGCTCACGGGCATAGGGTTTGCAGCGACAGCGAGGATCTGCACAAACATGGTCATTTCCTCCACGGTGTGACATCTGTGGTAGAGGACACTTGGGCCAATGTCGAGCAGGTTCTGATGCTTGTTATATATGTGGGCGTCCGGGGCATATGATGCGAGATTGCCCAAATAGAGATTCAGGGGGAATGGCACAACCAGCGAGTTCAGCAACAGGATCATCTATGTCCGTGCATCCTTCAAGGCGCGAGTCTCAGTCTTCGGCTGGTAGAGGTCGGGGCAGAGGTAGAGTTTCCAGTTCAAGTGGTAATCAGAATCGTATCTATGCTTTAGCGGGTCGACAGGACCAGGTGTCTTCACCAGATGTTGTGACAGGTATATTAACTATTTGCTCTCACGATGCTTATGCTTTGATAGACCCAGGATCTACTTTATCGTATATTACCCCATTTCTCACGAGGAAGTTTGGTATAGTGCCTGAAATACTAAGTGATCCTTTTGCGGTATCTACACCGGTCGGAGAATCGATTATTGCTAGACGGGTTTACCGAGGTTGTACGGTGACAATTTGTAGTCGTCAGACCTCAGCTGACCTAGTTGAGCTAGATATGATGGATTTTGATGCTATCATGGGCATGGACTGGTTGGCAGCTTGCTATGCCACAGTTGATTGCCGAGCAAAGGCAGCCAGATTTCATTTTCCGGGTGAGCCAGTCCTTGAATGGGTAGGTAATACACCAGCACCCAGAGGTAGGTTTATTTCCTATCTGAAGGCGAGGAAAATGATAGCAAAGAGGTGCATTTATCATATTGTGCGAGTTAGAGATGCAGATGCTGAGATACCTACACTTCAGCCTATTCCCGTAGTCAAAGAGTATGCAGATGTATTTCCAGATGAGCTTCCAGGTATTCCTCCAGAGCGAGAGATTGATTTTAGCATCGATTTGCTTCCAGGAACTCAACCAATATCCGTCCCTCCATATAGAATGGCACCTGGCAAATTGAAGGAGTTGAAGGAGCAGTTAAAAGATTTGCTGGAGAAAGGTTACATCAGGCCCAGTACCTCACCTTGGGGTGCACCAGTACTATTTGTGCGGAAGAAAGACGGCTCGCTAAGGATGTGTATCGATTATAGGCAGCTGAACAAGGTAACTATTAAGAATAAGTATCCACTTCCAAGGATCGATGACTTGTTTGATCAGTTGCAGGGGCTAGATGCTTTTCAAAGATAGATTTGAGGTCGGGGTACCACCAGGTCAGATTTCGGGAAAAAGATATTCCGAAGACAGCCTTCAGGACCCGATATGGCCACTTCGAGTTCCTTGTCATGTCTTTCGGGTTGACTAATGCACCCACTGTATTTATGGACTTGATGAATAGCCTATTCCGGTCATTTTTAGATCTGTTCGTGATAGTATTTATTGATGATATTCTGGTTTATTCCTGTTCAGAGGATGAGCATGCGGACCACCTACGAGCGGTACTCCAAACCCTCCGTGATCGTAAGTTGTATGCTATGTTTTCTAAATGTGAGTTCTGGTTGAAGTCTGTAGCATTCTTGGGGCATATTATATCAGATGAAGGGATAAAGGTGGACACTCAGAAGATTGAGGCCGTGAAATATTGGCCTAGACCTACCACTCTGACAGAGGTTCGTAGCTTTCTAGGCTTAGCAGGATACTATCAGAGGTTCGTAGAGGGTTTTTCTTCCCTTTCGGCACCATTGACGAAGTTGACACAGAAAGAAACTAAATTTCAATGGACAGAGGCTTGTGAGCGGAGTTTCCAAGAGCTTAAGAACAGGTTGACCTCAGCTCCAGTTCTAACACTTCCAGAGGGTCTAGAGGGTTATGCCGTGTATTGTGATGCATCAGGTGTCGGGTTAGGATGTGTCCTGATGCAACATGGAAAGGTAATTGCGTATGCTTCAAGGCAGTTGAGGAAGCACGAGAGGAATTATCCGACCCACGACTTCGAGTTAGCTGCGGTTGTCCATGCACTTAAGATATGGCGGCATTATTTATATGGTGTTCATGTTGATGTATTTACTGATCATAAAAGCCTACAATATATCTTCAAGCAGAAAGAGTTGAATTTGCGACAGAGGTGATGGCTTGAGTTATTAAAATATTACGATGTTAACATTCTCTACCATCCAGGGAAAGCTAATGTTGTAGCAGATGCATTAAGTTGCCGATCTATGGGTAGCTTAGGACATGTAGATCCCGAAAAAAGACAATTAGCTAGAGAGATTCATCAATTTTCTTCGTTGGGGGTTCGGTTAGTAGATTCTGAGGATGGTGGAGTTGTACTCCAAAACACTACAAAATCATCCCTCATAGCGGAAGTCAAGGAAAGGCAGTACGAGGACCCAGAGTTGGTCGAGCTGAGAGAGCGAGTTCCGCAGCAGAAGAAGCCACTGTTAGAGCTAAAGGGAGATGAGGTTCTCAGATATAGGGGTCGTTTGTGTGTTCCAGATGTAACAGGGCTACGAGACAGGATTATGTCAGAGGCACATTATTCATGGTATTCCATCCATCCTGGGTCGACGAAGATGTATTATGACATTAAGGATGTGTACTGGTGGAACGATATGAAAAAGAACATTGCTGAGTTTGTCGCCCAATGTACTAGTTGCCAGCAAGTGAAGGTAGAGCACCAGAAGCCTGGAGGGCTAATGCAGACTATAGAGATCCCGAAATGGAAATGGGAGGCGATAAACATGGACTTTATCACAGGTTTACCTCATTCTAATCGTAAGTTCGATTCCATATGGGTGATAGTCGATAGGCTCACGAAATCAACTCACTTCCTACCGGTCAGATCTACATATACAGCAGAAGATTATGCAAAGTTATATATTAAGGAGATAGTGCAGCTACACGGAGTACCAGTTTCTATTATATCTGACCATGGGGCTCAGTTTGCAGCACATTTTTGGAGGTCATTTCAGAGAGGTCTAGGGACTCAGGTGAATCTCAGCACAGCTTTTCATCCACAGACTGATGGACAAGCCGAGCGCACAATTCAGACGCTCGAGGATATTTTACGAGTATGTGTGTTGGATTTTAAAAGAAGTTGGGATGAACATCTACCTCTTATCGAGTTTGCATATAATAACAGTTACCACTCCAGTATTCAGATGGCTCCGTACGAGGCTTTGTATGGGCGTAAGTGCAGATCTCCTGTAGGGTGGTTTGATTTTGGGGAATCTGGGTTATATGGGCCAGACCTGGTTCAACAGGCCATAGAGAAAGTAAAGCTTATCCGGGAGCGACTGTTGACAGCTCATAGTCGTCAGAAGTCATATTCTGACGTGTGGCGACGAGACTTAGAGTTCAGGATTAACGACTGGGTATTCTTAAAGGTATCACCTATGAAGGGCGTGATGAGGTTTGGCAAGAAAGGAAAGCTTAGCCCACGGTATATTGGGCCTTATAGGATCATTCGGAGAGTGGGCCAAGTAGCTTATGAGTTAGAATTGCCCTCAGAATTGGAGTCTGTCCATCCAGTTTTTCACGTATCTATGCTACGGAAGTGCATTGGCGAACCTACCCGAGTGGTGCCCATGGATGATGTACAGATTACAGAGGACTTATCATACGAGGAAATTCAAGTTGCCATCCTAGACCGACAAATCCGCAAGCCACGAAATAAGGAGGTAGCTTCCGTGAAGGTTTTATGGAGGAGCAAGAATGTAGAAGAGATGACGTGGGAATCGGAGGGAGAAATGAAGTCTAAGTACCCCCACCTATTTCAAACTATGGTTCGAGATGGGACGCTACAACATAGCTCTATTTAGGCTAGCAGGTCATCAGGTAAGCTTTTATTTTTCACTTTCAATATTTATGATTTACGGTCGGTGAGGCAAATTGCTGCTATTTATAAAGATTGGCCATGTGTGGCATGTATAGTATGTTTTTGGCTACGTGCAGGTTGGTTTTAACCTAGTGTACGAAGGATACTTTGGCAAAATTTTCCAAAGTCTCTAAGAGTAAACATTCGAGGACGAATGTTCCCAAGGGGGAGTGATGTTACACCCTATATTTTCGTACGTAAAAATGCATCGTAAGCAAACTAATGTAGGACCAAAAAATGAGATAATATTTAAAAGTATATAAAGTAAGTTAATCATGTTACCTCTGAGGTTACAAATATTGAAGATCATGAACAACAAGTACAAAGAGGGTTGGACAGTTCAGAAGCTAAAGCAATTGAATAAAACAATGTTTCGTCGAAAGTCGACAAGTTGGGAATGTTATAACATGTACCTTTGGGGTGAGACTAGGGTGATTAACATGATAAGGAGATTATGTTATAATTTATATTAGTCGTATGACATCCGTGTGTTATTTTTTGAAGTCAAGCGAGTTGTGGAACAAAAGTCGATGAAAGTCATCACAAGTTACATTCATAAGTTTTACTGAAACTTTGGGTCAAATGTAACTGCGATTTTCTCCCAATATACTTAGAGTTATGGGGTGTTCCACTCATCAAATTAATGATCTGTGAGTCTATTTTCCAACGCATTAAACCGTTTGTCAATACGACATTGGAGTAGAAAGATATGGGCATTTGTGCGATACTGCACAAGCTGCTAGGTGACAAGTAGGTGTGTCACCTACTTGCTTAAATGAAAGCCCAAAAATGGGCCATTTCGGGTCGTCCAAAGAGGCCTTTTAAAGGCCTATTTTCTTTATATATTAGACTTAAAATAGAGCATAATAACCAGACATAAGCTCTGCAAATAATCCTCCCAAAAATTTCCCACAAACCCTAATTGATTTTCTCTCCCTTTCAAGTTCTAATTGGAGGTAAAACCTAGAGTTTGAAGAACCTAGATAGGAGCTGAGTTATACAACAAATAAGGTGAGTTTATTGCTCTCTTTCATCCAGTTTTACTTCTATAAATTCATGGTAAGTCATTCTATACTTGTAAGAACTCACAGGACGGTGATCGGAAGCCCTGAGTTCGAGTTATTCACTTGTAGCGGACTGTTTTGTGGACTGTTTTGTGTTGCTGTTGGGCTGCGTGTTTTACTACTATTTTGTGGAGTTTTGGAGGAGGAAGGGGGTGTAAAAACACCATATAAATGTAGGGTGGTTGGCTGGTCGTTCGTCATAACATTTCCGGGTCGTTTGACACTACTACCGTGGTCGTTTTTTGTATGAAGAGATTGGGGTGTGTTGGGCTGTTTTGTAGTATTTGATGGCGTATACAGGGCTGGAAAATGATGTATATATGTTGTTATTGTTCTGTTCTTGTATTGTTGGTGTTATCTTGAATTTGGAGGAAGTAAGGATTATAGGGGAGATGCTGCCCGTTTTAATACAAAATAAGTTTGTCGTTCGTTGTGCGATAGTTGTAAATTTTGTAACTTAACGATAGTATTATTATCATTCTTGTAGATTAAGGTGCGAAGAGGTGAGTTCAACTTGGTGATTGGAAAGATTGTGATAAGGTATGTTAAGGCTAAGCCCTTCCTTCATTTTGGCATGATCTCGTAGCTACATGTGTTAATAATGAGACATAAAGAGAAGTTCGTATTCATGAATTTATTCACATTATTCTAGTCTCATAAGTTACAATATTATTCCTTATCGGGACTTCATATTCAGTTTAGTTTTGTCTTTATTCAGTCAAGAGAGCAAAGGGTCTATATATATATATATACAGTATTATACTATTTTCACCACCATCGAGCTATAATCGATGGGCAGGTCCCTATTGGGCAACCTCTGATCAGATGGAAAGTTATATACCGAGCCTACTGTGGCCGAGCGCCTATGAGCGAGCCCAGCATGGTCGAGATACATAACCTAGTATGGCCGAGCGCCTATGAGCGAGCCAACTATGGCAGAGCAGTTATATATACCGAGACTTATAAGGCCGTACAATTATTTTACTTACTATATTGAAGGAGTTGAGTCAGTATCAGCAGGTAAGTATATCTCCATATCATCTTTGACTCCTAGTTACTTCTGGTTATTGTATTATCAGTTCAGTTTCGATTTTCAGTTATGTTATTGCCTTACATACTCGGTACATTATTTCGTACTGACGTCCCTTTTCCAGGGATGCTGCATTTCATGCATGCAGGTTCAGATAAACAGACGAGTAGATCTCCTCAGTAGGTGTTTCCCGAGTTCAGCCTAATCGGTAAGCTCCACGCATTTCGGAGTTGCCAGGTCTAGAGTTTTTATGTACATCTTATGTATATCTGTATATATGTTATGGGTAGGTCGGGGCCCTGTTCCGATCATAGTACATCTATCAGTAAGGCTTGTAGACATATCCTATTGGTTAGGGCAGTATGTTGGATTTATAGGCCTGGTATGTATAATTTGGTGGTTTGTCAGCTGTAGTAACCATGACGGCATTGTCGGCCTAGCTTTATATTGATGTTTAGTTAGCGCTAGTTTCCATTCAGTCTTATATTTTGCTTCGCAAATTGTCTTGCAAGGTGGCCCCATGGCCAAAGTATGACATTATATGTTCAAAGTCCCTTAGTCGCAATTTGGTACGCTAGGTTAGGTGAGGCACCGGGTGCTGGTCTCGCTCCTAGGTTCGGGGCGTGACATTGGGTTTCCTAAATTCTTTCCTTATTTTTTCTGCATAACCAATTCCTATTCTTCCAAGGTTTAGTCCTTCACTTTCTTTTTCTTTTTCTAACTCCACATTCTTATCACTAAGGGTTGTGACTAGTAAGGTTTATTAATAAATCTAAAGTTTAACGACCAAGAGTTGCTTTGAGTAGAAAAAAGGCAAGAGAGGCGAGAACATTAGAGGAAAAAGCCAAAATTTGAGAGATACATAATTCTTCTAATCTTTGTTCAAGATGTTTGAAACAGGTAGTTATAGTGAAAGGAGGCGAGCTATAACTCAACAACTTGAAAAGTAGAACTTACAATATACCGAATGGAAGGAAGACAATGGTAAAATTATTTTTCAAACAAGAGCTAAAGTGATGTCTGCGATTTGTGCCCTTAGAATTGACAAAGAGTTTGGCTATAACTCAATTAGCACTTATATGGTTGAAAAATTAAACTTGCCTTGTGTTTTGCATATTGAACCCTACATGTTGAGAGGAGTAAAGGTAGATAAAAGAGTGTTATTACTATTCTCTATTGGAAGGTATGATGATGCGATCTGGTGTAATGTGATTCCCATGAATAATTATCATATCTTGTTGGGAAAGCCATGGTATATCTATAGATGAGCTTCATATAACATGGAAAAAAATAGATACTCTTTTGAGGTTAACGGGAAGAAACTTATTCTTGGACCTTTGACTCCCTAACAAATTTATGAAGATGAAAAGACTATTAAAGAGAATATGAAAAAATATGAGAGAGAAAAGAATGAGAGGAGTAAGGGAGTGCATGTTGACATCCCAAGAGAGGAAAAAGGAGAGGTTTTATTGAGTGAAGAGAATGGGATGTCAATTGAGAAAAAGAGTGAGCTTGAGGGAAAAGAAAAGATAGAAGGCAATGAGATAAGAAAAGTCTTTGAGGTAGAGAGAGAAAAACAAGAGGGTTTGAGTAAAGAAGAAGAAAAAAACTTTAGTGAGAGAAAAGAGGCTAAGGGTGAGGGAAATGTTAGTTTTGTGATAAAAGCCAAAGAGAGTGTAAGCAAGAATAAAATTTCTTTACTTCCTAACCCATTAACTCATTCTTGTTTTAGTTCTTGTGATTTTGTGCAGCCACGTATTGAAAGACATTTTGAAAGGAGAGGTGAGGCGCGAGAAATGGTGGTAAAGGATCCAATTGGATTCCAACATGAATTAGGCGAAATTAATTCTTGTTGGATGGTGGAAGATAAAAGCTTGGTTAAATTCTTTGTTATTGAAACTTTTGACTATTTTAATTCTTATTTACAGGTTTATGACATGGAGTTTCCTAAAGCCATTGTTAAGATGGAATCATTGCATAAAAGAATACAAGGTGATGTTGTTCCATTAGTAAATAAGTCCAAGTATGATATGTCTAATTGGTTCATTCATATTCTTGGCCTTCCTAGAACACCTAAGGTATTTTTGGAGGTAATGAACTATACTCTTATTTCTTATGTTGGTGACTTTATAATTTTTGTGGATGATGATATTTTGATGCATATCAAGTCATTAACTATAATCTCTAAGTTAAAGTGCAAGAGTAATTTGCTTCCTTTTGAAATTGAGTATGACATAGATGATTATGCATTCCAACTTGGTGGAAAGATGCATGAAATTTATGAGAAGAGGCTTGCTAATGAGTTAAATGTTCTTTCTTCTCTTATTCAAGTGTCTAATGATTTTTCATGTGATAAATTGCTAGAATGTGAGCTTTGTTGTTTGATGGGAAGTCATTCCTCTAGGCATGTTGATTGTGAGCATGTAAAAGTGTTTGCTAATATTAAAGAGGATATGCATGATTATTGTGACATTAGTGATCAAATACTCTTTCATGAACCTACCTATGACTCTTTCTGTGACAGTTTGAGCAATTATGTAGAATCCACTGATGTTGCGAATATTATTGGGAAAAGTTATAATCATGAGCTTGAATGTATTGAAATTTGTATTTTGGAATTTATGAGTTCTTCTGACCTTTCTGAGAATTTATGTGCTTCTTTGAATAAATTACATGTAGAAGAATCCATGAGATTTATAATTGATACTCGGCTATATCATAAGAGTGTCTTATTTGGTACATGTGGCAGATATACTTATGTTAAATGAATGCCTGACCAATATTTTGTAATTTCTTTGAGATGCACATGTTTGGACTACCTTATTGACAAGATCGCATTGCAAATTTCATTACATAGTGCATCTAAGAGAGGTATTTATTGGACAACTCTAAGTAGGCATAAATTTTATTGGGATGATGATGTCCATATGATTTATAAAGGAGTATTTACACCTATTAGGCTTAATTGGGTTAAGTGGACACATGGTCACTATCTTATTTTATTCCTACCATTTTTCAGATTAGTGGATGCCATTTACTAGTGCGTGACTTCTTTTTCTTGCAAGGTCAAAATTCGATGACGAATTTTCTTCAAGAAAAGGGGAATGATAGCATCCTAGGAAGTTCAAATATATTAAAGGACAAGAATGAAGCTTTGGAATCTTAAAGAGGGCCTTTAACAAAATGTCAAGCTAAAGAGTTGCAAAACAAGGTCATTAGACTTCAAGTGCAAATAAAGAAGTTGTTAATTAGGATGGAGAGCTCAAGGATAAAGGATATGAGATGTCTAGGTATTATAATTATTTTATGGTCCAAATTCATGTCCAATAAAAGGTGGATTAGATCCCAAGAGACATCCTCTGAAGAAGGTCCAAATCAGGCCATTATTGGACCTATTTGGCACCTAAAAATGTGTCCAAACTTGCAGCCCAATAAGTCCTACATGAAGCTAAGTTTTTATAACATAAAAAGGACTTACTTTCTGTCCAAGAAAGGTTCAATAGGCGTGATAGAAGTTGGGTACAAGTTGGTACCAAGTTGCTTGCAAGTTGCCTCCAAGATTTCCAAGATCCTATCCATGATTGGTTTGCGACTTTCAAGATTCTATCCAAGATTGGTTTTAACTTATTTTCATATATTTTGGTACTAGATTTATTGATTTCCTAGGCAGTTAAGGTTATGTTTTCCTTTTCCTAAGATTATTGGAGTTACTTTCCAAGATTGACTTGGTTTTTGTTTCCTAGTGTTTTTCCTTTTCCTAAGGTATTTGGACTTGTTGTCCGAAGTAGTTAAGGACTTTATTTCCTTATTTTTAGGTAGGAATTTTGTGACCCCCTCTCTATATAAAGGGGTATCTTCTTTGTTTTTAGATTTTAGATTAATATAGACTATTATCAATAAAAATTGTGAGATTTTTCTTGCACTCTTGTGTGTGGCTACTCTTGGATTTATTCTTCAACATTCAAGACTCAACTTAAGGTGGTAAGATTAAACCCTTCCGAAATCTTAGATCACTTCTAGGTATTCAAGAAAGGTGATAAGTTTAGGCTTGTTGTTGTTCTTGTTATTCTAAAGGGTCGGGTTTCACAGTCTATCTCTTGTTTTTAATTCTTTACCATAGGCGATTAGTTCTTTGTTAGCTAATTGTTGTTGTTAGGATTCAACTTCAAGAATAGCTTTCTTGAATTCAAGAAACTCTTTCTTGAATTCAATCTATCTTTAATTTTCCGTCGTTTTTTTGTTTCTTTATTTTCTTTAGCTTTCGCACTTTTCTTGATTTTCTTTAGTAATTCTTGGACCCCTATCATGTTGTTATCAAGTGGTATCAGAGCATAGGCTAATCAAGATTTTAATCTTGATAATCTTGGGAGGTTCTTGAGCAAAACAAAACCAAAAAAAAAGAGCACAAAAAAAAACGAAAATTCGCCAAAAGAAATGCATTATGGCTCATTATTATTTGTAGAATTCAAGTTTTTTCTGTTTCCAAGTCAAGAAATCATAGAAGAAGAAGGTATCCTAGTTTTTGAAGGTTAAGGTAATTTCTTTCCTTATTCTTGTGGATTTTGGGTTTCCTAAATTCTTTCCTTATTTTTTCTGCATAACCAATTCCTATTCTTCCAAGGTTTAGTCCTTCACTTTCTTTTTCTTTTTCTAACTCCACATTCTTATCACTAAGGGTTGTGACTAGTAAGGTTTATTAATAAATCTAAAGTTTAACGATCAAGAGTTGCTTTGAGTAAAAAAAAGGCAAGAGAGGCGAGAACATTAGAGGAAAAAGCCAAAATTTGAGAGATACATAATTCTTCTAATCTTTGTTCAAGATGTTTGAAACAGGTAGTTATAGTGAAAGGAGGCGAGCTATAACTCAACAACTTGAAAAGTAGAACTTACAATATACCGAATGGAAGGAAGTCAATGGTAAAATTATTTTTCAAACAAGAGCTAAAGTGATGTCTGCGATTTGTGCCCTTAGAATTGACAAAGAGTTTGGCTATAACTCAATTAGCACTTATATGGTTGAAAAATTAAACTTGCCTTGTGTTTTGCATATTGAACCCTACATGTTGAGAGGAGTAAAGGTAGATAAAAGAGTGTTATTACTATTCTCTATTGGAAGGTATGATGATGCGATCTGGTGTAATGTGATTCCCATGAATATTTATCATATCTTGTTGGCAAAGCCATGGTATATCTATAGATGAGCTTCATATAACATGGAAAAAAATAGATACTCTTTTGAGGTTAACGGGAAGAAACTTATTCTTGGACCTTTGACTCCCTCACAAATTTATGAAGATGAAAAGACTGTTAAAGAGAATATGAAAAAATATGAGAGAGAAAAGAATGAGAGGAGTAAGGGAGTGCATGTTGACATCCCAAGAGAGGAAAAAGGAGAGGTTTTATTGAGTGAAGAGAATGGGATGTCAATTGAGAAAAAGAGTGAGCTTGAGGAAAAAGAAAAGATAGAAGGCAATGAGATAAGAAAGGTCTTTGAGGTAGAGAGAGAAAAACAAGAGGGTTTGAGTAAAGAAGAAGAAAAAAACTTTAGTGAGAGAAAAGAGGCTAAGGGTGAGGGAAATGATAGTTTTGTGATAAAAGCCAACGAGAGTGTAAGCAAGAATAAAATTTCTTTACTTCCTAACCCATTAACTCATTCTTGTTTTAGTTCCTGTGATTTTGTGCAGCCACGTATTGAAAGACATTTTGAAAGGAGAGGTGAGGCGCGAGAAACGGTGGTAAAGGATCCAGTTGGATTCCAACATGAATTAGGCGAAATTAATTCTTGTTGGATGGTGGAAGATAAAAGCTTGGTTAAATTCTTTGTTATTGAAACTTTTGACTATTTTAATTCTTATTTACAGGTTTATGACATGGAGTTTCCTAAAGCCATTGTTAAGATAGAATCATTGCATAAAAGAATACAAGGTGATGTTGTTCCATTAGTAAATAAGTCCAAGTATGATATGTCTAATTGGTTCATTCACATTCTTGGCCTTCCTAGAACACCTAAGGTATTTTTGGAGGTAATGAACTATACTCTTATTTCTTATGTTGGTGACTTTATAATTTTTGTGGATGATGATATTTTGATGCATATCAAGTCATTAACTGTAATCTCTAAGTTAAAGTGCAAGAGTAATTTGCTTCCTTTTGAAATTGAGTATGACATAGACGATTATGCATTCCAACTTGGTGGAAAGATGCATGAAATTTATGAGAAGAGGCTTGCTAATGAGTTAAATGTTCTTTCTTCTCTTATTCAAGTGTCTAATGATTTTTCATGTGATAAATTGCTAGAATGTGAGTTTTGTTGTTTGATGGGAAGTCATTCCTCTAGGCATGTTGATTGTGAGCATGTAAAAGTGTTTGCTAATATTAAAGAGGATATGCATGATTATTGTGACATTAGTGATCAAATACTCTTTCATGAACCTACCTATGACTCTTTCTGTGACAGTTTGAGCAATTATGTAGAATCCACTGATGTTGCGAATATTATTGGGAAAAGTTATAATCATGAGCTTGAATGTATTGAAATTTGTATTTTGGAATTTATGAGTTCTTCTGACCTTTCTGAGAATTTATGTGCTTCTTTGAATAACTTACATGTAGAAGAATCCATGGGATTTATAATTGATACTTGGCTATATCATAAGAGTGTCTTATTTGGTACATGTGGCAGAGATACTTATGTAAAATGAATGCCTGACCAATATTTTGTAATTTCTTTGAGATGCACATGTTTGGACTACCTTATTGACAAGATCGCTTTGCAAATTTCATTACATAGTGCATCTAAGAGATGTTTTTATTGGACAACTCTAAGTAGGCATAAATTTTATTGGGATGATGATGTCCATATGCTTTATAAAGGAGTATTTACACCTATTAGTCTTAATTGGGTTAAGTGGACACATGGTCACTATCTTATTTTATTCCTACCATTTTTCAGATTAGTGGATGCCATTTACTAGTGCGTGACTTCTTTTTCTTGCAAGGTCAAAATTCTAGGATGAATTTTCTTCAAGAAAAGGGGAATGATAGCATCCTAGGAAGTTCAAATCTATTCAAGGACAAGAATGAAGCTTTGGAATCTCAAAGAGGGCCTTTAACAAAATGTCAAGCTAAAGAGTTGCAACACAAGGTCATTAGACTTCAAGTGCAAATAAAGAAGTTGTTAATTGGGATGGAGAGCTCAAGGATAAAGGATATGAGTTGTCTAGGTATTATAATTATTTTATGGTCCAAATTGATGTCCAATAAAAGGTGGATTAGATCCCAAGAGACATCCTCTGAAGAAGGTCAAAATCAGGCCATTATTGGACCTATTTGGCACCAAAAAATATGTCCAAACTTGCAGCCCAATAAGTCCTACATGAAGCTAAGTTTTTATAACATAAAAAGGACTTACTTTCTGCCCAAGAAAGGTTCAATAGGCGTGATAGAAGTTGGGTACAAGTTGGTACCAAGTTGCTTGCAAGTTGCCTCCAAGATTTCCAAGATCCTATCCATGATTGGTTTGCGACTTTCAAGATTCTATCCAAGATTGGTTTTAACTTATTTCCATATATTTTAGTACTACATTTATTGATTTCCTAGGTAGTTAAGGTTATGTTTTCCTTTTCCTAAGATTGTTGGAGTTACTTTCCAAGATTGACTTGGTTTTTGTTTCCTAGTGTTTTTCCTTTTCCTAAGGTATTTGGACTTGTTGTCCGAAGTAGTTTAGGAATTTATTTACTTATTTTTAGGTAGGAATTTCGTGACCCCCTCTCTATATAAAGGGGTATCTTCTTTGTTTTTAGATTTTATATTAATATAGACTATTATCAATAAAAATTGTGAGATTTTTCTTGCACTCTTGTGTGTGGCTACTCTTGGATTTATTCTTCAACCTTCAAGACTCAACTTAAGGTGGTAAGATTAAACTCTTCCGAAATCTTAGATCACTTCTAGGTATTCAAGAAAAGTGATAAGTTTAGGCTTATTGTTGTTCTTGTTATTCTAAAGGGTCGGGTTTCACAATCTATCTCTTATTTTTAATTCTCTACCAAAGGCGATTAGTTCTTTGTTAGCTAATTGTTGTTGTTAGGATTCAACTACAAGAATAGATTTCTTGAATTCAAGAAACTCTTTCTTAAATTCAATCTATCTTTAATTTTCCGTCATTTTTTTGTTTCTTTATTTTCTTTTAGCTTCCGCACTTTTCTTGATTTTCTTTAGTAATTGTTGGACCCCTATCGTGTTGTTATCACCGGGGATGGATCTTTCACATGAGCTGGATTGGCACTACTCTGTACTGGGTGACTGATGGTCAGTCGATGTATATTTCCGGGATGGATCTTCCCTGGGCCGGGTTGGCCATATACAGTACTGAGTGATTGAGCAAATGAGAGTGTGAGCACATGAGGCTGACATCATGGTGCATCACATACAGCATGCGCATTTGCATGTAGGTCTTAACTCGTATCTCTCTTCAAAAGTTTATATATAGGTCTTAACTCGTCTCTCTCTTACTTTTTACATAGAAACCGACCAGAGAACACAATAAAACCAATCCTTGAGCTCTCTAATAGGGTTTCAAAGAATACTAACATCACGGGTACGAAATCGAGAAGCGATAACATCAGAACGATCCCTACGACGTAAGTATCATTATACCGCCTCTCTTTTTTCTTTGTAGTTTGAGTTTTGTAAGTTACTTCATAGTGAAGAAATGTCTAATTTTTGTATTAAAGTATTTAAATATCAGGGAAGATTGATAAATTGGTTTCTTAATAGTTAGAACTCACGGGACGGTGATCGGAAGCCGTGAGTTTGATTTTTTTTCCACTTTTAGTGGACTGTTTTGTAGTCCACTCGTGTTGGCCTATTGTGCTGCTGATTTATGTATTTTGGAAGGATAAAATGGCGTGGAGAAATGCCATATGTGGTAGGGTAGTAGGTTAGTCGCTCGTCGTTGCAGTTTCAGGATAATTGATAACTTGTTGATTGGGTGTGTTATGGTATAATTGGTTTTGTTGTTGTATTGAAGGTTCCGAATTGTAATTAGGTTGGTTTTGAGTTGCTTATTGTATTGTGTTTGTATCTCGCCTATAGTAGGCTTGAGGGAGCAGTGAAATCAGGTGAAATCCTGCCTGTTTTATTTTAGAATCGAGTTATCATTTGAGATACGTGATTTACCACCGCCATCTAAGTTGTACATGTATTTCTTTATTATAGGGTTGACGCGCTAGTTGTCATAAGCTTGTTGTTGAGTTGCATTGACGACTTGAGGCATGTTAATGCTATCCATTCTTTCCTTTTGGCATGATCCATATGATACAAACGAAACGTGCAAACGCGAAACTTTCATAAATGACTATATTCATAGAAGTACTAGGGGTGCCTATGTTCTTGATTCCCCATGTGTCCTATTATTATATCTTCTGTTCATGGGTATCAGAAAAATACGTAAGTTGCTAAAGTTTATCCGAAGGCATATTGATCTTATCGAGAAGTCTTACTGACTTACTTCATTATGCATTGCATTCATTTATACATGTACATTGACCCATGACCAGATGGCGTTATATACACGTATATTATATGTATATGGGATATGGGGAAAGCTTATGGCGTTATATACGCACCACCACCTGATCAGCTGGTATACGTTGATGATTTCGCCCACAGCGGCTGAGATGATATGATGGAATGCTCTTAGAGGCTTGATGATGTTATGTATGCATATACATATTCATGGTATGACATTTATACGCACATGCATGACATTATAAATTTTTCATGATTCACAGAGCTATTCAGAATTACAGGTTGAGTTCTTTACTCCATGTTTCTTTCATGTCTTTTATATACTACTTTCATGCCTTACATACTCGGTAATTTATTTGTGCTGACATTCCTTTTTCCTGGGGATGCTGCATTTCATGCCCGCAAGTCCTGATAGATAGGTTGAGAGTTCTCCTAGTAGGCAATCAGCTCAGTGGAAGGTGTTTGTGGACTCCACTTGCTCCGGAGTTGCCTATTTGGTCAGTATGATTTGGATATGTATTGATTGGTATGGTGGGGCCCTGTCTCGACCTTTATGACATTTATGTACTCTTAGAGGCTTGTAGACAAATGTCATGTATATGGATACTTATATAGCCTTATCGGTCTACGTTTTGAGTATACAAATGATCATGTCGGACTTATAGGCCCGTATGTCACATGTATAAGTTTCTATATCATGTTGGGTCGTCCTATGTCTAGTATTCCCTTATGTTTTATTCCAGTTATCTTATGATGGCCCTTCTGGCCCACTTACCCATCATGGTATGATATGAAAGATATGTTACGTTGGTACTCAGTTGTGTAAGGCACCGAATGCTCGTCGCGGCCCTGCGGTTTGGGTCGTGACAAATGCATAATGAAGTAAGTCAATAAGATCTCTCGGAATATCATAAGATCAATATGCCTTCGGTTAATATCACAAATAAACTTTATTCACTTACGTATTTTCTGAGACTCATGAACAGACGATATGATAATAGGACATATGGGGATTCAAGAACATATGTAACCCTAGTACTTCTAAGAATATAATCATTTGTGAAAGTTGCGTGTTTACTTGTTTCGTTGTATCATATGGATCATGCCAAAAGGAAATAAGGGATAGCCTTAACATACTTTATCAACGAAGTTACAACTATTGCACAAGTCCTCGCACCTCTTACAGATGGTAATCTATATCATACAAAGGATTGATATCAATATCAACTTCATATTCTATAGGGAAGTTCATTTAGTCATTTTATCGAATGACTTATGTGCATAAATTCATAAGGTCTTTTATAGCTCCAATTCAACATGTTCTAGCATAATGATTTTCATATTCACTTCCCCTCATCCTCACCATGATATCCATACCTTTACAATTCCATTTGGTAACTTAAAATATGTAAAAACAGCCCACATAACATAGCTCCACTTCAAGTTTCATAGTTACTAGTTTCTTCAAGAATCCTCCAACAAACTTCAACCCAACACTTGTACAAACTTAAGATTAGGTTATGGAAGATGAAACTTAACTCAAATATACCAAGAAACCTATGTTCTTTAACTCACTTCAACACCAAGTAACTTCCCAAGTTGTCACAACGAGAAGGAAAGGGAGTTAATGGTAACCACGAAATTCTTTACGTCGAACTTGCGTGGTTTATCTTTGGATTCACTGTAGGATCATGGGGGAAACCTTGGAGAGCATCTAGGAGGGTTTAGGAACTATTTTGGTAGAGAAAAAATGAGTTAAAATGACTTAGAATTGACTTATATACAAGCTGGAGTTTTGCACCGACTTTGTGAGTCCCAAGGGAGCTGCTTGCGCAGTCTCGCAAAAATGCGAATATCTCTGTTCTCCGATGTCGTATCAATGACAAGTTTAATGACTTAGAAACTAGACTCATAGATATTCAATTTGGTATGTTGATCACCCCATATTTCAAATTACATTGGTACAAAAGTAAGGTACATTTGACCTAATTTTCAGCACATTTATGAATGTAACTTGTGATGACCTTTGCTAACTTTTGTTCCAAAAATCACTTGACTTCAAAACATAACACATGACTATCATACGACTAAAATAACTCATAACATAACCTCCTTATCATGTTAAGCACCCTAGTCTCACCCCAAAAGTACACGTTATATCATTCCCAACTTGTCGACTTTCGACGAAACTTATTTTCTTCAATTCGTTTAGCTTTTAAGCCTTGCAACCCTCTTGTTACTTGTTATCCATGATCTTTAATATTTTTAACCTCCAAAGTAAAATTATTAACTTACTTTATGTACTTTTAAAGCTGATCTCATTTCTGAGTTTATATCAATTGTCTTACGATGTACCTTTATGTACAAAAATAAGGGGTGTGACAAATATTCAAAATGACCGGCTGGTTCGTTACACAATCATTACAAATCACTCACATAACGGGCAATTAATGCAATAAATATTGGTAACATGCAGGAACTAAATAAGGCAAACCGTTACAAATTGTAATACTATTTAAATCCTCATTTCATAATTTGTATCCCCATCGAAAAATCTTCTAAATTGTACTATCAATTATCAGTATTATTACTACCCTCTACTATTGGAAATGTAAGGCCCCGTAAAAGTTTTACCTAAAACTCAGAGTTTCGTGGTCTATTATGCGACCGCAGATCCGCCGCGGAGTGAAGCAAGGAAATGGAAAATTTTGGAGGTCGTTTTGCGGTCAATTATGCGACTGCATAATCATTTCGCGGACCACACTTCCATCGCAGAGTTGACATGAAGAAATTTACAGGGTTATTCTGCGGACCATTTCGCGGCCGCATAATTGGTCTGTGGACCGCAGACTAATCCAGAGCAGCCCAGTTTTTGGCATCACTTTCGCGACCCATTTTGCGGGCTGCATATCTATTTTGCGGTCCACTCTGCAACCGCAGAGCTGAGTTCGGAGGGTCTATTTTCTGATTTTTAAAATCCGACACCATTTGATTAAAAGCCATTGGGTCTCATTTGGAAGGCAAAGATCTGCCATTTTAGAGTGAGGGGAGTGCTTTAGAGAGAGAGGAGGAAGCCGTTCATCAACCCTTGCTCAAGCTTTGGAATTCAACAAGGAAAACTCACAAGGTGTTCACCCAAGAGGTAAGATTCTACTCCCTAGCCCTCAATTTCGGTATTGGACTGAAAGTAGGTTATGAGAAGTGTGATTCTTGAGTGTTATTTATGCATGCATGTACCATCAAGGTTGGTCGGAAGGTTATTGATCTCAAATGGGTAAAAAATGGGTTGTGGGATGAAGGAAGCCACCATAAGAGAACCTTAAAACCTTAATGCGCACCTAGTATTTGATGAAATGCTCAAATGAGCTGAAACCCCGAGTATCTTCCTAATTATGGTTCAAATTTGTCATGTTTATAATATATTGAAGTCGCTAGGATTTATGAAACATTGTAGTAATTTAAGAAAGCTTAAGCGAGGTATGTTGGCTAAACTCCACTTGTAAAAATCGAATTCCATGATGTCCTCGTAAGTTGCGATTATGATTGGCTCAATTTCTTATTTCTTATGTTTCGAGTACTTCCTAATAAATTTGATTATACTAAAACAAGTCTTGTGTGGAAATAGGTATGTACTCAAAATGTGTTTCAAATGTTCCCATCATATCACGATTGCCCCCGAGAATGTAATCTAGTATGACCATTGTATTAAAGGTGTTGTGATTTAAAAATCATGATTCGATTGCAAGTGAGTATGCTTAATTGTGGAAGAGAAACTCAACGTGATTAAGACTCTTATTGCTCATATATATATATATATATATATATATATATATATATATATATATATATATATATATATATATATATATATATATATATATATACACTTATAGTCTTGATTTGAAATTCTCTTATTGGTGATAATCCATGGTAATGCTTGAAAGTTATAGGGGTGGGTATGAATTATGAAATACAGCCGACGTGTCGAGAATGATATTACAAATTGTGGCCACTAGTGCCAGTGAAATGGAATGGTGAGTGAAAGATTATGAAATGAGTTGTAAATCCTTTAATTAATGCTTTGGGAGTATCGTTTGGTCACCGAGGAAGGGTAGGTAAAAATAACCTAACCCCGAAACTACACGTGCCTGTGTAGGAGTGATTGAGGGGTAAATCTCCGTGTTGATGTGATGAGATTGATGTGCTGAGATATTTCCCCGCTGGAATTTGGTAGCAGGCCTCAGCAACGATAAATCGAAGTAAGAGTCATGGTATAGTATGACCTACCTAGATGTAGTAAGGTCATACGGATAGATAATCGGGTCTATGAGATAAGATATAGCAATATTCGTGAGTTCAACAAAGTACCAAGCGAAGAACTTCAGTATACCTATAGATGCCCAGATGCACATCTTGTCAAGCTCTGTATATGTTCCCAAAGTGAGGCCTAGAGATTGGCTAAAAGCTGGAGGGAAGAGTCACATAGGATGCATACAATGAGAAAGTGGTTCAAGCTACATGACAGAAGGTAGCAGCAGTTGCGAGATTGGAAAGATCCCGACCACAAGTCGTGGTGTGAAAAAGAGGCCTAAAGGGGGGAATGCCCTGTCCTTTGGATTTATTCATAGAACAGTTGCCTAGATGGCATAGAGAGTACTAAAGTATTCGGAAGACATAGGTTATGAAAATGATAAGCGCATCAGTCAACATTCGAGGACGAATGTTCCAAAGGGGGATATGATGTTACACCCCATATTTTTGTACGTGAAAATACTCCATAAGTAAATTGATAAAAGCTGGGAAATGAGATGTTATATCCCGCATTTTCGTACGTTAAAGTTTCGTCATAAGTTAATCGACGTAAGCTTAGGAATGAGATTATTTTGAAGTTATAAGTATTATGCTATTTCAAACAAGTGATAAGTAAATTTGTAAAGATGAAAGGGTAAGCGAATCGAGGAAAATGAATTTCGTCGAAGTTTGACATTTTGAGATAAAATACGGTCCAAGCTACAATACTCCGTATTTATGGACTAGTGTCATACAAGGTACCACATGACCATGATAGCAAGATGTATAAGGTGTGTTAAAAGTAAGCAGTATTTTAAGTAATTTTAGATAATTCTTAATTATGTGGGTAATTGATTAATTATTAGATTAGTGGGAGATTAATAAGTTAATTAAGAAATTGGTGGTTAATTAATTAAGGTCTTTGGATAAGTAAGGAGCCCAACGTGGCAGCAAACTTTGCTCAAGTGAATGACTCTTAATTCATTTGATAATGTGGCAAAATTGGAGGGATTTTGGGGCCAAGTCTTACAAAGTGGGGCCCACACCACCAAGACTTATAATCTCTTTAACCCGCAAAAATAAGACATCTCCATACATAAAAAATGAGAGGTTATGGTGCTAATTAATGGTGGAAAATCTTCAGCAAAAGAGTTCACACGAGATTCCATAAGGTAATGACAGTGTGTGATTCAATTCTAAGAGAACACGGTGCAATCTTTCTCAAGAATATCATACGAATTTTTCCCTACTCCGATCTTGCCATCACGTGTTTTATCGCAATTAACGTGTGTTAGATGGATTGTCAAGAGAATCGACTCAGGTATGTTAAGGCTATCCCTTCTTTCTTTTTGGTATGATTCATACGATACAAACGAAACGAGCAAACGCACAGCTTTCATAAATGACTCTATTCATAGAAGTACTAGGGGTGCCTATGTTCTTGATTCCCCATGTGAATTATTATTATATCTTGTGTTCATGGGTCTCAGATAAATACGTATTTGATAAAGTTTATCCGAAAGGCATATTGAATTTATGACATTCCGAGAAATCTTATTAACGCACTTCTTATATATTTCATGCATTTATACATGTACATTGACCCATGACCAGATGGCATTATATACGCGTTATATACGCGTATATTATATGTATATGGGATATGGGAAAAGGTTACGGCGTTATATACGCACCACCACCTGATCAGCTGGTATACATTGATGATTTGCCCACAGTGGCCGAGATGATATGATGGGATACCCTCAGAGGCTTGATGATGTTATGAACGCATATACCTATGCATGGTATGACATTTATACGCATATGCATGACATTATAAATATGAAATGATTCACAAAGTTATTCAGACTTATATGTCGAGTCTTTTACTCCATGTTTCTCTCATGTATATTGTTTACTGATTTTCATTCCTTACATACTCGGTACATTATTTGTACTGACGTCCCTTTTGCCTGGGGACACTGCGTTTCATGCCCACAGGTCCCGATAGCCAGGTCGAGAGTCCTCCAAGTAGGCTATCAGTTCAGCGGAAGGTGTTGGTGCGCTCGAATTGCTCCGAAATTGCTATTTGGTCGGTATGATTAAGATATGTATTGATTGGTATGGCAGGGCACTGTCCCGACCTTTATGATAATTATGTATTCTTAGATGCTTGTAGAAAGATTTCATGCATATGAAAGTTTGTATGGCCTTGTCGGCCTATGTTCAGTGTACGAGTGTTCATTGTGGCCTTATAGGCCCGTATGTCAAATGTATATATTTTTATATCAGATTGGGTCGTCTTATATTGAGTATTCCCTTATGTTTATTCTGGTTAGACCATGATGGCCAATTTGGCACATTTGCCAATGACAGTACGATAAGAAGGATATGTAACGTTGGTACTCGGTTGAGTAAGGCACCAGGTACCCATCGCGGCCCATCGGTTTGGGTCGTGACAGTAAGCAAATTCAATCATAGGTAAGTGAACTTCCCAAGAAGTTAATTTACCTTTCAAAACAACCCTCAAAATGTTTTTTAAGGTTCTATTAACTACAATAAGTAGAAAACAAAAATTTAGTGCCTAACTTCCCCCAAAATACATGCCAAAAGTGGCTCAAAAACTTAGCATCCCTATCACTAACAATAGTTCTAGGTATACCATGCAATTTGACAACTTCTTTTACAAAAAGATCAGCAACATGTGAAGCATCATTAGTCTTTAAACAAGGAATAAAATGAGCCATTTTGGAGAACCTATCTACCACAAGATATATACTATCCTTACCATACCTTGTTCTAGGTAAACCTAACACAAAATCCATAGAAATATCAATCCAAGGTGAAGTAGGAACAGGTAATGTGATAGCATCAAGGACAAGGATAGAGTTTTGGAAGCTCCAAGGCCATTTACAAGATCTCAAGCTAAAGAGATGCACTCTAAGGTTGCTGGACTTCAATGGCAAATAAAGAAGCTTTTAATTGTAGAAGAAGAGCTCAAGTCCAAAGTAGATGAATTATCCAAGTTTTACAATTTTTTGGTGATCCAAATTGAAGTCCAAGAGGAGGAAGATTGGGCCACCAAATCAGCCCTTTAAGTCCACCAAAGGGGCACAAAATGAGCTTAAAAGAGGTTCAAAAGGGGGTGTTTCAAAGGGAGCCCAATTGGAGTCCAAATCAATGGCCCAAACTAGTAGTTTTAAGGTCCATATCTGCCCCAAAGGGATTTGGCCGCCCCCCACCCAATTGTAATGACTTTTCTTACTCCTTAGTAATCACTCTACCTAATTGTAATCACTTTTTATGCCTTAGCAACCACCCTACCTAATTTTAAGGACTTTTTGTGCCTTAGTACTCCTATAAATAAGGGGTTGTTCTCATTCATTGAGACACTTCATTATTGATTAAGTATATCATACTTTGAGAGTTCTTTTTAACCTTTGTTACTTGTGCTTTGAGATTTATCATTCAACCTTTACTAGTACATAGTTCAAAGTAGTAAGATTACTTCTCTATTGTGATATATTTGATTCCTTTGTGGTATTCTTAGAAGGCGATTAATACTGGTTATTAATTATTGTCTCAAGTAACTCGTAAAGCGGTCAAGATTTGAATCTATTATTTTGATTTGCTTTTAAGTAAAGGCGTTTGATTTCTTCAATAAATCAAGACGTTGTTGCTTTTGATCTTGTCAAGGCTATAGAACTTGCGTTCTTGGAAGTTCTTGGAATTCTTTACTTGAATTTTCCCATATCCTTTATTTTATGCCCTTTAGTCCTAGTTGTTCAATTCCTTACTGTTATTGCTTCCGTATTTACTTTTCAAATTCTTACTCGAGTTTGGATTCCCGACCTTGTCGTTATCAAGTGGTATCAGAGCGGTTCTATCAAGGTTTCGTTCTTGATAATTCTGGGGATTTCTTGAATACTAAGAGCGGAAAAAAAAAACAAGTTAAAAAAAATAATAAAAAAAAATGAAAATCAATTTTTTTTAAAAAAATTGCTTGCTCTCCAGGAACTTTCTTTTGTATCTAATTTGTTTTCAAAAACTATCAAAGGAAACAAGAAGAGGGGATCCCAGATTTCAAAGATAAGACAAAAATTCAATTTTTCTTACTCTTTCTAATCTAAATATATAATCATTTTCTTTTTGTTCGTGTCTTGTTTGAACCGAGCCTAATAGTTCTAGGATTTGGTTCCTCTTTCATTTGTTCCCCAAAAATCTATATTTTACTACTAAAAACTTTATACGAGTTGGGTTTAACTATAAATCTACAAAGTATTTCGTTCAAAGGTTATTTCGAGAGAAAAAAAAAAGGCAAAGTGTGTGTGAGAAAAATTGAGGAAAAATTCAATTTTCTCACACAGTTTAATTATTTAAGATGTCACATACAGGTAGTGATGATGAACGAAGGGTTCTTCAAGAAGCCGAAATCAAAGCAAGAAATGATTTTACCTTGCAAGCTATGCATCAACAATTCGAAAGGTGGAATTTGCAACTCCAAGAGATGAGGGACACCATTGCTGAGCAAAATGATACAATAGCTGAACTTAGAAGGGAAAATAATGTTAGGCCCCAAGCTAGGAGAAATGTACCCCTTGCCCCCATTGTAAATCAAGAAAACCCAATAGATGATTTTAATGATATCGATTTTGATAGAGTGGGAAGAGATAGGAGGGGACAAAGAGGTAGAGTAGAAGATGATAATATAAGCAGTATAAAGATGAAGATGCCATCTTTCAAGGGAACAAGGGATCCAGACTTGTACCTTGATTGAGAGGGAAAGGTTGAAGCCATGTTTGACTGTCACAACTACTCTGAGGGTAAGAAGGTTAAACTGGCTATTGTTGAGTTTTCTGACCATGCTGCTATTTGGTGGAAAAAACTTACTAGGGACAGATTGCATGAAGGACAAGCACCAATTGATACTTGGGCTGAGATGAATAGGGTGACGAGAAAGAGATTCATACCATCACACTTTCAAAGAGAGCTACAACAACGTCTTCAAACATTGAAGCAAGGATCCATGTCTGTGGATGAGTACTTTAAGGCTATGGATATGGCTATGATCCAAGCTAATTGTATGGAGGAAGAAGAGGCTACAATGGCTAGGTTTTTAAATGGTTTAAATAAGGAAATAACTAATGTAGTAGAATTACAACAATATGTAACAATAGATGAGTTAGTTGATTTGTCTGTAAAGGTAGAAAATCAAAATAAAAGAAAGCAAACTAGCTCGTGGAAAGGTCGGTCAAACACTATCTCCAAGAAGCCATGGTCGAATCAAGAGATGAAGGGTTCTTTTAGACCTCAAGAAGACACTAAAGGTAAATTTGAGAACAAAGAGGGAGGTAAAACCTTTAACCCTAAACCTTTCACACCTTCTAGTTCTATTCAATGTCATAAATGTAAAGAAAGGGGACATATGATGCATGAATGTCCAAGTAGAAGAAACATCATTCTTAGAGAAGATGGAGGATATGAGAGTGAAAAAAGAGAGGGAGAAGAAGAGGGAGATGTGAGTAATGATGATGATATAGAACTACCTAATGATGGCATGATTGGAGTAGTTAGGAGCATTATGACTATCAATTTGGGAAGCAATAGTGAAGAACAAAGGGAGAATATATTACATACTAGGTGTGGGATAAAGGGGAAAACTTGTTCTATGATCATTGATAGTGGTAGTTGTGCTAATGTGGTGAGTTCATACTTTGTGGAAAAATTGGGACTTGCATGCATGAAACACCCTACTCCCTATAGACTCCAATGGTTAAATGATAGTGGTGAACTAAAGGTAAACAAACAATGCATGATTTCATTCAATGTTGGTAGATATGAGGATGATATTCTTTGTGACATAGTCCCTATGCAAGCTTGTCATATCTTACTGGGTCGTCCTTGGCAGTATGATAGGAATGTTTTTCATGATGGAAGGAAGAATAGATATTCTCTTGAGCTAAATGGCAGGAAATTTACTCTTGCACCTTTATCTCCTTCTCAAGTGTTTGAAAATCAAAAGAGATTAAGGGAAACAATGGGAAAACCAAGGGGAGGGATAAAAAGTGAGCTTGAGAAAAAAGAAAAGAAAGGAGGCCAAGAGTTAGAAAAAAAGAGAGATGGCCGAGAGAAAGAGGGAGAGGGAATCAATTTGAGAGAAGAGATAAAAAGGAGTTTTAAAGAAAAATTAGAAAGTCTTGGTACGAGGAAAGAGGCTAAGGAAACAAAAAAAAAGAGTTTTAATATAAAATCCAAAGAGTGTTTAAATGCAAGAAAAGAGGGGTTGCCCATAATACTACTTACTTACAAAGAAGCTTTGATTAATTCTGAGTTACTAACTTCTTCTTTGCCAAGTAGTATTTATTCTCTTTTGCAGGATTTTGAAGATGTCTTTCCTGAAGATATTCCTAATGGATTGCCACGTTTACGTGGCATTGAGCATCAAATTAATTTTGTGCTTAGATCACAAATCCCAAGTAGGCCTGCTTATAGAAGTAATCCATAAGAGACAAAAGAGCCTCAAAGGCAAAAGAGCTCTCTCTCACAAGGCCTTTTTCAAGCAGCTCCTCAACTTGCCTTTGAAGCTCTTTTGTCTCTTAAGGATTACTCCTATAAGCAGGCCTATTTGGGATTTGTGATCCAGGCACAAAATTAATTTGATGCTCAATGCCACATAAAGGTGGAAATCCATTAGGAATATCTTCAGGAAAGACAACTTAAAAATCCTACAAAAGAGAATAAATACTACTTGGCAAAGAAGAAGTTAGTAACTCAGAATTAATCAAAGCTTCTTTGTAAGTAAGTAGTATTATGGGCAACCCCTCTTTTCTTGCATTTAAACACTCTTTGTCTTTTATATAAAAACTCTTTTTTTTGTTTCCTTAGCCTCTTTCCTCTTACCAAGACTTTCTAATTTTTTTTTCAAACTCCTTTTTATCTCTTCTCTCAAATTGTTGCTCTCTCCCTCTTTCTCTTGGCCATCTCTCTTTTTTTTGAACTCTTGGCCTCCATTATTTTCTTTTTTCTCAAGCTCACTTTTTATCCCTCCCCTTGGTTTTCCCATTGATTCCCTTAATCTCTTTTGATCTTCAAACACTTGAGAAGGAGATAAAGGTGCAAGAGTAAATTTACTGCCATTTAGCTCAAGAGAATATCTATTCTTCCTTCCATCATGAAAAACATTCCGATCATACTGCCAAGGATAACCCAATAAGATATGACAAGCTTACATAGGGACTATGTCACAAAGAATATCATCCTCATATATACCAACATTGAATGAAATCATGCATTATTTGTTTACCTTTAGTTCACCACTATTATTTAACCAATGGAGTCTATAGGGAGTAGGCTGTTTCAGGCATGCAAGTCCCAATTTTTCCACAAAGTATGAACTCACCACTTTAGCACAACTACAACTATCAATGATCATAGAACAAGATTTCCCCTTTATCCCACACATAGTATGGAATATATTTTCCATTTGTTCTTCACTATTGCTTCCCAAATTGATAGTCGTAATCCTTCTAATTACCCCAATCATGCCATCATTAGGTAGTTCTATATCATCATCATTACTCACATCTCCCTCTTCTTCTCCCTCACTTTTTTCACTATCATATCCACCATCTTCTCTAAGAATGATGTTTCTTCTACTTGGACATTCATGCATCATATGTCCCCTTCCTTTACATTTATTACACTGAATAGAACTAGAAGGTGTAAAAGGTTTAGGGTTAAAGGTTTTACCTCCCTCTTTGTTCTCAAATTTACTTTTTTCCTTATCTTCTTGAGGTCTAGAAGAACTCTTCGTCTCTTGATTCGACCATGGCTTCTTGGAGATGGTGTTTGATCGACCTTTCCATGAGCTAGCTTGCTTTCTTTTATTTTGATTTTCTACCTTTACAGACAAATCAACTAACTCATCTATTGTTACATATTGTTGTAATTCTACTACATCAGTTATTTCCTTATTTAAACAATTTAAAAATGTAGCCATTGTAGCCTCTTCTTCCTCCATACAATTAGCTTGGATCATAGCCATATCCATAGCCTTAAAGTACTCATCCACAGACATGGACCCTTGCTTCAATGTTTGAAGACGTTGTTGTAGCTCTCTTTGAAAGTGTGATGGTATGAATCTCTTTCTCGTCACCCTATTCATCTCAGCCCAAGTATCAATTGGTGCTTGTCCTTCATGCAATCTGTCCCTAGTAAGTTTTTTCCACCAAATAGTAGCATAGTCAGAAAACTCAACAATAGCCAGTTTAACCTTCTTACCCTCAGAGTAGTTGTGATAGCCAAATATGGCTTCAACCTTTCTCTTCCAATCAAGGTACAAGTCTGGATCCCTTGTTCCCTTGAAAGATGGCATCTTCATCTTTATACTGCTTATATTATCATCTTCTACTCTACCTCTTTGTCCCCTCCTATCTCTTCCCACCCTATCAAAATCAATATCATTAAAATCATCTATAGGGTTTTCTTGATTTACAATGGGAGCAAGGGGTACATTTCTCCTAGCTTGGGGCCTAACATTATTTTCCCTTCTAAGTTCAGCTATTGTATCATTTTGCTCAGCAATGGTGTTCCTCATCTCTTGGTGTTGCAAATTCCACCTTTCCAATTGTTGATGCATAGTTTGCAAGGTAAAATTATTTCTTGCTTTAATTTCGTTTTCTTGAAGAACCCTTCGTTCATCATCACTACCTGTATATGACATCTTAAATAATTAAGTTGTATCAGACAAATTAAATTTTTTCTCAATTGTTCTCATACACACTTTGCCTTTTTTTCTATCTCGAAATAACCTTTGAACAAAATACTTTGTAGATTTATAGTTAAACCCAACTCGTAAAAAGTTCTTTGTAGTAAAATATAGATTTTTGGGAAACAAATAAAAGAAAAACCAAATTCTAGAACTATTAGGCTCGGATGAAACAAGACACGAACAAAAAGGAAATGATTATATATTTAGATTAGAAAGAGTAAGAAAAATTAAATTTTTGTCTTATCTTTGAAATCTGATATCCCCTCTTCTTGTTTCCTTTGATAGTTTTTGGAGACAAATTAGATACAAAAGAAAGTTCCTGGAGAGCAAGCATTTCTTTTTAAAAATTGATTTTTGTTTTTTTTTTTTGGTTTTTTTTTTAACTTTATTTTTTTCTTGCTCTTAGTATTCAAGAAATCCCCAGAATTATCAAGAACGAAACATTGATAGAACCGCTCTGATACCACTTGATAACGACTAGGTCGGGAATCCAAACTAGAGTAAGAATTTGAAAAGTAAATGCGGAAGCAATAAGAATAAGGAATTAAATAACTCAAACTAAAGGGCAGAAAATAAAGGATATGGAAAATTCAAGGAAAGAATTTCAAGAACGCAAGTTTTATAGCCTTGACAAGATCAAAGAAACAACGTCTTGATTTATTGAAGAAATCAAACGCCTTTACTTAAAAGCAAATCAAAACAATAGATTCGGATCTTGACCGCTTTACGAGTAACTTGAGACAATAATTAATAACTATTATTTATTGCCTTCTAAGAATACCACAAAGGAATCAAAGATATCACAATAGAGAAGTAATCTTACTACCTTGAACTATGAACTAGTAAAGGTTGAAAGATAAATCTCAAAGCACAAGTAACAAAGGTTCAAAAGAACTCTCAAAATATGATATACTTAATCAATAATAAAGTGTCTCAATGAAGTAGAAGAACTCCTTATTTATAGAAGTACTAAGGCATAAAAAGTCCTTAAAACTAGGTAGGGTGGATGCTAAGGCATCAAAAAGTCATTACAATTCGGTAGGGTGGTTGCTAAGGAGTAAGAAAAGTCATTAAAATTAGGTGGGGGTGGGCAAATCCCTTTGGGGCAGATTTGGGTCATTGGTTTGGACTCCAATTGGGCTCTTTTTGAAACATCCCCTTTTGGACCTCTTTTAAGCTCATTTTGAGCCCATTTGGTGGACTTCAAGGACTGATTTGGTAGCCCAATCTTCCTCCTCTTGAACTTCAATTTGGATCAGTAAATAATTGTAAAACTTGCATAATTCATCTACTATGGGCTTGAGCTCTTCCTCTACAATTAAAAGCTTCTTTATTTGCCATTGAAGTCCAGCAACCTTAGTCTGTAACTCTTTAGCTTGAGATCTTGTAAATGGCCTTGGAGCTTCCAAAACTCTATCCTTATCCTTGATGCTAACACCTATATAAAGGCTGATCAGAAGGAAGAGGAAACTAAAGAGTTACATCAACTAAGTAAATCAGGAGTCTGATTATTGGACCCAGAAAATTATGGACATCATAATTGAGAACATTGCAGAATCACTCTTAATATTAGAGGTACAAGAGAGATAGTACGGTAACCATATTCTATAATTGCTCTATGATAAAGCCAGTTAGAAGAGTACCGGCCTTATAAGAAGTCAGTATGAAGCTCCCACCAGATTGTGTATGCACCAGAGGTGCAAGTAGTATAATAGAGCTTCAAATTAAGGATGTGAATGATACCTATGTAGAAGGGAGGTCATGAAAGAGATAGAAGATGTGATGCGATACTTTAAGGTAAAGTAAGGTAAAGGTGGACATTGTACGAGATACTCAAATGCAGAATGTTGTGAATAGTCCATACTTCGGATAGAAGGCTAGAAGCGCTGGGATTCAGTATCCAAGAATGATAGCGGTGTCGTCAGTGGCATATTTTCCAGCCTAGGGTTTCTACGTATCGAGAAGTCTAATTAAGAGAGTAAAGAAGAGTTAGAGACGATGTGATGTCTCGCTTGATGGGCCTTTGATTGAGTAATGATTTGAAAAAAAAGGAGGGGGGGATTTCATGGACAACACGGAATGAGAATACCCTCACCCATAAGATGAATCACATTGGGATGCTAAGAAATACGGTTATAGAAGTATAGTATCTGTTACACCCCATGTTTTCGTACGTTAAAGTTTCGTCGTAAGTTAATCGACGTAAGTTCGGGAATGAGATTATTTTGTGATTATAAGTATTATGTTATTTCAAATAAGAGATGAGTAAATTCGTCAAGGTGAGAGGGTAAGTAAATCGAAGAAAATGAATTTCGTCGAAGTTTGTCAGGTTGGGAAAAAATACTGTCTGAGCTAAAATATCCGGTATTTATAGACTAGTGCCATATAAGGTACCGCATGACCATGATAGTAAGGTGTACAAAGGGTATTAAAAGTGAGTAGTATTTTAAGTAAGGTGAGACAATTCTTAATTATGTGGGTAATTGGTTAATTATTGATCAATGGGAGATTAACAAAGTTAATCAAGTAATTAGTGGATAATAAATTCAAATATTTGCAATCAACCAACGTGGCAGCAAGTCCTTGAAATAATTCTGACTATTTGGTTTTGATGGTTAGGTGGCATGTTAGGGCAATTTTGGATTAATTAAACCCCAAAAGTAGGGACCACAAATTCTAAAGGTAAGGGATTTCATATAGCTTGTAAATAAATCACTTACTGTAAAAGAAACGTTCTTCAACATGTCTAATTGGGTATTCCTCACGCTGCGGTGTCCTGGTTGATGAAAGAAGTGTTGCACGATTTTATTCACTTTAAAAGCTTCTATTGGCTCCAAAAGTGGTACTTGGTATTCAACATTTATGAGCAATTCCAAAGCATCATAGGAAAGAGTAAAGCTACTGTTGTTTTTGTGCCAATTACCATCTACTCATCTCTATGCATGATAACGACAAGGTCGGGAATCCAAACTAGAGTAAGAATTTGAAAAGTAAATGCGGAAGCAATAACAATAAGGAATTGAGCAACTAGAACTAAAGGGCAGAAAATAAAGGATATGGGAAAATTCAAGGAAAGAATTCCAAGAACTTCCAAGAACGCAAGTTCTATATCCTTGACAAGATCAAAGCAACAACGTCTTGATTTATTGAAGAAATCAAATGCCTTTACTTAAAAGCAAATCAAAACAATAGATTCGGATCTTGACCGCTTTACGAGTAACTTGAGACAACAATTAATAACTAGTATTAATCGCCTTCTAAGAATACCACAAAGGAATCAAAGATATCACAATAGAGAAGTAATCTTACTACCTTGAACTATGAACTAGTAAAGGTTGAAAGATAAATCTCAAAGCACAAGTAACAAAGGTTCAAAAGAACTCTCAAATTATGATATACTTAATCAATAATGAAGTGTCTCAATGAATGAGAAGAACTCCTTATTTATAGGAGTACTAAGGCACAAAAAGTCCTTAAAATTAGGTAGGGTGGTTGCTAAGGCATAAAAAGTCATTACAATTAGGTAGGGTGATTGCTAAGGAGTAAGAAAAGTCATTACAATTAGGTGGGGGGCAGCCAAATCCCTTTGGGGCAGATTTGGACCTTAAAACTACTAGTTTGGGCCATTGATTTGGCCTCCAATTGGGCTCCCTTTGAAACACCCCCTTTTGGACCTCTTTTAAGCTCATTTTGAGCCCCTTTGGGGGACTTCAAGGGCTGATTTGGTGGCCCAATATTCCTCCTCTTAAACTTCAATTTGTATTACCAAATAATTGTAAAACTTGGATAATTCATCTACTTTAGGCTTGAGCTCTTCCTCTACAATTAAAAGCTTCTTTATTTGCCATTGAAGTCCAGCAACCTTAGAGTGCAGCTCTTTAGCTTGAGATCTTGTAAATGGCCTTTGAGCTTCCAAAACTCTATCCTTGTCCTTGATGCTATCATTTCCCTCTTCTTGAAAAGAATTCGTCCCCGAATTCGATCCTACATCAAACAAAGACAAGTCAGTAACATTGAATGTAGCACTTACTTGGAACTCACCAGGTAGGTCCAGCTTGTAAGCATTGTCTCCAATCCTTTCAAGGACTTGAAATGGGCCATCTCATCTAGGGTGCAACTTTGACATGCTTTTGGAGGGAAATCTCTCCTTTCTAAAGTGAACCCAAACTAAATCTCCATGTTTAAAAATTATTTGTTTTCGACCCTTATTCTTTCTTCAAGGCAGTTTGCTCATTTTTCTTCTTAATTGCAAGCCTTGTTTGTTCATGAATTCTTTTCATCATCTCAGCCTTTGTCCTACCATCAAGATTAACAATATCATTAGTAGGTAATGGTAATAAATCAAGGGGAGTGAAGGGATTAAAACCATAAACAACCTCAAAAGGAGACATACCTGTAGAAGAATGGATTGTTCTATTGTAAGCAAATTCAATCATAGGTAAGTGGGCCTCCGAAGAAGTTAATTTACCTTTCAAACCAGCCCTCAACATGTTTCCTAAATTTCTATTAACTACTTCAGTTTGTCCATCAGTTTGTAGGTGACAAGAAGTAGAAAACAACAATTTAGTGCTTAACTTCCCCCAAAATACACACCAAAAGTGGCTCAAAAACTTAGCATCCCTAACACTAACAATAGTTCTAGGTATACCATTTAATTTGACAACTTCTTTTACAAAAAGATCAGCAACATGTGAAGCATCATTAGTATTTAAACAAGGAATAAAATGAGCCATTTTGGAGAACCTATCTACCACAACATATATACTATCCTTACCATACCTTGTTCTAGGCAAACCTAACACAAAATCCATAGAAATATCAATCCAAGGTGAAGTAGGAACAGGTAGTGGCATGTAAAGACCATGTGGTAACACTTTAGATTTAGCTTGTTTACATTCCAAACACTATGCACACATTCTTTCAACATCTTTTCTCATTCCAGGCTAAAAGAAATTTTCAGCAAGTATGTCTAGCGTCTTTGGGACTCCAACGTGATCCATAAGCCCTCCACAATGTGCTTCCCTTACAAATACTCCACGTAAAGAGCAATTAGGGATACACAACTTATTTTCCTTAAAGAGAAACCCATCTTGGAGGTTAAACCTCTCAAAAGGACCCAACTTACAATCTGCAAAAATCTTGCCAAAATCAACATCATTATCATAAAGTCCCTTGATTTGATCAAAACCCATCAATTTAGAAGTCAGGGTAGAAACTAAGACATACCTTCTTGAAAGTGCATCTGCAACAACATTCTCTTTCCCTTGTTTGTAAGAAATTACATAAAGAAAAGTTTCAATGAATTCAACCCACTTAGCATGCCTTCTATTAAGCTTACCTTGATTCTTCAAGTATTTCAAGGATTCATGGTCAGTTTTAATGACAAACTCTCTTGACCACAAGTAATGTTGCCATGTGGCTAAAGCCCTTACCAAGGCATATAGCTCTTTGTCATAAGTAGAATAGTTCAATGTGGCTCCACTCAACTTCTCACTAAAGTAGGCAATAGGTTTAGAATCTTGCATCAAAACATCACCTATTCCTTTGCCAGAAGCATCACATTCAATTTCAAAAGATTTAGAAAAATCAGGCAATTGTAACAATGGAGCAGAACATAACTTTTCTTTCAACAAGTTAAAAGCATCATCTTGTTATTTTCCCCATGTAAAAATCTTATCCTTTTTAATAACTTCAGTTAAAGGAGAAGCAATGGTGCTAAAGTCTCTCACAAACCTCCTATATAAACTAGCAAGTCCATGAAAACTCCTAACTTCAGTTACACTCTTACGTTTTGGCCATTCTTTTATTGCTTTAATTTTCTCTTCATCAACCTCAACTCCTTTAGAACTAACCACAAAACCTAAGAAAATCACACGATCCACACAAAAAGTACACTTTTTAAGATTAGGAAATAAAAGTTGCTTTCTAAGAACTTCAAAAACTTGTTTTAGATGTTCTACATGCTCTTCTAAAGTGTTAGAAAAGATTAAGATATCATCGAAGTACACCACAACAAATTTTCCATGAAAATCATTAAAGATATGATTCATTAATCTCATGAAAGTGCTAGGTGCATTAGTCAAGCCAAAAGGCATAACTAATCACTCATAAAGCCCATATTTTGTCTTAAAAGCAGTTTTTCATTCATCTCCAGGATTCATTCGAATCTGATGGTAACCACCTTTTAGATCAGTTTTAGAAAAGATTTTGGATCCATGTAATTGATCTAACATGTCATCAAGACGAGGAATAGGATGGCGATACTTTATCGTTATCTTGTTGCTTGCTCTACAATCCACGCACATCCTCCAAGTTCCATCCTTTTTGGGTACCAATAAGATGCGAACAGAGCAAGGGCTCATGCTCTCTCTCACAAAGCCTTTCGCAAGCAGCTCCTCAACTTGCCTTTGAAGCTCTTTTGTCTCTTCTGGATTACTCCTATAAGCAGGCCTATTTGGGATTTGTGATCCAAGCACGAAATCAATTTGATGCTCAATGCCACGTAAAGGTGGAAATCCATTAGGAATATCTTCACGAAAGACATCTTTAAAATCCTGCAAAAGAGAAGAAATACTACTTGGCAAAGAAGAAGTTAGTAACTCAGAATTAATCAAAACTTCTTTGTAAGTAAGTAGTATTATGGGCAACCCTTCTTTTCTTGTATTTAAACACTCTTTGGCTTTTATATAAAAACTCTCTTTTTTTTTATTTCTTTAGCCTCTTTCCTCTCACCAAGACTTTCTATTTTTTCATTCAAGCCCCTTTTTATCTCTTCTCTCAAATTGTTGCCCTCTCTCTCTTTCTCTCGGCCATCTCTCTTTTTTTCCAACTCTTGGCCTCCTTTCTTTTCTTTTTCCTCAAGCTCACTTTTTATCCCTCCCCTTGGTTTTTCCATTGTTTCCCTTAATCTCTTTTGATCTTCAAACACTTGAGAAGGAGATAAAGGTGCAAGAGTAAATTTCCTGCCATTTAGCTCAAGAGCATATCTATTCTTCCTTCCATCATGAAAAATATTCATATCATACTGCCAAGGATGACCCAGTAAGATATGACAAGCTTGCATAGGGACTATGTCACAAAGAATATCATCCTCATATCTACCAACATTGAATTAAATCATGCATTGTTTGTTTACCTTTAGTTCACCACTATCATTTAACCATTGGAGTCTATAGGGAGTGGGGTGTTTCATGCATGCAAGCCCCAATTTTTTCACAAAGTATGAACTCACCACATTAGCACAACTACCACTATCAATGATCATAGAACAAGTTTTTCCCTTTATCCCACACCTAGTATGGAATATATTCTCCCTTTGTTCTTCACTATTGCTTCCCAAATTGATAGTCATAATCCTTCTAACTACCCCAATCATGCCATCATTAGGTAGTTCTATATCATCATCATTACTCACATCTCCCTCTTCTTCTCCCTCACTTTTTTCACTCTCATATCCTCCATCTTCTCTAAGAATGATGTTTCTTCTACTTGGATATTCATGCATCATATGTCCCCTTCCTTTACATTTATGACACTGAATAGAACTAGAAGGTGTAAAAGGTTTAGGGTTAAAGGTTTTACCTTGCTCTTTGTTCTCAAATTTAACTTTATCCTTGTCTTCTTGAGGTCTAGAAGAACTCTTCATCTCTTGATTCGACCATGGCTTCTTGGAGATGTTGTTTGACCGACCTTTCCATGAGCTAGCTTGATTTCTTTTATTTTGATTTTCTACCTTTACAGACAAATCAACTAACTCATCTAAGTTCAGCTATTGTACCATTTTGCTCAGCAATGGTGTCTCTCATCTCTTGGAGTTGCAAATTCCACCTTTCGAATTGTTGATGCATAGCTTGCAAGGTAAAATCACTTCTTGATTTGATTTCGGCTTCTTGAAGAACCCTTCGTTCATCATCACTACCTGTATGTGACTTCTTAAATAATTAAACTGTATCAGAAAATTAAATTTTTCTTCAATTGTTCTCACACACACTTTGCCTCTTTTTCTATCTCGAAATAACTTTTGAACGAAATTCTTTGTAGATTTATAGTTAAACCCAACTCATATAAAGTTCTTAGTAGTAAAATATAGATTTTTGGGGAACAAATAAAAGAAGAACCAAATCCTAGAACTATCAGGCTCGGTTGAAACAAGACACGAACAAAAAGGAAATGATTATACATTAAGATTAGAAAGAGTAAGAAAAATTGAATTTTTGTCTTATCTTTGAAATCTGGGATCCCCTCTTCTTGTTTCCTTTGATAGTTTTTGGAAACAAATTAGATACAAAAGAAAGTTCCGGGTGAGCAAGCAATTTTCTTTTTTAAAATTGATTTTTGTTTTTTTTTAACTTGTTTTTTTTTTCAATCTTAGTATTCAAGAAATCTCCAGAATTATCAAGAACGAAACCTTGATAGAACCGCTCTGATACCACTTGATAACGACAAGGTCGGGAATCCAAACTAGAGTAAGAATTTGAAAAGTAAATGCGGAAGCAATAACAATAAGGAATTGAGCAACTAGAACTAAAGGGCAGAAAATAAAGGATATGGGAAAATTCAAGGAAAGAATTCCAAGAACTTCCAAGAACGCAAGTTCTATAGCCTTGACAGATCAAAGCATCAACGTCTTGATTTATTGAAGAAATCAAACACCTTTACTTAAAAGCAAATCAAAACAATAGATTCAGATCTTGACCGCTTTACGAGTAACTTGAGACAACAATTAATAACTAGTATTAATCGCCTTCTAAGAATACCACAAAGGAATCAAAGATATCACAATAGAGAACTAATCTTACTACCTTGAACTATGAATTAGTAAAGGTTGAGAGATAAATCTCAAAGCACAAGTAACAAAGGTTCAAAAGAACTCTCAAAGTATGATATACTTAATCAATAATGAAGTGTCTCAATGAATGAGAAGAACTCCTTATTTATAGGAGTACTAAGGCATAAAAAGTCCTTAAAATTAGTTAGGGTGGTTGCCAAGGCATAAAAAGTCATTACAATTAGGTAGGGTGATTGCTAAGGAGTAAGAAAAGTTATTATAATTAGGCGGGGGGCAGCCAAATCCCTTTGGGGCAGATTTGGACCTTAAAACTACTAGTTTGGGACATTGATTTGTACTCCAATTGGGCTTCCTTTGAAACACCCCCTTTTGGACCTCTTTTAAGCTCAATTTGAGCCCCTTTGGTGGACTTCAACGGCTGATTTGGTGGCCCAATCTTCCTCCTCTTGAACTTCAATTTGGATCACCAAATAAATGTAAAACTTGGATAATTCATCTACTTTGGGCTTGAGCTCTTCCTCTACAATTAAAAGCTTCTTTATTTGCCATTGAAGTCCAGCAACCTTAGAGTGCAACTCTTTAGTTTGAGATCTTGTAAATGGTCTTGGAGCTTCCAAAACTCTATCCTTGTCCTTGATGCTATCATTCCCATCTTCTTGAAAAGAATTCGTCCCCGAATTCGATCCTACATCAAACAAAGACAAGTCAGTAACATCGAATGTAGCACTTACTTGGAACTCACCAGGTATGTCCAGCTTGTAAGCATTGTCTCCAATCCTTTCAAGGACTTGAAATGGGCCATCTCCTCTAGGGTGCAACTTTGACTTCCTTTTGGAGGGAAATCTCTCCGTTCTAAAGCCAACCCAAACTAAATCTCCAGGTTTAAAAATTACTTGTTTTCGACCCTTATTCTTTCTCAAGGCAGTTTGCTCATTTTTCTTCTCAATTACAAGCCTTGTTTGTTCATGATTTTTTTTATCATCTCAGCCTTTGTCCTACCATCAAGATTAACAATATCATTAGTAGGTAATGGTAATAAATCAAGGGGAGTGAAGGGATTAAAACCATAAACAACCTGAAAAGGAGACATACCTGTAGAAGAATGGATTGTTCTATTGTAAGCAAATTCAATCATAGGTAAGTGACCCTCCCAAGAAGTTAATTTAACTTTCAAGAAGAATGGATTCCTCCTCTTGGACTTCAATTTGGATCACCAAATAATTGTAAAACTTGGATAATTCATCTACTTTGGGCTTGAGCTCTTCCTCTACAATTAAAAGCTTCTTTATTTGCCATTGAAGTCCAGCAACCTTAGAGTGCAACTCTTTAGCTTGAGTTCTTGTAAATGGCCTTGGAGCTTCCAAAATTCTATCCTTTTCCTTGATGCTATCAATGCATGTAAATCTAGTTCAGTTGGAAAGATGATTGGATTCTTTCCTGGTCAGCTTTAACAAGAACTATCAGTATTGATATTAAAATTTGTTGCTATCATGATTTTAGTTGTCTCAAATGACAACTCCAAAAGGAAGTATGAAATAAAAAGCCGATAAAGGAAAATTACATTAGTTTAATGATGAATTCAGAGTGAGACTTTGAAATATTAAGGGAGTACGGTGTAATCTTTCTCAAGAGAATCGACTTAGGTATGTTAAGGCTATCCCTTTTCCTTTTGGCATGATCTATACGACACAAACGAAATGAGCAAAGTCACAACTTCTATAAATGACTCTATTCATAAAAATACTAGGGGGTGTCTATATTCCTGATTCCCCATGTGAATTATTATTATATATTCTATTCATGGGTATCAGAAAAATACGTAAGTTGCTAAAGTTTATCCGAAGGCATATTGATCTTATGACATTCCGAGAAGTCTTACTGACTTACTTCATTATGCATTGCATTCATTTATACATGTACATTGACCCATGACCAGATGGCGTTATATACACGTATATTATATGTATATGGGATATGGGAAAAGGTTATGGCGTTATATACGCACCACCACCTGATCAGCTGGTATACGTTGATGATTTGCCCACAGTGGCCGAAATGATATGATGGGATGCCCTCAGAGGCTTGATGATGTTATGAACGCATATACCAATGCATGGTATGACATTTATACGCATATGCATGACATTATAAAAATGAAATGATTCACAAAGCTATGCACACGTATATGTGGAGTCTTTTACTCTATGTTTCTCTAATATCTATTATTTACTGATTTTCATTCTTTACATACTCGGTACATTATTTGTACTCGTGTTCCTTTTGCCTAGGGATGCTTCATGCCCACAGGTCGCGATAGAAAGGTCGGGAGTCCTCCAAGTAGGCGATCAGCTCAGCAGAAGATATTGGTGCACTCCATTTGCTCTAGAGTTGCTTGTTTGGTCAATATGATTTAGATGTGTATGGTTTGGTATGGCGGGGCTTTGTCCCGACCTTTATGACAATTATGTACTCTTAGAGGCTTGTAGACATATGCCGTGTATGTGAAATATTGTACGGCCTTGTCGGCCTATGTGTTGAGTATATAAATGATCATGTTGGCCTATTAGGCCCGTATGTCACGTGTATATGATGAAGTAATAAGAAAGATACGTTACGTTGGTACTCGGTTGAGTAAGGCACCTGGTTCCCATCGCGGACCATCAGTTTAGGTGGTGACAGTATCGCCCCTAGGTAGATCAAGAAAATTACTTCGAATGTTCCTCGATGTGTCACGCCCCAAAATCGAGGAGCGCGACCGGCACTCAACCGAGTGAACTCGGCCGAGCAAGCCTATTAGTTTTTCTTCTACCCAAACTCATTCATGAATAAAGAGAATATATATGTTTTCGTTAATCAACCAATAAAGTGATCATGTTGCAATACCAATTTCTTACCATCAGTTACTTTATTTTAAAGTCTCAATTCCAAACACATTTTTCATAATTTGAAGTGGAAATAGTAATTCAAGCACAACACACGAGTTTGACTTCCCCAGCACCATTATACAACCCACACTATGTCTACGGAGCCTCTATAGATAAAGATGAGTACAATGATAATGCCGGCAACAAGGCCCCAGCTATACCTCAACCATAATACATAAAGAACAAAAGATACATGACCCCGGGATGAAGTGGGGCTCACCAAGTCAGCAGGGAAGAAGGTGTACTGCTATCACTGATCAATGTCTCCTGCTGTGGAACCACCTGCATCCATTTAAAGATGCAGCGCCCCCGAAAAGAGGGACGTTAGTACCGTCGAATAATACTAGTATTACTAGTATGAAAAGTATACACTAATTTAAGAATTCAGAAATACAAGATGAATATGATGAACCAGTGCAGCAATAAAATAATATAGATAATCGTTTAAACCATAGCAAGCTTATTAAAAGTTATAAATAACATTTATAGGATTTAAGATGAGATCCTCTGTAACCGTCTTCACACAAAGCGGCCCCGCCGCCTCACCGATGTATGCAGGTGGAAGTGTACGTACAATACCATAACTATAATCAAGCAGCCGTGCCGCCTCACCCCAATGTATGCGGGTGGATGTATAACCACAGTACCAAGAACCTACACAAAGCGACTATGCCGCCTCACCCATTGGTATGCGGGTGGAAATGCATCAACGATACCAATACCAACACAAAGCGACTATGCCGCCTCACCCCAATGTATGCGGGTGGTGGTAACCACAGTACCAAGAACCTACACAAAGCGGCTATGCCGCCTCACCCCAATGTATGCGGGTGGTGGTGCCACAACAATACCAAAACTATACACAAAGCGGTCGTACCGCCTCACCCCAATGTAAGCGGGTGGAGGTGCAGTCCCACAATACCATAATCCCTACACAAAGCGGTCATGCCGCCTCACCCCAATATATATGCGGGTGGAGGTGTATCACAATCACAATCTCTATACCATAATCCCCACACAAAGCGGTCATGCCGCCTCACCCCAATGTATGCAGGTAGAGGTGTATCACAATCACAATCTCTACACAACTTGGCATAATAACTTTCACATAAATCATGACTAGAAATTATAACATGTGGATACATAATCCATTGTTTGGGACACATCCTCAATTTATAATGCAATATGATAAGAGCATTTGAAACACGAATTGAACATATATCTTCATCACAAAACTTATTGGAATACTCCATTTATAATCAACATCTCAAAACTTACAATGATATTGGAAATTCCAATTCTTAAAGAAGAGTTTAGCCAACATACCTCACTTGAGCTTCCTTACACTCTAAATGTTCCGAAATTCTTAGCAACTTCAATCTATTTTAGAAATATAACAAATTGAACTAAAATTAGGAAGATGATCAAGGTTCTAGCTAAATTGAGCATTTTATCAAATACAAGGTGTGCATAAGGTTTCAAGGCTCTTTTTATGGAGAATTCCATCATCCCATAACCCAATATTTACCATGCCTAGTTCAACAATCTTCCTACACTCCTTTATATCACATGCATGTAAATAAACAACCCTCCTGCCCAGAAATTAGCTTGCTAATTATCCAATTCTACACAAAAATTTGTCTGTGTATGCAGTCACTATGCGGTCCGCATAACTGTTATCCGGTCGCATAATGCACCGCATAATAGTTATGTGGTCGCATAGTCGACCGCATAGCTGCTTCCAGAATGGCCCTCTCCTGCTCACTTCTGCGGCCATTATGCGGCTCACAGAGTGATTATGCGGTCGCATAATGGACCGCATAAACACGCTTTTTTGCCAAACATTTTCCTCTACAATCCTCAAACAAGTAAGCCTAGTCCGGCACCATGAAACATTATTTTCTTTGCAAATTTTACCGGGCTTTACACTTAAGTACTTTGAAGTTTTCCGGGGTGTTACATTCTCTCCCGTTTAGGATCATTCATCCTCGAATGAGGGTAAAAATTTGTCATTAGCATCTTATGCAACTTAGTTTGTTTTATACCACAAACTAGCAACCCCAAATTTGACTAACTCCCTAAATTTCCAAATATTTCGCTAGAGTTTCCTTTGTAATTAGGCCTATCCACCTGTTAGAGAGCCCCAGAAACACATCCTAACAACATATACATATTCCAACAACATAACATAATGCAAAACAACACCAATTGTGACCTCATAAGCAATATATTTCCAGAAAGGAACACCCTTAATGCCAATTGTTCAAATGATACAAAATTCATAAAAAGTAAGTCTTATAATATTTTTCCTAGATCACAACTTTATAAATACATGGTCATTCAAAAAACAAGGATACTTTTTCTTCATTTCTTCCTCAGCTTCCCAAGTAGCCTCTTCAACCTGTTGGTTTCGCCACAACACTTTCACGGAGGCAATTTCTTTATTTCTCAATTTCTGGACTTACCGATCAAAAATAGAAACCAGAATCTCTTCGTAAGTCAATATCTCATTTACCTCAATAGTCTCAACCGGAACAATGAGTGTCGGATCTCCAACTACTTTTTTCAACATAGACACATGAAACACCGGGTGTACTAATGACATCGCATGTGGTAGTTCAAGCTTGTATGCCTCCTCACCGATCCTCTGAATGATTTTGTACGGTCCGACATACCTCGGATTCAATTTCCCTTTCTTACCAAATCGTATTACACCTTTCATGGGAGAAACTTTCAAGAATACCCAATCATCTTCTTGGAACTCCAAATCCCTACGACGAACATCCGAATAGGATTTTTGACGACTCTGAGTAGTCTTCAACCGCTCCTTAATGATTTTAACTTTTTCCATAGCCTGATGCACAAGATCTGGCCCTATCAAATCTGCTACCCAAATTTCGAACCACCCAATGGGAGATCTACATCTCCTACCATATAAAGCCTCGAATGGTGCCATTTGAATGCTAGCATGGTAGCTATTGTTATATGCAAATTCTATGAGTAGTAAATGATCATCCCAACTACCTTTGAAGTCTATAACACAAGCGCGCAACATATCCTCAAGCGTCTGAATAGTCCGCTTGGCCTGCCCGTCAGTCTGCGGGTGAAAGGTTGTACTAAGATTCACCTGAGTACCCAAACCTTGCTGAAATTTCTTCCAAAAATTAGCAATGAATTGTGCTCCCCGATCAGAAATGAAGGAAACTGGGGTGCCATGCAACCTGACTATTTTTTTGATATACAACTGAACATACTGCTCCACTGTGTCGGTAGACTTAACTGGCAAAAAGTGTGATGACTTCGTGAGCCGATCCACAATCACCCAAATTGAGTCAAACTTGCGCGAAGTGCGCGGTAATCCTACCACAAAGTCCATATTAATCATTTCCCACATCTACATTAGAATTATGTTCTGTGCCAACCCACCGGGCCACTGGTGTTCGGCCTTCACTTGCTGACAATTTGGACATCTTGCCACAAAATCCGCCACATTCCTCTTCATATCATTCCACCAATTGACTTCCTTAAGATCATGATACATTTTTTTGTAGAACCTGGATGCATGGAATACCTAGAAGTGTGAGCTTCAATCATAATTCTTTCCCGGAGACCATCCACATTTGGAACACAGTGTTGCCCTTGGTACCTTAGTGTACCATCATCCATGCCAAGAGAAAAGGCCATGGTCTTATATTTATGAATCCCCTCTTTCAATTGTACCAACAATGGATCGTTGTATTGCTTCTCTTTTACTTTCACAACAAGCAAGACGAACTCCCAAACTAGCCAATTGGTGAACTTCCAGCTAATGGCCTCTGATATGCCTCCAAGTGAGCCAAACTACCCATAGTGATAACAACACGATAGGGGTCCAAGAATTACTAAAGAAAATCAAGAAACGTGCGGAAGCTAAAAGAAAATAAAGAAGCAAAAAAACAATGGAAAATTAAAGATAGATAGAATTCAAGAAAGAGTATATTGAATTCAAGGAGTCTATTCTTGAAGTTGAATCCTAACAATAACAATTAGCTAACAAAGAACTAATCGCCTTTGGTAGAGAATTAAAAACAAGAGATAGATTGTGAAACCCGACCCTTTAGAATAACAAGAACAACAATAAGCCTAAACTTATCACCTTTCTTGAATACCTAGAAGTGATCTAAGATTTCGAAAGAGTTTAATCTTACCACCTTAAGTTGAGTCTTGAAGGTTGAAGAATAAATCCAAGAGTAGCCACACACAAGAGTGCAAGAAAAATCTCACAATTTTTATTGATATTGTCTATATTAATCTAACTCTAAAAGCAAAGAAGATACCTCTTTATATAGAGAGGGGGTCACGAAATTCCTACCTAACAACAAGGAAATAAATTCCTAAACTACTTTGGACAACAAGTCCAAATACCTTGGGAAAAGGAAAAACACTAGGAAATAAAAATCAAGTCAATCTTGGAAAGTAACTCCAACAATCTTAGGAAAAGGAAAACATAACCTTAACTACATAGGAAAGCAATAAATCTAGTACCAAAATATATGGAAATAAGTTAAAACCAATCTTGGATAGAATCTTGAAAGTCCCAAACCATTCATGGATAGGATCTTGAAAATCTTGAAGGCAACTTGCAAACAACTTGGCACCAACTTGTACCCAACTTCTATCACGCCTATTGAACCTTTCTTGGGCAGCAAGTAAGTCCTTTTTATGTTATAAAAACATGGCTTCATTTAGGACTTATTGGGCTGCAAGTTTGGACACATTTTTAGGTGCCAAATAGGTCCAATAGTGGCCTGATTTGGACCTTCTTCAGAGGATGTCTCTTGGGATCTAAGCCACCTTTTATTGGACATGAATTTGGACCATAAAATAATTATAATACCTAGACAACTCATATCCTCTATCCTTGAGCTCTCCATCCCAATTAACAACTTCTTTATTTGCACTTGAAATCTAATGACCTTGTTTTGCAACTCTTTAGCTTGACATCTTGTTAAAGGCCCTTTTTGAGATTCCAAAGCTTCATTCTTGTCCTTGAATAGATTTGAGCTTCCTAGTATGCTATCACATAAATTTTCGGCTAAAAGCATCAGCCACAACATTGGCCTTTCCCGGATGATACAGAATATCAATGTCGTAGTCCTTGAGTAACTAAAGCCATCTTCTCTGCCTCAGATTCAATTCCTTCTGCTTGAAAATACATTGAAGGATCTTATGGTCCATGAATATATCAACATGGACCCCATATAAATAATGACTCCAAATTTTCAATGCAAATACCACTGCCGCAAGTTCTAAATAATGTGTTGGATAGTTCTTCTCATGATTCTTTAGTTGCCTAGAAGCATAAGCAACCGCCTTCCCATGTTGCATTAATACACACCCAAGCCCGATACTTGAAGCATCACAATATACCAAAAATCCATCTATACCCTCTGGTAGAGTCAACACCGGCGTCGTAGTCAATCTTGCTTTCAATTCCTGGAAACTCTTTTCACAAGCATCTGGCCATTGGAACTTAATTGCCTTCTGCGTTAATTTAGTCAATGGAGAGGCAAGAGTCGAAAACCCCTCCACAAACTTTCTGTAATATCCAGCTAAGCCTAAGAAATTGTGAATCTCTGTTGGAGTTGTAGGCCTCGGCCAATTCTTCACAGCCACAATTTTCTGAGGATCAACATTAACCCCCTCACTAGAGACAACATGACCTAAGAATGTGACAGACTCGAGCCAAAATTCGCATTTTGAAAATTTTGCATACAACTGATGTTGATACAGAGTCTGTAACACTGCCCTGAGGTGATCGACATGGTCCCCTCGATTGCGTGAATATACAAGAATATCGTCAATAAACACTATCACAAAAAAATCGAGGAATGGCTTGAAAACGCGATTCCTAAGATCCATGAAGGCTGCTGGGGTATTTGTTAGCCCAAAAGACATCACCAGAAATTCAAAATGTCCATACCGGGTTCTAAAGGCTGTTTTCGAAATATCCCGCTCGCTAATCTTCAATTGGCGATACCTGGATCTTAAATCAATCTTGGAGAAGTACCTGGCACCTTGCAATTGATTAAACAAATCATCTATCTTTGGCAGTGGGTACTTATTCTTGATTGTGACCTTATTAAGTTGCCGATAGTCAATACACATTCTCAGTGACCCATCTTTCTTTTTACAAAAAGGACCGGTGCGCCCCAAGGCAACACACTTGGCCGGATAAAATCCTTTTCTAACAAATCTCTCAATTGTTCCTTTATCTCCTTCAATTCTGCCGGTGCCATTCTGTAGGGTGGAATAGATATAGGATGCGTGTCTGGCATCACATCAATCTCCCTGTCTGGTGGAATCCCAGAGAGCTCATCCGAAAATACTCTCGGAGATTCATTCACAACAAGTACGGACTCAAGTGTAGGTGCCTCAGCATCGGTGTCCGTAACCCGGACCAAATGGTAAATACATACCTTGTTGATCATCTTTGTGGCCATAAGATAGGAAATAAACCTACCCTTTGGCACCACACCATCACCCTTCCACTCAATAACTGGCTCATTTGGAAATTCGAACCTAACAGTTCTGGTTCGGCAATCAAGCTTTGCAAAATATGAATAAAGCCAATCCATCCCCATTATCATATCAAAATCGACCATTCTCAATTCAATAAGTTCGGCCACGGTGTCTCAACCACGCAATGTGACAACACAATCCCTATAAACCCGCGCGGCCAAAATAGACTCACCAATCGGAGTAGATACAAAGAACGACTCATAAAGTTGTTTTGGTTCTATCCCAAATTCCATAGCAACATAAGGTGTTACATATGATAAAGTGGAACCGGGATCAATAAGAGCATATACATCATGAGATTAGACAGTCAATATACCTGTGACAATATCTAGAGAATCCTCTGATTCGAGACGTCTCCACATAGCATAAAATATGCTGGGTCCTCCCGAATTCTGTGCACCACCCCTAGCCGCACCACGCCCTGCGGGTGCTGGGGTGCCTCGAGCTGGAGGTGCTGTGGATGTAGTAGCTGCAAAATTAGCTGGTTGTGCTGCACCTCTACCCATATTTCGGCGGGACAAGTGGAAATCTCTCTTAATGTGACCCCTCAAACAACACCCATAGCATACTGGTAGGTCCATGAAACAGGACCCAAAGTGCATCCTTCCACACTTAGGGCATGGAAGCCTCCGCTGTTGAAACCTTATGTCGGCTGGTGGGGTCCCCTATTTCCCTAACTAGGTCCAGATGATTGTGCACCCATCGAAGACTGGGCAAATTATTGGGATGGTTTTGATGATGCTCCCCTGAATGCCGACCTACCACCACTATCACCGGAAGAACCACCAAAGTTGCCCGCGGACCGGGCCTTGCTGCTACTCTGACGCTCCATGCTATTCTTCAATTTGAGGGTCTCTGTGGCTTGAGCAAATGCCACCATCTTACCATAGTTCATATTGGAATTCAAGGCAGCGGTAGAGGCCTCATTGATAACCAAGGGGCTAAGGCCCTGTACAAACCAGCATACTCTAGCCTCCATAGTGGGCAACATGTGAATAACATACTTGGATAGGCGCGCAAACTCCATATGGTACTCCCACACATTCATACTACCTTGCTTCAAGCTTTCAAACTCAGCGGCACGAGCTGCCTTAGTTTTGGCAGGCAAGAAAGGATCCACAAAGGTCTCTGTGAACTCACCCAACCTTACCGGAGGGCTTCTCTCCTCACGGGATTCCTCCCATAACTCAAACCAAGAATAGGCCACCCCTTTCAGGCAGTAGGAGGCCAACTCTACTCCCTCCGTCTCTGTAGCATGCATAACCCGGAGAGTTTTATGCATCTCATCAATGAAGTCCTGGGGGTCCTCCTCGAGATCAGTACCCGAAAACACTGGAGGATCTAACTAAAGAAACTTGTTCACCCTGGAACTAGCAGATTCCCTGGATGACTGGAAGAAGTAGGCCCAACACTTGATCTCTGGGCCTGAGAAGCCACTATCTATGTCAACATTTCTATGGCTCCCCTAATATCAATAGCAGACACACCAAAATCGGAAGCTGGAGCTGGAGGTGGAACTGGAATATCAGTTGGAGGAACCGTTGCACCTTCTGTATGTGTAAGGACAGGTGTGGTCTGATCAGTTGTAGTAGAGTCAGGCAGTGTAGTAACTGGAAGAATATTCTCACTCCTCGGGTGCTCACCCGCATCATCAATTATAGGGTCAACTGTCACTCCTGGGGTGACATTGGCTCTTTGGCCAGTTCTTGCCTTCTTCTTAGGTGCCATGTACTGAAAATTAGAGCAACGCAGGAGTTAAAGGAGGAACAATCTTACAACTAGCTTTATCGCACGATCAAGAACATAAAAGAAGGGTATTATTCCTAAATGCCCATGTAGCATCCTAATTATAGATGTGGTTGACAACACACCGATAATAAGGACTCTACTAGACATGACTCCAAGACATTCTAGGATACTTTAAAACCTTAGGCTCTGATACAAAGTTTGTCACGCCCCAAAACCAAGGAGCGTGACCGGCGCTCAACCGAATGATCCCGGTCGAGCAAACCTATTAGATTTCCTTCTACCCAAACTCATTCATGAATAAAGAGAATATATATGTTTTCGTTAATCAACCAATAAAGTGATCATGTTGCAATACCAATTTCTTACCATCAGTTACTTTATTTTAAAGTCTCAGTTCCAAACACATTTTTCATAATCTGAAGTGGAAATAGTAATTCAAGCACAACACACGAGTTTAAATTCCCCAGTACTATTATACAACCTACACTATGTCTACAGAGCCTCTATAGATAAAGATGAGTGCAATGATAATGCCAGCAACAAGGCCCCGGCTATACCTCAAACAGAATACACATAGAACAAAAGATACATGACCCCGGGATGAAGTGGGGCTCACTAAGTCAGTTGGGAAGAAGATATGCTGCTATCACTGATCAATATCTCCTGCCGTGGAACCACCTGGATCCATTTAAAAGATGCAACGCCCTCGACAAAAGGGATGTTAGTACCGTCGAATAGTACTTGTATGAAAACTAAACACTAATTTAAGAATTTAGAAATACAAGATGAATATGATGAACCAGTGCAGCAATAGAATAATATAGATAACCGTTTAAACCATAGCATGCTTATTAAAAGTTATAAATAACATTTATAGGATTTAAGATGAGATCCTCTGTAACCATCTTCACATAAAGTGGCCCCGCCGCCTCACCCGATGTATGCAGGTGGAAGTGTACGTACAATACCACAACTCTAATCAAGCGGCCCTACCGCCTCATCCCAATGTATGCGGGTGGATGTATAACCACAGTACCAAGAACCTACACAAAGCGGCTATGCCGCCTCACCCGCAATGTGTGCGGGTGGAAATGCATCAACGATACCAATACCAACACAAAGCGGCTATGCCGCCCCACACCAATGTATGCGGGTGGATGTATAACCACAGTACCAAGAACCTACACAAAGCGGCTATGCCACCTTATCCCAATGTATGCGGGTGGTGGTGCCACACCAATACCAAAACTATACACAAAGCGGTCGTACCGTCTCACCCCAATGTAAGCGGGTGGAGGTGTATCACAATCACAATCTCTATACCATAATCCCTACACAAAGCGGTCATGCCGCCTCACCCCAATGTATGCGGGTGGAGGTGTATCACAATCACAATCTCTATACCATAATCCCCACACAAAGTGGTCATGCCACCTCACCCCAATGTATGCGGGTTAGTGTGTAGAATCTTACCTCTAGGATGAAGACCCAGTGAGTTTCCCTTCTTAATCTTCCAAAACTTGGGCAAGAATTGAAGAACACCTTCTCACTCTAGGGCACTCTCTCTCACTCTAAAATATCAGATTATAGTTCAAAAATGGCCCAAAGAGTGTATTTAACAAAATAGGTTCGGGTTTTAAAAACCCAAAAATGGAGCTCCGGAATGGTTCTGCGGTCGCATATATGACCGCATAATGGATATGCGGACTGCATATCGGTCGCATAATCGCTGACAAAAATGATCAAAAATCTGTCTGTGTATGCAGTCATTATGCGGTCCGCATAACTGTTATGCGATCGCATAATGCACTGCATAATAGTTATGCGGCCGCATAGTCGACCGCATAGCTACTTCCAGAATGGCCCTGTCTTGCTCACTTCTGTGGCCATTATGCGGCCCGCAGAGTGATTATGTGGTCGCATAATGGACCGCATAAACGCGCTTTTCTGCCAAAAATTTTCCTTTACTTTCCGGTGCATGAAACATTATCCTCAAACACATAAGCCTAGTCCGGCACCATGAAACATTATTTTCTTTGCAAATTTTACCGGGCATCACACATAAGTACTTTGAAGTTTTCCGGGGTGTTACACGATGCAACGTGAACCCTAGTGATTGATTACGTAAGAGGTTTCAAGTTATCAGTGGTAGATTGTAGATCAATATTGAGGTGAATCAACAATGGATGGATAAAAAGTTATGAAGTATGAGATGAGATTCGGCCGTCATTCTTAAGATGAACAGTAATGAGGAAGCATTAAAGGACTTAGATCTATACATATGGGATAAGCAACGAGAGTAACCTAGATTTGGTAGTATGACCTACCTAGATGTAGTAAAGCCATAAGGATAGATAATCACTGCGGCCATTATGCGGTCCGCAGAGTGGTTCTGCGGTCGCATAATGGACCGCAGAAATGCACACTTCCGCCAAAACATTTCTTTTACTTTCCGGCACCATGAAACATTATTTTCTTTGCAAACTTTACCAGGCCTTACACTTAAGTACTTTGAAATTTTCCAGGGTGTTACATTCTCCCCCGCTTAGGATCATTCGTCCTCGAATGAGGGTAAAAATCCGTCATTAGCATCTTATGCAACTTAGTTTGTTTCATACCACATTTGAGCAGTCCCAAATTTGACTAACTCCCAAAATCTCAAAAATATTTCGCCAGAGTTTCCCTTGTAACTAGGCCTATCCACCTGTCAGAGAGCCCCAGAAACACATCCTAACAACATATACATATCCCAACGACGTAACATAATACAAAACAACACCAATTGTGGTCTCATAAGCAATATATATCCAGAAAGGAACACCCTTAATGCCAATTGTTCACATGATATAAAATTCATAAAAAGTAGGTCGTATAATATTTTTCCTAGATCACAACTTTAAATACATGGTCATTCAAACAAATAAGGATACTTTTTCTTCATTTCTTCCCCGGCCTCCCAAGTAGCCTCTTCAACCTGTTGGTTTCACCACAACACTTTCACGAAGGCAATTTCTTTATTTCTCAATTTTCGGGCTTGCCGATCAATAATATAAACTGGAATCTCTTCTTAAGTCAATTTCCCATTTACCTCAATGGTCTCCACCGGAACAATGAGTGTCGGATCTCCAACTACTTTCTTCAACATAGACACATGAAACACCGGGTGTACTAATGACATCTCAGGTGGTAGCTCAACCTTGTACGCCACCTCACCGATCCTCTGAATGATTTTTTACGATCCGACATACCTCGGACTCAATTTTCCTTTCTTACCAAATCGCATTACCCCTTTCATGGGGGGAACTTTCAAGAATACCCAATCATCTTCTTTGATCTCCAAATCTCTACGACGAACATCCGAATAGGATTTCTGATGACTCTGAGTAGTCTTTAACCGCTCCTTAATGATTCTACCTTTTTCCATGGCCAGATGCACGAGGTCTGGCCCTATCAACTCTGCTTCCCCAATTTCGAACCACCTAATGGGAGATCTACATCTCCTACCATATAAAGCCTCGAACGGTGCCATCTGAATGCTAGCATGATAGCTATTATTGTATGCAAATTCTATAAGTGGTAAATGATCATCCCAGCTACTTTGAAGTCTAGCACACAAGCACGCAACATATCCTCAAGCATTTGAATAGTCTGCTCTACCTACCCATCAGTCTATGGGTGAAAGGATATACTAAGATTCACCTGAGTACCCAAACCTTGCTGAAATTTCTTCCAAAAATTAGCAGTGAATTGTGCTCCCCGATCAGAAATGATGGAAACTAGGGTGCCATGCAACCTGACTATTTCTTTGATATGCAGGTGAGCATACTGCTCCGTTGTGTAGGTAGACTTAACCGGAAAAAAGTGTGATGACTTCGTGAGTCGATCCACAATCACCCAAATTGAGTCAAACTTGCGCGGAGTGCGCGGTAATCCTACCACAAAGTCCATATTAATCATTTCCCACTTCCACTTTGGAATTTCTATGTTTTGTGCTAACCCACCGAGCATTTGGTGTTCGGCCTTCACTTGCTGACAATTCGGACATCCTGCCACAAAGTCCACCACATTCCTCTTCATATCATTCCACCAATAGACTTCCTTACGATCATGATATATTTTTGTAGAACCTGGATGCATGGAATACCTAGAAATGTGAGCCTTGGTCATGATTCTTTTCTAAAGACCATCCACATTTAGAACACATAACCACCCTTGGTACCTTAGTGTACCGTCATCCAAGACGAGAGAAAAATACATAGTCTTATGTTTATGAATACCCTCTTTCAATTGTACCAACAATGGTTTGTTGTATTTCTTTTTTTTGACTTCCACAACAAGCGATGATTCAACCCTATTTTGCACAATTACCCCTCCTTCACTAGAGTCTGCAAGACGAACTCCTAAACTAGCCAATCGGTGAACTTCCTTGGCCAGTGGCCTTTGGTAGTGCTAAGCTACCCATAGATTTCAGGGTAAGAGTATCTGCCACAACATTGGCTTCCCCAGATGATATAGAATATTGATATCATAATCATTACGTAACTCATGACATCTTCTCTACCTTAGATTCAATTTCTTGTATTTGCAAATATATTGAAGGATCTTTTGGTCCGTGAATATGTCCACCTGGACCCCATACAATTAATGATGCCAAACCTTTAATGTATAAATCACAGCTCTGCAAGTCCTAAGTCATGTGTTGAATTGTTTTTCTCATGATTCTTGAGTTGCAGAGAGGTATAAATGATCATATTGCCATATTTCATCATTAGTGGAACATCTATATCAGATTTCTCTTTCATATGACCTCCTAGAAATTGAGTTCTACAAAAATTTCCTTGATACGGTTACGATCTTATTAGTACTTGCAACTTATTTTTCCAAATTTCTCAACAAAGACATTACTAGGCCAGTTTTCTTATTGGACCATCTGTTTCAAATGAATAACATCTACTAGCTTGTGCGCACACCTTGATAACATCAACCTGTATGGCATTGCCTCAATATGTGAAGTAACATCGTGCTCAGACCTTTCTTTGCCATCCTATCCCCTCCTTATAAGTCTAATAGGATTTTAAGAAACAACTATACTTCCCTGGTGAACATTCTCATGATTCCTCTTTACTGCTAAACACTTTCCAAAACACATATCGATACCCTTCATATATATTTTTAGCCCGAACAGGGCCTTATCTGAAACTTGAGATCCTCCTAAATTCTTCAACGATGAATTCTTGTTTTCCTTATAAGTGTAGGACTTAGTCCACCCGATTCCATCCTCGATGCGTAACTCACCTTATTCCCCGTATTGTAGTTACCAATAGTGTTTCCTCGTATTGAAGCCTAAGAGCTTTCATGTTAAACATGTTTGGTTCGTAACAAGTGTTCATCCTCTCTTAATCTGTTTCAAACATTTCCCCTTTGGTCTAGACAATATGTTGATACTATATTTCCTTTGTGACTAGAGCATTCACTCCCATCCCATTTTGCCCTTAATTCATAGTTGACAACCTTATTGTACCACACACTTATTTTCCTCCCATGAACTCGTAGTATCATTGTGTCTGGTTTGTTGAGTTTATCACACTACCACTTCATCACCAGTAGTCTCACTTTCCAATGTAATATGTATACATGGACTCCCTCTATATCATTTAGCTGATATTCGGTGTCACTCAAGTCGGCTGCATTACGGTTGATCCTTTATATCTTCTATTAACACTTGTGCTCTAGGCGAGTCCACCAGTCTGATACGAACTATTTTGCGATAACCATGACCATCTCAATTTATAGATTTTGTTCCAATTCTTTTCGCCTCATTCTCCCTAGTTATTGAATAGCTATGCGCCCTTTCATACATTACGTGGTCTTTTCCCTTAGTTGGGAATTCATCCTGCTCGCCTCTCGACACTTGTTGGGATATCCGTGGGAAAGTTTGTTCACCCGTGTATCACTTAGGGTGTAGAATCTTAGCTCTAGGATGAAGACCTATTGAGCTTCCCTTCTTAATTTTCCAAAACTTGAGCAAGAATTGAAGAACAATTATTGAATAACACCTTCTCACTCTAGGGCACTCTCTCTCACTCTAAAATATCAGATTATGTCTCAAAAATGGCCCAAAGTGTGTATTTAACGAAATACGGTCGGGTTTTTTAAACCCAAAAATGGAGCTCCGAAACAAGATATGCGATCGCATAAACGATATGCGGACAGCATATCGGTCGCATAATTGGTTGTAAAATAGCCAAAAGAACTATCTGTGTATGCGGTCACTATGCGGTCGCATAATGCACCGCATAACAGTTATGTGGTCGTATAATCGACCGCATAGTTTCTTCCAACTGACCCAATTAACTGCCTCACTTTGCGGCCATTATGCTGTCCGCAAAGTGGTTCTGCGGTCGCATAATGGACCGCATAAATGCACACTTCCGCCAAAAATTTTCTTTTACTTTACGGTTCATTGTTCAACCCAAAAGGTCCGAGCCACGGCTCGCAAGCTCGCCGCAAAGAATTTCTATAATCCTCAAACACGTAAGCCTAGTCCGGCACCATGCAACATTTTTTCTTTGCAAACTTTACCAGGCCTTACACTTAAGTACTTTAAAATTTTCCGGGGTGTTACAGTATTTTACTACTGTTTTGTGGGGTTTCAGAGGAGGAAGAGGGTGGAGAAACATCATATAAATATAGGGTGGTGGGCTGGTCGTTCGTCATAATATTTCCGGGTCGTTTGACACTACTACGGTGGTCGTTTTATGTATGAAGAGATTGGCATGTGTTGGGCTGTTTTGTAGTATTTGATGGTGTATATAAGGCTGGAAAATAATGTATATATGTTGTTATTTTTGTGTTCTTGTGTTGTTGGTGTTATCTTGAATTTGGAGGAAGTAAATTATAGGGGAGATGCTGCCCGTTTTAATACAAAATAAGCTTGTCGTTCGTTGTGTGATAGTTGTACCTTTCGTAACTTAATGATAATATTATTATCGTTGTTGTAGATTAAGGTGCGAAGAGGTGAGTTCAACTTGGTGATTGGAAAGATTGTGATAAGGTATGTTAAGGCTAAGCCCTTCCTTCATTTTGGCATGATCTCGTAATTACATGTGTTTGATAACGAGGCATAAAGAGAAGTTCACACTCCCAAATTTATATACATTATCATAGTCTCATAAGTTACAGTATTCTCCCTTATCGGGACTTCATATTCAGTTTAGTTTTGTCTTTATTCAGTCAAGAGAGCAGAGGGTCTATATATATACAGTATTACAGTATTTTCACCACCATCGAGCTATAATCCGTGGGCAGGCCCTTATTGGGCAACCACTAATCAGATGGTAAGTTATATACCGAGCCTACTGTGGTCGAGCGCCTATGAGCGAGCCCAGAATGGCCGAGATACAGAGCCTAGTATGGCTGAGCGCCTATGAGCGAGCCTACTACAATGGAGCAGTTACACGTTCCGAGCCTTAGAGGGCCGGACATTTATTTTACTTACTATATTGAGAGAGTTGAGTCAGTATCAGCAGGTAAGTATATCTCCAGATCATCTTTGACTCCTAGTTACTTTTAGTTATCATATTATCAATTCAGTTTCAGCTTTCAGTTATTTTATTGCCTTACATACGCGGTACATTATTTCGTACTGACGTCCCTTTTCTGGGGGTGCTGCATTTAGCGCCTATGAGTGAGCCTACTACGGCGGAGCAGTTACACGTTCCGAGCCTTATAGGGCCAGACATTTATTTTACTTACTATATTGAGAGAGTTGAGTCAGTATCAGCAGGTAAGTATATCTCCAGATCATCTTTGACTCCCAATTACTTTCAGTTATCATATTATCAGTTCAGTTTTAGCTTTCAGTTATTTTATTGTCTTACATACTCGGTACATTATTTTGTACTGACGTCCCTTTTCTGGGGCACTGCATTTCATGCGTGCAGGTTCAGACAGGCAGACAGGTAGACCTCCTCTATAGGTGTTGCCTGAGTTCAGCCTGATCGGTAAGCTCCACGTCCTTCGGAGTTGCCGGGTCTAGAGTTTTATGTACATCTTATGTATATCTGTATATATGTTATGGGTAGGTTGGGGCCCTGTTCCGATCACAGTACATCCATCAGTAGAGGCTTGTAGACATATACCGTTAGTTAGTGCTGTATGTTGGGCTTATAGGCCTTGTATGTATATTTTGTTAGTTTGTCAGCTGTAGTAGTTATGACGGCCTTCTCGGCTCATCATTATATTGATGTTTAGTCAGCATTAGTTTCCATTCAGTTTTATATTTTGCTTCGCAAATTTTCTTGCAATGTGGCCCCGTGGCCAAAGTATGACATTATATGTTCAGAGTCCCTTAGTCGCAAGTTGGTACGCAAGGTTAGGTGAGGCACCGGGTGCCGGTCTCGCCCCCCAGGTTCGGGGCGTGACAAACTTGGTATCAGAGCAGTTCTATCCTAGGGAGTCTACAAGCCGTATCTAGTAGGGTCTTGTTTATAGATGTGTTGTGCACCACATTATATAAGCAGGGAACTACAGGGCATTTAGGAGTTGGTTACCCTTCTTTCAAATCTAAATCGTGCTATAGAAGTGAGTTATAAAAAATTTGAGTTAAACTTACATGTTGGTATTTGCATGCACAGATGACTGTGACTATGAAGACTACGGCTAGCCAGAGGAGAGATACAGCACCAGGTGAGGGGACTAGTAGGGTACCCCCAGTAGATGGGGCCCAGTTTGAGGCCCAAGGCGAGACCCCTACTCATCCATTACAGGCTCCTTGACCACCTGAGGAGATTCCTAGGGATACCGCACATCCAATTCCCCCTCCACTTCCATCAGATCAGGACTTGAGAAGTGTGGTGCATTTGTTGACATAGTTGGTAGCTACCCAGCAATAGGCTAGGGCATCAGCTAGTGCAGGATCTTCTAAGGGGTCTGGGAGTTCAAGGGTCCGAGAGTTTATTGCTTTGAGTCCCCTAGAGTTCACGGGGATAGATCAGAAGGAGGACCCGCAGGATTTCATAGATCAGCTTCACAGGATCTTTAGGGTTATGCATGCCACGGAGAAAGAGGTAGTTGAGCTAGCAGCTTTTCGACTCTGAGATATAGCCATCCTTTGGTATGAGGGATGGGAGAGGTCCAGGGGACGTGATGCACCTTCAGCTCTTTGGGAGAATTTTTCAGATGCCTTCCTTGACTAGTACTTACCGCAGGATATCCGACAGGCTCGAGTCGATCAGTTTCTAGCCCTCAAGCAGGGCAATATGAATGTTCGAGAGTATAGTATCCGTTTTGACTCATTGGCCAGATATGCACCATCCATAGTTGCTAGTATGCGGGACAAGATTCACAGGCTTATAGCAGGGTTTGCCCCAGAGTTAACCAAGGCATGTGCCACCGCTGCATTGCAGGATAGTATGGATATCTCCCGGATTTAGGCATTCGCCCAGAATATAGAAAAGGGTAGTTGTCGGCAGCAGGGTACAGAGAGGGCTGAGTGGGCAATGTAAGAGGATGAGATTTCCCAGGTCTCAGGAGTAATCTCAGGGTAGTTATAGGCCCCAGTACTTCGGACGGCCACCTATGCCTCTGCCACGTCAGTTACAGGATTACAGGTATGACCGCTATACTCAGTCAGGACCAGGTGAGAGCTCACGGGTGTCGGGTGTGCAGCGACAGCGAGGTTCTGTGCAGACATGGTCATTTTTGCCGCGGTGTGACATCTGTGGTAGAGGACACTTGGGCCAATGCCGAGTAGGTTCTGATGTTTGTTATACATGTGGGCGTCCAGGGCATATGATGCGAGATTACCCAAATAGAGATTCTGGGGGAATGGCACAACCAGCGAGTTCAACAACAGGATCATCTATGTCTGTGCATCCTTCAGGGCGTGAGTCTTAGTCTTCGGCTGGTAGAGGTCGAGGCAGATGTAGGTGTTCCAGTTCAGGTGGTAATCAGAACCGTATCTATGCTTTAGCGGGTCGATAGGACCAGGAGTCTTCACCAGACGTTGTGACAGGTATATTGACCATTTGCTCTCATGATGCTTATGCCTTGATGGACCCAAGATCTACTTTATTGTATATTAGCCCATTTGTCGCGGGGAAGTTTGGTATAGTACCTGAAATACTAAGTGATCCTTTTGCAGTATCTACACCGGTCGGAGTATCTATTATTGCTAGATGGGTTTACCGAGGTTATACGGTGATAGTTTGTAGTCGTCATACCTCAGCTGACCTAGTTGAGCTAGAGATGATGGCTTTTGATGCTATCATGGGCATGGACTGGTTGGCAGCATGCTATGCCACAGTTGATTGCCGAGCAAAGGTAGCTAGATTTCATTTTTCGGGTGAGCCAGTCCTTGAATGGGTAGGTAATACAGCGACACCCAGAGGTAGGTTTATTTCCTATCTGAAGGCGAGGAAAATGATCGCAAAAGGGTGCATTTATCATATTGTGCGAGTTAGAGATGCAGCTGCTGAGATACCTACACTTCAGTCTATTCCTGTAGTCAAAGAGTATGCAGATGTGTTTCCAAATGAGCTTCCAAGTATTCCTCCAGAGCGAGAGATTGATTTTAGCATCGATTTGCTTCCATGAACTCAACCAATATCCGTCCCTCCGTATAGAATGGCACCTACCGAATTGAAGGAGTTGAAGGAGCAATTAAAAGATTTATTGGAGAAAGGTTTCATCAGGCCCGGTACCTCACCTTGGGGTGCAACGGTACTGTTTGTGCAGAAGAAAGACGGCTTGCTGAGGATGTGTATCGATTATAGGTAGCTGAAAAAGGTAAATTTTAAGAATAAGTATCCACTTCCAAGGATCGATGACTTGTTTGATCAGTTGCAGTGGGCTAGATGCTTTTCAAAGATAGATTTGATGTTGGGGTACCACCAGGTCAGAGTTTGGGAGAAAAATATTCCGAAGACAGCCTTCAGGACCCGATATGGCCACTTTGAGTTCCTTGTCATGTCCTTTGGGTTGACGAATACACCCGCCGTATTTATGGACTTGAAGAATAGCCTATTCCAGCCATTTTTAGATATGTTCGTGATAGTATTTATTGATGATATTATGGTTTATTCACGTTCAGAGGAGAAGCATGCGAACCACCTGCGAGCGGTACTCCAAACCCTCCGTGATCGTAAGTTGTATGCTAAGTTTTCTAAATGTGAGTTCTGATTGAAGTCTGTAGCATTCTTGGGGCATATTGTATTAGATAAAGGTAAAATGGTAGACACTCAAAATATTGAGGCCGTGAAATCTTGGCCTAGACCTACCAATCCGACAGAGGTTCGTAGCTTTCTAGGCTTAGCAGGATACTACCGGAGGTTCGTAGAGGGATTTTCTTTCCTTTCGGCACCATTGACGAAGTTGACGCAGAAAGCAACTAAGTTTCAATGGACGGAGGCTTGTGAGCGGAGTTTCTAAGAGCTTAAGAACAGGTTGACCTCAACGCCAGTTCTAACACTTCCAGAGGGTCCAGAGGGTTATGCCGTGTATTGTGATGCCTCAGGTGTCGGGTTAGGATGTCTCTTGATGCAAGATGGGAAGGTAATTGCGTATGCTTCAAGGCAGTTGAGGAAGCATGAGAGGAATTATCCGACCCATGACCTCGAGTTAGCTGTGGTTGCCCATGCACTTAAGATATGGCAGCATTATTTATATGGTGTTCATGTTGATGTATTTACAGATCATAAAAGCCTACAATATATCTTCAAGCAGAAAGAGTTGAATTTGCGACATAGGCGATGGCTTGAGTTATTGAAAGATTAGGATGTTAACATTCTCTACCATCCATGGAAAGCTAATGTTGTAGCAGATGCCTTAAGTCGCCGATCTATGGGTAGCTTAGCACATGTAGAGGCCGAGAAAAGACAATTAACTAGAGAGATTCATCAATTGGCTTGTTTGGTGGTTCGGTTAGTAGATTCTGACAATGGTGGAGTTGTACTCCAAAACACTACAAAATCATCTCTCATAGCTGAAGTCAAGGAAAGGCAGTAAGAGGACCCAGAGTTGGTCGAGTCGAGAGAGCGAGTTCCGCAGCAGAAGAAGCCATTGTTAGAGCTCAAAGGAGATGGGGTTCTCAGATACAGGGGTTGTCTGTGTGTTCCATATGTAGCAGGTTTACGAGAAAGGATTATGTCAAAGGTACATTATTCGTGATAATCCATCCATCCTGGGTCGATGAAGATGTATCATGACATTAAGGGTGTGTACTGGTGGAACGATATGAAGAAGAACATTGCTGAGTTTGTCGCCCAATGTCCTAGTTGCCAGCAAGTGAAGGTAGAGCACCAGAAGCCCGGAGGGCTAATGCAGACTATAGAGATCCCGACATGGAAATGGGAGGCGATAAACATGGACTTTATCACGGATTTACCTTGTTCTAATCGTAATTTCGATTCCATATGGGTGATAGTTGATAGGCTCACGAAATCAGCTCATTTCCTACCGGTCAGATCTACATACACAACAGAAGATTATGCAAAGTTATATATTAAGGAGATAGTGCAGCTACAAGGAGTACCAGTTTCTATTATATCTGACAGTAGGGCTCAGTTTATAGCACATTTTTGGATGTCATTTTAGAGTGGTCTAGTGACTCAGGTGAATCTCAGCACAACTTTTCATCCACAGACTGATGGACAAGCCGAGCGCACAATTCTGACGCTCGAGGATATGTGTCACGCCCCAAAACCGAGGAGCGCGACCGGCGCTCAACCGAGTGAACCCGACCGAGCAAGCCTATTAGATTTCATTCTACCCAAATTCATCCATGAATAGAGATAATACATATTATCATTAATTAGATGAAAATCAGTTCAGGTCTACAATACCAATTCATTTCCAATAGTTTCATCATTTTTAAAGCCTCAAATGGACAAGTAATACTTCCACAACATAACATAGTTTGTCTTTCCTCAGCATCAATACACAACCCACATTATGTCTACGGAGCCTCTATAGATAAAGAAGAGTACAATGATAATGCCGGCAATAAGGCCCCGGCTATACCTCAAACCAAATACAGAAAGTGCAAAAGATACATGACCCCGGGATGAAGTGGGACTCACTAAGTCAGCTGGGAAGAAAGTGCACTGCTATCACTGATCAATATCTCCTGCTGTGGAACCACCTGCATCCATTGAAAGATGCAGCGCCCCGGGCAAAAAAGACGTTAATACCGTCGAATAGCACTAGTATGTATAACTAAACACCCTCTCAATAGAATGACAAATAATACAAACAAGATTATCATAATGTCAATGAAAGCCTTAATTAACATCAAACCTCAATTTAGGATCAAGACAATGTTCAAATTAATTTCCATTATCTCACATTGGGAGATTTTTAGTATCGATATACCATTGTCCACAATACCAGTACCATTACTCACCATACATTCTATACACAATACCATTATTCACAAAACTAGTACCATCGTACTCTTAGCACGGAGTCCGATCACGACCCGATCGGCTAGGCTATCTCAGTAGAGACATCAACCACAATTTCTCTCACTATCAATCCCACCGTCTTTAACATGGAGTCCGATCACGACCCGATCGGCTAGTCTATCCATTAGGGACATCGACCACAATCACAATTTCAATTACAATTTCCAGCACAATCACCACCATGTGTGTGGCATGGTGTCCGTTCACTACCCGACCGACTAGGTTGTCTTATTTGAGACATCAACCTTTTTATATCAATCATCGCATTTCATATTACTTTCACATCTTTTCATTTCATTGGCACTAGTGGCCATAATTATAAGATCATTCTTAGAACGTTGGCCATATTCAGTATTTCATGCTCACATTATCAATTTCAAATATCATCCTCATCATCAACAACAAACACAATTCAAATCAAAGTGTGTAGTACACATGTGAGCAATTTAGAGTCTAATGCACATAGAGATACTTCACAAAAATTTGGCATAATAGCCTTCATTTGAACTTGACTTAAAGTCGAAACATTATTAATGCACAGCCCATATTTTAACACATCCTCAATTGGTAACATAACATGAATAGAGCATTTGTGATGCTTGTTGAACATATATCGTTCAACCCAATCTTACTCGGAATAGCCAATTTCATAATGAATCACCCGGGACTTGCATAATTTACATGAATATCGTGGGATTCAATTCTAAGAAAAGAGTTTAGCCAACATACCTCACTTGAGCTTCCTTACACTCTAAAATGTTCTGGAATTCTTAGCACTTTCAATCTATTTTAGAAATATAACAAATTGAATCAAAATTAGGAAGATGATCATGGTTCTAGGTCACTTGAGCATTTTATCAAACACTAGGTGTGCACAAGGTTTCAAGGTCTTTTTATGGAGGATTCCATCATCGTACAACCCATTCTTTACCATGCTTAGTTCAACAGTCTTCCTACATGCCTTGATATAACATGCATGTAAAATAATCATCTCTCATGCCCAAAATTTATCTTGCTAATTACCCATTTTCAGAAAATTTTGAAATTAGGGTTTAGGGTGTAGAATCTTACCTCTAGGATGAAGACCTAGTGAGCTTCCCTTATTAATCTTCCAAAACTTGAGCAAGAATTGAAGAAAAATTATTGAAGAACACTTTCTCACTCTAGGGCACTCTCTCTCACTCTAAAATATCAGATTATGTCTCAAAAATGGCCCAAAGAGTGTAAGTAACGAAATAGGGTGGGTTTTAAAAATCCAAAAATGGAGCTCCGAACAAGGTATGTGATCGCATAACCGATATGCGTACCAATTAACTGCCTCACTCTGCTGCCATTATGCAGTCCGCAGAGTGATTCTGCGGTCGCATAATGGACCGCAAAAATGCACTTTTCCGCCAAAAATTTTTCTTTACTTTCCGGTGCATTGTTAAACCCAAAAAATCCGAGCCGCGGCAAGCAAGCTCGCCGCGAAGAATTTCTTTAATCCTCAAACATGTAAGCCTAGTCCGACACCATGAAACATTATTTTCTTTGCAAAATTTACCGGGCATACTACTTGAGTACTTCGAAATTTTTCAGGGTGTTACATTCTCCCCCGCTTAGGATCATTCATCCTCGAATGAGGGTAAAAATCCATCATTAGCATCTTATGCAACTCAGTTTGTTTCACACCACCTTCGAGCAGCCTCAAATTTGACTAACTCCCAAAATTTCCAAATATTTTGCCAGAGTTTCCCTTGTAACTAGGCCTATCCACCTGTCAGAGAGCCCCATACAAATATCCTAACAACATATACATATTCCAACGATGTAACATAATACAAAACAACACCAAATATGGTCTCATAAGCAATATATATACAGAAAGGAACACCCTTAATGCCAATTGTTCACATGATATAAAATTCACAAAAAGTAAGTCTTATAATTTTTTTCCTAGATCTCAACTTTAAATACATGGTCATTCAAACAAATAAGGATTCTTTTTCTTCATTTCTTCCTCGGACTCCCAAGTAGCCTCTTCAACCTGTTGGTTTCACCACAACACTTTCACGGAGGCAATTTCTTTATCTCTCAATTTTCGGACTTGCCGATCAATAACAGAAACCGAAATCTCTTCGTAAGTCAATTTCTAATTTACCTCAATAGTCTCAACCTGAACAATGAGTGTTGGATCTCCAACTACTTTCTTCAACATAGACACATGAAACACCGGGTGTACTAATGACATTTCAGGTGATAGCTCAAGCTTGTACGCCACCTCACCGATCCTCTGAATGATTTTTTACGATCCGACATACCTCGGACTCAAATTTCCCTTTCTTACCAAATCGCATTACCCCTTTCATGGGGAGAACTTTCAAGAATACCCAATCATCTTCTTTGATCTCCAAATCCCTACAACGAACATCCGAATAGGATTTCTGATGACTCTGAGCAGTCTTCAACCGCTCCTTAATGATTCTACCTTTTTCCATGGCCTGATGCACGAGGTCTGGCCATATCAACTCTGCTTCCCCAATTTCGAACCACCCAATGGGAGATCTACATCTCCTACCATATAAAGCCTCGAACGGTGCCATCTGAATGCTAGCATGATAGCTATTATTGTATGCAAATTCTATAAGTGGTAAATGATCATCCCAGCTACCTTTGAAGTCTAGCACACAAGCACGCAACATATCCTCAAGCGTTTGAATAGTCCGCTCTGCCTGACCGTCAGTCTGCGGGTGAAAGGCTGTACTATGATTCACCTGAGTACCCAAACCTTGCTGAAATTTCTTCCAAAAATTAGCAGTGAATTGTGCTCCCCGATCAGAAATGATGGAAAATGGGGTGCCATGCAACCTGACTATTTCTTTTATATACAACTGAGAATACTGCTCCGTTGTATCGGTAGGCTTAACCGGCAAAAAGTGTGATGACTTCGTGAGTCGATCCACAATCACCCAAATTGAGTCAAACTTGCGCGGAGTGCACGGTAATCCTACCACAAAGTCCATATTAATCATTTCTCACTTCCACATTGGAATTTCTATGTTTTGTGCCAACCCACCAGGCCTTTGGTGTTCGGCCTTCACTTGCTGACAATTCGGACATCTTGCCACAAAGTCCGACACATTCCTCTTCATATCATTCCACCTATAGAATTCCTTAAGATCATGATATATTTTTTAGAACCTGGTGTGTGCACGAAATAGCTAGAAGTGTGAGCTTCAGTCAAAATTCTTTCATGGAGACCATCCACATTTGGAACACATAGTCACCCTTTGAACCTTAGTGTACAATCATCCATGCCAAGAGAAAAGGCTATGGTCTTATGTTTATGAATCCCCTCTTTCAATTTCGCCAACAATGGATCGTTGTATTGTTTCTCTTTGACTTCGACAACAAGGGATGATTCAGCCCTATTTTGCACAATTATCCCCTCCTTCACTAGAGTCCACAAGACGAACTCCCAAACTAGCCAACCGGTGAACTTCTTTTGCCAATGGCCTTTGATATGCCTCCAAGTGTGCTAAGCTACCCATATATTTTCGGCTAAGAGCATCCGCCACAATATTAGCCTTCCCCAGATGGTATAAAATATCAATGTCATAATCCTTGAGTAATTCAAGCCATCTTCTCTGCCTCAGATTCAATTCCTTATGTTTGAAAATATATTGAAGGTTCTTATGGTCCGTGAATATATCCACATGGACCCCCATATAAATAATGACGCCAAATTTTCAATGCAAATACCACCACCGCAAGTTCTAAATCATGTGTTGGATAGTTCTTTTCATGATTCTTTTGTTGCCTATAAGCATAAGCTATCACCTTCCCATGTTGCATTAATACACATCCAAGCCTGATTCTTGAAGCATCACAATATACCAAAAATCAATTTATACCCTCTAGTAGAGTCAACACCGGTGCCATAGTCAATCTTGCTTTCAATTCCTAGAAACTCTTTTCACAAGCATCTGACCATTGGAACTTAATTGCAATCTGTGTCAATTTAGTCAATGGTGAGGCAAGAGTAGAAAACCCCTCCACAAACTTTCTGTAATATCCAGCTAAACCTAAGAAATTACGAATCTCTGTTAGAGTTGTAGGCCTCGGCCAATTCTTCAAAGCTGAAATTTTCTGAGGATCAACCTTAATTCCCTCACTAGAAACTACATGACCCAAGAATATGACTAATTCAAGCCAAAATTCACACTTTGAAAACTTTTCATATAATTGGTGTTGATGTAGGGTTTGCAGAAATACCCTGAGATGGTCAGCATGGTCCTCCTGACTTCGTGAATATACAAGAATATCGTCAATGAACAATATCACAAAGGAGTCGAGGAATGGCTTAAAAACGTGATTCATAAGATCCATGAAGGCTGCTGGAGCATTTGTTAGCCCAAAAGACATTACTAGAAACTCAAAATGCCCATACCGGATTCTAAAAGCTATTTTCGGAATATCCCGCTCTCTGATCTTCAATTGGTGATACCAGGATCGTAAATCGATTTTGGATAAGTACCTGGCACCTTGTAATTGATCAAACAAGTCATCTATCCTTGGCAGTGGGTACTTATTTTTTATTGTTACCTTATTAAGCTGCCGATAGTCAATACACATTCTCAGTGACCCATCTTTCTTTCTCACAAAAAGGACCGGTGCGCCCCAAGGCGACGCACTTGGCCGGATAAAACCCTTTTCTAACAAATCTCTCAATTGTTCCTTTAGCTCCTTCAGTTCTGCCGGTGCCATTCTTTAGGGTTGGATAGATATAGGATGCGTGTCTGGCATCACATCAATCCCAAAATCAATCTCCCTGTCTGGTGGGATCCCAGGGAATTCATCCGGTTTCATTCACAACAGGCACAGACTCAAGTGTAGATGCCTCAACATCGGTGTCCGTAACTCGGACCAAATGGTAAATACATCTCTTGTTGATCATTTCGTCGCCTTTAGGTAATAAATAAACCTACCCTTCGGCACTACATCATCACCCTTCCACTCAATAACTGGCTCATTTGGAAATTCGAACCTAACAGTTCTGGTTCGGCAATCAAGCTTGGCAAAACAAGAATAAAGCCAATCCATCCCCATTAACACATCAAAATCGACCATTCTCAATTCAATAAGATTGGCCATGGTGTCCCGACCACGCATAGTAACAACATAATCCCTATAAACCCGCGTGGCTAAAATAGACTCACCAACCGGAGTAGATACAGAGAACGGCTCATAGATCTGTTCTGGTTCTATCTCAAATTCCATAGCAACATAAGGTGTGCCATATGACAAAGTGGAACCAAGATCAATAAGAGCATATACTTCATGAGATTGGACAGTCAATATACCTGTGACAACATCTGGAGAAGCCTCTGAATTCTAGCGACCCCTCATAGTATAGAAACGGTCGGATCCTCCCGAACTCTAAGCTCCGCCCCTAGCTGCACCACGCCCTGCGGGTGTTTGAGTGCCTCGAGCTAGAGGAGGTGTTGCGGATGTAGTAGCTGCAGAACCTGCTGGCTGTGCCATGCCCCTGCCCGCACCCTGGCGGGACGAACGACAATCCCTTTGAATGTGACCCCTCAATCCGCATCCGTAGCATATGGGTAAGTCCATGTAGCATATTCCTAGGTGCATCTTTCCACACCTAGGGCATGGGGGCTTTCTCTGCTGCTGGAATCTACCACCTTGACGACCCTGCTGATTGGATCCCCTGTTGCCCTGACTTGGCCTGAAATGGCTCCACTGCTACTGCTGACTAGGCCCTGATGGCGGGGCACTAGCCGAAGACTGAGCAAAGGACTATAATGGCCCTGACGACCCTCTTCTGAATATTTACTTGCCACCCCCTGAAGAACCACCAAAGTTGCCCGTAGACCGGGCTTTATTACTACCCCCTCGCTCCATTCTGTTCCTTAATTTGCGAGTCTCGGTGGCTTGAGCGAATGCCACCATCTTTCCATAGTTCATACAAGAATTCAAGGCTGCTGTAGTGACCATGGGTCAATGTACATGTATAAATGCATGAAATGCATAAGAATTACGTTAATAAGATTTCTCGGAATGTCATAAAAATCAATATGCCTTTCGAATAAACTTTATCAAATACGTATTTTTCTGAGACCCATGAACAGAAGATATAATAATAATTCACATGGGGAATTAAGAATATAGACACCCATAGTATTTCTATGAATAGAGTCATTTATGAAAGTTGCGTATTTTGCTTGTTTCATTTGTATTATTTGGATCACGACAAAAGGAAAGAAGGGATAGCCTTAACATACCTGAACCGATTCTCTTGACAATCCCTTTAACACCGTCTTTTGCGACGAAACACGTAATGGCAGATCGAAGTAGGGGAAAATTTGTATGATATTCTTGAGAAAGATTGCACTGTACTCCCTTAGAATTGCAACATCTCACGTTGCTAAGATGCTAAGAAATCTTGTTGAATTGCTATGAAATCTTGTTGAATTTGTTGAAGATGTTATGAAAATCCTCACGTTTCTATTACACAAAATAATTTCGTATGACTTGCTGAAGTTCCCCTTCACCTTATCTATGAGATGCAAGCACCTTCTTAAGTGATTTAGATAGGTTTTTAAGTCTTGTGGTGTGGGCCCCACTTTGTAAGACTTGGCCACCAAAATTCTTCTACCTATGCCACTTGTTACATGAGTTAAGACTCATTATTTGGCTTTGATCAAGGCCTCATTGGGGGATTTAAACTTATCCAAAAATTATAATTAATTAGCTAATCTCCCACGAAAAATCATTAATTACCCAATTATCCACATAATTAGAAATTATCTCAAATTACTTAAAATACTACTCACTTTTAACACACTTTGTACACCTTACTATTATGGTCATGTGTTACTTTGTATGGCACTAGTCCATAAATACCGGGTATTATAGCTCGTACCGTATTTTTTCTAAAAATGTCAAACTTCGACGAAAACTCATTTTCTTCGATCCGCTTATCCTCTCACCTTCACGAATTCACCTATCACTTGGTTGAAATAGCATAATACTTATAATTCAAAAATAATCTCATTCCCGAGCTTACGTCGAATACCTTACGACGAAATTTTAACGTATAAAAATACGGGATGTAACATCTCATTTTCGTGCTGTCATCAATTTATTTATGGCATACTTTCACGTACGAAAATATGGGGTGTAACATTTTCCTTATATTTTTGAACTGATGGTTCTGGTGTCTGATGTCTCTGCCGACCGCCTCAATTTCCTTCTTCGCGTAGTATGCCTCGCGATCGCATAACTCTGCACATTTCCTTCATCGCATCCGCGTCCTCAATTTCGCGTTCGCGTAGTAGAAACCAAGCCCTGAGCACTGGAGGTCATTACTCTTTGCGTTCGCGTGTTTCCCTACGCGTTCGCGTAGGTCTCTGTCTCTTCTTCTCCGCGTTCGCAAGTGTGTCTTCGCGTTCGTGAAGCACAACTGGGCAGCTTCCATTTTTCTTCTTTGCGAACGCGAGCCTTTCTCCGCGTTCGCGATGCTTTCAGACCTGGGTAGAATATAAGTTTTCCAAATCGAGGGTTAGGCCATTTTCATCATATTTTGACTTGTAGAGCTCGGTTTTTTGCGATTCTTTGTGGGTTTTTCAAGCAAATCGATTGGGTAAGTATTTTTCACCTAGAATTTATTATATTCCATGATTTTGTCTTATTTTTATCGTTTAATTTGTGTTTTGAGTTGAGGAAAATAGAGGTTTTTGAAGAAATATTTTATAATGAAAAATCATGTTTTGAGGGGCGAATTGATATCGGAATTTGATAATTTTAGTATGGTTGAACTCGTATCAGAATGGGTGTTTGGATTTTGTAAAAATTGTTGAGTTCCAAGGTGCGGGCAAGGGGGTCGACTTTTGGACCGATTTTTAGATTTTGATAAAGATTGAAGCTTTATGATCTGGAATAGTTTCTTATGAGTTTCATTTGTGCTTTGAAGTTATTGTTTATTAGATTTGAGCCGTCTGGAGGTCATTTCACCCGAGAAGTTCATTTTTGAGTATCGGGTGGTCTTCTTTGAGGTAAGTATCTTGCCTAACTTTGTGGGGGGGGGGGATTTCCCCTTAGGATTTGAGTCTTCTATGTTGATTGTAGTCCATATACGCGAGGTGATGAGTGCGTACTCGGACTTATTTGTGGAAAGTTGGCCTTTTAGGATTCTTAGGTCTTTATATTCAGTGAGTATGAAGTTGTTCTTGATATGATTAAGTTCCTATTTACTAGTTTCACCTCTACATGCTTTAATTTGTATTAATTGCTTTAGGATTCACTCTTATTGCCTATTTGACTCTTATTTGACTTAACTGAAGATTTTACCTCTTCTATTGTCATGCTATCTTTTCATAACTGCTTATCTTTATTTGGGATTTATATTATCTCATCCTATAATTGTTCAGTCTTAATTGAGGTTATGTGTAACGACCCGACCGGTTGTTTTTAGAGTTATAGCCCCGATCCCCTATTAACTACTTCTCCCATATCTATTTCTGCTATTGTGACTTGCCGGGTGGTTTTGTTTTGGTTTTTGGAGTGTTTTGGGACACTTAGTCCCTAAATGGAGGTTTAAGCCTTAAGATTGGCATCGTAGTCAGAACTGGGTGAAGACAACTCCAGAATGGAATTCTGTTGATTCTGTTAGCTCTATTGGGTGATTTTGGACTTAGGTGTGTGTCCGGATTGTGTTTTGGAGGTCTGTAGCTCATTTAGGCTTGAAATGGCGAAAGTTAAATTTTTAGAGTTTTGGACCGGTAGTGGAATTTGTGATATCGGGGTCGGATTTCGATTTTGAAAGTTGGAATAGGTCCGTAGGCTTGAAAATGACTTGTGTGCAAAGGTTGGGGTCAATCGGACGTGGTTTGATAGGTTTCAGCATCGGTTGTCGAATTTGGAAAATTCTAAGTTATTTAAGTTTGAATCGGAGGATGATTCATGATTTTAGCATTGTTTGATGTGCTTTGAAGGCTCAACTATGTTCGTATGGTGTTTTAGGATTGGCTGGTATGTTTGGTTGAGGTCTCGGGGGCCTCGGGTGTGTTTCGGATGCTCAACGGGTTGAAATTTGGACTTATGCAATTGTTGAAGATTTCTGGTTGCTAGTGTTTTCACATCTGCGGTTGGGGAACCGCAGGTGCGGACTCGCACGTGTGGAAGATCAGGTGCAAAAGCGGTTTGGAAGGAGGAGCTAAGGGATTGCTGGTGCGAGGTAATATTCCGCATCTGCGATGCCCATAGGTACGCACGCGCAGGTGCAGCCACTTTCTCACAGAAGCGGTCCCAGTTCCCTTAAGTCATTTTTGCACCTGCAATGGAATTTTCGTAGGTGCAGTGCCGCAGGTGTGATGAATAGGTCGCAGGAGCGAATTTGCTGGGCAGAAAAGGAAAATATTCGAGGGTTTGATTCATTTCTCCATTGTTGGACATGGGAGCTCGGAAATTGGCGATTCTTTGAGGGATTTTCAGAGAGAGCTTTAGGGTAACGATTCCTAACTTAATTTTGATCATATTTCATTAATCTATTGTTATTTTCTTCATTTAATTAAGGAATTTGAGTGAGAATGTTGGGAGAATGGGGGAAAAGTTCCCCAACCAAATTTCTGAGTTTTGAGTGGGATTTAGACATCGGATTTAAATAATTTTGGTACGAGTGATCTCGTGAGTGAATGGGTGTTCATATTTGGTAACCTTTACCAGATTCCTAGACGTGGGCCCGGGGAGACTTTTTTGGGTGTTTTTCTAATTTCTTGCCTTAACTTTGATTTCGTTAGTTAGATTAGTTTCTTGTAGCTATATTTATATTATGTAATTGGTTTTGGCTAGATTTGAACTATTCGGAGTCGGATATTCGTGGAAAGAGCATTGTAACAGATTGATTTGAGCTTGGTTCGAGGTAAGTGGCTTGTCTAACCTTGTGTGGGGGAACTCCCCTTAGGATTTGGTACTATTTGATATGTGAGCGCCGTGTACGTGAGGTGACAAGTATGTACACGAGCTATTTGTTGTAAAACTCTGTTTTCACTAAGTCGTAACTTGTTTTCTCCTTAATTGAAACGCACTAGCATATGTAAATATCCTGTTTAGACTAGAATAACATGCCTACTTGTTTAACTGCCTATTTGAACTCGGTGCAGTATGTTTAGTGAAATTACCTGCTTTCCTTGACTTGAACATAGTCTAAACTATAGGATTTCTTGATGTAACAGTTATTTCGGTGGGTTGTGCTGCATATTTATTTTGGGACTACGGAATGGCATTCCGTGAGATCCCCCTGTACTGCATATTTATCTTGGGACAACGGAACGGTATTCCGGGAGATCCCCCTTGTCACGACCCAAATCGATGGGCCGTGACGGGCACCCGGTGCCTTACTCAACCGAGTACCAACGTAACGTATTTTTCTCATCACATCAACATGGGTAAATGGGCCAAAAGGGTCATATGAGGTAACACGAATAAAACATGAGGGAACACTCTACATAACATGGTCCAACCTGATATACTAACTTATACATATGACGTACGGGCCTATAAGGCCAAAATAATCACTCGTATACTAAACATAGGCCGACAAGGCCACATAATCTTTCATATACATGATATATGTCTACAAGCTTCTAAGAGTACATAAACCTTATAAGGCCGGGATAGGGCCCCGAAATACCAATCAATACATGTCTAAATCGTACTGACCAAATAAGCAACTCCAGAGCAAATGGAGCGAACGAACATCTTCCGCTGAGCTGATAGCCTACTTGGAGGACTCTCGACCTGTCTATTGGGACTTGTGGGTATGAAACGCAGCATCCCCAAGCAAAAGGGACGTCAGTACAAATAATGTACCAAGTATGTAAGGAATGAAAATTAGTAAATAATAGACATGAGAGAAACATGAATTAAAAGACTCGACATGTAAGTCTGAATAACTCTATAAATCATGAAATACTCATAGTGTCATACTTATGCGTATGGATGTCATGTCATGCATAGGTACATGTGTTCATAACATCATCAAGCCTCTGAGGGCATCCCATCATATCATCTCGGCCACTGTGGGCAAAATCATCAACGTATACCAGCTGATCAAGTGTTGGTGCGTATATAACACCGTAACCTTTTCACATATCCCATATACATACATTAATAAGATTTCTTGGAATGTCATAAAAATAATATGCCTGTCGGATAAACTTTATCAAATACGTATTTTTCTGAGACCCATGAACAAAATATATAATAATAATTCACACGGGGAATCAAGAATATAGACACCCCTAGTATTTCTATGAATAGAGTCATTTAAGAAAACTGTGCGTTTGCTCGTTCCTTCTATATAATTTGGATTATGCTGAAAAGAAAGAAAGAATAGCCTTAACATACCTGAGTCGATTCTCTTGACAATCCCTCTAACACATGTTAACTTCGACAAAACACGTGACGGCAAGATCGGAGTAGGGAAAAATCAGTTGCTTATAATACTAAGAATTCTTGTTTGATTCCTTGGAGATGCTTTGAAATCTTGTATGAACAGTTGATGATCCATAATTAGCATTTGCTATATGACTTGCGTTTGAAACTTAGGTTTTGTAACATACAAACATATCTGTTTTGAATGCATATCATAATGGAATTGTAACTTGTGTCTTTTTATAATGGACATGACTCACGTTTTATGTGTGTATCCATTATTAAATGGAAATGACTTACTTTCTTTAAGAATTGCCACATAACTTAGTTACTTTTGAGTCATAATTCTTTGATTCTTTAGCTTCCACGTTACTACACTTTCAACTTATCCAAATTTTCACTCCTTCTCCTTAATCAATTTATTAATCCCCCACTAATTCAATAATTAACCAATTACCCACATAATTAGGAATTATCTCAAATTACTTAGAATACTACTTACTTTTAACACACTTTGTACACCCACTATCATGGTCATGTGGTACCTTGTATGGCACTAGTCCATAAATAGGGGGTATTATAGCTTGGACCGTATTTTATCTCAAAATGACAAACTTCGACGAAACTCATTTTCTTCGATTTGCTTACCCTCTCACCTTCACAAACTCGTTTGAAATAGCATAATACTTATAACCTCAAAAATAATCTCATTCCCAAGCTTACGTCGATTAACTTACGACGAAACTTCAACGTACGAAAATGCGGGATGTAACATAATTCCCCCCTTTTTGAACATTCGTCCTTGAATGTTGACTGATGCACTTATCATTATCATAACCTATAGTTCTTGCGAATACTTTAATACTCTTCTTACCATCTAGGCAACTATTCTGTGGGTAAATCCAAAGGCCAGGGCATTCCCCTCTTTAGGCCTCTTACGCATACCACGACTTGTCATGCAGCCTGTACGACGTTTTCCTTGTATGTGCGCCTATGTGACTCTTTTCTCCTTTTTCCTCCAGCTTTTACCCAATCTCTAGGCTCTTCCTGAATCAACTACTAACTACTCATTGGCCCATTCTCATATCAATACTCCGCGTAATATTTCTTGGGTTATTTCCTTTGTCTTAACTTACATACTGCGCTAGCTCTTTATTTTATCAATAACATCCCGGGCCGGAACCCTTACTTCCTCTCCTTGGCGTTGTGTTTGCATAATGTTCTGGAATTGTAGCATATCAGTGGAATTTGAATAAGTGCAGTCTCATCCCTTTCATTTTATCGCATTATTCCTTTATCATTCCATAGTTACTAGAACCACTTAATTGTGACTTAATGTCACATCACTCCATATTCCCCCCTTTAGGGGAGTACTAAGATCTAGAGCTACGGTGATCTAAGTATAGATGTTTTACCTCCTCACCTTTGGCATCTTTTCACATCATCGATGACCCTTACTCGCCTTGCGGTAATCCTTCTGTATCAAGGATAACAAATTTCGTTACTCGCGAGGGTGACACTTAGTGTAATTGGCACATATAGTCCCTTAAGCTTAACTATGCTCACATTTCTTGCTTTAGGGAAGCGTCTTCCTGAATGACCTTTAAAGATTATTTTTTTGTTGTCCATTATATTATTGCGGAACACAATCTCTGAAATTCTCATGATGCTGACTATTATCAAATCACTCGGTCCTTAATTCATGTTTAGTTTATCTTATTCACCAGCCCATACTGATTTCCATCACTCTTGGGTCTAACTTTTTCTTTCTGGTAATCACATTAGAGTGACGAACTTATTTCTTGAAATGATGATATGACTTTATGGCCTATATTCTTTTGTTGTCTCAAGGCTTGTCACCTTTCATCTCTTCCTTCACTTGACTATAGATTTTATAATACTGTCATCTTTTGATCTACCATTTGTCATCCATGTATCACATCTTACTGATAATGCTTCCTTATCTCTATTCTTATTTCCCTGCTAATATTTCTGCCTATCCCTTTCTTTTGAAAACTTCAACAAGACATTCTTTTGCTTTTAGCTCCCCTTACTTCATCCACTGGCTCTTCGAGTTGCTTCGTTCTCGCTCTACTAGGGACGAGAGCCATACTAAGGTAATATTTATCCCTTCTAGGCTTTCAGTGCCTATCTTCTGCATTTTTTTTTCTTTCATGCTAGTATTCACATCTAATTGTAATATTCTTGAGTACACCATCTGGGTGTCTCACAAGGAGGTCTATTAGCACCTTTGTAATATCCTTCGAAAATATCAACTAACTCAAACAATCCATCCATCATTTTGGATTACTCTAACCCCAGCCGGATCCTGATATCTTGTCCTTCTCTTAAACCATATCTGTTAGCTCCCATAGGGCATGACTGAGATGGGTGTGGCTGATTGTACATACATCTGTTGCTGTTGAAGATAACTCAAAATGCTTATATCTCTCTTTCCGAATTGTAGATAATATTCGTCCTTACTAACTGGGTACCTCGTACCATTTTTCACCTTGCTTCTTGTACTTGTTGAAACTTGTACCTTGTGATTCTCTTGTTGCTTTTTACCACATGGGTGGATAGATATTCATGCTTTAGGGCTTCTTATCAAGAAGCTTACACCTTTTAGTACACACGTGATCTGCTAAATACCTCACATTTACTCATCATAAGCATCATGCAGAATCGAGTTCCTCTAACTCAACTCTTCCATAGCCACATGCAATCTTTTACCAACCGTCTTTCTGGATGTATGCATCGTCGTATTATAAATAAGATAGAGTTTGGGAAATTGAGTTCTTACAACTGAGCTCTACCACACGATCTAGAGTAAGAAGAAAGAGTGACAGTCCTAAATGCCCTATAGCCTCCTGCTTATAAGTGTGGTGCACAACACACCCATAAACAAGACTCTACTAGACACGGATTGTAGACTCCCTAGGACAGAACTTGCTATGATAACACTTTTGTCACGACCCAAACCGATGGGCCGCGACGGGCACCCGGTACCTTATTCAACCGAATTCCAACGTAACGTATCTTTCTCATAACATCAACATGGGTAAATGGGTCAGAAGGTTCATATGAGGTAACAAGAATAAAACATGAGGGAACACTCGACATAACACGACCCAACCTGATATAATTATACATATGGCGTACGAGCCTATAAGGCCAAAATAATCACTCGTATACTGAACATTCATCGCAGTACTTAGGGAGGACCCTCTGACTCTTGTAAAGCTGCGAGCTTATTACATCGTATTCCCGATAGAAATTTTGATGTTCGTACTCACCTATAATTATTCTTAGTTACTTACCTCCACACTCATGTGCTCGTACGATTGCTTCTAAACTGAAGTTTTGACTGTCTTCCTAGTGGGTCTCTCTTTTATTTCTGCAACACCCATACAATACCTTTAACTACCCCAACTCCTATCTGAATATTTCTCAAGGGTCACGATGTTATATATGCGAGACTGAATTCCCCATGTTGGGGCTCACTATATTTATCTTGCACGATCTGTTGATTTGTCTGTATCCTCTTGTCTAGCCATAACTAGGCTCTTACTGAATCAACTACTAACTACTCGTTGGCCTATTCTCATATCAATATTCCGCGTAATATTTCTTAGGTTATTTCCTTTATCTTAACTTACGTCTCACACTGGCTCCTTATTTATCAATAACATCTCGGTCAGGAACCCTTACTTCGTCTCCTTGACGTTGTGTTTGCATAATGTTTTGGAATCGTAGCATATCTGTAGGCTTTGAATAAGTGCAATCTCGTCCATTTCTCATTTTTTATCGCATTCTTCCTTTACTATTCCATAGTTACTAGAACCACTTAACTCCGACTTAATAGTACATCACTCCATATCCCCCTCTTTAGGGGAGTACTTAAGATTTAGCGCTACGACGATCTACCCATAGATGTTTTACCTCTTTATCTTTGGCGTCTTTTCACATCATTGCTGACCCTCACTTGCCTTGCGGTAATCCTTCTATACCAAGGATAACAAAATTCCTTACTCACGAGGGAGACACCTAGTGTAACTGGCACACACAATCCCTTACGCTTAACTTTGCTCACATTACTTGCTTTAGGGAAGCATCTTCCTGAATGACTTTTAAGGGTTATTCTTCTGTCGTTCATTCTATTATTGACAGAACGCAATCTCTGAATCTCCCATGATGTCGACTATTATCAAATCACTCAGTCCCTAATTCATGTTTAGTTTATGTTGTTCACCAGTCCATACTGATTTCTGTTACTCTAAGGTCTAACTTTTCCTTCCGGTAGTCGCATTGGAGTCACAAACTTATTTCTCAAAATGAGGATATGACTTTATGGCCTATACTATTTTGTTGTCTCAAGGCTTGTCACCTCTCGTCCTTTCCTTTACTTGACTATAGACTCTGTAATACTGTCATTTTTTTGATCTACCGTTGTCATCCATGTATCACATCTTACTCATAATGCTTCATTAACCCTCTTCTTATTTCCCGCTAACATTTATGTCTATCACTTTATTCTGAAAACTTGAACAAGACATTCTTTTGCTTTTAACTCCCCTTGCTCCATCTACTGGCTCTTCGGGTTGCCTAACATTCTTTCTCTACTAGGGATAGAAGCCATACTAAGGTAATATTTATCCCTTCAAGGCTTCTAGTGCCGATCTTTATATTACTCATATCTAGCTGTACTATTTTAGAGTGCACCATCTGGGTGTTTCACAAGGAGATCTATTACCACATTTTCAATATCCTTCGGAAATGTCATCTAACACAAACAATCCATTCACCATTTTGGGTTACTCTAACCCCATTCGGATCCTGATATTCCGTCCTTCTCTTAAACTACACATGTCAGCCCCATAGGGCATAACTGAAATGGGTGTGATCAATTGTATATATCTCCGTTACTGTTGAAATTAACTCATAATGCTTATATTTCTCTACTTGAATTGTAAATACTGTTAACCTTCATTAATTGGGTACCTCGTACCCTTCTTCACCTTGCTTCTTTTACTTGCTTAAACTTGTGTCTACCTTCCGATTCTCTTATTCCTTTTTACCGTAAGAGTGAATTGATATTCTTTCCTTAGGGATCCTTATCAAGTAGCTTACACATCTTAGTACACATATGATCTGCTGAATACCTCATATTTATCCATCATAAGCATGATGCAAAATCGAGTTCCTCTGACTCAACTGTTCCACAACTATATCTCTTACCAACCGTCTTTCTGGATGTAGATATCATCTTATTACGAATAAAATAGAATTTAGGAATCTGAATTCTTACAAGTGAGCTCTACCACACGATCTAGAGTAATAAGAAAAAGTGACAGTCCTAAATGTCGGGTAGCCTCCTACATATAAGTGTGGTGCATAACATACTCATAAACAAGACCCTACTAGACACAGTTTGTAGACTCCCTAGGATAGAACTGCTCTGATACCACTTTTGTCACGACTCAAACCGATGGACCACGACGGGCACCCGGTGTCTTACTCAACCGAGTACCAACGTAACATATCTTTCTTATCGTACTATCATTGGCAAATGGGCTAAATGGGCCGTCATGGGCTAACCAGAATAAACATAAGGGAATACTCAATATAGGACGACCCAACCTGATATAAGAACTTATACATGTGACATACATGCCTATAAGGCCAAAATGATCACTCGTACATTGAACATAGGCCGACAAGGCCATACTATCTTTCATATACATGACATATATCTACAAGCCTCTAAGAGTAGATCAATACCATAAAGGTTGGGACAGGGCCCCGCCATGCTAATCCATACACGTCCAAATCATACTGGCCAAATAAGCAACTCCGTAGAAAATGAAATGCACCAACATCTTTCGATGAGCTGATAGCCTACTTGGAGGACTCTTGACCTATCTATCGGGACCTGCGATCATGAAACACAGCGTTCCCAAGCAAAAGGGATGTTAGTACAAATAATGTACCGAGTATGTAAGGAATGAAATTCAGTAAATAAAAGACATGAGAGAAACATAGAGTAAAACACTTGACATGTAAGTCTGAATAGCTATGTGAATCATTTAATACTTATAATGTCATAAATGCATAGGTATATACGTTCATAACATCATCAAGCCTCTGAGGGCATCCCATCATATCATCTCGGCCACTTTGGACAAATCATCAACGTATACTAGCCGATCAGGTGGTGGTGCGTATATAACGTCGTAACCTTTTCCCATATCCCATATACATATATATATATATATATATATATATATATATATATATATATATATATATATATATATATATATATATATATATGCGTATATAACGCCATCTGGTCATGGGTCAATGTGCATGTATAAAATGAATGCAATGCATGAGAAGTACGTCAATAAAATTTCTCGGAACGTCATAAGACCATTATGCTTCTGATTAATATCATGAAGTAAACTTTATCAACTTACGTATTTTCTGAGACCCATGAACAGATGATATAATGATAGGACACATGGGGAATCAAGAACATAAGCATCTCTAGCATTTCTATGAATAGATTCATTTATGGAAGTTGTGCATTTGCTCATTTCGTTTGTATTGTATAGATCACGCCAAAAAGAAAGAAGGGATAGCCTTAACATACCTGAGCCGATTCTCTTGACAATCCCTCTAATATACGTCAAATGCGATATATTATGTAACGGCGGATCGAAGTAGGAAAAATCCGTATGATATTCTTGAGAAAGATTGTACCGTATTTTCTTAGAATTGCATCTCACGCATAATAGGATCTTGTATGAATTTGCTAAAGCTCATCCTTTACTCAAAAGATGTAAGCATCTTCAATTTGTGAATTAAAGAGAGGCTTCATCGTAACAACATAACATCATCTCTTAATGAGGTAAGAAGACCTCTTATATTTGTGGGTTTGTGGGCCCCACTTGTATAATGACTAAGCCACAAGAAACTCTCTTAATGCCACCTTATTATATGGATTTAGGAGTCACACTTTCTTAAAGACTTGGCTGCCACATGAGGACGGTGTTCCCTTCTTAAGCTTTATCCATCAAAATTCAATTTACAAGTTAATCTCTCACTTAAAAACCCATAATTACCCAAATTCAGATAATTAAGAATTATCTCAAATTACTTAAAATACTAGTTACTTTTAGCACACTTTATAGACCTTACTATCATGGTCATGTGGTATCTTGTATGGCACTAGTCCATAAATACGGGGTATTGTAGCTTGGACCGTATTTTATCTCAAAATATCAAACTTCGACGAAATTCATTTTCTTCAATTTGCTTACCCTCTCACCTTCACGAATTTATTTATCACTTGTTTGAAATAGCATAATGCTTATAATCTCAAAATAATCTCATTTCCGAACTTACGTCGATTAACTTACGACGAAACTTTAACATACGAAAATGCGGGATGTAACATCTCATTTTCGAGCTTCCATCAATTTACTTATGGCGTACTTTCACGTACGAAAACATGGGGTGTAACATCATTCCACCCTTTGGAACATTTGTCCTCGTGTCACGACCCAAACCGATGGGCAGCGACGGGCACTCGGTACCGTACTCAACCGAGTACCAACGTAACGTATCTTCCTTATTACAGCATCATAGGTAAGTGGTCTACAAGGGGCATCATGAGATAATCAGAGTAAACATGAGGGAATACCCGACATAGAATGACCCAACCTGATATAGAAACTCATATTTGTGACATACGGGCCTATAAGGCCAATGTGATCCATTATATACTTAACATATAGGACGACAAGGCCATACAAGTATCTGTATACATGACATCTGTCTACAAGCCTCTAAGAGTACATACTTACCATAAAGGTCGGGACAGAGCTCCGCCATACCAAACAATACAAGTCTAAATCATACTGACCAAACAAGCAACTCCGGAGCAAATGGAGCTCACCAACATCTTCTGCTGAGCTGATAGCCTACTTGGAGGACTCTCGACCTGTCTATCGGGACCTACGGGCATGAAACGCAGTATCCCCAGGCAAAAGGGATGTCAGTACAAATAATGTACAGAGTATGTAAGGAATAAAAATCAGTAAATAATAGACAATAGACATGAGAGAGACATGGAGTAAAAAACTCGACATGTATATCTGAATATCTCTGTGAATCATTTAATATTATAATGTCATGCATATGCGTATAAATGTCATACCATGCATGGGTATATGCGTTCATGACATCATCAAGCCCTTGAGGGCATCCCATCATATCATCAACGTCTACCAGCTGATCAGGTGGTGGTGCGTATATAGCGCCGTAACCTTTTCCGTAACCTTTTCCATATCTCATATACATATATATACATATATATATACGTATATAACGCCATCTGGTCATGGGTCAATGTGCATGTATAAATGCATAAAATGCATATGAAAGTTGTGCATAAAATACGATTTCTCGGAATGTCATAAAAATAATATGCATGTCGGATAAACTTTATCAAATATGTATTTTTCTCAGACCAATGAACAGAAGATATAATAGTAATTCACATGGGGAATCAAGAATATAGACACCCCTAGTATTTCTATGAATAGAGTTATTTATGGAAGTTGTGCATTTGCTCGTTTAGTTCGTCATATAGATTATGCCAAAAAGAAATAAGGGATAACCTTAACATACCTTTAAGGCCAACTTTCTACTTGTATCCATGAACAATCCCCTCCACGCCTCAATCTTATATGCCAAAACTAGTCCTCTTCCACGTTACTTCACTATAAGGAAGTCTCCAATTTGCTATTATCCGGAGGAAACCGATGTGTGTATAATATCTATGTCGTTTTCTGCATTTGCCTCAATCATAGAACTTAGTATCAAAGAAACGAAATATCATGTTGCTGAAGGCATAACCAATGCTACATTTGTTCTTGAAATCAATAGGCAAGTAGAGGAAATCATATGTATTCTTATGAGTCTCGTCAATATTTTCTGTGAGTAGCATCTTTTAAGTACTTGTTTGGGATGTTTTTAAGTATTAAAGTAGTCCTACTATCTTCTCCAAGACTCATTTTATTCATGCCACCTATTTAACTAGATTTATAAGTCATTTAATTAATCCTATATAGCTGCCACGTTGGGGGGCTCAAGACTTATCCAAAATTTTATAATTAACTAACTAATCTTCCACAAAATTCATTAATTACCTAATTATCCGCATAATTCCCTAATTAATTAAGTAATATCCCATTATCCAATAATTAAGAATTATCTCAAATTACTTAAAATACTACTTACTTTTAACACACTGTATACACTGTACTATCATGGTCATGTGGTACCTTGTATGGCACTAGTCCATAAATACCGGGTATTTTAGCTCAGGCCGTATTTTATCCCAAAATATCAAACTTCGACGAAATTCATTTTCTTCAATTCGCTTACCCTCTCACCTTCACGAATCAACTTATCACTTGTTTGAAATAGCGTAATACTTATAATCCCAAAATAAATCTCATTCCCGAACTTACATCGATTAACTCACGACGAAGCTTTAACGTACGAAAATGCGGAATGTAACATCTCATTTCCAAGCTTACATTGATTTACTTATGGCGTACTTCCACGTACGAAAACATGGGGTGTAACACCTCGAATGTTGACTGATGCACTTATCATTATCATAACTTATAGCTCTTGTGAATACTTTAAAACTCTCCTTGCCATCTAGGCAATTGTTCTATGAATAAATCCAAAGTCCAGGGTATTCCCACCTGTAGGTCTCTTTCTCATACCACGGCATGTGGTCAAAATTCTTCCAATCTCGTAACTCTTGCTACCTTCTGTCATGCAACCTATACGATTTTTTCCTTATATATGCGCCTATGCGACTCTTCCCTCCAGTTGTTAGCCAATCTCTAGGCCTTACTTTGTAAACATATACAGATCATGACAAGATGTCCCTCTAGGCATCTATAGGTATACTGAAGTTCTTCGCTCGGTACTTTGTTGAACTCACGAATATTGCTATATCTTATCTAATAGACCCGATTATCTATCCGTATGACTTTACTGCATCTAGGTAGGCCATATTATACCATAACTCTTACTTCGATTTATCGTTGCTGAGGTCTGCTACTAAATTCCAGCTTACTCTCGTTGCTTATCCTATATGTATAAGTCTTAAGTCCTTTAATGCTTCCCAATTACTGTTCATCTTAAGAATGACGGCCTAATCTCATCTCATACTTTGTAACTTTTATCCATCCATTGTTGATTCACCTCAATATTGATCTACAATCTACCACTGATAACTTGAAACTTCTTACATAATCACTAGGGCTGATGTCTCATCGGGGAACATCTGAAATGATTAGACTGATCCACCCGGGGTGATATCATGCTTCCATAACCGTATTTCATAGAATCCCAATGTGATTTACCTTACGTGGGTATTTTAATTCTGTACAATTCATGAAATCCCCTTTTTTTCTTTCTTCAAATTATTACTATATCGAAGGCCGAAACGCCATCCTTTATTTATCACGATTACACCCTCATTCCACTATCAGGGCAGCAATCCATTTCTTCTAAATTCTATTAGTCTTAGACTCCTTTGAGTTCATTCGGGCTATACTAAACTTTCTATAACTTAGAGAAATCATCAGCTCTCTTGTTTTCACGGGCTTAATCCCGAGAACTTATCCATTTCCGTCACCTTCTTACTTGCCTTTCTTATCCTTACTCCTATCTTCCTAAAACCTTGTCTCTCCACCATACTTTAGCTTGCGACCTACACATATCTATTTATACTACTTGCAACCTTCCTTCAACTTGTTTGCCCCATGATTTCCTTATGTTACTCTAGAACATCAAGCGAGACATCACATCGTCTCTAAATATTCTTTACTCTCTTAACTAGGCCTATCGATACCTAGAAACCATAGGCTGGAATATATTCCACTAATGACACCTTTATCCTTCCTGGATACTAAATCCTCGCGCTTCTAGCCTTCTATCTGTAGTATGGACTGTTCACAACCTTCTGCATTTGAGTATCTCGTACGTTGCTCACCTTTACCTTACTTACCTTAAAATCTCGCATCACATCTCCTATCTCTTTCATGACCTCCTTTCCACATAGGTATAATTCACATCCACAACTTGAAGCTCTATTATAATACTTGCGCCTCTGGTGTAGATACAATCCGGTGGGAGCTTCATACTGACTTCTTATGAGGCTGGTACTTTTCTAACTGGCTTTATCGTAGAGTCGTTATAGAATATGGCTGTTGTACTATCTCTCTTGTACCTCCGATATTAAGGGTGATCCTGCAATGTTCTCAATCACGATTTCTATAATTTTCTAGGTCCAATAATCAGACTCCTGATTTACTTGGTTGATGTAACTCTTTAGTTTCTTCTTCCTTCTGATCAGCCTTTATGTAGGCTTAAGCTATCTTCCGATTTGCGGCTCCTAGTGTTAGTTATTACTTTAGCCTTCCATGGATGCTAGGGAATATCCATGATACAATCTTCTAACAATTCAATCATTTGACTATGACCTGGACTCAATTCTTTCTTATAACTTATACCGGAGTCTTCTACGGCTGTATGATTGTCAACATATATGATGCATAGATAGTACTCCAAAATCATAGGTGCATTCATAATGTAATTAACTTGGGATCATTGAACGAATAATTCCTTTTGTTCCATCTCAGCTTTCTTTAAACGTAAGCTACTACTTTTCCTGGTCCTTCTATCCCCTTGTTGCATGCATACTTAGCTTACCTTAGTTTCCATGCATGTCGGAATCCTACTTTTGATTTTACTTCTCGTTCATTAGCCACGGTAGGTGTCACTTTTTATAGAGTACCTACAATATTGTAGTGAGACTGTTGTTATACGACCATTTCCTCTTTAGGTCACTATGCTTAGGTTGAAGCCTTCTTCCCTATTTTCTCAGCTAGTCTTTCATCGTAGTACTTAGGGAGGACCCTCTGACTCTTGTAAAGCTGCGAGCTTATTACATCGTATTCCCAATATAATTTTTGATGTTCATACTTACCTATAAATATCCTTACTTACAGGTGTCACTTTCTTTGATGTTCCTTACCTCCACACTCATGTGCTCGTACGGTTGCTTCTAAACTGAAGTTTTGACTGTCTTCCTAGTGGGACTCTCTTCTATTTCCGTAATACCCATACGGTACATTTAACTACCCCAACTCCTATCTAAATATTTCTCAAGGGTCACAATGTCATATCTGCGAGACTGAATTCCCCATGTTGAGGTTCACTATATTTATCTTGCACGATCTGTTGATTTGTCTATATCCTCTTGTCTAGCCATAACCAGGCTCTTCCTGAATCAACTACTAACTACTCATTGGCCCATTCTCATATCAATATTCCGCGTAATCTTTCTTGGGTTATTTCCTTTGTCTTAACTTACGTCTCGCACTGGCTCCTTATTTATCAATAACATCTCGAGCAGGAACCCTTACTTCCTCTCCTTGACGTCGTGTTTGCATAATGTTCTGGAATCGTAGCATATCTGTAGGCTTTGAATAAGTGCAATTTCATCCCTTTCTCATTTTTTATCGCATTCTTCCTTTACCATTCCATAATTACTAGAACCACTTAACTCTGACATAATGCCACATCACTCCATATTCCCCCCTTTAGGGGAGTACTTATGATTTAGCGCTATGATGATCTACCCATAGATGTTTTACCTCTTTATCTTTGGCATCTTTTCACATTATCGATGACCCTTACTTGCCTTGCGATAATCCTTTTGTACCAAGAATAACAAAATTCCTTACCCACGAGGGAGACACCTAGTGTAACTGGCACACACAGTCCCTTACGCTTAAATTTGCTCACATTGCTTGCTTTAGGGAAGCGTCTTCCTGAATGACTTTTAAGGGTTATTCTTCTGCCGTCCATTTTATTATTGCCTGAACACAATCTCTGAATCTCCCAAGATTCCAACTATTATCTAATCACTCAGTCCCTAATTCATGTTTAGTTTATCTTGTTCACCAGTCCATACTGATTTCTGTTACTCTGGGGTCTAACTTTTCTTTCTGGTAGTCGCGTTGGAGTCACGAACTTATTTCTCGAAATGAGGATATGACTTTATGGCCAATACTCTTTTGTTGTCTTAAGGCCTGTCACCTCTCGTCCTTTGCTTCACTTTACTATAGACTCTATAATACTGTCATCCTTTTTATCTACCGTTGTCATCCATGTATCACATATTACTCATAATCCTTCATTAACTCTCTTCTTATTTCCCGCTAACATTTATGTCTATCACTTTATTCTGAAAACTCGAACAAGTCATTATTTTGCTTTTAGCTCCCCTTGCTCTGTAAGGCCCCGTAAAATTTTTAAAATAATGTTTCGTGGTGCCGAATTGGTTTTACGTGTTGAACAATGCACCGGAAAGTAAAGGAAATTTTTTGGCAGAAAAGTGCATTTCTGCGGTTCAATATGCGACCGCAGAATCACTCTACGGATCGCATAATGGCCGCATAGTGAGGCAGTTAATTGGGTCAGTTGGAAGCAATTATGCGGTCGACTATGCAACCGCATAACTGTTATGCGGTGCACTATGCGACCGCAGAACAGTTATGCGGACTGTATAGTGACCGCAGACTTAGGTAGATTTTTGGTCATTTTGGACACCAATTATGCGATCGATATGCGGTCCGCATAACCATTATGCGGTCACATATGCTACCGCAGAACCTGTTCCGGAGTTTCATTTTTTGTTTTTAAAACTTGACCCTACTTCGTTAAATACACATTTTGGGCCATTTTTGAGATATAATCTGACATTTTAGAGTGAGAGAGAGTGCCCTAGATTGAGAAGGTGTTCTTCAATAATTGTTCTTCAATTCTTGCTCAAGTTTTGGAAGATTAAGAAGGTAAGCTCACTAGGTCTTCATCCTAGAGGTAAGATTCTACACCCTAAACCCTAATTTCGAAATCATCTGAAAATGGGTAATTAACAAGATAATTTTTGGGCATGAGAGTTGATTATTTTATATGCATGTGATATCCAGGGGTGTAGGAGGATTGTTGAACTAAGCATGGTAAAGATTGGGTTGTGGGATGATGGAATTCTCCATAAAAGGACCTTGAAACCTTGTGCACACCTAGAGTTTGATAAAATGCTCACATGAGCTAGAACCATGATCATCTTCCTAATTTTGATTCAATTTGTTATATTTCTAAAATAGATTAAAGTTGCTAAGAATTCTGGAATGTTTTAGAGTTTAAGGAAGCTCAATTGAGGTATGTTGGCTAAACTATTCTCTTAGAATCGAATCCCATGATATTCATGTAAATTATATAAGTCCTGAGTGATTCATTATGAAATTGGCTATTCCCAGTAAGATTGGGTTGAAAGATATATGTTCAACAAGCATCCTAAATGCTCTATTCATGATATGTTACCAATTAAGGATGTGTTAAAATATGGGTTGTGCATTAATAATGTTTCGACTTTAAGTCAAGTTCAAATGAAGGCTATTATGCCAAATTTTGTGAAATATCTCTATGTGCATTAGACTCTAAATTGCTCACATGTGTACTACACACTTTGATTTGAATTGTGTTTGTTGTTGATGATGAGGATGATATTTGAAATTGATAAGGTGAGCATGAAATACTAAATATGGCCAACGTGCAAAGAATGATCTTATAATTATGGCCACTTGTGCCAATGAAATGAAAAGATGTGAAAGTATTATGAAATGCGATGATTGAAATAAAAAGGTTGATGTATCAAATAAGACAGCCTAGTCGATCGGGTCGTGATCAGACACCATGCTGCACACATAGTGGTGATTGTACTGAAATTGTAATTAAAATTGTGATTGTGGTCGATGTCCCTAATGGATAGCCTAGCCAATCGGGTCGTGATCGGACTTCGTGTTAAAGACGGTGGTATTGATATTGAGAATAATTGTGGTTGATGTCTCTAATGAGATAGCCTAGCCGATCGGGTCATGATCGGACTCCGTACTAAGAATACGGTGGTACTGGTATTGTGGACAATGGTATATCGATACTAAAAATCTCCCAATATGAGATATGGAAATTAATTTGAACACTGCCTTGATCCTAAATTGAGGTTTGATGTTATTCTATTGAGAGGGTGTTTAGTTATGCATACTAATGCTATTTGACAATACTAACGTCCCTTTTACCGGGGGCGCTGCATCTTTCAATGGATGCAGGTGGTTCCACAACAGGAGATATTGGTTAGTGATAGCAGTGCACCTTCTTCCCAGCTAACTTGGTGAGCCCCACTTCATTCTGGGGTCATGGATCTTTTGTACTTTATGTATTCTGTTTAAGGTATAGCCGGGTCCTTGTTTCCGGTATTATCATTGTACTCTTCTTTATCTATAGAGGCTCCATAGACATAGTGTGGGTTGTGTATTGGTGCTGGAAAAGACAAACTATGCTATGTTGTGGTTGTATTACTTGTCCATTTGAGACTTTAAAAATGGTGAAACTTATGGTAAGAAATTGGTAATTGCAGACATGACCACTTTATTGTTTAATTAAGGGAAACATATATTCTCTTTATTCATGAATGAGTTTGGGTAGAAGGAATCTAACATGCTTGCTCGGTCGGGTTCACTCGGTTGAGCATCGGTCGCTCTCCTCGGTTTTGGGGCGTGACATGCTCCATCTACTGGCTCTTCGGATTGCCTAACATTCTTTCTCTACTAGGGACAGAAGCAACACTAAGGTAATATTGTCACGACCCAAGCTGATGGGCCGCGACGGGAACTTGGTGCCTTACTCAATCGAGTAAAAAATGTAACGTATCTTTCTTATTACGTCATCATGGGTAAGTGGGCCAAAAGGGGCATCATGAGATAACCAGAGTAAACATAAGGGAATACTCAATATAAGACGACCCAATCTGATATAAAAACTTATAAACGTGACATACGGCCTATAAGGCCAAAGTGATTGCTCGTATACTGAACATAGGCCGATAAGGCCATACAATCTTTTATATACATGACATCTGTCTACCAGCCTCTAAGAATACATAATTGTCATAAAGGTCGGGATAGAGCCCCGCCATACCAATCAATACATATCTTAATCATACTGATCAAATAGCAACTCCGGAGCAAATGGAGCGCACCAACACCTTCCGCTGATCTGATAGCCTTCTTGGAGGACTCTCGACCTGTCTATCGAGACCTGCGGGCATAAAATGCAGCATCCCCAGGCAAAAAGGATGTCAGTACAAATAATATACCGAGTGTGTAAGGAATGAAAATTAGTAAATAATAGACATGAGAAACATGGAGTAAAAGACTCAACATGTAAGTCTGAATAACTCGGTGAATCAATAATATTTATAATGCCATGCATATGCGTATAAATGTCATACCATGCATAGTTATATGCGTACATAACATCATCAAGCCTCTGAGGGCATCCCATTATATCATCTCGGACACTGTGGGCAAATCATCAACGTATACCCGCTGATCAGGTGGTGGTGCGTATATAACGCCGTAACCTTTTGCCATATCCCATATACATATATATACATATATATATACATATATATACGCGTATATAACGCCATCTGGTCATGGGTCAATGTGCATGTATAAATGTATGAAATGCATATGAAATACGTTAATAAAATCTCTCGGTACGTCATAAGACCATTATGCCTCTGATTAATATCATGAAATAAAATTTATCAACTTACATATTTTTTGAGGCCTATGAACAGATGATAGAACAATAAGACACATGGGGAATCAAGAATATAGACACCCCTAGTATTTCTATGAGTAGAGTCATTTATGAAAGTTGCATATTTTGCTCGTTTCGTTTGTATCATTTGGATCATGCCAAAAGGAAAGAAGGGATAGACTTAACATACCTAATACGATTCTCTTGAAAATCCCTCTAACACATATCTTTTGCGAAAATATGTAACGACAAGATCAGAGTAGGGAAAACTCCGTATGATATTCTTGAGAAAGATTATACCGGACTTCCTTAGAATTGCAAAAATGGCATGTTGCTAAGATGCTAAGGAATTTTTGTTTGAATTCTTGTTGAAGATCCTTTGTTATAGTCTTCGTATGACATACTTGAGGCAATCACGTTTCTATTGCAACAATACCTTTGTTGAAGCTTTCTTCTTTAAGATGAGCAACTCAATTGTGAATTAGAAAGGTTGTCTTTAACCTTTAGGTGGGTCCCACGTTAGGGGGTGACTAAGCAACCAATTTCTCATAAGGTGCCACATTACTTTATGACTTAAGAGTCATATTTAACTAATGCTCTTGGCTGCCACGTTGGGGCAATTTAGGTATTATCCACAATTCCATAATTACATGGTTAATCTTCCATTAAATCAATAATTAATCAATTACCCACATAATTAAAAATTATCTCTAATTACTTAAAATACTACTTACTTTTAACACACTTTATACACCTTACTATCATGGTTATATGGTACCTTGTATGGCAATAGTCCATAAATACTGGGTATTATAACTCGGGCCGTATTTTATCTCAAAATGACAACCTTCGACGAAACTCATTTTCTTTGATTCGCTTACCCTCTCACCTTCACGAATTTACTTATCACTTGTTTGAAATAGCATATTACTTGTAACTTCAAAATAATCTCATTTTCGAGCTTTCATCAATTTACTTATGGCGTACTTTCACGTACGAAAACATGGGGTGTAACATTATTCCCCCCTTTGGAACATTCGTCCTCGAATGTTGACTGATGCACTTATCATCATCATAACCTATAGCTGTTGCGAATACTTTAGTACTCTCTTTGCCATCTAGGCAACTATTCTGTGAATAAATCTAATCTCGTAACTCTTGCTACCTTCTGTCATGCAGACTGTAACTTTTTCCTTGTATGTGCGCCTATGGGACTCTTCCCTCTAGCTTTTAGCCAATCTCTAGGCCTCACTTTGTAAACATATACAGAGCTTGACAAGATATCCCTCTGGGCATCTATAGGTATACTGAAGTTCTTCACTCGGTACTTTGTTGAACTTACAAATATTGCTATATCTTATTTCATAGACCCAGTTATCCATCCTTATGACTTTACTGCATCTAGGTAGGTAATACTATACCATAACTCTTACTTCGATTTACCATTACTGAGGTCTGCTACCAAACTCCAGGTTACTCTTGTTGCTTATAATATATGTATAAGTCTAAGTCCTTTAATGCTTCCTCATTATTGTTCATCTTAAGAATGATGGCCTAACCTCATCTGATACTTTGTAGCTTTTATCCATCCATTTTTGATTCACCTCAATATTGATCTATAATCAACTACTAATAACTTGACCTTTTATGTAACATTGTCGCTACTTCATCGGGGAACATCTGAAATGATTAGACTGATCCACCTGGTGCGATACCATGCTTTCATAACTGTATCTCATAGCATCCCAATGTGATTCACCTTACATGGGTATTTTAACCCTGAACAGTTCATGAAATCCCTTTCATTTCTTCTTCAAATCATTACTCAATCGAAGGCCCAAACGTCATCCTTTATCTATCACAATTACATCCTTATTCTACTACCAGGGCAACATTCCATCTCTCCAAAATGCTATTAGTCTTGGACGTCTTTGAGTTTATTTAGGCTATACTGAGCTTTCTATAACTTAGAGAACCCATCAGCTCTCTTGTTTTCATGGGCTTAATCCCGATAACTTATCCCTTCTCGTCGCCTTCTCACTCGCCTTACCTTATCCTTACTAATGTCTTCTTATAACCTTGACGCTCTACTATACTTTAGCTTGCGACCTACATATATCTATTTATACTATTCGTAATCTTCCTTCAACTTGCTTACATCATAGATTTCCTTATATCATTCTGGAACATCAAGCGAGACATCACATCATCTCTAACTCTTCTTTACTCTCTTAATTAGACTTCTCGATAACTAAAAACCATAAGCTAGAAGACATGCCAGTGATGACGCCGCTATCATTCCTGGATACTGAATCCCCGCGCTTCTAGCCGTCTATACGTTGTCCACCTTTACCTTACTTATCTTAAAGTCTCACATCGTATCTTCTATCTCTTTCATAACCTCCTTTCCATATAGGTATAATTTGAAGCTCTATTATAACTCTTGCACCTCTGGTGCATACACAATCCGGTAGGAGCTTCATACTGACTTCTTATGAGACTGGTACTCTTCTAACTGGCTTAGGAGCAGACAAAACTCGGGCATCCTCTAGGACGATCAGTATAATCGATCTTTTGCGATCGGGGTCCACACTCGGAGGGGGGAACTGATTAACCAATTTCGGGCTCGAGATCGGCCCGCTAACTTTCAAGGAAGTGTCTTTCTTCGGAACTTCCAGGTCGCCCAGCCCGGAGAGGTCTTCCCAACCAGACGAGTCCACACCGTCGAAAAAGGAGTGAAGGGGATCTTCCGCACCCTTGCCCCCCTATTTGGATTTATTCTTTCTTGCTTGGGCCTCCTCAAGCATAGACTTAGTGTAGAAGGGCATCCCCGAGATCTCAATTATGCCGGGCGCTTTCTTTGGAGCGGAACCGGCATCTTGGGAAGTTTCATCCTAGGAATCCACATCAGTCTTTCGAGTTTGAGGGGGGTCGATCTCATGAGTCTCCCCCCTCGGATGCATCCCAGTCCCAGAGATAGGTTGTCCCGTGGATTACAAAAATAAATTCATCCTCCGGCTCATCCCTTAGCCGGAGGAGGGAGTCGGATTCTGGCACCTGGGAACTAGAGCCCCTCCTGGGCTTGTGGAGCACCCATTTCTTTGGTTTCTTCACCTCAGATCTCGGAGATCCCGAGGTTTTCTGTTCCTCTTTTTTTTTCCCTCCACAGAAGCAACAGAGAGATCAACGGACGGGGGAACATCTTCATCCCTTTCTGAAGGCCTAAGTTTGGTGGTCTTAGGCAAACCTGCATAACAGAAGGGGAAGGGGAGTTAGTATAATAAAATGTGAAAACATAGAATTGGCTACTCAGAAAGAGGCCTTACCACGAGAACGGGCCTCTCATCGGCCCTCAAGAATCTGCTCCTTGTGCGCTCGAAGTACGATATCTGAGTACAGATTCCCTCGATCCACTACTTTAATCGGGGAACCGCATTTAGAACCTGGGCGACAGCTGCACAACCACAAGCATGAATGAGAAGATAGTAATTGAAGAAAGAAAATTTTGATATTTAAGGAGAGAATTGCACTTACAAGACACATTCCACTTCCTAGAGAATGGCATGTATTCTTGGGGGGATCAAATCCTCAATTTTCACTCGGACAAAGTGTCCCTGCCAGCTCCAGTATCGGTCTTCGTCGATACTCGAAAAGGTGCACATGCTGGCCTAGCGAGTAAGCTTGATCAGTTCCCCCTCAGAACATCCATGGACTGTATAATCGAAGCGATGGTCGATCGTGAACCGACAAGACTCGATCTTGTTCACTAAATAGTGGAGGAGGGTCATGATCCTCCACAACGATGGTAGATTTTCCCTAGGCAAACCTCGCACCTCTTGTAAAAGTCTAGAACGATCAGGTCTATCGGGCCCAGTGTGAAAGGGGTATGTAAAAACACTTAAGTACCCCTCCACTTGGGTAGTAACGGCGTCCTCGGGCTCGGGGGCTACTATGTTTTTGCCTTCCCAATTGCAGTCCTTACGAACTATGGGAAGAACATCTTCAGTCACAGAACATATGTACCTCGACACTTCTTCACTCTGGTCCTGTTTGCGCGAGGGCTTCTCGACTTTAAAGTCATCTACAATTGAGCAGCCCCCAAGAATGAACGCTGACAAGGGAGGCTCGGTGGCCAGTTCGTTAGCAACAACAACGGGGGAAGCCGTTTCGAGGGTAACCACCTTAGGGGCAACCGCTTCAGTACCAGCGGCCGGTTGAGAAGATGAAGAGGCAACTTGTTGAGGAATGGTTGTCGATGTTTTGGCCATTATCATCTGGGGGAGTGTTGGAAGACTTGAGGAAAGAACACAAAGTTTTGGAAAAATGGGTTTTGATGATGAAGAATAGAGTATGAAGGTTTGACAAAATTCTGGGCAAAAATCTGGAGATTACTACGGAAATTGAAGAATAAGGATGGAGATATGAAGGTTTGAAGAAGGTTTGATGATGGCTGGAAAGCTTGAAGATAGTGATTTAGTCAAAAAGTAGAAAAAGGACAAAAGGAGGAAGCTTTTATAGGGACATAGCCGATGCCTCGCATTCGGGGCAACCTGCCGGTGAGCGACACGTGTCCGAAGTCAGAACGACGCGACTGATGGGACGTTTTGTCTCCCTCGTCATAACATACGAAGGAAGGAACCATAGTCATCTGTCATTTTCCATCGTTTCGGCAAGCCTCCTCTATGAGAAACGAGGGGACTATCTCTATGCGGGTAAAATCGAGCCCACTAAATATTCTGATTTTTCGGTGAGGCAAACAGAGCAGGAACGTGACCGCAATGAATCTGAGTCAGAGTGAGGAGCCCCTCGTATGGGGGCTCGGGCAAAACACCTGCCCTCGAGGGTATCAGGGCTATGTCTTCTGAGTTCGGTTCGAGGATCAAGACTTCGGGGAGCATTGCCAAATAGCTGGGCATGACTAACAAAAAGCCGTTATATCCATGCCCAACCGGATTTCACGGTGTGAATCTCGGCCCATATCGGCAGAAAATTAGTGATTAGCGAAACAGAAGATTTTTACCTTTCTTAGAATTTTAGTTAGGGTAAAACTCCCCTACTATATAAAGGAGGAAGCTTATTATTCATGATAGACATTGTAATACGCATACCAAGGCAATTTATTTCAATTCTCTTTGTTATTCAAAGTTCTTATTTTTCTTCTTAAGTTCTTCACAAGCGCAAGTTTGGAATCGAAGGCAGGTTCCTCATTGAGCCTTTAACCGGGTTTGGAATCATCCTTATCATTGGTTTGGCCATTTATTATTTTTTTAATCTAACATCATTAATCACTTGTATTGAATTAATCCACATATTCTTAAAACCACATATAAATTCAATTGTTATCCATTTTTTAGGGTAAACACTTGTATAAGCAAAAACAAAACGAAAATAAATGGATAGATTTTTACAATGGTAATACTTCATGTACAATTTACAGATTCAATAACAGTTAAAAAATGTCATATTCTTATCAAAATCTGCATTTATCGTTTTCAACAAATGCGACGGCTAAGCTAGTTTGTGTGTACGATAAACTTGAAGCACATAAACTTATCCTCATGTAGCAGGTTGAAAATTTTAGAAACTTGTATGGTAGCATGACTGCCCCATGTTTGATTCTGAAATGAAAGAAAATTTATTGTATTAAATCTCTAAATGCTCTCTACAATTTTTCTCATAATTCACACATTAAATAAGTTATCAATACCCCTATTTATAATTGTATGAAACATATTTCAACTAGAAATATGAAAACTTATTCCTATATTATTCTGATTACAAATCATATTTAGACATGAATTAAATAAACTAGCAAAAATCAAATCCTAAACAATTAAGGTTTCCTACTGCAATTTTGAATTAGTTTTCCAACATGAACTTCTTTTCTGTATATGTATGAAAATTTACAAAGGGCATGGCTTCTTCTGTCTCCTCACTTCTTGAACTCAAAGAAGAGTTCCCGATCTCATCTTGCTAGCCATGCGAAAGAATGCTTGAAAATTTAGAAAGTTCTACATAAAGATTGATCATTAATGAAGTCAGTTATAGATTACTATGTGGAAGAAAATTTTATGACATTAGTAATATTGTTGAATGTTTTATTCTTCGTGTCAAGTTGGCATAATTATTATATTTTTCATTCGATCTATTTGTGTATATAAATCGAAAAGACGAATAACCTGAACTGAAGCCTAAAATTTTTCAAACTAACCAAATGTTTACCCCTATTTGGCCTGTGAAAATAATAGCACGTCTACGTTCAAAATAATGTGTCACCGAGAACCTTCAATCCTGGATTCGCATCTACCTTCAACTCTTGAAAACTTTTCACAAGCACGCAACTATTGAAACTTAGTCGCTTTCATTGATTTCTTAAATGTGTTGCAAGTGCATAGAAATAAGGGCAAAGGACAATAATGCTCCCGCGGAGCATAATATAATGACCCACAATGCATCGAATTTCCTCAAGGTCAGTGGAAGCCCAACTACAAAATTCATAGTGATATGCTCCCACTTTCACTCCGAAATGTCGAGCCTCTGAAGCAAACCACTGGTTCTCTGATGCACATACTTCACCTGATGACAATTCAAACATCGAGAAACATACACAACAATTCCTTCCTCATCCTCCGCCACTAATAGTGCTGCCTCAAAACATGATACGTCTTTGCGGCCCCCGGATGAATGGAATACCACGAACTATGGGCCTCCTCCAGTATCAATTCTCGCAATCCATCCACATTTGGAACACAGATCCGACCTTGAAGCCTCAATACCCCATAATCTCCAATTGTAACCTCCTTAGCATCAATGTGATGCACCGGGGCCCTTCAGGTTAAGTAAGTGATGATCATGATACTTACGAGCCCTGATGCGCTAAAACAAGGACGACAATGAAACAACATAAGCAAGAACTCTATTGGACTCCGAAATATCCAACCTCACGAACTGATTGGCCAAAGCTTGAATATCCAATGCTAATGGTCTCTCAACAGCTGGAATATAAGCAAGACTCTCAATTCTCTCAGCCTTCCTATTCAAAGCATCGGCCACCATATTGGCCTTCCCCGGGTGATAAAGAATGGTGATATCATAGTCCTTTAGTAGCTCTAACCACCTCTGTTGCCTCAAGTTCAGATCCTTTTGCTTGAATAAGTGCTGGAGACTCCTGTGATATGTGAACACCTCACAAGACACGCCGTAAAGATAATGCCTCCAAATCTTAAGTGCGTGAACAATGGCTGCCAACTCCAAATCATGTAAAGGATAGTTCTTCTAATGAGGTTTTAACTGACGCGAAGCATAAGCAATAGCTCTACCCTCCTGCATCAACACACATCAAATGCCAATCCGTGAAGCATCATAATAGACTGTATAAGAACCCGATCCCGAAGGTAAAAATAGAACTAGAGCTATAGTCAATGCAGTTGTGTAACATCCCGTACTTTAGCGTTAGGATGAGTCGTAGTAACTTCATATGAGTTTGAAGGGATTAAGTTCATTCACGAGGTTATAGAGGGTTGATGACAATGCTATTTTGTTTTACAATCTTAATACTATTTGACGTTATTTTGATACGGTGTATATATATTTACTTATAAGTCTATTTGGTGAGGTCCATTTCATATATACTCCGGTTGAGGAAGTAACTAATAATTGAGAGCTTGAATTTACTATTCAGAGGAGGATTATACCATGTAACTATATTTGTTTATACTGTTTATTACCCTGTCGTATATTTGTTTACTTCCTACTGGTTTATTGAACCACTAGTCAATGTATATGTCGACCCCTCGTCACTACTTCTCTGGGTTAGGCTAGATACTTACTGTGTATGCGTTGATTTACGTACTCATGCTACACTTCTGCATTAATTGTGCGGGTATCTTTGGTGGTCATTGGGGCGCATGAGCGCAGCTCTTTTGGGCGCAAAGGCGCGACTGTTGCGGGGACTTTACGGTGAGTTGCATTCCATGTTACAATCTGCAACATACAGAGTCTACATCAGAGTTATTTATATTCTCCTGTCTAACTAGTATTCCAGACAGATGTTGTATTATTATTGTACTCCTTAGTAGATGCTCATGCACTTGTGACACCGGATTTTGGGGGTTCCTACTGGATGTTCATTATTGTAGTTCACCTTGTAATTTATATTTTATACGGAAATTGAAAAATAAAATCACGGGTTTTCTACGAGTACCAGATTTTACTCTACTTATTTAATGAGATTCATGATTTCAAAAATAATAAAATGAGTAACTAAGTTGATTAATCACAGTTGGCTTGCCTGACGGTGGCGTTAGGCGCCATCACAACCTGCAGTGGATTTTGGGTCGTGACATTTGTCTAGCAAAACCGCATTTGCGGTCCTCAGTGCCGCACTTGTGATTCTGTATCTGCGAAAACCAATCGCAGATGCAGAAGTCACTTAATTCCCGACCAGTCACTTCTGCGGACCCCAAGCAACTTCTGCTGAAGCTCTTGCGCATCTACGCTTGCGCACCTGCGCTTCGTGGTCTGCATCTGCGGAGTTCCTCTGCCAGCCTCCTCCTTCGCATCTGCGCTCAAACGGCCGCACCTGCGGCTCCTCATCTGCGACCAAGCCCCCCCCCCCCCCCCAAATGCGAAAACACTAGAAGCCCTGAATCTTCAATAATACAACTAAGTCCGAAAATGGTCCGTACTCAATCCGAAACACTCCTGGGGCCCTCGATGTTGACACTCAATTTTGACCCTGCATATTTAAAAAATTAAATTATGCAGGCTTCCTTGTCAAAAAATGATAAAAATATAGTATTTTGTACATTTTTAACTGTAATGCAATTTAGTGATAATTATTCCCATTTTTACAAAATATAGGAATTTTTATCATTTTATTGCAATTGGTTAAATTCTACCATTTTTGTGCATTTTTATAAATTTCAAATAATTTATTGATAATTGTCATATTTTTTAAACAAAAAATAAAAATAATTATTACTACAACACAGAGTAGATATATATATATATACTACAACACAATTGTAGTAGTTACATTTTAAAATAAATACTACAAGATTTTCCAATTAAATAATAATTTTTCTTATTTATAATGCATTCTCTTTAATTACATAGGACCCAAAACCTACCCCGTCGTGATGGCCCCTATCGTGGAACTAGGCAAGCCACAACTCAATATCCCAACACAGAAAAATCTTTGAACATAAAGACGGAAGCAATTTTATAATTTAGGAAAGCCAATTTGAAAATTTAAATATCCAAAATACGATAAAATCCATCCCAAAACTAGGGTGTCGCAGAGTACATGAGCGTCTAAATTAGAATACAGTCCACTACAGTGTCTAGAGAAATAAACCGAAAATACAACTCGTGATAAAGGAGGAGAGTCAAGGCCTTCGAACGACGTGCAACTACCTTGGTAGTCTACGAACTCTGAAGCAGCAATCAGCAACAGCCGCCGTGACCAAAATGCTGGATCTGCACACGAGGTGCAGGGAGTAACATCAGTACATCGAATTCAATAAGTAACAAGTCCAAACTTTAGACTGAAAGGTAGTGACAAACTCAACCGGTACAGATAAAATAGAAATAACTGAACAGAAACGTAGGCATGCTTTCAAATTAAATAGGCAACTCAAACAGTAAAATGAAGCAGATCCGAACAGTGTAAAGAACATAACTCTGCTATCTCTACATGCCAATGCACATACTGTATGTGATGCACCATGCTGTCAGCCTCATGTGCTCACACTCTCAAATTCTCAACCACTTGGTACTGTATATGGCCCATACGGCCCAGGGAAGATCCATCCCAGAACATATACATCACTGACTATAAGTCACCCAGTATCGAGGAAGGCGAATCTTCCCCTATGGAGAAGATCCATCTCCAGGTATCAAGTACTTCGGACAAGATCCATGTCCAGGGAAGATCCATCCCTCAATAATATCAACCGCGCTCACTGGGGGTGTGTACAGACTTACAGACTCTGGAGGGGCTCATACAGCCCAAGCGCTATAATAATCATCAGAATAACAGCTGCGGCGTGCAGCCTGATCCCATAACCATCTCGGCCTCACTCAGTCATCGATCTCTCCAGTCTCACCCACGGGCTCACAATGTCATGAAAACAACCCGGACAATGATATGATGAATCAATAACTAACTCAGACTGAGATACGATATAAAAATGCATGAATAGGACTGAGTATGAAATATTAATAAAAATAATGAGACAACAAGACTCGACCACTAAGGGTCCCAACAATACCGGCATAAAGCCTAAACATGATATATAGCATAATTTACAGCTCAATTACTTTATCACATGAAGAAAGCATGGATATCAACATGATATAGTCATTAAACGGTGCCATGGAATCACGCAGGTCACAATTCTCACGGTACACGTCCGCATGCCCGTCACTTGGCATGTGCATCACCTCAATATCATTCACATAACACAAAATTTGGGGTTTCGAACTCTCAGAACCAAGTTTGAAAGCGCTACTTAACTCAAACCAAGCAAAGTCCTACTCCGGAATGCCCTTGCCTCTCAATTCGGCCTCCGAACGTCCCGAATCTAGCCAAAAGTAATACAATACAATCAATATAGGCTAAAGGAATCAATTCCACAAGAAAAATACCAAATTATAGCCAAAATCCAAAATCGACTCAAACCCGCCACCCAGGCCCACGTCTCGGAATCCAACAAAAATCACAAAACCCAAAAGCCTATTAACTCATAAGTCTAACCATACCAAATTTATCAAAATCCGACCTCATTTGGTCATTCAAATCCCCAAAATCCACTCTCCAATTTTCAAGCCCTAAATCCCCCAAATTTCTAGTTCAAATCCCTAATTAGATGATGAATAAAGCCATGGATTCACGAAATTTATACCATTATGGGTTAGAATCACTTACCCCAATGTTGCTCCTTGAAACCCTTCGAAAAATCGCCTCTCTCCCGAATTCCTCAAGTCTAATATGGGAAAATAAAAGACAAAACCTCGAGCTGATATTTTCTGCCCAGCAAAATCGCACCTACGGTCCTAGTTCCGCACTTGCGGAACCGCATCTGCGAAAAGGGCTCCGCTTCTGCGAAAATTCATTTAAATATGTACTCATCTCCTGCGATCACCTGACCGCATCTACGGCCATCGCAAATGCGGGGACTAAGCCGCACCTGCGATCCAACTGCACATTTGCACCTCTCAATCCGCTTCTGCGACCACTGCAGATGCGGGATTTCCATCGCACTCACGGTCTGAGCCTAGGCTTTCCTTAGCCGCACCTGCGGCTTTTCCTTCGCTCCTACGGCCTTGCACCTGCGGTTCCCATTCCACAGATGCGGAAACACCAGCAAGAGTAGCTTCAGCTATATTTTTCTAACTTCAAACGATCTGTTAACTACTCGGAATCATCACCCCGAGGCCCTCGGGACCTCAACCAAACATACCAACAGGTCATATAACCCTATACGAACTTATTCGAAACCTCAAATCACTAAAAACAACATAAAAACCCAAAATTAAACTCGGATTCAAGCCTAAGAACTTCTAAACTTCCATATTCCGCAAACGACGCCGAAACCTACCAAACCACGTCCGATTAACCTCAAATTTTGCACACAAGTCATATTCTGCATTACAGACCTACTCCAACTGCCGGAATCGGAATCCGATCCCGATATCAAAAAGTCAACCCCCTGGTGAAACTTCCCAAAAATTTGACTTTCACCATTTCAAGCCTAAATTAACTACAAACCTCAAATTCACAGTCTGGACACGCTCCTAAGTCCAAAATCACCCAACGGAGCTAACGGAACTGACATAACTCCATTCCAGAGTCGTCTCCACACCATCCCGACTACGGTCAAAATTTTAAGACTTAAACTTCCGTTTTAGGGACTAAGTATCCTAAAACACTCCAAAATCAAAACAAGACCTCCCGGTAAGTCATATAAGCAGAAACAGATACGGAAAATACAGTAAATAGGGGATCAGGGCTATTATGCTCAAAATGACCGGTCGGGTCATTACAGATTACCTAGAAGCTGATAGAATTTATTCAAAATAAGGATCAAATCCTGTCAAATCCAATGTCGCATCAACACTCAATGTAACAAGACATCCTGACGCGACTTGACAAGTGATGTGACTTGGTGTGACATGACACTTGATGTGACATGTCATGGGATGTGACATAACTCTCTTTTGTCCAATGGGTACACCTTCTACCCAATAGGTAAATACTATCGGCTTGTCTTCTTCCATAAGTCAAATAAATTATACTGATATACATGTGCATACATAGATAAATAAAGTGTATACAGTACTTTGCCAATGGTTTCAAATTTAGTGGTTTCATTTTGGACCACATATTTATTTTTACATTGTCTTTATTTTTCACTTAAAACAATAGCCACATATGTTTCTACACATTCACCATATGATACATTTTACACACACACATTTTAGAGGGAAAATCAGATTTTGGGAAAGGGGGAAAACCCTAATATATTTTACATATGTCCCCCACCCTCTCATTCACACACCAGTCGCCTCCTCTCTTTGGTTCTCTTCTCTCTCTCACTTGGGAGATCTATTGCCTCCCCTCCAGGCTCCATTTCTGCCGCCCGCCGAGATTGATCGTCGGCGATGACTGGGAAAGGCTGATACCACTATTGTCGCCCTCTTTTCCCTCTTTATTATCACTATTTTGTCGGAGTCGCACCACCGGTGACGACGACTAATCCATGTCATTGTTCTTCACCTCTCTCTCTCTCTCTTCTGCTTTAGATCTCACACCCCTGTTGGCCGGAAAATGGTTTCCTTTATTAAGCTTGCCGGCAGATCTGGAATGGTCCAAGTTTTGGAGAAGCTTTACCGAAAAACTCCAGATCCGACGAGCCTCGTTCGCGCTTAGCTTGTTTCTTGAGTCTCATCGGCTCCCCTATTTTCGATGACCTCACCGGACCTCGCGTCTGGTTTGTGCAGTCACTGCTACTGTTACTTTTGAGAGAACATTATTGTCACTTCTTGGAGGCCATTTCTTGGCCACTGATCTGGGTGTTGTTCAATTTTCCGATGATCTCTCTTGCTCGTTTTCCTTTACAGATTTATGTCTTTATTTGATTAATTATTTGTTGATATTTGATTCATTTTCTTTGGGTTGTTACTGTTCTGTGGGACTTTTTTTTGGGTGTGATTTACGCGATGGCTGCAAAGACTCGCCGGAAAATTATTTTCGGCGTTGATGGTGTTTCTTGCGCGATGGCTGCCTCGTTGAAGACTTGTTAACACATTTTGTGTTTATGAATCTGTGTTGGTTACTAAAATTAGGTTGTGGGGCCTACGAAAAGATGTAAATGTTTTAGGCCTTGTGATAATTTTTGACTGATAAAGAACAAGATATTACACCGTCCCTCAGATCCGGAACAAAATATATTTATGAGACGATGACGAAAGCCAAAGAAAAATAAAAGACAAGAATGTGAATATCCATGCTTTGGAAGGCAACAAGGTTGGTCACTGGAGTTGCAACCAAGTTAATATTCACATTCTAATGTCTTATTGCTATACGTCATATGCCATCCGAATCATTTTCTAAAATAATTTCCAAAAAATATTTTTTTTAAAATCATTTTCTAAAGCAATTTCCAAACATATTTCAAATCATTTTCAAAGAGAAACAATCTTTTATAAAAGTATTTTCAAAGAAAAACCATTTAAAAATTAATAATATTTAATTTATTTTACTTTATATTATCTTACTAACAATTTTGCTTCTTTTTTGCGAGTTACAATCACATGAAGTCGCATTCGAAAGATGATGCTCATATTGACTTGATATCCCCGTCGAAACCCCGCTCCGTCACTTTCCATTCTCAAATGCACAAAAATACAAGTATAATGAAATATTAGTTATATATTGCATGCTACTTATTTCCTTGCTTGATATGTTTAGTTGCACAAATTATGTTAGAATAATGTACTTAGTCAATCACTTGATCCATTACTAGTTAATCATAATGTTCTCAATACTTGGGCCTTAGACATATTCATACAATTGGTTTGGTTAACTTGATTCATATTCACTTAGTTAATCCAACTAATTTGCTTAACTCGAGTAAATTGAGCTAGTGAATAATTTAATTGTGTTTAGTATAAATCTTAGTAGATTTAATTATTATGAGATTCTCTCCACTCTTAGCATATCTTATAATAATACACTTGAATGAATAATTTCTTTAGCTAACAATATGTATTAAAGTAATAGTCTTAGGTGAAGTTTTAATCATAGGAGCAATTTATTTATTTCTACACATATTCTTTCACTGAAAATAGCTCTTTTTACGTATATCCTTGACAAATCTCCCTAGACTTCATTTTATTCAACTAACTCTTTAGAATGAAAATTTGGTAATTCTATTGTCACATGTAAGATTTATGTAAATAATTCTTTTCCATTGCTCCCCTATTTGTGATAAATTTTTCTACTTTACTTGATTATTCCTTTTAATTTAATTGATGACTATTTATATTCAAAGATAATTCGTTACCTATCATTATATGTATTCAACTAGGATTAATCAAATATAGTTAAATCACTTAGCTTCAAATTACAAGTCAAGGTTTTTCCTTATACTTTCTTTCGAATCCATTTCTTCCAATCAAACTCCAAAAAGAATTTTGTTTATTAATTTGCTTTGTGTATTTTATTATACATATCTTGCCATAAATGAAATAGTTGTTCTTCAAATATTCATTCACTACGTTGGCTACTCTTTGGTAGGAATTCTTTGTGAGGTAGTTGGTCATTTGAGAGGCTTAGGCCTTATAGTCAACTTGGCCCAAAAGTGGTGTTTCAAGACCGTGGCTCTAAAGATGGTCTCTAGCTGCTTATTGAATGATCATTTTTTCGTAATACAAATACTTCCTTATTATATTGGTATGGTAATTTTCTTATGTCATAAATATTTTGATGCATTCTCTTATATCATATTCATTCATCAAATCAATTCTTTATTCATTAAATCAATTCTTTCACTTTACTCATTATGCACTAAGATTATCCGAGGATGACTCTTCCTCTATTCTTGAATCAAATTCCTTGCTAATTATTTATCCATATGCAAATAAATATTCTTTCCTCCTTTTTCTGAGATCCTTTAGTATAAATTTTCTCTTGTTGTAGTTATCCATCTAAGACTCTTAACTCTAATTATGAATCGTTTTCTCTTTAAGTTTATTCTTATAAGTTCAAACTTTTATTCAAACAATCCGAGTTAACATACACTCTTTAGGTTCAATTCTTTTTATATTGTTCAATCTACACTAAAAATACTATCCTTGAATATATTTTTAATTTTTTTGTACACTACATATTATTACATATATATTTTGTCAAATATTTTACTATTCTTTATCTAGAACTCAGTTTACACTCAGATCATCTTCTGGAATATGATTCCCTTGTCCACTTTACATAGGGATGTTAAAGGTTATTTAAAAACCGATTGAACCGACCGAACCGAACCGCACCAAACTGATTTTTAGGTTTTTTTAATAAAATCGTAGGTTCTTTTATATATTTATCACCGCATTGAAAAATTAGGGTAGATTTTTAATTTTATTTAAGGAATCAAAAAAATAACCGAGCCGAACCAAACCGACTATATATATTTTATACGACCAAAATCGAGTTCGCCTGGGACATGGTATATCAGGCTCGAAACGTGGCAACAAAGGGCTGAAGATCGACCCCAAGTCCCATCGGGTTAGAACCTAGGGGCTGAACGCCTACCTTCGAAGAATATCGAAACCGTGATCCCGGAATCGGTCCTAGCCTCGAACGAGTTTGAAGAAATATTGTTAGCATAGCCAACAGAAGGCCGAAATATCCGTGACCGACCGGATATTACGGCGGCAATCACGACACGTATCGATAAGGGATCATTAATCAGTAAATCAAGAGATTTATTTACCATTTATTATACCTAAAGTAGGACTCCTCTACTATATAAAGGAGGTCTGATAATTCATAAAACACATTGTAACACGCACTAAAAAGTAATATATTATTATTTTTCTCTTTAAGCTCTTATTCATCTGTATCTTGAGACCGATCGAAGTACATCCGGTTCGAGGGTGACTGGTCTTCCAAGACTGAAATTGTCCAATTCGTGTAGTTTGAATTTCCTTTATCGTTATTTATTTCAATTGCAACTCAATTTATCATTTTGTATCAGTTAATCCGTATATCCTTAAAACCACTTACAAATTCAATTGTTATCCGATTTTGAGGGTAAACAGTTTGGCGCCCAACGTGGGGCTAAGGATAATAGTGGTTATTTAATATAAATTTCCATAACACAAACTACTTTACACTTGTTCTTTGAAGTGTCTCTATATATTCAGGTTAAAGCTCAAAATGTCAAACTCTCAGTCGGCACCCTTACATGTTGATAATGAGTCCGGCCATCACGGTGAAAATAATAACGTACTGCCCACTAGTCATGAGCATCTACTACAATTTGTTTGATAATATCGAGACTAACATAGTCTGAAAAATAGTTAAATACAACTAAAGAAAGATAAGAGGGAGAAGAGCAGGGCTGCGATCGCCAGGCAGCTACCTTGCTATCCCAGAGAAAATCTGCAACCGAAATAGTCAACAATTGCTACCGCGTCCAGATACACCTGGATCTGCACACAAGGTGCAGGGAGTAACGTGAGCACGCCAACTCAGTAAGTAACAACAGTAAATAAAGACTAAGAAGTAGTTACGAGCAATAATGCAAGTAAATTTCATATCACAAATAAATTCAGTAAAATACAACATGATTTTAAAACCAGGGTTTAATCAAATCAACTCTTTTAAATCCAGTTCTAGTAAAATCATTTAAAGACATCTTTTAACAATTTTCACTCGTATACAGCCTCTCGGGCAGACCTCACCATCACTCATGCCTCCCAGTCACTCGGCACTCGCACTCAGTAGGTACTTGTGCTCACTGGGATATGTATAGACTCCAGAGGGGCTCCTTCAGCACAAGCGTTATATCAAGCCAATCATGGAATAAATCAATAAGCCCTTCGGCCTATATCAAACATGCTGCGGTGTGCAGTCCGATCCCATAAATATCCTCACAAATCAGGCCCTCGACCTCACTCAGTCATAAACCTCTCCAGCCTCTCGGGCTCTCAGAAAATAAAGTATTCAACCCAAACAACATTTATATGATGCATCAAAATAGAGTAATAGAGACTGAGTTATGCTGTAAATATATATAAACATGACTGAGTATAAATTTTTAATCAAAAACAATGAGAGGATAGCAAGAAAAGACATCTAAGGGTCCAAACAACACAGGCATAAGGCCTAAACATGGCATCCAGCCTGACTTGCAGAAATGCTTTCTAAAACACATAAGCCATTCCCCAGGGGCCGATGCGGAAGCGCACCAAAGTGTCCATCACAAGGGAGAAACGGACTCCGGATTACATGCCGGAAGGAACCTTGTCTTTCAATGACGAAGACGCCAAGGGGATAGTGCAGCCCCACAATGATGCACTGGTAATATCGATACTCATAAATAAATCTCGAATTAAGCGTATGTTAATTGATCCAGGTAGCTCAACCAACATCATCAGATCGAGGGTCGTGGAACAACTCGGCCTACAAGATCATATCGTACCTGCGGTCCAAATCCTGCACGAGTTCAACATGGCATGTGAGACCACTAAATGGGAGATAACATTACCGGTGAACGTTGCCGGAACCGTACTAAGTTCTATGTAATCGAAGGGGATATGAGATACAACGCTTTGTTCGGGAGGCCATGGATTTCACAACATGAGAGCAATACCCTCGACACTACACCAGGTGTTTTAATTCCCAACACTGGGAGGAATCAAAATAATCTATGGGGAACAACCGGCCGCCAAGGAGATGTTCGTAGTTGGTAAGGTGATCCCGGCATCCATATTCTCGACATCGAAGAATCTAAATCGGATGGTCAAAGACGGGGCCAAATAGCAATCATCGATACCAGGCACGATAGAATCGGAGGAATGAGGGGTAGACGAGGACGACGAATATGGAGTCCCCAGATCTTTCATAGCCCCCGACGATTTCAATGCTACAAAATCAATGGTCGAGGAACTGGAGAAAGTAGTACTAATTCAACACTTTCCCGATCGAAAGGTATACTTGGCACGGGGTTAAACCCCGAGCTCAGAAAAAACTCATTCAATTTCTTATAGCTAACGAAGATTGTCTTGCTTGGTCCCATCTTGATATGGAAGGGATCCAGCTGGAAATAACCACTCACAACCTTAGCCTGGACCCGAAGTTCCACCCAGTCAAATAGAAGAGGAGACCCCAGTCCGAGGTCAAACATGCTTTCATCAAGGATGAGGTATCTAAACTCCTTAAAATCGGGTCCATTTGGGAGGTAAAATACCCGGATTAGTTAGCGAACGTAGTGATAGTCCCTAAAAAAGGGAAAAAAATTAAAAATGTGTGTAGACTATAAGGATTTGAATAAGGCATGTCCCAAAGACTCCTTCCCTTTGCTCAACATCAATTTCATGATCGATGCCACGGCCGGCAACGAGATTCTCAATTTTCTCGACGCCTACTCTAGGTAAATCCAAATACGTATGAACCGGGGCGATCAGGAAAAAACCTCCTTCATCACTAAGTATGGCAATTATTGCTATAACGTGATGCCATTTGGATTAAAAAATGCTGGTGTCACTTACCAATGCCTAGTAAACCGGATGTTCGAGGAACAAATAGGAAAATCAGTGGAGGTTTACATTGACGATATTTTGGTTACATCCCTGCGAGAAGAGGACCATTTGAAATATTTGCAGGAAACCTTCAGGATATTGAAGAAGTACAATATGAAGCTGAACTCGGAGAAATGTGCATTTGGAGTTGGATTCAGTTAATTCCACTGATTCATGGTGTCCAACCGGGGAATCGAGATCAATCCCGACAAGATCAAAGCCATCGAATATATCACGGTTGTGGACAACGTGAAGGCCGTGCAAAGATTAACCGGACGCATAGCCACCCTGAGACGATTCATCTTGAGGTCCTCTGACAAGAGCCACCGATTCTTCTCACTATTGAAGAAGAAGAATAACCTTTCATGGACACCGGAACGCCAACGGTCCTTGGAGGAACTCAAGCGGTATTTATCAAGCCCACCTCTGCTTCATACTCCGAAGACGGACGAGCAACTATACCTGTACTTAGCAGTATCAGAAGTAGCGTTAAGTGGAGTCCTGGTCCGGGAAGAGAAAGGTACGTAATTTCCAATTTACTATGTTAGCAGGACTTTAGGTGAGGCCGAAACTAGATACCCTCTCCTGGAGAAATTGGCGCTCGCTTTGCTATGCGCCTCTAGAAAGCTGAAACCGTACTTTCAATGTCACCCCATATGTGGTGTGACTACTTACCCATTTAGGAATATAATTCATAAGCCCGAGCTCTCGTGACGGTTGGCCAAATGGGCTGTGGAAATCAGTGGGTACGATATTGAATATTGGCCCTAGACCGCCATTAAATCTCAAATTTTGGCAGACTTTCTGGCCGAGTTTACGTCGTCCTTAATACCCGAGGTCGAAAGAGAGTTATTGTTGAACTCGGGGACTTCTTTGGGGATCTGGACCCTCTTTACGGACGTCATCGCAAATGCAAAAGGGTCCGAATTTGGCATCGTATTGAAGCCACCGACATGCAATGTAGTTAGACAATCTATTAGGACTATAAAATTGACTAACAATGAGGCAGAATATGAGGCCATGATTGCAGGTCTCGAACTAGCCAAAAGCTTGGGGGCGGAGGTGATCGAAGCTAAGTGCAACTCCCTCCTTGTGGTGAACCAAGTTAATGAGACGCTCGAGGTCAGAGAAGAACAAATGAAAAGGTACTTGGATAAGTTGCAGGTAACATTAACATAGATTCAAGGAGTGGACTCTATAACACGTGCTTCGGGATCAAAAAACTGAAGCTGATGCCCTTGCTAACCTGGGATCGTCGGTCGAGGACGATGAGTTCAACTCGAGGGCGGTCGTACAACTCATGAGATCGGTAGTAGAGGAAGGCCACGCTGAAATAAACTCAACGAGCCTAACTTGGGACTGGAAAAACAAATATATAGAATATCTGAAGACCATAAAACTGCCCTCAGATCCAAAAGAATCAAGGGCCTAGCATACGAAGGCAGCCCGATTCAGCTTGTCCGAAGATGGAACCCTGTTTAGAAGAACATTTGATGGCCCACTCACGATATGTCTAGGAGTAGGAGATACCGAGTACGTTTGGAGGAAAATTCATGAAGGCACCTGCGGAAATTTTTCAGGCGCCAAATCATTGGTTCAGAAGATAATTAGAGTCGGCTATTACTGGATCGACATGGAAAAGGATGCGAAGGAGTTCGTATGAAAATTTGATGAATGTAAAAGACATGCTCCGATGATTCATCAACCCGAGGAGCTGCTTCATTCGATTTTGTCACCATGGCCGTTCATGAAATGAGGAATGGACATCGTTGCCCTTTTCATGGGCACCCGATAAGGCTCAATTTATATTGTTTATGACTGACTATTTTTCTAAGTGGGTGGAAGCCCAGGCATATGAGAAAGTCAGAGAGAAAGAAGTCATCGATTTCATTTGAGACCACATCATATGTCGGTTCGGAATGCCGGCCGAGATCTTGTGCGACAACGGGAAACAATTCATCGACAGCAAAGTAAGCAAGTTTCTCGAAGACCATAAGATCAAAAGGATCCTATCAACGCCCTACCACCCTAGTGGGAACAGACAAGCAGAATCGACCAACAAAACCATACTCCAAAACCTCAAAAATAGGTTAACCGACGCCAAAGAAAAATGGAAGGAAATCCTGCCCGAAGTCCTATGGGCATACTGCACGACCTCGAAGTCTAGTACCGGGGCCACCCCATTCTCGCTGGTTTACGGTGTCGAAACTCTAATACCGGTCAAAGTTGGAGCTATTAGATAAAAGGCGCAAAGCCTCCCTTGTCCGATTGGCCGCCCAAAAACAGCAGATCGAGAGGTATTACAAACGAAGGGCCAACCTTCGACACTTCAATGTTGGGGACTTAATGTTAAGGAAGGTCACGCTAAGCACCCGGAACCCAAACGAAGGGAAACTGAGGCCGAATTGGGAAGGGCCATATCAAATTATCGAGATCACTGGAAAATGATCGTACAAACTCAGAGCAATGAACAGTGAACGACTACCGAACAACTGGAATGTAACTTACTTAAAGCGATACTACTGCTAAGGTACGACCCCGTTCATTCCTTTTACTTATTTGCATTTCGAACTAGCACTTGCAGGCAACCGTCAAAGAACGATACAATTCTTAGGCCTGAAAGCACGCATTGCACTCTTTTTCCCTTGGACCGGTTTTGTCCCAAATGAGTTTTCCGGCAAGGTTTTTAATGAGGCAATAGTAAATCGTGCTAACTTAGAATTGAGGGTGGGTTACAAACCAGTGTTGAAGAACACAACAACAGTATTCGAGGCTTCTCTATTATTGTCCTCGAACTCTGGGGGGCATCACCCTCGGACAATGGCCTTAGCAAGGAAAGAAACTTTGTGACTGAATAGTCTCGACTCGATTGATAGGATTTACTGTAAGGGCCAAACGGTCAAATGAACCATGCCCACATAGACTACTCGAGCCCTGACATAAAGCATGTACACATGTGTAACCATATATATTACACATAGAAATAAAAAAGTCTCTACCTTGCGGATAAAAATCTTGTCCCTTAAAATTTTTTTTTTATTTCTTCTCTCTTAAAGAATTTCCTACATTCAATCCTCCAAAGGTATCGAGCCCAATGATCGCCTTTATTCTGGTTCAAATGATCGCTCTCACTAAGGGACTGCCTTCCAAAGACAAATTTGGAAGGCCCGGGCTATCAGAGCCCGTGGGCACAAGACCTATTAGGCAGCACCCAAACTTTAAAGGCTACGGCCATCCCCACTCGGGAAATATTATTTTAGCCAAGCTTGGATAACTCGGGGCAAAAAGCTCACTGGGCAACACCCAAACTAAAAAGGCTACGGCCATACTAAAATGGCTCGGAGACCTCCAGGATGCCTTAAAATTTTCTAAATCTATTCTAAAGGCTACTCTCGGCAAACTATAATCTAAAATATTATAAGTACTTTGGAGAATCGTTTCTGATCATACCGAACCCCCACGATGCCTTAAATAAAATAGTGTCGAAGGCAAGGCCTGTTCGAACCTTCGAACATAACCTAACTACTTCATGCTAAGGTATTTCGATCTTTACAAACATAAAGAATAAAGCAACGGAAAACGAACTCAGAAATTTTCGAAGGTAAAAAAGAAGCTTTGTATTATATATACGTAAAGTCTTTACAAAGGCCAAACGATCGTGACAAAAAGTACAAAAGTACAAAAATACAAAAAATAAAGGAAAATATACAAGGCACTAAAACGGCATGTTCTTCCCCGGAACCCGCCTCATCGCGAGGGTCTTAGGAGTCTCCTCCACCCTCGGATCCGTTTGAACCCTCAGAGTCTTATTCATCCTCGGGATATGCCAACTTCTTGGCCTCGGTTTCGAGCCCCTTAGCACTCTCAATTTCAGCCGATAAGTTGAAACCTCGAGCATGAATTTCCTCGAGGGTCTCCCTTCAGGATTGCCGCTTCGCGTAATCGACGATATCATTCAGTTTATCCTGGGCCGCCTCGGTATCGGCGTTATATTGGGCCACTATCTCGTCGGCATCAGCTTTGACCACCACTACCACCGACTTGGCCGTTTCGAGCTCCTTGGCGAGAGTTTCTCGATCAGAGACTGTCATGCCCCGAGCTTGGGGGTGAGACCGGCACCCGGTGCCTCATCTATCCTTGATACCAACTTGCGACTTATGAATTCTGGACATATAATGTCATACTTTGGCCAGGGACTACATTACAAGATAATTTGCAAAGCAAAATATAAAACTGAATAGAGACTAACGCTGACTAAATATCAACATAAAGCTAGGCTGGCAAGGCCATCATAATTACTAAAACTAACAAGCCAACAAAATATACGTACAGGGCCTATAAGCCCAACATACTGCACTAACTGACAGGATATGTCTACAAGCCTCTACTGATAGATGTACTGTGATCGGAACAGGGCCCCAACCTACCCATAACCTATCTACATATATACACAAGATGTACACAAAACCTCTAGACCTGGCAACTCCGAAGGATGGGGAGCCTACCGATAAAGCTGAACTCGGGCAACACCTACTAAGGAGGTCTACCCGTCTGTCTGTCTGAACCTGCACGCATGAAATGCAGCACCCCCAGAAAGGGACGTTAGTATGAAATAATGTACCTAGTATGTAAGGCAATATACGGAAAGCTGAAACTGAACTGATAATCTGAACATATGCTTACCTGCTGATAATGACTCAACTCTCTCAATATAGTTAGTAAAATAGTTGCCCAGCCCTATAAGGCTTGGTATATATATATATATAACTACTCTGCCGTAGTAGGCTCGCTCATAGGCACTCGGCCATACTAGGCTCTGTATCTAGACCAACTGGGCTCGCTCATAGGCGCTCGGCCACAGTAGGCTCGGTATATAACTTACCATCTGATCATAAGTTGCCCAATAGGGGCCTGCCCATCGATTATAACTCGTTAGTAATAAAAATACTAGAATAATGTATATATAGACTCTCTGTTCTCTTGACTGGAAGAAGGAAATACTCAATTAAATATTGTACTTACAAGACTAGGTGTAACTCTTTCTGGAAATGAGTCTACAAATCATGCCAAGCTACCCTTTGAACTTGTTCAACATGATGTGAGGCCTTGGAAAAAATATTCATGTTACCCTTATTGACTATTTATTCTTGAACTTGGTTGTTTTTATGAAAATTTCCCGAGTGATTTTCACTACTCAAATATGCACATACTAAGACCGCGAAGAACTTGTTACTTCCTAGGCGACATGCAACTTCGAGTAATGCCACAAATAATATAAAATTAGTAGAGTATCATTGGATATGTATTTAATTAATTCAAACTCAAGATTAAGCCCCAACTCCCTTATCAAACAAAAGTTGTGGTTTGAACGATTTACCTTATTAAATATACGTAAATTCCGGGACATAAATATTTTCTTTATACCTCGTTATCAAACTTGTGTAATTACGAGATCATGCCAAAATGAAGGAAAAGCTTAGCCTTAATATACCTGGATTAGGGAAAAGTCCGTATGATATTCTTGGAAAAGATTGCACTGTACTCCTTTAGAACCGTAAAATTTTACATTGCTATGGCTCTAACAATTCTTGTTGGAATTGTTTGGTTGCAAGAAGTCACGTTGAAAACTTACAAGAATTCACTTCTGATTGTAACATTGTTTTGTATTAGAATTTTTAGTATTGAAATGTCGTACTCAAAATCCTAGAATGAAGTGTTGCTAACGTTCTGATGAAGTCTTTCAAATATGAAGTGTTGTATTCAAATTACTCTTACAAGTCTTGTTATTCAAAATGTAAGAATGAGGTGTCTTTTAATTATTAATTAGGTTGCCACCTAATCCAAAAATGACTAAGAGTCACTTGTTTAGAAAGTGGCTTGCTGCCACTTAATCCCTTGTTGGGGAATTTAAACTTTATCCAATAATGAATTAGGTAGTATCCCGCTATCCGGTAATTAATCGATTACCCGCATAATTAAGAATTATCTCAAATTACTTAAAATTCTACTTATTTTTAACACACTTTATACATCACACTATCACGGTCATATGGTACCTTGTATGGTACTAGTCCATAAGTATCGGGTATTATAGCTCGGACCGTATTTCATCCCAAATCGGCAACCTTCAACGAAACTTTTTTTTTTTAAATTCGTGTACCCTTTATCTTTTATGGAACTTACTTACCGCTTGTTATAAATAGCATAAATACATTAATCTCAAGATCATATCATCCCCGAGTCTACGTCAACTAACTGAAGACGAAACTTTTATCGTACGAAAATGTGAGATGTAACATCCTTCCCCCCTTAGAAATATTCGTCCTCGAATGTCTACTCTTAGATACTTTGGGATAATTTTTGCCATAGTCTCCTCCGTACACTAGACTAAAACCACCTTGCACGCAGCCAGATAATATATTATACATTCCACACATGGTCACTGTCTATAAATAGCAACACTTGGCTTCACACATATATCCATTATGAATTCTGAGAGTAAAAAATGAGAGCTCACCTGATGACCTACTGGCCTGAATATAGTTGTGCTGAGGTATCCCACCTCAAGCCATATCTTCAGTTTGAAATTGGTGAAGGTATTTAGACTTCATTTCTTCCTCCGCTTCCCACGTCATCTCTTCCATATTATTGCTCCTCCATAAAATCTTCACGGAGGTTATATCCTTATTCCGTAGCTTGCGTATTTTTCGGTCTAGGATGGCAACCGGAATTTCCTCGTATGACAAGTCCTCTGTAATATATATATCATCCGTGGGCACCACTCGGGTAAGATCGCCAATGCACTTCCGTAACATAGATACATGAAAAAGCGGATGGACATAATCCAATTCCGAGGGCAATTCTAATTCATAAGCTACTTGGACCACCTTCCGAATGATCCCATATTGCCCAATATACCGTGGGCTAAATTTGTCTTTCTTGCCAAACCTCATCACACCCTTCATAGGTGACACCTTGAAGAATACCCAGTCATTAACACCGAACTCTAAATCTCGTCGACGCACGTCAGAATATGACTTCTGATGACTCTGAGCTGTCAATAGTCACTCCCGGATAAGCTTTACTTTTTCTATGGCCTGTTGAACCAGATCCGGCCCATGTAACCCAGATTCTCTAACATCAAACCACACTATAGGAGATCTGCACTTACGCCCATACAAAGCCTCGTACGGAGCCATCTGGATACTGGAGTGGTAAATTTTATTATATGTAAACTCGATAAGAGGTAGCATCCCAACTTCTTTTAAAATCCAACACACATGCTCGTAACATATCCTCGAGCGTCTGAATTGTGCGCTCGGCTTGCCCATCAGTTTGTGGATGAAAAGTTGTGCTGAGATTCACCTGAGTTCCTAGACCTCTCTAAAATGACCTCCAAAAATATGCTATAAACTGGGCCCCACGGTTAGATATAATAGCTACTGGTACTCCGTGTAGTCACACTATCTCTTTAATATATAACGTTGCATAATCTTCTGTTTTTATATGTAGATCTGACCGGTAGGAAATGAGCTGATTTCGTGAGCCTATCGACTATCACCCATATGGAAATGAATTTACGATGAGAATGAGGTAAACCCGTGATGAAGTCCATGTTTATCGCCTCCCATTTCCATGTCGGGATCTCTATAGTTTGCATTAGCCCTCTGGGCTTCTGGTGCTCTATCTTCACCTGCTAGAAACTAGGGCATTGAGCGACATACTCAGCAATATTCTTCTTCATATCGTTCCACCAATACACATCCTTAATGTCATGATACATCTTCGTCTACCCAGGGTGAATGGAGTACCACAAATAATGTACCTTTGACATAATCTTATCTCGTAGCCCTGCTACATCTGGAATGCACAAATGACCCCTGTATCTGAGAACCCCGTCTCCCTTGAGTTCTAACAACGACTTCTTCTACTGCGGAACTCGCTCTCTCAACTCGACCAACTCTGGGTCCTCATACTGCTTCTCCTTTACTTCAGCTATGAGAGATGATTTTGCAGTATTTTGGAGTACAACTCCACCATTGCCAGAATCTACTAACCGAACCCCCAAACAAGCCAATTGATGAATTTCTCTAGTTAATTGTCTTTTTTCGGCCTCTACATGTGCTAAGCTACCCATAGATCGGCGACTTAAGATGTTTGCTATAACATTAGCTTTCCCTGGGTGGTAGAGAATGTTAACATCGCAATCTTTCAATAACTCAAGCCATCGCCTCTATTGCAAATTCAACTCGTTTTGCTTCAAGATATATTGCAGGCTTTTATGATCTGTAAATACATCAACATGAACACCATATAAATAATGCCACCATATCTTAAGTGCATGGACAACCGCAGCTAATTCGAGGTCGTGGGTCGGATAATTCCGCTCATGCTTCCTTAACTGCCTTGAAGCATACGCAATTACTTTCCCATGTTCCATAACGACACATCCTAACCCGACACCTGAGGCATCATAATACATGGCATAACCATCTGGACCCTCTGGAAGTGCTAGAATTGGCGCTGAAGTCAACCTGTTTTAAGCCCCTGGAAACTCCGCTCGCAAGCCTCCGTCCACTAAAACTTAGTTGCTTTCTGCGTCAACTTCGTTAATGGTGCCAAAAGAGAAGAAAAACCCTCTACGAACCTCCGGTAGTCTCCTGCTAAGCCTAGAAAGCTACGAACCTCTGTTGGAGTGGTAGGTCTAGGCCAGGATTGCACAGCCTCAATCTTCTGAGTGTCTACCTTTATACCTCCGTTGGATACAACGTTCCCCAAGAATGCTACAGACTTCAACGAGAACTTACATTTAGAAAACTTAGCATATAATTTACTATCACGGAGGGTTTGGAGTACCGCTCGCAGGTGGTCCGCATGCTCATCCTTTGAACGTGAATAATCCAAAATATCATCAATAAAGACCACGAACAGATCTAAATATGGCTGGAATAGGCTGTTCATCAAGTCCATAAATACAGCAGGTGCATTCGTCAACCCGAAGGACATGACAAGAAACTTGAAGTGGCCATATCGGTTCCAGAAAGCTATCTTGGGGATATCTCTTTCCCGAACTCTAACGTGGTGGTACCCCGACCTCAAATCTATCTTTGAAAAGCATCTAGCTCTCTGCAACTGATCAAACAAGTCGTCTATCCTTGGAAGTGGATACTTATTTATTATAGTTACCTTATTCAGTTGCCTATAATCGATACATATCCTCAGCGAGCCGTCTTTATTCCACACAAACAGTACCGGTGCACCCCAAGGTGAAGTACTGGGCTTGATGAAACCTTTCTCCGGTAAATCTTTTAACTGCTCCTTCAACTCCTTCAATTCGGCAGGTGCCATTCTATACGGAGGCATGGATATTGGTTGAGTTCCCAGAAGCAAATCAATGCCAAAATCAATCTCTCGCTCTGGGGGAATACCTGCAAGTTCATCTGGAAATACATCCGCATTCTCTTTTACTACTGGAATAGACTAAAGTGTAGGTATCTTAGTATCTATATCTCTAACTTACAGAATATGATAAATGCACCCTTCTGTGATCATTTTCCTCGCCTTCAGATAGGAAATAAGCCTACCTCTGGGTGTTGCTATATTACCTACCCACTCAAGGACTAACTCACCCAGAAAATGAAATCTTGCTATCCCTGCTCGACAATCAACTGTGGCATAGCAAGCTTTCAACAAGTCCATGCCCATAATAGCATCAAAATCCAACATCTCTAGCTCAACTAGGTCGGCTGAGGTCTCACGACCACAACCTGATACCATATAACCTCGGTAAACCCGTCTAGAAATAATTGATTCTCCGACCGGTGTAGATACCACAAAAGGATCACTTAGTATTTCAGACACTATACCAAACTTCCGCGCGACAAACAGGGTAATACATGATAAAGTAGATCCTGGGTCTATCAAGGTATAAGCACCGTCAGAGCAAATGGTCAACATACCTATCACAATGTCTGGTGAGGATTCCTGGTCCTGTCGACCCGCTAATGCATAACTACGATTTTGGTTACCACCTGAACTGAAACCTCTACCTCTACCTCGACCTCTACCAGCCGAAGACTGAGACTCGCGCCTTGAAGGATGCATGGACATAGATAATCCTGTTGCTAAATTCACTAGTTGCGCCATACCCCCAGAATCTCTATTTAGGCAATCTTGCACCATATGCCCCAAACGTCCACATGTATATCAAGCATCGGAATCGGCTCGGCATTGGCCCAAGAGTCCTCTACCGCAGATGGCACACTGCGGCAGAAATGGCCATGTCTGCCCTGAACCTCGCTGTCACTGCAAACTTGACGCCTGGGAGCTTTCACCTGGTCCTGACTGAGTATAGCGGTTATACATGTAACCCTGTAGCTGAGGTGGTGGAGGTCTAGGTGGTCGTTCGAAGTATTGGGGCCTGTAACTACCCTGAGACTGCTCCTGAGAGCTGGCAAATCTCATCCTCTTATGCTGCCCTGAGTCCGTCCTCTCCGTACCCTACTGCCGACGCCTACCCCTTTCTATATTCTGGGCAAATGCCTGAATCCGGGAGATATCCATACTATCCTGTAATGCAGTGGTGGCACATGCCTCAGTCAACTCTAGGGCCAACCCTGCTATAAACCTTTGGATTCTATCCTACATAGTAGCAACTATGGATGGTGCATATCTTGCCAATGAGTCAAAACGGAGACTATACTCCCGAACCCTCATATTGCGCTACTTGAGGGCTAGAAACTGATCAACTCGGGCCTGTCGGATCTCTTGCGGTAAGTACTGGTCAAGGAAGGCATCTAAAAAATTCTCCCAAATAGCAGGAGGTGCATCACGTCCCCTAGACCCTTCTCATCCCTCGTACCAAAGGATAGCTGTATCTCGGAGTTGAAAAGCTGCTAGCTCGACTGCCTCTTTCTCCGTGGCATGCATAACCCGAAAGATCCTGTGAAGCTGATCTATGAAATCATGCGGGTCCTCCCTCTAATCTGTCCCCGTGAACTCTGGTAGACTCAAAGCCATAAACTCTCGGACCCTTGAACTCCCAGATCCCTCAGAAGGTCCTGCACTAGCAGATGCCCTAGCGTGTTGTTGGGTAGCTATCAACTGTGCCAATAAATGCACTGCACTCCTTAAGTCCTAGGAATCTCCTCAGGTGGCGGAGGAGCCGGAAATGGTTGGGTAGGGGTCTCTCCCTAGGCCTCAGATTGGGCCCCATCTACTAGGGGTACCCTGCTAGTCCTCTCACCTACTGTTGTTTCTATCCTCTAGCTAGCCGTAGTCTTCCTAGTTACCGTCATTTGTGCATGCAAACTTCAACACGTAAGTTTAACTCAAATTTCTTATAACTCAATGCTACATCACGATTTAGATTTGAAAGAAGGGTAACCAACTCCTAAATGCTCTGTAGTCCCCTGCTTATATAATGTGGTGCACGATACATCTATAAACAAGACCCTACTAGAAACGACTTGTTGACTCACTAGGACAGAACTGCTCTGATACCACTTTTGTCACGCCCCGAGCCTGGCGGCGAGACCGGTACCCGGTGCCTCATCTATCCTTGCGTACCAACTTACGACTCAGGAATTCTGGACATATAATGTCATACTTTGGCCAGGGACCATATTGCAAGAAAATTTACGAAGCAAAACATAAAACTGAATAGAGACTAACGCTGACTAAATGTCAACATAAAGCTGGGCCGGTAAGGCCGTCATAATTACAACAACTGACAAGCCAACAAAATATACGTACAGGGCCTACAAGCCCAACATACTGCACTAACTGATAGGATATGTCTATAAGCCTCTACTGATAGATGTATTGTGATCGGAACAGGGCCCCAACCTACCCATAACCTATCTACATATATAGATGTACACAAAACTTCTAGACCTGGCAACTCCGAAGGACGGGGAGCTTACCGATAAAGCTGAACTCGGGCAACACCTACTGAGGAGGTCTACATGTCTGTCTGTCTGAACCTACACGCATGAAATGCAGCGCCCCAAGAAAGGGACGTCAGTTCGAAATAATGTACCAAATATGTAAGGTAATATACGGAAAGCTAAAACTGAACTGATAATCTGAACATATGCTTACCTGCTGATACTGACTCAACTCTCTTAATATAGTAAATAAAATAGCTGCCCGGCCCTTTAAGGCTTGGTATATATATATATAACTGCTCTACCGTAGTAGGCTCACTCATAGGCACTCGCCCATACTAGGCTCTGTATCTCGACCAACTAGGCTCGCTCACAGACGCTCGACCACAGTAGGCTCGGTATATAACTTACCATCTGATCAGAGGTTTTCCAATAGGGGCCTGCCCATCGATTATAGCTCGATGGTAATAAAAATACTATAATATTATATATATAGACTCTCTGCTCTCTTGACTGAAAGAAGGAAATACTCAATTGAATATTGTACTTTCTGGAAATGAGTCTGCAAATCATGCCAAGTTACCCTTTGAACTTGTTCAACATGATGTGAGGCCTTGGAAAAAGTATTCATGTTACCCTTATTGACTATTTATTCTTGAACTTGGTTGTTTTTATGAAAATTTCCCTAGTGATTTTCACTACTAAAATATGCACATACTAAGACCGCGAAGAACTTGTTACTTCCTAGGCGACATGCAACTTCGAGTAATGCCACAAATAATATAAAATTAGTAGAGTATTATTGGATATGTATTTAATTAATTCAAACTCAAGATTAAGCCCAACTCCTTATCAAACAAAAGTTGTGGTTTGAATGATTTACCTTATTAAATATACGTAAATTTTGGGACTTGATTTTTTCTTTATACCTCGTTATCAAACTTGTGTAATTACGAGATCATGCCAAAATGAAGGAAAAGCTTAGCCTTAATATACCTAAATTAGGAAAAAGTCCATATGATGTTCTTGAAAAATATTGCACCGTTCTCCTTTAGAACCGCAAAATTTTACGTTGCTATGGTTCTAACAATTCTTGTTGGAATTGTTTGGTTGCAAGTAGTCACGTTGAAAACTTACAAGAATTCACTTCTGATTGTAACATTGTTTTGTATTGGAATTTTTAGAATTGAAATGTCTTGTACTCATAATCCTAGAATGAAGTGTTGCTAACGTTCTGATGAAGTCTTTCAAATATGAAGTGTTGTTTTCAAATTACTCTTACAAGTCTTGTTATTCAAAATGTAAGAATGAGGTGTCTTTTAATTATTAATTAGGTTGCCACCTAATCCAAAAATGACTGGGAGTCACTTGTTTGGAATGTGGCTTGCTGCCACGTAATCCCTTTGTTGGGGAATTTAAACTTTATCCAATAACCAATTAGGTAGTATCTCGCTACCCGATAATTAACCAATTACCCGCATAATTAAGAATTGTCTCAAATTACTTAAAATTTTACTTATTTTTAACACACTTTATACATCACACTATCACGGTCATATGGTACCTTGTATGGTACTAGTCCATAAGTATCGGTATTAGAGCTCGGACCGTATTTCATCCCAAATCGGCAACCTTCAACGAAACTCATTTTTTTAATTCGTCTACCCTTTATCTTTTATGGCACTTACTTACCGCTTGTTATAAATAGCATAAATACGTTAATTTCAAGATCATCTCATCACCGAGTCTACGTCAATTAACTGAAGACGAAACTTTTAACGTACGAAAATGCGAGATGTAACAGAGACGATTGAGCTTAGCTGAGACTGAAGCTCCTCAACTTTTTAGGCCCGCTCCTCGAAGTTGGACCTCAAACGAAGTCAGCTGCACCCGAGCAGTCTCCTTTTCTGAGGCCAGACAGTCCATCCTGCCTCTCCATTCTTCAGCCTCGACCTTTACTACATCCATCTCAGCTTGGAGTTGGTCGATTCGATCGATATTCTGTTGGACCTGCGAATTCTGACCATTAGTCACCGAGTCTAGCTCATCGTCACTAACTTCAAATAATTTTATCTATTCGACCAGGTCGGCATGCTCCCTCCAGGCCACCTCCAGCTCAGCTTGGAGGCTCTTAGCCTCTCCTTCACGCTACTCGCTGAAAAGTTTGTAAATATCTCTCTTCTCAGTGAGCCCTCGGACCTCGGCCTCAAGCTGGTTCAGCTTATCCTAATATCGAAGAAAAGTTTCATGATAAAGCACCGAGGCCTACAGAAACAGAACAATGTTAGGGTTATCTACGAATTAGTCTAAGTACAAGTTAAAGTCATCAAGAAATATCTGAAATTATCCGATTTAGCGCCTGTCATGCTTCGTTGAATAGGCAGGGCGCATCTACCTCGTTCATCTTGGCTTGGTCTTCCTCAGTCACCAGACACTGAAGGTAGCTGGCCACCCCTACGGGGGCGGAGAAGACCCGGGCATCCTCCGAAATAGAGATGATGATGGATCGCTTTTGGTCAAGATCCACGCTCGGAGCCGGGAACCGGTTGATCAATTTCGGGCTTAAGGAAGGCCCGCTTGTTCCCGAAGATGGACTCTTCTTTGGTACCTCTAAGTCACCCAATCTGGTGACGTACCTCCGTGGCGGTAGAATCCACGCCATCAAAAAAGCCGCAAAAGGGGTCGTCCTCTCCATGGGCCCCCTCGTTGGGACGTTCTTTCACCGTTTGAGCCTCGTTATACATGCACTCGGTGAATGAGGGTGACTCAGTGATGTCTATCAAACCATGTACTTCCTTCGGGACATTGCCTGCATCCCGGGAAGCCTCGGCCCCTACCTTCTTGTCGGCCTCCCTAACCTGAGGCAGATCGACCTTGACTCTCTCCGGTTCGGAGGCCCTTAGCCCTTCGAGTTGCGGCAGCACGCGGGCCATCAGATCGAACGCTTAACCTTCTTCTTCCGATTCGTCCCTCAACCGATAGAGTGAATCTAAATATGGTGCTCGAGCGCTGGTGCTTTCTTTAGACTTGTGCACCAGCCTTCTCCTTGTTTTCTTCTTCTCCGAGCTCGGAGAACTCGGATCGCTCTTTCTTTTCTTCTCTTCGGCCTGTCTCGGAGCGGTGGACTCGGTAGGTAAGTCCTCGCTACCAGCTGGAGGCCATAGTTTGACATCCTTGGATAAACCTGGGAAAAGAAATAAAACAAGTGAGAACTTAATGACGCAAGAGGAACCCAAGAGAGAAGAATATGACTCAATTATCGTTAAAACTGATGGTATCCTTGGGTGTATTTAATATGTTTCTCATCTCCTGTTATGTGTTCCTGATGATCCACGTTAAAGTATGGCAGCTAGTGAAAATGGACGTTTTCGTGTACCTTATATATGCGGTAAATTAATTTTTCCTATATAGGGTGTAGAAATCTCGCAGATCAATGTTGGCAAAAAGAAATGGGTGGAGTAATAAAATATGAGTCTGTTGACTGTTTAATAGTGTGTACTTAATTAGATATTGTCTTAATCTATATTTTGTATGTGACTCTTATATGGCATTTCAAAAATATACCGAAAAGTAACCGATCCGTACAGAAACCGAAGAGAAATTGAGATGACTCAAGATGGTTTTGAAAAGTCTAATTTTGATTACACACAATAGAATAAGCAAAAAATGGTATGGTCTATATTTTATAAAATAACTGACCGAACCGAACCATTAACACCCCTAACTTTACATATATTTCATACGAGTCAAAATATTTTAATCATTTAATTTCAAAAACACCAAAAATACTTGCATACTTTATCCGCACATAATTTATTACATATATAATTTCGTTATTGTTCATTCTAGTACACGTTAATAATTCTTTTATTTTTTGTAATAGTTTTGAGTATTTGCTAATTATCTTTGAACCTTCCCTCCTTTATTTGATCGAGTCCACCAAAATCATATTTTTGTGGATCTTGAGGGATGCCTAACACCTTCCCCTCAAGATAACTTGAACCCTTACCTAGAATCTCAAACATTTTGCAAATCATAGTTAAAGTGTATATTATGTAGTATAGTATAAGTATCCTAGTATACCTTAAATATTAGGTGGCGACTCTAAATAATAATTAACCTTGTAGAGTACTATAAGTTGTACATTATTTTGACTTGTGCAAAATAGGGTGCAACAAGATGGCGACTCTGCTAGGGATACTTCAAGTTCTAACCACAGCGAATTTGATCAAATACTTTAGGGATTACAGGTTCTCCAATACTCCAACTTCTATTCTTTATGTCACATGTTTCAAGTCATATATTCTTTGCTTCAAGTTGTATATTTCTCTGTTTTAAGGTGTATATTCTTTGCTTCAAGTTGTATATCTTTCGTCACATGCTTAAAGCAGCCTATTCTTTGTTATGCGCTTCAAGCGGTATATCCTTTTTCATATGCTACAAGTCGTGTATTCTCTGTCATGCGCTTCAAGTCGTGTATTCTTTGTCATGTGCTGGAAGTTGTATATTCTTTGTTACGTGCTTCAAGCCACATATTCTTTGTCATGCTCTTGTTGTATATGCTTTTATGCATACCCATGTTGTATATACTTTCACAGATGCCCATGTTGTACATTCTTGGTCACATGCTTTTGGTGCTGCCTTATCAAATTGTCTTCACTTTTCTATCGACTCTTGGTCATACACAATCACACACAAGTTACGTGAGGGTTGTCTTTTCACCTCTCTGAACCTTCTTGCAAAACTCTCTAGTTTCAAAGATCGGCATACGAGGTTAACTATGTACCATCTCGCAGTTGTCCTTAACTTATCCTTGAATCTAGGTAAATCTACTCTTAGAATTCCTAGGTCACTGTACATATGATCTTGCAACTTGCTTTAGCTGGATTAATTGTTACATACCCTTTGCTCGCTACCTATTCTTTGTCCGATGTACATTCTTCATCTGGTATGCATCCTTCATCTGCTACATATGTCTTCTACTTGTTATCCACAATAGCTTCTCTTTGCCTCACTAAGCTCTGGTTGACTTGTGTTGAACCTTGACCTTTCAAATACACATACCAATTCTGGTATTCATGACCATCCATTACAATCATACCATTCTTTGGACTCTACCATCCTTTTCCAAACATACATCAATTCAGCTTGGTACATCTTTCACTGATTTGATGTATTTGTCACGACCCCAATTTCCCTCCGTAAGATGTCATGATGGAAACTAGTCTCTAAGACTAGGTAAGCCTAACATTCATATAGAAATGATAAATATAAGTCTCAAAACTCAGCAACTATAATCAATAAACTCTGTGACACAGTATATAAAACTCCCGAGACCCGCTGAATACAACTCACAAGCTATAAATAGAAGTACTGTATAATCCTATACATTAATATATATAAAAGGATAAGGAAAATATAATAGTCAAGGAAGAGGGGGACTCCTAGGACTGCGGACACCTACAGGTATATCTTAAAGTCTCCGCAGCTAAACTCTCGCTAATGCCTGGGCTGGTAGGGGGTACCTGGATATGCACAAAAAGATATGCAGAAGCATAACATGAGTACAACACAATGGTATCCAGTAAGTGCCAAGCCTAACCTCGATAGAGTAGTGACGAGATGAGAAGACAGAACAAGTGTAAGGCATTGTAATAATGACTATAATGAAATAGAAACAATAAATAACATATCAAGGTTAGCTACACGGAACTAAAGCAATTAGTGCAACACGGAGAAAAATAATTAATAATATGCTAAGGATCTCAGCAATAGGTGCAGCAATAGATGAGGAACCCTCTACAAATCGACGTTAATAACCTGCCAAACCAAGAAAACTCTAGATCTCAGTAGCCGGGACGCAAGTCCTTTCTTCAAACATTTGGCTACAGAGTCATGGTGTTCACTCCCACTTCCCAAATTCAAATATTCAATACAAGTCAACCCATTTTGCTACAGAGGCAAGTTGTTAGTCAGCCTTCGAGAAGTGTCATGCCCGCACGATTCAAATTAACAAAGAAGAACAAGCAAAGCTTTGATTCAACACAAACGATTCCCCTCCCTGAAATCTAAGAACTTTTCTTTGGACACACGAAGGACAACATCTCTGAAACCATCATGGAAAGTTGACATCGTATTTTCAATCACAACCGGACACGCTACTAGAAGCACGACCTATCTCTGCACCCTCTTAATTTTATAACTTCACCTAAGAGGAACTCTAACATTTTCACCTCCGGGTTTTGTAGGAATATCATCCTTGGCACTTCACGAGAGATATCATATGGACTTGGACTTGGTGGATCATCAGTCAAATAATGAGGGGAGTAGTAGTTTTACTATGAACTCTATCATTTTTTATGACTTTGCTACTCTCACCACTTTTCTATATTCTAATCATAACATCGTTCCCGATTGTCAACCAGAGACGATCATGAAATGGTTTCTATGGACGGCCCAAAGGTGCATCATCCTGGGACTGCACGAGAAATAGCATCCAACATCGGACATTGTGGAACATCAACCAAACAATCAGGGGAGTGTTGCTTATAATTCTTAATTCCTTCATTTTATGACGACACTACTCTCACCATATTTCTATATGTGCATCAAATAATCACCCCGGCTATCACCAAAAAGTTTCTGTGGACAGCTGGAAGGTCGCAACTAAACTTCCCTGCAGTCAATTGGGAGACAACTACAACAACTATCTCGCAAACAGTCAGGGGCATCGAAGCAATTGTTTGAAGGAGCAACTGGGGCACATCTTCTGGAGGGAATCACTCTTCAACTCCAGAGATACCATGTTACACCCCATGTTTCCGTACATAAGAGTACGTCATAAGTCAATTGATGTAAGTTCAGAAATGAGATCATCTTTGAAAAGTTAATAAAGTAAGTTAATCATGTAACCGTGGACGTTACAAATATTAAGATCACGAATACCATGTAACAAGATGGTTGGAAGGCTTAGAAGCTAAACGAATTAAAGAAAATAAGTTTTGTCAAAAGTCGACAAGTTGGGAATGTTATAGCATATACTTCTGGGGTGAGACTATGGTGCTTAACTGTATAATGAGGTTATGTTATAAGTTATTTTATCCGTATGATAGTCGTGTTTTATGTTTTGTAGTCAAGCGAGTTGTGGAACAAAAGTTGGCAAAGGTCATCACAAGTTACATTCATAAATGTGCTGAAATATAGGTCAAATATAGCTGAGCTTTTCTACCAATATACTTGGAATTTTGGGGTGATCTACTTACCAAATTGAATATCTATGAGTCTATTTTCTAACACATTTAACCGTTTGTCAATACGACATTGTATTAGAGAGATATTTGCATTTTTTCAAGACTGCACAAGCAGCTCCCATGGGACCCACAAAGTCGGTGTAAAACTCCAGCCCGTATCTAAGTCAGTTCTAAGTTGTTTTAACTCATATTTCTCGACCACCAAAGTTCCTAAACCCTCCTAGATGCTCTCCTAGAGTTCATCCATGATTCTATAGTGAAAACCAAAGATAAAAACATGAATCCAATGCAAAATATTCTGTTGTGCTTGCTAGATCATAGTTTTTCATCTTGTGGCTATTTTGGAGGGTTCTTCAAAGTGAAGTAACCTCAGGTTTCTTGTTGTTCTTGTTGATTAAGGTAATAATCAGTCCCTCCTTCATATATATTAGATTTTAAAGGTGAACTACAAGTGTTTATACACCAACTTGAACACCAAAAGTTGATTCAAGAAGAGAATACAACACCTATAGTGTTGTGGTGTCATTGAGGATAGTTGTGGCCTGTGCTTGGCTGAAATTTTGTTGTACTTGTTGTTGTTGTTAGATTTTTGGGCTATTTGATGGTGAATTAGGAGATGAATAGGAGGATAGAAGTCCTCCCATTGTACTTAATATCATTCTGACTATGTCATTAAGTTAATGAATGAATGACTTTGGGATTAAAGAGTTCAAAAGAGATTCAATCTGAGCTTGTCGTTTATCGTGTTAAATAGTAGTTTCGTTGGTGATGTTTATGCACTTGTTGTTGTGTAGATTGATTTATGTTGTGGTGCGGAAATTATATAGGTGAAGGTTGTATGGGTTCGTGTTGGTTGATGGACTTGGTAATGTAAGGAAAACAGTGGAGATGCTTCCCATTTTAATATAAAAATAAGCTTGTCGTTCGTTGAACGATAGTTGCATCTTTCGTAGCTTAACGATAGCATTATTATCGTTACTGTAGACTGAAGTGCGGCGAGAGAAGTTCAACGTGGTTATCGGACATATTGTGATAAGGTATGTTAAGGCACTTCCTTCTTTCTTTTGGCATGATCTAAAGTGGAATGATCATAAACGATACGCTATTTCATAATGGATCTACTCCTAGCAACTAAGACTGTAAATGTTGTTATTTCCTTATAAAGTTATTCTAAGCAAGTATGTATGATCCTTGAATCCTATTGAGGTTCATATTGATGGTATGGATATCCATAATGTTAATCAAAGGTACGAAGACCCTACGTCACTCCAAAGGGTTTAGAACGTGATTCCATGAGTCCAGTATGCATTATATATATGTACCTATTTTACTCTACCGAGCCATGCTATAGTTGGCCGGGTACGACACCTACTATACAACCACTTATCAGTTGGGTTTTACCGAGCTCCACGTGGCCGGGTATGATTCTAGCAAGCCTTATGATTGCCGGGTATGTTTTTACCGCGCCTATTATGGCCGGGTACGATATAATGATGATGATGCCCACAGAGGCGTATGTTTTTAAAAGTTTATGTATATATATAGATATATCATGCATTTCATGTCAGTAGCCCTCAGAGGCACTCAGATGTTACGTGTCGTAGCTTCTCTATCTCTCTTTGCATTACTATTCTTATTTATGTTGTATTGCCTTACATACTCGGTAATTTATTCGTACTGACATCCCTTTACCTGGCGACGCTGCGTTTCATGCCCACAGGTCCCGATAGACAGGTTGGCAGTCCTCCTAGTAGGCTATTAGCTCAGTAGAAGGCACTCCACTTGCTCCGGAGATGCATATTTTGTCAGTATGATTTGGACATGTATTGATTGGTATGGCGGGGCCCTGTCCCGACCTTTATGACGTTTATGTACTCTTAGAGGCTTGTAGACAGATGTCATGTATATGGATGATTGTATGACCTTGTCGGCCTATGTTTTGAATGTACAATTGATCATTTCGATCTTATAGACCCGTATGTCACATGTATAAGTTTTTATACCATGTTGGGTCATCCTATGTCTAGTATTCTCTTATGTTTTAATCTGGCTATCTCATGACGGCCTTTCTGGATCATTTACCCATGGCGGTGTGCTAAGAAATATACATTACGTTGGTACTCGATTGAGTAAGGCACCGGGTGCCCGTCGCAGCCCTCTGATTTGGGTCGTGACAAATGTGGTATCGGAGCAGTTCTGTCCTTGGGAGTCTACAAGCCGTTTCTAGTAGAGTCTTGTTTATGGGTGTGTTGTGCACCACACTTATAAGTAGGAGGCTACAGGGCATTTAGGACTATCACTCTTTGTTATTACTCTAGATCGTGTGGTAGAGCTCAGTTGTAAGAATTCAAACTCTTAAATTCTACTTTATGCGTAATACAACAATACCTACATCTAGAAAGACAATTGGTAAGAGATTGAATGTGGTTGTGCAAGAGTTGAGTCGGAGGAAATCAATTTTGCATCATGCTCATGATGAGTAAATGTAAGGTCTTCAGTAGATCATGTGTGTACTAAGACGTGTAATCTTCTTGATAACGAGCCCTAAAGCATGAATATGTATCCACCCATACGGTTTAAAAAGCAACGAGAGAATCAAAAGATAGATACAAGTTTCAACAAGTAAAAGAAGCAAGGTGAAGAAGGGTATGAGGTACCCAATTAGTGAAGATTATCAGTATTTACAATTCAGGCAGAGAAATATAAGCATTCTGAGTTACTTTCAATAGTAATAGAGATATATACACTTGACAACACCCATCTCACTTATGCCCTATGGGAGCTAACAGATATAGTTTAAGAGAAGGATGGGACATCAGGATCCAGTTGGGGTTAGATTAACCTAAAATGGTGGATGGATTGTTAGCATTAGCTGACATTTCCAAAGGATATCACAAACGTGGCAATATTTCTCCTTGTGAGACACCTAGATGGTGCACTCTAGAATAGTATAATTAGATATGAATACAAGAATTTTCAGAAAATTCAAAAGATAGGCACTGGAATCCAAGAAGGGATAAATATTTACCTTACTATGGCTCCCATCCCTAGTTAAGAGAGAATGTTAGGTGACCCGAAGAGCCAGTGAGATGGTGCAAGGGGAGCTAAAAGCGAAAAAATATTTTGTTGAAGTTTTCAGAATAAGGTGATACACAGAAATACTAACAGGAGAATAAGAAGAGTGTAAATGAAGCATTATGAGTAAGATCTGATAAATGGGTGATAACGGTAAAGTAAAGAGTATAAGCGATAAAGTCATATCCTCATTTCGAGAAATGAGTTGGTGACTCCAATGTGATTACCAAAATGAAAAGTTAGACCCCTGGAGTAATAGAAATTAGTATGGAATAGTGAACAAGATACACTGAACATGAATTCGGGACCGAAGGATTTGATAATAGTTGACATCGTGAGAATTTCAGAGATCACGTTCCGGCGGTAATAGAATGGACAACAGAAGAATAACCTTTAAAGGTCATTTAGGAAGGCGCTTCCCTAAAACAAGCACTGTGAGCAGAGTTAAGCTTAAGGTACTAAGTGTGCCAGTTACACTAGGTGTCACCATCGTGCGTAAGAAATTCAGCTATCCCTGGTACAGAAGGGTTACCGCATGGCTAGTAAGAGTCAGTGAAGATGTGAATAGACCTCAAAGTGTAAGAGGTAAAGCATTTATACGTAAATCTTCATAGCATTAAATGTTAGTATTCCCCTAAAGGGAGAAAGATGGTGTGATTTGGTATTAAGTCGGACTTAAGTGGTTCAGGTAAATATAGAATGGTAAAGGAAGAATGTGTTATAAAGGCAAAAGGAATGAGATTGCATTTACTCAGATCATATAGATATGTCACGACTCTTGAACGATATGCAAGCATGATGCTGGTAAGATGCAATAAGGGTTCCCGACAAGGATGTTAATTGGTAAATAAGTGCGAATAGACACTTGATACATAAGGAGCCAGTGCGAGAGGTAAGTTAAGAGAGAAAAAATAACCCAAGAGGGGTTATGCTGAATACAGATATGAGAATGGACCAATGAGTAGTCTGTAGTTGATTCAGGAAGAGTCTAGTGATGGATAGACAAAAGGTCACAGATAAATCAACAGATTATGCAAGATAAATGTAGTGAACCCTAGCATAGGGAATTCAGTCTCGCAGACATGAGATCGCAATCCTTGAAAAAGTTTAAGATAGGAGTTGGGGTAGTTAAAGGTACCGTTAAAGTTTTACGAAAATAAGAGAGAGTGCCACTAAGGAGACAATCAAAATTTGTGATCAGAAGTAACCCTACGAGCGCAAGGACACGGAGGTATGTAACTAAGGATATTTATTGGCTAGTAAGAACATCAAAAATTTTGTTAGGTATACGATGTAATAAACTCACAACTTTACAAGAGTCAGAGGGTCTCCCTTAAGTTCTACAACGAAAGACTAGTTGAGGAAATAAGGAAAAACGTTTCTACCTAAGCATAGTGACCTAGAGAAATAATGGTCTTGTTACAACAGTCTCACTACAATATCATATGCACTCTATAAGAAAGTGGCACCTATAGTGACTAATGAACGGGAAGTAAATTCAAAAGTAATATTCAAGATCATATGGGTTGCATGGATTTCCAATATGTGTGGGCACTAAGAGAAGTATTCATGCAAAAAGTGGCAGAACGACCAGGAAAAGTAATTGCGTACATTTAAAGACAACTGAGAAGGCACGAAAGGAAATCTATGGTACTAGCAATTAAAAGGAAGATTGCGAGTAGTATAAATAGATATGTGCAGGTCGCAAGCTAAAGTATGGTAGAGCGACAAGGTTTTAGGTAGATAGGAGTAAGGATAAGAAAAGGTGAGTGAGAAGGTGACAACAATAGGTAATGCCTCGGAATTAAGCCCATCAAAACAAGAGAGTTAATGGTTTTCGTAAGTTATAGAAAGCTCAGTATAGCCTGAATGAACTGAATGGAGTTTAAAACTAGGAGCATTTAGAAGAGATGGAATGCTGCCCTGGTCATAATGTAAGGGTGTATTTGTGATAAATGATAAGAGGATGATTCTTAGGCCTTCGATTGATTAATGATTCAAAGAGAAGAGATTTCATAAATTTCATGGGATTAGAATAACCCCATAAGATGAATCGCGTTGAGATTCTATGAAATACGGTTATTGATGTATAGTATCGTCCCTAGATGGATCAGGCAAATAACTTCAGATGTTCCCCAATGACAAGTGAGCCCTAGTAACAATGTATTACGTACAAAGTTTTAAGTTATCAGTTGTAGATTACAGATCAACATTAAGGTGAATCAATAATGGTTGGATAAAAGTTACAAAGTATGAGATGAAATTAGGCCGTCATTCTTAAGGTGAACAGTAATGAGAAAGCATTAAAAGACTTATGTATATATATATATAGGATAAGCACCGAGAGAGTAGCTTGGATTTGGGTAGCAGACCTCGGTAATAATAAACCAAAGTAAGTTTTATGGTATAGTATGACCTACCTAGATGCAGTAAAGGTACAAGGATAGACAACTGAGGCTATGAAACAAAATAAAGCAATAATCGTAAGTTAGACAAAGTACCGAGCGAAGAACATCAGTACACCTATAGATGCCTATAGGGACAACTTATCATAGTTCTGCATATGTTCACAAAGGGAGGCCTAGAGATTGGCTAAAAGATGGAGGACAAAGGAGAGAAGAGTCACATAGGCGCACATATAAGGACAGGGTCGTACAGTCTGCATGACATAAGGTAGCAATAGTTATGAGATTAGAAGAATTCCGATCACAAGTCGTGGTGTAAGAAAGAGGCCTAAATGGGGAAATGCCCTGGTATTTGGATTTATTCACATAACAGTTGCCTAGATGAAAAGAATTGTAGTAAAGTATTCATAAGATCTATAGGTTATGAGACTGATAAGAGCATCAGTCAACATTCGAAGACGAATGTTCCTAAGGGGGGAATCATATTACACTCCATATTTTCGTACATAAGAGTACGTCGTAAGTCAATTGATGTAAGCTCAGAAATTAGATCATCTTTGAAAAGTTTATAAAGTAAGTTGATCATGTTACCGTGGACGTTACAAATATTTAAGATCACGAATACCAAGTACCCAGAGGGTTGGAAGGCTTAGAAGCTAAGCGAATTGAAGAAAATAAGTTTCGTCGAAAGTCGACAAGTTGGGAATGTTATAACATATACTTTTTGGGTGAGACTAGGGTGCTTAACATTATAAGGAGGTTATGTTATCAGTTATTTTAGTCTTATGATAGTCGTGTGTTATGTTCTAAAGTCAAGCGAGTTGTGGAACAAAAGTTGGCAAAGGTCATCACAAGTTACATTCATAAATGTGCTGAAATTTAAGTCAAATGTAGCTAAGCTTTTCTCCCAATATACTTGGAATTATGGGGTGATCTATTGACCAAATTGAAGAAATACGAGAGTAGTTTCTAATATATTTAACTGTTTGTGGATACGGCATTAGATTAGAGAGATATTTGCATTTTTGCAAGACTGCACAAGCAGCTCCCATAGGACCCACAAAGTCGATGTAAAACTCCAGCATGTATTTATGTCAATTATAAGTCGTTTTAACTCATTTTTCTCCACCACAACAGTTCCTAAACCCTCCTAGATGCTCTCCCAGTGTTCCTCCATGATTCTAGAGTGAAAATCAAAGATAAAAACAAGAATCCAATGCAAATTATTCCGTGGTGCTTGCTAGATCGTAGTTCTTCATCATGTGGCTATTTTGGAGGGTTATTCAAAGTGAAGTAACCTCAGGTTTCGTGTTTTTCTTGTTGATTAAGGTAATAATCAGTCCCTCCTTCATATATATTAGATTTTAAAGGTGAACTACAAGTGTTTATACACCAACTTGAACACCAAAAGTTGATTCAAGAAGAGATACAACACCTATAGTGTTATGGTGTCATTGAAGATAGTTGTGGGTTGTGCTTGGCTGAAATTTCGTGTTTTTTATACTGGTTAAGGTTAGTATAACATCCTACTATATTTCCTTGAAGTTTTTTGTGTGTTGGTGGCATTATTTGAGCAAAAAACAAGAGAAGACTTGAAATAGTTTGAGATGTTATTGTTATTAATGGACTGTTTTTGAAAGGTTGTTTCCATGAATTATAAATGGTTGGAAACCCTTGAAAATGACTCTCTTATGATGTTGTTATTATAAAATATTGTCTATATATCGAACATGTTGTTGGCACTGTGAGTAGGAAGAGAAAGGACAACATAACAATGGAAAGTTGTACTTGTGGTTGTTGTTAGATTGTTGGGTTATTTGTGGGTGAATTAGGAGATGAATAGGAGGATAGAAGTCCTCCCATTGTACTTAATATCATTCTGGCTATGTTGTTAAGTTAATGAATTAATGATTTTGGGGTTAAAGGGTTCAAAAGGGATTCAATCTGAGCTTGCCGTTTGTGGTGTTAAATAGTAGTTTCGTTGGTGATGTTTATGCACTTGTTATTGTGTAGCTTGATTTGTGTTGTGGTGCTGAAAGTATATAGGTGAAGGTTGTATGGGTTTGTGTTGGTTGATGGACTTGGTAAAGTAAGGAAAACATGAGAGATGCTGCCCATTTTAATATAAAAATAAGCTTGTTGCTCATTGTACGATAGTTGCATCTTTCGTAGCTTAACGATAGCATTATTATCGTTATTGTAGATTGAAGTGCGACGAGAGAAGTTCAACGTGGTTATCGGACAAATTGTGATAAGGTGTTAAGGCACTTCCTTCTTTTTTTTTGGCATGCTCTAAAGTGAAATGAACATAAACGATACGCTATTTTATAATGGATCTACTCCTCGGAACTAAGACTGTCCATGTTGTTATTTCCTTATAAAGTTATTCTAAGCAAGTATGTATGATCCTTGAATCCTATTGAGGTTTAGTTTAATGGTATGGATTTCCATAATGCTAATCAAAGGTGCGACGACCCTACGTCACTCCGAAGCACTCCGAAAGGTTCAAAATATGATTCCAATGAGTCCAGCATGCATCATATATATATATATATGTATCTATTTTACTCTATCGAGCCGCGCTATAGTCGGCTGGGTACGATACCAACTGTGCAACCACTGATCATTTGGGTTTTACCGAGCTCCACGTGGCCGGGTACAATTCTAGCAAGCCTTTTGATGGCCGGGTAGGTTTTTATCGAGCCTACGTGGCCGGGTAAGTTTTTACCGAGTCCTTTTCGAGGCCGGGTACGATATAATGATGATGATGCCCACAGAGGCGTCTATTTTTAAAAGTTTATATATATGTATGTATCATGCATTTCATGTCAGTAGCCCTTAGAGGCACTCAAATGTTACATGATGTATCTTCTCTATCTCTCTTTGTATTACTGTTCTTATTTATGCTTTCCTACCTTACATACTCGGTACTTTATTCGTACGGATGTCCCTTTGCCAGGGGACGCTACGTTTCATGCCCGCAGGTTCCGATAGACAGGTTGACAGTCCTCCTAGTAGGCTATTAGCTCAGCGGAATGTGTTGGTGCACTCCACTTGCTCCGGAGTTGCCTATTTGGTCTGTATGATTTGGACATGTATTGATTGGTATGGTGGGGCCCTGTCCCAACCTTTATGACGTTTATGTACTCTTAGAGATTTGTAGACAGATGTCATGTATATGGATGATTGTATGGCCTTGTTGACCAATGTTTTGAATGTACAAATGATCATTTCGATCTTATAGGCCCGTATGTCACATGTATAAATTTGTATACCATATTCGGTCATCCTATGTCGAGTACTCTCTTATGTTTAATTTTGGTTATCTTGTGACGGCCTTTTCGGCTCATTTACCCATGATAGTATGATAAGAAGGATACGTTACATTGGTACTCGTTTGAGTTAGGCACCGGGTCCCCGTCGCGGCCCTTCAATTTGGTTCGTGACATACCACACCCAATCATGGGTACAACGAAGCATCCCTCTAAGTTTGTCTATACTCTTGCACTTCATACATATATGTGATGCAGTTAATGTTGATAATTGTAATTCCTCCAAAATAGGAGAGTAAAAGAAGCGTTGAAAACCATACACCTTATACTCTCCAACCTTCACGAACTAGGCGGACCTGATTCTTAACCTCGTGTCAAGATACGTAGGCAACCTATAATGGGTCCGATTTTTCTCGTCCTTAACTGGATAAATCGGCCAAGTCTAGCCACTTGGGTCACAGTTGAATGAAAATCCTTACGAAAGGATCATCTCCAAAAAGTATCATCAAAATTAAACATATATATACCTTCCTCAGTTTCTTCTCCATAAGTCTCTTCGTAAGACATCAAAATCCAAAATACTTTCCTCTTTCCTTGAGGAAATTCAAAAAAATCGAAAATATCTTTCCTCTATCTCTAATCTTCCCGAACTACGCCTGACTTGATTCTCGTTTCGACGAGATACGTAGGCAACCTGCGGGTTCGATCATATTTTTCAAAAAAAAAATCAATCAAAAAGAAATCAATCATTGACCTTTCCCGGGTTCGATCTATTTTTCAAAAATCAAAAAATCATCAATCAAGGACCCTTCCCGGGTTGGATCTCATTTTTCAAAAATCAAAAAATACTCCGATCGTGCAGAGATTTACTTTCTTGTCCTTCCCATAACCTGGAGATTTTACTTTTCTGTCTATTCTCCGATATCGCATCGAAACGGTACTACAGACCATCAAATCCTCCCATTGCATTGAGACTAATTCAAATTTTACTTTCCTGTCCATGCTCCGATATCGCATTAGAATAGTACTACAGCCCGTCGAATCCGCCAATCGCGTGGAGACTAATTCAAATTTTACTTTCCTATCCATGCTCTGATATCGTATAGGAACTGTACTATAGCTCGTCGAATCCTCCCATCGCATAGAGACTGATTCAAATTTTGCATTCCTATCCATGCTCCGATATCGCATCAGAGCGTTACTATAGCCCGCCGAATCCTCCCATCGTGTGGAGACAGATTCATATTTTACTTTCCTGTCCATGCTTTGATATCGCATCAGAACGGTACTACAGCCCATCGAGTCCTCCCGTTGTATAGAGACTGATTCAAATATACTTTTCTGTCAATGCTCCAATATCGCTTCGGAACGGTAACCACAAAGCCCATCTAAAATTCAATGCTCCGATATCGCTTTGGAATGGTAACCACAAAGCTCGTCTAACATTCAATCTCCGATATCGCTTCGGAACGGTAACCAAAAAGCTCGTCTAACTTTCATGCTCCGGTATCATTTCGGAACGGTAATTACAAAGCATGTTTTTACATTAAATTCTCTTTATCAAAAATATTAAGAATTGATTAATTTAAAGTTTAAAAAAATGAAATGAAATGAAAATCTAAAAAATATTTTCTTTGTAATCTCCCTGAACTACGCTTGACCTGATTCTCATTTAGACGAGATATGTAGGTAACATACGAGTCCGGTCTCATTTTTTAAATAAATTGCAAAAACATTTTGATTAACTAAAAAATTTAAAAAACGGGGAACCATTCCACGGGTTTGGTCTCATTTATCAAAAAATCAAAAAAAAGAACTAGAGGAAGAAGAGAAGAAAGAAAGAAACATCAATATATTGACTTGGTGGGTACCAACATAGTTATGAGTGTGCATGGGAAAGAACAAGTATTTAAGTGATATGATGGAGAGGATCACTTTCGGGTAAATCATAGATTCTTGTGGTATCTCTCAATTATACCTTAAGTGGTGCTTGAAAAATCTCATGCATACAGTTAGGGTATGAACAAAGTCAAAATCATCGTTTCTTGTGCATTGTGTGGTGAGCTTTAGATTAAAAATTTGATGGCATTGCATTGTAGATCTAGAACTTTGCCTGAATATCTGTTGAGGCAAAATTCTGAGTAACACATGGTTTAGGAAAGGATCGTAGGACTTCTTTGACCCGTTTGAGCCTTTCTAGCCTACCAAATGACATCAATCCCTAACATTCCCCCTTTGAGCCTTAAGACATTTTCTTGGACAACCACATCTTAGCCTGTACCCTTCTTTGTGCTTAAGAGCACTACCCCTCTCTTAGCTCAACCTTCTCGCGCGCACTGAAAATGTGTAATTTCGGACAAAGACCAAAGTGGAGGCGACAAGCATGAAAAGGCAAAATATGCAAAGTCCAGGGCAATCGGAGATGCGACTTCAAAAAAAAGCAAGAACTCCACTGCATGCATTGAACATCATTCCCTTCACATCTCTCTCTCTCTCTCTCTCTCTCTCTCTCTCTCTCTTTCTCTCTCTCTCTCTTCTGCTCTAGATCTCACACCCCTGTTGGCCGGAAAATGGTTTCCCCTTTTAAGCTTGGCCGGCAGATCTGGAATGGTCCAAGTGCTGGCAAAGCTTTATAGGAAAACTCCAGATCCGGCGAGCCTCATTCGTTGCTTTGATTGTTTCTTGAGTCTCATCGGCTTAGATATTCGATGCCAGTAACCCTGTTTTTGGTGACCTCGTCAGACCTCGTGTCTAGTTTGTGTAGGCGCGGGTACCGTTACTTTTGAGAGAATGTTATTGTCTCTACTTGGAGGACATTTCTTGGCCACTGATTTGGGTGTTGTTCAATTTTCCGGCGATCTCTCTTGCTCGTTTTCCTTTACTGATTTATGCGTTCATTTGATTTATTATTTGTTGATGTTTGATTCATTTTCTTTGGGTTGTTACTGTTCTGAGGGACTTTTTGTTGGCTGTGATTTATGCAATGGCTGTAAAGACTCGCCGAAAAATTATTTACGACGTTGATGGTGTTTGTTGTTGTTGCTGCCTTGATAGTTTTGGTCGTTGCCTCGTTGAAGACTTGTTAACACATTTTGTGTTTATGAATTTGTGTCGGTTTCTAAAAATTACCTTATGAGGCCTATGAAAAGATGTAAATTTTTGAGGCCTTGCGATGATTTTTGACTGGTAAAAGACAAGATACTACACCATCGCTCGGATTCGGAACAAAGTATATTTATGAGGTGATGACGAAAACTAAAAAAAATAAAAGACGAGAATGTGAATATCCGTGCTTCGGAAGGCAACACAGTTGGCTGCCAGAGTTGTAAGCAATTCAGTATTCGCATTCTAATGTCTTATTGCTAAACGACATACACCATCCGAGCCTACAAAATATTTTAAAATCATTTTCTAAAATAATTTCCAAAAACATTTTTTTAAAATCATTTTCTAAAACAATTTTCAAAAATATTTCAAATCATTTTCAAAGATAAAACAATCTTTTATAAAAGTATTTTCAAAGGAAAACCATTTAAAAATTAGTAATATTTAAATTTTCTTACTTTATATTATCTTACTAACAATTTTGCTTTTCTTTTGCGAGGTCCAATCATATGAAGTCTCTTTCGAAAGATGATGCTCGGATTGACTTGATATCCTTGTCAAACCCCCGCTCCGTCTCTTCTCATTCTCGGATGTACAAAAATATATAAGTATTATGATATATTAGTTAGATATTGCATGCTTCTTATTTCCTTGCTTGATATGTTTAGTTGCACAAATTAAGTTAGAATAATGTACATAGTTAATCACTTGATGCATTACTAGTTAATCATAATTTACTCAATACTTAGGCCTTAGACATGTTCTTGCAATTAGTTTGGTTAACTTGATTCATATTCACTTAGTTAATTGTAACGATCAGGCAGGTCATTTTGAATATTGTTATCCTGTTTTCCCATTTATTGCTCATTCTATGTTCAATTATGGTTATGTGACTTGCCGGGGTGGTTGGTTTGGTTCCGGGAATGTTTCGGAATGAATTGGGATACTTAGTCCCAAGGTTAGAAGCATAAGTTGAAAGAGTTGACTGGATGTTGACTTATGAGTAAACGACTCTGGAATGGAGTTTTTATGGTTCTAATAGCTTTGTATGGTGATTTTGGACTTAGGAGTATGTTTGGATTTTGATTTGGAGATCCGTAAGTCGTTTTGGCTTGAATTGGCGAAAGTTTGAAAGCTGAAGGTTTGGAAAGTTAAGAAGTTTGACCGAGAGTTGACTTTGTTGTTACTGGGCTTGGATTTTGGTTTTCGGAGTTGGAATAGGTCTGGTATGTCAATTAAGACTTGTGTGCAAAATTTGAGGTCCATCGAAGTTGGTTTGGTGTGGTTCGGATTTGGTTTTAGAAGTTGGAAGTTCAATAGCTCATTAGGCTTGAATTGGGGTGTGATTCATGTTTTCGATATTGTTTGATGTGATTTAAGGCTTCCACTATGTTCGTATGATATTTTAGGATGTTTTGGTATGTTTGGATGGGGTCCCGGGGGCCTCAGGTGAGATTCAAATTGATTTTTGACTGAGTTTGGCCTTATGGAATTGCTGATTTTTCAGGTATTTCGTTTCCTCTTACACGATCGCGTGAAGAGGGTCGCGATCGCGTAGGGTTAAGTCTGGCAGGTGGTAATTAACTCAGTGCATTCGTGGGAGTTCGTCTGCGATCGCGTGCCTTCGGGGAGTTGTGTTACGCGAACGCGTGAGAGGTGACACGTTCGCGAAGAAGAAAGACGAGACTGGGATGCCATACACGTTGCTCTTCGCGATCGCGTGGGTCTGGCCGCGATCGCGTATGTTTGGGGAGTTAGTCATCGCGTTTGCCATTGAGTCTTCGTATTCATGAAGTGTATTTTTGAGGGCAACATCTTTTGTTCTTCGCGATCGTGAGGGACTTTTCGCAATCGCAAAGAGGAACCACTGGGCAGACTATTTAATTTCAAAAATGAGGGTTAGAGTATTATTTCATATTTGGACTTGGGGAGCTCGGCTAGAGGCGATTTTGGAGAGATATTTCACTACAAATCAAGAGGTAAACTATTTTTGATCACTTTTGTCCAATAATATTGAATACCCCTTGATTTCTACATCTAGATTATATGTTTTTAAGGTGAAATTTGGGGAATTTTGGACTAGGGATTGGAGAGTAAGATTTGGGAGTTTGAGGGTCGATTTGTGGTCGAAATTGGATGATTTTGGTATGGTTGGACTCGTTATTAAATGGGTATTCGGATTTTATAAATTTTATCGGGTTCCGAGGCGCCCAGGGTTGATTTTTGGTTTGACTTTTTGATTTTGGTTAAAGAACTTAGATTTATCGTATGGGATCGATTCCTATAGCTTGTATTGATTCTATTAAGTTATTTGTAACTAGATGCGAGTCGTTCGGAGGTCGATTTGCGAGACAAGGGTTTGTTGGAGCATTTAATTGCTCGCTTTGAGGTAAGTAACACTCCTAAACTTAGTACTGAGGATATGAATCCCTGAAATACGTGTTGTGTGGTTGGTGTTGAGGATGAACCTCCTAGGTGATAGGCGTGTGGGCGTGCACCGCAGTAATTATGATTCGGTTGATTTTGTGGTACTGTGTAGTTATCTAATCTTATTTCTATCCATGAAATTCCTACGTGTTAGAGTAATTGAGTTGTGATCCATGTTAGAGATCATATTTAGGATATATACTTATTCTGTTGGGACCTACTGAGGTCATTTATTTTATTGAGTTATTTGCTTAAATTGCCACTTTGTACTCATTCGCATTCATCATTTGCATATCATATCTCAGTCTCTGTTATCATTTACTATTACATCATGTTATCATTGTTTGGGATGATTTGGTATGAGATTTGTGAACCCGAGAGACTGGAGAGATTGATGACTGAGTTGGGGCCTGAGGGCCGGATTGTGAGTGATTCATGATGAGATCTGGCTGCATGTCGCAGCAAGCCATATTTGCTTTATATATTATTATTATTATTATGGAATGGGTTGCACGCCGCAGCAAACCTTATAGGCTTTATCTATTATTATGGGATCGGGCCGAACGCCGCAGCAAGTCATATTGTCTTTATATTAGCGCTTGGGCAGGATTCGCCCCTCTAGAGTCTGACATACCAGTAGTGAGCGTAGGTACCATATAGTGGTGAGTGATTGTGTGCGATGAGTAGGAGTTGAGACAGTCAGTTTGAGTACTCTGAGAGCATGAGTACCTGGGAGTATCAATGTGATGCATTACATTTGACATGCGTATTTGACATGTAGTCATAGAGATGTAACATTCCTTTTGCTAGCTATACTTGGCATATTTTATCAGTGTTGAACTTAAATTGTTGAATTCAAAAGCATGTCTACATTTCTGTATTGTGTACGAACTGCTTATGGAATTTCTCTAAGTTATTACTATCATTTCCCTGTTATATTTGTACTGTCATTATTTGGATTTGGACTGTATCTTTCTGAGCTCGTCATTGCTTTCAGTCCAAGGTTAATCCTGTTACTTATTGAGTACATTGGGTCGGTTGTACTCATACTATACTCTGCACTTCGTGTGCAGATCCAGGTACATCTGGGCACTGCAATTTCAAGATTTGGTGCAGTATCTACTCATATATTATTGAGGTAGCTGCTATGATGTCCGCAGACCTCGACTCTCCTTCCTTTCATTTTATTCAGTACTGTTTCATTTTTCAGACAGTTGTATTAGAGATTTAGACTGTATTGACACTTAGTAGCTCATGTATTTGGTGACACTAGGAATTTGGGATTGGTGTAGTTGAGTCGTAGATGTTCTTATCAGATATTTTTGAGATTTTCACTGTTAAACTTATTAAATCATGATCTTAATTTAAATGCGTAGTTATTTTGTGATTGTTGGCTTACCTAGTAATGTGGTAGGCACCATCAAGATATGTTGAGATTTGGGTCATGACATTAATCCAACTAATTAGCTTAACTCGAGTAAATTGAGCTTGTGAATAATTTAATTATGTTTAGTATAAATATTAGTGTATTTAATTATTATGAGATTCTCTCCACTCTTACCATATCTTATAATAATAAACTTGAATGAATAATTTCTTTAGCTAACAATATGATTTAATGTAATAGTCTTAGGTGAAGTTTTAATCATAGGAGCAATCTATTTATTTCTACACATATTCTGTCATTGAAAATAGCTCTTTTTTGTATATCCTTGACAAGTCTCCCTAGACTCCATTATATTCAACTAACTCTTTAGAATGAAACTTTGGTAATTCTATTGTCACATGTAAGATTTATGTGAATAATTCCTTTCCCTTGCTCCCCTATTTGTGATAAATTTTCCTACTTTACTTGATTATTCCTTTTAAGTTAATTGATGACTATTTTTGTTCAAAGATAATTCGTTGCCTCTCATTATATGTATTCAACTATGATTAATCTTGTATAGTTAATCACTTAGCTTCAAATTACAAGTCAAGGTTTTTCCTTATACTTTCTTTCGAATCCAATTCTTCCAATCAAACTCAAAAAAGATTTTCGCTTATTAATTTGCTTTGTGCATTTTATTATACATATCTTGCCATAAATAAAATAGTTGTGCTTCAAATATTCATTCACTACGTGACAATAACCTTGGCTACTCTTTGGTAGGAATTCTTTGTGACGTAGTTAGTCATTTGAGAGGCTTAGGCCTTACAGTCATATAGGCTTGGCCCAAAAGTGATGTTTCAAGACCGTGGCTCTAAATATGGTCTCTAGCTGCTTATTGAATGATCATTCTTTCCTAATACAAATATTTCCTTATTATATTGGTATGGTAATTTTCTTATGTCATAAATATTTTGATGCATTCTCTTATATCACATCCATTCATCAAATCAATTCTTTATTCATTAAATCAATTCTTTCACTTTACTCATTATACACTAAGATTATCCGAGGATGACTCTTCCTCCATTCTTTGATCAAATTCCTTGCTAACTATTCATTCATGTGCAAATAAATATTCTTTCCCTCTTTTTCTCAAATCCTTTAGTATAAACTTTCTCTTGTAGTAGTTATCCATCTAAAACTTTTAACTCTAATTATGAATCGTTTTCTATTTAAGTTTATTCTTATAAGTTCAAACTTTTATTCAAACAATCCGAGTTAACATGCACTCTTTAGGTGCAATTCTTTTCATATTGTTCAATCTACACTAAAAATACTATCTTTGAATATATCTTTAATTCTTTGTACACTACATATTATTGCATATATATTTTGTCAAATATTTTACTATTCGTTATCTAGAACTCATTTTACACTCAGCTTATCTTCTGGAATACGATTCCCTTGTCCACTTTATATATATTTCATACGAGCCAATATATTTTAATTATTTTATTTCAAAAATACAAAAAAGATACTTGCATACTTTTTTCGTACATTATTCATTACATATTTAATATGATTACTGTTTATTCTAGTACACGATAGTCATTCTTTTATTCTTTATAATAGTTATGAGTATTTGCTAATTATCTTTGAACATTCCCTCCCTTATTTGATCGAGTCCACCAGAACCACATTTTTTTGGATCTTGAGGGATGCCTAAAACCTTCCCCTCGAGATAACTTGAACCCTACCTAGAATCTTAACGGTTTCGCAGATCATAGTTAAAGTGTATATTACGTAGTATAATATAGGTGCCCTAGTATACCTTAAATACTAGGTGGTGACTCTAAACAATAATTAACCTTGTAGAGTACTAAAAGTTGTACATTATTTTGACTTGTGAAAAATAGGTTGCAACACCTGAGACCCCGTCCAAATACTCCAACCAATCCTAGAACATGACATGGACCTACTCGAGGCCTCAAATCACACAAAACAACATCAAAATCACTAATCGCACCTCAATTCAATCATAAGGAAACTAATGAACTTTCAACTTCCAAAACTCGTGCTGAACCATATCAAATCAACTCGGAATGTCCCCAAATGTTTCATACAAATCCCAAATGTCACAGCGGACCTATCCCAACTCCTGGAACAAAAGTCTGAACCCGATATCCATAAAGATAACTCCCGGTCAAACCTATCAACCTTCCAAACCTTCAACTTCCTAACTTTCGCCAATTCAAACCAAATCGACCTAGAAACCTCCAAACCCAAATTCGGACATACGCCTAATTAAAATATCACCCTGCGAAGCTATTGAAATCCTTAAAATACCAATCTGGAGTCGTCAATACAAATCCAATCTCCGGCCAACTAGTATAACTTAAGCATCCAACATTGGGACTAAGTATCCAAAATCACTCTGAAACTTCTCTGAAATCAAACAAACCTCCCGAGCAAGTCTCATAATCACAAATACACATATGTAAAGCATCAAATAGGGGAAACGAAGTTAAATTACTCAAAACGACCGGCTGAATCATTACACACAGCCACCTGAATCCACTCACTACCATTCTATTTCTTCACCCAAATTAACCTCACCTGCTCCAGTAACACCATTTCTCCTAGGAATAAGAAGATTATCTCTGTTGATGAGATAAAAGCCAAGAGAATTTAGGGGTTATGTAATTTTTGTGATGAAAACACACACTCCTTGTCAAAAGTTTACCCTCTCTAAACAAATATTTGTTATGGACTTGGAGATTCTGGGGAAGAGAAAAAGGTGTGGAGGAGGTGATATCCAAATCTAACAATGATTGTCCTATAGAGGAATGGTCTGCTAGTGAGAGAGACACTCCTATGATTAAATTCTTTATGTGCCTTAAGTGGGTTTCAAGGTGTTGAAACTATACATGTTGTTGGTACAATGAAAAGAGGCCATTACAGATAGTGATTTAATTCTTTTTTATGGAGGTAGCACTCATAACTTCATAGATAGTGCTTTTACTAAGAGGCTTATGTTGGCATTGCCTAATTATTATCTTCCATTTATTGTTGAAATTGATGTCATTGTTAAAGGTTTCAAGGTGTTGAAACTATAATTGTTGTTGGATACAATAAAAAGAAGCCATTATTGACTCTTCTGGATGGAGTTGATCACTCTTAACTTCATAGATAGTGCTTTTGCTAAGAGGCTTATGTTTGCATTGCCTAATTATTCTCTTCCTTTTATTGTTAAAATTGATGCTAGTGCTATAGGTATAGGAGTTGTTCCTACACAGGAGGATCATCCTATATCCTTTATCAATAAAGGTTTGGCTCCTAGGCATGCTGCTTTTTCTGTGTATGACGTAGAACTTTTACCCTTGTTTTATTTTTGTTAATAAGTGGTCTCATTACCTTCTAGGGTAGCATTCCATTGTGAATACTGAAGAAGGCTTTAAAGTATCTTTTAGATTAGAAGTTACATATTGATTTCTTAATCAAATGGCTTGCTAAACTATTACCCTTTGATTATGAAATTGAGTACAAAAAAGAATGTAGTAGTTGATTCCCTCTATAGACTTCATGGTGCTGAGCTCATGGCCTTGACGAGGTCCTTAGTACAAGCTGATCTTTAGAAGGAAATTCATGAAAGATGTTCTTTTGATCCTAAACGGAAAATCCTTATCGATTCTTTAAAACTTACTCTATAGAAGCACTACACTTGGATGAATGACCAGTTGAGAAGAAAGGAAAAACTGATTATTCATAATGATAAGGAACTCATAACTAAAAACATTTGTATGTGGCATTCTACTCCTACAGGGGGCCATTCTGGTATTGACGATACTACTAGAGGACTATTAGCATATTTCTATTGGAAGGGAATCCAGACTGATAGAATTAACTTCATTCACAACTGCTCAATTTGTCAAAGGAGTAAATGTAACACTTCCGCTTCCTCTTATTTTTTCAACCACATCATATTTCTACACTCCCTTGAACAGACATTTATATGGATTTCATAGAAGGACTACCTAACTCTAAGGGTAAATTAGTTATTTGGGTTATTGTGGATATGCTGACAAAGTATGATTATTTTAATGCTCTTACACACCTTTACACTGTTCAATCATGTTACAACCCATATTCACGTACGTTAGATCACGCCGCAAGTTAGTCGACGTAAATTCAAAAAGTGATTATCTTTGATATGATAAGAAGTTAATCCTATTGGTCTTAAACAATACAAGGGTGTATAAGAGTGGTCAAGAAGTATTAGAAGTTAAACGAATCAAGAATGTTGTAACCTGTATTTTCGGGTAAAACTTGAGGTGCTTAATATTCTCAAGAGTCGTGTTTTAAGGTATTTGAATCATATAATATCCGTATCATAAGTCTTGAAGTCAAACGAGTTATGAAATAAAAGTCGACAAAAGTTGTCGCAACTTACGTTCATAATTTTACTTAAACTTTAGGTCAAATGTTACTAAGCTTTTCTCCCAATTTACTTTAAATTTTGGGGTGATTTACCCACCAAATTGAAGATATATGAGTCAAGTTTGCATCACATTAAACTGTTTTTCGATATGATATCAGAGTAGAGAGATATTAGCATTTTTACGAGACTACGCAAGCAGCTCTCTAGGGGGCCCACATAGGCGGTTGAGATATATTGATATATATCAGACCCCTTAACCCCCTTTTAACTCATTATTTTTCATTCTCTTCAGACCGTAGACACCTAAAAACACTCTCTCAAGGTTCTCTCATGATCTAAGACCCAAACAAAGGGCAAACAACACAAATTAATTGTCGGAAATCCCGTGGAGCTAGTAAGTTTCTTGTTCTTCTTGTTGTTGCAGATTTTTGTGTTGTTACAGCTCGTGTGGGAGGTTGTTTTAAGTTGTTTATGTTCTGTAAAATACTCCTTCAAGTTTGTAATATCAACCCTAGGTGATTTCAAGTCATCTATTGTGATTCTAGTGGAGTAAAAAATCCTAATTGATTGCTAGTTTCGTTTCCTTGCTCTTGTGGCAGCATTAGAAGGATCTTTCGTGGTAAATTAAGGTCAAATTGGAGTTTTTCTATCTGTTTAAAGGTAAGAAACCTATTACTCTACATGTATTTAAGATTATCCAAGTTGCGGCTAAGTCGTTGAAGCTAGAACTTGTGAGTTATCTATCAAAAGGCTTGTTAGTAATGTTGTTGGTTGGTGGACTATTTTAGGAGGCTTAATATAATTATTATTGATATTTTTTCGGCTGTTTCATGATTTTTTTAACTTGTGGGAAGTCATATAAATAGGAAAGGTGCTGTCCGTTTCATCGTAGAATAGGTTGCGGTCGATGTATAATAGTTACAACGCTTAAACGATAATGATAGTATCATTTCTCTTATTGTAGACTAAGGAGTCGTGATATTTGAATAACTTGAGGTTGGGCAGTATATACAAGGTATGTGAGGCTATCAATTTCCTTTTTTTTGCACGACTCCGATTGTACATAATGTAATGAACGAGCTTCCAAAGATATTCCACTCTTAGAAACTAGCAATACTTACATTGTTTCCCTTCTTATGGAATAATTGATGTTGATGTTACTTCTCTTATTCTTATGTTATCAATGTTGTTAGTACTTCCTAATTCTTATAAGATTCCTGATGAAGAGTTAGTCCTAATAACGTGTACGGAGGATACCGACCTTACGTCACTCCGAAAGGTTCAGAATGTGATTCCAATGAGTCCAACATGCATCCTATATATGTATCTATTTTACTCTACCGAGCCGCGCTACAATCGGTCGGGTATGGTACCTATTTTGCAACCACTGATCAGTTGGGTTTTACCGAGCTCCACGTGGGCGGGTATGATTCTACCGAGCCTTATGATGGCCGGGTATGTTTTTTCCGAGCCTATTATGGCCGGGTACGATATGATGATTATGATTCCCACAGAGGCATAAGTATTTTTAAAATTTATATATATATATATATATATATATATATATATATATATATATATATATATATATATATATATATATATATATGTATCATGCATTTCATGTCAGTAGCCCTCAGAGGTACTCAGATGTTACAGGTTGTATATTCTCTATCCATGTTTACATTATTGTTCTTATTTATGCTTTCCTGCCTTACATACTCAGTACTTTATTCGTACTAACGCCCTTTTTATTTGTGGACGCTGCATGTCGTGCGGCAGGTCCTGATAGACAGGTAGGAGAAGATCCCCCACCACAGTAGGCTGCCCAGTTCAGCGGTTATTGGCAAGATCCCTCTTTCGGACTTGTCGTGGTCTTGGTATGCACTTTTGGTTATAGACATTATGGGTATGTCGGGGCCCTGTTCTAGCAATGTTGCAGCACTTATGTTCCTTTAGAGGTTCATAGACAAGTGTCGACTCATGTATAGTTTGGATTGCCTTGTCGGCTGATTTTTATTGTATAGTCTCTCATGGAAGCATGGCAGCTCGTACCTTATATATAGCTTCATGAAATCCTTGTCGGCCCATGTTATGTATGTTCATGCCATTATCTGTCATTGTTGGTTGTTCATGATTCATCTCTACCATTCATGTTGATCTCCTGGGGCCTTATATATAATAAGAAAGGTTAGATAAAATGTACGTTGATGCTTGGCAGGTATGGCTCGGGTGCTAGTCATGACCCTCCAGTTTGGGTCGTGAAAAACTTGATATCAGAGCAAGTTTGTCCTTGGGATTCTCTATGAGCCGTGTCTAGTAGAGTCTTAATTATGGATGTGTAGCGCGCCACATTTATAATCAGAAGGCTACATGACATCTAGGGTTGTTACCTTCTTCCTGAATCAAGATCGTGCGTAAAGTTGAGTCGTAAGTGTTCATCTCTAATATTCACATTGTTTTCTTTCAGCGATGCCTTCGACTAGGAAGAAAGAAATTAGTAGACGGCTTGATACAACTGTGGGGGAGGGTACCAGTCAGGTGCCTCCAGCCAAAGCAGGGAAAAGTGAGGCTCTGAGTAAGATGTCGTCTCATACCTCATCTACTCCGTCTCCTCCAGAGGATATTAGGAAGGACCCAGCACCTCCAGTTCCTCTGTCTGGCACTACAGACCAGGATATGCGGAGTACGGTGCAGTTGTTGACTAGCTTGGTAGCTGCTCAGGCTTAGAGGCGGAATACCGGTGCTGCTGATAAACCAATTAGTGCGAGAGTTATAGATTCTATTAATCTAAACCCTCCAGTATTTATGGGATTAGACCCCAAGGAGGACCCGCAAATATTTATTGATTAGGTTAAAAGTACACTGCGGGTTATGCATGCTAGTGATACTGAGGCAATAGAGTTGGCTTCATATCGGTTATGGGAATTAGCGGTTTTTTGGTATGATAGTTGGGAGAGATCCAAGGGTCCGAACGCTCCTCCAGTTGTGTAGAAGGAATTTTCTGAGGCATTTCTTCGTCACTACATGCCAGTTGAGATACGACGAGCTAGAGCTGATAGGTTCTAGGGCATCAGGCTCACAATATCATAGAGATACTAGTCAGACGAGACCCCTAATACCTCATTGTGATAAGTGCGGCAAGGCCCACTTTGGACTCTGCCGTCGAGGTTCCGATGTGTGCTATTCTTGCGAACAGCCTAGCCATATGATGTGGGATTGTCCTAATAGAGGAGGTGGTGGTATGGCTCAGCCGACTGGATCTGTGTCTGGTTCTTCCTCATCAGTTCGACCTCCAGCACAGGGTTTTCAGCAGTCGACAGGTCGTGGTAGAGGTAGAGGTGCAGTGCCGAGTTCGAGTGCACTCAAAATCGAACCTATGCTCTAGTAGGTCGACAGGATCTTGAGTCATCTCCGGATGTTGTTACAGGTATATTGTCTGTGTTTTCTATGCTGTATATGCGTTGATTGATCCGGGATCTGCATTATCATATGTTACACCCTTTGTGGCTAATAAGTTTGGCGTTGAACCTGAATTGATAAGTAAACCACTTGCGGTATCCACTTCGATAGGAGATTCTGTGATTGCTAGAAGGGTATATAGAGGTTGCACAGTGATGATTTGTAGTCGTCAAACCTCGGTGAATCTATTTGAGTTAGAAATGGTTGATTTCGATGTGATAATGGGAATGGACTGGTTGGCCTCATGCTATGCAAATGTTGATTGTCATATGAAGATGGTTAGGTTTCATTTTCTTGGTGAACCCATCATTGAATGGAAGGGGAACATTGCTATGCCGAAAGGTAGGTTTATTTCCTATCTTAAGGCAAAGAAGATGATCTCAAAATATTACATTTATCATCTCGTTCGCGTTAGGGATGCGGAGGTGAATTCGCCTACTCTACAATCAATCCTCGTGGTCAATGAATTTCCAGACGTTTTCCTAGATGAACTCCCAGGCCTTCCTCCTGGGAGGGAGATTGAGTTTAGCATTGATGTGTTACCTGACACTCAACCAATCTCTATACCTCCATACAGGATGGCCCCGGCAGAGTTGCGAGAGTTGAAGGCGTAGTTGAAGGACTTGCTGGATAAGGGCTTCATTAGGCCTAACACTTCACCTTGGGGTGCGCCAGTCTTGTTCGTGCGGAAGAAAGACTGGTCGTTAAGGATGTATATCGATTATCGACAGTTGAATAAGGTTACTATAAAGAACAAGTATCTATTTCCAAGGATTGACGACCTATTTGACCAACTCCAGGGTGCTAAGTATTTCTCCAAGATTGACTTGCGTTCAAGGTATCATCAGGTAAGGGTTAAGGAGAAGGATATTCCGAAGACGGCCTTTCGAACCAGATATGGGCACTTTGAGTTCTTGGTGAGGTTGTTTGGGCTAGCAAATGCCCCAGCAGTTTTTATGGATCTCATGAATAGTGTACTTAGGCCCTATCTTGATGTGTTCGTGATCGTATTCATTGATGACATTCTGGTGTATTCTTGTTCGGAGGCGGAACATGCAGGCCACTTGCGGATTGTATTACAGACCCTTCAGGATAGTAAGTTATATGCCAAGCTCTCCAAATGTGAATTCTGGCTGAACTCAGTAGCATTCCTTGGCCATGTGATATCTGACATGGGTATTAGTGTCGACACTCAGAAGATCGATACAGTGAAGAATTGGCCGAGACCTACAACACCGTCAGAAGTCTGCGGCTTCCTGGGGCTGGCAGGATATTATAGGCGGTTTGTAGAAGGTTTTTCCTCTATATCAGCACCATTGACTAAGTTAACACAGAAAGCTACCAAGTTCCAGTGATATGACGCTTGTGAAGATAGTTTTCAGGAGCTAAAGAACCGATTGACATATGCGTCAGTGCTCACTCTCCCAGAAGGAACAGAAGGTTATGTGGTATTTTGTGATGCCTTAGGTATAGGTTTAGGGTGCGTATTGATGCAACGTGGGAAGGTGATTGCTTATGCATCGAGACAATTGAAGAAACATGAAAAGAATTACCCGACTCATGATTTGGAATTGGCTGCAGTAATATATGCTTTGAAGATATGGCGGCACTACTTATATGGCATCCATGTTGACATCTACATATATCACAAGAGTTTACAATACATCTTCAAGCAAAAGGAGTTGAATTTGAGGCAGCGTAGCTGGCTTGAATTACTGAAAGACTACAATGTCGAGATATTGTACCATCCCGGTAAAGCCAATGCTGTGGCAGACACTCTCAGCCGTAAGTCAATGGGAAGCTTAGTTCATATTAAGGAAGGTAGACAAGGGTTGACTAAAGAGATTCATCATCGAGCCAATATGAGAATTAGATTGTTAGACTCTGATGACAGAGGTGTTACTGTACAGAATACAACAGAATCATCTTTGGTAGCCGAGGTAAAAGCACGGCAATATGAAGATCCTACCACAGTACGATTGAGAGAGGGAATTCAGCAGCGTAGGATTACGGGCTTAGAGATCGGAGGAGATGGGGCACTAAGATACCAGGGCCAATTATGTGTGCCTGATAGGCAGGTAGGCGAAGCTCCCTCACCACAATAGGCTGCCAGTTCAGTAGTTATTGGCGAGAACCCTTCTCCGGACTTGTCATGGTCTTGGTATGCACTTTTGGTTATAGACATTATAGGTATGTCGGGGCCCTGTTCCGGCAATGTTGCAACACTTATGTTCCTTTAGAGGCTCATAGACATGTCTTGACTCATTTATAGTTTGAATTGTCTTGTCGGCTGATTTTTGTTGTATAGTCTCTCATGGCAGCATGGTAGCTCGTACCTTGTATATAGCTTCATGACAGTCTTGTCGGCCCATGTTATGTATGTTCATGCCATTATCCGTCATTGTTGGTTGTTCATGATTCATATCTACCATTCATGTTTATCTCGTCGGCCCTTATAGATAATAAGAAAGGTTAGATAAAATATACGTTGGTGCTCGGCAGGTATGGCCCGAGTGCTAGTCATGACCCTCAAGTTTGGGTCGTGACAAATCACTTGTTGAAGTGTTCTTGGACAAGATATTCAATTTTATGGCTTCCCTACTACTATTACTAGTTATAAAGATTCCATTTTTATTAGTTCTTTCCTTCAGGAATTCTTCTCTGCTTAAGAGGTGAATATACAAACTTCCACAGCCTATAATCATCAAATACATTGCCAAACTAAAATGCTCAATAGATGTTTGGATACTTAGTTGAGGTGTTTTTATATTAATTCTCCTGCTAATTGCTCTTCCTTCCTTCCTTTGGCTGAATGGTAGTATAATTCCAGTTATCATTCTGCTATTCAAACTTTACCATTTAAACTCTTTCATGAATACTCTCCACTATTGCACTTGCCTTACCACACATGCCTTACCTACTTGGTGATTCGTCTATTGCTTCATTGACGATATCCTAGTGCAAAGGGAAATTAAACTTCAAATGGCTAAGTTTCATCTATCCATGGCTCAATAGAGAATAAGGCTCAAGATAATAACCACAGGTCTAATAGACAGTTTATGGTGGGAGGCTGGGTCTTCGTCAGGCTCCAGCCCTATAGACAATCTTCCCTTTCCGCCTTTCCTTATCACAAATTGACTTTTACGTAGTTTGGCCCTTACCCTATTTGGGAAAGGGTGGGTGCTATGGCATATAACTTGTTGTTACCACTTGAAGTCCAAATTTACAAAACTTTTCATATTTCTCAAATGAAGTTCTGTTAATTATATGTTCCCTCTGAGATTATTCACCCTCATGTGATTGGCTTATCTAGTACCTTATATCCTTACCTTGAAGCTCTGATTGGTAGAAGATTGATCAAGAAGGGTAATAAGGTTGGGGCTCAGAGTCTCATTAAGTGGAAGGACTTGGATGAATCCTACACTACTTGGGAGCTAGCTTCTGCTATGCATATTAGGTTTTCCTCATTCACCCTTGAGGACAAGGGTGTTGTTAATCCCGGGTGTATTAATACACATATTAGATCGATGCTACATCAGAAGCTGAGCAGAAAAATTCAAATGTTAGCTGCATTTTTAATTATTGTTTTAGTGAAAAATTTAATTAGTCATTTTAAGTTGTTTTCAGCACTTTCTGCATTTCTCATTTCTGTCACTAGTAGTATAAAAAGGAATTTGTAATAAAGAAGTCACATTGTTGATGAAATATAGATCTATTCCCTTTTTCTCTCGAAATTCTCTCTCTTATCTCACTTCTCCCTTGTCCTTCTTATGTTTTTCTTCTCTCGTTTACTATTTTCTTGATGTAGTACCTGATAAGTGTAGATTTTAACCATTTATTCGTACGTTCTTGCTTTAGTTTTAGTCTGAGAGTAGTGATTTTCGTTTCCAAATCTAATAAAATTGTGTGAATTGCAGGCATGTTGGAGAATTGGAGCTTAACGAAGCAATCTAACTCAAAAAGGAGTATTCCAGCTCAACAAGCTAAAAAGGAGAACTGCAAGCAAAAGTACGGTCCGTAGAAGTAATCCTGCGACCGTAGATGATCATGCGGACCGCAAAAATAGAAGTGCGGCCGCATATGAAACCTTGAAGCCTCTAAGGAATTTGTAGAAGGCGGTCATCGCACCAAATTGTGCAGCCGCAAAAGATGGTCGCACTGACAAAGATTGACAATTCATAGAAGGTGCAAAAGATCATGTGTGAAGCCTCTTGAAAATGCGGTCCACAACCAAATCGTGCGGCAACAGAAGCTGAAGTGTGGCCGCAGAGATAATTATGAGACCACAGATTTCCTCCTCATGCAAGAGCAGAAGAAAAGTGAGGCCCGCACATGGAATTATGTGGCCGCAGAACCTCCCGAAGAGCATTTTTATTAGCAAAATTTTGGACACTATAAATAGATTGGAAATACTTTTTTAGGGCAATGTTTTTATCCGTAGCAGCTGTTTTGATCAAAATTGGAGAATACCCATTACTTTAATCATTTTCATTGTAATTTATGGCTTTAATTACTTCTTTAATTTTGTTTTTCATGTCTTCTAGCATAAGTAACTAGATCTTATCTAGGATTGTGACACAATCCTAGTGTGTAAATCTTATGGGTTGTTAATACTAATTCTTGTTTATGATTGGGTGTTTGTTATTTAGCCTTGTTTATGTATTATATCTAGAATTAATGGTTGCAAACATTGATTCATGCCTATTTGACTTAGTTCATACTTGAGAAAGAGGAACCTAGTCTAGAAAAATGTGGCAACAAGAAATTGAGATAGTTAAGGTCTTGGCTAGTTTGATTAGTTTGAACTAAATATAGGAAAAACCCGACATGGACTCATATCCATTGCTTTGATTGCTACCCATTTGGACTTGAGAAAGCCAATTTGGGCATAACCGCTCTATAACCAAGAGGTATTGAGTGGGTACTTGAGAATTGGGAGTCATAATACACCCTGATCTACAAAACATACATTAACTTAGTATACCCATTAGGTTTACACCTAGGTGAATGTTACATCCATAGGCTTTTCCTCAATAGCTTAAAAATACCAAAAAAATTATTCTCTAGTTGCTTTTACTTAGACTAAATCCTTAGTGTTAAATTAGATAACAATCACCCTTTTTGTTTGGAAGTATAATTTAGTTATTTTACATTCTCTCTTCAAGTATTTACCTTAACACCGATTCTAAATTCTCTGAGGAATTCAACCCCGATTCTAGTTGGGTATTATAATTGCAGTGACCGTTTCTCACTTATTATTGAGACGTGGATTGGACGTGAATCAATTTTTGGCATTGTTGCCGAGGTGTTTTTACGGTGTTAGCTATATATTTGAGTGTGTTCTTGAAATATCTTCTTTTCCTTCCATGATACTAATTTGTCGATGCGATCGTAGGTACCAAATGGCGAACAATGACCTCGGAAATTTGCCATTGGGTAAGGTGGATAGCGAGGAGGAACAACTAGATGACACGCCTCAAGCGACACAACCAAATCATCGGGGCCGTGGTCAACAAGACAACGTGCCCCCACCCCCCACCTCCACCAGCACAACCACAAGTGGCGCAACAACGGATTTTGCCCAACGAAGGTTACGCAAGTGCAATAGTCCCCCCTCGCATTAGAGCAAACAACATTTAAATTACCAATGTCATGCTTACTTTGATTGAGCAATGAGGCTATTTCACCGGGGCGCCGAGTCAAAATGCTTACAAGCATTTAAAGGGTTTTGTGGATACGTATTAGGGAGAAAACAAACAAATGTTTTGAACGATGCTTTGAGGCTAAGGCTTTTTCCCTTCTCTCTGCGGGGTAAAATTTTATATTGGTTGGAATGCTTGCCTAATCATTCTATACATACTTGGGATGAATGGGCGGCAAAGTTTATTGCAAAGTTTTTCTCTCAGGGGCACATGGTTACTCTTAGAGATGAAATATTGTCTATCAAGCAAGATCCCAATGAGTTGTTGCATTAAATTTGGGAGCGATATCGGACAATGGTGAATGAGTGCCCGAACAATGATATGACCGAAAATATGATCCAAGAATAAGAGGCAGCTATGACCGGAATGTGTGTACATCTTCAATTGCAGCTCCTGCCATCCACAGCGACATCAACATCCAAAATATGCGTACAATCGACCCCATGTACTCAATAAGTAACAAACCTAACCTTAGGTTGAAAGTAGTGAAAAGCTTGGACAATGGTCAGAGTCCAACACCAATAGCCAACAACAACTCATAACAACATAATAAAAGTAGTACAAGAAATAACTCAGGGAGATAAAGCTCAGCTTGTTCACAGTCACAAAAAATAGGCATACTTTTCAAGTATAACAGTAAAACCCAAATCTTTCACCGAAATCACCAAAATATGAGTAAGTCACAAATATGTGATTTTTCCCAAAAACTTTCAACAACAGATAAGATGTTTCAATCCTAGATAGCATGAGTAAAATACATTTCTATGCCTACAGTTCAATGTGCATATGAAGTCATGAATGTCACAATACCGTACATCATGAGGAAATGCATCTCAATGCCTACATGCTAAGAATGCATGTCAAGTGTAATGCACCACAGCGATAAACTCATGTGCTCATGCACTCGGAGCAGTCAACCTCACTTAGCACGCTCACTCACTCAGTCCTCCTAGTTACTCAGTCCTCCCAATCACTCGGTCAATCGCGCTCGGCACTCGCGCTCAATAGGTACCTACGCTCACTGTTAGTATGTCAGACTCCAGAGGGGCAGATCCTGCCCAAGCACAAATGTAAGTCAATTATGGCACGAATCAATAAAGCATGTTATTGCACGCAGCTCGATCACATAAATATCACTCACAATCAGGCCCTCGGCCTCACTCAGTCATCATCATCTCCAGTCTCTCGGCCTCACAAATCTCATGCCAATCAGCCCAAATAGTGATAATATGATGTGAGACAAATGATAACAGAGACTGAGATATGATATGCAATGAATAAGTATGACTGAGTATGTAATTGCAATTTAAGAAAATAAGTCAACAGTAGAAATGACCTCAGTGGGTCCCAACAGGATAAGCATATAGCCTAAACACGGTTTCTAACATGGATCACAGCTCAATTACTCTAGCACGTAGAAATTTCATGGATAGAAGCAAGATTAGGTCACTACACAGTACCACAGAATCAATCGAGTCATAATTCACCCAGTGCATGCCCACACGCCTGTCACCTAGCATGTGCGTCACCTCAACACCAACACATAACATGTATATTCAGGGGTTCATACCCTCAGCACCAAGTTTAGAAGTGTTACTAACCTCGAACAAGCCGAATCCAATGCCAAGCAAGCCAGACAATACTCTGGAAACACCATGCCACGTGTACTGACCTCCTAATGGCTCAAAACTAGCCAAAAATAACTCAAGAACATCAAATAATGCCAAAGGAAACAAACTCAATCGATAAAGGTGGAATCTTTAATCATAAGCTCAAAGTCAACCAAAAGGTCAAACCTGGGATCGCACCTCAGAACCTGACAAAACTAACAAAATCCGATAACCCATTCAATTACGAGTTTAACCATACTAGTTTCACTCAAATCCGACTCCGAATCGATGTTCAAAACTCAAAAATTCACTTTATGAAATTTTAGACAACAACTCCCAATTTCTCTCTTGAAATCATCAATCAAATGCCAAAAATGAAGATACATTTATGAAATATAATCAAAACCGAGTAGAGAACGCTTACCCATAGCTCCAAATATGTAAAAATGGCGGAAATCCCCGAAAATACAACAACAACCAGGTGAAATCCCACTAGTGGGATCTGGGGAGGGTAGTGTGTACGCAGACCTTACCCCTACCCTGAAGAGCTAGAGAGGTTGTTTCCGAAAGACCCTCGGCTCAAGAGGACAAAAAGATAAAAAGACAAAAGGAGACAATATCAGTATCACCACAGAAATCATAGGAAAAATAGGAACAACATGAAATCCAAAAGAAAGATGCAAAGCAAAAATGATAGCTAGTAAATAGGTCTGGCACTGAAACGCAAAATAGTAAGACACTACATTGCCACTAGCTAGCTTAGACAAAAATCATACCAGACTAGTCTAACAACGGTACGAAGTAAGGCAAGACTCAACTACCTCCTAACCTACAACCCTAATACTCGACCTCCACATCTTCCTATCAAGTGCCATGTCCTCGGAAATCTGAAGACTCGCCATGTCCTACCTGATCACCTCTACCCAATACTTCTTCGGCGGCTCTCTACCTCTTCTCGTGCCCTCCACAACCAGCCGCTCACACCTCCTTACTGGGGCATCTGGGCTCCTCCTCTGTACATGCCCGAACCATCTGAGCCTTGCTTCCCACATCTTGTAATCAATGGGAGCCACGCGCACCTTCTCCCGAATATCATCATTCCTGATCTTATCCATCCTATTGTTCCCGCACATCTACCTCAACATCCTCATTTCTGCTACTTTCATCTTCTGGATATGTGAGTTCTTAACAACCCAACACTCAGCCCCGTACATCATGGCCGGTCTAACCACCGCTTTATAGAACTTACCTTTGAGTATCGGTGGCACTCTCTTGTCATACAGGACTCCAGATGCTAACCTCCACTTTATCCATCCTACCCCAATACGGTGTGTGACATCCTCGTTGATCTACCCTCCCCCCTGGATAACCGACCCAAGGTACCTGAAGCTGCCTCTACTTGGGATGACATATGAGTCAAGCCTCACATCCACGCCCACTTCCCCCGGCTCAGCGCTGAACTTACACTCCAGGTATTCCGTCTTCGTCTTGCTCAGCTTGAAACCCTTAAACTCAAGAGCCTGTCTCCAAACCTCCAGCCTCTCGTTAACACTGGCTCGCGTTTCATGAATCAGAACAATGTCATCGGCAAAAAATCCCTGAAAATAGAGTACTTATAATCACTAAAAAGAAATACCCTACGCGACCGCGGGACATTCTTCGCGATCGCGAAGAATAAACTCAACAGCCTCCAAAAATACCCTACGTGTTCGCAAAACATCCCATGCGAACGGGATGACCACACGCACCTGCACTACGCGATCGCGACAAGACTAATATGAATGCGAAGAAGAAATCTCCAGCCCCCAGCTTCTCAACTCAACTCTACGCAAACGCGAGCTGACCAATGCGAATGCGATGCTCAAGCCTCCAATTGTACGCGAATGCGGTAGAACAGTCGCGAACGCAAAGAAGGAAAAAGGCTAGCTCCCATAATACACTACGCGATCGTGACCCGATCTTCACGATCGCGAAAAAGGCCTGAAACACCAGAAATCAGCAATGCCAAAGAACATGGAAATGATCCGAAACTCATTCGAAACTCACCCGAGCCCCCCGGGACCCTGTCCGAACATACCAACAAGTCCCAAAACATAACACGGACCTACTCGAGGCCTAAAATCATGCATAACAATATCAAAATCATGAATCGCACCTCAAATCGAACTTAATGTACTTTTGAACTTTCAACCTCCAAAACTAGTGCCGAAACATATCAAATCAACCAGGAATGAACTCAAATTTTGCACACAAGTACAAAATGACATAATGAAGCTATTTCAATTCCCGGAACCTCAATCTGAACCTGATATCATAAAAGTCAACTATCGGTCTAACTTATGAACATTCCAAATCTTCAAATTTTTAACTTTTGCCAATTAGTGCCGAAGCCTTCTAGAAATATCCAAATGCAAATACGGGCATACGCCCAAGTCCAAAATCACCATTCGGACCTAACGGAACCATCAAAACTCCGAATCGAGGTCAAATACTAAAATATCAAACTTTGTCTACTCTTCCAACTTAAAGCTTCAAACATGAAATTCATTCTCCTAAACTAATTCTGAAACACCTGAAAACCAAAATCGATGATACACACAAGTCATAATACATCATATGAAGCAAATCAAGACTTCAAATAGCTGAACGGAATGCAAATGCTCAAAACGACTGATCGGGTCATTACTGAGAAAATGCCACCCTTATTTTGCCCTATGTGCACAACAATAATGACAATTGTACGGCAAAGACCTCATGCCCAAACCCAAATCAATCTTCCTAACATGTCCACATGTGCCACAATTATCATAAAATGATAATGCCAAAATTTTATCAAAGATATAAGCTCATAATTTATCAACAAGGTGCACAAGAACATGAAAATAATAAAAATACGGATGGATGTTCAACATATAAAGCATGACTACGGGTAAATCAATTGTAGCAATCATGTTCATGTAGTATGAAAGTGATTAAGCAGGTTTCATATAAAATACATCCTCAAACTAAGGCATATTAATAGCCTAAGGTCTGCTCCGATTATAAACCACACATAGCACCCGTGTACACGCTCGTCACCTCGTGTACACGTTTCTTTTCACATAACACGAATAACAATTAAGGCCAAATCTTAAGGGGTATTTCACTCACACAATGTTAGGCAAGATACTTACCTTAAATAAGCTAAATCAATACTTCAGAAAGCCCTTTCCTCTTGAATCGGCCTCCGAATGGGTCAAATCTACCAAAAATAACTCAATAACATCAAACATGGTTATAGAAATCGATTGCAAGTAATAAAGCTCCAATCTTTATCAAATATCAAAAAGTCAACCAAAAAGTCAATTTGGGCACGTCTCCCGGAACTCGCCAAAAGTCATAAATCCCAATTTCCCATTCGAATATGAGTCCAAATATACAAGTGTTATCCAAATCCGACTTTAAACTAGGGTTCAAATCTTCATTCTTTACTTTAGAAAAGTTTCTCCAACCCCCCCCCCCCCATTTTTCGCTCTTAGATTCACCACTCAAATGCAAAAATCAAAGATAAAATCATGAACAATAATCAAATCCGAGTCAAGAACACTTACCTAATCCAAGTGGATAAAAATCGCCTAAATATCACCCTCAATCCGAGCTCCCAATCTCAAAATATGATAAAATGAGCTCAAAGTCCCAAAAATGACAACTTAAAGGTCTGTCCAGCAATACTCTTCGCGAAAGCGGCCCAAGCCTCGCGTTCATGAAGAACAACCCAGAAATGGCCCAAAATACCCTACGCAAAAAAAACTACCTAGTTTTTAATGCTCATGTTTGACCTGCTGACAATTCAGACACCGAGCAACATAACCAACAATGTCTTTCTTCATCCTCTGCCACAATTAATTCTGCTTCAAATCATGGTACATCTTTATGGCACCCGGATGAATGAAATACCACGAACTATGAGTCTCCTCAAGGATCAACTCTCTCAACCCATCCATATTAGAAATACAAATCCGGTCCTGAAGCAGCAGCACACCATCACCAATAATAGTCACCTCCCTAGCACCACCTCGCAGCAATGTTTCCTTAAGGACAAACAAATGGGGATCATCATACTAACGAGCCTTGATGCGCTCAAATAAGGACGACTGTGATCTAACACAAGCAAAATATCCAACCTCATGAACCTGTTGGCCAAATCCTGAACATCCATAGCTAACGGGCTCTCCCCAACTGGAATAAAAGCAAGACTCCCCATGCTCTCTGCCTTCCTACTCAAAGAGTCTTCCACCATATTGGCCTTCCCCGGATGATAAAGAATGGTGTTATCATAGTCTTTCAATAGCTCCAAGATTCCTCGCTACCTCAAATTCAAATATTTCTATTTAAACAGATGTTGGAAACTCCGGTGATCCATATATACCTTACAAGACATGCCATATAAGTAATGCCTACAAATCTTGAGTGCATGTACAATAGCTGCTAACTCCGGCTATTGTAACCATCCACAAAACAACGATAGTAACCAGCCTAACCTAGGAAACTCTTGATCGCAGTAGCGGTAGAAGGTCTGGGCCAACTCTGAACTGACTCAATCTTCTTCGGATCCACCTTAATCTCCTCAATGGACACCACATGACCCAAGAATGCCACCGAGTCCAACCAAAACTCATACTTGGAGAACTTAGCATACAATTTCTTCTCCATCAAAGTCTCCAGCACAATCCTCAAATGTTGATCATGCTCCTCCCTACTATAGAAATACACCAATATATCATCAATGAACATAAGAACGAAGGGATCCAGATAAGGCTAAAACACATTTTTCATCTAATACATGAAAGTTGATGGGGCATTAGTCAGGCCAAAAGACATCACCAAGAACTCATAATGTCCATAGCGTGTCCTGAAGGCCATATTAGGAATGTCCGAAGCCCTGATCTTCAATTGATGGTACCCTGATCTCAAGTTAATCTTCGAGAACACTCTAGCACCCTGAAGCTGATTAAATAAATTATCAATGCACAGCAGTGGATACCTGCTCTTGATGGTAACCTTGTTGAATTGCTTGTAGTCAATGCACATTCTCATGGAACCGTCTTTCTTCCTCACAAGTAAAACCGGAGCACCCCAAGGTGATACACTCTGCCTGATGAAACCTTTATCAACAATTCCTACAATGGTTTCTACAATTCCTTCAACTCTGCTGGAGCCATGTGATATGTTGGAATACATATGGGTTGTGTGCCCGTTGTAAAATCAATACCAAAATCAATGTCCCTATCGGGTGGCATGCCCAGTACGGCTGTAGGGAAAACATCTGGTAACTCCCTCACCACGAGAACTGAATCAACCGTAGGAGTATCAGCACTCACATCTCTAACAAAGGCTAAGTACACCAAGCCCCCCTTCTTAACTATCTGTTGAGACTTCAGAAAAGACACCACCCTACTAGGAACATGACCCAAGTACCCTCTCCATTCCAACCTCGGTAACCCCGGCATATCCACATCATGGTCTTAGCGTGACAAACAAGATTAGCATGATGCGAAGATAACCAATACATGCCCAAATTCACATCAAAAACTACCATATTAAGCAACAAAAGGTCAACCCCAGTCTCAAAGCCCCCAATAGTGACTAAACAAGAACGATAGACATGGTCCACCATAATAAAATCCCCAACAGGTGTAGACACATAAACATGAGTATTTAGAGAATCACGTGACATATCCAAGTATGAAGCAATGTAGGATGAAACATACGAATAGGTAGAACCTGGATCAAATAAAATTGATGCATCTCTATGACAGACTAGAACGATACCTATAATAATTGCATTTGATGCAACTGCCTCAGTCCTACCAGGGAAAGTATAACAATGGGCCTGGCCTCCCCCTCTAAGATGACTTCTACCAGTTTGTCATCCATTTCTAGCTGTGTGTACAGGTGGAGTAGCAGCTGGAGTGGGAACCATAGCGTGGGTACCTTGTTGAGTTCCACCCATCTGAAGTCTGGGACAATCCCTCACCATGTGCTGAGTGTCACCACACTCAAAATAACCTCTCTGCGGGCATGTTTGTTGGTATTGAGTCTACCCCGGATGACTAGAATAACCGTTGTAGGAACCCCATGCAGAAGGTGCACTGAAAGATGGATGTATTATACGAGTGCTCTAAAATCCATGACTAGCTAGAGCACTACAGGATACCTATAGTGCGAACTGAACAAGTTGATTGAGATGACCTCTGCCATGACGGACCTGGCCCCCAGAGTAGGAGGCATTAATCCTCTAAAACCACGAGGCTTCTTAGACTCCCTATCCTACCTTTCTTTCCCACGGATACGCTCTAACCTCCTAGCAATCTCCACAACCTGATGAAATGCAGTCTCAGTCTCATCGCCCGTGCCATCCCAAATTTGAGGCTGTAGGCGAGTCCCTCAATTAGGGGTATTAATAAAAACCTAAAAAATCAAACGAAACCGAAAACCAAACCAAATCGACCAAAACACCTGATACCTTTTTGGTTTTAGTTGGTTTTGGTTTTGAATTTTAAAAAGTATCTTAATTCATTATAGGGTTTAGAGTAACTTGCTTACACTGGTGATTAACCTTCATTTTAGCTGATCAAATTTGGTTTGGTTTTGGTTTTAATCGAAAAATAACCAAAACAAATCGAACCAAACCGACTATAGAAGTAGCTATTTAAAATTTATTATTATACCTATATATGTATATTTTTATACAGAGTTTCTAAAAAATGGTACATGTTAATCGTTTGCACTTTTAGTCTAGTTCTTTGTTATAATAATAATCTAGTTCATTGCCTTTACATTCTAGTTTAATTGGTAGTTTTCTTTTGCTAAGTACAAGAATCTATTTTATGTTAAAAATAATCTATTTTTAATTGAGTCCTTAAATTATTCATTACTATTTTATTCAATTATCATCAATATGCCTTGGTAAATACTAGATTTCTCAAAGAACAATTTATTTGATAGTGCTACATTGAAAATATAATCGCCGGAATATGTGTTTAGAGTAGTATATATCATATTTAAGAAAAAATAGATAAATAACCAAAATAAACGGAAAAACCCAAAATATCGACAAAAACTGACTTAATTGGTTTGGTTTGGTTCCAATATTTAAATACTTGACTCAGTTGGTTTGGTTTCTTTTAAGGAAACAATCGATCCAAACCGAACCGTGAACACCCCTACCCTCAATAAATTTACGGACTCTCTCTATATCGGTGAAAACCAAGGAAGGTACATGACAAGATAACTCTGTAAACCTCATAGCATAATCGTACACAGTCATACTCCCCTGGTGAAAATGCTCAAACTCGTTGTGCAACTCATCCTTGTTGGTCTGTGGAATATACTCCCTTAAGAAAAGATGGGAGAACTGCGACCATGTAAGTCATGCTGCACCATCTGGCCTACTGGCCTCGTAAGTCTGCCACCATCTGTGTGCCGACCTAGTCAATTAAAAAGTAGTAAGGTCAACCCCGCTCGACTCCACCAAACCCATGGTATACAGAATGCGATAACACTGATCCAAGAAACCATGTATAGCCCCTCCACTGAACTAGGGAGGATGAAACTTCTGAAACCTCTCCAAACCCTTTTGTCTCTTAGCTACACAACCGGCCCTACCTCGGGATGAACTGCAAGTACTAGCTGCACCAGCACAATACCCAGTGTCTGATAAGCATGATGAAGTTGCTTTGGTGTACGGGTTGCAGATGTCCGAACTCCTCTCCTAGCCGGTGAAGTAGCTGGTGCAACCGAAGTCAATACTACATGGGCCAAACTCCCAAACATACTCATGAAGTGAGTAAGGTCTCTTGGATCCTGGTGTAGCAATAGGCTGCTCAGGTGCTTGAGTAGGTGCCACCTACTCAACATGATCAGGCCCTTGCTCCTCGATTGAAGTTGTTGGTGGCTCATTCGCTGCTGCTCTAGCAGGTGCTCTAGTTTCGGCACGTGCCCCTCCTCGGCCCCGACATCTCAAGGCTCTAGCTGGGGGAGCTGGTGCCTGCTCAGCTTATCCGGTAGAACGTATCCTCATCATTTGTGAGAGAATAGAGGAGTAAAGATTCAAACTTTGGAATAACAAATTGACACGATAAAGAATGAAGGAAGGTGATGTTTCCTAACAATTCGGTAGCCTCTTGAATATAAGTACAGACGTCTCTGTATCAATCTGCGAGACTCTACTAAACTTGCATGTGACTTGTAGAACCTCTGAACCCGTAGCTCTAATACCAAATTGTAACGACCGAAATCCCACCATAGAGGTCGTGATGCCACCTAACCTCTAAGACTAGGTAAGCCAATCATTTAACGTTAAATCAACAAAAGAATAATATAATAAGACAAAATTTAATATAAAAGTGGAGGTAGAGTCAACATAAGCCCAAAATAGCAATACTCAATATATCTCCCAAGAACTAGGTAGTACACAATCATGAGCTTTAACTGAATACATAAGGATATCTCAAGTACAATAATGTTCGGATATGAAAAATAATAATATCAATGTAAGGATGAGACCCCAAGGGACTGCGACGGTCATGCAGCTCTACCTTGAATCCTCGCAACCGGTTTAATCACTCACTCCCAAGGTACGCTGCATCTGACACCTGGATCTGCACAAAAAAGGACAGAAGTATAGTATGAGTACACCACAATCGGTACCTAGTAAGTATCAAAATAACCTGGGTGAAGTAGTGACGGGGTTCAAGTCATATGATATTCACAAGTCAAATAATCTGTGCAATATTTCAATAATTGGCAACATATATGGTACTGGACAACAATATCAACATTCTCGTTAGAACATGTGATAACAACTTAAAGTAGAAGAGTCCATCTTTGACAACAAATTATCAAATAAAAGTGAAGGCATATGAAGGCATGTTAAATTCAACTAAAAACTCCTTAAAATATATGACAGAGTTTTTAAGAAAACATGTATATGAACCAAATATCAACCCCATTTCAACACATAAACAACATCAAGAGAAACACCCCCAAATCATCACAAAACATCATCAACAATGCCACCCTTATTTCGTCGTATGTGCAAATAACAATAAATGCCATCCTTATTTTACCACATGCACATATCACGACCCTTATTTCGCCACGTGGATAACTCGAGAAAATGCCACCATTCTTTTTCCCCACGCGCATAATAATAATCACAATTGCACGGCAAAGACCTCGTGCCAACACCCAAATCAATCCGCCCAACATGTCCACATGTTCCACAATTATCACAAAATAACAATGTTAAAATTTTATCAAAGATATAAGCTCATAATTTATTGATAAGGTTTACAAGGACATGAAAATAGTAAAAATATGGATGATATATAAGGCATAACTACGGCTAAATCAATTGTAGCGATCGCGTTCATGTATTCACATTGTGATTAAGCATGTTTCATATAAATACATCCTCAAACTAAAGCATATACCGGTCATAAGCCACACAGAGCACCCCGTGTACACGTTCGCTACCTCGTGTATACGTCGCTTTTCACACAACACAAATGATAATTAAGGGAAAATCCTAACGGGTATTTCTACCACACAAGGTTAGGTATACCTCAAACAAGCCAAATAAATACTGTAAAAAGCCTTTGCCTCTCAAATCGGCCTCTGAACGGGTCAAATCTAGCCAAAAATAACTCATATCAAACATGACTATAAAAATCAATTCCAAGTAATAATGCTCCAATCTTTATCACATATCAAAAAGTCAACGAAAAAGTCAACTCGGGCTTGCCTCCCAGAACCCGCCAAAAGTCACAAATCCTGACTATACATTCGAATATGAGTCTAAATATACAACTTTCATCCAAATCCGACTTCACGAGGTTCAAATCACCATTTTTCACTTTAGAAAAGTTTTGCTAAAACCCCCAATTTCTCTCTCTTAGATTCACTACTTAAATGCCAAAATCAAAGATAGAATCATGAATAATAGTCAAATCTGAGTCAACAACACTTACCCAATCTAGGTGGGTTAAAATAGCATCAAAAATTATGTAACACCCCATGTTTTTGTACGTGACAGTACGTCGTAAGTCAATTGATGTAAGCTTGAAAATGAGATCGTCTTTGAAAGTATATAAAGTGATTTAATGATGTTACGTCCCATTTTCGTAAGCCTTTAAGAGATAAACCTCTAAGGGGACATGTTGTTACACCCCGTACATCAGACGTTATTGTCATTATAGGATTATCTAATGTAATCTCAAAAAGGATGAAATCTTTCTACAAGGATAAGAAAGGTTTACCGAAGTCTTAAGTAAGTTAAGATGAATATGAGACTTGTTAATCATAATTTAAATGAGTTTAAAATCATGATATGACTATATATGATGTTTGGATATGAAATATAATGTTTGGAAAGAAATCGGATGTAAGTTGCGAAAAAACCGACTAAGGATTTACCTTGTAATGAAGCTTTTTGAATAATACATTTAGTAAGCTTTATGATTTCATTTTGGGACATATTATATACCATAGTGAAGGTCTTTGAGTCTAGTTTCTAATGTATTTAACCGTTCATCGATATGATATCGGAGTAGAGAGATATTCACATTTTCGCGATACTGTGCAAGCAGCACCCATGGGACCCACAAAGTCGGGGAAAACTTTCAGCTTGTATTTAAGTCAATTCTCCATCGTTTTAACTCATTTTTCTGGTCCAAAACAGTTCCTAAATCCTCCTAAATGATCTCCAATGGTTCCTCCATGATTCTAGGGTGAGAACCTAAGATGAAAACATGAATCCAACGCTAGATATCCCGTGGTGCTTGCTAGATCGTAGTTCTTCGTCTTGTGGCTGTTTTGGAGGGTTCTTCAAAGGTAAGTAACCTCAGATTTCGTGTTGTTCTAGTTGAATAAGGTAATAATCAGTCCCTCCTTCATATATATTAGATTTTCAAGGTGAACTATAAGTGTTTACACACCAACTTTAACACCAAAAGTTGATTCAAGAAGAGAATACAACACCTATATTGTTGTGGTGTTATTGAGGATAGTTGTGGGCCGTGCTTGGCTGAAATTTCATGTTGTTTCTACTGTTTAAAGTGAGTATAAAATCTTACTACATGTACTTGAAGTTTTTTGTGTGTTGGTTGCATTATTTGAGCAAAATACTACAAGAGGAGACTTGAAATAGTTTGAGATATTATGGGTTTTAATGGACTATTTTGGAAAGGTTGTTTCCATGAACTATAAATATCTGGAAAATGGGGGAAATAACATGATTATGATATGGTTTTTGTTGTTATGCATGTCTATATATTTATCAAGTGAATTGGTGAAAGAAGCATACGAAACTTGAGAATGGAAGTGAAGATTAGCTTAAGTAACTTCTACATTGTCGTATTGCCATTGATGGCTTTTGTAAGGTAAATATAACTTGGATTTCTACTTCAAGCTACTTTGGGAGGTATGTATATTGTGTTCTTGCATGTGCTTAAGGTTATCTTGACATTGATTAAGTTAAATGGATGGACTAGACATGAACTAGTGAATAAAGTTGCTAATTGAGGATAATTGGAGTTGTGGATTGTTTTCTTTGTTATAAATATATGGTATAAGGCTGAAATCATTGATGAATGACTTCATTATCATGTTAATAATACTAGTAAGTTAAAGTAAGAAGTCTATAAGGGGTGATATGGGGTATACGGATTCCAATTGAGCTTGTAGCTCTTCGTGAAGTAGTTGTGACTTGTTGTTGTTATATAGTGTCTTGTTATTGATAATTATGTATTGTTAGATTTCTCTGGTCATTGTTGTTGGTATATGGTATTGGAAAAGGCTCTTGTTACAGGGGAGATGCTGCCCAAATTTAAATAAATGAGCTACTAGTTTAAGTTGCAGACTTAGCCTTTACACAACACTGATTTTGAATCTCCTTATGCTATGGTAGATTGAGTTGAGTTGTTTGAAGAATTGCTTGGAAGGTATTAAGGACTCAATGGAGTTAAGGTATGTTAAGGCTATCCATTCTTTCCTTTTGGCATGATCCATATGATACAAACGAAACGTGCAAACGCGGATCTTTCATAAATGACTCTATTCATAGAAGTATTAGGGGTGGCTATGTTATTGATTCCCCATGTGTCCTATTATTATATCTTCTGTTCATGGGTATCAGAAAAATACGTAAGTTACTAAAGTTTATCCGAAGGCATATTGATCTTATGATATTCCGAGAAATATTACTGACTTACTTCATTATGCATTGAATTCATTTATACATGTACATTGACCCATGACCAGATGGCGTTATATACGCGTATATTATATATATATATGAGGGATACGGGAAAAGGTTATGGCATTATATACGTACCACCACCTGATCAGCTGGTATACGTTGATGATTTCGTCCACAGGGGCTGAGATGATATGATGGGATGCCCTCAGAGGCTTGATGATGTTATGTATGCATATACCTATGCATGGTATGGCATTTATATGCACATGCATGACATTATAAATTTTTCATGATTCACAAAGCTATTCAGAATTACAAGTTGAGTTCTTTACTCCATGTTTCTTTCATGTCATTTATATACTACTGTCATGCCTTACATACTCGGTACTTTATTTGTACTGATGTACCTTTTGCCTGGGGACGCTGTGTTTCATGCCCGCAGGTCCTGATAGACAGGTTGAGAGTCCTCCTAGTAGGCTATCAGCTCAGCGGAAGGTGTTGGTGCACTCCACTTTCTCCGGAGTTGCCTATCTTCTCAGTATGATTTGGACATGTATTGATTGGTATGGCGGGGCCATATCTTGAACTTTATGAAATTTATGTACTCGTAGAGGCTTGTAGACAGATGTCATGTATATGGATACTTGTGTGTCCTTGTCGTCCTATGTTTTGAGTACAAATGATCATGTCGGCCTTATAGGCCCGTATGTCGCATGCATAAGCTCCTATATCATGTTGGGTCATCCCATGTCGAGTATTCTCTTATGTTTAATTCTAGTTATCTCATGACGGCCTTTCCGGTTCATTTACCCATGATAGCATGATAAGAAGGATACGTTACGTTGGTACTCAGTTGAGTTAGGTACCGGGTGCCCGTCGCGGCCCTATGGTTTGGTTCGTGACAAATTGCCTCAATCCAAGCTCCCAATATCAAAATATAATAAAATAAGCTCAAGGTCCCGAAAATAACAACTTAAATGTCTGCTAGCAATACCCATCGCGAACGCGGTCCAAGCCTCCCCTTCACGAAGCACAACCCAGCACTGGCCAAAAAATACCCTTTGTGAATGCGGTATGTCACCCGTTAACGCGATGCACAAACGACCACTGCCCTACGTGAACGCAGTCGCCCTCCCGCAAACATGAAGGCCAAATGCCTAACAACCCCAGCCTTCCTTCCTTCTATGCAAACGCGACGCCCTAGTCACAAACGCAAAAGACACTGCTCACCAAGCTTCGCGAACGCAAGCCTCCAATAATGAACTCAATGACTAAAAAGACACTTCCCCAAAAATAGTCTCCATAATCACGAGACCTGCTCCGTGTTCACGAAGGACACCAAACATCAACAATTTAATCATTTCCAAACTTCACCAAAATGATTCGAAATCCATCAAAAATACTCCCGAGCCCTCGAGACCTCGTCCAATCATGCCAACCAGTCCCAAAATATAACACGGACCTACTCGAGGTCTCAAATCACACAAAGTAACATCAAAACTACTAATCGCACATCAATTTAAGCTTAATAAACTAATCAACTTTGAACTTTCAACTCTCATGCCGCACTATGCCTAACCAACTCGGAATAACCCCAATTTTTTCACACAAGTACCAAATTACATAATGAACCTTTTCCAACTCCTGGAGCAACAATTCGAACTCGATAATATCAAATTTAACTCCCGGTCAAACCTATGAACCCTCCTAACCTTTAAATTTCCAACTTCCGCCAAAAAGAGCCAAATCAACTTAGGAACCTCCAAATCCAAATCCGGCATATGCCTAAGTCAAAATTTACCGTACAAATCTATTGGAACCATTAAAATACCATTTTGGGATTATTTATGCAAAAGTCAAACCCCGATCAACTTTTATAACTTAAGCTTCCAAACGTGGAACTAAGTGTTCCAATTTACTCCAAAAACTTACCTGAGACCAAACCAACCATCCTTGTAAGTCACAAAACAACAAAGAAGCATATGGAAATCATAAAATAGAGGAAAGAGGTTCCAATATACAAAACTACCGGTTGGGTCGTTACATTATTGGGAAAGAAGAAAAGCGATCGGGTGTGTGGTTTTATTATTAAACTTGAATTTGGATATGTAATGACCCAACCGGTAGTTTTAAGCATTTGCACTTCGCTTGGTAGTTTACGGGTATGAGTGGCTCCGTATGATGTATTATGACTTATGTGAATCGTCAGTTTTGATTTTTTCAGGTTATTCATAATCGAATTAGAAGAATGGATTTCATTGTTGAAGCTTTAAAGTGGGAGAGTTGACCAAGTTTGACTTTTTGTAAATTTGAACCCGAAATGGAGTTTTGATGGTTCCAGTAGGTCCATTGGGTGAATTTAGACTTAGGAGCGCTTCCGGAGTGTGATTTGGAGGTCTGTGGTTGAATTTGAACTGGAAATTTTGGAAAGTTTGACCAGGAATGGACTTTTTGATATCTGGGTCGGATTCCAATTTTCGGAAGTTGGAGCAGGTCTGTAATGTCGAATGTGACTTTTGTGCAAAATTTGAGGTCAATCAGACGTGATTTGATAGGTTTTGGCATCGGTTGTGGAAGTTTGAAGTTTTAAAGTTCATAGATTTTGATTTGAGGTGTGATTCATCGTTTTGATGTTGTTATGTGTGTTTTGATGCCTCGCGTAGATCCGTATTATGTTATGAGACTTGTTGGTATATTTGGTTGAGGTCTCGGGGGCCTCAAGTGAGTTTCGGACGGGGTTCAGATCATTTTCATTTCATGTTGCATCGCTAAAGATTTCTAGTTCTGGTATTTCCGCATCAGCGGAAGAGTGGACGCATATGCGAGTCCGCGGATGCGGACAATTGGCCGCAGAAGCGTAGTAGGCTTGGCTGGAGGTCATCACAGATGCGGAGGAGGAGTCGCACCTGTGAGTGCGCAGAAGCAGAAATTGTTCCACAGGTGCGAGGGGCCAGCTGGTTAGTTGTGGTCGCAGAAGCAAAACAGTTACCGCAGATGCGGTGGTCGCAGGTGTGACTATTTGTCTGCAAATGCGGAAAGTGCTGGGCAGAAGTTATAAAAATCGAGGGTTTTAGTTTTTTCTTCATTTTGGGAGCTATGGAGCTCGGATTGAGGTGATTCTTAAAGAAATTTTCACCATATGAATTAGGGTAAGTATTTTCTACTCGGTTTTGGTTATATTTCATGAATCTACCTTCATTTTTGGCAATTGGATTGTGAATTTTATAGAGGAAATTGGGAGTTTTGGCCTAAAGTTTCATAATATGAATTTTTGAGTTTTGAACATCGAATTGGGATCGGATTTGAGTGAAACTAGTATGGTTGGACTCATTATTGAATGGGTTGTTGGAGTTTTTAAATTTTGTCGAGTTCCGAGGTGTGGGTCCGGGTTGGGCTTTTGGCCGATTTTGGGCTTTTTATTCAAGATTTGATCTTTTTCGATCGGGATTGGTTCCTTTAGCATTGTTTGATGTATTTGAGTTGTTTTTGGTTAGTTTCGAGCCGTTCGGAGGTTGGAACGCGTGGGATGGCATTTTGGAGCATCGCTTGGCTTGCTCGGAGTTGGAATTGGCTTGTTTGAGGTAAGTAACGCTTCTAATCTTGAAGTTGAGGGTATGATACCCTGAAATACATGTTATGTGATTAGTGTTGAGGTGACGTACATGCTAGGTGACGGGCGCGTGGGCGTGCACTATGTGAATTGAGACTTTGTTGTTCCCATGGCACTGTATAGTGGTCCTGCTTTGTTGATATCCGTATTTTCACCATGTGATGAAGTAGTTAAGCTGTCAATTATGCTAGATATCATGTTTAGGCATTATGTCGATACTGTTTGGACCCATAGTGGTCGTTTCTTACTGTTATCTCACTGATTTCATTGATATTTCATACTCAGTCATATCCATGCATTCATACCATATCTCACTCTTAGATATTATTTATTGATACATCATATCATTTTTGTCGGGCTAGTTTCATGCCATTGTAAGCCCGTGAGTGAGACTGGAGAAATTGATGACTGAGTGAGGCCGAGGGCATGAGTGAGAGTGACATTTTTGGATCGGGCTGCACGCCGCATCATATTATATTGATAATATTTTATATGGATCGGGTTGCACGCCACAACGAGCCTGAGGGTTGTATGTAAATGGATCGAGTTGCACGCCGCAACGAGCCTTAGGGTATATATATATATGGATCGGGTTACACGCCGCAACAAGCCTTATGGTTATTTATATATTATGGGATTGGGCTGCACGCCGCAACGATATAGCGCTTGGGCTGAAATGAGCACCTTCGGAGTCTGCACACCCCCCAGTGAGCGCAGTCGACTATATATATGGATCGGGCTGCACGTCGCAGTGATTTTTGTACAGCGCTGAGTGATTGAGTGTGCTATGTATAGTGAGAGAGAGAATGCGAGACAGTGAGATTGAGTACTCTAAGAGTGTGAGTACATGAGCTCATCATCGAGATGCATTGCATTTGACATGCGTACTTGTTATACATGCATAGAGGTGCATTTCCTTCTGCTACCCAGTTGTGGGGACATTTATGATTTTACCTGTATCTTGACATATAGGCATAGAGAAGTACTTTCCTCATGCTATCTAAAAATGAAAAATCTTACTTATTGTTGAAAGGACTTTGGGAAAAATCACTGTTTTCAAACTTACTCGAATTTTGGCTTTTTCGGTAAAAAATTTGGGTTTTCACTGAGATACTTGAAAAGAAATGCCTACTTTTCTGAAAATGTGAACAAACTGAGCCTTTTATTTCTGAGATACTCTTTTGTTACTTGTACTGTGTTGTTATGAACTGTTGTGGAATATTGGTGTTGGACCCGGCCTTTTTGTTAGCTCATCACTACTTTCAACCTAAGGTTAGGTTTGTTACTTATTGAGTACATGGGGTCGGTTGTACTCATACTACACTTCTGCACCTTGCGTGCAGATATTGACTGTTGACGTTGCTGTGATCGATGGGAGCCGATTGAAGATGTACCTCTGTCCCGGTTGTAGCTGCCTCTTGTTCGTGGTAGCTTTAGATCTATGAAACTCTGGCTATACAAACAGACGATGTATTTATTTTATTTCAGCTTTTTAAATAATATTCTTAAAAATTCATGATCTGTACTACCAGTTCTTGGGGAATGTATAAGATTTAGCTAATTTCTTTACTTAATTGCTTTATTAATTGTTATTGGAATTGGTTAGAGGTTAATTGGCTAACCTAGCGGGTTGGGTTAGGTTCCATCACGACTAGTGGATTTGGGGTCGTGACAAGTTGGTATCAGAGCTCTAGGTTCATAGGTTCTACAAGTCATGAGCTAGTGTCTAGTAGAGTCTTGCGGATCGGTATGATGACGTCCATACCTATCTTTGAGAGGCTACAGGACATTTAGGATATATTTCCCATCTTTCTTTCCTTATCGTGCGACATTGATTCAGCTTGAAGCGTAACTTTTTGAATTTCTTCCACGCGTTCGTATGCGCACATGAGCGCTCGGTATCAGTTGTGCATTGCTGGCCTGTGATTCTATGAACGAGGTTCGAGACGTGTATTCTGTGTTTTGGTGATGGGCCAGTCTGGAGGAATTAAGGCCAGGTTTTGACGGTAGCTTGAGCACGGAGATTTTGATTGTATGAGCACGTGCTTTTGGGACTTATAGGTCTATTGGTATCCCTATTAGTGGAAATTGTGATTGGATGACTATGTGGTGAGTATAATGAAACTCCAAGATATGTTCAGATTGTTCGAATGTGACGAGAAGAGATTACTTGAGATGTAGCAAGGACTATGGGGTTTTTGATTTTTGTCTTGATTTGGCATATGGTCTCGAGTTATGGGTGCGTTAAGGGATCTCTCATGTTGTTTAGTGTGGAGTGGAGTAGATTCCCATGTATTATTGATGAGTTCGGAATCGAGAAGATTAAGTGATTGCTTAGTAGTTGTGGCTGTGAAAGGGTATAAAGAGATGTCAGTTTGAAACTGAGCAGGTGGGTTATAACCTATGAGGTAATCTACGGATGTGTGATTTTTATAATGTTGTGTAGAGGCGTTCTTTTCTACCAGTTGGGTATATTTGTGCGATTTGAGTTTGAATCGGTTGTAACAGTTGAACTGACTATCAGGAGGATGAATGCGAGATTTGCAGACGATTTGAGGTATTATATGGTTTGTGTTACATGGGCTTATGAAGGATTTAGTTGAATTTCAGTGCGGGATTCTAGCAGTAATAGAGTATGGGTATCGTGACGTTATCGACTATTTTGTTCTTTGGCTTTGAGCCAAGTGGGGGAGTCTGCTATCGACGAGTTATTTGTACGGTTATGTGCCGTATTGGTTTCGGTTCGGGGTATACTGGTGAATCAGTTATGACTTGCAGAGGTCGAGATCGAGGATGACTCGGGTAAAAGAATTTCTGGATACAGGTTGTATTACGCTCTATGGGTATATGGGAATCATAAAATAATTGAGTGGTTATTCGCGAAGGAAGTAGGGTACATGGAGTAGGAATTTGCTCGATTGCTTAGGAGTGTGGACTACTCCCTTGGGTGTTGATGTACAAATGGGGCACAGGTCGTTCGGTCTGTTTGGTTGGTTCAATTGAGATTTGAGTAGTGGATAACTCTCGAGAATGGTTCTAATGTATTCAAGAATTATATGTAGAAATTGAGAATTTCAGATTGGTATATGGCTAGGATCTGATATTTGCATGAGATGGTGTCGAGACTTATGGAATTTTTATATCATTGTGGATTATGCATTTCAGTATCAAGAAGGTGAAGGAAACAGTTTTAGGTTCACATAAGGTCTCTTTAGAGTGGGTATCTCATTTGTGGTGCTTAAGAGGGAAGTCAGTGGCTTATGGGCCTTAGGGCGTGATGGTTTTATACTAGGGCCTCTTGTGTGGTGAATTTTGGTTAAGGATCATAGTGCTCCAGCAAAGAGAAGTATCAACTTGAAGGTAATTTGGAAGGGACTTGGAGAAATAGGACAGTGTGGTAGTAGGTTGGATCAGCACAGTAACGGGTATAATCAGTTCTTTGGGTACTTATGATGTGGCTAGTCTCCACAGGTGTTTCGTGGCAATACTCTTGGGTTTTGGCAACCTGCGTGGCTGGGTTGAGTTAGAGAGATTCGGTTCTGATAGCTTGGTTATGTGCAAATAGGTTCGAAAAGTTCTCAATGGTTTTTACCAAGGTTCGAGGGGTATATTTCCTGCTCGCGTGAGGAGCATGTGGTGTATAGTGATTTTCTCCCAGGTGAGATCAAATGGAAAGTTTCTGACTGATCGGGTATGTATTCTGCTTGTGACTCAGATTTGATTATGAGATTCGGGTACTCTTCACAGGATGTCATGGTAGATGCGGTGTGTTGTGTGGGATTTAGATATGCATGTGCAAGGTCACAGTTCAGTTTTGAAGGGAAGGACATAAATTTGTAGGCAGCATAGACGGTTGCAGATGACTAGGTAAATGATATTACTAATTAGTATGGCTTGACGAGAGTATACATTTCAGAAGGGGCAATGTGTTTTAATGTATGGGTACTTCACTAGTACTGCGGCACTCTTCTGGTTGATCGATTACTGATATTCAAATTTTGCTATATGGCACAAAAGAATTTTAGAAGTATTCCTCATAGTAGGATCGTGTATGAGAGATGTGTTAGACATTTTGGCGGTGGAGTTGGGATCAAATATGGTGATTCGTGTGTTCTATGAATTTGGAGACTGGGAGTTCTCAAGAGCAGATTATTTCATGGTTATGGATTGTGAAGTCATGGTCGAAGCTAGCTAGATGATAATATGTGTTATGATTCAGTCATTGTCGACCTTCGGAGGGTTATTTATCTATTGGTGGGTGATAATAGTTGATTTGGGGACCCATTGGTAGGCCCAACTAGGATGGGTATTCTACATCGAGTCGGATTGGTTGGTTCCTTACTGCTATTGTTGAGGGATGTGCCATTTGGTTGTTGTTGAGATTATTTGTGTTCTGAAATGATCTGTGTGTTACTCTTCTATGCTACGAGGGGTTGCGATTCGTGGGTTATATGCACATACGGTGTGGTTCTATTTGGGCTTTATAGCAGAATTTGAGTGAGATGGGTATTTGAGTATTGCGTGATTATTTGTGCGTTGGCTATGTTCTTTCCGGATTGTGGTATTGTGTTATTTTCTCTCCGAAGTTACGGTAAAGCACTTTGGGTATTGGATGTCGAATTGTGCGTGGTTATTGATTTTGAGCATGGTGGATGAGGTATTTCATACGAACCAGTGTTTGGATAGGGTCACGCATTGCAGCGGAGTTATGTTGAGATATGATCCCTTGTGTTAGATTCCTGTATTTTGGTTCTACGGTGTGTGATAGATTCTTAGCATTGCGTTGCAGTGGTACTTGTCGAGCTTGCGGGACAGTTCTCCCATCTGAATCAGTTTTCCATGATTTGAGTATATTTGGAATGTTGCTTATTGTTGCACGGATTGCACGGGTTATGGCGTCAGATTGTATTGATATGGCATGTCACTAGAGTGGTCATGTTAGATGAGATGAGATCATTAGACCTAGAATGGTCACTATCGGAATTGATTACAACATGGTTGGAAGGACAATATCTAAAGTCGGCTTAGAAATTTGCTATAGTTCTTATCGAAGGAGAGGGAGCTCCATGACTGGAGGATCTGATGAATGGTGATGAGTTCTGCATGTTTCTTTCATCATTGGCAGTGTACGAAGGTTTAGAACGAGGCTTTGTTTGATATGAGGTTGTTACCGGTATTGGGTTGTTTTGAGCAGCTACTGTGATTAAAAATCATTGCTTCGAGCATTTGAACTATGTGGTATTTGAGTTTTGAGTATTTGAGTTATGTGGTACATCATGTGATTACATCTTGGGTTATGGATAAGGCTTGATACAGTTGTTCAGACTTATACAGTGTGTAGATGCGAGATCACCCCCGCGTATAGTAAGGTTACATGGCGATTTATGGGCTAGGTTGAATTAAGAAACTACAGTTATGTTGTGTTGTCGGGCCTATATAGGATAGGGTAACGTGAGATCACCCCTGGGTATGGTAAGGTTACACGGCGATGTGATGGCTTTTGGAACAACTCTGGACACGTTCGAGAAACGTATGTTTAAGTGGGGGAGAATGTAACGACCTAACCAGTTGTTTTGAGCATTTTCACTTTGCTCCGTAGTTTACGGGCATGAGTAGCTCCGTATGATGTATTATGACTTATGTGAATCATCAGTTTTTATTTTTTTAGGTTATTCGGAATCGAATTGGAAGAATGTTTTTTATTGTTGAAGCTTTAAAGTGAGAGAGTTGACCAAGTTTGACTTTTTGCAAATTTGAACCCGGAACGGAGTTTTGATTCTTCCGGTAGGTCCATTGGATGATTTTGGACATAGGAGCATGCCCGGATTGTTATTTGGATGTCCGTGGATGAATTTGGCTTGAAATGGTGAAAGTGGAAATTTTGGAAAGTTTGACCATGAGTGGACTTTTTGATATCGGGGTCAGATTTCGATTTCCAGAAGTTGGAGTAGGTCCGTAATGTTGAATGTGACTTGTGTGCAGAATTTGAGGTCAATCTAACGTGATTTGATAGGTTTCGGCATCGGTTGTGGAAGTTTTAAGTTTCAAAGTTCATAGATTTCAATTTGAGGTGTGATTCATCGTTTTGATGTTGTTATGTGTGTTTGAAGGCCTCGAGTAGGTCCGTATTATGTTATGGGACTTGTTGGTATATTTGGTTGAGGTCCCGGGGGCCTCGGGTGAGTTTCGAACGGGGTTCAGATCATTTTCATTTCATGTTGCATTGCTTAAGATTTCTGGTTCTGGTGTTTCCGCATCTGCGGAAGAGTGGGCGCATATGCAAGTCCGCAGATGTGGACAATTGGCCACAGAAGCATAGTAGGCTTGGTTGGAGATCATCGCAGATGTGGAGGAGGAGTTGCACCTGCGAGTGCGTAGAAGCGGAAATTGTTTCGCAGGTGCGAGGGGCCAGCTTGTTAGTTGTGGTCGCATGAGTGAAACAGTTACCGCAGATGCGACTATTTGTCCGCAAATGCAGAAAGTGCTGGGCAGAAGTTATAAAAATTGAGGGTTTTTTGTTTTTTCTTCATTTTAGGATCTATGGAGCTCGGATTGAGGCGATTCTTGAAGCAATGTTCACCATATGAATTGGGGTAAGTGTTCTCTACTCGGTTTTTGTTATATTTCATGAATCTACCTTCATTTTTGGTAATTGAATTGCGAATTCATACTATGAATTTTTGAGTTTTGAACATCGAATTGGGGTCGAAATTGAGTGAAACTAGTATGGTTGGACTCGTAATTGAATAGGTTGTTAAATTTTGTAAATTTTGTCAGGTTCTGAGGTGCGGGCCCGGGTTGGGCTTTTGGCCGATTTTGGGCTTTTGGTTCAAGATTTGATCTTTTTCGATCGGGATTGGTTCCTTTAACATTGTTTGATGTATTTGAGTTATTTTTGGTTAGTTTCGAGCCATTCGGAGGTCGGAACGTGTGGGATGGCATTTTGGAGCATCGTTTGGCTTGCTCGATGTTGGAATTGGCTTTTTCGAGGTAAGTAACTCTTCTAATCTTAGAGCTGAGGGTATGAAACCCTGAAATACATGTTATGTTATTAGTGTTGAGGTGACGCACATGCTAGGTGATGGGCGTGTGGGTGTGCACCAAGTGAATTGAGACTTTGTTTTTCCCATTTCACTATATAGTGGTCCTGCTTTGTTGATATCCGTGTTTTCACCATGTGATAAAGTAGTTAAGTTGTCAATCATGCTAGATATCATGTTTAGGCATTATGCCGATACTGTTTGGACCCATAATGGTCATTTCTTACTGTCATCTCACTGATTTCATTGATATTTCAGACTCAGTCATATCCATGCATTCATACCATATCTCAGTCTCAGATATTATTTATTGATAGATCATATCATTTTTGTCGGGCTAGTTTCATGACATTGTGAGCCCGTGAGTGAGACTGGAGAGATTAATGATAGAGTGAGGTCGAGGGCGTGAGTGAGAGTGACATTTTGGGATCGGGCTGCACGCTGCAGCATATTGTATTGATTATATTTTATATGGATCGGGTTGCACGCCGCAACGAGCCTGAGGGCTGTCTGTATATGGATCGGGTTGCACGCCGCAACGAGCCTTAGGGCTGTATGTATATATATATGGATCAGGTTGCATGCCGCAACGATCCTTATGGCTATTTATATATTATGGGATCGGGCTGTACGCCGCAGCGATATAGCACTTGGGGTGAAAGGAGCCCCTCCGGAGTCTGCACACCCCCCAGTGAGCGCAGTCGACTATATATATGGATCGGGCTGCACGCCGCAGTGATTTTTGTACAGCGCTGAGTGATTGAGTGTGCTATGTATAGTGAGAGAGAGAATGTGAGACAGTGAGATTGAGTACTGTAAGAGTGTGAGTACATGAGCTCATCATCGAGATGCATTGCATTTGACATGTGTACTTGTTATACATGCATAGAGGTGCATTTCCTTCTGCTACCCAGTTGTGGGGACATTTATGATTTTACCTGTATCTTGACATGTAGGCATAGAGAAGTACTTTCCTCATGCTATCAGAAAACGAAACATCTTACTTATTATTGAAAGGACTTTGAGAAAAATCACAGTTTTCAAACTTACTCGTGTTTTGGCTTTTTTGGTAAAAGATTTGGGTTTTCACTGAGATACTTGAAAAGAAATGCCTACTTTTCTGGAAATGTGAACAAACTGAGACTTTTATTTCTGAGATACTCTTTTGTTACTTGTACTATGTTGTTATGAATTATTGTGGAATATTGGTGTTGGACCCGACCTTTTTGTTAGCTCGTCACTATTTTCAACCTAAGGTTAGGTTTGTTACTTATTGAATACATGGGTTCGGTTGTAATCATACTACACTTCTGCACCTTGCGTGCAGATATTGACTGCTGATGTTGCTGTGATTGACAGAAGCCGGAATTGAAGATGTACATGCGTCCCGGTTGTAGCTGCCTCTTTTCGTGGTAGCTTTAGATCTATAAAACTCTGGCTATACAAACAAACGATGTATTTATTTCATTTCAGCTTTGTAAATTCTATTCTTAGAAGCTCATGATTTGTACTACCAGTTCTTGGGGAATGTATAAGATTCAGATAATTTCTTTACTTAATTGCTTTATTAATTGTTTTTGAAATTGGTTAGAGGTTAATTGGCTTACCTAGCGGGTTGGGTTAGGTGACATCACGACTAGTGGATTTGGGGTCGTGACAGAATCATAGGAGTAAGTTGGATCTTTAGAGGTGAGTGTGTCATACAATTTGATATGTGGTTAACGAAGGACATTTTTAATCAAGTCCGATAAATCAGGGGCAATTTTGGTCTTTTTCTATTTTGTTTTAAATGGCTAGTTATTTTTTAGTCTATTTTGGAACAAAAGAAAAGGCAGGAGCATTTTTAGCTCAATAGGTGGGTGAAGGATATTTTTGTACCAAATTCAATTGGTCAAGGATAGATTTGGCCCTTTTCCATTTTCTCATTTTGATATGTTGTAGTTCCATTATGTATAGGTAGTTGATCGGAATTTAGATATATCATACATGAGTGTCGCATTCAGCTTAAAACAAACTTCGGTAGATATAATTGAATATAATAAGGAGAATTTGAATTTGATGAGCTCGAAACAAACACTTCAATTATTCTCGCTAATCAAATATAGTATAGTATAATATCATATCCACATGGATTGGATTTAAACAGTATTCTCGTAGTTTCTAGCTTGATTACTATCCAAGATGATCAACAATTGAGATTTATATGATTTCTAACTAAAATTAACTAAGAGTCTGAAGCTATTGACTAATGACAATCGAAACAATGAATAAGCAAAGAAAGTTATCAGTGGGAGAATATAGGGTTTTGATAGGATAGGTGCAAAATAATTGTTTGGGATCTAACTCTAGATAACTCACTTCCAATGTCCAAGTGAGAGTTTCGAATTCACTCAATTATTAGTTCAAACGTTCAGAAACAACTCCTCTCTCGATTAAGTTTTAACCTCACATGATGAATCAATTTAAGCACGTGAAGATATGCAAGAATGCATAGTGGATTGGTATTTAGGAGAACCTCTCTCGATTATCCTCCTAACTTGGTTTAATCAATGATTCAACTAACCTCTTTCGATTACTAAGAAGCATTAATGAACTCAACCAATAATATAATGCAAAGATATCACAAGTGATGCCTTTCTCGATTACATGAACTAGTGAATATAGATGCAACAATTAAACCATCCAAAAGTGCATCAATACATAAAACTAAAGTTATAATCCATAAAGAATCATCAATACACCAAATCTATCAAACTCTAAAGCAAACTACTCCATAGATATAGAGCAACTCATCACAAATAAAATTAAAGTATAGGAAAAAATAAATTCAATCCAAACTCGGGTCTTGAGTGAGGAAGGAATGATAAAATCCTTCTGCTTTTGCTCCTCCAACTCCTACTTAGCTTCCTTAGGTCTAAAGTATATCAAAAGTCTAGAAAATAACTTTTTTCCATGTATTTATACCAAGTAGGGTCGGGCCCAAAGGAAATCACCCTTTCATAGCCGAAATAGGAAAACTTGCAAACTTATTGCTTTTCATGTGTCGAACTCTGCGTAGCAGGGTGCGTAGCATTAGTGCTTTTTCTTGTCAGACCACAAAAACCCAGTCTCTGAACTTTATCAATTCCTGACACAAAATTACACTGTTGTGTCGCCCAGTGCGTCACACTAGTTCATTTCTTCAGATGTTGCTTCTTCTTTGATTTTTGACATCCAGAAGTGATCCTCGACCCCCGAACACGATCCCGGCTTAATCCCTTGGGCTTTTACTCAGACTTCAAAGCTCCAAATAGCTCGAATTAGTTCCACAACATCTACATAATTTAGAATCACTCCTACAATGCATAAAACATACAATAAGTGCAAAACACTAGCAATTAAAGCTCAAAACAAGTAAAGTGCAGTAAATTAGAGTGCAATAAGCTACTAAAATACGATATTATAGCCTACCATCAACACCCCACACTTAAACCATTGCTCGTCCTTGAGCAATCAGACTACACTTCATATAGACACGACATGTTTAAACAACTCTCCTAACTCATCATACCAAGAATATTTAAAATAGATTAAGCACAATACTGTAACATCCTCGCCTCAAGATTTCATTCACAAGCACCACGCATTATTCACAACCCACTCACTTACTCTAACATAGAGGCCAACTACATTACCTTTCCTTCGTGAATCAAGTGCCCTCACACAACAATAGAGAGTAGTTCCACACACAATAGAATTTAAGAATAATTAGGAACTCAAGATAGAAAGAATTCACTCACTCTCAGAAACAACATTCATATGCCACAAAAGACGTACCATAGGCTTCCCCGTAGTGTATTACTCTACTAATTGAACTCATTCAGTTAAGGATCAAGTAGGACTTTAATTGGTTGTAATGTAGGCTGCGGGACGGGTAGAATACATTTAGATATAAGAGTGACTACACCTCCCTAAGCACTTTAATACATACAATTATCAATTCAAAACCCCACACTTATGTCAAACCATAACTCCACCTTCACAATCAATATACATTAACTCCCTACTTCTTTAAGCACAATTACATCAAGAGTCACCACTATCAAAGAATAATTTGCACAACAATACAATAATTTTTTCTTTTTCTTTTTCAATTCAAGTGGCTCTTACTTTTTCAAAATAGTGCACCTTTCTCCTATTTCAATAGTTTCACTCAAAATCCAAACCAACACCCCACACTTTAACTTTTACAAAGTTCATAACAAATTCAAGTGCTCACAAGAGGTAAAAAGTTCAAATAGATGGTCAATTCAAACAGATGGTTAAGGCTTGTAATGTGGTTGCCAAAAAATAAGATTACAGGCTCAAAGGGGTTAACTACGATACATAATAATTAGGTGGGTAAACATATAACTGGCTCAACAAAGAAATGCCTATATCACTTCCAAGACTGAATAAAACTACTATTTCACTTTGCAAACACACGAGGCAAGTTCTATACATCAAATGCAATGCATTTGTCATGCCCTAAAACCGAGGAGCGCGACCGGCGCTCAACCGAGTGAACCCGACCGAGCAAGCCTGTTAAATTCCTTCTACCCAAATTTAATTCGTGAATAAAGAGGAGATGTACTCCGTTAATCAAATACTGAAGAGATTTCATTGACCGCTTCCATTTTATTCCCATTAACAACATCATTCAATATTTCCAAAATAGTACGAGTTTATAGATTTAATGAAAAATATGTTGCCAAATACCAACAGTTCTAATCCAATTCCCAACATCAAATACCACCCACAACCTGTCTACGGAGCCTCTAAGTACAACTGAAGAGTAATATGAAAATGCCGGCAACAAGGCCCCCGGCTATACCTCAACCACAAAGTACATGAGAAACAAAAGATACATGACCCCAAAATAAAGTGGGGCTCACCAAATCGGCTGAAAGGAGTTCACTGCTATCACTGATCAATGCCACCTGCTGTAGAACCACCTGCATCCATTAAAGATGCAGCACCCCCGGCAAAAGGGACGTTAGTACTGTCGAATAGCACTAGTATGTATAGCTAGAAATCCTCTTTCAAAATAGAATGCCCATATGATCTATATGTGGAACACATAATATAATGTAATTGAAACAACCTGTACAGACAAGGACAACAAAAGGGGCACCTATTATCTGCATTAATAATGTGTCTCATTAGACCGTCCTTAGTGTTCACCTATCATATTATACACTTGTGCGTTTCATAGACCGTCCACAGTGTTTATTCATACCGTACATCTATACCTCTTATACACAATGCACTTATATGTTTCATGGACCGTCCACAGGATTTCATATCATAATGGATTTCATAACACAATGTACCTATGCGTTTCATAGACCATCCACAGGGTTTCATAACACAATGTACCTATGCATTTCATAGACCGTCCACAGGATTTCACAACACAATGTACCTATGCGTTCATAGACCGTCCACAGGATTTCATATCATAATGTACCTATGCGTTCATAGACCGTCCAAACTATGCGTTTCATAGATCGTCCATAGGGTTTCATAACACAATATACCTATGCATTTCATAGACCGTCCATAGGGTTTCATAACACAATATACCTATGCGTTTCATAGACCGTCCATAGGGTTTCATAACACAATATACCTATGTGTTTCAAAGACCGTCCATAGGGTTTCATAACACAATATACCTATGTGTTTCAAAGACCGTCCATAGGGTTTCATAACACATTGGAAACAAAAGTACAAATACGTACATCTCATAACCTTTTACATCACATATCACCTAATCCGTACTTTCAACCACTTACAACATTATTATTTCATTGGCTCTCTTGGCCATACATATGATTCTTTATTCATGGCACAATGGCCGTATTTTATATTCCACACTTTCATTTCTTCCCTTTCATAGATCATCATCATAACTATCAACAAGTAGAATATTCCGGAAATCACAACTTTAAGTTCATTAGTAATGAAGGCTTTAAACATAATCGATTTATTTCCAATAAATGGAGTAAAATGATTGGCAATCGAAGCACAAATTATAATCATACACAATTTCCACTCACGAATGTGTAAGAATGCAAAGCACATTGAAAATTTCTTACAAAGCATAGCATTAGTAAAAACAGCCACATATGGGCATCACTTGCGTTCATAAACTTTTAGCCGATTATATTGTCAAAGTAAATTTTGGAATAGTTGAGTGAAAGTTCATTTCATAACCTTTCTCACATTATTTCATTACATCGGCACCATTGGCCACAAGTATACCTTTCACTATTGGCACGTTGGCCACACTTTATATTTCCAATTCACTGATTTTATTTCCAACCACCTTTATACGTTATCAACAATAAGACATTTCCAATCAAGACTTTAGGTACACATATGAGCAATTAAGAGTCTTAAGAATATTGAGATTTTCTCACACAATTTGGCATACTAGCTTTCATTTGAAATATGATTCAAAGCCACAACATTTTAATACGCAACCCATACTTTTAAACTCACGGTAAAATTATGGAATTTAATTCCAAGAGAGAAAATTTAGCCAACATACCTCAATTGAGCTTTCCTTAAATTACTACAACATTTCGGAAATTCTAGCAATCCCAATATATTTTGAGACATAACAAAAATTGAACCATAATTAGGAAGATATTCATGGTCTCAGCTCATTTGAGCATTTTATCAAACACTAGGTGTGCAAATTTAACCACAAGATTCTTCTACAAGATTTCCTTCACTCCACAACCCAATCCTTACTTATTTAAGTTCAACAATCCTCCCACAATTCTTATTGGTATATGCATGTATAAATAATACTCTCATACCCATGACTCATACTCCTAATCAACCATCTTCTACCCAAATTTGAAATTGAAAACTAGGGTATGGAACCTTACCTCTTAGATGAAGAACTTGTGGGTTTCCCTTGTTAATCTTCCAAGATTTGAGCAAGACTTGATGAATAATTAGCCTAGGGTTTTCTCTCTCTAAAACACCCTCCCTTCTCTCTAAAACATCAGAATATTTTCTCAAAAATGACCCTTTTGCGTGTATTTAACGAAATAGGGTCGGGTTTTTTAAAAACCCAAAAATGAAGCTCCGGACAGGTTCTGTGGTCGCATATGCGACCGTATAATGGTTATGCGGGCCGCATATCGGTCGCATAATTGGTGTCCAAAATGACCAAAAATCTGCCTGAGTCTGCGGTCACTATGCGGTCCGCATAACAGTTATGCGGTCGCATAATACACCGCATAACAGTTATGCGTTCGCATAGTCGACCGCATAATTGCTTCCAACAGACCCAAATAACTGCGTCACTCTGCGGCCATTATGCGGTCCGCAGAGTGATTCTGCGGTCGCATAATGGACCGCAGAAATGCACAGTTCCACCAAAAGTTTTCCTTTACTATCCCGTGCATTGTTCAACCCAAAAGGTCAGAGCCGCGGCGAGCTTGCGAGCCGCGAAGAATTTCTATAATCCTCAATCACGTAAGCCTAATCCGGCACCATGAAACATTATTTTCTTTGTAAATTTTACCGGGCTTTTCACTTAAGTTCTTCAAAATTTTTCGGTGTGTTAAAGCACTGAATACACAAAACCTTACACACACACATGGCACATAACTCACTCAGGATCGGACTCATCAAGACACTCTAGTCAAAGCAGTTAAGCAAAGTTAAGATCATACACTTTAAGGTACTTATACAAGAGTCAAAATCTAAGCCTCAGCGTCACAACTAAAGCACTCACTATTCTCAAGGAATAATAAAGTCAAGAGATATTTCCTTCAATTCAATTCATAGCACAAGGTTTTCTACTCCTAACAAAAATAAAAACTAACTACACCCGGTTCAAACAAAAGCCTTGAAAAAGAACCGCGGCACAAAGAAAACCTAAGGGGGAGTTAATACACTACCTAACAACAGAAAATCTTTTTGTCTTTTTCTTTCGACTTTAATCCCTCAATAAATCTATCGAATGATATGCATCGTTGGGAAAAATAAAAATAAATTCAAATTTTTATCGTTTTTTAAATTTTTTTATATCTCTACTAAAACTAACAAAACAAAAAAAACTAAAACTAATATACATACATACATACATACAACATACCCCCTCTCCCACCCCACACTTTAAGTTGTGGCATGTCCCCATGAGACACAATTAAAAAGTATAAGATAAAGGAAACTTCCCTGAACATCTAGTCGGGGTTTGAGTCGAAGTCGGGCTCCATTCCCCGCCTTCGGACTAATGCGCACATCCATGCTGACAGCTTCTTCTCAACCTTTTTGGGGTACACCCCACACTTAACTTTTTCACTCAGTGCAGCCTTCTCTTCCGAGCCCTTCACTTTCCACTCAACACTTGCAGCTGGTTTGTCCTTTTGTACTCCCTTTTCTACATTCATCTCAAAAGTCACAGTCTCCTCAGCCACTCTAAGCATGAGTTTTCTCTCGTATATATCTAATATAGCTCTACCCATCGCTAAGAATGGTCTTCCTAGAATAAGGGAAACCTCCTTGTTCTTCTCCATATTCACCACTATAAAGTCTACAGGAAATACAAATTTATCCACCCGAACTAATACATCTTCCACTATCCCCTCAGGTATTAAAGTAGTTTGGTCTCCCAGCTGCAAAGATATTGGTGCAGACCTTATCTCTCCGATTTCTTTCTCTAGTTTTCTGTAAATAGATAGAGGCATTAAATTAATTGAGGCACAAGAATCACATAAAGACTTATCAAAATTAATAGAGCCTTAAGAGCAAGGTATAGTAAAACTCCCTGGATCTCCACACTTTTGTGGGAGCTTATTTTACAATATCGCGCTGCAATGCTCTGTGAGCTTCGCCACCGAGGTCTCTTCTATTTTCCTCTTCTTTGTCAGGATCTCCTTCAAGAATTTGGCATAGCCAGGAATTTATGATAGCACTTCTGTGAATGCTAAGTTTACATGAACCTGTTTCAGCACATCAGGAAATCTCTCAAATTGCTTATCTGGCTTTTCTCTATATAGCTTTTGGGGAAAAGGTAAAGCATGCATATGCTTGCTCTCTTCAGGTTCCTCCTTTCTCGATTTTTCTTCCTTCTTCTGCTTCTCATCATCACTTTTCAGCTGCTCCCCACTTTCTTTTGCAATTATCACATCTTTTTTGGATTGGGGTGGGATCCTTCAACACTTGCCCACTTCTCAAGGTCACAACAATCACTGTTTCTTTGGGATTTCTCTCAGTATCAGCGGGGAGAGTTCCTGGAATCCTCTTAGACAATAGAATGGCTAGCTGCCCAACCTGTCTTTCCAAGTTTCGAAAACCAGTACCTATTTCTTTGATAGCTGCTCCATGTTCCCGTATAGCTGCTCTATGTGTTTCAAGCCTCTTATCAGTTTTCAAAATGAAGGCCTTCATGAGATCTTCTATGCCAGACTGAATGGGTTGTTGAGGCTGAAATTATTGCCTCTGCTGATTTTGGAATGTTGGAACTCCTTGTCCCTGGGGTCTAGAGTTATTATGTTGCCATGCATTCACGGTACTCCCAGGTGAACTCCATAAAAAATCGGGGTGCCTCTGACTCATTGCATTAAAATTGTAGTTTCTCACAGCATTCGCTTCCTTAGTTGAGGCTTGACATTCATGAGTAGGGTGTCCTCTTCCACACATATCACAAGCTGCATGAGGGTCAATCTGAAGTGTAGCCAAGGTCAGCTTCCATATTTCTTAAGCCATAGCATCAAGTTGTACCTGCACAGATTTGTTAGCATCAACCTGGTTCACCAGTTGATCTTCTTCTTTCCGCACTCTCAAATGGCTATTGATTTGCATCTTCAGATAACTCATCAAGAATTGTAACTATCTCCTCTGGAGTCTTCTTCATCAACGGGCCTCTAGCTGCATTGCTCAATTTTCTACATGAGGCCGGTGTCAATCCATCCCAAAAGTCTTGGAGTTGCATCTAGAGTTCAATTTCGCTATGTTGACACTTTTGAACAATCTCCTTAAACCTCTCCCATGCTTCAACAACAATTTCAGTATCTTTTTGGCAGAAGTTATGGATTTCTCTTCTAAACTTGCCCGTCTTAGCTGAGGAGAAATATTTATCAAGGAATTTTCTGGTCATCTCCTCCCAAGTTCTAATTGATCCCATGTGTAAGCTTCGAAGCCACTGTATTGCATTATCTTTAATAGAAAAGGGGAATGCCCTTAAATACACTGCATCTTGTGACACACCATTGTATTGGAAGGTGTTCATAATCTCCTCGAAGTCCATTAGATGTTTATTTGGATCTTCGTTTGGCTTCCCTCTAAAGACACAGCAATTCTGAAGGGTTTGAAGCAACCCTTTCTTCAATTCAAAATTGTTTGCTGTAATTAGGGGTGGTCTAATACTTGATAAACCTTGATTGTAGATCGGTTTCGCATAATTGCCAAGTGGTCTCCCAGGCAAGGGTTGATGTAGACTGGTCTAGCATAACCGTTCTACGCATCTCTAGTAGCTGCTTCCTCAGCACCTCGTGCAGCTTGTTCTCTTCGTTGGGCTGCTTATCTCGCAGCCAAATCCACATTATCTCCACCTTTTCTAGCCATAAGTTCTTTGGTTCAGGACTGCCCAACCTTTTCTGTTGTCTCGGTGAGATTTCTTTCCTTCTTCTATTGTCGCAGTTATTTTTCAATTTCTGGCTCGTATGGTAGCACTTCCTTAGCAGAAGTTCTAGTCATGCAACACTCTAAACCTGTAACCTGCGCAGAGTCAAAGAACACCAACCGTAAAAAGGGAAAAATAAAATAAAATACAAAGAAAAATTCCTAAATTAGCACTACAAACTATTTCAAACACTATTGATTGTCAATCCCCAGCAACAGTGCCAAAATTGACGAGCTTGAAACACATACTTAAATTATGCTCGTTAATCAAATATAATATAATATCGTATCCACAGGGATTGGATTTAAATAGTATTCTCGTAGTTTCTAGCTTGATTGCTATCCAAGATGATCAACAATTGCGATTTATATAATTTCTAACTAAAATTTAATAAGAGTCTAAAGCTATTGACTAATGACAATTGAAACAATGAATAAACAAAGAAAGTTATCAGTGAGAGAATATAGGGTTCTGATAGGATAGGTGCAAGATAATTATTTGGGATCTAACTCTAGATAATTCACTTCAAATATTCAAGTGAGTCTCTCAAATTCACTCAATTATTAGTTTAAATATTCAGCAACAACTCCTCTCTCAATTAAGTTTTAACCTCACAAGATGAACCAATTTAAGCACGTGAAGATATGCAAGAATGCGTAGTGGATTGGTCTTTAGGAGAACCTCTCTCGATTATCCTCCTAACTAGGTTTAATCAATGATTCAACTAGCCTCTTTTGATTACTAAGAAGAATTAATGAACTTAACCAACAATATAATGCAAAGATATCTCAAGTTATGCCTCTCTTGATTACATGAACTAGTGAATATAGATGCAACAATTAAATCATCCAAAAATGCTTCAATACATAAAACTAGAATTATAATCCACAAACAATCATCAATACACCAAATCCATCATATCCTAAAAAGAACTACTCCATAGATATGAAGCAATTCATCACAAATAAAATTAAAGTATAGGAAAATATAAATTCAATCCAAACTCGGGACTTGAGTGAGGAATGAATGATGAAATCCTTGTACTTTTGATCCTCCAACTCCTCCTTAGCTTCGTTAGGTCTAAAGTATGTCAAAATTCCAAAAAATAATATTTTTTCATGTATTTATACCAAGTAGGGTCGGGCCCAAATGAAATCACCCTTTCCTAGCCGAAATAGGAAAACTTGCAAACTAATTGCTTTTCATACGTCGCATTGCGCGTAGTAGGGTGCGTAGCATTAGTGCTTTTTCTTGTCGGACCACAAAAACCCAGCCTCTGAACTTTGTCAATTCCTGACACAAAATTACATTGTTGTGTCAAACAGTGCGTCTCACAAGTGCATTTCTTCAGTTGTTGCTTCTTCCTTAATTTTTGATATCCAGAAGTGATCCTCGACCCCCGAACACAATCCCGGATTAATCCCTTGGGCTTTTACTTAGACTTCAAAACTCCAAATAGCTCGAATTAGTTCCACAATATCTACATAACTCGAAATCACTCCTACAAGGCATAAAACAGACATTAAGTGCAAAACACTAACAATTAAAGCTCAAAACAAGTAAAGTGCAGTAAATTAGAATGCAATAAGAGACTAAAACACGAGATTATAGCCTACCATCAGTACTATATTTCTCCTATTTTTGTTCATCGTCGTCTAAGTAAACTAATTGAACTTAATATTTGCAGATATATTGGATGTCGGAGCACATATTCATTGGAGTATGGCATTCAAGAAGAGTGGGAACTCTTCTTTATGTCATCTTTGCTGAGATACTGTTTGTGTTATTGTTGATGTCCTACTTTATCGGTTAGGGATATAATGGAACCTTTAGATATAATGTAATCTGCATTTTTTGCTCACTTATCTAAGTTAGGATGTAGTATTAAACTATTGGAGTAATGTTGGCCTGTCATGAAGGTTGAGAAGGATATGTTTGATGTTTACTGTATGTGTCCTGTATATTAGTCCTGCAATTTCCATTCTTGAAAAGATGTAACCGTTGAAGTTCGGCTTCTGATAGTGACTGCATTAATAGTTGGTAGTTCTATAGAGTGTGGTATATTCTTTTGCTGAGGAAATGGAATACTTCATTACTGAAAAGAAAGAGTATTTAGTCATTACAAACAAGGGGAAGGGATCACATAACGAACCTTCCCGCTTGGTCCTTATTGAAAGCATTTTAAAAAATGGGGGAAGTGTCTCCCAAAATACTATATTATCCACTATTGGAGATAGTGTAATCAAGTTTCAGCCATATTTTGCTAGTCCATCAGCCACAGTATTGCCCTCCCTGGATATGAGGCATATCACATCCATTCCTACAGCATCAAGAAAAAAACTGCAATCAGAAAGAAGTTGTGAGTAGCGATAACTATGTATAAGAAATAAACTACATAGTACCTGGGAATCTATTTCCACTATTATAGGGAAAAGATTTTTTATGATAGCAAGTTCTAATACTGCTAATAAGGGGAGTAGTTTAGCATGTAGGGCCGACATGGCAATGGTGCTTTTGGCGTATCCCACAACTCAGGAGCTTGTGTGATCTCTTTTATCTTTGCCACCCATGCCACTTATGTGGCTGTTGGTATCAAAAGAACCATCGATATTAAGCTTATAATGCATTTGCGGTGGGGGAAGCCATTTGATAGGGATGAAGTGCTTGAGGTTGGAAGGAGTTGGAGTAGTGAGTGTGATAAATTTCGTTGCTTTCAAAATGATTATCTTAGGACATGTAGACGTTGATGTGTGATTAAAGATGCTAGAATTTCTGTTAATCCAGATATTCTAGAGAATGATGAGGAGGAGAGTAAAATGTGATATGGGAATAACGTGGGGGGGTAGGAAGAAAGGAGTCATTGTGGCACAATCTTTTGAGCCAAGGTGCAAAGTTGTCATGTTGTTGTATAGTGATATTAAAAAAGGATCATAGGTGGCTGGATTTGGTACAGTGAAAGAATATATGATGAATGTATTCCATATAGGCGGGGCAAATTTGGCATGAATTAGATGTGAGGATTTCTCATTTTGAGAGAAGATCTCTGGTAGGGAGTTTGTGTTGGATCATGATCTAGAGAAATATTTTAACCTTATTTAAGCAATTGATGTGCCAAATCCAAGAGTAATTGGGTTGGTTGAGTGGTGAGAGTTATTGGTAGAGTTGTAATTGCAGTAGATAGGGTGATTTGGTGCTAAAACTTCCACTCGTGGTTTGATTTCAAAAGAATGAATATGCATTGGGGATGGTGAAAGGGATGTAGGCATGGTGGATTTGGTCAAGGACCAAAGGAGGTAGAATGAAAGAGACGTTGTCTAGGTTCCAAGAATTATTAGAGCTGATACTTGAAACTGTGAGATCAGCTTCCATGTGATTGAGGGGTCCTTGAATGATTTGGCAGAGGCAGTTGTTGGATAGTAACCAGTTATCAATCCACAATTTGATGGTTGATCCATCTCCGACGTTCTAGGAAAAGCCAGTTTGAAAGAGGCTGCTAGCTTTGAGAATGCTTTTCCAGATGTAACAGTCTTTTGGCTTAGCATGGTTTGTTCTTGAACATCTGTGCTGGTCATACTTGGAATAGAGTATCCTAGTCCACAATGAGTCAGGGCTGCTTTTGAAATGCCAAATTAAGCCTGCAAATATGGCTAAGTTCTTGGCATGGATTTTATGGAGTCCTAAGCCACCAAGGGGCTGTGATGTTGTGACCACATCCCAACTTACGAGATGTATCCTCTTTTTCTAAGGTAGATCCCCATAGAAAGTTTGTGTTAGATGTGATCTATGTGGTTTCTAGCAGTAGCAGGAAGGAGGTTTCTTTGCATGGAATAGTTAGGAATGGTTTCTAGGACGGATTGCACAAGGGTATTTTTGCTCGCAAGATTGAGAAGCTTAGCTTTCCAACCCGAAAGATTATATTCATTTTGTCAAGGATGAATTGGTAATCTCTGCCATTAGGGAATTGATTCAATAGGTGAAAACCTAGGTATTTTCCAAAATTAGTAGAAGAATGTATATTAAGAGTTGAAATTAAGGAGGCTTGGGTTTGAGGGGAGACATTGTTGGAGAGAAAAACTTCTGATTTTGAGAAATTTATTTTTTGACCTAATTAGATATTCAATATGTTGAAGATATTGATAACAGTAGAGGCATTCTGTATATTAGCTCGGGAAAATAAAATAAGGTCGTCCGCAAAGAGTAGGTGTGAAATTGGCGGCCCGGATCTACTGAGTTTAATAAGAGTCTAGTCGCCATCAGAATGGCTTGATCGATTAAGTGAGTCAAGGATTGCATGTAGATTATGAAAATGTAGGGGGAGAGAGGGTATCCTTGACGAATGCTTCTGGAAGGTTCAAAAATTGTTGTAGGCTTACCATGGACCACAATAAAGATAGAAGCTGAGGAGATACAATTCATGCTGAGAGTAATGAGAAAGGTGGGAAAACCTAGGTTGTGAAGGAGTTTGCGAATGAATGACCATTCGAGGCGGTCAAAAGCTTTTTTGAGGTCTAATTTGAGCATCATATTTCCAACTCGACCCATGTTTCTCCTAAAGCAGTGGATGGCTTCTTGAACAACAATGGCGTTATCCACAGCTAAGAAACTACATTGATTGGGGCTGATAAGATTTTTGAGGAAGGGTATGATCCTTTTAACGATGATTTTGGCGATGGTTTTGTAAATGGCGTTGCAAAGACTAATTGGCCTATATTACGAGACATGCTCAGGATTTTTTACTTTTGTAATAAGGGTAATGAAGGTTCTATTAAAATCTAGTGGTGTATTGGAAGTCGCAAAAATATCCATACAAGTTTTAGTCATGCAGCCTTTCTATCAGCCTAGAGTTGTCAAAAGAAAATTGGGTGGAACCCATGGGGACCTGGGGACTTTAGAGGTTTAAAGGATTTAATGGCCTAGTGGATTTCAATTTCAGAAAGGGGTCAAGTTAAGTGAAGCTTGTCCTCATCAGAGAGGGAATACTCATAAGGGGTAAGGTCACGAAGGAGGTTGGAGCTAGAAGTAAGTTCAGTGGAGTAGATTGTGTGATAATGTTTGAGAATAATATTCTTTATCTCATTTAAATCGAAGAACTTGTTGCCTATGGAGTCATTGATATCACGCCCCGACCTCAGGGAGCGCGACCGGCGCTCAATCGAGATAACCCAGTCGAGTAAGCCTGTACAATACCTTCTACCCGAGCTCACTCACGGATAAAGGAAAGATCAATTTCATTAATTAGACAATGGAGAGGATCATGTGAACAACACCTATTCCTTATCATTAGTTACATCTTTTATAAAGTCCAACATACCACCCACACTATTTCTACGGAGCCTCTAATAGATACAAAAGAATAGGATGATAGTGCTGGCAACAAGATCCCGGCTATACCTCAAAACATAATACACAAGGACCAAAATATATACGACCCCGATATGAAGTGGGGCTCACCAAGTCAGCTGGAAAGAGGGTGTACCGCTATCAATGATCAAAGCCGCCTACTGTAGAACCACCTGCATACATTAAAGATGCACCCTCCCCCCTCCCTCCGGCAAAAGAGACGTTAGTACAAATGGAATAGTACTAGTATGAATGACTAACATCCTCTCAATAGAACGAATGATAACACAAGGAAGGACAATCATAAAATCAATGGGAGCCTCAAACAATACCAAAACATCAAGTTAGGAGCAAGACAAGTTTTCAAGTAAATTTCCATATTTTAGGTTGGGATATCTTAGCACCAATGTACCACCGTGATTGTAGCACGGAGTCTGATCACGACCCGATCGGCTAGGCCGTCTCACCAAAGACATCAACCACAATCACAATCATTATCTCAATCTCAATCATTGTTTCAATCATAATCTCAAGCACAATCACCACCATGCGTACGGTATGGCATCCGATCATGACCCGACCGGCTAGGCCGTCTCACCACAATGTCGTGTGGATCAACATCACCCTTTTCTAGCAATAATCTCATCCCAATAAAGTGGAATATTCTCAGCACATCAATCTCATCCCAATAAAGGGGTAAATTCACTCCTACACCGACACGTGTAGTTTCGAGGTTAGGTTATTTCAATATGCCCTTCCTCGATGACCAGCGATACTCCTAGGGTGTTTATTTAATTAAAGTAATGAAAACTCATTTCATTATCTTTTATATATCATCCATTTCATTGGCACCAATGGGCATAGCACAATGTCACTCTTGGCATGTTGGTCGTATTTCATATTTCATGTTCATCTCTTTCACTTTCAAACATCATCACAGACCATCAACAATAAAGCATTTCTATTGAAGACTTTAAGTCCACATGTGAGCAAATAAGAATGTTAAGCACATTGAGATTTCTTACACAATTGTGCATAATAGCTTTCATTTGAATCATGGCTTGAAGTTATAACATTTAGATATGCAACCCATGCTTCGAGCACATTTTCAAATAAAACATAACATAAGAAGAACATTTGGAATACATATTAAACATATATCGTTTGAACTAAGGCTTATTCGGAATAATCAATTTATAATGAACAACTCGAGACTTACAAGGACATTGCGAGGTTCAATTCTAAGAGAGATGTTTGGCCAACATAGCTTGCCTCGAGCTTTTTAAATTACTACAATGTTCCGAAATTCTTAGCCACTTCGATCTATTTAGAAATATAGCAAAATTGAACACAAATTAGGAAGGAGTTTATGGTTCCAACTCCTTTGAGGATTTTATCAAACACTAGGTGTGCATTAAGGTTTTAAGGTCCTCCTATGGTGGATCCCTTCATCCCACTACCCAAAGTTTACCCAAATGATCTCAACAATCTTCCCATTACCCTTGATGGTACATGCATGCATAATGAACAACTCCCATACCCAAGAATTGCTTTTCTCATTACCTATTTCCAATTAAATCTCGGAATTGAGGGCTAGGGAGTAGAATCTTACCTATAGGATGAAGACCTAGTGAGTTTTTCTTGTGAATTCTTCAACTTTGAGTAAGAGTTGATGAACAATAACCTTAGGAACTTCCTCTCTCACTCTAGACCACTCCCCTCTCTCTAAATATCAGTTAAGACCAACCAAAATAACCCACAAGTTGTTTTTATGAAACTGGAATCGGGTTAAATTTTCCAAACTTAAACTCTATAAAGCCGGGTCTGCGGTCGCATACCGGACTGCAAAACAGGTATGCGGCCTGCAAAGGGGACCGCAGAAAAAGGTCCCAAAACTAGGTTGTTCGGGTTGGGTCTGCGACAAGTCTGCAGTCCGCAAACAAGTTTTGCAATCGCATAATGCGCCGCAGAACTCCCTTCCGGAAATCTTCATGTTGGATCTGCGATGGATTGTGGGCTCACGAAATGGTTATGCGGCCGCATAATGGACCGCAAAATAACCTCCAAAAATGGGCCATTTCTTTGCTTCACTCTGCGGCAGTTCTGAGGCCCGCAAAGTGATTCTGCGGTCGCATAGTGGACTGCAAAAATGCCCTACTCTGCCAAAAAATTTCTTCAACTCCTCAACGCACTGTTCAACCCAACAAGTCCATACCTCGGCCTCCACAATCGTCAACACAAGTCTATCTTAGCACCACGAAACCCCGGGTTTTTGGTGAAATTTTTTGGGGCCTTACATCCTCCCCTGCTTAAGATCATTCTTCCTCGAATGAGAGCCAAAATTCGCCATTAGAAACCAATGTGACTCAGCTGCTATAACACACACCATCAATTCCAAATTTTTGACTAACTCCCTAAATTTCCTATAATTTTGCAGAGTTTCCCTTGTTACTAGGCCTATCCACCTGTCAGAGAATCCCAGAAACCAACCCTAACAACATATACATGAACCAATGACGCAACATAACATAAAAATAACGCCAACCGTGGCCGCACGAGCAATATATTACCAAAAAGGAACACCCTTAACATCAACTGTACAAATGATACATAATTCACAGGGAACAATTTTATAGAATCAATTACATAGCTATTCAAACAAATGAGGGTACTTCTACTTCATCTCTTCCTCGGCCTCCTAGGTGGCCTCTTAAACCTGTTGGTTTTGCCATAATACTTTCACGGAGGCAATTTTTTTATTTCTTAGCTTACCGACTTGCCTGTCAAGAATGGCAACTGCAATTTCTTCATAAGTCAATTCCTCGTTAACCTCAATAGCCTCAACTGGAACAATAAGCGACGGATCTCTAATCACCTTATTCAATATGGATACATGGAACACCGGGTACACTAAAGACATCTCTGGAAGTAGTTCAAGCTTGTAAGCTACCCGACCAATCCTCTGAATGATTCTGTACGGTCCGACATACCTTGGACTCAACTTCCCTTTCTTACCAAACCGCATTATACCCTTCATGGGGGAAACCTTCAAGAATACCCAATCATCCTCTTTAAACTCCAAATCCCTGCGACGCACATCCGAATAGGACTTTTGATGACTCTGAGCAGTTTTCAATCATTCCGTAATGATCTTAACCTTCTCCATAGCCTGATGCACGAGGTCTGACCCTATTAACTCTACTTCCCTAATCTCGAACCATCCAATGGGAGATCTACATCTCCTACCATATAAAGCCTCGAACGGTGCCATCTGAATGCTAGCATAATAACTGTCGTTGTAGGCAAATTCTATGAGTGGCAAATGATCACCCCATCTACCCTTAAAGTCGAGAAAACAAGCGCGCAACATATCCTCGAGCATTTGAATAGTCCGCTCTACCTGCACGTCGGTTTATGGATGGAAGGCTATACTAAGATTTACCTGAGTACACAAACCTTGCTAAAATTTCTTCCAAAAATTAGTCGTGAACTGTGCCCTTCGATACGAGATAATAGAAATTGGAGTGCCATGCAACATGACTATTTCCTTGATATACAACTGAGCATATTGTTCTACCGCGATGGTAGCCTTAACAGGTAAGAAGTGAGCTGATTTCATGAGTCGATCCACAATCACCTAAATCGAGTCGAACTTGCGAGGTGTGTGAGGTAGTCCCACCACAAAGTCCATATTGATCATCTCCCACTTCCACATTGGAATTTCTATGTTCTGCGCCAACCCATCGAGCCTTTGGTGCTCGGCCTTCACTTGCTGACAATTTGGACATATTGCCACAAAGTCCGCTACATTCCTCTCCATATCATTCCACCAGTTGACTTCCTTATGATGATGATACATCTTTGTAGAGACCGGGTGCACGGAATACCTAGAAGTGTGAGCCTCGATAATGATTCCTTCCTCGAGACCATCTATATTTGGAACACATAGTCTCCCTTAGTACCTTAGTGTACCATCATCCATGCCAAGAGAAAAGGCCATGGTCTTGTGTTTATGAATCCCCTCCTTCAATTGTACCAATAATGGATCGTTGTATTGCTTCTCCTTGACCTCCACCACAAGTGATGATTTGGCCCTATTTTGCACAATCACCCCTCCTTCACTAGAATCCGCAAGACGAACTCCCAAATTAGCCAATCGATGAACCTCCTTGGCCAATGGCCTTTGATATGCCTCCAAGTGAGCCAAACTGCCCATAGATTTACTGTTAAGAGCATCTGCCATAATATTAACCTTTTCCGGATGATATAGAATATCAATGTCCTAATCCTTGAGTAACTCAAGCCATCTTCTCTGCCTCAGATTCAATTCCTTCTGTTTGAAAATATATTGAAGGCTCTTATGGTCCATGAATATATCCACATGGACCCCATAAAAATAACGACGCCAAATCTTTAATGCAAATATCACTGCTACAAGTTCTAAGTCATGTGTTGGATAGTTCTTTTTCATGATTATTGAGTTGCCTAGAAGCATAAGTTATCACCTTGCCATGTTGCATTAATACACACCCAAGTCCGATCCTTGAAGCATCACAATATACTACAAACCCATTTGTGCCCTCTGGTAGGGTCAACACCGACGTCGTAGTCAATCTTAATTTCAACTCTTGGAAGCTTCTTTCACAAGCATCTGGCCATTGGAACTTAACCGCCTTCTGCGTCAATTTAGTCAATAGAGAGGCAAGAATAGAGAACACCTCCACAAATTTCCTGTAATACCCCCCTAAGCCTAAGAAACTGTGAATCTCTGTTGGAGTTGTAGGTCTAGGCCAATTCTTCAAAGCTGCAATCTTCTGAGGATCAACCTTAATTCCTTCTCTGGAGACAACATGACCCAAGAACGTGACAGATTCAAGCCAAAATTCACATTTCAAAAACTTCGCATACAATTTGTGCTGATATAGAGTCTGTAGAACTGCCCTGAGATGATCGGCATGGTCCTCTCGACTTCGCAAATATACAAAGATATCGTCAATAAATACTATCACGAAGGAGTCAAGAAAAGGCTTGAAGACGCGATTCATAATATCCATGAAAGGTGCAGGGGACATTTGTTATCCCAAAAGACATTACTAGGAATTCAAAATGCCCATACCGGGTCCTGAAAGCTATTTTCGGAATATCCTGCTCCCTAATCATTAATTGGTGATACCCGGATCTTAAATCAATCTTGGAGAAGTACTTAGCACCCTGCAATTGATCAAACAAGTCATCTATCCCTGGAAGTGGGTACTTATTTTTTATTGTGACCGTGTTGAGCTGCCGATAGTCAATACACATTCTTAGTGACCCATCCTTCTTTCTCAGAAACAGAACCGGTGCGCCCCAAGGTGACACACTCGGCCGAATGAAACCTTTCTCTAATAAATCCTTTAATTGTTCCTTTAGCTCCTTCAATTCTGCCGGTGCCATTCTGTAGGGTGGAATAGATATATGGTGCGTGCCCGGCATCACATCAATCCCAAAATCAATCTCCCTATCTGGTAGAATACCAGGGAACTCATCCGGAAAGACCTCCGAAAATTCATTCACAACCAGCATGGACTTAAGTGTAGGTGCATCAACAACAGTGTCCGAAACCCGGACCAAATAGAAAATACACCCCTTGTTAATCATCTTCATGGCCTTAAGGTAATAAATAAACCTACCCTTCGACACCAATCCCCCTTCCATTCAATCACTGACTCATTTGGAAATTCAAACCTAACAGTTCTGGTTCGACAGTCAAGCTTGGGAAAATATGAATAAAGCCAGTCCATCCCCATTATTACATCAAAATCAACCATCCCCAATTCAAAGAGATCGGCCATGGTGTCCCTACCACGCACCGTAATAACACAATCCCTATAAACCCGCGCGGCCACAATAGACTCACCAACTAGAGTAGATACAAGGAACTGCTCATGAAGTTATTTCTATTCTATCCCAAATTCCATAGCAACATAAGGAGTGACATAGGACAAAGTGGAACCGGGATCAATAAGAGCATATACATCGTGAGATTGGACAGTCAGTATACCTGTGACAACATCTAGAGAAGCCTCTGAAATCTGGCGACCCTTCATACCATAGAAACGGTTGGGTCCTCTCGAACTTTGTGTACCACCCCTAGTTGCACCACATCCTGCGGGTGCTGGAGTGCCTCGAGCTGGAGGAGGTGCTACAAATGTAGCTGCAGAACTGGTTGGTTGTGCTGTACCTCTGCCCACACCCTGTCGAGACGAAAGATAATCCCTCTGAATGTGACCCCTCAATCCACACCCATAGCATATGGGTAGGTCCATGTAGCAGATTCCCAAGTGCATCTTTCCACACCTAGGGCATAGGGGGCTCCGCTACTGCTGGAATCTCCCACCAGGCTGACCCTGCTGGTAGGATCCCATGTTGCCCTTACCGGGCCTAAAACGACTCCACTGTTGTAAACTGGGCCCTGATGGCGGTGCGCTGACTGAAGACTAAGCAAAAGCCTGGGATGGCTCTGATAACCCTCCCCCGAATGCTGACCTACCACCACCACCACCAAAAGAACCACTAAAATTGCTCACGGACCGGGCCTTAGTGCTACCCTCTCGCTCCATTCTATTCTTCAACTTATGGTTCTCTATAGCTTGAGCAAACACCACCATCTTCCCATAGTTCATATCAGAATTCAAGGCAGTTGTAGCGGCCTCATTGATAACCAAGGGGCTAAGGCCTTGCAAAAACCGGCGCACTCTAGCCTCAATAGTGGGCAACATGTATATAGCATACTTGGATAGGTGCGAAAACCTCATATGATACACCCACACACTCAGGATACCTTGACTAAAGCTCTCAAACTCAGCGGCACGGGCTGCCTTAATCGCGGCAGGTAAGAAATGATCAATGAAAGTATCGGCGAACTCACTCCACCTCGCCGGAGGGCTCCCCTCCTCACGGGACTCCTCCCATAATTCAAACCAAGAATATGCCACCTCTTTTAGGAGGTAGGAAGCCAACTCCACTGCGTCCGTCTTAGTAGCATGCATAACCCGAAGAGTCTCGTGTTGTCCTGGGGTCCTCCTCGGGATTAGTACTCGTGAACACTGGAGGATCTAATTGAAGAAACTTGTTCACCCTGGAACTAGCAGATTCCACTGGCTGACTGGAAGAAGTAGGTGCAACATTTGATCTCTGGGCCTGAGAAGCCACTATCTGAGCCAACATCGTATGGCTCCCCTAAGATCCCCATTAAAAACACTGGGCTGGAAGTGGAACTGGAATATCAGTTGGAGGGATTGTTGCACCCTCAGTAGGTGAAGGAACTGGCGCAGTCTGGTCAGGTGTAGTGGAATCAGGCAGTGTAGTAGTCGGGGGAATATTCTCACCCCCCGGGTACTCAACCGCATCATCAAGTAAAGAATCAACTGTCACTCATGGGGCGGCATTGGCTCCTTGTCCAGTTCTTGCTTTCTTCCTAGGTGCCATGTACTGTAAATTATAGCAATGCACGAGTTAGAGGAGGAACAATCTTACAATCAGCTTTATCGCATGATCTAGAACATCAAAGAAGGGTGTTATTCTTAAATGCCCAAGTAGCCTCCTAATTATAGATGTGGTCGACAACACACCGATAAGGACTCTACTAGATACGGTTCCAAGACATCCTATGATACTTTAAAACCTTAGACTCGGATATCAAGTTTGTCATACCCTGACCTCCGCTCAACCGAGATAACCCGGCCGAGCAAGCATGTACAATACCTTCTACTCGAACTCACTCATGGATAATTGAAGATCTATTTCATTAATTAGACAATGGAAAGGATCATGTGAACAACACTGATTCCTTATCATTAGTTACATCATTTATAAAGTTCAAAATACATACACTTTCATAGTTTGAAGTGGAACGCGTGATACAAATACAACATTACTAGTTTGACTTCTCCAACACCAACATACCACCCACACTATGTCTACGGAGCCTCTAATAGATACAAAAGAGTACGATGATAGTGCTGGCAATAAGGCCCCGACTATACCTCAAAACATAATACCCAAGGAACAAAAGATATACGACCCTGATATGAAGTGGGGCTCACCAAGTCAGCTAGGAAGAGGGTGTACCTCTATCAATAATCAAAGCCGCCTGCTGTGGAACCACTTGCATCTATTAAAGATGCAGCGCCCCCAACAAAAGGGACGTTAGTACATATGGAATAGTACTAGTATGAACGATTAACACCCTCTTAATAGAGTGAATGATAACACAAGGAAGGATAATCATAAAATCAATGGGAGCCTCAAACAATACCAAAACATCAAGTTAGGAGCAAGACAAGTTTTCAAGTAAATTTCCATATTTTAGGCTGGGAGATCTTAGCACCGATGTACCACCGTGATTATAGCACGGAGTCCGATCACACCCCGATCGGCTAGGCCATCTTACCCAAATACATCAACCACAATCATAATCATTATCTCAATCTCAATCATTGTTTCAATCATAATCTCAAGCACAATCACCATCATGTGTACGGCATGGAGTCCGATCACGACCCGATCGGCTAGGCCGTCTCGCTACAATGCCGTGTGGATCGACATCACCCTTTTCTAGCAATCATCTCATCCCAATAAAGGGAAATATTTTCATCATATCAATCCCATCCCACTAAAGGGGTACAATCACAATTCACTCATACACTGGCACGTGTAGTTTTGGGGTTAGGTTATTTCAACCTACCCTTCCTCGGTGACCAACGACACTTCCATGGTGTTTATTTATTTAAAGGATTGACAACTCATTTCATTATATTTTATATATCATCAGTTTCATTGGCACAAATGGCCATAGCACAATGTCACTCTTGGCACGTTAGCCGTATTTCATATTTCATGTTCATCTCTTTCACTTTCAAACATCATCACGGATCATCAACAATAAAGTATTTCTATTCAAGACTTTAAGTCCACATGTGACCAAATAAGAATGTTAAGCATATTGAGATTTCTTACACAATTTGGCATAATAGCTTTCATTTGAATCACGACTTGAAGTTATAACATTTAGATATTCAACCCATGTTTCTTGCACATTTTCAAATAGAACATAACATAAGAAGAACATTTGGAATACATATTGAACATATATCTTATGACACAAGGCTTATTCGGAATAATCAATTTATAATGAACAACTCGGGACTTATAAGTACACTGCGGGGTTCAATTCTAAGAGAGAAGTTTAGCTAACATACCTCGGCTCGAGCTTTTTAAATTACTACAATGTTCCGAAATTCTTAGCCACTTCGATCTATTTAGAAATATATCAAAATTGAACACAAATTAGGAAGGAATTTATGGTTCCAGCCCATTTGAGCATTTTATCAAACACTAGGTGTGCATTAAGGTTTCAAGGTCCTCCTATGGTGGATCCTTTCATCCCACTACCCAAAGTTTATCCAAATGAACTCAACAATCTTCCCGCTACCGTTGATGGTATATGCATGCATAATGAACAACTCCCACACCCGAGAATTGCTTTTCTCATTACCTATTTCCAATTAAATTCCGAAATTGAGGGCTGGGGAGTAGAATCTTACCTCTAGGATGAAGACCTAGTGAGTTTTTCTTGTGAATTCTTCAACTTAGAGCAAGATTTGATGAACAATAACCTTAGGAACTTCCCCTCTCACTCTAGACCACGCCCCTCTCTCTAAATAGCAGTTAGGACTAGCCAAAATAACCCACAAGTTGTTTTTATAAAAATGAGATCGGGTAAAATTTTCCAAACATAAACTCTACGAAGCCGGGTCTTCGATCGCAGACCGGACCCCAAAACAGGTATGTGGCCCGCAAAGGGGACCGCAGAAAAGGGTCATCAAACTGGGTTGTTCAAGTTGGGTCTGCGGTCGCATAATGCACCGCAGAACTCCCCTCCAGAAATCTTCATGTTTGATCTGCGATGGATTGTGAGGCACGCGAAATGGTTATGCGGCCGCATAATGGACCGCAAAACAATCTCAAAAATGGTCCATTTCTCTGCTTCACTCTGCAGCGGTTCTGCAGCCCGCAGAGTGATTCTGCGGTCGTAAAGTGGACCGCAGAAATGCCCTACTCTGCCAAAAAATATTCTTCGATTCCCCAACGCACTATTGAACCCAACAAGTCCGTTTTGCGGCTTGACAGCTTGCCGCGAAGAATCTTCACAATCATCAACACATAAGTCTATCTTGGCACCACGAACCCCCGGGTTTAAGGTGAAATTTTACGGGGCCTTACAATTGAGTCCCAGAATTTTGTTACGTCTACACTATTGAGTAGTAGAAATGTAAAGAAAATTGTGTTAGCATCACCTCGTTTAACCATTAGACTCTTGATTTTAGTTTCCAAAAGTCTTCTTCATTTTTAAGGACAAAATTATATTTGGATACGAGTGATTCCTCCAAATTATGGTAGAAAGAAGTTTTTCTGGTAATGTCTATTTTTTGGAGCCCTGGGAGCTGGCAAGCATGACCTTTTTAGTGTGGAAAATATTATCAAAGGTGTGTGTGTTCCATTCTTGAAGAGGTTCTGTGAAGTATTTGATAACATTGTGATATATAGAAGATTCATGCAGTGGTGAGCCATAATGTGCTTAAAGCCGGGGTGACTAAACCATATATTTTCAAGTCTGAAAAGCTTATTTGATCTAGATGTAGCTTTTGTGAGAGAAAGGAGTAAGGCACAATGATCCGACAGCATTCTGCAGAGATGAGTGATACTAGAGTCGGGATATAAGCTTTGCCAAGAAGGATTGGCGAAAAAAATGGTCTAATCTTTCCAAAATAAGATTTCGCTTAATTTTTCTTAAGTTGGACCAGGTAAATCTAGAACCTGTAAACCCTAGGTCTAGCATATTTATGTTGTGCATACATGTAAGAAAAGCATTTGTACGATTATTATTAATAGGATTACCACCAAATTTGTTAGCAGCCGAAGCTATTTCATTAAAATCACCACTTAGAATCCAAGGAGAATTATGCGAAGTAGAAAGATGTTCTAAATTATGCAAAAGTATTTTCGTATTATTAAAGCTAGCACTATCATAAACTAGGGAAAGGATCCATGGTTGAGCAGAAGGACTAACCTAGACATTTTCATGGATCTCCTAGTTAGTTATTGCGATGGGTTCCACCTGAGCTATCTCGTCCTCCCTCCACAGCATGACCATACCACCTGAAAACTCGGTAGCACTAACATGGGTAGGTTCTTGCATCTTTATCTCAGTGAGATAGACGTTGGGTCGTTCCAGGAAAGGACAACTCTACGGTTCCTCCTAAAGTCAGCATTCTTTGCACCTCTAAAAAAATTTCCTAATAGAATTTTCATTATTGGATCCCGATTTGATGATGAGCTCCCTCCTGGAGCCAGCGAGGAGTTGAGGGTGAGTGTCAGGTGGTGGTAGTGAAAGTCTTCTGAGGGGCAGCATTCTCTCTCATAGTTGGGATCATCTGTCACACCTCCTTTTTCCCGAGGGATAGGGGAGTTTTTCCAATTAAAGTGATATTATTCGAAATGAGATTATTTATTTAAGCAGAATCGCCACTTGGAATAGTTTATGGTGTCCCAAGTCACCGGTTTATTTTAAAATCCCAACTCGAGGAAATTTAACTCTGTTTTAAAGTTTGCGAAAACAGAGTAAGGAATTCTGTTAACCCGGGAGAAGGTATTAGGCATTCCCGGATTTTGTGGTTTTAGCATGGTCGCTTTAATCATACATAGCTTAATTGTTTGTTTAATTACGTATTTTAGAACCTATGTGCGTTTTATCTTTACCGCTTTTAATTGCTTGATTATTCGTGATTATGAAAATATCTTAAAACGAGTCACGCGTACGTGTACTCTTTTTGTTTGGCGTGTCCAGAATCATGCCATGTGTACGTGTATACAATTAATAACACTTTATTAGTTATTAAGAGTGTTCGGACAAAGTCGCGCGAACGCGTACTTTGCTTTACTTGGAAAAATCATAATCATGTCACGCGAACGTATACATAATCACGATAATAGATTAAAAGCGTGCCTAAAGCAATCTACGAATATTCATAAATGGATTAGTTTTCCTACCATCTGAGTTTGTTCGTAAGGGACAAAAGGTCGTGGAGTTTAAATGTTTTAACAGGGAAGAGTTTAAGAAGTTAGTCTAAGGCAAACTTCTCAAATTTGAAAGTAGTAGATATTTTGCTGAATACTGATATGTGTAAACTTCCATCACCTAGGGCCTACTGAAAGTGAATATTTTGGGAGCTTCATTAATAGAAAACGTAGCAGCTATATTTTAAAAGAGATTAAACCAAGACCCAGTTTCCTGATTCATGTAATCTTAGGCTTGTTGTACCCCATAGGAAATTAGGTGTAATAGATAGATACATTCAACGCAGTGTTCACAATTAAATGACTGAACATGATAAATGTTTACCAAATTCATACTAAAACAAGTTTGGAACCTAGCAAATTAAATGGCAATAGCTAACAGCGATTTAGACGAACTTCCAAACATCGAGATATGAAAATCACATTACTGGATCAAAATGTTGCATTTAATTCTATATTTTGAAACAGTAATATTAACTTGAATTGAATTAACTGAATAGTGCACTCATGGATTGAGATATACTACTCAATAGAGGAAGGTTCACTTAATTACAAATAGAGACCAAAAGAAACTACTGAAAATAAAAACAGGCTATAACATTGGAACTAATTAATTATGAATCCCAATGTCATTATAAGATGAATTCCACAATCTGGCAGCTCGTACAATAACACATGGAATAGCTGAACGACTCACATGGCTTCAATAGTGTTCTAAATCTTCCAAGCAAAACCTCCAATACAAACAGATTTAAATGAAATTCAAACAGCCTTCATAGATTCATGAAAAACAACAAAAAGATTTTTCTAAATCATTCAAATCCATCAATAGCCTATCAGCCAACTCAAAATCTCAAGTGGAGAAAAACACATTCAACATTAAACATCGATCAAGAACAAGAGAAAAGCAACAGAACTTAAACTTTGGCAAAACGGCACCTAATCAATATGAGAATCAGCATATATTCAACAAAATTTCATCCATGATTCAAAATAAGAGAATGAGCTTAGGATTTACATACCTCAAGCAAAGAAACAAAAGAAAGTGACCAAATAAAGGTCAGGAATCCAAAGAAAACAAGCTTAGCTACTAATGGAGAGACAACAAACAGAGAAAACCAAGCTTTGGAACTAGAGCTCAAACACAGCCAAACAAGAGCAGCAACAACAAAGATAGAAACAGCCCCAAAAGAAAACTCAGCTTGATGGAATTTTTGAGTGTTTTCCTCAGTCTCAAAATCAGTCTCAAAAATGAAGAAAAAGGAGTCTGAATTTCAGAGGATTTTTTTTCGTGTCCGAGAATGTGAGGAAGAGTCCCTTTTTTATAGAATATGCATATGCTCTATGAGATAAAGCCTCGAAAAGAATTTGTCACCTGATTTTAAGGAATAAGGCATCTTTTCCTAACCAATTTTTTGACAGTTGTTTTTTTTAGAAGCTTCTCTCATAACAGAAAAATTCTTTTTATTCATACCACTGAATTCTCTCAAATCTTGCAATACTTTACTGAAATCGGTCTGGGCCTTTGGCCAATAGGCCCATTTCCTATACTCGGATCTCACATTTAATGGGCCTGCATATCAAGCAGGTCAGGCCCAATTAAACAAAACATATGCTGACAGTTTTGGCCACCCCACACTCAAGCAAACATCAAAATTAACTAATAAAAAAAAAACTCATGACAAATTGCAATTAAAGCCTAAATAAATTAAGTCTAACAAATGAATGTTAATTAATCCTACTTATCAAACAAAACATGCTTTAGCCAGTGACAAATAAAAAACAAATCACAGAAAAGAGGAAGAGAAGTATACCAATTCTAATCTATGGTTGGCTAATGACACTTGATCATTTCCGGCCACCAAGGGTCATTGTGATATGAACACTGGCTATGGTGCAATTCCATCCAGTATTACATGCCACAATGGCTCATGCACGCCGGAATAGAGGCAGAAAAATCCGACGACTTCGACCTAAAGGGCAGAGGAAGTCGCAACTCGACTCTAAACCAACGTCAAATGACGCCTGAGTCACAAACCATTGGTTGATGCAAGCTTCGATCTCAAACGGACTAAAAACTATAAGAAAACCGGAAAGGGAAAGAAACAAATTTCTTTTTTAGATTTGAAATTCGGGGGTCTTGGTGAGGATTTTGAGGAAGCTAACAGGAGATTAGTGATGAGGGGAGGTTGAGGATTATAGGGTGAAGGTTTGGGCGTGATTGGAGGTTGTTTGGTGGCGGCCGCCGGCGAATGAGGTTTGGGATCCTATGGCGGCTAGGGTTTTGGGAGAGGAGGTGAGGAAGATGAATAAAGAGGGATTTGGGGTTTGGGGGGTTCTATTCCGACATTTTTAAGGGAAGGAGATGGTTAATTCTAGGCCGTAGGATCATATTAAACGAATGTTCATGATTGAACGTTACCAAAATGACGTAGTTTTGGTTATTAAAAGGCATAGACCGGACCGGGGAGTTGGTGGGGATTAGGCTGGGCGAGATTGGATTTGGGCTTCACCTTAAATAGGCTCAGACGAAGTTGAAAGACCAAATAGCCTACTTCTTTGCTTTTCTTTGTTTTTTACTTCTTTCTTTTCCTTTTTCTTGATTTTTAAATTCTAATAAAGTTAATTAAAAATCTAAACCAAATCCTAAATCAAATCTAATCTGTAAAATTAAATTAATTATCTATTTCTAACATTAGAATAATTAATTAACTTAAAACTAATGAAAAAAAATACTAATTTTAAAACTAAAAGCTAAATATGTAAAAATGACTATTTTTTTATTTTTGTTTAATAATGCAATTAACTCATGTAATTAAATCCTAAATGTAATTAAACCTAAAATTCTATGCAATAATTTTTTGTTTAGACATTTTTTGGTATTTTCTTATAATTTTAAAAATATTAAACATGTAACTAAATGCAAACAACGATTAACAGAAAATTCATAAAACTTCTATAAAAATTAAAATAATTAGAAAAATCTATTTCGTGGATTTTGTAGGAGTATTTTTAGTCGGGCAAAAATCACGTGCTCACAACTATAATAGAGTAAGACAATAGATCTATTTGGTAGATCCTCATATTGACACCCAGCTTCATAATCAATGGCGGAACACTTTCGCTATTTTGGAGCAAGGAGAGTGTCAAGGAGTTCGTTTATTGTTATATTCTGGAGAAGCTAATTGAGGATGTTTGCTTAAAAGGGGCCAAGTATAGCTACCTCCGATGGTGGAGGTGGCTACTCTGGTTGTTGTGGCACCTCTTAAAGGAACTGTAAAAGGAGTGGCACCACTTGTTCTTCCACCTACTAGTCTAGTGAAGCGTACTGGTGGATCATAGTGTATGATGAGCTCCATGAGTTGGGTGGTAGAGGTATACTCCAATGTGATGTGGTGTCGCTGACGATGGAGCCGCTACCAATGTTTGCATGTCGAGTATCTAGTTGTGGAGCTCTAGCGCTATGATTTCTTGGACTTAGAGAAGTAACAAGTTTGAGTGACGGTGTGGATTTAGGTGTCCATCATCCTGGGAAGATGATAAGTCAAAAAAGACGCCTGTTGGTACCTGGTGTTGTTCCCATAGGTTCTCCGGTGGTGGTTTCCGTAGTTCCCGCTTTGTTGTTCCTTAAAGGTGAGTGAGGCATGTTGTTGATGAGCAGTGGAGTTTTCTGATGGTGTGTTTTGTGAGGGAGAGGACACACTGAGGTGGTGATATATGAAGAGGCGTGGAGGGGGAAGGGATGTAGGGTTTTGTAGGGGTTCATCATTGAGAGGGGTGGTGATGGGATTTGAGTGACTGGCGATGGAGTAAGTTTTTGCCATATTGGGTACTGGTGTAGGTTTTGTTGCAGGTACTTGGGGAGGTGCTTTAAATGAGTTTGTAAATGGAATGGTTATTTCTTTTGAGTGATATGTTGGAGCATGTATCAAGGATTTATCGTTGGAGTAATTTTCAAAGTTTGATGTGATTAATTGCGTGGTAATAGTAGCGGTCGTAGGAATTATGTTTTTGCTCTTTTTTTCTTTGGGTGAGGACTTTGTCTTGAGTGATTTTATATTCAGGCAGTAAGGAAGTAAGGTGGGATACGTTTGGATTTTTGGTAGTGGAAAGGAGATTTTTGGGTAGTGTAGTGGTGGTGTCAGAAATGGGGGTGGGGTGGGAGGGAGTGTTTGGAGGCACAGACAAAGAGACATGTGGGGTACCTGGGTATGCAACAGTAGTAGGGGGTAGGGTATTTTATCAGTTGTGTCAGTGAGATAAAAGATGTAGAAGGGGTTGTGCGTGGAAGAAAACTTGATGGGTAGAGAGCCACATGGTGTGGATGTGGAAGGTACAGCCATGCGAGGAGAGTTTTTAAAATTTGTAGAAGCTAAGTCTACATGGCCATAGGATTGTGGTGAGAGAGAGCCCATATGGGTAGGGGCGATGTGGTGATGTGGCAAGTTCTCAGTAGTAGAGGAAGTTTGAGGGATTGGAAAGTTAGGAAAAGTTTGGGAAGGAGGTGCAGAAGTTGTGCCGTCAATTCCAAAGTAAAAAGCTTTTCCAACATTTGAAGATGTTGCTTTTTGTTCTGTTTCCAAAATAAATTTTCAGGAGAAAACCTTTTCTGTGGGATTGTTGTGTGGCATGTCTTTTTTGTTAACATCTTGTAATGGATTGACATTATGCTCCTTTTTTTTTTTTTATCTAGTTTTCCATCGTCAACAGATTTTGCTTCAACCTGGTTTTTTCTCTTTCTTTTTGGGTAAACAACAGTTTTTCAAGATCCATCAGACGTACCTAGGGTGTTGGTGTCATCTCTTGTGGAAAAGGTGGTATTGGTTTTCCTATTGATCCATCACTGGTAGTTTTTGTGCCCCAAACATCCACATAATGTGCATAGAGGATTAGTGTCATTGTAGTAAATTTTTTGAAGATGAGTGCCAAGAAGGACTGTTGTAGGCAAAGGCCGGCCAAGTGGTGCTAGGATGCATAAGCGTGCATAGCGACCTCGGCTGGCTTGGACTGTGCAGTTATCTATTTTCATGAGTGATCCTATCAAGTTTCCAACTTTTTACAAAATTAAAACATCATAAAATTTCGTGAGGAGTTCTTATAAACGTACCCAGATTGTAGAAAATAATGGTTGAGCATCATAAGGATTAAATTTTGGTTCCCATTGTCGGACCGAAAGGTATTGTGATCCGATAAACCATGTCCCCTGCTATAGTGCTTTTGAATAATTTTCTAAAGGTATAAAATTTATGAGATAAAAATCATTTCCCATATATATAAGGTTTAGTGTCTCTAATGGATTCCATAATCGATGTAGTTTATCCTTTTGGAGATTGTAGCCAACATTAAGCCCAAGAAGTCTAATAATGATGGATTGTTTCCAAGGTATGTAAAGACATTCTTTTCTTGTGCTGATATTGGTATAAAGTTTGCGTGGTTTCCAGATTTTTGACGAGTGCAAAACACAATACGAAATTATTGCTCGCTAGTCAAAGATAGTATGGTTTAATTATTGTCTTCATAGGAATTGAATTTAAACAGTGTTTGAATAATCTTTAGTTAATATTATTATATATTTTTCCAAAAGAACATTCATTCATTTCTTTCTTCCCTATCGACCTCGACGACTGAAATGACGCGAAAAATCCAGACCCGTAAAGGAGGCCGATTCCACCTTGCTTTGGACTTGAATGGATCTACTTCTCCTCTGCCAGATCGATCTTCATTAAGAGGGTTACCTCCTCTCCTTATGTTATGGTAGATTTTTGAAACCCTATTGGAGTTCTTACTCCAGCTCGAGGACTTGCTAAGGAAGGCGGAAAGGGCCGACGAAGGGTGGAAAACGAAAGGCGTTTTCTGGTCCCCTTGAGCCGGGGAGTGCATATGGCTATCATGAAAACGCCAGTTGTTACCATAGTAGGTGCATGAATCAAAGCGGATACTAGGTTACTATCCAGGAAATTAATACTTGATTGGAATGATTATCAACTATAATTAACTACTTAAATTTAAGCAATTATCAATTGATCACGGAAGACAAGAATTGAGCAACACAAAAAATATCAGTAAGAGAAATTGTTATAATTCTGCATTGCTATAATAAACAATTAAACTTTCTGAAAAAACAAAACAGAAAGTTAGTAATACTTGTTTAACAAAATCGATTCTGAAAAATAAAAAAAATAGTATAGGAATAAATCGAGCCCACTGAATACACAGTGTGTCCTTAAGGAAATTATTCCCCTCAAGTACCCGAGGTGCTGGAATATATCCTCCTAGGATAGAACGATTTAACTTACCGGAGTGTTGGTACCAAAATACCGGTGAACAGCGAGACACTCGAAGGCTGTAAAACACACTGGAATTTATTGTGCAGAAGAAGAAGAAGAAGAAGCTCAGAAAATTTTGTAAGGAAAGATTCTGGGATTCAAACTCTATTTATAGAGTTGCTGGCATTGTTTCTAAAAAGGTTTGCAACCTTTCAGAAATAGCCATGGCTGTTGGAAAAGGGGTGTTTGAAATATTGCGAGAAAAATATATTTAAATTAATCCGAGAAAAAAAACGGGCCTAACCGAACCGGGTCGCGGGTTATTCCGGATTGTTTTTTTCGTTAATTATTTAATTAATTAATTAAATAATTGAAAGGAATTTTATCCAAAAAGATTAATCAATCAATCGATCTTTAACCAAATCCGAAGCCGAAGCCGAGCCGAGCGAGCGCCGACGACGACGGCGCGAGGCTTACCTTTTTCTTAACTCTTTAAGAGCTAGAAGAAGAGCAATTATATATATACCCATCAAAAGCCTTTTCTTCCTCCGATATGGGACAATGTCCCTTTCCCAAGGGAAACTCAAATATTTTATTTTTCCTCCATTTCTCATTCACCCTCTTTAAGCTACACAAGCTTAAAATCACAATAATCCTCCATATGAATGGGGAATGGCTATAAAATAAAGGAATGCACGGACGCGTGTGTGTTTTACATGCAAGAATTAATTGCATCTGGATAAGTAGGTTTCTCTTTGAATTTTCCGTAGTGAACTTATATCGGATATACTCGGTCAATCGGTAGATTTGATATCTTTGAACCGTCGAGCTTTGTTGTATACCTAGACAACATAAGTCACACAATCAATCCTTAACCATCTATGGTTCTCACGGTTGTGTTCGTTTCAGCCATGAACACCGCCTAATTTCATGAGTGCTTAGAGAATGGGCCTTTACTTTTATTCCCCTTGAAGCGACTTACACTTCACACTCACATAGGTGATTTCTAAACGTGTAATCCTATAGACACACTATCTGGTCATATCCTGCCAGACTTAGCAAATTATTAAAAAACCTTTAAGCTTTGTTGACTCATCAAAAAGCCTTAATGCTTTATCTCGATTTCTGAACATTGTCTTCATCACGAGAATGGGTTGAGTTATTTGACAATGTTGAACCCTCATTCATAACTTTGTTTGATCTCTTTGAACCTAACTCGTGGGATCTCCAGTCTGCTAGTTAGAGTTACCGTCATGATGACTTGTCCTAGACCTTAACCCCATTCCCTTTGATGATCTTTCAACTGCCTCTCTAAATAGGCCTTTTGTAAGTGGATCCGACATGTTATCTCTTGACTTTATGCAGTCAATTGTGATAACACCACTAGAGAATAGTTGTCTAACAGTATTGTGTCTCCATCGTATATGACAAGATTTTCCGTTATACATAACGCTCCCTGCCCTACCTATTGCCGCTTGACTATCACAATGTATACAAATAGGTGCCAAAGGTTTGGGCCAAAATGGAATATCTTCCAAGAAATTCTAGAGCCATTCAGCTTCTTCACCGGCCTTATCTAAAGCTATGAATTCAGATTCCATTGTAGAACGGGCGATGCACGTTTGTTTGGATGATTTCCAAGACACTGCTCCACCCCCAATTGTGAAAACATATCCACTCGTGGATTTAACTTTAGATGATCCAGTGATCCAATTTGCATCACTATATCCCTCGATCACGGAGGGATATTTTTTATAATGCAAAGCATAATTTTGGGTATGTTTGACATACCCCAAAACTCGTTTCATAGCCATCCAATGTATGTGATTGGGATTACTTGTAAACCGACTCTATTTACTAATAGCACATGCTATATCTGGTCGTGTATAATTCATGATATATATCAAACTTCCCAATACTCTTGCATAATCCAGTTGTGAGTCACTTTCACCTTCATTCTTTTGAAGTGCATAACTCACGTCAATTGGAGTCTTGGCAATTTTGAAATCCAAATACTTGAACTTGTCAAGTACCTTTTCAATGTAGTGAGATTGTGATAATGCTAGACCTTGTGGAGTCTTGTGAATTCTGATTCATAAGATCATATCAGCAACTCCTAAGTCTTTCATATCGAATTTGCTAGCCAACATGCGCTTAGTAGCATTTATATCTACCATGTTTTTGTTCATTATCAACATGTCATCAACATATAAACAAACAATGACTTCATGACCTGGAGTGTTTTTAATGTAAACACATTTGTCGCACTCGTTGATTTTAAACCCACTTGCCAACATTGTTTAGTCAAATTTGGCATGCCATTGTTTAGGTGCTTATTTAAGTCCATAAAGTGACTTAACAAGTTTGCACACTTTCTTTTCTTTACCAGTTACCACAAAACCCTCAGGTTGTTCCATGTAAATCTCTTCCTCTAATTCTCCATTTAAGAAAGCTGTTTTAACATCCATTTGATGGATTTCAAGACCATACACGGCCGCTAGTGCCACTAACACCCTAATAGATGTTATCCTCGTTACTGGCGAATAAGTATCAAAGTAATCAAGGCCTTCCTTTTGTCTATAACCTTTGACAACAAGTCTTGCCTTATATTTGTCAATAGTGCCATCAGCTTTCACTTTCCGTTTAAAGATCCATTTCGAACCTAAAGGCTTATTTCCTAGAGGAAGATCTACCAATTCCCATGTATGGTTATCCAAAATTGATTGAATCTCACTATTGACTGCCTCTTTCCAAAACACTGAATCAGAAGATGACATAGCTGCTTTAAAAGTTTGAGGCTCATTTTCAAGCAAGAATGTCACAAAATCTGGTCCAAAGGAAGTAGATGTTCTTTGACGTTTGCTACACCTTGGATCTTCTATACTTGGAGTATTTTCCTTTGGTTCTTTCCGAGGTCGTTTAGGTCTTTCACTTAACGAATCACATTCAGTTTTATACGGATATATGCTTTCAAAGAATTCAGCATTATCTGATTCCATTACCGTATTAACGTGAATTTCGGGATTATCGGATTTATGAACCAAAAACCGACATGCTTTACTATTTGTAGCATATCCAATAAAAACGCAATCAACAGTTTTTGGTCCAATTTTAACCCTTTTAGGTAAAGGAACTTGTACCTTTGCTAGACACCCCCACACTTTGAAATATTTCAAGTTGGATTTTCTTCCTTTTCATTTTTCATATGGAATAGATTGCGTTTTGCTGTGGGGTACTCTGTTGAGTATTCGGTTAGCTGTAAGGATAGCTTCGCCCCACAAACTCTGTGGTAATCCGGAACTTATTAATAAAGAATTCATCATTTCCTTTAATGTCCAATTTTTCCTTTCCGCAATTCCATTGGATTAAGGTGTGTAAGGTGCAGTAGTTTGATGGATAATTCCATATTCCGAACATATTTCTGCAAATGGAAATTCATATTCTCCACCCCTATCACTTCTAATCATTTTGATCTTTTTATTCAATTGATTCTCCACTTCATTCTTGTATTGCTTAAATGCTTCAATTGCTTCATCCTTACTATTAAGCAAATAAACATAACAATATCGAGTGCAGTCGTCAATAAAAGTAATAAAATACTTTTTCCCACCTCGAGATGGTATCAACTTCATATCACAAATGTCAGTATGAATTAAGTCTAAAGGATTTGAATTCCTTTCAATAGACTTATAAGGATGTTTTACAAACTTAGACTCAACACATATTTGACATTTTGATTTATTACACTCGAATTTAGGCAACACTTCTAAATTAATTAACTTCCGCAAGGTTTTATAACTGACATGTCTTAAACGAATATGCCATAAATCATTTGACTCCAATAAATAAGAAGAAGCTGTAATTTTATTCATACTGTCAACAACCATTACATTTAGTTTGAAGAGGCCCTCTGTGAGGTAGCCCTTTCCAACATACATTTCATTCTTGCTTACAATAACTTTATCAGAAACAAATACACATTTGAATCCATTCTTAACAAGCAAAGAAGTAGAAACTAAATTCTTCCTAATAGTAGGAACATGAAGAACGTTGTTGAGCATTGACACCTTGCCGGAAGTCATCTTCAGGAATATCTTCCCATAACCTTCAATCTTGGCTGTTGCAGTATTTCCCATGGAAAGCTCTTCTTCGGGACCAGCAGTAGAGTAAGTCGCAAATGCTTCCTTGACAACACAAATATGTCGAGTGGCTCCAGAGTCAATCCACCACTTCTTCGGATTTCCAACTAGGTTGCATTCCGAAAGCATTGCACACAGATCATCAATGTCATCATTCTTCTCCGCTATGTTGGCCTGTCCCTTCTTCTTATACTTTTTCGGGAGACGACAATCAGGGGCTTTGTGACCGGTTTATTGTAGCAGCTGCCCTTGAATTTCTTTTTGTTCTGCTCCTTAGTCTGTCCAAAAGACCTCTTTCTCTTCTTACTTTTTGGAGCAGTCTCCTCAATGATATTAGCTCCCATGATCGTTAAATTTCTACGAGACTTCTTCTCGGCTGTTTTGTTGTCTTCCTCAATCTTGAGACGAATCATAAGATCTTCCAACTTCATTTTTTTGCCCTTGTGCTTAAGATAGTTCTTGAAATCTCTTCACGAAGGAGGCAATTTTTCAATCATTGCAGCCACTTGAAATGCTTCATTCACGACCATACCTTCAGCAATAAGGTCATGAAAAATAAGTTGAAGCTCCTGAACTTGGGTTCCAACAGTTTTACTGTCTATCATTTTATAGTCTAGAAATTTGGCAACCACGAACTTCTTCAAGCATGCATCTTCAGTCTTGTACTTCTTCTCAAGTGTGTCCCATAATTCTTTCGAAGTATTCATCGCACAGAACACATTGTACAAGTCATCCTCTAAAGCACTTAAGATATAGCCTTTGCAAAGAAAATCTGCATGCTTCCACGCCTCAACAATCATGAATTTCTCGTTGTCCGGCATGTCCGCAGCAGGCACTGGAGGTTCTTCACTAGTGAATTTCTGCATACCAAGTGTGGTAAGCCAGAAGAACACCCTTTGCTGCCATCCTTTGAAGTTGGCTCCGAAAAATTTCCTCGATTTCTCTGCCGGTGAAACAGCAGTCCGGCTTGACGAGGCTATCATCGTTGCCGCAATAGTCGCAGAAGAATTTCCGTTATCAATTGCCATTTCTCACTGTAAACAACATAAGAGTTCAATTAATGGCAAAATCAGAACAGTAAACAATACTGTTATTAACAAAAAGCAGTATAGTTAATAAATAAAATCGAAGTTTTTATATACTGTTTCACAGAAAAATGATGAAGTTTTTATGTTTTTCAAATCGTTTTATGAATTTCAATACTCTGATGAAGTTTTTTATATCTTCAAATCAGAATAGTAAAATTCAGAAGGAGTAAAAAACCACATACGTTTTAATCTCCACAAACAAAATACAGAATATAAAAAAAAAAAACAATTTCCTTAAGAATGTTATAATTATGTATTGCTGTAATAAACAATTAAACTTTCTGAAAAAATAAATCAGAAAGTTAGTAATACTTGTTTAACAAAATAGATTCTGAGAAACAAAAAAAAACCAGTATAGGAATAAATCGAGCCCACTGAATACACAATGTTTCCTTAAGGAAATTATTCTCCTCAAGTACCCGAGGTACTGGAATATATCCTCCCAGGATAGAACGATTTAACTCACCGGAGTGTTGGTACCAAAACGCCGGTGAATAGCGAGACACTCGAAGGCTGTAAAACACACTGAAATTTATTATGCAGAAGAAGAAGAAGAAGCTCAGAAAATTTTGTAAGGAAAGATTCTGGGATTCAAACTCTATTTATAGAGTTGCAGGCATTATTTCTGAAAAGGTTTGCAGCCTTTCAGAAACAGCCATGGCTGTTGGAAAAGGGGTGTTTGAAATATTGCGAGAAAAATATATTTAAAATAATCCGGGAAAAAAATGGGCATGACCGAACCGGATCGCGGGTCATGGGTTATTCCGGATTGAATTTTTCGTTAATTATTTAATTAATTAATTAAATAATTAAAAGGAATTTTGTCCCAAAAAGATTAATCAATCAATCGATCTTTGACAAAATCTGAATCCGAATCCGAATCCGAAGCCGAAGCCGAAGCCGAGCCGAGCGAGCGACGACGACGACGTGAGGCTTGCCTTTTTCTTAACTCTTTAAGAACTAGAAGAAAAGCAATTATATATATACCCATCAAAAGCCTTTTCTTCCTCCGATATGAGACAATGTCCCTTTCCCAAGGGAAACTCAAATATTTCATTTTCCCTCCATTTCTCATTCACCCTCTTTAAGCTACACAAGCTTAAAATCCCAACAATCCCCCACATGAATGGGGAATGGCTATAAAATAAAGGAATGCACGGATGCGTGTGTGTTTTACATGCAAGAATTAATTGCATCTGGATAAGTAGGTTTCCCTTTGAACTTTTCGTAGTGAACTTATATCGGATATACTCGGTCAATCGGTAGATTTGATATCTTTGAACTGTCGAGCTTTGTTGTATACCTAGACAACATAAATCACACAATCAATCCTTAACCATCTATGGTTCTCACAGTTGTGTTCGTTTCAGCCAAGAACACCGCCTGGTTTCATGAGTGCTTAGAGAATGGGCCTTTACTTTCATTCCCCTTGAAGCGGCTTACACTTCACACTCACATAAGTGATTTCTAAATGTGTAATCCTATAGACACACTATCTGGTCATATCCTGCCAGACTTAGCAAATCATTAAAAAACTTTTAAGCTTTGTTGACTCATCAAAAAGCCTTAATGCTTTACCTCGATTTCTGAACATTGTATTCATCACGAGAATGGGTTGAGTTATTTGACAATGTTGAACCGTCATTCATAACTTTGTTTGATCTCTTTGAACCTAGCTCGTGGGATCTCCAGTCTGCTAGGTAGAGTTACCGTCATGATGACTTGTCCTAGACCTTAACCCCATTCCCTTTGATGATCTTTCAACTGCCTCTCTAGATAGGCCTTTTGTAAGTGGATCCGACATGTTATCTCTTGACTTTATGCAGTCAATTGTGATAACACCACTAGAGAATAGTTGTCTAACAGTATTGTGTCTCCATCGTATATGACAAGATTTTCCGTTATACATAACGCTCCCTGCCCTACCTATTGCCGCTTGACTATCACAATGTATACAAATAGGTGCCAAAGGTTTGGGCCAAAATGGAATATCTTCCAAGAAATTCTAGAGCCATTCAGCTTCTTCACCGGCCTTATCTAAAGCTATGAATTCAGATTCCATTGTAGAACGGGCGATGCACGTTTGTTTGGATGATTTCCAAGACACTGCTCCACCCCCAATTGTGAAAACATATCCACTCGTGGATTTAACTTTAGATGATCCAGTGATCCAATTTGCATCACTATATCCCTCGATCACGGAGGGATATTTTTTATAATGCAAAGCATAATTTTGGGTATGTTTGACATACCCCAAAACTCGTTTCATAGCCATCCAATGTATGTGATTGGGATTACTTGTAAACCGACTCTATTTACTAATAGCACATGCTATATCTGGTCGTGTATAATTCATGATATATATCAAACTTCCCAATACTCTTGCATAATCCAGTTGTGAGTCACTTTCACCTTCATTCTTTTGAAGTGCATAACTCACGTCAATTGGAGTCTTGGCAATTTTGAAATCCAAATACTTGAACTTGTCAAGTACCTTTTCAATGTAGTGAGATTGTGATAATGCTAGACCTTGTGGAGTCTTGTGAATTCTGATTCATAAGATCATATCAGCAACTCCTAAGTCTTTCATATCGAATTTGCTAGCCAGTATGCGCTTAGTAGCATTTATATCTACCATGTTTTTGCTCATTATCAACATGTCATCAACATATAAACAAACAATGAATTCATGACCTGGAGTGTTTTTAATGTAAACACATTTGTCGCACTCGTTGATTTTAAACCCACTTGCCAACATTGTTTGGTCAAATTTGGCATGCCATTATTTGGGTGATTGTTTAATTCTATAAAGTGACTTAACAAGTTTGTACACTTTCTTTTCTTTACCAGTTACCACAAAACCCTGAGGTTGTTCCATGTAAATCTCTTCCTCTAATTCTCCATTTAAGAAAGCTGTTTTAACATCCATTTGATGGATTTCAAGACAATACATGGCCGCTAGTGCAACTAACACCCTAATAGATGTTATCCTCGTTACTGGCGAGTAAGTGTCAAAGTAATCAAGGCCTTCCTTTTGTCTATAACCTTTGACAACAAGTCTTGCCTTATATTTGTCAATAGTGCCATCAGCTTTCACTTTCCGTTTAAAGATCCATTTCGAACCTAAAGGCTTATTTCCTGGAGGAAGATCTACCAATTCCCATGTATGGTTATCCAAAATTGATTGAATCTCACTATTGACTGCCTCTTTCCAAAACACTGAATCAGAAGATGGCATAGCTGCTTTAAAAGTTTGAGGCTCATTTTCAAGCAAGAATGTCACAAAATCTGGTCCAAAGGAAGTAGATGTTCTTTGACGTTTGCTACGCCTTGGATCTTCTATACTTGGAGTATTTTCTTTTGGTTCTTCCCGAGGTCGTTTAGGTCTTTCACTTAACGACTCACATTCAGTTTTATACGGATAGATGCTTTCAAAGAATTCAGTATTATCTGATTTCATTACTGTATTAACGTGAATTTCGGGATTATCGGATTTATGAACCAAAAACCGACATGCTTTACTGTTTGTAGCATATCCAATGAAAACACAATCAACAGTTTTTGGTCTGATTGTAACCCTTTTAGGTAAAGGAACTTGTACCTTTGCTAGACACCCCCACACTTTGAAATATTTCAAGTTGGGTTTTCTTCCTTTCCATTTTTTATATGGAATAGATTGTGTTTTGCTGTGGGGTACTCTGTTGAGTATTCGGTTAGCTGTAAGGATAGCTTCGCCCCACAAACTCTGCAGTAATCTGAAACTTATTAATAACGAATTCATCATTTCCTTTAATGTCCAATTTTACCTTTTCGCAATTCCATTGGATTGAGGTGTGTAAGGTGCGAAAAATTCAGACCCGTAAAGGAGAAGGGCCGGTTCCACTTTGCTTTGGACTTGAATGGATCTACTTCTCCTCTGCCAGATCGATCTTCATTAAGAGGGTTACCTCCTCTCCTTATGTTATGGTAGATTTTTGAAACCCTATTGGAGTTCTTACCCCAGCTCGAGGACTTGCTAAGGAAGGCGGAAAGGGCCGACAAAGGGTGGAAAACGAAAGGCGTTTTCTGGTCCCCTTGAGCCGGGGAGTGCAAGTGGCTATCATGAAAACGCCAGTTGTTACCATAGTAGGTGCATGAATCAAAGCGGATACTAGGTTACTATCCAGGGAATTAATACTTGATTGGAATGATTATCAACTATAATTAACTACTTAAATTTAAGCAATTATCAATTGATCACGGAAGACAAGAATTGAGCAACACAAAAAATATCAGTAAGAGAAATTGTTATAATTCTGTATTGCTGTAATAAACAATTAAACTTTCTGAAAAAACAAAACAGAAAGTTAGTAATACTTGTTTAACAAAATAGATTCTAAAAAACAAAAAAAAATAATATAGGAATAAATCGAGCCCACTAAATACACAATGTGTCCTTAAGGAAATTATTCCCCTCAAGTACCCGAGGTGCTGGAATATATCTTCCCAGGATAGAACGATTTAACTCACCGGAGTGTTGGTACCAAAATGCCGGTGAACAGCGAGACACTCGAAGGCTGTTAAACACACTGGAATTTATTGTGCAGAAGAAGAAGAAGAAGAAGAAGAAGCTCAAAAAATTTCGTAAGGAAAGATTTTGGGATTCAAACTCTATTTATAGAGTTGCTGGCATTGTTTTTAAAAAGGTTTGCAACCTTTCAGAAACAGCCATGGCTGTTGGAAAAGGGGTGTTTGAAATATTGCGAGAAAAATGTATTTAAAATATTCCGGGAAAGAAAACGGGCCTGACCGAACCGGGTCGCGGGTTATTCCGGATTGAATTTTCCGTTAATTATTTAATTAATTAATTAAATAATTGAAAGGAATTTTGTCCAAAAAAGATTAATCAATCAATCGATCTTTAACCAAATCCGAATCCGAAGCCGAAGTCGAAGTCGAATCCGAAGCCGAAGCCGAAGGCGAACCGAGCGAGCGACGACGACGACGCGAGGCTTGCCTTTTTCTTAACTCTTTAAGAGCTAGAAGAAGAGCAATTATATATATACCCATCAAAAGCCTTTTCTTCCTCCGATATGGGACAATGTCCCTTTCCCAAGGGAAACTCAAATATTTTATTTTTCCTCCATTTCTCATTCACCCTCTTTAAGCTACACAAGCTTAAAATCCCAACAGAAATAAGGGTAATTGACTAGACAGGTGCAAGATACTTCACTCGGGATCCAATTCTTGAAGTAGTTCACTCTGTAATACTGTTGATTCTCGCGAATTCATCAGATAATTAGATTACACTTGAAGTTAAGGTTCCTCTTTCGATTAAACGTTAATTTCCAAAAATAATCCAATTGAAGCACTGTGAATACTTGCTATGAACATAATGATGGTTTTAGTCTAAAATGTAACTTCTCACGAATATTTCTCAATTTTAGTTCCATTAATAATTCAAAAAGCTTTTTCGATTACCTAGTTAAATCACAAATTTAAACTAGAACATAAGATGTAAAGAAATTCAATATAAATCTCCTCTTTCAATTAACCAGAATAATAAACAACTTTACAATACAATTCAAAACTCCATCAATTTATTCAAGCAATTGTCAAGAATCAAATCCCTAATCAATTTATCAATACTATTTATGTCAACACCCTAAGGGAAAACTACTCCATAGCAATGGAAAAAGTCATCTCGAGAAGGTTTAAAGACATACAAAACATCAACGTTAATGATTCGATACAAATTCCCGTATTGCACCGATTGTTGGTTGAAATCTTGATGAAATCTTGTATCTTCTTGCCTTAGTTGCTTCCCAAATCTTTCGTAGGCAAAAAGTCTCTTCAAAAATGTATTTTTGATGTAATTATACTATGTAGAATTAGGTCCGGACGGAACTACCCTTTCCAAGCCGAAGTGAAAAATTACTCTAAGAAAATTATACATGCGCAGCGCGCCTCGCGATGCCCCATGTGCCACGCTAGTGGGTATTTTCAGAGGCTTGTTTCTGACAGAGTTTCTCCAACTGTTCGGCCCGTGTCGTGCCCCATGCGGCGCGGTAGTGCAAATTTCTCTGAGTAACTTTTTTCTTTTACTTTTTGATATTCAGATTTGGCCTTCGACCCCCGAACGCGATCCTGTGTTAATTTCTTGGGCTTTTACTTAGATTTCAAACCTCCAAATTGTTCGTTTTAGATCCAATTTGTCTTCATAATTCGGAATCATTTCCCACAAAGTATAAAACACGTAATAAGTGCGAATTACCATCATTTAAGCTCAAACATAAGTAAAGTACAGTAATTAAAATGCAAAATATGATTAAAATACGAATTTCTAGCCTACCATCAATTTGATTGGTCATCCTCAAAAGATATGTTGGTGAATAAACTACAATCGAAATCTATGGAGCTATTGATGGTGCCAAAATATAGCAATTTTTATTTAAAGTTGCCTTGGTCGGCGACCTCCTCTTTAGGTTTGTTGACGTTGCGAAGTAATTGATCATTTTCCTCATCATTCATTACCGTGTAAAAAGTTTCAGTACATTTGGAAGAATAATGCCGTTGGTACGGTACCCGCTTGGTTGATCGACTGCTGATATTTAGATTTTGCTATGTGGCATGAAAGAATTATAGAAGTATTCTTCGTGGGATGGTCGTGTATGAGAGATGTGTTAGACATTCGGGCGGTGGAGTTGGGATCAGATATGGTGATTCGTGTGTTCTACGGATTTGGAGACCAGGAGTTCTCAGAAGCAGATTGTTTCGTAGTTGTGGACTGTGAAAATGTGGCCAAAGCTAGCTAGATGATAGTATATGTTATGGTTAGGTCAATGTGGACTTTAGGAGGATTATTTATCTATTTGTGGAGGACCAGAATTGATTTGGGGTCCATTGGTAGGCCTAACGAGGATGTGTATTCTATACCGGGTCGAATTGATCAACTTCGTACTGCTATTGTTAGGGGATGTGCCATTCGGTTAGAGTGGAGCTTATTCGCGCTGTGATATGATCTATGTGTTACTCCTCTACGCTACGAGGGGTTGTGATTTGTTGGTTGTAAGCACACATGGTGCAGTTATGTTTGGGGCTTTATAGCGGAATTCGAGCGAAATGGTTATTGGGGTTCAGAATGATTGATTGCGCCCTACTTATGGCCTTTTTCCAGCTATGATGTATGGTGTTATTTGCTTCTCGGTGGTTACGGTCATGAACTTTCGGTACTTGATTTTGAGCATGTTAGTTGGAGGTATTTCATACGGACCAGTGTTTGGATTGGGTCACGCATTGCAGCTGGGATACGTCGGGATATGATCCTTTGTTTTAGATTCGTGTGTTTTGGTTCTACTATGTATGATGGGTTTGTAGCAATGCGATTGTGGTGGTACTTGTTGAAGTTGCGGGATGGTTCTCTCATTTGAGTCATATTCCATGATTGAGTATATTTGAGTTGTTGCTTATTGGTGCATGTATTGCACGGGTTGTGATTCTAGGTAGCATTGGTGTGGCATGTCAATAGGATAGATGAACTTGATAAAGTAAGGTCATTGGACCTAGAATGGGTGCTATCAGATCTGTTGCAGTACATTTGGAAGAATAATGTCGTTGATCGGCTTAGAAATTGGCTATAGTCCTTGTCGAAGGAGAGGGGTCTCTATGGCTTGTTGATCTGATAAGTGGTTATGAGTTTCTGCGTGTTTCTTTCATCATTGGATTCAATGGTTTACGAGCTAAGGTTAAAGTAATGATCTTCAACTATGTTGTGTTGTCGGGCTTATATGGAATAGGGTGACATGAGATCACCCCCGAGTATGTGCATGGTAAGGTTACACGGCAGTTTGAGGGCTTTGGAACAACTCTTGACACGTTCGAGGACAAACGTATCTTTAAGTGGGGGACGATGTAATGACCCGACCAGTCGTTTTGAGCATTTGCACTTCGCTCTATAGTTTGAGGGCATGAGTAGCTCTGTATGATGCATTATGACATATGTGAATCGTCGGTTTTGGTTTTTAGATTATTCGGAATCGATTTGGAAGAATGAATTTCATGATTAAAGCTTTAAGTTGGAAGAGTTAACCAAGTTTGACTTTTGTGAATTTGACCCCGGAATAGAGTTTTGATGGTTCCGTTAGGTCCGGATGGTAATTTTGGACTTGGGCGTATGCCCGGATTTGCATTTGGATATTTTAGAAGGATTCGACACTAAATGGCGAAAGTCAAAAATTTGAAGGTTTGAAAAGTTCATAAGTTTGACCGGAAGTTGACTTTGAGGATATCGAATTTAGATTGTGGTTTTGGGAATTGGAATAGTTTTGTTATGTCATTTGGGACTTGTTTGCAAAATTTGAGTTCATTCCCGGTTGATTTGATATGTTTCGACGCGAGTTTTGGAAGTTTAAAGTTTGTTTAAGTTTGATTGGAGGTGTGATTCATCGTTTTGATGTTGTTATTTATGATTTGAGACCTCGAGTAGGTTCGTGTTATGTTACGGGACTGTAGGTATATTCGTACGAGGTCCCGAGTGGCTCCGGTGAGTTTCAAACGAGGTTCGGATCGTTGGTAGCATTTTTGGCTTAAGTTTTTGGTGGCAAATCTGGTGTGATCGCACCTGCAGCTGGTTTGCGCAGGTGCGATGGTCGCAGAAGCGACAAAGGAGTCGCACGAGCGGAAGTGCTGCTGGGAGCAAAAGTCCGAAGAAGCGGAGGATTCTTCGCATCTGCGAAGGCGCATATGCGGTGTGTTTGGGCGCAGAGGCGAATGCCAGCGCAGAAGCGCAGTTTGGACTCGCACTTGCGGGTGCGCAAAAGCGGAGTTTTCACCACAAGTGCGAAGGCGGGCCTCCAGTGCTTCTCCGCAGAAGTGTGATTTGAGTTGCAAAAGCTACGCCGCAGAAGCGGCTAATGTGTTGCAGGTGCGAAAATGCTGGGCAGAATGCTATAAAGCAAGGTTTTGTTTCTTTTAACATATTTTAAAATGCGAGACTCGGATTAAGGCAATTTTGTAGGCAAATTTCATCACAAGGATTGGGGTAAGTGTTCTACACTCGGTTTTGATTATATTTCGTGATTTTACCTTTATTTTTGGTAACTGGATTATGAGTTTTAAAGAGAAAATTGGGTATTTTAGCCTAAAGATTCATAGAGTGAGTTTTTGTATTTTGAGTGTCGATTCGGAGTCAGATTTGAGTGAAAATAGCACAGTTGGACTCTTAATTGAATGGGTTATCAAATTTTATGAGTTTCATCGTTTTCCGAGATGCGGGCCCAGGTTGGGATTTTGGGTCAATTTCGGGCTTTTGATTAAAGATTCGACCTTTATCATTCGGAATTGTTCCTTAGGCATTAATTGATATATTTGAATTGCTTATGGCTAGTTTCGAGCTGTTCGGAGGTCGGTATGCCCGAGATGGCATTTTTAGAGCATCGCTTGGCTTGCTCGGTATTAGAATTGGCTTGTTCGAGATAAGTAAGACTTCTAAACTTGGTTTTGAAGGTATGAAGCCCCGAATTACGTGTTATGTGTTCGGTGTTGAAGTGACGCACATGCTAGGTGACAGGCGTGTGGGCGTGCACCGTGTGAATTGTGACTCCGCTATTTCTGTGGTACTGTGTAGTTACCTGATCTTATCTGTAACCATGAAATCTCTACGTACTAGAGCTATTGAACTGTGATCCATGTTAGAAATCATGTCTAGGCTACATGTGTATTCTGTTGGGACCCATTGAGGCCATTTCTGCTATTGAGTTATTTGCTTACATTGCAATTTCATACTCAGTAATGTTCATTCATTTCATATCATATCTCAGTCTCTGTTGTTACATATTGACACCTTATATCATCATTTTTGGGCTAGTTTCATGGTATTGTGAGCCCGAGAGACTGGAGAGATTGATGACTGAGTGAGGTCGAGGGACTGATTGTGAGTGATATTATGGGATCGGGCTGCACGCCACAACATGTTATATTTATTTATGTCTGGATCTGGCTTATTATGGCGCTTGGGCTAAAAGGAGCCCCTCCGGAGTCTGTACACACCCCAGTGAGCGAGTTGATTATATTGAGAGATGGATCTTCCATGGGCATGGATCATGCCCGAAGCATTTATATTTGGGGATGGATTTTCCCCGGATTGGATTGACCTTATACAGTACTGAGTGACTGACTGTCAGTTGATATATATATATATATATATATATATATATATATATATATATATATATATATATATATATATATATATATATTTGGGATGGATCTTCCCTGGGATGAATTGGCCATATACAGTATTGAGTGACTGAGCGTGTCGAGTGATTGAGCATGATGAGTTGAAAGTGCGAGACCGTAAGATTGAGTACTCTGAGAGTGTGAGTACATGAATTCATCACTGAGAGACATTGCATTTGACATGCATACTTAAGATACATGCATAGAAATGCATTTCTTTCTGCCACTTCGATTTTGGTGTCATTCATGATTTCACCTGCATATTGACATGTAGCCATAGAGGCGCATTTTCCTTATGCCATTTGATAATGAAACATCTTATCTATTGTTGAAAGGTTTTTGGGAAAAATCACGGTTTTCAAACTTACTCATACATTTGGTGATTTCGGTAAATGATTTGGGTTTTTCACTAATATACTTGAAAAACAAGCCTACTTTTCTGGAACTGTGAACAAGCTGAGTATTTTATCTCTAAGCTGCTTCTTTTATTACTTCCCTTCTGGGCCATAGGCATAGGACGGGTAGTACACGCATAGGGCACAGTTTAGAATCAACTAGTGCGCTTTAGGTAAAATCTTAAAGATAGTAATCGGGTAGCAGGAGATGATAGTCTGTGCCCGCTGAATAATAAGAGTAACACCCCACCTCGAGGGAGTTACGAAGTATTATTTATGTTGCACGGGGTGATCCTTTAGGCTAAAAAACTTAGGACCCCCTATCTTGTCTTTAAACCAATTATCTGTGTTTATTCAAGGACTTTCTAATAATAATTTTTTTCAAACATCTTGTTTTTCTCTCTGACTATTTGACTAATTGATATAATTCAAGTTTGACCGGGACTCAGAGTTGTAGACCTCGAAGAGTGCCTAACACCTTCTCTTTGAGGTAATTTGAGCCCTTACCCAATCTTTGGTGACACAAACTGGTTAAACCAGAGTTATTTGCAAATAGGTTCCTTAACGCACCTCAAACCCATTAGGTGGCGACTCTCTCTTTTAACACCCTTTCTTTAAAAGAGTCGTCACGTGTCGAAATCTAATTTCACGAGAAAGAGGGGCGCGACAACCTGCGTGGCTGGGTGAGTTAGAAAGATTCAGTTCTGATAGCTTGGTTGTGTGTAAATGGGTTTCAAAGAGTTTCCCACTGGGTTTTACCACGGTTCGAGGAGTATATTTCCTACCGGCATGAGGAATATGTTGCGTATTGGGATTTTCTCCGTGATGAGATCAATGGAAGGTTTCTGACTGATCGGGTATGTATTTTACTTGTGACTCGGAGTTGATTAAGAGATTCTTGTACTCTTCACAGGATGGCATGGTAGATGCGGTGTTGTGTGGGATTGAGATTTGCACGTGCAAGGTCACAGTTTAGTTTTGAAAGGAAGGACATAAATTCGTAGGTAGCATGGACGGTTTCAGATGACTAGGTAAATGATATTACTAATCGGTATGGCCTGATGAGAGTATACATTTCAGAAGGGGCAATGTGTTTTGATTTATGGATACTTAATTGGTATTACGGCACTCTCCTGGTTGATCGACTACTGATATTCACTTTTTGTCATGTGGCACGGAAGAATTTTAGAAGTATTTCTCGTGGGATGATCGTGTATAAGAGATGTGTTAGACATTCTGGCGGTGGAGTTGGGATCAGATATAGGATTCGTGTGTTTTATGGATTTGGAGACTGGGAGTTCTCAAGAGCAGGTTATTTTCATGGTTGTGGACTGTGAAGTCATGGCCGAAGCTAGCTAGACGATAGTATGTGTTATGATTCAGTCATTGTGGGCTTTCGGAGGGTTATTTATCCATGTGTGGGTGCCCAGAGTTGATTTGGGGGGCCCATTGGTAGGCCCAACTAGGATGGGTATTCTACGTCGAGTCGGATTGGTTGGCTCTGTACTGCTATTATTGAGGGATGTGCCATTTGGTTGTTGTTGAGCTTATTCGTGTTCTGAAATGATCTGTGAGTTACTCTTCTATACTACGAGGGGTTGCGATTTGTGGGTTATATGCACACACGGTGTGGTTCTATTTGGGCTTTATAGCGGAATTTGAGCGAGATGGGTATTTGAGTATCGCGTGATTATTTGCACGTTGGCTATGTTCTTTCCGGATTGTGGTATTGTGCTATTTGCTTTCCGGGGTTACAGTAATGCACCTTGGGTACTTGATGTCGAATTTCGCGTGGTTATTGATTTTGAGCATGGTGGCTGAGGTATTTCATATGGACCAGTGTTTGGACGGGGTCACGTATTGCAGCGGAGTTATGTTGAGATATGATCCCTTGTGTTAGATTCGTGTATTTTGGTTCTACGGTGTGTGATAGGTTCTTAGCATTGCGTTGTGGTGGTACTTGTGGAGCTTGCGGGACAGTTCTCCCATCTGAATCAGTTTTCCATGATTTGAGTATATTTGGAAGGTTGCTTATTGGTGCACGGATTGCACGGGTTATGGCGTCAGATTGTATTGATGTGGCATGTCACTATAGTGGTCGTGTTGAATGAGATGAGATCATTGGACCTAGAATGGATACTATCGGAATTGATTACGGCATATTTGGAAGGATAATATCGAAAGTCGGCTTAGAATTTACTATAGTTCTTGTCGAATGAGAGGGAATTCCATGATTGGTTGATCTGATGAATGGTTATGAGTTCTGCGTGTTTCTTTCATCATCGGCAGTATATGAAGGTTTTAGAACGAGGTTTTATTTGATATGAGGTTAATTACCAGTATTGGGTTATTTTGAGCAGCTACTGTGATTTGAAATTATCGCTATGAGTATTTGAGTTATGTGGTACATCATGTGATTACATCTTGGGTTATGGTGAAGGCTTGTTACAGCTTGTTCAGTCTTATACAGTGTGTAGATGCGAGATTCTGATCTTATAGAAATTCCGGATGTTGGAAATTGGATTCTAAGGTTTATGGGCTAGGTTGAACTAAGAAACTATAGTTATGCTATGTTGTCGGGCCTATATGGGATAAGGTGACATGAGATCACCCCCGGGTATGTGCATGGTAAGGTTACACGGCGATTTGATGGCTTTTGGAACAACTCTTGGCACGTTCAAGGATGAATATATGTTTAAGTGGGGGAGGATGTAACGACTCGACCGGTCGTTTTGAGCATTTATACCTCGCTCGGTTGTTTGAGGGCATGAGTAGCTCCGTATGATGTATTTTGACTTGTGTGAATCATCGGTTTTGACTTTTAGGTTATACGGAATCGAATTGGAAGAAAGAATTTTATTGTTGAAGCTTTAAATTGGTAGAGTTAACCAAATTTGACTTTTTAGCATTTGACCTCGGAATAGAATTTTGATGGTTCCCTTAGCTCCGTTGGGTGATTTTGGACTTAAGAACGCGTCCGGATTGTGATTTGGAGGTTCGTGGTTGAATTTGGCTCGAAATGGCGAAAGTTGAAATTTTGGAAAGTTTGACCGGGAGTGGACTTTTTGATATCGGGGGCGGATTCCGATTCCGAAAGTTGGAGCAGGTCCGTAATGTTGAATGTGACTTGTGTGCATAATTTGAGGTCAATCGGACGTGATTTGATAGGTTTCGGCATCGGTTATGGAAGTTTGAAGTTTTAAAGTTCATTGATTTCGAGTTGAGGTGTGATTCGTCGTTTTGATGTTGTTATGTGTGATTTGACCCCTCAAATAGGTCCGTGTTCTGTTATTGGACTTGTGGATATATTCGGACGGGGTCCCGAGTGGCTCGGGTGAGTTTCGGACGAGGTTCGAATCATTTCATTGCATTTTAGAATTTTGCTGAAGATTTTCTGGTTCTGGTATGACCGCACCTGTGAGGTGTATAGCGCAGGTGCGGAGCCACAAAAGCGGCAGTGCCATCGCAGATGAGAGAAAGGGAGCTGGGCGTGAGGATCGCAGGTGTGGGTGCTTGGACGCACCTGCGCAACCGCAGATGCGGTTCAAGTGCGCAGAAGCGCAATCACAGAAGCGGATTAAGGACCGCAGGTGCGAGGTTTTGCTGAGTGAGACTGTTTCGCAGAAGTGAAGTCTTTACTGCTGAAGCGGTGGTCGCAGATGCAATGATATGTCCGCAAATGCGGATTCGCTGGGCAGAATGTTATAAGTTTGAGGGTTGGTCATTTTTATCACATATTGAGCTATGGACTTCGGAATGGAGCGATTTTTGGAGCAAATTTCATCATAAGGATTGGGGTAAGTGTTCTCTACTCGATTTTGATTACATTTCATGAATCCATCTCCGTTTTAAGCAATTGGTAGATGAATTTAAAAAGGAAAATTCGGGGTTTTGGCCTAAAGTTTCATAATATGAATTTTTGAGTTTTGAACATCGAATTAAAGTCGGAATTGAGTGAAATTAGTATGGTTGGACTCGTAATTAAATGGGTTGTTGGATTTTGTAAATTTTGTCGGGTTCTGAGGTGCGGGCTCGGGTTGGGCTTTTGGCTAATTTTAGGCTTTTGATTCAAGATTTGATCTTTTTAGATCGGGATTGGTTCCTTTAGCATTGTTTGATCTATTTGAGTTGTTTTTGGTTAGTTCGAGCCGTTCAGAGGTCGGAGCGCACGGGATGGCATTTTGGAGCATCGCTTGGCTTGCTCGGTGTTGGAATTGGCTTGTTCGAGGTAAGTAACTCTTCTAATCTTAGTGCTGAGGGTATGAAACTCCGAAAATACGTGTTATGTGATTGGTATTGAGGTGACGCACATGCTAGGTGACGGGCGTGTGGGCGTGCACCATGTGAATTGGGACTTTGTTGCTTCCATGGCACTGTATACTGGTCCTACTTTGTTCATATCCGTATTTTCACCATGTGATAAAGTAGATAGGCTGTCAATCATGCTAGATTTCATGTTTAGGCATTATGCCGATACTGTTTGGACCCATAGTGGTCGTCTCTTACTGTCATCTCACTGATGTCAATGATATTTCATACTCAGTCATATCCATGCATTCATACCATATCTCAGTCTCAGATATTTTTTATTGATACATCATGTCATTGTTGTCGGGCTAGTTTCATGACATTGTGAGCCCGTGAGTGAGACTGGAGAGATTGATGACTGAGTGAGGCCGAGGGGCTGAGTGAGAGTGACAGTTTAGGATCGGGCTGCACGCCGCAACATATTATATTGATTATATTTTATATGGATCGGGTTGCACGCCGCAACGAGCTTTTGAGCTATATATATATATATATATATATATATATATATATATATATATATATATATATATATATAATTGGATCGGGTTGCACGCCGCAATAATATTGAATCGGGTTGCACGCCGCAACAATATTGGATCGGGCTACACGCCACAGCAATATAGCGCTTGGGCTGAAGGAGCCCCTCCGGAGTCTCCACACCCCCAGTGAGCGCAGTCGACTATATATAGGTGGATCTAGTTGCACGCTGCAACGGGCCTTATGGTCATATATGGATCGGGTTGCACGCCGCACCAGGTATTGTATAGTGCTAAGTGATTGAGTGTGCTGAGCATTGAGCATAGTGAGAGAGAATGCGAGACAGTGAGATTGAGTACTCTGAGAGTGTGAGTACATGAGCTCATCATTGAGATGCATTGCATTTGACATGCGTACTTGAGATACATGCATAGAGATGTATTTCCTTCTGCTACCCGATTTTGGGGGACATTTATGATTTTACCTATATCTTGACATGTAGGCATAGAGAAGTACTTTCCTCATGCTATCTAAAAATGAAACATCTTACTATTTGTTGAAAGGAGTTTTGGGAAAACCCACAGTTTTCAAACTTACTCGTACTTTGGTTTTTTTTCGGTAAAAGATTTGGGTTTTCACTGAGATACTTGAAAAGAAATGACTATTTTTATGGAACTGTGAACGAACTGAGCCTTTTATTTCTGAGATACTCTTTTGTTATTGTACTATGCTATTATGAACTGTGGTGGAATATTGATGTTGTACCCGACCTTTTTGTTAGCTCGTCACTACTTTCAACCTAAGGTTAGGTTTGTTACTTATTGAGTACATGGGGTCGGTTGTACTCATACTACACTTCTACACCTTGCGTGCAGATGTTGGCTGTTGATATTGCTGTGCTCGATGGGAGCTGGATTGAAGATGTACCTGTGTCCCGGTTGTAGCTGCCTCTTGTCCGTGGTAGCCTTAGATCTATAAAACTCTATTTATGTACTTTTCAAATAGACTATGTATTTATTTCATTTTCACTTTGTAAACTCGATTCTTAGAAGCTCATGATTTATACTACCAGTTCTTGGGGAAATGTATTAGTTTTATATATCTTCTTTTAATTAATTGCCTTATTAATTTCATTGGAATTGGATAGTTGATAATTGGCTTACCTAGAGGGTTGGGTTAGGTGCCATCACGACTAGTGGATTTGGGGTCGTGACAGTAGTAGTTCTTAGTCGTTCTATAGTAGCAGACCTGATTGAGCTAGATATGGTACAATTTGATGTTATAATGGGTATGGATTTGTTGGCTTCTTGTTATGCTAACGTTGATTGTAGATCAAAGATGGTTCGGTTCCAGTTTCTAGGGGAGCCAGTTCTAGAGTAGAAAGGTAATACTGCATCGCCGAGAGGTAGGTTTATTTCCTATCTTAAGGCAAGGAAGATGATCATAAAGGGCTATATTTATCACTTAGTTCATGTACAGGATGTGAAAGCAGAGTCACCGACCCTTCAATCTATCCCGGTGGTTAATGAGTTTCTCGATGAGCTTTCAGGCCTTCCGCTAGAGCGGGAGATTGAGTTTGCTATTGACACATTACTAGATACTTAACCGATATGTATTCCTCTTTATAGAATGGCACATGCAGAGCTGAGAGATTTGAAAGAACAACTGAGGGATTTGCTTGAAAAAGGCTTTATCAGACCCAGTACATCACCGTGGGGAGCACCTGTGTTATTTGTGAGAAAGAAAGATGGTTCCTTGCGGATGTGTATTGATTACAGGCAGTTGAATAAGGCGACGATCAAGAATAAGTACCCGCTCCCAAGGATTGATGATTTATTTGATCAGTTGTAGGGTGCCAGGTATTTCTCAAAGATAGACTTGAGGTCAGGGTACCATCAGGTAAGGGTTAGAGAGAAGGATATTCCGAAGACAGCATTTAGGACCAGATACGGGCACTTTGAGTTTCGTGTTATGTCATTCGGTTTGACAATGCCCCAGCGGTATTCATGGACTTGATGAACCGTGTGTTCAGACCCTTTCTAGATCTGTTCGTGACTGTATTTATAGATGATATTTTGGTTTATTCTTGTTCAGAGGCTGAGCATGCAGATCATTTGCGTACTGTGCTCAGAGTTCTCTAAGAAAGGAGGTTGTACGCAAAATTCTCTAAATGTGAATTCTGGTTGAATTCTGTAGCTTTCCTTTGACATATTATTTCAGATGAAGGTATCCGTGTTGACACACAGAAGATTGAGGCAGTGACAACTTGGCCTAGACCTACGACACCGACGGAGGTTCGTAGCTTCTTGGGTTTGGCATGTTATTACAGGAGATTTGTAGAGGGCTTTTCTTCTCTTTCAGCACCATTGACAAAGTTGACTCAGAAGGCAACTAAGTTTTAGTGGAATGATGCTTGTGAGTGGAGTTTCTAGGCATTGAAGGACAGATTGACTTCAGCACCGGTTCTGACACTCCTAGAGGGGACTGATGGTTATGCTATCTGTTGTGATGCTTCGGGCATTGGATTGGGTTGTGTACTGATGTAACATGATAAGGTTGTAGCTTATGCTTCTAGACAGCTAAGAAAGTACGAGAAGAATTACCCGACCCATAATTTAAAGTTAGCCGCGGTGATTCATGCACTAAAGATGTGGAGGCACTATTTGTATGGTATTCATGTTGATATCTATACAGATCATAAGAGCCTTCAGTATGTCTTCAAGCAAAAGGAATTGAATTTATGTCAGAGGCAATAGTTGGAGCTACTGAAAAACTATGATGTTGATATTTTATACCATCTAGGGAAGGCGAATGTAGTAGCTGACGCCCTCAGCCGTAGATCTATGGGTAGCCTATCATATTTACAGCTAGAGAAGAGTGAGATAGCCCATGAGATTCACCAGCTAGCTAATCTTGGAGTTCGATTAATAGATTCAGGTGATACCGGAGTTACTATTCAGGACACGGCAACATCCTCTTTAGTAACTGAAGTGAGGGAACGCCAGTATAAGGATCCTGTACTAGCTCATTCTAGAGATACAGCCCCTCAAAAGGAGAAGACACCATTTGAGATTACAGGAGATGGAGTCCTCAGATATCGAGGTCGATTATGTGTTCCTAATGTGGCAGGGCTGCGCCAGCAGGTTATGGGAGAAACTCACTATTCTCATTATTCTATTCATCCAGGAGCGACGAAAATGTATCATGATATCAGGGAAATATACTGGTGGGACGAAATGAAGAAGCATATAGTAGAGTTTGTTACTCAGTGCCCTAATTGTCAGCAGGTTATGATTGAGCATCATAAACCCGGTGGATTATTGCAGGCTATAGATATTCCGACTTGGAAATGGGAAGTAAGTAATGTGGATTACATCATGGGCTTACCTCGTACCCAGCGTAAGTTTGATTCTATATGGGTTATTGTTGATACACTTACAAAATCAGTCCATTTTCTGCCTGTCAGGACTACGTATTCAGTAGAGGATTATTCAAGGCTTTACATTAAGGAGATAATACGACTTCATGGGGTCCCTATATCTATTATCGCATATAGAGGTGCTCAGTTTACAGCTAATTTCTGGAGGTCCTTCCAAAAAGGATTGGGGACCCAAGTAAGTCTTAGTACAACATTTCATCCCCAGATAGACGATCGGGTTGAGCATACTATTCAGACACTAGAGGATATGCTACGGGCTTGTGTGATAGACTTCAGGGGTAGCTGGGATGATCATCTTCCACTTATTGAGTTTGCGTATAATAATAGCTATCATTTCAGCATTCAGATGGCTCCTTATGAAGCTCTTTACGGACGGAAGTGTAGGTCACCTATCAGATGGTTCGAGGTTGGAGAAACTAAGTTAGTAGGACCAGAGTTGGTACAACAGGCAGTTGAGAAGAGTAAGCTTATACGGGAAAGGCTATTAGCAGCTCAGAGTCGTTAGAAGTCCTATGCAGATAATCGACGATGAGACTTGGAGTTTCAGGTAGATGACTGAGTATTCCTAAAGGTATCACCGATGAAAGGCGTTATAAGATTCGGTAAGAAAGGAAAGCTTAGCCCTCGGTACATTGGACCTTATAAGATCATACGCAGAGTAGGCCAGGTAGCATATGAGTTAGACTTGCCTTCCAACTTGGAGTCAGTACATCCAGTCTTTCATGTGTCTATGCTCCGTAAGTATATCAGAGATCCTTCTAGAGTCATTCCAATTGACGATGTTCAGGTCAAGAGCAACTATCATATGAGGAAGCTCCCATTGCTATACTAGATAGACAGGTTCGGAGATTAAGAACTAAAGACGTATCTTCGGTTAAAGTACTTTGGAGGAACAATAATGTAGAGGAGATGACTTGGGAAGTTGAAGAAGACATGAAGCCTAGGTATCCTCACTTGTTTCTGCTTCTGGAGGAGGATCGGACTGAGACATCACAGCCTTAGGTACGTATATGGTACTTGATTCTTATGTTAGTTATTGTCATTGGTCGTGTGAGGCCATTGGTGTTATTGATGATTGTGGCCCTGTGTGGCTTTGTATTGTTGGGTTTTCTGTCTGACAAGTTGGTAGTGGTACCATTACAGAGGAGACTCTACCAAAATTTCTATAAATCTCTGGGAGTTTAACATTCGAGGACGAATGTTTCTAAGGGGGAAGATTGTTACACCCTGAGCGTCCCAAGGTGACGTATAATGAATATGAGACTTTTTAATCATGATTTAAATGAGTTTAAAGTCATAATATGACTATATATGATGTTTGGATAAAAAATATAAAGTTTGGAAAAAATCGGATTTAAGTTGCGGAAAAATCGACTAAGGATTTGCCTTGTAACAGAGCTTTTTGAGAAATATATTTCGTGTGCTATATGAGGTATTTTTGGGACATATTATATACCAAATTGAAGGTCTTGGAATTTAGTTTCCAACATACTTAACCGTTCATTCATACAATATTCGGATAAAAAGATATAAGCATCAGAAGATTGGCCAATGCAAGGGTGCCAAGCTAGCACCTCTTTGACTTTTCAAAAGTTGATTTATAGGCCTTAACTCGTCTCTCTCTTCATTTTTACATAGAACCCGACCATAGAACACCATAAAACCTATCCTTGAGCTCTCTAATAGGGTTTCAAAGAATACTAACATCCCGGGTACGTAATCGAGAAGCGATAACATTAGAACGATTCCTACGACATAAGTATCATTATACTGCCTCTCTTTTTCTTTCTAGTTAGAGTTTTGTAAGGTAATTCATAGTTAAGAAATGTCTAATTTCTATATTTAATTGTTTAAATATCATGGAAGGTTGATAAATTGGTTTCCTAATAGTTAGAACTCACAGGACGGTGATCGAAAGCCGTGAGTTTGATTTGTTTCCACTCTTAGTGGACTATTTTGTAGTCCACTCGTGTTGGCCTATTGTGCTGCTAATTTATGGAGTTTGGAAGGATAAAAGGGCGTGGATAAATGCCACATGTGGTAGGGTAGTAGGTTGTAAAAAGTCGCTCGTCGTTGCAGTTTCAGGCTAATTGATAACTTGTTGATTGGATGTGTTATGGTATATTTGGGGTTTTTTTATATTGAAGGTTCCGAATTGTAATTAGGTTAGTTTTGAGTAGATTATTGTATTGTGTTTGTATCTCTTCTATAGTAGGCTTGAGGGAGCAGTAAAATTAGAAGAAATGTTACCTGTTTTATTTTAGAATCGAGTTATCGTTTGAGATACGTAATATACTAGCACCATCTAAGTCGTACATGTATTTCTTTGTTATAGGGTTGGCGCGCTAGTTATCATAAGATTGTTGTTGAGTTGCATTGACGTCTTGAGGTATGTTAAGGCCATCACTTCTTTTCTTTTGGCATGATCCATATAATACAACGAAACGAGTAAGCACACAACTTACATAAATGATTCTATTCTTAGAAGTACTAGGGTTGTCTAGGTTCTGGATTCCCCGCATGTCCTACTATCATATCGTCTGTTCATGGGTCTCATGACATTCTGAGAGATCTTATTGACTTACTTCATTATGCATTGCATCCATTTATACATGTATATTGACCCATGACCAGATGGCATTATATACGCGTATAGTATATGTATATGGGGTATGGAAAAAGGTTATGGCGTTATATACGCACCACCACCTGATCAGCTGGTATACATTTATGACTTCGCCCACAGAGGCTGAGATGATATGATGGGTTGCCCTCAGAGGCTTGATGATGTTATGTACACATATACATATACATGATATGAAATTTATACTCAAATGCATGACATTATAAATGTTTCATGATTCACAGAGCTATTCAGACTTACAGGTTGAGTCCTTTACTCCATGTTTCTTTCCTGTCTGTTATATATTAATTTTTATGCCTTACATACTCAGTACATTATTTGTACTAATGCCCCTATTGCCTAAGGGCCTGTGTTTCATGCCCGCAGGTGCAGGTAGACAGGCTGACGGTCCCCCATCTTAGTATTCCTGCTCAACAAGAGTTGGTGTGCTCCATTTGATCCGTAGCCGCTATTGATTTTTGGTACGATACTTTTGTATAAATATGGGTATGACGGGGCCCAGTCCCGTTCTTTATACAGTTGTACACTCTGTTAGAGATCTGTAGACAGTTATGTATAGTTGGATAGTATGTGGCCTCGTCGGCTCGCCCTACCGTATTCTTTATATATATATATATATATATATATATATATATATATATATATATGTCTTTTGGGCATGTTTTCCCACGTATGTTTTTTATATAAATCAGTAGTTTATTTCCAGATATTATGCATGACCTACACTTATTTCATGTTTATATCTTACACGAATGCTTAGGGGTGTTCGATAGGTAGAACTCGGGCACTCGTCACGGCTCATCGGTTTGGATCGTGACAGTAGTCTTTTAGTAGAAGGCCAAATCTTCAAGTTGAAGTCTTTAGTGCCAAGTCAAGTTGAATTCGTCTTGGCTACTACGCCTTCAGTTTGAAGTATTTAAAGTCTACCAAGTCTTTAAGTCCGTCGGTTTTCAAGCTCGCCGGTCTTCAAGTTCAAATGTCTAAGCCCTCTAAGTCTTCAAGTAGAAGTCTTCAAGTCCGTCAATTTTTTAAGTTGAAGTTTGCAAGTCTTCTGGTCTTCAAGTTGAAGTATTCAAGCATTCGCCGGTCTTCAATTTGAAGTATTCAAGCATTCGCCGGTCTTCAAGTTGAAGTATTTAAGCCCTCTAAGTCTTCGAGCTGAAGTCTTCGAGTTGAAGTCTTCAAGTCCGCCGGCTTTCATATTCACCGGTCTTCAAGTTGAAGTATTCAAGCCTTCTAAGTTTTCAAGTTAAAGTTTTCAAGTCTGCTAATTTTTCAAATTGAAGTTTAAAAGTCCACCGCTCTTCGAGATAAAGCATCGAAGTCTGCCAAGTCTTCAAGTCCATCAAAGCTTCAAGTTTATCGGTCTCCAAGTTGAAGTTTGCAAAGTCCACCAAATCTTCAATGTTTGCCAAGTGTTCATGTCGAAGCCGTCAAGTCCACCAAGCCTTCGGGTTGAAGCTTTTTAATTTTCCAATCTTAAGGTAGACGTTTAAGTCCCTTTGCACCTTAGGTTGGCCTCTTCGCAGGTTTGTCCTTAAAAGAAACTATAATTTTCCAATCTTAAGGTGGACACTTAAGCCCCTTTGCACCGTAAGTTGGCCTCTTCGTGGGTTTGCCCTTAAAAGAATCTGTAATTTTTTAAGCTTAAGATGGACATTTAAGTTCATTTGCACCTTAAGCCAATCTTGTTGCGGGTTGATCTTTCTATATGATGTTGATAATTTGTCTTTCTATGTGGTGATGAGAATTTGTCCTTCTATATGGTGATGTGGGTTTGTCCGTCTATATGGTGATATGGATTTTATCCGTCTATATGGTGATGTTGATTTATCTGTTTATATGATGATGTGGATTTGTCCGTCTATATGTTGCAAGAAATTTTTCCTCCTATATGTTGTGATAGATTTGATCCTTCTATATGTTGTCATAGAATTGGACATTTCTTTTCTCTTATCTAAAAAAAAAATCGTAGAAGAAAAGAAAAGAAAATTACCTCGAGCACTAGCACCGGTCTCCGAAATAGGATTTAAAACAAAACAACTTGAAGATGTCAAAAATTGATGCCCCTTAGGCGTGAGCGCATGGGGTTTATATAAGTTCTAGAAGTTGGCGCATGGGGTTTATATAAGTTCTGGAAGTTGGCGCAGAAGAGTCTTTTGTCGGTGTGGGATAAGTACTAAGGCGGCATCAAGACAACTACAATTTGTCTCCAACATGGATAAGGTGAAGGCCAGGCTTTAAAAAGGAATCAAATTTCAAGTTTAATATGGCAACCAATCACAAAGTCTCTCACATTGAGCCGTGTCAGTTCCTGTCAAAGGAAAGCCTATTTGGAGACCAAGTGTTTATTAATAATAAATACTCTTTGTAGTCTTTGGTTAGTTGACCTTACGTGGACATGTGGAGATAGCAGGAGCTCATATAGTTCCAAGGATTGTGAACTTAAAAATCCCCATGACTTAGCTCGTCTAATACGAGCTTATCTCTGATTGTGCCTTTTGTTCACAAGGATTAATCGATCGTAAATTGAAGTTTTGGCACTGACTATACATTAAATAAAATAGTCTTGTCTCTTAGTTCACAAATGCTCAAGCTCCGAACAAAAATGAACTCTTAGAAAGTTTAAAGTTCGACGACTTTCATGAAATTGGCGAGCAAATTGCTATTGGCTCAAGTGCTCGAGTATAAATACTTCAAGCCTAATCTTAAAAACTTTAGACACCCCGAAAAGTCTTGAAGCAGAGGGCATTTGTAGGCGATGAAAATTTAATTAGAATGAAAATCCATAAGAAATTTGGATTTAATACCAAATTAAATATATTTTGAATCCAAATAAAGATTATGGGCTAATATAATTGAATTAATTACTTAAGTCTATTAATATTGATTGGGCTAGCCCATTTAGTTGGACTACAAGTGATGAATTCACTTCATTAGGCCCAATATATCATCTTCCTAAAGGCCCAATTTGGTGCCACGTGTCAAATGACGTGGAACGCCAAGTCAAACGGAAGAGCCAACAAGATCATGCCACATGTCAAAATGACAAGGCATGCCAAGACAAATTAAATGGCCAATAAAACTGCGCCACATGTGCAAGTGACATAGTCTGGCCAATCAAATGCGGTCTTGTCACTCTTCGATCTGATTGGTTGGAAAGAGTTTGTTCTCATCACAACTCTTCCCTTCCACAACTATAAATAGGGGTGTCACGACCCAAAATCCACCTAGTCGTAATGGCACCTAACCTAACCCGTCAGGTAAGCCAATTAACAACTATCCAAAATTAATGAGATTTTTCAAGAAAGAAATGATAATAAAATTGCTATTGTACAAAAATTTCCAACGACTGGTAGTACAAATCATGAGTTTCTAAGATTAGAATTACAAAGTTGGTATGAAATAAATACAGCATCTGTTCGAAATGTACATAAACAGATTTTTATAAATCTAAGGCTACCATGAACAAGAGGCAGCTACAACCAGAACGCAGGTACGTCTTTGAATCAAACTCCCGTCGATCACAACAACATCAACATCCAACATCTGCACGCAAGGTGCAGAAGTGTAGTATGAGTATAACCAACCCCATGTACTCAATAAGTAACAAACCTAACCTTAGGTTGAAAGTAGTGACGAGCTGGAACAGAAATTGGGGTCCAACACCAATAGCCAAAAACAGTTCATAACATGCGTTTGGACCTCTATTTTGGATGGTTTCTAGACTTAGCTTAGGCTGCTCAGAAATGATAAAACTAGGCGACATACAAAACAAGGTGGACTTCATGTAAAAGAAATTAAGGGCTCAAGTTAGCCTCCACACTTAGACAACAAATGCACGCAAACAAATTTTCACATTAAACGTTAGACAATTTTAGGATTGAGATAAATTAAAGCCATTAGGCCCTATAGACATGGTTTCTATGTGACCTTGGGATTCAAACATGCAGGCAGTTTCAGATGCAAGATGCTACCTTTATAGACGTGATTTCTGAACAACTATACATTTTAGGGAATCTGGTATGGCGAACTGATTGTTGAAATTACAGATTACAAATGGTTAAACCTATAGACATGATTTCTAGATGATTTGCGCAGTAGTTGGCAGTGATAACTATTGAAAATACTTCGAATTACCCATTTTGATCCTATAGGCATGCTTTCTAATAGCAGCAACGAAACAATGCTGAAAGTTCAGTTTCACACTTAAAAGCGAGTGGGATTAACCTATAGGCATGATTTCTACGACTAGTGATTGAAACTGGTTATAGCTCCTATAGGCATGTTTCCTAAGTGAGCAATTATAACAACAACACATTAATCAATTAAAACCTTATAGGCATGATTTCTAAAAGTGCAGATTTGTAGAGCATAAAGCTTACATGACCCTATGGTCATAGACTGAAATATTGATCACTTTATTCCCTATAGGCATGATATCTAGCAAGACATATAGAAGAAGAATACATTAAACGAATGAAACACTTAGGTCCTATAGGCAGGTTATCTAACAACACATAGGAGCAGAACTTGTTTGAGCAAATTAACCCCTATAGGCAGGATTTCTACCCGTTCATGCAAAGTGAGAATAAACCCATTTTTCCCAATTTTACTAACACCCCAATTGTTATTACAATATTATTACAGGCCCAATGAGTGAAATAAATTACAGAATTATAGAATAGCTATAGTGGGCCTAAGGCAGGCCCAATGCATACCCAGCATGGCTAGGCCTTCAATACCATATCCATATAGTTTCACAACAGCCCAAAAAAATAACCTTCGTTTACACAAAATGGCCCACATCCAGTAGCTATACTTGATCAAAAGCCCCAGGTGAACAACCATTTACACAAACCAACTGGTTTATCCAGTAGGTAAAAAGGGGGCAAAGTTGAGCAATTAGGAAAAGTGGCAAAGAACCTGGACCCTAGTGTGTCAGAGTTCCTAAGGGCTTCAATAACCCAGGGCAGTGCTCACACTAGGGAGGTTGATAGAGGAGACTTAGGGGGGAGGGCTTTGGCTTTCAGCTAGCCCCAGAATTAGAAACAAGTGATATAGATAATAAGTTTGGAAAAGCATTTGCAAACACTATAGGATAATCACATAATGAACTCCAAAAGCAAATTAACACACTGGGCAGGGTGACATGTGCTAAGAGACACAGATCTTAGGATTGCAAAGTTAACAGGCAAGGGCATTAGGCTAGTAAAACCAAGTAATGCAACCAGTTTATGACTTAATGGATCAGATTATACTAACTCAGGTTTAGACAGTATAACACAAACATGATCAGGTATCATAGAGGGTATTAATCAAAGGAGATTAGTTTTAAAAGATCACAAGTCATTAGGGGTACAGATTGGTCATGGCAAGAACACATATAGTGGCAACAATAGTCATAGGAGCATACAACATTCGGAGTAAGGTCTTAAACAAAATGGGGGCAGGTTAATAACATCAATTTCCATTAGAAGTTCAGAATTAGGAAGAGAAACATGGATTAGACCATATAGTCAAAACAAAATATTTGAATTATCAACAATACTAAACTAAGCATGCTTCATTCTGTCTAAATTAACTAAGTTAGGTGCAAAGACATTATTAGGCTAGCAATTATAGGCAGAATCACACATAAAGAGAGTCAAGGGAATACATTAAGTCGTGCAGTTTCAAAGAACATGCTAACATAAGAGAATAAACATTGCGAGAGTTTAGAAACTAACCAGTGATTGTTCAATAAACAAGAAAAGAACAGTAGTAAGGACCTAGAGTCTCAAACATGTCAAGTTTCCAAGGGTTTCAAGAACCAGGGCAGTGCTCACACCCAAGAGATGGTTAGAAATGTAGAAATCCAGTGGCCTTGGCTTTCAGCCGGCAAAGAGCCAAACAGAACAGAATAGTAACCAAATACACAGTAGAAACCTCAATTTTTAGTGAGAGTTTTGTAGTGACTTTCGTCGGTCCAAAAAGGAGAAAGGGAATAGGTTTATATAGTGGTAAAAATCAGCACATAAGTAAGAAAATACAAACAATCAGACCAAAAAAGAAAAGAAGAACACGTAAATCAATTTAAAATTAAATTAGGAGAATAAGCCGGTAAACCCTAGTTTTTTAGGAAAAATAAATATCAACGGAATATACACAGAAACGGTAGCATAGGACGAATATAGACACAAATAATACTCAAAATTAGAGAATCAAACCAATTTTGGTTCGATTTGAAGAGATCTGTAGACCCTAGTTTTAGGGAATGTAAGAATCAACAAAAAATGCATATATATTCGTACTCACGATAGAACAAAGGATGAACATAGACAGAATAGCAGAAAGATCAGTGATTTGAACCTATTTTGGTTCGAACTTATGGAGATCTGCTTACCATGTTTAGGCAAGCGGTATAGGAGAGTAACCAATACCCGGAGGAGGTCATATATGGCAAGTAGTAGCCATAGAATCCCATATTAGACGAGATTATGAGAGGATTTAGGGGGCTAGGGTTCTTTGGAGGGGGAAGGGAGATGAGGGATATTATGGCGGCGGACGGGAGAGAATGGGATTAGGGTTGGGGTTTGGGTTAGTTTAAAGGGGTGGGTTTGATATGGGCCGTTGATCTCAGAGATCAACGACCACGATTAAAGGGTAGTTGGGTTGGGTTATTAGAAACGGGTCACGACCGAGTTAGGGGTTGGGTTAATTTGGTTTGGGCTGGGAGTTGTTTGGGCTAGTGTATTAGGCTTTGGGCCTTTGTTGGTCCGAAAATAGGTAGGATTTTAGGCTAGTTTTTAAATACCCAATATTTAATAAAAATATAATTTATAAAAGTAATTAATAAATAACAAAATATTATTTGTGCACTAAAATGATTAAAAATAATAACTTACATTATAAAAATATAAAATGTTTTTTTTGAATAAATAATGTAATTATACATGAATATGAGCTATTATTGCAAAAATATGCAATTAGCCTAAAAATGCAAATGTAATTATAAAAAATGAAGTAAAATATTTTAAAACGTACATGTTGGTGTAAATGATAAGTTTGGATGATTAAATCATCATAAAAATAATTTTAAGGATAATTATTGGATATTTATACAATAAAATACAAAAAGAAATTGATTTAAAGCCTTTAAAGATTATGGAAAATTATGAAAAAAAGCTTGTATAGGTTTATAAACTAAATGATAATGCAAATATACTATTTTGAAAATATATATATATATATATATATATATATATATATATATATATATATATATATATATATATATATATAAAATATGAGGGAAATATTGGGTATCAACAGCTGCCCCTCTTTACCTGGGAATGATGAAAGAGTTGTTGGGTAAAGAAATGATGACCGATTTTGACCGAATGGGGTGATTTGAAAAATGGAGGCCGAACTCCAGTTTCTGAGTTTCCTACATATCCCTAATTTTATGGGAATCGGGTCATGTGTAGTTCTGGATCCAGCGGTGAACTGAACCGATGTAGTTGTTCTAGGAATGGACAGGTTCTTCTAGATAGGACAACATCGGAGTTGTGAATGAATGTACCTTGGAACGGTTATGGGTATTTGAACAGTTATCAGATGGGAATGGGTAACGGACGGTGGTTGGTTACGTTTGAAATAATTGCAGGATATGAACGTTGAACGAAAACCGGAGCGAAAATTGCTCCCGTTAGGAGAACAGTTACTTCCTGGATTACCTGCAAAACTTAAAACACAATGCATGCAAGTATATATGGATTATTGCGAGAATTTAAACATGATGCAAATTCCCTTTGGACAATGAAAGTTATCTTTGGACGATGGGGATGGTGTCCTTAAACCATGATGTCCTGGGCCATGAATTGCGTGATAGGAGATTCGCAGGCCATGAAATGATATTCTCGGGCCATGAAAATGGTGCCTCTGAACTATGACACCTTTGAATAATGATGTGCAATATTAAGAGATCCTCAGGCCATGGCATGGTGTCTTCCGGCTTTGAGGATGATGTCTTCGGACTATGACGCCTTTGGATAGAATGGCGATGTTTCAGCCCATGAGATGCAAAGACATGATGTTTGGTCATGCAAAGCGAAACAAGACAGAGCTTAGTCTTGTGTAAGATCGGGGGCTGAGCTTAGCCCCGAGGTGGAGAATAGTGCTAGATTTCAAGTAGCATAGCATTTGGGGTTACACAAGGAAAGGCAGAGCTTAGCCTTATGCGACTAGGGAGGCAATTCTTAGTCTCATGCGAAGTGGGAGACGATGATTAGTCTCATGCAATTGAGGAGGCAGGGCTTAGCCTCATGCAGGATGGGAGACAATGCTTAGTCTCGTCCAAGGAAAGGCAGTGCTTAGCCTTGTGCAAGATGGAGGCAGGGCTTAGGCTCATGCAAAATGGAGACAATGCTTAGTCTCATGCAGGGGAAGGCAATGCTTAGCCTTATGTAATTAAGGAGGTAGAGCTTAGCTTAGTCTCATGCAGGGGAAGGCAGTGCTTAGCCTTATGCAATTGAGGAGGCAGGGCTTAGCCTCATGCAAAATAGAGGCAATGCTTAGTCTCATGCAGGGGAAGACAGTGCTTAGCCTTATGCAATTGAGGAGGCAGGGCTTAATCTCATGCAAAGGTGGAGACAATGCTTAGTCTCATGCAGTGGAAGGCAGTGCTTAGCCTTATGCAATTAAGGAAGCAGGGCTTAGCCTCATGCAAAATAGAGACAATGCTTAGTCTCATGCAGGGGAAGGCAGTGCTTAGCCTTATGCAATTAAGGAGGTGGGGATTAGCCTCATGCAAGTCGGAGACAATGCTTAGTCTCATGCAATGAACAGATAATAAGTAATAACAGAGTATTTCTTAGCTGGAAATGTGTTTGCGCTTGGCAGCTTTATCGTTATGAAGATAGTGATTTTGAGGTGTGCCCGAATTTGAGAATATTTCTTGTTCCTGCATCCAAAGGACAATCTTGAGTTTTACGGGGGAAGGTTGGTTCGTGCCTCTGCCTGCCTGCTTTTCTTTGCTCTGTATCGAAGTCCTGCTTGAGTTACCACGGGTAGTATCTGGCTGTTTCATAAAAATAATGTTTTCAAAAATGTGCGTGCATATGATGAATGTAGTTATTTAAAATATATTAGTATGCATTATCGGATAAATTAGATGAACCAATGACTGTGACACTTTAGAGACATTGTGACTTCCTTAGAATTTTGAGGGTCCTCCTCAAAATTCTACCCCAGTTTACTTAGGCGATTCTCTGACCGTTCTGCATTTGATGACGTTGGCTGGACTTGCTCCGGAAGTTTGAGGGTCTTCCTCAAAATTCTGCCCCAGTTTCTGATTGTGGGGAAAATAAAAATTTTATTGAATTGTGACCGAACCCACAGGGCTGCCTACGTATTCCCTCTTAAATGGGAATCAGGTCGAGCGTAGTTCAATTACATCATATGAAGAAATGCAAACATTCTAAACATAATATCTTTTGACTGCGTCTGAATTGATAGGCTTTGGCCAAACCTCTTCGTCCATTTCTGTGAGTATGAGCGCTCCTCTTGTTAGTACTCTGTGAACCATGTAGGGCCCTTGCCAATTGGGCAAAAATTTCCCTTTGGCTTCATCTTGATGCGGGAAGATCCACTTCAGTACCAGCTGCCCCGGTGCGAATTGTCTAAGTTTGACCCTTTTGTTGAAAGCTCTGGACATCCTATTCTGATAGAGTTGACCATGACACACTGCATTCATTATTTTCCCGTCAATGAGAGATAATTGTTCATAGCGGCTTCTTATCCATTCTACATCATTGAGTTCAGCTTCTTGTATAATTCTTACAGAAGGAATTTCAACATCAGCAGGAATGACATCTTCGGTACCGTAGACCAGCAAATAGGGAGTTGCCCTGGTTGATGTGCGGACTGTGGTACAGTTCCCCAATAAGGCAAATGGTAACTTCTCGTACCATTGCTTGTGGTTATCTACCATCTTCCTTAGTATTTTCTTGATATTCTTGTTTGCAGCCTCCACGGCTCCATTCATTTGAGGTCTGTATGCTGTGGAATTCTTGTGCTTGATTTTGAAGGTCTCGCACATAGCTTTCATTAGGTCACTGTTGAGATTGGTGGTGTTGTCGGTAATGATGGACTCTGGAACCCTGAATTGGCAAACAATACGATCTCTGACAAACTCTACGACGACTTTCTTGGTTACAGCTTTGTCGGATGCAGCTTCGACCCATTTTGTGAAGTAGTCTATGGTCACTAAAATGAACCTGTGCCCGTTTGAAGCGGCAGGCTCGATTGGTCCAATGATGTATATTCCCCAAGCGGCAAACGACCAAGGTGCACTCGTTGCATTGAGTTCATTTGGTGGCACCCGTATCATATATGCATGTATTTGGCACTGATGATATTTCTGGACATACCTGATGCAGTCCGTTTCCATAGTCATCCAAAAATAACCTGCCCTTAGTATCTTCTTAACTAAAACGAAACCATTCATGTGTGGTCCGCAAGTTCCAGAGTGTATCTCTTCAAGAAGTTTGGAAGCTTCCTTGGCATCAATACACCGTAATAACCCTAGGTCTGGAGTCCTTCTGTACAGAATTTCTCACTTTGGAAGAAATGGTTGGACAATCTTCGGAGCGTGCATTTTTTAGTATGATTTGCATGCTCCGGGTACTCTCCTTTTGCCAAGTACTCCTTGATATAATGGATTCGTCTGCTTCTTCTTCAACATGAGCACAGTAAGCTGGCTGATTATGACTCCTTACCGGAATGGGGTCGATGAAATTCTTGTCCGGATGATGTATCATGGAGGACAAAGTGGCCAATGCGTCTGCGAACTCATTCTGGATTCTCAGGACATGTCTAAACTCTATCTTCGTGAACCTCTTCATCATCTCTTGCACATGATATAGATATGGTAATATCTTGGTATTCTTTGTAGCCCATTCTCCCTGCACCTGATGTAACAGAAGATCTGAATCACCAATTACCAGTAATTCCTGGATATTCATGTCAACGGCCAAATTGAGCCCCAATATGCAAGCCTAATATTCTGCCATATTATTGGTGCACGAAAATTTGAGTTTCGTGGATACCGGATAATGTTGACCTGTTTCTAACACAAAAACGGCTCCAATACCCACTCCTTTGAAGTTTGCGGCTCCATTGAAAAACATTCTCCATCCGTCGTAGGCTTCGGCGATATATTCTCCTACGAATGATACTTCTTCATCAGGAAAATACGTTTTTAGTGGTTCGTATTCTCCTCCTATAGGATTTTCCGCAAGATTATCCGCTAATGCTTGTCCCTTAACCGCCTTCTAAGTCACATAGACTATGTCGAATTCACTCAACAATATCTGCTATTTTGCCAGCTTCCCTGTAGGCATGGGTTTCTGGAAGATGTACTTCAGAGGATCCATCCTTGATATGAGATATGTGGTATAGGCACAGAAGTAGTGCCTCAGTTTTTGGGCTATCCAGGTCAAAGCACAGCAGGTGCGTTCCAGTAAAGAATACCATGCTTCGTAGGGTGTGAACTTCTTACTCAGATAGTATATGGCCTGTTTTTTCCTTCCCGTCTCATCATGTTGTCCCAAGACACAACCAAAAGCCCCATCTAATACAGAGAGACAGAGTAGCAGTGGTCTACCAGGTTCTGGAGGGACCAGGACTGGCGGTGTGGACAAATATTCTTTGATTCTGTCAAAAGATTTCTGGCAGTCTTCAGTCCAATTGGTTGTGACATACTTCTTTAACGTTTTGAAAATCGGCTCACAGATCACGGTTGATTGTGCTATGAAGCGGCTGATGTAATTAAGACACCCCAAGAAGCTCATCACGTCTTTCTTGTTCTTTGGAGGTGGCAAATCCTGGATAGCCTTAACCTTTTGATGGGTCTAGCTCAATTCCTCGGCGACTGACGATGAATCCTAACAGCTTTCCTGCTGGGACCCCGAAGGCACATTTTGCGGGATTCAATTTCAAATTGTACCTCCGAAGCCGATCAAAGAATTTCCTCAAATCTGCTATGTGCTCTGTACTTTTCTTGGATTTGATGATGACGTCATCAACATATACCTCTATCTCTTTGTGTATCATGTCGAGGAAAATAGTTGTCATGGCCCTCATATAAGTGGCCCCAGCATTCTTCAGACCAAATGTCATCATTTTATAGCAGTACACCCCCCACGGTGTAATAAAAGCTATCTTTTCGGCATCCTCTTCATCCATCCAGATCTGATAATATCCCGCGAAGCAATCCACAAAGGATTGGAGTTCATGCTTGGTGCAGTTGTCGATCAGTATGTGTATGTTGGATAACGGGAAATCATCTTTGGGACTTGCTCTGTTTAGGTCCCGATAATTGACGCATACTCTGACTTTCCCATCCTTATTCAAAACTGGCACGATGTTAGCCAACCAAGTTGGATATTCAACCACTCTGAGAACCTTAGCTTTGATCTGCTTGGTGACATCTTCTTTGATTTTAAGACTCATATCTGGCTTGAACTTTCTGAGCTTCTTCTTTACTGGCGGACATATTGGGTTGGTAGGTAGTTTATGAGCCACTATGGACGTGCTCAAACCAGTCATATCGTCATAAGACCATGCGAAAATGTCTTCATATTCTTTCAGGAAACGGGTGCATTCTTCTTTCTCTGATGGTGACAGGTGAATGCTTATGCGAGTTTCTTTGACTGTTTCGCAATCTCCCAAGTTGACTATCTCAGTTTCGTCCAGGTTGGACTTAGGCTTGTTCTCAAAATCTTCAACTTCTCTAACAATTTCCTTTGGTATTATATCCTCTTCTTCTATTTCTTTCGAGTCATTGTCCTTATGTTGCGTTGTCTCATTACATGTCACAGTTGTTGGTTCATCACGATAAGAAATAGTAATGCTGTAGGGAGAAAACATATAATAATAAAATAGCAGACCATTGATAAGTACCAAAATGTCAAAACACAAGTGATTTTTAATGATTCAAACAATTGTTTCAAAGCAAAGACGACAAAATACTAAAAAAAATGTTTTAAAAATGCTCATAAAAATTGTTTTCAAGGTAAGTGATGTTAGCAGCCAGGCTACCCCGGAACTCGGCGGGCCCTTGATGGTGTGGCGGTCCAGTTCCTGAGAACAACTCCCTTCTCTATTGTCTGGATAACGAGGCCTTCCTCCTCCTCCTCCTCAACTATTATGCTGCAGTCCATATCTTCATCTTCCAAGAACAGATTCCTTAAACCAGCTAGAATTTCATCTTCTTCAGATCCCCACATCATATCGTCCTGATGGAAGGATTGGCTCAAATGTGGTATTGGGTACTCAAGAGGGTAATAAGTACCACACCATGGTGGCGACCAATTCTGATACTCGTGCCAGGTGTACTGATATCCCAGTCCAAAGGTCGTGCCATGACATTTTAATTGTATTGGTTTGGTGATCCCTTGGAGATTCTTGCCAAGACCTCTGTCGGGTTCATACCCTATCCATGCCAATATGCTTTCTATTTTTCTACTCCACCATTCATCCTTCTCGATCGTGTTAACACGCTCAATGCGATGATAAGTCTCTCCCCCTAACTTCCTTCTATTCTCCACAACCGGGACAGTCTGGTTGGTGTAAATAGGGTTACTCCCGTCTCCATGAATGATCACCTCCTGATGATTCCATTCGAACTTCACAGCCTGATGCAGAGTAGACGCTACAGCCCCATCGGCGTGTATCCAAGGTCATCCCAATAGCAGATTGTATGAGGAGGATATGTCGAGCACTTAGAATTCAACATCAAACCAAGTTGGACCCATTTGTAAGCAGAGGTTGGTTTCTCCGATTGTGGCCCTTTGAGACCCATCGAATGCTTTTATGTTCATAGTTCCTGCTCGTATCTCATGCAAACCTTTACCTAACCTCTTCAAAGTAGTCAACGGGCAGATGTTGAGACTTGAACCCCCATCTATCAAGACCTTGGCAATGAATTTGTCTTCGCACTACACTGTGATATGTAGTGCCCTGTTGTGACTCAATCCTTGCGTCGGCAGTTCATCTTCGTGGAAAGTGATCTTATGGCTTTCCAATACTTGTCCTACCATGTTGTCCATCTCTCCACTGGTAATGTTTTTGGTACATAAGCCTTATTCAACACTTTCATCAATGCGTTCCTATGTGCTTCAGAATTCTGCAGCAGTGATAGAATGGATATCTGAGCAGGGGTTTTGTTCAGATGATCAACCACAGAATACTCTCTCGCTTGTACCTTTCTCCAAAGATCATCCGGGCCGGTTTCAATGATAGGTTGTTTGGAAGATGCTTCTTTGCTTTCCTTGTGCTGCACCAATTTCTTGTCATACCTTGTTCTGGTCATACCTTGTGCTGTACCAATTTCTTCCATTTCCCCCTTTCCTTTTCTTCTCGCTTATGCAGCGTAGTCCTAGGGTATATCATTGGAATTAAAGGACGGTGTAGGTTCTACCGTCTTGGTGAATGGTGTGGTCACTTCTACTTCGAACGGAGCTGGCGCGGCTGAAGGCATTGTTACTTCAACCTCAAATGGAGTTGGTGCGGCTACCTCAACTTTAATTGGCGACTGTATTTGTACCACAATAGGTGTGAGAGTGACTATAGGTTTTTTAGGATCGTCCCCTTCTCGAATGAGCCCAATTGACCCTTTCGGATCCCATTCTTCATCAGTTTCTATCATATTTACCCCCCGCCCCTATGATCCGGGAGGGAATTATTGCGGACATTAGGTGCAGCCTCCTTTGCCTGTATAACCTTGGTATCAATTAGTGTCTGGATCTTGTCCTTCAGTGTGCGACATTCATTAATAGTGTAACCCTTCATGCCCGAATGGTAGAGACATGTCTTATTTGGATTGACCCACTGAGAGGAATTTTCCATGGCGACAAGGGGAATGGGAGTGACATAACCGACAGCTTTCAATCTCTCATACAACCTGGTCGATGGGTTCGGCGATAGGAATATATTGTCTGGGCGGTCTACGGTCGAAATTTGGCCTAGGTTTTTGGTAATTTTGGCGGGCTGGTGGTAAGTGGTAATATGCTGGCTGAGTGTTGTAAGAATGGTAAGCGGTGGCGAGTTGTTAATATCTAGGAGGTGAAGGCTGATATGTGGGTGGAGGTGTTTGGTATGTGAGAGGAGACTTCATACCTTGGGCTACCATCACAGCCCCTACTTCCTTCTTTTTAGATATACCCCCTGACTGTAAGGCTTTGTTCGTAGCCTGTAGTGCCTCGAAATTTGTTACCATCCCGCTTTTAATTCCTTCTTCTATTCTTTCTCCCAATTTGATGATGTCAGAAAATTTATGGTTTGCGATAACCATCAGCCTCTCATAATATTGTGGATCATGAGCTCGGAAAAAGAACTTGTTTATTTGCTCTTCTTTCAGTGATGCAGCTTCTGATCTCCACCGAGTAGCATACTCACGGAAAGTTTCTGTTGGCTTCTTCTTAAGATTCTGGATATAGAAGACGTCTGGTGCATTCTCTGTATTGAATCTGAACCGATCCATAAAATCTGATGCCATGCTTACCCAATTAATCCACTTCTTTGGATTTTGACTGATGTACCAGGATAGGGTGTCTCCGGTGAGGCTCCTCATGAACAGCTTCATGCAGATTCTTTCATCTTTACCAACCCTTACGAGCTTGTCGCAATACGTCCTCAGATGTACCTTTGGGTCACCTGTTCCGTCGAAGATTTCAAACTTAGGAGGTTTGTAACCCTCTGGCAGTTCTACGTCCGGTTGAATACACAGATCCTTATAGTTCAAGCCTTCGATGCCTTTATCACCTTCAACACCTTGAACTCGACTTGTAAGCTTCTTAAGTTCTTCCGCCATGTTCTTGATGAGCAAGTCCTTCTCGGCGGATTTTGGTGTATACGGGGTTTGTTGTGAAGTGTGGGTTAAGGTTTCCACGTATATGGGGTTACTTTGGTGGACTCCAGGGATTTGGGTGTAGTGGTGATCATTGGTTGAGTTTTGGGGATCAGGAGTAGGTTGTGGTGTATTTTGAGGAGTGTGGTAGGTGGTAGTTTATGGGTACTGGGTCGGATGATGATGATGCTATGGAGGAGTTGGTACTGGTGGAGGATTAGGATTTTGGGGAGGCATGGCGTATTGAGGAGGTGTGGGAGGATTTTGCGGGTGCTGGTTTTATGTGTTTTGAGGAGGTGTTGGGTTTTGGGCATTTTGTTGGTTGATGTCGGGAACATTCAGGGTAAGGGAAATGTTTGCCAAGTTACGGACCTGCTCAAGTTGCCCTTGTAACTCCAGTATCTTTTGCTCTAACCGTAAAACCAAGTCATTCTGCACCGGAGTACTTCGACCATCTGAAGTTTCGACATTCTCAGCAATGTTGTCTTTCCTGATACCACTCATATCGTCTATCTTAGCTTTTCCTTTGTTCTTGGGATCACTTGGAGGAGGAGGAGGTAGAGGACCTCTAGATCTGGTATGATATGATAATGATGCCAGTATGCACGAACCAACCTTAGGAAATGGGAATAAACAAAGAAAAGAAGAAAAACAAAAGGTAAACAAGTCACTAAGGAGTATTAAAAAGATATTTATGATATTTAAACTCGTATTGAGGAATTATAAATTCGCGTCCTTATTTGGGGACCTCATCGTGCCCGAGGTAGGCCTAGCGACATATAGCTTTGGAGAAAATTCAATGCCGAAACTGCGTCATTTCATTAATATGATAAATAGACCAAATCTCTACTAAAACAACAATAATTATAAATAGTCACTAGTGGCATTTGTCTTATTACAATCAAATTCTAAAACCAATCTAGAAAACATCATTCCTAATTTACTCGTTCCAGAGGGACCTTCTCCAAGCTTGGCCTTCTTAGCCCCGTCAATCAGATTCCCAGGTCGCGCATGTCCAACAGCAGATACGCCTTTGCTAGATGTTCTCCTTCATTGCCCTCTGCATTCTGACAATCCAAGACCCTTTTCCTCATCTTTCCCTCAAGTTCCATCAAGCCCTGCTCCAAATACTACAACTTTTCTGTTGATTTATTAGCAATTCCCCTCCATTCATTGATTGCTTCCATGTCCACTTTATGTTATTCCAAATGCCTGGCCTCAAATTCAAAGACTCTTTTGCGCAACCTCCTGTATTTGGCTTGTGCTTCAGCAGCGTCATCTATGACCCTATTTCTCAAATCAACCCCTGGCTTGACCTCTCCTACTATGTCATCGACCAACCATGATGGGTAGAAGTACACATGGCCGGCATGATACCTGTCCTGGCTCGATAGTATCTTTCTCCACAATAATCTTTTGATGCCACATGTGATGTGCCTCGAACTTGAATGGAATGGCATTCCCTTGGAAGTCTGCTTTGTAATGAACCATTTTGGAAACTCGTGGTATAACCTGTTTTCTCCCAACTTGCCTCATGACTCTGATAGGAGCATAAGGATAGATTCCCCTTAATCCGATTAGCACTAGATGAGGAACATCTCTCAACCTGATGATGAATTCACTGCTAGGGAACCACTCGAACATCCAATGTACCTTGTTATCAGTCAAATTGCTAAAGAAATATATCCAGCTCACAGCGTTTCCCGGTTGTGCAAACCTGTCTGGGATAAAAGTCATTCTCTTCGGATGGTGATAAGCTATGTGGTCATTTCATGGTCGTCGCGGAAATTCTTGACGATATTGTCATCTCTGAAGGTGTTCCAACAACCATATTTGCAGCAACATATTGCAACCTCGAAATGCCTATATCCCTTTTTGCAACGATCTAAGGCTCGGTACATCTCAGCCACGATCATTGGGACAATAGTGTAAGTTTGCCCCTCAATTCCTTCCATTAGGGTCTTAGTGACCATAGCTAGGCGAGTGTGGATCCTTTCTCCTTGTATCGGGAATATCAGCATCCCCAGATAATAGATAATGAATACAAAAACCCGGCGATGAGTCCAACCCAAAGAAGCGATGGAAAATTCATCATGGTAAGACGATATGAATTGCTGTGACCATAACACTCGTAAAGGAAGTCGAATGGTATGTAAGATTTCTTCGGACAGACTAACTCATCATTTTTCCTCAAACCCATCATTTTTAGGAAACCTCGAGAAGTACAATTTTTCGGTACCAACAAGTCAGGGCTATCCCATGGAAGCCCAGCAAAGTCTCCTATTTACTCTAGAAGGGGAGTCATTTCTATATCACCAAAACGGAAGACGACCCTCTTCTCATCCCAGAACATGGTGGCAGCCTCAACTAACACATTGTTCGGCTGAATATCTAACAAAGAAGGTAAATTACCGAGAACTCTTTTCACATGGTTTTTGTCACTTGGCGAGAGATTTCCCCACCAATCTAGCAACAAAGGTGGGATACTTTGAACCATGCCGAACTTGGGGACTTCGTGCCTAATTTTTGCAAAACAAATAAAGTTAGCCCTTTCCCCCTCCGGATTCAACTATTTACACATTAATGATTAGCATATCGACACGTTTTCTCCAAATAATGCACATATCATGATTGTACCCATTGGGATTTAAGGAAATCCTGGCGGGCTTTGGACAAGGCTTGCCTTAGAGAGTTATTACGCAGACAACGTTCCAACCCATACTAGGTTTAGACATGATGCATGCATAGTTAATATTAGAGTGGGGGTTTCTAGAAGAGTCTAGACCGGTACCCTCAAGTGGATAACTTAAGAGGGGAAGACACGCCGTCGATTGCACCGCTTATCGACTAGTTTTACCGCAAATAAGCCTTTCCAAATTTAAAAGGGTGATTTAGGAAGAGCGTAGACACTCATCAAGCGTCGCTATGGTGTTAATTACGCACGAGTGGAATATGATGTGAAGCAAGCTTTATGTAAAGATAAAACAACACGTTGTCAAGTATTTTGCATGATGAAGACAATAAATGCAGTATTAAATGGAGCGTAAAGACATAAAAAGAAAGGAAAACAAGGAAGAAGTTAATTCGCGCAATGTGAAAGAATTGCAATAAAGCAAGCAAGGGGGTAGGGGTAGGGAGAGACATGATGTAGCAAATTTAAAAATGATTCGGAGCAAGTGAACATGACTAGAAGATAAAGGAAAACGCACATTGTAACCAAATTAAGCAAAGATTTGCATATTAATACAAATTCAAAATAGAGGGAAATAGGGGAAAGGGTGTGCATGTAGCCATAAAAAGGAAAAATGGAAGCGGGATGTTCATGTAACGATAAAGAACAAGGAAACACATTCATCAAAGAAGACTAATTCATATAGACCAAGTTCGCTATGGTAAGAGCCTAAAATATCCCCAGCAGAGTAGCCATGCTGTCGCGCCCCTCTTTCTCGCGAAATCGGATTTCGACACGTGACAACTCTTTTAAAGGAAGGGTGTTAAAAGATAGAGTCGCCACCTAATGGGTTTGAGGTGCGTTAGGGCACCTATTTGCAAATAACTCTGGTTTAACCAGTTTGCGTCACCAAAGATCAAGTAAGGGCTCAAATTACCTTGAAGAGAAGGTGTTAGGCACTCTTCGAGGTCCACAACTGTGGGTCCCGGCCGAACTTGAATTAAATGAATTAGTCAAATAGTCAGAGAGAAAAACAAGAAGTTTGAAAAATATCATTATTAGAAAAGTCCTTGAGTAAACACAGATAATTGGTTTAAAGACAAGATGGGGGGTCCTAAGTTTTTTAGCCTAAAGGATCACCCCGTGCAACATAAATAATACTTCGTAACTCCCTCGAGGTGGGGTGTTACTCGTATTATTCAGTGGGCACAGACTATCATCTCCTGCTACCCAATTACTATCTTTAAGTTTTTACCTAAAGTGCACTAGTTGATTCTAAACCGTGCCCTATGCGTGCACTACCCGTCCCATGCCTATTGCCCAGGAGGCATTTGGACCTCTATTTTGGATGGTTTCTAGACTTAGCTTAGGCTGCTCAAAAATGATAAAACTAGGCGACATACAAAATAAGTTGGACTTCATGTAAAAGCAATTAAGGGCTCAAGTTAGCCTCCACATTAAACGTTAGACAATTTTAGGATTGAGGTAAATTAAAGACATTAGGCCCTATAGACATGGTTTCTATGTGACCTTGGGATTCAAATATGCAGGCAGTTTCAGATGCAAGATGCTACCTTTATAGACGTGATTTCTAAAATACTATACATTTTAGGGAATCTGGCATAAACCTATAGACATGATTTCTAGATGATTTGCGTAGTAGTTGGCAGTGATAACTATTGAAAATACTCAGAATTACCCAGTTTGATCCTATAGGCATGCTTTCTAATAGCGGCAACGAAACAGTGTTGAAAGTTCAGTTTCACACTTAAAAGCGAGTGGGATTACCCTATAGGCATGATTTCTACGATTAGCGATTGAAACTGGTTTTAGCTCCTATAGGCATGTTTCTTAATTGAGCAATTATAACAATAGCACATTAATCAATTAAAACCCTATAGGCATGATTTCTAAAAGTGCAGATTTGTATAGCATAAAACTAACATGACCCTATGGTGAACAACCAGTGGCCATAACTTGATCAAAAGTCCCAAGTGAACAACCATTTACACAAACCAACTGTTTTATCCAGTAGGTAAAAAGGGGGAAAAGTTGAGCAATTAGGAAAAGTGGCAAAGAACCTGGACCGTAGTGTGTCAGAGTTCCCAAGGGCTTCAAGAACCCAGGGCAGTGCTCGCACTAGGGAGGTTGATAGAGGAGACTTAGGGGGAAGGGCTTTGGCTTTTAGCCATCCCCAGAATTAGAAACAAGTGATAAAGATAATAAGTTTGGAAAAGCATTTGCAAACACTATAGGATAATCACATAATAAACTCCAAAATCAAATTAACACACTAGGCAGGGTGACATGTGCTAAGATTCAAAGATTTTAGGATTGCAAAGTTAACAAGCAAGGGCATTAGGCTAGTAAAACCAAGTAATGCAACCAGCTTATGACTTAATGGATCAGATTATACTAACTTAGGTTTAGACAGAATAATACAAACAAGATCAGGTATCATAGAGGGTATTAATCAAAGAAGATTAGTTTTAAAAGTTCACAAGTCATTAGGGGTACAAATTGGTCACGGCAAGAACACATATAGTGGCAACAATAGTCATAGGAGCATACAACATTCGAAGTAAGGTCTTAAACAAAATGGGGGCAGGTTAATAACATCAATTGGCCATTAGAAGTTCAGAATTAGGCAGAGAAACATGGATTAGACCATATAGTCAAAACAGAACATTTAAATTATCAACAATACTAAACTAAGCACGTTTCATTCTGTCTAAATTAACTAAGTTAGGTGCAAAGACATTATTAGACTAGCAATTATAGGCAGAATCACACATAAAGAGAGTCAAGGGAATACATTTAATCGTGCAATTTCAAAGAACATGCTAACATAAGAGAATAAACATTGCGAGGGTTTAGAAAGTAACCAGTGATTGTTCAATAAACAAGAAAAGAACAATCAGACCATAAAAGGAATGGGTAATATGAGTGTTCGGGAGTTTTTTAGTGACCTTGGCTTTCAGCCGGCCAAGAGCCAAACAGAACAGAATAGTAAACAAATACAGAGTAGATACCTCAATTATTAGTGAGAGTTTTTTAGTGACTTTCGTCTGTCCAAAAAGGGGAAAGGGAATGGGTTTATATAGAGGTAAAAATCAGCACATAAGTAAGAAAATACAAACAATCAGACCATAAAAGGAAAGAAGAACACATAAATCAATTTAAAATCAAATTAGGAGAATAAGCCGGTAAACCCTAGTTTTTTAGGAAAAATAAATATCAACAGAATATACACAGAAACTGTAGCATAGGACTAATATAGACACAAATAATACTCAAAATTAGAGAATCAGACCAATTTTGGTCCGATTTGAAGAGATCTGTAAACCCTAGTTTTAGGGTAAGTAAGAATCAACAAAAAATGCACAAATATTCGTACTCACAATAGAACAAAAGATGAACGTAGACAGAATAGTAAAAATATCAATGATTTGAACATATTTTGGTTCGATATTGTGGAGATCTGCTTGCCATGTTTAGGCAAGCAGTATATGAGAGTAACCAATACCCGGAGGAGGTCATATATGGCAAGTAGTAGCCATAGAATCCCATATTAGACGGGATTATGAGAGGATTTAGGGGGCGGCGGCTAGGGTTCTTTGGAGGGAGAAGAGAGATAAGGGATATTAGGGCGGCGGGTGGGGTAGAATGGGATTAGAGTTGGGGTTTTGGTTAGTTTAAAGAGGAGGGTTTGATATGGGCCGTTGATCTCAGAGATCAACGGCCACGATTAAAGGGTAGTTGGGTCGGGTTATTAGAAATGGGTCACGACCGGGTTAGGGGTTGGGTTAATTTGGTTTAGGATGGGGGTTGTTTGGGCGAATGTATTAGGCTTTGGGCCTTTGTTGGTCCGAAAATAGGTAGGATTTTAGGCTAGTTTTTAAATACCTAATATTTAATAAAAAAAATAATTTATAAAAGTAATTAATAAATAATAAAATATTATTTGTGCACTAAAATGATTAAAAATAATAACATACATTATAAAAATATAAAAAGTTATGTTTTGCATAAATAATGTAATTATACATGAATATGGGCTATTATTGTAAAAATATGCAATTAGCCTAAAAATGCAAATGTAATTATAAAAAATGCAGTAAAATATTTAAAAACATACATGTTGGTGTAAATGATAAGTTTGGATGATTAAATCATCATAAAAATAATTTGAAGGATAATTATTGCATATTTATACAATAAAATGCAGAAAGAAATTGATTTAAAGCCTTTATAAATTTATGGAAAATTATGAAAAAAAGCTTGTATAGGTTTATAAACTAAATGATAATGCAAATATACTATTTTGAAAGTGTATATATATATATATATGAGGAAAAAATTAGGTATCAACACAGGTCGCCAAAACCCAAGAGCATTGCCACGAAACACCTGTGGAGATTAGCCACATCATAAGTACCCAAAGAACTGATTATATCCATTACTGTGCTGATCCAACCTACTACCACGATGTCCTATTTCTCTAAGTACCTTCCAAATTGCCTTCAAATTGATACTTCTCCTTGCTAGACACCACGATCCTTAACCAAATTTCACCACACAAGAGACCCTAGTATAAAACCACAACGCCCTAAGGCCCATAAGCCGCTGACTTCCCTCTTAAGCACCCCAAAGCACTACAACCGAGATACCCACTCTAAAGAGAGCTTTTGTGAACCTAAGACCATTTCCTTCACCTTCTTGATGCCGAAATGCATAATCCACAACGGTATAAAAATGCCACAAGTCTCGACACTATCAAATGTAACTCTCAGTTTCTAGCCATATACAAATCTTAAAAATTCCAAATCGCTACATATAAATCTTGAATCCATTAGAACCATTCTCGAGAGTCATCCACTCTACTCAAATCTCAATTAAACCGACCAAACGGACCGAACGACCTGTGCCCCAATAGCACACCAACACCCAAGGGAGTAACCCATACTCCTAAGCAACTGAGCAGATTCCTACTCTATGTACACTACACCCTTCACGAATAACCATTCAATTATTTTACGATTCCTATATACCCATAGAGTGTAATACAACCCGCATCCCAAATTTCCTCTACCTGAGTCACCCTCGATCTCGACCTCTGCAAGTCATAATTGATTCACCAGTATACCCCGAACCGAAACCAATATAACACATAATCATGAAATCAAATCATCGATAGCAGACTCCCCACTTGGCTCAAAGCCACAGAACAAAACACTCGATAACATCATGATACCCATACTCTATTACTGCCGTAGTGTCCACTGAAATTCAACTAAATCCTTCGTAAGCTCATGTAGCACAAACCATATAATACCTCAAATCATCTGCAAATCTCGCATTCATCCTCGTGATAGTCAGGTCAACTGTTATAACTGATCCAAACTCAAATCGCGCAATTATAATTCACTGGTAAAAACATCATAGGGATCACACAACCTCAGGACACCTCGCAGGAGATAACCCACCGGCTTGCCTCAAGCTGACATTTCTCTATATTCTCCCATAGTCCCGACTACTACGCAATCACTTAATCTTCTCGATTCTGAACTCATCAACAAGACATGAGAATCTACTTCACTCCACAACTAAACAAGATGAGAGATCCCTCAACACACCCATAACTCGAGACCATATGCTAAATCAAGACAGAAATCAGACACCCCATAGTCCTTGCTTCATCTCAAGTAAACTCTTATCATCACATTCGAACAATCTGAACACCTCTCGCAGTTATATCATACTCACCACATAGTCATCCAATCACAAATTCCACTAATAGGGACACCAACGGTCCTATAAGTCCCAAAAGCACGTGCTCACACAATCGAAATCTCCGTGTTTAAGCTACCGTCAAAACCCGGCCTCAAGTTCTCCAGTCTGGCCCATCATCAGCACGTCAAAATCACATCTCCCACCTCAACCATGGAATCACAAGCCGCTGGCGCACAGCCAATACCCAGCGCTCACATGCACATACGAATATGTGGAAAGAATTCAAAGGGTTACGCTTCAAGCTGAATCAATGCCGCACGATAAGGAAAGAAAGATGGGAAGTATATACTAAATGTCTTGTAGCCTCTCGAAGATAGGTATGGATGTCATCATACTGATCCGCAAGACTCTACTAGACACTTGCTCATGACTTGTAGAACCTATGAACCTAGAGCTCTGATACCACCTTGTAAAGACCCCAAATCCACTAGTCGTGATGGCACCTAACCCAACTCGTTAGGTAAGCCAATTATCAACTATCCAATTCTAATGAAATTAATAAGGCAATTAATTAAAAGAAGATATATAAAACTAATACATTTTCCCAAGAACTAGTAGTACAAATCATGAGCTTCTAAGAATAGAGTTTACAAAGCGGAAATGAAATAAATACATAGTCTGTTTGAAAAGTACATAAACAGAGTTTTATAGATCTAAGGCTACCACGAACAAGAGGTAGCTACAACCGGGACGCAGGTACATCTTCAATCCAGCTCCCATCGAACACAGCAACATCAGCAGCCAACATCTGCACGCAAGGTGCAGAAGTATAGTATGAGTAAAATCGACCCCATGTACTTAATAAGTAACAAACTTAACCTTAGGTTAAAAGTAGTGACGAGCTAACAAAAAGGGCGGGTACAACACCAATATTCAACCACAGTTCATAACAGCATAGTATAATAACAAAAGAGTATCTCGAAAATAAAAGGCTCAGTTCATTCACAGTTCCAAAAAAAATAGTCATTTCTTCTCAAGTATCTCAGTGAAAACCCATATCTTTTACCGAAAAAAAACCAAAGTACGAGTAAGTTTGAAAACTGTGGTTTTTTCCTAAACTCCTTTCAACAAATAGTAAGATGTTTCATTTTCAGATAGCATGAGGAAAGTACTTCTCTATGCCTACATGTCACGATACAAGAAAAATCATAAATGTCACCAAAAACGGGTAGCAGAAGGAAATGCATCTCTATGCATGTATCTCAAGTTTGCATGTCAAATGTAATGCATCTCAATGATGAGCTCATGTACTCACACTCTCAGAGTACTCAATCTCACTGTCTCGCATTCTCTCTCACTATGCTCAATGCTCAGCACACTCAATCACTCAGCGTTGTACAATACATGCTGCGGCGTGCAACCCGATCCACACATATATATAGTCGAATGCGCTCAACCCGATCCACATATATATAGTTGACTGTGCTCACTGGGGGTGTAAAAACTCCGGAGGGGCTCCTTCAGCCCAAGCGCTATATTGCTGTGGCATGCAGCCCGATCCAATATTGTTGCGGTGTGCAACCTGATCCAATATTGCTATGGTGTACAACCCGATCCAATATTGCTGCAGCATGCAGCCCGATCCAATATTGTTGCGGTGTGCAATCCGATCCAATATTGTTGCGGTAATGCAACCCGATCCAATATTGTTCCATATAAAATATAATCAATATAATATGCTACAGCGTGCAGCCCGATCCCAAAATGTCACTCTCACTCAGGCCCTCGGCCTCACTCAGTCATCAATCTCTCCAGTCTCACTCACGGGCTCACAATGTCATGAAACTAGCCCGACAACAATGATATGATGTATCAATAAATAATATCTGAGACTGAGATATGGTATGAATGCATGGATATGACTGAGTATGAAATATCAATGAAATCAGTGAGATGACAGTAAGAGACGACCATTATGGGTCCAAACAGTATCGGCATAATGCCTAAACATGAAATCTAGCATGATTGACAGCTTAGCTACTTTATCGCATGGTGAAAACACGGATATCAACAAAGTAGGACCACTATATAGTGCCATGGAAGCAACAGAGTCCCAATTCACATGATGCACGCCACACGCCCATCACCTAGCATGTGCGTCACCTCAATACCAATCACATAACACGTATTTTCGGGGTTTCATACCCTCAGCATTAAGATTAGAAGAGTTACTTACCTCGAACAAGCCAATTCCAACACCGAGCAAGCCAAGCGATGCTCCAAAATACCATCCCGCGTGTTCCGACCTCCGAACGGCTCGAAACTAACCAAAAACAACTCAAATAGATCAAACAATGCTAGATGAACCAATCCCAATCGAAAAAGATAAAATCTTGAATCAAAATCCCAAAATCGGCCAAAAGCCCAACCCGGGCCTGCACCTCGGAACTCGACAAAATTTACAAAATCCAACAACCCATTCAATTATGAATCCAACCATACTAGTTTCACTCAATTCTGACTCCAATTCGATATTCAAAACGCAAAAATTCATATTATGAAACTTTAGGCCAAAACCCCCAATTTACCTTTTTAAATTCATCAACCAATTGCTAAAAATGAAGATGGATTTATGAAATGTAATCAAAACCGAGTAGAGAACACTTACCCCAATCCTTATGATGAAATTTGCTCAAAATATCGCTCAATTGCCAAGTCCATATCTCAATATGTGATAAAAATGACCAACCCTCAAACTTATAACATTCTACCCAGCGAATCCCCATAAAACCTTGCACCTGCGATTGTGCTTCTGCGCACTTGAACCGCATCTGCGGTTGCGTAGGTGCGTCCAAGAACCCGCACCTGCGATCCTCACGCCCAACTCCCTTTCTCGCTTCTGCGATGGCACTGCCGCTTTTGCAGCTCCGCACCTGCGCTATACACCTCGCAGGTGCGGTCATACCAGAACTAGAAAAGCTTCTGCAAAATTCTAAAATGCAATGAAATGATCCGAACCTAGTCTGAAACTCACCCGAGCCAATCGGGACCCCGTCCGAATATATCCACAAGTCCAATAACATAACACGAACCTACTCAAGGCCTCAAATTAAACATAACAACATCAAAACGATGAATCACACCTCAACTCGAAATCAATGAACTTTGAAACTTCAAACTTCCACAACCGATGCCGAAACCTATCAAATCATGTCCGATTGACATCAAATTTTGCACACAAGTCGCATTCAATATTACGGACCTGATCCAACTTCCGGAATTGGAATCTGCTCCCGATATAAAAAAGTCCACTCCCGATCAAACTTTCCAAAATTTCAACTTTCGCCATTTCGAGCCAAATTCAACCACGAACCTCCAAATCACAATCCAGACGCGTTCCTAAGTCCAAAATTACCCAACGGAGCTAACGGAACCATCAAAATTCCAATCCGAGGTCAAATGCTAAAAAGTCAAACTTGGTCAACTCTTCCAATTTAAAGCATCAACAATGAAATTCCTTCGTCCAATTCGATTCCGAATAATCTAAAAGTCAAAACCGATGATTCAAACAAGTCAAAATACATCATACGGAGCTATTCATGCCCTCAAACAACCGAGCAAAGTGTAATTTCTCAAAATGACCGGTCGGGTCGTTACAACTACTATACAATCCCTATATACCCGTCTAGCTATCACTGCATACCCAACAGGTGTAGACACCTCAAAAGGTTTAATCAACCCAGGTTCTATCCCAAACTTGCTAGCAACCAACGGAGTGACATACGATAAGGTGGAACCTGGATCAATCAATGCATATACATCATATGAGGAGACTGATAATATACCTGTAATAACATCAGGTGACTACTCCTGATCCTGTCGACTCGCTAATGCATAAACACGGTTCTAAGGACTGCTCGAGATAGATGCACCACTTCTGCCTCTACCACGACTGGTTGGTGCTTGTGAACCTTGCCTAGGGGGCGTACTGATGATGACGAACCAGCTATAGATCCCGCTAGATAAACTATACCTACACCACCTCTCATCGGACAATCTCTCATAACGTGGCCTGGATAACCACAAGTATAACAAACACCAACCCCACGAGGCACTGCCCGGCATGTTGCTTACCACACTAAGCACATCGTGGCAAACGTGGCCTCATCTGACTTGACTCACCCCTATACTGAGAACTAGAGGCCCTGGAACTCTAAATGGGCCCTGGATAGGTGGAATGATCAAATATCCTACCGACAAACTGAGGGGGTGCACTAGCCAATGGCTGGGTTGGATATCTCGGGTACTGCTATCTCTGACCACCTCGAAACTCACCAAAAGGACGTGAATATCTCGCTCTCTTACTCTGGCCCCTATCATGCTCACGATCGTCCCTCTGCTTACACTCCTCTACACCCTGAGCGTATGCCTGAATACGAGAAATATCAATGCCTGGATGAAGTGAGGCCGACATACAGTCATTAAGCAGATATGGATCCAACCCCATCACGAACCGGTGAACTCGATCCTCCATCTTAGCTACAATAGTGGGAGCATACCTAGCCAAAGAATCAAACTGAAGGTTGTACTCCTGAACACTCATATTACCCTGCCGAAGGGTCAACAACCTATCAACTCTAGCTCGTCTAAGCTCTGGTGGCAAATAATGATGAAGAAAAGCCTCTGTAAACTCCTGCCATACTACTGGAAGGGCATCCTCACCTCTGGACAACTCCCAAGACTCGTACCCATTAATTGCAACATCCCGAAGTCTATAGGAAGCTAGCTCAACTGACTCATTCGCAGTGGCTTTCATTACCCTCAAAGTCCTCTGCATCCTATAGATAAATACCTGAGGGTCCTCGTTTGGATCTGCTCCAATGAATATCGGAGGGTCCAAATTAATGAAATCACAAACCCTCGCACTAATGGACCTATCTTCATGACCAATACATACCTCCTGGCGTCGAGCCTGTGCGGCCGTTAATCGAGTCAATAGCTGAGTAGCATCTCTCATCTCCTGACCTGGTGCATCTAGATGAGGAACTGTGGGTACTGGAGTAGGTGCTGGAGCTAGTGCCCCTCGGATCTCCTCTGGAAAGGGCAGGTTATGTGAAGTCTGAGATGGAGTCTTACCATACGACTCTCCCCAAGCCTTGGTAACTCGTGGCGCTTGACTTGTAGTCTCATCAGCCATGGGCTTGCCCTTCTGGGCGGCTGTAGCCTTCTTGGGCATCGCTGAAAACATAACATATCGTTAGGAAAATGAATCCTCGTATCGCACGATCTAAGATAAGAAGGGAGGATAACATCTTATATGTCCTGCAGCCTCCTGTTTATAAGTGTGGTGCACAACACACTCATAAACAAGACTCTACTAGACACGGTCTGTAGACAACCCTAGGATGGAACTGCTCTGATACCACTTTTGTCATGACCCAAACCGATGGGCCGTGACAAGTGCCCGAGTTCTACCTATCGAACACCCCTAAGCATTCGTCTAAGATATAAACATGAAATAAGTGTAGGTCATGCATAACGTCTAGAAATAAACTACTGATTCATATGAACAACATACGTGGGAAAGCATGCCCAAAAGACATATATACATATTTAAATATATATACGGAATACGGTAGGGCGAGCCGACAAGGCCACATACTATCCAACTATACATGACTATCTACAGACCTCTAACAGAGTGTACAACTATATAAAGGATAGGACTGGGCCCCGTCATACCCATATTTATACAGAAGTATCATACCAAAACTCAATAGCAGTTCCGACTCAAATGGAGCACACCAACTCTCACTGAGCAGGGATCCTAAGATGGGGGGCCGTCAGCCTGTCTACCTGCACCCACGGGCATGAAACATAGGACCCCAAGAAATAGGGGCGTCAGTACGAATAATGTACCGAGTATGTAAGGCATAAAATTAATATATAACAGACATGAAAGAAACATGGAGTAAATGACTCAACCTGTAAGTCTGAATAGCTCTGTGAATCATGAAACATTTATAATGTCATGCATATGCGTATAAATGTCATATCATGCATATGTATATGCGTACATAACATCATCAAGTCTCTGAGGGCATCCCATCATATCATCTCAGCCTCTGTGGGTGAAGTCATAAACGTATACCAGTTGATCAGGTGGTGGTGCATATATAACGCCATAACCTTTCCCCATACCCCATATACATATACTATACGCGTATATAATGCCATCTGGTCATGGGTCAATATACATGTATAAATGGATGCAATGCATAATAAAGTAAGTCAATAAGATCTCTCAGAATATCATGAGACCCATGAACAGACGATATGATAGTAGGAAATATGGGGAATCCAGAACCTAGGCAACCCTAGTACTTCTAAGAATAGAATCATTTATGAAAGTTGTGTGCTTACTCGTTTCGTTGTATTATATGGATCATGCCAAAAGAAAAAAAGGGATAGCCTTAACATACCTCAAGTCGTCAATGCAACTCAACAACAAGCTTATGATAACTAGCGCGCCAACCCTATAACAAAGAAATACATGTACGACTTAGATGGTGCTAGTATATTACGTATCTCAAACGATAACTCGATTCTAAAATAAAACGGGCAGCATTTTCCCTGATTTTACTGCTCCCTCAAGCCTACTATAGGCGAGATACAAACACAATACAATCATCAACTCAAAACCAACCTAATTACAATTCGTAATCTTCAATACAGCAAAAACCCCAAATATACCATAATACATCCAATCAACAAGTTATCAATTAGCTTGAAAATGCAACGACGAGCGACCAACCTACTACCCTACCACATGTGGCATTTCTATACGCCCTTTTATCCTTCCAAACTCCATAAATCAGAAGCACAATAGGCCAACACGAGTGGACTACAAAACAGTCCACTAAAAGTGGAAAAAATCGAAGTCACGGCTTCCGATCACCGTCCCGTGAGTTCTAACTATTAGAAAACCAATTTATCAACCTTATTTGATATGTAAACACTTAAATACAGAAATTAAACGTTTCTTAACTATGAAGTACCTTACAAAACTCGAACTACAAAGATAAAAGGGAGGCGGTATAATGATACTTACGTCGTAGGGATCGTTCTGATGTTATCGCTTCCCGATTTCGTACCCGGGATATTTGTATTCTTTGAAACCCTATTAGGGAGCTCAAGGATAGGTTTTATGGTGTTCTCTGGTCGGGTTCTATGTAAAAATGAAGAGAGAGACGAGTTAAGACCTATATATCAACTTTTGAAAAGTCAAAGAGGTGCTAGCTTGGCACCCTCGCATTGGCCCACCTTCCGATGCTTATATCATTTTATCCGGATGTCGTATAAACAAATGGTTAAGTGCGTTGGAAAATAAATTCCAAGACCTTCAATTTGGTATATAATATGTCCCAAAAATATCTCATATAGCATACGAAATGTATTTCTCAAAAAGCTCTGTTACAAGACAAATCCTTAGTCGGTTTTTTCGCAACTTAAATCCGATTTTTTCCAAACTTTATATTTTTTATCGAAACATCATATATAGTCATATTATGAATTTAAACTCATTTAAATCATTATTAACAAGTCTCATATTCATTATACGTCACCTTGGGACGCACAGTGTGTAACAACTACATCCATCCATCAAAGATGCCAAATTTCTACGGAGACTTGCCCCCATTGAACCATCAATCTTTGAGAAGGCACAAAGTTCAATTAAGGAATACATGTAAGCCCAATATTTTTTAAAGTCCCAATCAAGTTGATTATATTCTATCATGTTTCATTCGAACAATGATTGGGCAATATATATCTTTTGAACTCATGTGATTGAACTTAGAATGAAACTCTAAGCTGCCGATGTACCTCGCTGAAGAGGATCAAGTCATACCATAGTTCAGAATGGGTGAGTATTTTTTAATATCCTAACTTTTTCCTAGGTCGCCTGTTTCGAGGTTTTGAACATACGGACGTTTTTTCTGGGCCGTACATAGTTTATACTCTTGTGGGCCAGGAGTAACATGCAGTTTATACTCTTGCGTTAAGGAGCGTAGTAATTTGAAGAGTTAGCTTACAATTAGAAATGCTTCACAACTTAAAGGCTTGCTTAATTTTGAAGAGCTTTGCAACTTGAAGTTCTGCTCGAATTTGAAGAGCTTCGTGACTCGAAGATTTAGCTCAAAGTTGAAGAGCTTTGCAACTTGAACATTTTGCTTGCATTTAAATATCTTTACAACTTGAAGATTTTGCTCGAAATGGAAGAGCTTTATGTATAAAAGTTTGGCTTGAATTTAAAAAACTTTGCGATTTGAAGTCCTTGCTCGATTTTGAAGAGCTTTCGACTTGAGTTTTTGCTCGTATTTGAGGAGCTTTGCAACTTGAACACTTTCTCGAATTCGAAGAGATTTAAAATTGAAGACTTTGCTCAAATTTGAAGAGCTTTACGCCTTTAATATTTAGTTCAAAATTGGGGAGCTTCGAGACATACAATGTATGCTCATGTGCCAAGATATATTATAACTTGCAGTTTATGCTCGTGCATTGAGGAGAATTATAATATGCAGTTTAGACTCGTGTGTTGAGGAGCATTATAACTTGCAATTTAGGCTTGTGTGTTGAGGAACATTATAGCTTGCAGTTTAGGCTCGTGCGTTGAGAAGCATTATAACTTGTAGTTTAGGCTCATGCATTGAACAGCATTATAACTTGCAGTTTAGGCTCGTGCGTTAAGGAGCGTTATGACTTGCAGTTTAGGCTCCTGCATCAAGGAGCATTGTAACATGCATGGACTCTTCACTTTCATTTTTGGATAAAAACTTTCCCCCATCCTCGCCTTCTTGTTCTTCTTCTTCTTCTTCATCGTAAGGCTCAAAGATAGGTAGCTATTGGTCTGCACTTGTGGTCATACTTAGTTCCATATTGTGAGCATGAGTTGCTAGTTCTTCAAATATTTTGGGTTTTATGCCTTGTAAAATATAGCGAAGACCCCAATGCATGCCTTGAATGCACATTTCGATGCTAGAACTTTCTCTAAGGCGATCTTGCAGTTGAGGCTTAAGCTCCTCCAGCGGTTGATAAAGTCAATAACTAGCTCATCCTTTCATTGATGAGAGTTTTTAAGTTCGATTATGCTTACGATGCATCTTGTGCTATAGAAACGATTGAGAAACTATTGCTCTAACTGCTCCCAACTATCAATGGAACCAGATTCGAGATCTGTGTACCAATCGAATGCATTACCTTTGAGAGATCACACAAGCTGTTTGACAAGATAATTGCCATACGTTCCAACATTGTTGCAATTTTCAACAAAGTGTGCTACATCTTGTCTTGGATTTCCCTTGTCGTCGAATTATTGCAGCTTAGGAGGTTGATAACCAACATGCATCTTCAAGTTGTCGATTCTTTGTGTGTACGACTTTGCATATGTGAGAGATAATTTAGATCACTCGGGCTTATCTTTGATAGCCTCCATGATGAAGTCCTTTAATTTCTCAACGGGAATCAGACCTTCAGCGGAGACTTGAATCTCCTTGGTTGTTATTGTTTGCTTTTTGGGGGAGTCTTCTTTCTCTTTTAATCTTTGAAGATTTAAAGGTGTTTGCGTAGATTCTCCCTCTACTATGCTATCGAATGTATTTGTTAACTTGGAAAGTTTAGCATCTTGATCTTGCACGCGCTTTGATAGGCTTTCAACTGCTTTCTTCAAATTGCAAGTTGTTCTTCTACAGTAGAAGCTTCAATAACCATTGTTTGCATGATCGTCATAGAGGATGAAGAATAATATAGATCATTTCCTGGATAGAGCTTAGAGGTCGCATTAATGGAGACTAGAGGAGATCTAACGCTCAAGTCATCATCATCGGCTTGCATGAAAGGTTTCTTGGACTTAGATAAACTAAGTTGAGCAAGAACCTTTTCAATTCTTTCAGTAACATTGTTCCCTTTTTGGGTCGCGCTTGTAGAGGATCTTGTTCCTTTTGAGTATGAAGATCCGACAATAGGGGTTGATGTGGACGACACATGAAGTGTTTGTTGTCTTAAAGAGCTTACTTTGCTCCTTGTAACTGGCCCAAATCTTCCAAAGGTAATATTGAGGATGTTTTCTACATCAGCATAGAGCTTGGAATTAGCAGCTTTAGTGAAAGTTGATCTGGAGTTGATTTTCTTTGAAGACATTTCGATGTTCTTGAACTTTGGTGATCCAAAAGTGGAGATGAGAGGTAGAGATTGTCCCATTAGGCATGGTAGAATTTGTAGACAATAAATTTGTGTCGTGAAAATAAAATCAAGATTGAAAGATATTGCAATAATCGTAGTATTTGATTTTAAATAATATGAGTATACAATCACTATGAATCCTCTGATTCTTCTTTTCCAATATAAATTCAAGGACCTTTGAGCTTGATCTTGATTTCTTGAACTTGAACTTGAACTTGAACTTGAACTTGAACTTGATTACTTGAAGCTTGAAACTTGTAGAGAAATTTACGGCGTTAGATCCACGAGCTCTCTCTTACTTCTTGTTATAACTTCTGGTCGTCTTTCTGAGTTATGAAGAACCCTATTTATAATTGTGGAAGGGAAGAGTTGTGATGCGAACAAACTCTTTCCAACCAATCAGATCGAAGAGTGACAAGGCCGCATTTGATTGGCCAGACTATGTCACTTGCACATGTGGTACAGTTTTATTGGTCATTTAATTTGACTTGGCATGCCTTGTCATTTTGACATGTGGCATGATCCTTTTGACTCTTCTGTTTCGTATGGCACCAACTGAGTTAAAAGAATTGAAAGAGCAACTTCAGGAACTCCTTAAAAAGGGGTTTATTAGGACTAGTGTGTCACCTTGGGGTGCACCGGTTCTGTTTGTGAAAAAGAAAGATGGTTCTATGTGGATGTGCATTGATTATAGGCAGTTGAACAAAGTTACAATCAAGAATAAATATCCATTACCGCGTATTGATAATTTATTTGACCAGCTTCAAGGAGCGAGGGTGTTCTCCAAAATTGATTTGAGGTCTGGGTATCACCAATTAAAAATTCGGGATTCGAATATTCTAAAGACGGCATTCAGGACTCGTTATGGCCACTATGAATTTCTTGTGATGTCTTTTGGGCGAACCAATGCCCCAGCAGCATTTATGCATTTGATGAATAGTGTATTTCAGCCATATCTTGATTTATTTGTCGTGGTATTTCAATGATGATATTCTGGTGTACTCACGTAGCCAGGAGGAGCATGCACAACACCTGGGTATTGTATTACAAAGGCTAAGAGAGGAGAAACTTTATGCCAATTTCTCTAAGTGTGAGTTCTGGCTTAGTTCGGTGGCATTCTTGGGACATATAGTGTCCAGTGAAGGTATTAAGGTGGATCCGAAGAAAATAGAGGCAGTTCATAACTGGCCTAGACCATCCTCAGTTACTGAGATTCGGAGTATTCTCGGCTTGGCCGGTTATTATCGTCATTTCGTGGAGGGTTTCTCGTCTATTGCATCGCCTATGACTAAATTGACCCAGAAAGGTGCTCCGTTCTGGTGGTCGGATGAATGTGAAGAGAGCTTTTAGAAGCTCAAGACAGCTTTGACTACAGCTCCAGTATTGGTGTTGCCTACATGTTCAGAGTCTTATACTATGTATTATGACGCGTCACGTATTGGTCTCGGCGCAGTGCTGATGCAAGACGGTAGGATGATTGCCTATACGTCCAGACAGCTAAAGGTACATGAGAAGAATTATCCAATCCACGATCTTGAGTTAGCAGCTATTGTTCATGCCTTGAAAATTTGGCGGCATTACTTGTACGGTGTCCAGTGTGAGGTGTATACCGATCATCGGAGTCTACAATATTTGTTTAAACAGAAGGATCTTAACTTGCAGCAGCGAAGGTGGTTGGAGTTGCTTAAGGATTATGATATCACCATTCTCTATCATCCCGGAAAGGCCAATGTGGTGGCCGATGCCTTGAGTCGTAAGGCAGAGAGTTTGGGTAGCTTAGCATACTTACCGGTAGAAGAGAGGCCTTTAGCCTTGGAGGTTCAGGCCTTGGCTAATCAGTTTGTTAGATTGGATGTTTCCGAGCCGAAACGAGTTTTGGCCTGTGTGGTTTCTCGGTCTTCTTTATATGATCGCATCAGAGAGTGCCAGTATGATGATCCACATCTGCTTGTCCTTAAGGACACGGTTCAGCACGGTGATGTCAAGGAAGTCACTATTAGATATGACGGTGTATTACGGATGCAGGGCAGGCTATGTGTACCTAATATAGATGGTTTGCGTGAGCTGATTCTTCAGGAAGCTCATAGTTCACGGTACTCTATTCATCCAGGCGCCGCAAAATGTATAAGGATTTGAGACAGCACTAGTAGTGGAGGCGGATGAAGAAAGATATAGTTGGGTTTTGTATCTCGGTGTTTAAATTGTCAACAGGTACTACGAGCACCAGAGACCGGGCGGATTGCTACAGAGACTTGAAATTCCGGAGTGGAAGTGGGAGCGTATTACCATGGACTTCGTAGTTGGACTCCCACAGACTTTGAGAAAGTTTGATGTTGTTTGGGTGATAGTAGATCGGTTGACCAAATCTGCGCATTTTATTCCAGTCGGTACTAATTATTCTTCGGAGCGGTTGGCTGGGATTTATATTCGTGAGATTATTCGCCTACACGGTGTGCCGGTGTCCATTATTTCAGATCGGGGTACGTAGTTTATCTCACAGTTTTGGAGGGCAGTGCAGCGAGAATTGGGCACACAGGTTCAGTTGAGTACAGCATTTCACCCTCAGACGGACAGACTGTCCGAGCGCACTATTCAGATATTGGAGGATATGCTACGCGCTTGTGTCATTGATTTTGGGGGTTCTTGGGATCAATTTCTACCACTCACAGAGTTTTCTTACAATAATAACTACCAGTCAAGCATTCAGATGGCTCCGTATGAAGCTTTATATGGGAGACAGTGTCGATCTCCGGTGGGTTGGTTTGAGCCTGGTGAGGTTAAACTATTGGGTACTGACTTGGTTTAGGATGCTTTAGAGAAGGTCAAAGTAATCAGGAACGGCTTCTCATGGCACAGTCTAGACAGAAGAGTTATGCCGACAGGAAGGTTCGTGATGTTGTTCACATAGTTGGGGAGAAGGTTCTCCTCAAGATTTCACCCATGAAGGGTGTGGTGTGTTGAGGTTTGGGAAAAAGGGCAAGTTGAGCCCTTGGTATATGAACTTGCTTTGCCACCTAGTCTATCAGGTATTCATCCAGTGTTCCATGTATCCATGCTCCGAAAGTATGTCGGGGATCCGTCTCACATTCTGGATTTCAGTACAGTACAATTGGACTGTAATTTGACTTATGATGTGGAGCCGGTGGCTATTTTAGACCGGCAGGTTTGAAAGCTGAGGTCAAAGAACATAACATAAGTGAAGGTGCAGTGGAGGGGCCAGCCAGTCAGAGAAGCTACTTTGGAGATTGAGCAGGAGATGCGGAGCAAATATCCACACTTATTTGAGACCCAAGGTATTGTTCTAAACCCGTTCGAGGATGAACGTTTGTTTAAGAGGGGAAGAATATAACGACACGGCCGGTCGTTTTGTGTATTATAACCCTGTTCCCCCATTTACTGCTCAATTTATGATTTATAGTTATTTTATGACTTACCGGGTTAGTGGGTTCGGGTCCGGAAGGAATTCGGAGTGAAATGAGACACTTAGTCTTATAATTGAAAATTTAAGTTAGAAAAGTGGACCGTATATGGACCTATGTGTAAACGACCTCGAATTTGAATTTTGATGATTTCAAAAGCTCTGTATGGTGATTTTGGGCTTAGGAGCGTGTCCGAAATATTATTTGGAGGTCCGTAGTGGAATTAGGCTAGAAATTTCGAAAGTTAAATTTTTGGGAAGTTTGACCGGGGGTTGGCTTTTTGATAACGGGGTCGAAATCCGATTCTGAAAATTTGAGTACCTCTGTTATGTCATTTATGACTTGTGCGCAAAATTTAAGGTAAATCGGACGTGATTTGGTAGGTTCCGGAGTCGTTTGTAGAAATTAGAAATTTCAAAGTTCATTAGGCTTGAATTGGGGTGTAATTCATGGTTTTAGCGTTGTTTGAGGTGATTTGAGGGTTCGACTAAGTCCGTATGAAGTTTTAGGACTTATTGGTATATTTGGTTGAGGTCCCAAGGGGCTCGGGTAAGTTTTGGATGGTTAACGGATCATTTTTGGCCTTGGTGAGATTGCTGATATCTGCTGCTGCATTTTTTTTGATTTTCGTTTGCGCGTTCGCGAAGATTGTTTTCTGAGTGTGAGGTTTTGTTCTTCGCGTCCGCGAAGGGGAGGACGAGGACGCGAACGCGAACGCGAACGCGAAGGTATGGTCTGTGTGTGCATCGCGAATGCGTGAGAGGTGTCGCGTTCGCGAAGAGGAATGGGGCTATTGGGGACCCCCGGGTCCTTGTTCTACGCGTTCGCGAGGTGGCAGTCACGTTCGCGAAGGTCTAAGCTGGTAAATCTTTGCGTTTGCGAACCCGTGGTCGCGTTCGCAAAGGGTAAGATTTGCAAAGCTTCGCGTTCGCGAAGTCACGGTCGCGTTCGCGAAGGGTTAAATTTGTGGGCAGTCGAGTTGTGCTTCGCGAACGCGAGGGACCTATCGCGTTCGCGAAGAAGTGAGGTTTGGACAAAGAGTTTATGTCAGTTTTAGACGGATTTGTGCTCGGGAAGAGGCAATTTTTGAGAGTTTTTCACGAAAAACAACGGGGTAAGTGTTCTTAACTCAATATTGGTTAAATTATCCGAATCCATGGTTGTTTTTATCATTTAATTTTCGAATTAAGTTGGAAAAGTTTGAAAACCCTCTTAGTTTAACTTGAAGATTTGAAAGTCGAGTTGGGGTCGGATTTTGATAAAATTGGTATGGCTAACTCGTGGTTGAATGGGCTTTCGGATTTTGTAACTTTTGTCGAGTTTCGAGACGTAAGCCCCACAGGCGATTTTTAAGCTAAAATTCAGATTTTTATGGAAAATTAGCATTTTCTTATGAAGTTAATTCCAATAAATTTTATTGACTGAAACGAATTATTTGTGACTAGATTCGAGGCATTTGGAGGCCGATTTGCGAGGCAAAATCATAGCAGAGTAAAGAATTTCACGCTCTGAGGTAAGTAACAGTTTTAAATCTGGTCCTGAGGGTATGAAACCCCAGATTTTGGAATCATGTGATTATTTTGGAGGTAACGCACATGCTAGGTGACGGGCGTGTGGGCGTGCACCGAGGGGATTGTGACTTGGTCCGTCCCGGGAAACTGTAAAGTTGAATAATTTGTTGTTAGCTATATGCTCTTTATGTGTTGATAAAATTTGATCGTAAATCATGTTAGAAATCATGCTTAGGCTATGTGATAGTACTATTGGGACCCACAGAGGTCGCGTACTTGTTGAATTGCCTGCTAAATGCTATATGTACTCAGTCTCAGCTTTTACTTGCACATTTTATCTCAGTCTCTGTTATTATTATTGATACATCATATCATTGTTGTTTGGGCTGATTTCATGATTATTAAGAGCCCGAGAGACTGGAGAGATTTATGACTAAGTGAGGCCGAGGGCCTGATTGTGAGATATTGATACTATAGCATGTGAGTTGTCCATGCAGCACGTGAGTTGGCCATGCAGATCCTTATATTATACTATAGCATGTGAGTTGGCTGTGCAGCACGTGAGTTGGCCGTGCGGATCCTTATATTATACTATAGCACGTGAATTGGCCGTGCAGCATGCCAGTTGGCCGTACGGATCCAAATATTTATATTATGGCACGTGAGTTGTCCGTGAAGATTATAGCGCTTGGGCTGTAAGAGCCTCTCCGGAGTCTGTACACCCCCAGTGAGCGCGGGTACCCATTGAGAGTGAGTGATGAGGGCTGGGAGCCCAGGGAGTGATGAGGGCTGGGAGCCCAGTGAGTGATTGTGGTCCTAATAGGTTGTACTTGATTTTCATTTGTTATTGCACTTAGTTGCTATCTATCATTGTTGTGAAATCTCTGAAAGATTGTTGATATACGGATTACATGAACAAGAACTGTATAAAAATTGATTTGACATTAAACTGCCAGATTTTATAGCATGTCTATTCTTTGCTGGAATTACTGGAAATGAACCATAACTGTGTAGCTCGTTACTATCTTCAGTTCCTTATTTATTATTGTTACTTGCTGAGTTGGTTGTACTCATACTACACCATGCACTTCGTGTGCAGATCCAGGTATTCTCGGACATAGCGGGTGTTGATCCTTTCGTGCGGTTGATTTTCAGGAGATTTTGCGATAGCTGTCGTGTTCCGCCGACCTTGTCTCCCCTTCTCTATCTCTTTGTTCACTGTATTTTGTCTCTGACTATTATAGACTATATTTTTCAGACTTGTATTCATATTAGATGCTCATGTACTCAGTGATACCAGATTTTGGGGAGTGTTTGTATTGTATTTAAATATTATATTTTCAACCTTAAAGAGAAGTTTTGGTTTATTGAGATTATCGGTTTGCCTAGTATCGAGATAGGCGCCATCACAACAGGTTGGGATTTTGGGTCGTGACAGCTGCCTTCATATGGAGAAGCTGTCATTTATTATCCAATGTCAAAGACAACATCCGACAAGTGTAGGACAAGTCGAACATGCACAGGTGAAGTCGAACAGGTATACGTGGAAAGCTATTGCATGAAAGGAGGTTAATTGTATATACATGGAATTATGGAACATATGAATTTTCTTCAGAAAATTGTCTAATAGTGTTTCATTGGAAGAAACTCTATTTTTGGCCTAAAGTTCAAGGTGTATTTTAATCTTTGATTCTTGATAGGGTATATTTCTGAAACAAAGAAGCTGGGACTGCTTGGAGCCACTCCTTATCAAACGTTTCTTTTGGATGAGATTTGAGAGGCCACTTAATACTTTGATATGTCAAATTCAATCTGTACGGGTTCCACTGGGCAGGTATGCATTTACTGAAATCATTATCCCCTGCTGATAATGATCAATCATTGAACAAGAATAGCTTGTTGTTCAGGGACTTGAAAAGCTTCGTTTGTTGGTGGCTGCTTATTTTGGGGCTTAAATGCATCTATTTAACAGAATAATTCAGTGTAACAGACTTATGAGCTGTATTTGTTTAAAGGGTTCTTTTAAAGATGATTATGTTTCTTCTACAGATGATTATGTTGTTGAAAATGAAAAGGAAAAAGAAATACTAGTTGATAAATCTTCTGTACAGTTGGTTGCTCCATCAGTTGGAGAAGAGATTAAAGAAATAGTTAATCCTAATATTAAAAACCTATGAACTCAAAACACAATGTGACATCAGAAGTCAATGTTATTTGTGATCCTGCAGTAGAAGTTGTTTGTAGTGAGAAAACTAGGAGTGCAAAGAGGCCCAAGGAAGGCCGTTTCAATAGGCAATCAACAATGGATACTGGACTGCAACGATCAACGTCCCGGGTTATAAGCGTGCCCCATGGTGCAAAGGCCGAACTGAGTGCTGCGCGTTGGCGATTATGGCTAAGTTCGGTTTCACAAGAAGCTATTCAAGGGTGGGTTCCTCGAAGTGAAGACTCGTTTGAAAAATTGAACAAATTCAGTTCTGCAGTATCTTTAAATTGCTCATTCTTCCATCAAACTTTTACTTATTTATTTTTGCTCTTACAGTCTTGCTAATTTGATTTTCTTCCATACTTTCTCTGTTGTTTGGATACCTATGTACTCATCAGATCAATCTTTTAAAGCGAATTCATGAAGCCACTAACTTTTAAAGGGGAAAGTTGGAATTTGACTTGATTTTGAGTGTTGTTATGAGTTTGCTTTGTTAATAATCTCTTCTACAGATCATTATTGTAATGACCCGACTAGTTATTTGGAGCTCTAGCGCATTGTTCAGCGGTTTGAGACCTTGAGTAGCTTCACTTCAGGTATTATGACTAGGGGTGGGCATTCGGTACTTCGGTACGGTATTTATGAATTACGATTCGGTATTCAGTATATCAATTATGCATACCAAATACCGTACCAAAGTAGTTCGGTATGGTTCGGTATTTTCTTGTTCGATTCGGTACGGTTTCGGTATCTCACCGTCCCTATCTAACATGACAAATAGTAGCACTGGCCACCGGTGATTCGGTGAAGTAGTGGCAATTTGCATACCAGATTCGGTAAATAAACCTCAAATACATACGAAGCATACAAAATTAGAATAGCACATATCCATTGGAGGTTATTCTCATTCACACGCATGCATCATTTTCTATGATAAAACTAAGGAAGCAAGACAAAACTATGTACTGGAAATGAGATATAAAAATCTTTGCACCATTGTTCTGTTTGGTAACTTCACATTCATATTGTTTCTCATAAATGGTTGTGAGTATGAAGAAAGCTGCAAAACTCGATGCTTTATGTTGGTTACAAGAATGTTATTGGAGCTCGAAGTGCTTCTTGGCATATTATGTCTTCCATTGAGCAGAAAGAAGAGTTGAAATAAAACGAGAACAATGTAAAGTTGATTAAGGGATATAGGCAGAAGGTAGAAGAGGAGCTGTCCAAGAAGATTTGCCATGATATTCTAGAAATTATGGACAATCATCTAACTCCATCTTCTGGTACAGGAGAAGCTACTGTCTTTTGTTACAAAATGTAAGATTTAATGTTTAATAATCCATTCTAACTGTTCGGTATTTTAGTATACCAAAATATCGAAACCTCAATACCGAGTACCGTACTGAAATACCGAATAACTGAAAACTTGATACCCAATTATACAGAAATACCAAATAAACCGATACCGAAATACCGAGTTAATTCGGTCCGGTTCGAAATTTGATTTTTCAGATTTTATGCCCATCCCTAATTATGACTTGTACGTGTGGCCGAAATCGAATTTCGGAAAGTTCGGAGTTGATTTGGAAAGAAAATTCTAATTTTGAAAGCTGTAAGTTGAAAAAATTATCTAAGGTTTGACTTTTAAGTAAACGACCTCGGAATCGGGATTTGAAGGTTTCAATAGGTTCGTATGATGATTCCGAACTTGGGCGTACGTTCAGGTTGAATATTGGATCACCCAGGAGCATTTCAGTGCTTATTGTGGAAAGTTGGCATTTTGAAGGTTTTAGAATTTCCTAAGTTTGGTTTGAGGTAGACTTTGGTGTTATCGATGTCCGTTTTTTTTTTCGAGCCTTGGAATAGGTTCGTGTCATGATTTATGACTTGTGCGTAAAGTTAGGCGTCATTCCGGAAAGTTTAAGTGTGATTCGGACACATTCGGCGAAGTTTGAATGTTTGAAAATTTAAAGAAGGTTTCGATCATCAATTCATAATTTTGATGTTGTTTGACAAGGTTCGAGGCTTCGACTAAGTCCGTGTCATGTTTTGGGATGTGTTGGTATATTTGGACGGGGTCCCCGGGGCCTCGGGTGCAAATCGGATTGGAAAGGATCGAGTTTGGACTTGGGAAACTGCTAAGGTGCACCAGGTCTGGTACGACCGCACCTGCGAAGGATTTGGTCACAGGTGCAAAAGCGGCCAAGGGGTCGCAAAAGCGGTCCTGGGAGAGCTGGGTATTTGTCGCAGGTGTGTGAAGGATTTCCGCATTTGCGAGCCCGCAGATGCGACGAGGATCCGTAGATGCGGAGTTGGTGAGGTGTGGCTGGCCCCGCAGAAGCGGAAGAGATCATGCAGGCGCGGAAGCGCAGAAGCGAGAGGAGGACCGCAGAAGCGCCCTCGCAGGTGCGAGCTTTGGGCCGCAGGTGCGGCTGGTCGGGGCCTAAGTGACTTCCACAGGAGCGGATATTTTTCCGCAGAAGCGGAGCTGCAGGTGCGGCCGGGGTGCCCGCAGGTGTGAACACGCATGGGTAGAATATATGTTGCTTAATCGGGACTTTTGCTCATTTCACTCATTTCTCCCTTGGTTTGGGAGATTTTTGGAGGGCTTCAAAGGGAGACTTTCATCATCTATTCCAAGGTAAGTTAATCCCAGCTATTTTAAGTTAAATACATGGATTCTATAAGGATTTAAACATGAAAATTAGTAGAAATTGTGGGAGTTTGGTAGAAAACCTAGAATTTGGTATTTTTGGATTTTGACCACGAAATTGGATATGGAATTGAGAATAAATCATATATTTGAGTTCGTATTGTTATGGGTAATATTTATCTTCAAATATTTTCGGAATCCGGGCATGTGGGCCCGAGGGTTGACTTTATCGACTTTTCGAGCGGAGTTGGGAATTTGTTTAAATCGATTTATTACGAGTATTGGAGTATATTTTTATTGGTTTGCACATTTGTTTGACTAGTTTAGGATCGTTTGGCCTTAAATTGAAGAGTTAGAGAGGCGTTGGAGCCGGTTATGGAATTTCGGAGCGAGGTAAGTCTCATGTCTAACCTTGTGAGGGAGAAACTACTCATAGGTGATATTTATTGTTATGTGCAACTAGTTGTGGGTGCTACGTATGCACGAGGTGACGAGAGTCCGTACGTAGCTAAATCATGTTTATGTCCGGGTAGACTTAGGACCTTATAATATAATATTTGAATTATTTGAACTCATTCTGCTGGCTTAATTAATTGAGTTATAATTGAAATTGATTTAGAAATAAATATATGTATACTAGGCCGAGCCTTATCACTTTGAGTTGTGGGCGAGTTATTTGAGAAACGGTAAAGATTTTATACACGTTGTGCACTCATACTGTATTATAAGCACGTGTCTCGTGAATCGGTAACTTTCTTCCTTTCTTGTGGAGCGGGCCGAACGCAGCAGTATAATAGATGCATCTATGGTTCGTGCCACTCGACCCTCAGCAGTGTACACATTATTCTGGATCGGGCCGAACGACCTCGGCAGAATCGTGCGTTATATCGCTAGTAGTCTGAATATTCACGAGATAAACCTTCCACTGATGCCCGACATTTTTTATGGCATTCCTTATTTATTTGGTATTGACACTTGGCATTTCCTAAGCTATTAAGGTAGAATACAAGATCGGAAAATTTATACTTTAAAAGAAATATTTGGAAGATTATGAAATTTATAGATTTACCCCCACAATCGTTGTGCACTTCATATCTGTTATGAATTATTATATTATTTTATTGGACCTCTAGTAAGCGTCGATGTCGACCCCTCGTCACTACTTATCCGGGGTTAGGCTAGATACTTACTGGGTACGCGTTGATTTACGTACTCATCCTGCACTTCTGCACTAAATGCGCAGGATCTGACAGGTTCATTTGGTGATCATAATGGCGCGTAGTTGCATCTATTGAGGAGACTTTATGTGAGCTGCAAATCAGGCTACGCATTGCAGTCCACCGAGTCTCCATCGTACAATTTTTTTTAGCCCGTCTTATTTACATTCTGGACAAATATATTATTATTATTGTACTCCTCAGAAAATGCTCATGCACTTGTGCCACTGGGTTTTTGGGTTATACTAGTTGAAGCTTAGGGTTTCGTACATTATTATCGCCTTTCATTTATTTTATAAATTACAAATGTTGTACGTTCCTGTCACGACCCAACTCTCCTATAGGTTGTGATGGTGCCCAGCTCCGCCGCTAGGCAAGCCAACAGTGAACTAACCACGTGATTACTCCTTTTAATAAGTTTTCAAGTAATTAAATTTCATTGATTAAAAGATTACGAAACAACAAACTTAAATAAATAAGATGAAAGCAGCTAAGTGCAATCATAACAATAGTAATAATCCCAAAACCATGAAGTCTAATAGTGTGTGTGCCAAGACCTGGTGTCATAAGTGTATTATCTACTAGTAGAATATACAAAATACTAAGCTATTGTCTGAAATAAAGTAGACAAAAAATAAAACACAAAGAATGACTTCGGGTGCTGCAGAACGGCTCGGAAGGCAGCTCACTGCTCAGTCTCGGAGTATCAGGGGTGTGCGTCGGGGTAACTACCAGACACACCTGCCTCATAACCTGCACGGTTAGTGCAGAAGTGTAGTGTGAGTATATAAATAACATATACCCAGTAAGGATCAAGTCTAACCTCGAAGAAGTAGTGACGAGGGGTCGACATCGACACTTACTATGGGCTAACAATAAAATGCAGGAATTACAAAATAAGCATGGATTATGAAAAACAATTAATACAACTTAGTAACTAGGAGAGAATAATAATTCTTTCACTAACAATAAATTCTGAGTCAATTCATGTCATTTAAATAGTTATAACCGCTCAATCCATAATTTAATATGAAGTAAAATTGGGCTCTGAGAATTATCACGCACAATTTATGCTGAGGTCATACGGCCCGATCCAGAAAATATACTGTGTGGCACGCCCCAAAACCGAGGAGCATGACCGGCGCTCAACCGAGTGAACCCAACTAAGCAAGCCTGCTAGATTTCATTCTACCCAAATTCATTCGTGAATAAAGAGGATATGTACTCCGCTAATCAAATACTGAAGAGATTTCATTAACCGCTTCCCTTTTATTCCCATTAACAGCATCATTCAATATTTTCAAAATAGTACGAGTTTATAGATTTAATGAAAAAACATGTTGCCAAATACCAACAGTTCTAATCCAATTACCAACATCAAATACCACCCACAACTTGTCTACGGAGCCTCTAATTACAATTGAAGAGTAATATAGAAATGCCAGCAACAAGGCCCCGGCTATACCTTAACCACAAAGTACATGAGAAACAAAAGATACATGACCCCGAAATGAAGTGGGGCTCACCAAATCAGCAGAAAAGAGTGTATAGCTATCACTAATCAATGCCACTTGCTGTAGAACCACCTACATTCATTAAAGATGCAGCGCCCCCGGCAAAATGGACATTAGTACTGTCGAATAGCACCAGTATGTATAGCTAGAAATCCTCTTTCAAAATAGAATGCCCATATGATCTATACATGGAACACATAATATAATGTAATTGAAACAACTTGTACAAACAAGGACAACAAAAGGGGCACCTATAATGTGTCTCATTAGACCATCCTTAGTGTTCACATATCATATTATACACTTATGCGTTTCGTAGACCGTTCATAGTGTTTATTCATACCGTACACCTATACCTCTTATACACAATACACATATGTGTTTCATAGACAATCCACAAGATTTCATATCACAATGGATTTCATAAAACAATGTACCTATGCGTTCATAGACCGTCCACAGGATTTCATATCACAATGCACCTACGTTTTTCATAGACCGTCCACAGGATTTCATATCACAATAAATTTCATAACACAATATACCTATGCGTTTCATAGATCATCCACAGGATTTCATATCACAATGTACCTATGTGTTCATAGACAGTCCACAGGATTTCATAACACAATGTGCCTATGCGTTTCATAGACCGTCCACAAGATTTCATATCACAATGGATTTCATAACACAATGTACCTATGCGTTCATAGACCGTCCACAGGATTTCATATCACAATGCACCTATGTGTTTTATAGACCATCCACAGGATTTCATAGCACAATGGATTTCATAACACAATGTACCTATGCGTTTCATAGACCGTCCACAAGATTTCATATCACAATGTAACTATGCGTTCATAGACCGTCCACAGGATTTCATAACACAATGTACCTATGCGTTTCATAGACCGTCCATAGAAATTCATATCACAATGTACCTATGCATTTCATAAACTGTCCATAGAGTTTCATAATACATTGGAAACAAAAGTACAAATATATACATCTCATAACCTTTCACACCACATATCACCTAATCCGTACTTTCAACCACTTACAACATTATTATTCCATTGGCTCTTTTGGCCATACATGTGATTCTTTATTCATGGAACAATGGCCGTATATTATATTCCATACTTTCATTTCTTCCCTTTCATAGATCATCATCATAATTATCAACAAGTAGAATATTTCGGAAATCACAACTTTAAGTTCATTAGTAATGAAGGTTTTAAACACAATCGATTTCTTTCCAATAATGGAGTAAAATGATTGGAAATCAAAGCACAAGTTAAAATCATACACAATGTCACTCACGAATATGTAAGAACACAAAACACATTCAAAATTACTTACAAAGCATAGCATTAGCTAAAACAGTCACATATGGGCATCACTTGAGTTCATAACTTTTAGCCGATTATATTGTCGAAGTCAATTTTGGAATAATTGAGTCAAATCTCATTTCATAATCTTTCTCACATTATTTCATTTCATTGGCACCATTGGTCACAAGTATAACTTTCACTATTGGCACGTTGGCCACACTTTATATCCCCAATTCACCGATTTCACTTCCAACCATCTTTATAGGTTATCAACAATAAGACATTCCCAATCAAGACTTTAGGTACGCATATAAGCAATTAAGAGTCTTAAGAATATTGAGATTTTCTCACACAATTTGGCATACTAGCTTTCATTTGAAATACGATTCAAAGCGACAACATTTTAATACGCAACCCATACTTTGAATCTCACGGGAACATTATGGAATTCAATTCCAAGAGAGAAAGTTTAGCCAGTATACCTCAGTTGAGCTTCCTTACACTCTAAATATTCCAAAATTCTTAGTAACTTCAATCTATTGTAGAAATATAACAAATTGAATAAAAATTAGGAAGATGATCATGGTTCTAGCTCATTTGAGCATTTTATCAAACACTTAGTGTGCATTAAGGTTCCGAGGTCCTTTTTTGGAGAATTCCATCATCCCACAACCCAATCTTTACCATTTTTAGCTCAACAATTTTTCTACACCCTTTTATAACACATGCATGTAAATAAACAACCCTCCTGTCCAGAAATTATCTTGCTAATTGTCCATTTCTACATAAAATTCAAAAATGAGGGTTAGGGTGTAGAATCTTACCTCTAGGATGAAGACCTAGTGAGTTTCCCTTCTTAATCTTCCAAAACTTGGGCAAGAATTGAAGAACACCTTCTCACTCTAGGTCACTCTCTCTCACTCTAAAATATCAGATTATAGCTCAAAATGGCCCAAAGAGAGTATTTAATGAAATAGGGTCGGGTTTTAAAAACCCAAAAATGGAGCTCCGGAACGGTTCTGCGGTCGCATATGCGACCGCATATCGGTCGCATAATTGCTGACAAAAATGATCAAAAATCTATCTGTGTATGCGGTCACTATGCAGTCTGCATAACTATTATGCGGTCGCATAATGTACCGCATAACAGTTATGCGGTCGCATAGTCGACCGCATAGCTTCTTCTAGAATAGCCCTCTCTTGCTCACTTCTGCGGCCTTTATGCGGCCCGCAAAGTGATTATGCAGTCGCATAATGGACCGCATAAATACACTTTTTCGCCAAAAATTTTCTTTTACTTTCCCGTGCAATGTTCAACCCAAAAAGTCTGAGTCGCGGCGAGCAAGCGCGCCGCGAAGAATTTCTACAATCCTAAAAAATGTAAGCCTAGTCCGGCACCATGAAACATTATTTCCTTTGCAAATTTTACCGGGATTTACACTTAAGTACTTCGAAATTTTTTGAGGTGTTACATTCTCCCCCGCTTAGGATCAATCGTCCTCGAATGAAGGTAAAAATCCGTCATTAGCATCTTATGCAACTTAGTTTGTTTTATACCACAAACTAGCAGCCCCAAATTTGACTAACTCCCAAAATTTTCAAATATTTCGCCAGAGTTTCCTTTGGAATTAGCCCTATCTACCTGTCAGAGAGCCCCAGAAACACATCCTAACAACATATACAAAAATCCATCGATGTAGCATAACACAAAACAACACCAACTGCGGCCTCACAAGCAATATTTTACTAGAAAGGAACACCTTTAATACCTATTGTACAAATGATACATAATTCATAGAAAGCAACTCGTAGAATTTTCATAGATCACAACTTTATAAATACATGGCTATTCAAACAAATAAGGATACTTTTCTTCATTTCTTCCTCGACCTCCCATGTAGCCTCTTCAACCTGTTGGTTTTCGCCATAGCACTTGACTGAGGCAATATTAACTTCTGGACTTATCTAACAAGAATAGCAAATAGTTGCTCCTCATAATCCAATTATCCATTAACACCACCTTCTTACACACAGACACATAAAACACCGGGTACACGGAGGACAATAATAGGGAAACATCATACTCATAGTTTGGAATATTTCTTCAAGATTTCATAAGTCCTGATGTGACTACATATACTTTACCTTCCTTAACAATCTCTATGCCGAACACCCAAACTAAAACTTTTGCGACCTCCAATAATTACTCTAAGATGTGCTAGCATGAATATGACCATAAAACTTTCTATCCAATATATTTGATCAAGGATGACGCTTCTTATTTGATATGATTGAACATTTAACCCCCATAGGTTTACTAAAAATAGGAACAACGAGGTTCGAGATTAGGCTGGAATTATTCAAGAATCCATCTATGTGCCGAGCACGGCATTTCGGGAGGTTATGTCCTAAGAGACATAAAGGTTACTACCAATAGTGCTGACATGGTTAATCATTGTGATGACATCATTGATTCGACACATGAGGCGTAGAGTTGCCTAGTAGGCATTGATAATGTAGGGATCATGTTCATGATTCTGAGATTTAAATAAATGAGTCATTTTAGACATGTATCATATGGGAGGCATGGTCGGGAGGATAAAGACATTAGCGTCGGTTATTCTTGGAAGACTATGATCCATGAAGAGGATAACAACAATTGTTTCATTCCATACGTGCCTTCGTTTGACAATAGTAAGACTCGGAGAGAAATAACACTTATGTAACACCAGTCGCCTCTTGAAATGCAGGAAAAATCAGTTTAACTTGAAATGAGAATATTTTGGCACCTCGAATGTGATATGGGTTTCAAAATGCATGAAATTGCATTATGCTCTTAACATTAACTGACATAGGGAATCTATGTCACAAGCCCATGGGGATGAAAAAGAAGTTGAACACTTGTTAGATCATTATCATTCTCACAACTTAGCATTTGCTAATAGTTGATCCTATATGACAGGACTAGAGATACAACAAACTTGTCTTTCAAATCAATATGCTCATCATAAGACTGTTTAACTTTCAACCACACACGAGTGAAATCATATAGATAGGACATCTTAATATTGGGGTTGAGGGACTTACTTGTTGTCACTTGGTTATTGGGGCAGTGCCTTAGCTGGTGGCCCTTGACTCCGCACCCGAAATATTCATCCGTTCCACGTCGGCACACCCCCAAATGATGCTTCCTACACTTGGGACATGGGGGCCTCTGCTGCAGCTGAGAATCCCCATTTGACTAGACCTGCTAATTAGATCCCTTGTTGCCTTGGTTACTATGGTCCCACCGTTGCTGATCAGGCCCTGATGGTAGTGCTCTAGCTGAAGACTGAGCAACTGACTGCGTGGGTCTGGATGACACTCTCCTATGTAATTCCTTTCCACCATTACCCCCCACTGTATGAGCCACTAAGATTGCCCATGGATCGGGTCTTTTTATTATTATCTAGCTCTCTCTTTCTTTTTAACTTTCGATCCTCTATAGCTTGAGCAAACTCCACCATTTTTCCATAATTCATATCAGAATTCAAGGCAGCCGTAGCGGCCTCATTAATTACCAAGGGACTAAGTCCTTGCACAAACCGGCGCACTCTAGCTTCCATAGTGGGCAACATGTAAATAGCATACTTGGACAGGTACGCGAATTTCATATGGTACTCGCACACACTCAGGCTACCTTGCCTCAGGCTCTCAAACTCAGCGGCACGGGCCGCCTTAGTCTCGGCAGGCAAGAAATAGTCAATGAAAGCATTGGTAAACTCACTCCACCTTGCCGGAGAACTTCCCTCCTCACAGGACACCTCCCATAGCTCAAACCAAGAATATGCCACCTCTTTCAGATGGTAGGAGGCTAACTCCACTCCCTTCGTCTCTATAGCATGCATAACCCGGAGTGTTTTGTGCATCTCATCAATAAAGTCCTAGGGGTCCTCCTCAGGATTAGTACCCGTAAACACTGGAGGATCTAACTACAGAAACTTGTTCACTCTGGAACTAGCAAATTTCCCTGGCTAACTAAAAGGAGTAGGCCCAACACTCGATCTCTGGGCCTGAGAAGCCACTATCTGTGCCAACATCTGTATGGCTCCCCTAACATCAACATCAGAAACACCATAATCGAAAGCTGGAGCTGGAGGTGGAACTGGAATATCAGTCGGAGGGGCCGTTGCACCCTCAGTAGGTGTAGGGACAGGTGCAGTCTGATCGATTGTGGTAGAATCAGGGAAAATAGTAACTGGAGGAATATCCTCACTCCTTGGGTGCTCACCTGCATCATTGAATATAGAATCAGTTGCCACTCCTGGGGTGACATTGGCCCTTTGGCCAGTTCTTGCATTCTTCTTAGGCGCCATATACTGAAAGTTAGAGTAAAGCACCAGTTAACGGAGGAACAATCTTACAATCAGCTTTATCGCATTATCAAGGACATAAAAGAAGGGTATCATTCAATATTTCCAAAATAGTACAAGTTAATAGATTTAATGAAAAAACATGTTGCCAAATACCAACAATTCTAATCCAATTCTCAACATCAAATACCACCCACAACCTGTCTACGGAGCCTCTAAGTACAACTGAAGAGTAATATGGAAATGCCGACAATAAGACCCCGGCTATACCTCAACCACAAAGTACATGAGAAACAAAATATACATGACCCCGAAATGAAGTGGGGCTCACCAAATCAGCGGAAAAGAGTGTACTGCTATCACTAATCAATACCACCTGATGTAGAACCACCTGAATCCATTAAAGATGCAGCCCCCCCGGCAAAAGAGACGTTAGTACTGTCGAATAGCACTAGTATGTATAGCTAGAAATCCTCTTTCAAAATAGAATGCCCATATGATCTATACGTGGAACACATAATATAATGTAATTGAAACAACTTGTACAAACAAGGACAACAAAAGGGGCACCTACAATGTGTCTCATTAGACCGTCCTTAGTGTTCACATATCATATTATACACTTATGCGTATCATAGACCGTTCATAGTGTTTATTCATACCGTACACCTATACCTCTTATACATAATGCACATACGCGTTTCATAGACCGTCCACAAGATTTCATATCACAATGAATTTTATAATAAAATGAACCTATGCGTTCATAGACCGTCCACAATATTTCATATCACAATGCACTTATGCGTTTAATAGACCGTCCACAGGATTTCATATCACAATGGATTTCATAACACAATGTACCTATGCGTTTCATAGACCGTCCACTGGATTTCATATCACAATGTACCTATGTGTTCATAGACAGTCCACAGGATTTCATAACACAATGTGCCTATGCGTTTCATAGACCGTCCACAAGGTTTCATATCATAATGGATTTCATAACACAATGTACCTATGTGTTCATAGACCGTCCACAGGATTTCATATCACAATGCACCTATGTGTTTTATAGACCGTCCACAGGATTTCATAGCACAATGGATTTCATAACACAATGTACCTATGCGTTTCATAGACCGTCCACAAGATTTCATATCACAATGTAACTATGCGTTCATAGACCGTCCACAGGATTTCATAACACAATGTACCTATGCGTTTCATAGACCGTCCATAGAAATTCATATCACAATGTACCTATGCGTTTCATAAACTGTCCATAGAGTTTCATAACACATTGGAAACAAAAGTAAAAATACGTACATCTCATAACCTTTCACACCACATATCACCTAATCCGTACTTTCAACCACTTACAACATTATTATTCAATTGGCTCTCTTGGCCATACATATGATTCTTTATTCATGGCGCAATGGCCGTATTTCATATTCCATACTTTCATTTCTTCCCTTTCATAGATCATCATCATAATTATTAACAAGTAGAATATTTCTAAAATCACAACTTTAAGTTCATTAGTAATGAAGGCTTTAAACACAATTGATTTCTTTCCAATAAATGGAGTAAAATGATTGGAAATCGAAGAACAATTTAAAATCATACACAATTTTCACTCACGAATATGTAAGAATGCAAAACACATTCCAAATTACTTACAAAGCATAGCATTAGCTAAAACAGTCACATATGGGCATCACTTGAGTTCATAACTTTTAGCCGATTATATTGTCGAAGTCAATTTTGGAATAATTGAGTCAAATCTCATTTCATAATCTTTCTCACATTATTTCATTTCATTGGCACCATTGGTCACAAGTATAACTTTCACTATTGGCACGTTGGCCACACTTTATATCCCCAATTCACCGATTTCACTTCCAACCATCTTTATAGGTTATCAACAATAAGACATTCCCAATCAAGACTTTAGGTACGCATATAAGCAATTAAGAGTCTTAAGAATATTGAGATTTTCTCACACAATTTGGCATACTAGCTTTCATTTGAAATACGATTCAAAGCGACAACATTTTAATACGCAACCCATACTTTGAATCTCACGGGAACATTATGGAATTCAATTCCAAGAGAGAAAGTTTAGCCAGTATACCTCAGTTGAGCTTCCTTACACTCTAAATATTCCAAAATTCTTAGTAACTTCAATCTATTGTAGAAATATAACAAATTGAATAAAAATTAGGAAGATGATCATGGTTCTAGCTCATTTGAGCATTTTATCAAACACTTAGTGTGCATTAAGGTTCCGAGGTCCTTTTTTGGAGAATTCCATCATCCCACAACCCAATCTTTACCATTTTTAGCTCAACAATTTTTCTACACCCTTTTATAACACATGCATGTAAATAAACAACCCTCCTGTCCAGAAATTATCTTGCTAATTGTCCATTTCTACATAAAATTCAAAAATGAGGGTTAGGGTGTAGAATCTTACCTCTAGGATGAAGACCTAGTGAGTTTCCCTTCTTAATCTTCCAAAACTTGGGCAAGAATTGAAGAACACCTTCTCACTCTAGGTCACTCTCTCTCACTCTAAAATATCAGATTATAGCTCAAAATGGCCCAAAGAGTGTATTTAACGAAATAGGGTCGGGTTTTAAAAACCCAAAAATGGAGCTCCGGAACGGTCTGCGGTCGCATATGCGACCGCATAATGGATATGCGGACCGCATATCGGTCACATAATTGCTGACAAAAATGATCAAAAATTTGTCTGTGTATGCGGTCATTATGCGGTCTGTATAATTGTTATGCAGTCGCATAATGCACCGCATAATAGTTATGCGGTCGCATAGTCGACCGCATAGCTGCTTCCAGAATGACCCTCTCCTGCTCACTTCTGCGGCCATTATGCGGCCCGCAGAGTGATTATGCGATCGCATAATGGACCGCATAAATGCACTTTTTCGCCAAATATTTTCCATACTTTTCCGTGAAATGTTTAACCCAAAAAGTCCGAGCCGCGGCCGAAAAACTCGCCGCGAAGAATTTCTACAATTCTCAAGCACGTAAGCCTAGTCCGGAACCATGAAACATTATTTTCTTTGCAAAATTTATCAGGCTTTACACTTAAGTACTTCAAACTTTTCCGAGGTGTTACACTGTGCACTGCCGAGGGTCAAACAACACGAACCATAGATGCATCTATTAACCTGCCGAGGCGAACGGCCCGCTCCCATGAGAGTAGAGGAAATTTACCTCGCTTGCGGAAATACTTGCGACGCGAGTGAACATAGATTTCTCAAAGTTATTATAAAATTCTTCCATTCTTCCCCACACATAAGAAATTTAAACGGGGGACTTTAAATCTTAAAATCCTTAATCTCAGCTATAGTTAAGACAATTAATATGCATGACCAACATAATAGAGAAAACAAACATGGTGTAAGCCTAAGACTACCCGAACATTATATAGAATATAGCTACGCACGGACTATCGTTACCTAGTGCGTACATAGCTCCCCACACATATAATTCTCAACAAAATAAACCTAAGTGGATGAGTTCCCTCTTACAAAAAGGAAAGAGAATTACCTCGTTTCAAAGCTCACTTTCGATCCACAAATATGCTTTAAAATCCTCAACTCAGTGCCAAACGATCCAAAACTAGTCAAATGTTATATAAATTAATCAATACATGTTCAAAAGTTCATAATTTAGCTATTAGAGTAATTACCCAACCCATATTGGAAGATTCCTAAAATTCACCCCTGGCCCACGTGCCCGGATTCCGAAATGTTTTGAAGATAATCGTTACTCATAACCTCACGAACTCAAATATATAATTTTCACTCAAACCCCCAACCATTTTTGTAGTTAAATCCCATTTTTATCAAAACCTAGGTTTTTCATCTAAATACATAATTTCCACAATTTTACATGTTAAAATCTACCAATGATCTATGTTTTAAACTCATATTGTATAGAAATCACTTACCTCAAAGTGCTAGGTGAAAACTCCTCTCCAAAAGCTCTAAAATCGCCCAATGAATGAAAGAAATTAGTCAAAAATGGTTTAACTCCTGACTTAAATGAACCTCACTGCCCAATGATTTTTCGCACCTGTGATGAAACCGCCGCAACTGCAGCACCGCTTCTGCGGTCCCGCTTCTATGGATGGTCAAGCGCACCTGCGGCCTCATCGCACCTGCGGGCTATTCCTCGTAGAAGCGAGGCCGCCTCTGTACGTGGTTCTCCGCTTCTGCGGCCACTAGCTAAGTGCCCCAAAGCCGCTTTTGCGGGCTCGCACCTGTGGCCATATGCCAAAACTAAGAATCATACGCCAAAACCAATAGAATTAACTTAGGAACTTCAAGTTCTTCCAACTTACTCCGAACGCGCCGAATCATACTTAAACTACTCGAAATGATTCCAAATTTTGCGTGCAAGTCTTAAATCATCGTACGGGACTATTCCCAAGCTCGAAATACCAATTGGATCTCGATAACACCAAATCCTACCTCAAACCAAATTTAACGAACTTTAAAACCTTCAATGTACCAACTTCTAATATTAAGCATTGAAACGCTCCCAGGTCATCAAAAACCCGATTCGAACATACGCCCAAGTCCAAAATCATCTTACGAACCTATTGGAACCGTCAAATCCCGGTTCTGAGATCGTTTACTTAAAATGTTGACCAAAGTCAAACTTAGCCTTTTAAAGCCAAACTAAGGAACCAAGTGTTCCGGTTTTAACCCGAACCCTTCCAAATCCCGAACTAACCATCCATGCAAGTCATAAAACAGTAAAAGCACATACGAGGAGTCTTAATTAGGGGAACGGTGATCTAGAAAGCAAAACGACCATTCGGGTCGTTACATTCTCCACCTCTTAAACAAACGTTCATCCTCGAACGGGTCTAGAATCATACCTTGAGTGCTGAACAAGTGTGGATATCTACCCTGCATGCCCTCCTAGGTCTCCCAAGTCGCCTCCTCTACTAGTTGGCCCCTCCATTGAACTTTTACCGCAGAAATCTTCTTGGACATCAACTGGCAAACTTGTCTGTCAACAATGGCAACGGGCTCCTCCTCATAACCCAAGCTCTCATCTAATTAAACCGTGCTGAAGTATAACACATGCGACCTGTCGGCATGATACCTACGGAGCATAGACACGTGGAAAATCGGATGAACTCCCGATAGACTGGGAGGCAAAGCAAGCTCGTAAGCAACCTCTCCAACTCATCTCAACACCTAAAATGGATCTATAAACCTCGGGCTCAACTTGCCCTTCTTTCCGAACCTCATGATTCCCTTCATCGGCGAGACCTTCAAGAAAACCTTCTCGCCCACCATAAATGACAAATCACGCACCTTCTGATCCGCGTAACTCTTCTATCTGGACTGTGCTGTGTGAAGTCGCTCCTGGATCAACTTTATTTTTTCCAAGGCATCGTTTACCAAATTAGTACCATATAACTTAGTCTCGCTGGGCTCAAACCATCTAATGGGCGAACGACATTGCCGACCATATAAAGCCTCAAATGGAGCCATCTTGATGCTGGGCTGATAACTGTTGTTGTAAGAAAACTCGGCCAAAGGTAAGAATCGATCACACTGCCCTCCGAAGTCAATCACACATGCTTTGAGCATATCCTCCAAGATCTGAACTGTCCGCTCTGACTACCCATCGGTCTGCGGATGAATGGTTGTGCTGAGCTCTACCCTGGTCCCCAACTCTCTCTGTATTGCCCTCCAGAAATTTGAAAGTATTCTGAGGGCCTCTATCTGATATAATGGAGACAGGCACACCTTGCAATCGAACAATCTCCTGCATGTAAATTTGAGCCAACCTCTCTGAAGAATACGTGGTAACAGCTAGAATGAAGTGTGACGACTTGGTCAACCTGTCGACAATGACCCAAACTGCATCAAACTTCCACTAGGTCCGCGGCAACCCAACTATGAAGTCCATAGTAATGTGCTCCTACTTCCACTCAGGTATAGTCATCTGCTGAAGTAGGCCACCTAGCCTCTGATGATCATACTTAACCTGCTGGAAATTTAGGCACCTCGCTACATACTCAACTATGTCCTTCTTCATCCGCCGCCACCGATAATGCCGCCTCAGTTCGCGATACATCTTCGTAGCACCTGGGTGAATGGAATACCGAGAACTGTGTGCCTCCTCTAGGATCTTCTCCCTCAAACCCTCAATGTTTGGAACACATAAGCGACCCTGAAGTCGCAGAACACCATCCTCACTGATAGTAACCTCCTTGGCACTGCCCTGCAATACCATCTTCTCCCTGAGAACCAATAGGTGTAGATCATCAAATTGGCGAGCCTTGATATGCTCGAATAGTGAAGACTAGGCGACAACACATACAAGAACTCGGCTGGGCTCTGAAATATCCGACCTCACAAGTCTGTTAGCCAAGGACTGAATGTCCAAGGCTAGGGTCCTCTCCTCTGCTGAAATAAATTCCAAACTATCCATACTCTCTGCATTTCTGCTCAAGGCATCTGCAACTACGTTCGCCTTGCCCGGATGATAAAGGATGGTAATATCATAATCTTTTAGTAACTCAAGCCACCTGCGCTGCCTCAAGTTGAGATACCTCTGCTTGAATAAATGCTGCAAGCTACGATGATCGGTGTAAACCTCATAGGACACCCCATAAAGATGATGCCTTCAGATCTTAAGAGCATGAACAATCACGGCCAACTCCAAATCGTGTACAAGGTAATTTTTCTCGTATGGCTTCAGCTGACGTGAAGCATATGCAATATATCTCCCCTCCTGCATCAATACACAACCCAAACTAATGTGTGATGCATCTCAATACACTGTATACATCCCTGAATCGGAAGGTAATACTAACACCGGTGCTGAAGTCAAGGCGGTCTTAAGCTTCTGAAAGCTTGCCTCGCAATCATCAGACCATCAGAATGGAGCACCCTTATGGGTCAATCTAGTTAAAGGTGCTGCAATATATGAGAAGCCCTCCACAAACTGGTGGTAATAGCCATGTAACACCCCGAAAAATTTCGAAGAATTTAAGCGCTATTAAGAAAGTTGATGTGCGCTAATTATATTATTTTGTGTGCAAACAAGGGATATTATAAGAATTATATCAATTTATCATGATAATATATGTATGAGGTGCATTAAGAATGGTTTATTGTCTAAGAAAAGCCCCAAGGCTAAGTCAAGTTGAATATTTTATGATGGGATAAAGCTTCAAGCGAGTTCGCACAAGACCTAACTTCAAACGATCATACCTCTCATGATATGAATATTTTTATAGTGTATTACCTATCAAAAGGAAGGTCGATGTGTCTAGTTTCCAACGCTTCAAACCGTTTGTCATTTGGACACTCCTACAAAAAGTTATGACCAGATTACCAAAGGCTGAATCTGTGATAAATTTCGCGACCGCAAAACGGTCCCGCGGACCGCATAAGCATCGCAAAGTGGAGCAGAGACGGACAAACTATTATGCTGCAATTATGCTGTCACATAATTGATTATGCTGCAATTATGCTGTCGCATAATTATTATGCTGCAATTATGCTGTAGCATAATTGATTATGCTGCAAGTCTGTTGTCCACAAAACGATTATGCTATAGCATAATTGACTTCGGGGGTCATTTTTGGAAATTTTCATATCCGATCCAATTTTGATATAAGGCCTTAAGGGGTTATTTTAGAAGGTAAAATGTGATTTTGTAGAGAGAGGAGAGAGCTATCTTAGAGAGTGAAAGAGAAGACCTAGCTATTTTGTTCATCAATTCTTGCTCAAGGCTTGAAGATTTCACAAGATCTTCATCTAATAGGTAAGATTTTACTCCCTAGCCCTAAATTTCAGGATTTTGATTAAAAGTAGGTCATGAGAAGTATGATTCTTGGGTGTGAGAGTACTATGCATACATATATGTACCAATAAGGTTTGTGGGGAGATTGTTGAGCTTAAATAAGTAAAGATTGAGTTGTGGAATGAAGGAAATCTTGTAGAAGAACCTTGTAGTTAAATTTGCACACCTAGTGTTTGATAAAATGCTCAAATGAGTTGAGATCATGAATATCTTCCTAATTTATGTTCAATTTTGTTATGTCTCAAAATAGATTGGGATTGCTAGAATTTTCGGAACGTTGTAGTAATTTAAGGAAAGCTCAAAGCGAGGTATGTTGGCTAAACTTTCTCTTTAGGAATTGAATTCCATAATATTCCTGTAAGTTTCAAAGTATTGGTTGCGTACTGAAATGTTGTGGCTTTGATTCGTGTTTTAAATGAGAACTAGTATATCAATTGGGTGAGAAAAACTCGATATGCTTAAGACTCAAAATTGCTCATATGTGTACCTAAAGTCTTGATTGGAAATGTCTTATTGTTGATAACCTATAAAGGTGATTGGAAATGATATAATTGAATTGGGAATATAGAGTGTGGCCAACGTGCCAAGAATTTTAGTTATGAATGTGGCTAGTAGTGCAAATAATTTGAGAGAATGCGATAAAGAATATGGAATGAGCCTCGACTCAACTGTATTAAAAGTGATTTGGAAAATTAGAATTTGCCTAAGAGCTTTTGTACTCAATTCATGCTCATTAGTGGCTGCTTTAACTAATGCTTTGCTTTATAAATATATCCAATGTGATTCGAGTTCTATATACTCATGTGTTGTAATTGTACATTGTCATTTCTGGGGAAGAGTATTGCAAGAGTAAATGGTGTATTGATTGTTTATGATTTTTCATGTGTGTTTCTATTGTTGGTTGGTATGCCTCATTATTTGGGAAGAAACCATGTGTGTTTGAAGTTCCCATTTTAAATGGATTGGAAGTATATGATTTCTGAAATTTTCTATATGTTGATATTTGATGGGATGAAATTGGAACCTTTGGGAAATTTTGATATTATTCCCCTTAATTGGGATGAAACTGGAACCTTTGTGGATTGGAAAAGTCAACCCACGCGCCATATGTGGGAAGAAGGCCTAGCTGATCGGGTTGAGATCAGACGCCATAGTGCGTATATGGTGGTACTACTCTTAGTAACAACTTTCTTTCGTATCACATGTCAAACCACATTGTTCATGGGGAGATGGCCTAGCCTATCGGGCGTGATCGGACTCCGTGCTAACAAAGATGGTGGTATATCGGTGCTAATGATCTCCCAACCAAAATTGTATATGAAGTTCGTATTTTGAAAATTATTATGTTTTAACTGGACACTTGGATATTGTTAATTGTGACTTGCTGTTTCTATGTGCTGCATTTTCTTATATGGGCATTCTATTTTGAAAGAGGACTTTTAGCTATACATACTAGTGTTATTCGACAGTACTAACGTCCCTTTTGCCGAGGGAGCTGCTTCTTTAATGGATACAGGTGGTTCTACAGCAAGCAGCATTGATCAGTGATAGCAGTACACTCTTTTCAACTGATTTTGTGAGCCCCACTTCATTTCGGAGTCATGTATCTTTTGTTTCTCATGTACTATGTTTTGAGGTATAGCAGGGGCCTTATTGCCGGCATTTCCATATTACTCTTCTATTGTACTTAGAGGCTCCGTAGACAGGTTGTGGGTTGGGGTTGATGTTGGGAATTGAACTAGAAATGTTGGTATTTGGAAGTCATGTTTTTCATTAATTCTATAAACTCGTAATATTTTGGAAATTATGATTGAAGCTGCTAATGGGAATGAAAAGGAAGTTGTTAATTAAATCTTTTAAATATTTGATTAATGGAGTACATCTCCTCTTTATTCCTGGCTGAGTTTGGGTAGAAGGATAACTAATAGGCTTGCTCGGTCAGGTTCTCTGGGTTGAGCGTCGGTTGCGCTCCCCGAGTTTGGGGCGTGGCAAACTTGGTATCAGAGCCTAAGATTTTAAAGTGTCCTAGGATGTCTCGGAGCCGTGTCTAGTATAGTCCTTCTTATCGGTGTGTTGTCGACCACATCTATAATGAGGAGACTACTTGGACATTTAGGAAATTCACACTTCTTTGATACTCCAGATCGTGCGATAGAACTCAAGATAGGAAGCTAATTTCCTCGTCATGTCTCCTATTTCATATGAGTAACCCACGGGTTCGAGCCAGCGAGAAGGAAATGAAAGAACCAGTTGCTAGGGAAAATGTCCCTGTTCCTATTAATGTCACCCCGTCACCAGTTTATGTGGTGAGAGTACCTTAGAAATGAAAGAGGATTATTGGCATCAATAAGCCAAAATGTTTGATATGAAAGAAGAGCCACTCGGGTTTATGTTGGATGATTCTTGAAATATGTTATGGTTGTGGAAAGAGGGGGAAGAAGAAGAACAAATGCCTTTAGGTTAGATACACCCATCCCGGTCTGCCCGATAAGCATCATGTTGTGAGTATGCTCAGAAGCGTGTTAGGGTTGGTAGATTTGGGCAATTACAAAAGTCCATATAACGAGTTGTTGCAGAGATTGTTACTCCCGCCATGAAGGCTTGGAGGAAAACTAAGGGGAATGCTTATGATGTATGCAAAAGAGTAAATATCATGTAAGTGGGGCGAATCAGTTTAGCGGACCCCATCCTCATTGTGTGAAGTGTATGAGATGTCATTCGGGGGTATGTCACTATGGTACTAATGTATGTTTTGGATGTGGAGTAGAGGGGCATCAATTAAGGTACTGCCCTGTCAATCTAAAGTCATCAAGTAAGTCACTCCTTAGTACATCATTATGAACATTGCATTATTTTCCTTGTTGTATATGTACATCCATATTGAAGAGGCCTACATAAATATGGTCTTAACCAAAACGTTGAATCATAAAACATTGCATATATCTACTCTTTGAAAGTGGGGAAGAATGTAACACCCCGGAAAATTTCAAAGTATTTAAGCACTATTAAGAAAGTTGATGTGCGTTAATTATATTATTTTGTATGCAGACAAGGGCTATTATAAGAATTATATCAATTGATCGTGATAATATATGTATGAGGTGCATTAAGAATGGTTTATGGTCTAAGAAAAGCCCCAAGGCTAAGTCAAGTTGTAAGTTTTATGATGGGATAAAGCTTCAAGTGAGTTCGCACAAGACCTAACTTCAAACGAGCATACATCTCATGATATGAAGAGTTTTATGGTGTATTACCTATCAAAAAGAAAGATCGATGTGTCTAGTTTCCAACGCTTCAAACCGTTCGTCATTTGGACACTCCTACAAGAAGTTATGACCAAATTACCAAAGGCTGGATCAGCGATCAATTTCGCGATCGCAAAACGGTTCCGCGGACCGCATAAGCATCGCAAAGTGGAGCAGAGACGGACAAACTATTATGCTGCAATTATGCTGTCGCATAATTGATTATGCTGCAATTATGTTGTCGTATAATTATTAAGCTGCAATTATGCTTTCCAATAATTATTATGCTGCAATTATGTTGTCGTATAATTGATTATGCTGCAAGTCTGCTGCCCACAAAATGATTATGCTATAGCATAATTGCACCATATAATTGACTTCGGGGGTCAGTTTTGGAAATTTTCATATCCGATCCAATTTTGATATAAGGCCGTAGGGGGTCATTTTAGAAGGTAAAATGTGATTTTGTAGAGAGAGGAGAGAGCTATCTTAGAGAAAGAAAGAGAAGACCTAGCTATTTTGTTCATCAATTCTTGCTCAAGGCTTGAAGATTTCACAAGATATTCATCTAATAGGTAAGATTCTACTCCTTAGCCCTAAATTTTGGTATTTTGATTAAAAGTAGGTCTTGAGAAGTATGATTCTTGGGTGTGAGAGTATTATGCATACATATATGTACCAATAAGGTTTGTGGGGAGATTGTTGAGATTAAATAAGTAAAGATTGAGTTGTGGAGTGAAGGAAAACTTGTAGAAGAACCTTGAAGTTAAATTTGCACACCTAGTATTTGATAAAATGCTCAAATGAGCTGAGATCATGAATATCTTCCTAATTTATGTTCAATTTTGTTATGTCTCAAAATAGATTGCGATTGCTAGAATTTCCGGAACGTTGTAGTAATTTAAGAAAAGCTCAAAGCGAGGTATGTTGACTAAACTTTCTCTCTTGGAATTCAATTCCATAATGTTCCTGTAAGTTTCAAAGTATGGGTTGCGTACTAAAATGTTGTGGCTTTGAGTCGTGTTTTAAATGAGAACTAGTATACCAATTGGGTGAGAAACACTCGATATGCTTAAGACTCAAAATTGCTCATATGTGTACCTAAAGTCTTGATTGGAAATGTCTTATTGTTGATAAGCTATAAAGGTGATTGGAAATGAAATAATTGAATTGGGAATATAGAGTGTGGCCAACATGCCAAGAATTTAAGTTATGACTGTGGCTAGTAGTGTAAAATGATTTGAGAGAATGCGATAAAGAATATGAAATGATCCTCGACTCAACTGTGTTAAAAGTGATTTGGAAAATTAGAATTTGCCTAAGAGCTTTTGTACTCAATTCATGCCCATTAGTGGCTGCTTTAACTAATGCTTTGCTTTATAAATATATCCAGTGTGATTCGAGTTCTATATACTCATATGTTGTAATTGTACATTGTCATTTCTGGGGAAGAGTATTGCAAGAGTAAATGCTGTATTGATTGTTTATGATTTTTCATGTGTGTTTCTATTGTTGGTTGGTATGCCTCATTCTTTGGGAAGAAACCATTTGTGTTTGAAATTCCCATTTCAAATGGATTGGAAGTATATGATTTCTCAAATTTTCTATATGTTGATATTTGATGGTGATCTTTGAAATTGAAAGAGGTGAAAGTGTGGAATATGAAATACGGCCATCGTGCCAAGAATAAAGAATCTTGTGAATGGCCAAATGAGCCAAGAAAATATTGTCGCTCTGAATGATTGGAAATACTAATGAGAATTTAGACAATATGAAAGATGTTAAGGTATGTACAATTGTATTTATGTTACCTTTATGTGCAAATCAAATCAAAAATATTTTTGGGAGGATCATTAGCAAAACCGAGGAAGGGTGGGTCATAAGGCCCACATCTGAAACTACATGTGCCGGTGTAGGAGTGGATTGGGATTATTCCTCTTATTTGGGATGAAATTGGAACCTTTGGGAAATTGTGATATTATTCCCCTTAATTGGGATGAAACTGGAATCTTTGTAAATTGGAAAAGTCAACCCACACGGCATATGTGGGAAGGCGGCCTAGCTGATCGGGTGGAGATTAGATGCCATATTGCGCATATGGTGGTACTACTCTTGGTAACAACTTTCTTTCGCATCACATGTCAAACCACATTGTTCGTGAGGAGATGGCCTAGCCTATCGGGCGTGATCGGACTCCGTGCTAACAAAGATGGTGGTATATCGGTGCTAATGATCTCCCAACCAAAATTGTATATGAAGTTCGTATTTTGAAAATTATTATGTTTTAAATGGACACTTGGATATTGTTAATTGTGACTTGCTATTTCTATGTGTTGCATTTTCTTATATGGGCATTCTATTTTGAAAGAGGACTTTTAGCTATACATACTAGTGTTATTCGACAGTACTAACGTCCCTTTTGCTGAGGGAGCTGCTTCTTTAATGGATGCAGGTGGTTCTACAGCAAGCAGCATTGATCGGTGATAGCAGTACACTCTTTTCAACTGATTTTGTGAGCCCCACTTCATTTCGGAGTCATGTATCTTTTGTTTCTCATGTACTGTGTTTTGAGGTATAGCCGGGGCCTTATTACCGGCATTTCCATATTACTCTTCTATTGTACTTAGAGGCTCCGTAGACAGGTTGTGGGTTGGGGTTGATGTTGGGAATTGAACTAGAAATGTTGGTATTTGGAAGTCATGTTTTTCATTAATTCTATAAACTCGTAATATTTTGGAAATTATGATTGAAGCTGCTAATGGGAATGAAAAGGAAGTTGTTAATTAAATCTTTTAAATGTTTGATTAATGGAGTACATCTCCTCTTTATTCCTGGCTGAGTTTGGTAGAAGGATAACTAATAGGCTTTCTCGGTCGGGTTCTCTGGGTTGAGCGTCGGTTGCGCTCCCCGAGTTTGGGGCATGACAAACTTGGTATCAGAGCCTAAGGTTTTAAAGTGTCCTAGGATGTCTCGGAGCCGTGTCTAGTATAGTCCTTCTTATCGGTGTGTTGTCGATCACATCTATAATGAGGAGTCTACTTGGATATTTAGGAAATTCACACTTCTTTGATACTCCAGATCGTGCGATAGAACTCAAGATAGGAAGCTAATTTCCTCGTCATGTCTCCTATTTCATATGAGTAACCTACGGGTTCGAGCCAGCGAGAAGGAAATGAAAGAACCAGTTGCTAGGGAAAATGTCCCTGTTCCTATTAATGTCACCCCGTCACCAGTTTATGTGGTGAGAGTACCTTAGAAATGAAAGAGGATTATTGGCATCAATAAGCCAAAATGTTTGATATGAAAGAAGAGCCACTCGGGTTTATGTTGGATGATTCTTGAAATATGTTATGGTTGTGGAAAGAGGGGGAACAAGAAGAACAAATGCCTTTAGGTTGGATACACCCATCCCGGTCTGCCCGATAAGCATCATGTTGTGAGTATGCTCAGAAGCGTGTTAGGGTTGGTGAATTTGGGCAATTACAAAAGTCCATATAACGAGTTGTTGCAGAGATTGTTACTCCCGCCATGAAGGCTTGGAGGAAAACTAAGGGGAATGCTTATGATGTATGCAAAAGAGTAAATATCATGTAAGTGGGGCGAATCAGTTTAGCGGACCCCATCCTCATTGTGTGAAGTGTATGAGATGTCATTCGGGGGTATGTCACTATGGTACTAATGCATGTTTTGGATGTGGAGCAGAGGGGCATCAATTAAGGTACTGCCCTTTCAATCTAAAGTCATCAAGTAAGTCACTCCTTAGTACATCATTATGAACATTGCATTATTTTCCTTGTTGTATATGTACATCCATATTGAAGAGGCCTACATAAATATGGTCTTAACCAAAACGTTGAATCATAAAACATTGCATGTATCTACTCTTTGAACGAGACGCATTATTCGTGAATCCACTCCATCATAAATTCTCTTATTTACAACCTCTTGTGGAATTGAGCTCTATAATTATGTCCTTGAATTGAATTATAACTCTAGGATTAATAATTCCCACTTGCTTTCCTAAATTCTCAACAAGGAACTATACCTAATGAATATCTTACAAAACATTTTGATTCAAATGGATAACATATGCTCACTTGTGCCTATGCATTCACTACCATAATATTTACCTATGTGGTATCAAATCTAATGTAAAGCAGCCTAGTGTTGAGATCCTTCTTAAGTCACTCTTTTTCTCTCCGGTGTATGTGGCTCCTATGGTTTGAACAATCACTTTGTTCCTTTGTGTATATTATCATGAATCTTCTTCACCGTTTAGTAACATGAGAGAATATTGAATTGAAAGACAAATTCGTCGTATCTCTAGTCCTCTCATATAGGATCAACTATTGGCAAGGGTTAAGCTATCAGGATGATAATAGTCTCATAAGTGTTCAACTTCTTTTTCAACATCGTGGGTTTGTGGCATAGATTTCTTGTGTCAAATACTGTTAACAGCGTAATGCAACTTCGTGTATCTAGAAATCCATAACACACTCAGAGTGTTAGAATATTCTCATTTCGAGTTAAACTAATTTTTTTCTTACATTCCAAGAGGCGACTAGTGTCACATACTTGGCTATCTCTCTTTGAGGCCTACTATTGTCGAACAAGGCACATATGAAATGAAACAATTATTGTTGTCCTTTTCATGACCCATTTCTTTTAAATCTCAGAATCATGAACATTTTCCCTACATTATCAATGCCTACTAGGCAACTCTATGCCTCACTTGTCGAATCAATGATGTCATCACGATGATTAACCATGCCAGTGCTATTGGTAGTAACCTTCGTGTCTCTTAGGATATAACCTCCTGAAATACCATGCTCAGCACATTGATGGATTCTTGAATTATTCTAGCTAATCTCGAACCCTTTGTTCCATCTTGTATTAAATCTATGGGGGTTGAAGGTTCAAATATGTCAAAGAAGAAGCATCATCCCGTGATTAAATATATTGGATATAAAGTTTTATGGTCATACTCAAGCTAGCACATCTTAGACTAATTGTTGGAGGTCGCCAAAGGTTTATTTTGGGTGTCCGGCGTAGTGATCTAGAGTTGAAGAAAGTGAACAGGTTATTATCAAGATTTTCTCTATGATTATATTGGGTGAATTATTAAGGAAGCTAAAGTATGTGTAGTCACATTAGGCCTTATGGAATCTTAAAGGAAATAGGTCAAACTATGAGTATGATATTTCCCTATTATTGTCCTCCATGTATCGGTATTTCATGTGCATATGTCTAAGAAGGTAACTGGAAATCCTTTGTATATCGTTCCGGTGGAGGTTATTGAAGGTGAAGTTAATGGATAGTTAGCTTATGCTAGTTACCTAATTGTCATCCTTGTTAAATAAGTCTGGAAGTTGGGATTGCCTACGTTAATGTGTTATGGCGAAGTCTGTAAGTCGAGAAGCTCACCATGAAGGCCGAAAGTGTTGTGGAAAGAAAATATTTTTGCTTGATTGTATAGCAATTGGTTTTGAGTTAAAAGATACTTTCTAGGTGTTATGATTTAAAAATGTACAGTTCATGTCCAGATATCACTCTTGATAATATAATGCTTGTAATGTTGAGATTAGTGTTGTTGATATACATTGTGATGCTTTGTGGAGTTGTGGATGTGTTGATAGGATGATTTTGGTGATTCTCTGGCAGGTGGATAGGCCCAGTTATAGGGGAAACTCTGTCAAAAATTTTAAGAATTTGTAAAGATAGCCGAATTTTGAGGGCCATAAGTAAGTTGAGGTTTTAGAAGGGAAGTATAAGACCCATGTAGACATAAGCGCCTATATATAATGGTTGGAGGTAAAAGGATGGTAACTTTATTCTTAGAAGTGACTTGTAAAACATTCGAGAACGAATGTTCTTAAGTGGGGAAGAATGTAACACCCCGGAAAATTTCAAAGTATTTAAGCACTATTAAGAAAGTTGATGTGCGTTAATTATATTATTTTGTATGCAGACAAGGGCTATTATAAGAATTATATCAATTGATCGTGATAATATATGTATGAGGTGCATTAAGAATGGTTTATGGTCTAAGAAAAGCCCCAAGGCTAAGTCAAGTTGTAAGTTTTATGATGGGATAAAGCTTCAAGTGAGTTCGCACAAGACCTAACTTCAAACGAGCATACCTCTCATGATATGAAGAGTTTTATGGTGTATTACCTATCAAAAAGAAAGGTCGATGTGTCTAGTTTCCAACGCTTCAAACCGTTCGTTATTTGGACACTCCTACAAGAAGTTATGACCAAATTACCAAAGGCTGGATCAGCGATCAATTTCGCGATCGCAAAACGGTTCCGCGGACCGCATAAGCATCACAAAGTGGAGCAGAGACGGACAAACTATTATGCTGCAATTATGCTGTCGCATAATTGATTATGCTGCAATTATGTTGTCGCATAATTATTAAGCTGCAATTATGCTTTCCAATAATTATTATGCTGCAATTATGTTGTCGTATAATTGATTATGCTGCAAGTCTGCTGCCCACAAAATGATTATGCTATAGCATAATTGCACCATATAATTGACTTCGGGGGTCAGTTTTGGAAATTTTCATATCCGATCCAATTTTGATATAAGGCCGTAGGGGGTCATTTTAGAAGGTAAAATGTGATTTTGTAGAGAGAGGAGAGAGCTATCTTAGAGAAAGAAAGAGAAGACCTAGCTATTTTGTTCATCAATTCTTGCTCAAGGCTTGAAGATTTCACAAGATATTCATCTAATAGGTAAGATTCTACTCCTTAGCCCTAAATTTTGGTATTTTGATTAAAAGTAGGTCTTGAGAAGTATGATTCTTGGGTGTGAGAGTATTATGCATACATATATGTACCAATAAGGTTTGTGGGGAGATTGTTGAGATTAAATAAGTAAAGATTGAGTTGTGGAGTGAAGGAAAACTTGTAGAAGAACCTTGAAGTTAAATTTGCACACCTAGTATTTGATAAAATGCTCAAATGAGCTGAGATCATGAATATCTTCCTAATTTATGTTCAATTTTGTTATGTCTCAAAATAGATTGTGATTGCTAGAATTTCCGGAACGTTGTAGTAATTTAAGAAAAGCTCAAAGCGAGGTATGTTGACTAAACTTTCTCTCTTGGAATTCAATTCCATAATGTTCCTGTAAGTTTCAAAGTATGGGTTGCGTACTAAAATGTTGTGGCTTTGAGTCGTGTTTTAAATGAGAACTAGTATACCAATTGGGTGAGAAACACTCGATATGCTTAAGACTCAAAATTGCTCATATGTGTACCTAAAGTCTTGATTGGAAATGTCTTATTGTTGATAAGCTATAAAGGTGATTGGAAATGAAATAATTGAATTGGGAATATAGAGTGTGGCCAACATGCCAAGAATTTAAGTTATGACTGTGGCTAGTAGTGTAAAATGATTTGAGAGAATGCGATAAAGAATATGAAATGATCCTCGACTCAACTGTGTTAAAAGTGATTTGGAAAATTAGAATTTGCCTAAGAGCTTTTGTACTCAATTCATGCCCATTAGTGGCTGCTTTAACTAATGCTTTGCTTTATAAATATATCCAGTGTGATTCGAGTTCTATATACTCATGTGTTGTAATTGTACATTGTCATTTGTGGGGAAGAGTATTGCAAGAGTAAACGCTGTATTGATTGTTTATGATTTTTCATGTGTGTTTCTATTGTTGGTTGGTATGCCTCATTCTTTGGGAAGAAACCATTTGTGTTTTAAATTCCCATTTCAAATGGATTGGAAGTATATGATTTCTGATATTTTCTATATGTTGATATTTGATGGTGATCTTTGAAATTGAAAGAGGTGAAAGTGTGGAATATGAAATACGGCCATCGTGCCAAGAATAAAGAATCTTGTGAATGGCCAAATGAGCCAAGGAAATATTGTCGCTATGAATGATTGGAAATACTAATGAGAATTTAGACAATATGAAAGATGTTGAGGTATGTACAATTGTATTTATGTTACCTTTGTGTGCAAATCAAATCAAAAATGTTTTTGGGAGCATCATTAGCAAAACCGAGGAAGGGTGGGTCATAAGGCCCACATCTGAAACTACATGTGCCGGTGTAGGAGTGGATTGGGATTATTCCTCTTATTTGGGATGAAATTGGAACCTTTGGGAAATTGTGATATTATTCCCCTTAATTGGGATGAAACTGGAATCTTTGTAAATTGGAAAAGTCAACCCACACGGCATATGTGGGAAGGCGGCCTAGCTGATCGGGTGGAGATTAGATGCTATATTGCGCATATGGTGGTACTACTCTTGGTAACAACTTTCTTTCGCATCACATGTCAAACCACATTGTTCGTGGGGAGATGGCCTAGCCTATCGGGCGTGATCGGACTCCGTGCTAACAAAGATGGTGGTATATCGGTGCTAATGATCTCCCAACCAAAATTGTATATGAAGTTCGTGTTTTGAAAATTATTATGTTTTAACTGGACATTTGGATATTGTTGATTGTGACTTGCTATTTCTAAGTGTTGCATTTTCTTATTTGGGCATTCTATTTTGAAAGAGGATTTTTAGCTATACATACTAGTGCTATTCGACAGTACTAACGTCCCTTTTGCCGGGGGCGCTGCATCTTTAATGGATGTAGGTGGTTCTACAGTAGGCGGCATTGATCAGTGATAGCAGTACACTCTTTTCAACTGATTTGGTAAGCCCATTTCATTTCGGGGTCATGTATCTTTTGTTTCTCATGTACTGTGTTTTGAGGTATAGGCGGGGCCTTGTTGTCGGCATTTTCGTATTACTCTTCTATTGTACTTAGAGGATCTGTAGACAGGTTGTGAATTGGGGTTGATGTTGGGAATTGAACTAGAAATGTTGGTATTTCGAAGTCATGTTTTTCATTAATTCTATAAACTCGTAATATTTTGGAAATTATGATTGAAGCTGTTAGTTGGAATGAAATGGAAGTTGTTAATAAAATCTTTTAAATGTTTGATTAATGGAGTAGATCTCTTCTTTATTCATGGCTGAGTTTGGGTAGAAGAAAATCTAATAGGCTTGCTCGACCGCGTTCTCTCGGTTGAGCGCTGGTCGCGTTCCCCGAGTTTGGGGTGTGACACTGCTAACCCCAAGAAGCTCCTGATCTCAGTCGATGTAGTAGGACGAGGCCAACTCTGAACTGCCTCGATCTTCTTGGGATCTACCTTACTACCCTCGCCTGATACAACATGTCCCAAGAATGCCACAAAATCTAACCAAAACTCACACTTTGAGAACTTAGCATATAGCTTTTGTTCCCGCAAGATCTGAAGCACCACTCTCAAAAGGCTGCTCATGCTCCTCCATGCTACGCGAGTAGATCAAAATGTCATCAATGAAGACAATGACAAACGAATCAATATATGGCCTGAACACCCAGTTCATCAAATCCATAAACGTTATCGGGGCGTGAGTCAAACCGAACGACATCACTAGAAACTCATAATGGCCATATCTAGTCCGGAAAGCCATCTTCGGAACATCAGAATCTCGAATCTTCAACTGATGGTACCCCGATCTCAAGTCGATCTTAGATAACACCCTAGCACCCTGCAACTGGTCAAACAAATCATCAATATGTGGCAACATGTACTTGTTCTTAATGGTAACTTTGTTCAACTGACAGTAATCAATGCATATCCGCATAGTCCCATCTTTCTTCTTCACAAATAATACGGGTGCACCCCAGGGCGACACACTCGGTCTGACAAATCCCTTTGCTAGAAATTCATCAAGCTGTTCTTTCAACTCTATTAGAGCCATGCGGTATGGTGGGATAGAGATAGGCTGGGTACCTGGAGCCAAATCGATATAGAAATCGATATCATGATCTGGTTGCATACGCGGAAGATCATAAAGAGACACATCAGAGAACTCCCGGACCACGAGCACTAAATCAATCGCCGGAGTCTCTGTCGTAGTATCCCAAACATAAGCTAGATAAGCCAAACACCCCTTCTTGACCATGTGTCGAGCCTTCAGAAAAGAGATAACCTGACTAGACGCACTGGCAGATGAACCCCTCCACTCCAATCTAGGCAACGCTAGCATCGCCAAGATAACAGTCTTGGCATGGCAATCAAAGATGGCGCGATATGTAGACAACCAATCCATGCCCAGGATGAGCTCAAAGTCAGTCATATCAAGCAACAGAAGATCTGTTTGGGTCTCATAACCACAAAAAGTAATAGTGCAGGAACGGTAGATCCGATCCACAACAATAGAATCTCCCACTGGAGTGGACACATAAATAGAAGTACCCAAGGACTCACGAGTAGCACCCAGGAAATGAGCAAACAGAGATGAAACATACGAATAGGTAGACCCTAGATCAAATAGTACCGAAGCATCCCTACCGTAGACAGAAATAATACATGTGATCACGATATCTGAGGCCACTGCATCTGGTCTTGCCGAAAAAGCATAGAATCTAGTCGGAGCGCCACCTGACTGGCCTCCACCTCTAGGACGGCCCCTACCCACCTGCCCTCCGCATCTGTGCGGCCGGACAGCTGGTGCGGCAACTGGTGCTGTAATCATAGGCTGGTGACCCTGCTGTACTACCTTACCCCGAAGTCTGGGACAAAACCTCTTCATGTGGCCAGGATCCCCGCACTCGTAACAACCCCTCGGAATAGAGGACTACTGACCTGAAGTCTGACCATGATGGCCTGAATACCCACTAGAGGAACCCTAAATAGCTGGTGACTGGTAGAAACTCTCTGGCATGGCGCTGAAGTAGGACCGCACTAGAGCACCCCGAGGAGGCGGCGGTGTTGGATATGTGGGCTTGCTAGACTAACCCCTCACGAACTAACCCCGGCCCCCATCGGGGCACTACTGAATTTTCCAGAATACTAAAACCGCTTATCCCTCATAGCCTGCTCCCAACCACGCTGATGTGCACCATCGATCCTTCGAGCTATCTCTACAACTAGCTCATAAAAAGTCCCCATCTCAACCTCTCGGGCCATAGTGGCCTGGCTAGCAGAGTGCAAACCTGCAACAAACCTCTGCACTCTCTCTGCATCGATCGGAAGTATCATAAGTGCACGGCGAGACAACTCAGAGAATCTCGCCTCATAGTCGGTCACCGACATCTGGCCCTGCTTGAGCTGCTCGAACTGAAATCGCAACTCTTCCCTCTGAGAGGGTGGAATATATCTGTCCAAGAAAAGGTGTGTGAACTAGTCCCAAGTCATGGGATAAGAACCTGCTGGTCTACTAAGAAGATAAGACTGCCACCATCTACGGGCCCTGCCCTCCAACTGAAAGGTGGTAAAGTCCACCCCGTGGGACTCCAATATCCTCATGTTGTGTAGTCTGTTCCTACACCGATCAACAAAGTCCTAGGGTCCTCATGTCGCTCACCTCCAAAGACATGATGATGTAGCCTGGTCCATCTGTCCAATAGCCTCTGCGGATCGATGGACGCAGCTGGTATAGGCTCAGGCATAGCTACTACAACTGGCTGAGCTCAGCCCATGGGTAATGCGCCCGGGGTCTAATATACGGCAGTTGCATGCCCTGGAACCTGAGTGGTAGGGGTCTGTGCTCCCCAATCCCACCTGAGATATGGCTGGGTCTGCTGGAAATAAACCAGCCTAAGTCATAGAATCTATGAACCGCAACATACGGCACATGAACTCCTGGAATTTCGGTGCGGACATGAAATCCAACGGGGCTGGCTCTGCTGCAGGCACCTCACCCTACTCCTCAATAATAGGATCCTCTACTGGATCTACTGGCGGCATAGCTGGGGAAACTCTAGGACGTCCTCATCCTCTACCACGAGCCGGAGCCCTCCCTCAGACTCTAGTAATAGGGAGAGCAGCTCCTCTATGATCGGGTATATTTGTTGCACGCGTTCACACCATCTATGAAAGAATAAGAGAAAGATACTTAGTACAACATCAACTGCACGATAGGAGATAAAGGAAGAGTAGTTTCCTAACACCCAACAGCCTCTCGAAGATAAGTACGGAGGTCTCCTTACCGATCCGCAAGCCTCTATTAGGCCTGCTCATAACTTGTGAGACCTACGTGAACCTAGTGCTCTGATACCATGTTGTCTCAACCCAACTCTCCTATAGGTCGTGATGGCGCCCAGTTTCGCCGCTAGGCAAGCCAACAGTGAACTAACTACGTGATTACTCCTTTTAATAAGTTTCCAAGTAATTAAATTACATTGATTAAAAGATTACGAAACAGCAAACTTAAATAAATAAGATGAAAACAGCTAAGTACAATCATAACAATAGTAATAATCCCAAAACCATGAAGTCTACTAGTGTGTGTGCGAAGACCTGGTGTCACAAGTGTATGAGCTACTAGTAGAATATACAAAACACTAAGCTACTGTCTGAAATATAGTAGATAAAAAACAAACCACAAAGAATGACTTCGGGTGCTGCAGAACGGCTCGGAAGGCAGCTCACCGCTCAGTCTCGGAGTATCAGGGGTGTGCGCCGGGGTAACTACCAGATGCACCTACCTCAGAACCTGCACGGTTAGTGCAGAAGTGTAGCGTGAGTACATAAATAATATGTACCCAGTAAGTATCAAGTCTAACCTCGAAGAAGTAGTGACAAGGGGTCGACATCGACACTTACTATGGGCTAACAATGAAATACAGGAATTCTAAATAAGCATGAATTATGTAAATAATAAATACAACTCAGTAACAAGCAGTGAATAATAATTCTTTCACTAACAACAAATTCCTGGTCAATTCCTATCATTTAAATAGTTATAACCGCTCAAACCATAATTTAATATCAAGTAAAATTAGGCTCTGAGTATAATCACGCACGATTTATGCCGAGTTCGTACGGCCTGATCCAGAAATATACTGTACACTACCGAGACTCGAACGGCATGAACCATAGATGCATATATTAACCTGCCGAGGCGAACGGCCCACTCCCATGAGAGTAGAGGAAATTTACCTCGCTCGCGGAAATACTTGCGACGCGAGTGAACATAGATTTCTCAAAGTTATTATAAAATTCTTCCATTCTTCCCCACACATAAGAAATTTAAACGGTAGACTTTAAATCTTAAAATTCTTAATCTCAGCTCTATTTAAGACAATTAATACACATGACCAACATAATAGAGTAAACAAACATGGTGTAAGCCTAAGACTATCCGGACATCACATAGAATATAGCTACGCACGGACACTCGTCACCTATTGCGTACGTAGCTCCCCACACATATAATTCACAACAAAATACACCTAAGGGGATGAGCTCTCTCTTATAAGATTAGGCAAGAGACTTACCTCATTTCAAAGCTCACTACCGATCCACAAATATGCTTTAAATCCTCAACTCGGTGCCAAACGACCCAAAACTAGTCAAATATTATATAAATTAATCAACACATGTTCAAAAGTTCAAAATTTAGCTATTAGAGTAATTACCCAATCCAAATTGGAAGATTTCTAAAATTCACCCCCGGGCTCACGTGCCCAGATTTCGGAAATTTTCGAAGATAATCGTTACCCATAACCTCACTAACTCAAATATATACTTTTCACTCAAACCCACAACCATTTACATAGTTAAATCCTATTTTTATCAAAATCTAGGTTTTTCATCTAAACCCATAATTTTTACAATTTTATATGTTAAAATCTACCCATGATCTATGTTTTAAACTCATATTGTATAGAAATCATTTACCTCAAAGTGCTAGGTGAGAACCCCTCTCCAAAAGCTCCAAAATCGCCCAATGAAGGAAAGCAATAATCAAAAATGGTTTAACTCCCGACTTAAATGAACCTCACTACCCAGCGATTTTTTGCACCTGCGATGACACTGCCACATCTGCGGCACCGCTTCTGTGGAGAAAAGTCCTCTTCTGCGGAATTCCCCTGGCCCAGCACTGGCCGCTTCTGCGGATGGGATACCGCTTCTACGGATGGTCAAGCGCACCTGCGGGCTATTCCTCGCAGAAGCGAGGCCGCTTCTGCGTGTGGTTCTCCGCTTCCGCGGCCACTGGCCAAGTTCCCCAAAGCTGCTTCTGCGGTCACAGACTCGCACCTGCGGCCATAAGTTTGTGTGGAATTAACTTAAGCAGAATTTCCTCTTAAGTTTGTGTGGAATAAAAAACTAAAAAAATGAGAAAAAAGAAGAAATTCTGCATTTTCAATAGGGAGAATATTCTTTGTACCGCCTGGAAGTGGAGAGCAATATTGCTTTAGAATGTTGTTGAATGTCATTAAAGGACCTAAGTTCTACGAGGATTTACGCAAAACCAACAATCGTGAACATCTAACTTTTAGAGATGCATGTTACGCACTGGGTTTATTTGATGATGATAAAAAATATGTGGATGCCATAAAGGAGGCAAGTAGCTGAGGAATGCCATCATATCTTAGGCAGTTATTTGCTATGTTACTATTATCAAATTCAATGTCACGATCAGAATGTGTTTGGGAGGCAACATGGATTTTATTATCAGATGATATCCTACATGAAGAAAGAAGAATATTGGATTATCCAGGTACACAGTCCGACCTTCAATTTCATATTTTAATATTATATATTTGTTAAAACATTTTTTACATTATTGGTGTATACAAATTAAATTTTGGTCTAATGTACGATGCTACATTTAGGCTTGCAAAGTATGAGTGATTAATTATTTATATATTTTGTTGGAGAGATACTCGATGTAGACTTCCAATGTAGTAAAGTAACATTAATTTGCTTTTACAATTTCTAAAGGAAGTTATTTTACTCTTATCTTTATATGATTCATGACAACTTTATATTTTTATGATTAATTATTTAATTATATATTTTTGTTATTTCAGAGGTTGAGCTAAAAAACGATGAACTAAAGAATCCTTATCTACAAAATTTGGAAAATTTATTGAAAGGTTGCGGAAGAACGTTACATGATTTTCCGACTATGCCAACATCGGTTTTCAATGAAGAAGAAGTTCACAACACCAATAGACTCATTTGTGATGAATTGCATTATAATAGGCTCTCTTTGTCTAAGGAACATGAAGTTGGTTAAATTGATAGTGGAGCAAAAGTTTGTTTATGACAAAATTATTACAGCAGTGCATGAGGACAAAGGTGTATTCTTCTTCTTATATGGTCATGGAGGAACTGGAAAGACATTTATTTGGAGGACTTTGTCTCAGTCATAAGATCTCAAGGAGACATTGTATTAACAGTTGCGTCCAGCAAAATTGCATCTCTTTTGTTACTAGGAGGTCGAACAGCTTATTCGAGATTTGCAATCCCACTCAATGAAATTGAAGAATCAATATGTAATATAAAACAAGGTAATTGTACCGACCTGACCGGTCGTTTTGAGATCTAGCGCACTGTTCAGCGGTTTGAGACCTTGAGTAGCTTCACTTCAGGTATTATGACTTGTATGTGTGGTCGGAGTTGAACTTCGGGAAGTTTGGAGTTGATTTGGAAAGAAAATTCTAATTTCGGGAGCTTTAAGTTAGAAGAATTGGTTAAGGTTTGACTTTTGAGTAAACGACCTCGAAATCAGGATTTGAAGGTTCCAACAGGTTCGTATGATGATTTTGAACTTGGGCGTATGTTCGGGTTGAGAATCGGGTGGTCCGGGGGCATTTCGACGCCTAGTATGGAAGGTTGGAATTTTTGAAAGTTTAAAGAACTTCATAAGTTTGATTTGAAGTGGACTTTGGTGTTATCAATGTCCGTTTCAGGTTCCGAGCCTTGAAATGGCTTCGCTATGTCATTTATGACTCGTGTGCAAAATTTGAATTTATTACAGATTGATTTGGAATGTTTCGGCACAAGATGTAGAATTTGGAAATTTAAAATTTATAAATTGATTCGAGGCGTGATTCGTAATTCCGACGTTGTTTGGCATGATTTTAGGCCTCGACTATGTTCGTATGATATTTTAGGACTTACTGGTATATTTGGGTGAGGTCCCAGGGGCCTCGGGTTGATTTCGAATGGTTAACGGATCGATTTTTGGACTAAGAGAATGTTGGGATTTTTCTGGTTGCTGGTGCGATCACTTCTGAAGAAGCTGGGTCGCAGAAGCGAGGACCGCGCCGCAGAAGCGGCTGGGAGTGAACAGGGCAAAGGCCGCAGGTGCGAAGAAATTCCCGCACCTGCATGATCGCAGATGCGACTAAAAAAACCCAGATGCGGATTTCGCTCGAAAAGACTAAGACCGCAGATGCGGTAGAAATTCCGCAGAAGCGAAATCGCACCTGCGAATGAAACACCGCAGAAGCAGACTTTGTGCCGCAGAAGCGGCCATTGGCTCCGCAGATGCGAAATGTCGCTGGGTAGAGTTGTTTTAAGAACGTGATTTGGCCCTTCTTCTTTCATTATTCACTTGGGTTGGCCGAATTTGTGGAGCCATTTTGAGGGAATTTTCATCAAGCAACACAAGGTAAGTGATTTCCACCTATTACAAGTTAAATACATGGTTTATATATGGATTTAAACATGGAAATTAGTAGAAATTTGGGATTTTGGTAGGAAATCTAGAATTTGGTATTATTGGATTTTGACCACGAAACTGGACATGGAATTGGGAATAAATCATATATTTGAGTTCGAATTATTATGGGTAACTCAAACAATTTTGGAATCCGGGCGCGTGGGCCCGAGGGTGGATTTTATTTACTTTTCGAGCGAAGTTGGAAATTGTTATGGATTGATTTATTATGAATATTAGAGTACATTTTTATTGGTTTGCACATTGTTTGACCAGTTTTGGATAAACGGGCATCGGTTTGAGATGTTTGAGTGGCGTTGGAGCCGGTTATGGAACTTTGGAGCGAGGTAAGTCTCATGTCTTACTCTGTGAGTGGGAAACCACCCCTAGGTGATGTATTTGATATGTGATACTTGTTGCAGGGGCTATGTACGCACGAGGTAACGAGAATCCGTACGTAACTAGATTTATGTTATGTCCGGGTAGACTTAGGCTCCCGCCATGCTATAACTGTACTTACTTGAGTTGTCTCTTGCCTATTAAATTCCTTTATTTTATGTTGCGACTTGAGACTAGACTTGTGTAGAGTAATAGATTTGCTATTGTAGAGATTCGACGGGCTTCATGATTAGCCGCGAAATAACTGTACTCCTCTTACGAATTTCTCCCGCGTTATGCATTTTCATCGAAAGGTTTCCTTAAAATTTTATAACTCACACGTCTATTCGTGAGTAGGGTCAAGGACCCGTTAAATCTTCTTATTCTAATGGGATCGGGCCGTGCGCATCGGCAGTATAATAGATATATCTATGGTTCATGCCGTTCGACCCTCGGCAGTGCGCACATTATAAAGGGATCGGGCCGTTTGCCTCAGCAGGACTTGTATCACACTCTCATGGGAGCGGGCTATTCGTCTCGGCAATATAATAGATGTATCTATGGTTCGTGTCGTTCGACCATCGCCAGTGCACATATTATGATGGGATCGGGCCGTACGCCTCGGCATATCTATAAAATACTCTTATGAAATCATGCGTAATAATTGACAAAAGGCCAGTATATCTGGGAGTTTTCCTGATTTGAACTGTGACGACCCATCTGGTGAGGTCCGTTATATCTATATATACTCCGATTGAGGAGGTAACTACTAGCTGAGAGCTTGAGTTATTGTTGAGAGGAGAATTTACTACGTATTTATACTTGTTGTTTCGTTTATTTACTCTGGCTTATATCTGTTTACTTCTACTGTATCTGTCTTATTGGACCACTAGTAAGTATCGCTGTCGACCCCTTGTCACTACTTCTCTGGGGTTAGGCTAGATACTTACTGGGTACGCGTTGATTTACGTACTCATGCTACACTTGCTGCACTTATTGTGTAGGTATATATATGTCTGGTGGTCTTTTGGGCGCAGAGGCGCGGCTATTGCTAGGACTTTACCGTGAGATGCGTTCCATGTTACGATCTGTAGCCTGCAGAGTCTCCATCAGAGTTATTTATATTCTCCTGTCTAATTTGTATTCCAGACAGATGTTGTATTTTATTATATTTCCTAGTTTATGCTCATGCACTTGTGACACCGGGTCACTTGGGATGAGTGTGGATTTGGTTCGTTACATTTTTGAATGGAGCTATTAGTATTGCTAAGTCAAGTCGAGAGTAAATTGAAAGAAGGTGGGTCGGTTAGTAATGGTTTGAATCAGCATAATTGTGGCAATGATCAGTTCCTTCGGCGTGTTAAGTTATACAGGTGGTTTGTGGTTATACGTGCGGGATTGGCAGCCCCCATAATTTGATTGATTGTGAAGTATTTGATTTAAATGGCCTTGTTATGTGTAAATGGATCGCGAAAGAGTTTGGCGATTTAGACCACAACTTAAGGTTTGCATTTTTCTGTAGTTATGGAAATTGGAGGTTGAGGATCAAGATTTCGGTTCAGTTTTGATGAGAATGTCCTGAGCTCGGAGGAGCGGGGGAAAGGATTCGGAAGTTCAGAGTAAGCTAGCGTTATCTTAGTGTCACCTGAGAACGGTGTCCTGTGTAAGAGGCTTTGTGTATTGATTTGCTTTACAGAATTAGTACGGTTGGTGGTATGGAGGACTTTGCTACCTGGTGCGAAAGGTCATGGGAGCGTACCCCCACGGGGAGATTTGTATAAGTGTGACATGTTAGTCACTCAATTGTTAAAGATTGAAACCAAGTACGGGGAGTTTTGGTAATATCGTTAATGTGAGAGTTTATGCTTGGAAGGCGTTCTATTCCTTTGGTTATGAACTGAGGGAGTTATTTTGGATTGAGACGGCTTGATTATTCGCATATGTGTTGGGGTCCCGTGTAGCTTGTGGTGTTATATGATCAGGATGGCTCTCGAGATGCAGGTCATTTATTGCACCTTAGTTGTGCTTGGGTTTCGAGCGTATGGCGCTATCCGTCTCCCCAGGATTTGTATTATGCACTTGGCATGCTTGTGGTCGATATTCGGGCATTTCGTAATTGTAAGGGTTATGGCTTGATGTGTGTGCTACTTGTTATGTGCGGATCGGGTGGCACGCCGCCACGGGTATATTGTTTGGATCGGGTGGCACGCTGCCACGGGCATGTTGTGTGGATCGGGTTGCACGCCACAACAGTATCATATTGGATCGGGTTGCACGACGCAGCAGTGAGATGTTGGGCCTTGTTCCTTACACTTATTTTATGTGCTTTGTTTCTCATTCTCTAAGAAAGGTTCATAGCATCCCTTCGGCCGTTTTACTCGTTAGGCGGGCCGGGTAGTTCTTTTTCTAGAGTTCATTCCTCTTTATGTGTCATATTCGAGTTTGTAGCTTGTTGGCGCGTTGATGGCGTCATATGATATTTTTTGCAGTGTTTGAGATGGCTTATTGCCTGAGCAGCTTGTACTGGGTGAGATGAGATTATTGGACCTGAAATTAGTACAATCAGATTAATATAAGGTATATTTAAGAGCAAATATCGTTATTCAGTTCAGAATGAGGTAATAGTCCTTGTCAGGAGGAGAGACTCCATGATTTGTTGATTCGGCAGGTGGTTATTAATTTCTGCACATCTCTTACATCGTGGCAGTATTTGAAAAGTTGGAACAGGACTTATATGCATCATGAGATGTATTGCGGCCATCAGATTAGTGAAATTTCAGCTATTATGGTCGGATGATGTTATTATGGGCAACCGACTTATGTTGTTCATGGTATGATTTCAGTATGGGTGCATGATCATGTTTTGGTACAGTGTGTAGTGATTGATACGCTGTTCGTATGTTAGAATCAGGTCTTGTAGAGAAATTCGGAGGTTGGAATTTGGTTCTAAGGCTTATTGTCTAAAGAAAAAAAAGGGGGGGGGGGGTCTTCAGTCTGACTCGAGCTAATGTGTTCAACTACGTTATGGTGGCGCGGTTAGGTGCACGAGGTGTTAAACAGTTATTTTGGACAACTCCGGAGCAGTCCTTAGCACGTTCGAGGACGAACGTACGTTTAAGTGGAGGAGAATGTAACGACCCGACCGGTTGTTTTGAGCTCTAGTGCATCGTTTAGTGGTTTGAGGCCTTGCGTAGCTTCAGTTCAGGTATTATAACTTGTACGTGTGGTCGGAGTTGAACTTCGGGAAGTTCGGAGTTGATTTGGAAAGGAAATTCTAATTTCAAGAGCATTAAGTTGGAAGAATTGGCTAAGGTTTGACTTTTGAGTAAACGACCTCGGAATCGGGATTTGAAGGTTCCAACAGGTTAGTATGATGATTTTGGACTTGGGCGTATGTTTGAAAGTTTAAAGAACTTCATAAGTTTGATTTGAAGTGGACTTTGGTGTTATCGATGTCCGTTTGGGGTTCCGAGACTTGGAATGGCTTAACTATGTCATTTATGACTCGTGTGCGAAATTTGAATTTATTCCGGATTGATTTGGCACGTTTCAGCACAAGACGTAGAATTTGGAAATTTGAAATTTATAAGTTGATTCGAGGCGTGATTCGTAATTCTGACGTTGTCTGGCATGATTTGAGGCCTCGACTAAGTTCGTATGATGTTTTAGGACTTATTGGTATATTTGGTTGAGGTCCCAGGGGCCTCGGGTGGATTCCGGATAGTTAACGGATCGATTTTTGGACTAAGGGAATGTTGGGATTTTTCTGGTTGCTGGTGCGATCGCTTCTGCGGAAGCTGGGTCACAAAAGCGAGGACCACGCCGCAGAAGCGGCTGGGAGTGAATTGGGCAGAGGCTGCAGGTGCGAAGAAATTTCCGCACCTGCGTGATCGCATATGCGACCAATGAAGTGCAGATACAGATTTTGCTGGGAAAGACTGGGACAGCAGATGCGGTCGAATTCCGCAGAAGCAGACTTTGTGCCGCAGAAGTTGTCGAATTCCGCAGAAGCAGACTTTGTGCCGCAGAAGCGGCCATTGGCTCCGCAGATGCGAAATGTCGCTGGGCAGAGTTGTTTTAAGAACGTGATTTGGCCCTTCTTCTTTCATTATTCACTTGGGTTGGCCGAATCTGGGGAGCCATTTTGAGGGGATTTTCATCAAGCAACACAAGGTAAGTGATTCCCACCTATTACAAGTTAAATACATGGTTTATATATGGATTTAAATATGGAAATTAGTAGAAACATAGAGTCTCCATCACAGTTATTTATATTCTCCTATCTAATTTGTATTCCAGACAAATGTTGTATTTTATTATATTTCCTAGTTTATGCTCATGTACTTGTGACACCGGGTTTTGGGGGTTCTTATGGGTTGTTCATTATTGTAGTTCACGTAGTATTATCATTTTACCCTGTGAATTCCATTACATATTGTCTTATTAATGAAAATTATGATTTCAAAGTACTAAAATGAGTAATTAAGTTGATCAATCACTGCTGATTGGCCTGACGGCGGTGTTAGGCACCATCACGACTTTTAGTGGATTTTGGATCGTGACAGTACTCCTCTATCAAAATTGATTGTCAAGACAAAGTTAATTATTTGGGATGAAGCACCAATGATGCATAGATATTGTTTTGAAGCTCTAGACAGAACTCTAAGAGATATTCTTATATTTAAAGATGCATCCAATTTGGATCGACCATTTGGAGGAAAAACGGTTGTTCTTGGTGGTGACTTCAGACAAATACTTCCAGTCATTCCAAAAGGTACTAGACAAGATATTGTTAATGCTGGCCTTAATTCTTCATATTTGTGGAATCACTGTCATGTCTTAAAGCTAACAAAAAATATGAGGTTGGAAGGAAATCAGGTGGATTCACATTTAAATGATCTAAGATAATTTTCTGATGGATTTTAGCAATTGGTGATGGTATGATTGGAAATTCTATTGATGGTATTGAAAAAGTTTATATCCCTGATGATCTTATCAAAAATAATTGTGGTGATCCAATTTCTGCAATTGTGGAAAGTACATATCCAAATTTTTTAAGTCATTGCAATGATATAACATGCCTACAACAAAGAGGAATTCTTGCTCCCACTCTTGACATGGTTGAATCAATCAACGAACACATGGTTTCACTAAACCAAAGTCAACCAAAAACACTTTTGAGTTCCGATACAATCTGCATGTCAGACGATGCTTTTACAGGTTTGGAACACGTATATACACCTGAATTCCTAAACACTATTAAGTATTCTGGAATTTCAAATCATGTTGTCACTTTGAAAGTGGGTGTCCCAGTGATGTTATTGAGAAATATAGACCAATCTTCAGGGCTATGTAACGGAACAAGATTAATCCTCACTAGACTTGAAAATCGGGTTAAGCAAAAGTTTTATCGGGAAATATGGCTGGACAAAAGGCGTTCATTCCGAGAATGTCGTTGACTCCATCTGATACAAGAATACCTTTTAAGTTCCAGCGAAGACAATATTTAATAGTTGTATCTTTTACCATGACTATAAATAAAAGTCAAGGACAATGTTTATCTCATGTTGGGTTATATTTGAAAAAACTAGTCTTCACACATGGGCAGCTTTATGTTGCTCTATCACGAGTTACAAACAGAAAGGGATTAAGGATTTTGGTTTATGATGATGATGGAAAAATTTCAAATGAAGCAACAAATGTAGTTTACAAAGAAGTTTTTCATATTTACTTGGAGAATGAAAGCAAATTTGATCTGAAAGTTCATAACTTATGTGCTTCTCGTCCTCCTGTCTTTTCTAAACCATACTGGAAATAAGCTTAAGAAACAATAGTTGAAAGCTTCAATTGGTATGGTTATCTATTATCTCATCAACATTATGTTTTACTATTTTGACTTACTCTGAGCTAATAAATTATCTGATACAATATCTGTATTTGTTCCCTCTTAATACTTTACTGATAGTCACCTTTGGCAGGTCGAATTTGTGGTTTCTCCACACCGACTTGCGTATGCACAAGTTCCTTTTTCACAGAACTCTCAATAACGTGAGTACTATACTTCATTATGATCAAAATTATAAGAGAAGCATTTTATGAAGTTTAGTTATTTGTTCACCCAAATTTGAACTTTTTGCGAGCTTTTTTTGTGTGTTGAAAATGCACTTTCTTATATATTTTCTTTAACAGATACTGAAACCCAAATTTATCTTTTGGGACAGTTGATCGATATTGGACTCTTCCTAATGCTGCTGAAAAAATTGGCATTCCTCTTGGTGTGTGATTGTTTACTCTACCGTTACATGTGTTAAGTGAGCTGGATTTATTGGTTTTGTGGTGTTGAAGTGCTAAACCTGTTTTGTTTGACTTTTCTATTGACTGGTTCATTTGGAGATCTAATGCAGGAAGCTTGAACCAACTTCCAGTGTACATTCTATTTGAGAATGCTATAGAGGTTGCACGCTTTCCAGAGTTTGATTCTGAGCCATATGTTTTTGGTCCTACCATTACAAAGGTATTCTCTGCTACCATATTGTGCAACAGTTTCGTCTGCCTTCCTTTTCTTTTTCTAAGCGGATCTCATATATCTTTGATGTTTGTGACTCTGATCTCTAAGATGCCTGTCCTGTGCATTGTTTAAAGAAAAAATAAATTTTAAATTACTTTCACCATTAGCAACAGTAAAGGGATATATCGACCAAATACTGATTTAGAAGTTCATCTTGTGAATTGATGTTACATGTTTTATTAGTATCATCAAATAGCTGGAAATTTTACCTAATTGCTGCTTACATGTTTCTTCTCTTCTCTTTTTCTCTTTTTCGTTCAGTAAGGATTTCCAGTTTTGGCTTATTGCTAATGTTTTGCAAGTATATTATTAATGAGCAAATGTTGGGCAGAATATCAAATGATGCATAACAAATAAAAGTTAATTAAAATCACTTTGTGCATTGCTATAGATATATGGGTATAGTGGTACAACTTCCATTACCAAAACATATTAATAAAAAGATAGTTTTAGGTGAAATCATTCTGGAAAAGGATGTCGGTGGCTTTCGACCTCTGAATATTAGCAAGCTTTCAATAAAAGAAATTAAATGATAAAATTTATGCCTTTCGACATGGCTTGCGACTCCACTACAATATTTAAATTTATTTAAGTTGATAGTATGGTTCTTGACCAGAGAAAATGTATTTGTTTTGTTTTATATGATAAAGGTGAGTACTTTCATAATGTTTACTTGCTTACTCTTTTCTTTCTTTTTCTAACTCCTTTTTGCCTATTTTTAATTTTTCTTTTTGGGTTTCTGCAATAAACCTTTGCAATAGGTGATACTAGACTATGACCATACTTTCACAACACCTCGTTGCGGAAGTGAAACTGTTGAAAAAACAATCGAGCTTTCTACTTTTTACCTTTACAATAAAACTTTTATTGGATTGAGAAGGATTTGTCCTTCGAACTTCTGTTTTTGTAGAATTTGCTAAGCCAAATGGTAATTATTTTTCATGTGTTTATCTTAGCAGGCTGTCTTATCGAACTTAGGTTTCTATTAGTTGTTCTTTTTACTGCTTTCATAGGGGTTGCGCACGAGTTTACTATAAGGCCCCGTAGAATTTTGCAAAAGAAAATAATGTTTCGTGGCTCGGACTTTTTGGGTTGAACAATGCACGAGAATCAAAAGAAAAATTTTTGGCGAAAAATTATAATTTTGCGGTCCAATATGCGACCGCAGAATCACTCTGCGGGCCACATAATGGCCGCAGAAGTGAGCAGGAGAATGGCCAGTCTGGGGGCAATTATGCGGTCGACTGTGCGACCGCATAACTATTATGCGGTGCATTATGCGATCGCATAACAGTTATGCGGACCGCATAGTGACCGCATACATGGACAAATTATTTTGGACGTTTGGTCTGTAATTATGCGACCATTTTACGGTCCGCATATCCGTTATGCGGTCGCATATGCGACCGCAGAATCGTTCCGGAGCTCCATTTATGGGTTTTTAAAACCCGACCCTATTTTGTTAAATATACTCTTTGGGCTATTTTTGAGCTATAATCTGATATTTTAAAGTGAGAGAGAGTGCCCTAGAGTGAAAAAGAGTTCTTCAATAATTGTTTTTCAATTCTTGCTCAAGTTTTGGAAGATTAAGAAGGGAAACTCACTAGGTCTTCATCCTAGAGGTAAGATTCTATACCCTAACCCTCACTTTCGAATGTTGGGTAGAAATGGATAATTAGCAAGATAATTTCTGGGCAAGAGGGTTGTTTATTTTGCATGCATGTGTTATCAAAGGGTGTAGTAAGATTATTGAGCTAAAAATAGTAAAGATTGGGTTGTGGGATGATGGAATCCTCCATAAAAAGGGCCTTGAACCTTAATCCACACTTAGTATTTGATAAAATGCTCAAATGAACTAGAACCATGAGCATCTCCCTAATTTTTGGTTCAATTTGTTATATTTCTACAATAGATTGAAGTTGCTAAGAATTTCGGAACATTTAGAGTGTAAGGAATCTCAAGTGAGGTATATTGACTAAACTCTTCTTTAAGAATTGGAATTTTCAATATCCTTGTAAGTTCCGAGATGTTGATTATAAACGGAGTATTCCGATAAGTTTTGTGATGAAGATATATATTTAATTCGTGCTTCCAATGATCTTATAATATTGCATTATAAATTGAGGATATGTCCCAAATTATGGATTATGTACCACATGTTATAATTTCTAGTCGTGATTTATGTGAAAGTTATTATGCCAAGTGGTACAGAGATTGTGATTGTGATATACCTCCACCCGCATACATTGGGGTGAGGCGGCATGACCGCTTTGTGTGGGGATTATGATATAGAGATTGTGATTGTGATACACCTCCACCCGCATATATATTGGGGTGAGGCGGCATGACCGCTTTGTGTGGGGATTATGGTATTGTGGGACTGCACCTCCACCTGCTTACATTGGGGTGAGGCGGTACGACCGCTTTGTGTATAGTTTTGGTATTGGTGTGGCACCACCACCCGCATACATTGGGGTGAGGCGGCATAGCCGCTTTGTATTGGTATTGGTATCGTTGATGCATTTTCACCCGCATACATTGGGGGTGAGGCGGCATAGCCGCTTTGTGTAGGTTCTTGGTACTGTGGTTATACATCCACTCGTATACATTGGGGTGAGGCGGCAGGGCCGCTTGATTAGAGTTGTGGTATTGTATGTACACCTCCACCTGCATACATCGGGTAAGGCGGCGGGGCCGCTTTGTGTGAAGATGGTTACAGAGGATCTCATCTTAAATCCTATAAATGTTATTGATAGCTTTTAATAAGCTTGCTATGGTTTAAAGGGTTATCTATATTATTCTATTGCTGCACCGGTTCATCATATTTATCTTGTATTTCTGAATTCTTAAATTAGTGTTTAGTTTTCATACTAGTACTATTCGACGGTACTAATGTCCCTTTTGCCGGGGGCGCTGTATCTTTAAATGGATGCAGGTGGTTCCACAGCAGGAGATATTGATCAGTGATAGCAGCACACCTTCTTCCCAACTGACTTGGTGAGCCTCACTTCATCCCGGGGTCATGTATCTTTTGTTCTTTGTGTATTCTGTTTGAGGTATAGCCGGGGCCTTGTTGTTAGCATTATCATTGTACTCATCTTTATCTATAAAGGCTCCGTAGACATAGTGTGGGTTGTGTATTGGTGCTTGGGAAGACAAAATATGTAATGTTGTGGTTGTATTACTTGTCCATTGAGACTTTAAAAATGATGAAACTTTTGGAAATGATTTGGTATTGTAGACGTGAACACTATTTTGTCTAATTAATGAAAATATGTATTATCTCCATTTGTGGATGAGTTTGGATAGAATAAAATCTAACAGAATTGCTCGGTCGGATTCACTCGGTTGAGTGCCGATCACGCTCCTCGATTTTTGGGGCGTGACATTTACGATACACTAATGCTTCCTCAAGAGGTTCAAATACATTATTTTTTACGTGTATCTCAAATAAAAAACTGTCACTCAGTTGCCTAAACTGTTTATCCGCATTTTCTTGATTCTTACAGTCCACTATACTCCTTGCCTCAACTGCGGATGCATCCTTACAAAATCGGTAATTATTCTCAATCTCTATTTTTAAAATATAATAGGTTTCTCGCTAAAATATGCAGTCATAAAGTTAAAATTCAGGTTATGTCCCTTCCGTACCTAAGGTGAATCTTGCTCGCACATATGTCAAGATGGTTGGTGGCAGTAATACAACTGCTTATTCAATGGAACATTGTGCTGATCAGTAACATTTTTTCCCCTACAAAATGGTGATGGCCATATAATAAAGTATTCCTATTAGCCTGTATTATTGCCTTTTCGCCGTTATCTAAGTCAGAGGCATATGGTTACCAGCCTCACTTGATAGCACCTGACAAGGTTATAGACGGCTAAATGAAGGGGCCTTAAATTAATTTAAAGGACCACCTGAAGCCTCTGTTGATGGTGTAAGTAGTTTTTCAAAATTTATATTGGTCAAGTACTTAATGCTTGTTATCGACGCTAACTTTATATGCAACTAACCCTTGAAACTACGTATCATGTTCACTTTGTGTTGTAGGAAATAGTGAGGAAATCATTTGGGGAATGTTAGGTAATGGTGACTCAAGCATCTGGGTTGAATTCTAATTTTCCTACCTCGCCTCCCACAACCCCTTTCTCCCTTTTCCTATTATTTTTAAATGTATTGGTGGAGCAGGAGTTGAAGTGGTTTCCCATTTTGCAATCAATAGCTGCAGCTCATTCTGCTTTTTACAGCTTTAAGTGACTTCACGAAAAATTTATATTATTTTGCAGACGCGTCAAAAAGCCGATCCACTTGTGCCTTTGGAAAAATAGCTTCTGCAACTACAATAAGTTCAGAAATCAGGTCCAGATTATTAAAACATTTATACATATAGGCATTTTTATTCAGTTATGAATATCTGCTATTGTGCTTTCTACAACTTTGTGCGTCCCAAATAAAACAATCATAAATCTCCGCAGACACATTGAAATCACGATCCGTTTGTGTCTTTGGAAAGAGGAATTTTGAACTATGATATATACAAGCATCAGGTCCATATTATTTGTATATTAATACATATATTCTTTTGAACACCATTCTAATTTTCTATCATTCTATTCATCATAGCTTTGCGCGCCCCTAACTAAAAAATTTATATTTCTCTGCAGGAATGTTAAAACCACGATCTGCTTGAACCTTTCAAAAGATGACCTATGAAACTACAATATATACAAAACACAGGTCCAGATTCTTTGTATATTTATACATGTATTAATTTTTTTTTTACCTCAACTTTGAATTTATTTCATTATGTTTTTCATAGCTTTGCGCGTTGTGACAAGAAATTTATATTTTGCAGCTACATCGTTTGTTTTTGGCAACGTAGTATTATTTATTTTAATACTCCCATTTTCTTTTTGCTCGCAGTTCTGGAGAGTTACATCTTAATTTTGATTTCAAGCTACCATGGTGCACTTCAAACATAAGGAACTTCCATATCTTGTGATTACGGATGATAGAAAGGATTCAAATGCCAAATTTCTTCAAATGAAAATCAATTCTCCGGTGATTCCTGCTAATTTCCAGCTAATAACGAATCCGTTGACTATTCGCTTCATCTTTCAGAAACGTCAATGAAGGAGGCATTTGGCATTCTCGAAATTATCTCGTGCAAGGCTACCAACATGAAGGTTGTTCTGTTGAAATCGACTCATGATAAGATATTTGTATCTGCTAGCCCCAAAGTGAAGATCAACCCCATGAAGTCAAGTATTTTATGAATATCAATATTTTCTAATTTCGGAGGTATAAAATAAATCATCGATAACATTGAGGTTCATATGAGTAATTTTGATTCACTTCAATTGAACTACTTTACTATTGTTGGGTTTTTACTTATGTTCTAAAGCTTACACCTTACGAAGTAAAATTTTCGCATTTTGAATTATTGTTGTTATTGTGCCAACCTTGACATAAATATTTCATTGAAACAATGTGGACATTAAATATTTTTATGTAGTTATTTTAGGTTAGTTTTGAAAATATCATGACCATACTTATTGGTTCATACTTATTGGTTGGTGCTAACCTTCTTTAAAGTTAAGTTCATTACTAATTCATCTTATTTTATATTATCAGTTCTAAAGAATTGCTTCCTAGGTCATCCAAAATCTCAAGTTTCTTTCGGAACAAGAAGCAATTTAATTATTGCTGGTATGACGTTCTTTAACTGTCTTTTTACTGGTTCTATAATGTATAGGATGCATAAATCATATTGTCCAAAGTTTTAAAAGTCGATGTATGAATGCATTTGTTCAATGTTTTTGCCCTTTTGCCTTGCATTTCAGCTTCGCCGATGGAGACAGTATCACCTAAGACATCGAACATTTTGGGATGTTTTGGCTTTCCCAACAGTTCTACTATAAACTTCAATGCAAATGAGCGTTTGATGATCACAATGTGCTAACTTCTTGGGGTGTATCATACTAGCTCTAGCCGTTTCGGTATTGTTTGTCAAGTCATTATTTGACTAAAAGTTTAGCTAAAATCACAACAACTACTAGAACTTCAAAAAAATAATGATGAATGACTAAGGACCAAGTATTTTGCAAGCAGTAGCTATGATATGTAGCAACAACAATGTGGTTATTTTAACATAAATGTTGTTCAATCACAATTATTTTTTCCTATGTGTCATATTTAAACTACATTCTTTCTTCACCACATGTTTTCTAATGGATAAGTCTATTTCCTCATGACTTAAATGTATGAATATCCAGTACATTTATATGTTCATAAAATAATAGTAGCATTTTAATGCTCCTTTGTGTCTACTAAATTTTTCATATAATATTCTTTTTGAAATGTTATATTTCATATTGCGCGGGTACGTATACTAGTTTGGATTTTAAAAAAAAATTCAAAAATAAACCAATATTTCGTAAATTTTCAAAAGAAATAAGAAGGAAAGAAAGTTCCGGAAGGATAAAAGCAAAAAAGAGAAAAAATACACAAAAGGAAAGGCCACTATGTGTTAAACAGTCGTCGTCGACAGCGACCCGTCACCGACCCCCCCCCCCCCCCCCGCCCCTCTCCCACCTTCATTTTCATTTCCACTTCTTCTTCTTCAAAAAAAAAAATCCGCTCCCTTTTCCGCCTATTCATATATGTTCGGTTTGATTTTACGATTCTCTCTCTACAATTTCTTTGATTTCTATTTCAATATTCTGTCTCAAGAATTGCTTCCTATCCACGCCATAAAAATATATTATCTAAACCCTGAAAAAGAAATTGATTTCGAAGAAATTCAGGTGATAATGGATCGTTTTAGGGACGATGAACACAGAGAAATCCAAAAACTAAAAGCATCGATACTTAACCGATCGATGACGGTTCATACTGCCGTTAACCCAATTGAATTCCCAGAAAAGCCCGTCACATATTTCTACCCTTCTCCTCCTTCAATCGAACGTAACGGCTCCGTCAAAAAACTGCACAGTTCATCGATAGGATCAATGGGAAGTTCCTTCAAAGGTACCGTTAAAAAGCTATGCTCTCTTTTCGAGTCACGTAAACCGTCAAATTTACAACCTCAAAGCCCTACGAAGCATTTGAAATCCTTCAATTCCGATTCTAGGGTTTCGTCATTTTCTGATTTCGGGATTTTCCTGCCTGGAACGGAGGACAGTGTGGTAATTTACTTTACGAGTCTTCGTGGGATTCGGAGAACGTTCGAGGATTGTTATACTGTGAGGATGATTCTTAAGAGTTATAGGGTTAAGATCGACGAAAGGGATATTTCGATGGACAGTGCGTATAAGAAAGAATTGCAGAATGTTTTGGGCGAAAAGAGTGTGACTTTGCCACAAGTTTTCGTCAAAGGGAAGTACATTGGAGGAGCTGAAGTTATCAAGCAAATGAACGAAGTGGGCGAGTTGGCGAAGTTGTTAAGAGGACTTCCCCTTAGGCCACCGGGTTATACTTGTGAAGGATGCGGGGACGTGAGGTTCTTGCCTTGCTCGAATTGTGATGGAAGCAGGAAGTATTTTGATGAGGATGAAGCACAGCTCAGGAGATGTCCCGAGTGCAACGAGAATGGCTTGGTTCGTTGCCCTCTTTGTTGTTCTTAATTTTCATAGTGTATGAGTTAATAATAACTATTACAGCCTGCTCACTGCCAAATAGGTTTTGGTTTGTGCAGCTAGTTGTCTAAGGTTGAATAGCTTTTGCGTATTCTAAGGCAAAAGTAATGTTTGTTTAGCTTCTTTAAGTGACATGTGAATGTTTGTATATGTACATAATGCTTGGAAAACTTCATTCTGTGGGATGAAGGGGCTTTTTCATCCCCGTATAGTCATGTAAATTTGCCATCCAATATAAGGTGTGGTTTTGATTGAAAACCTAATTACTTTCTTTAATGAGCGACTATGAAAATGAAATAAAGATCCTTGTTGCAAAGGGCAATCGTAGATTGCATTAATGATAGTGAACATTTCTATACTATGCCCAGACTGCTAGCAGTGGCATTTGAACCCTATAATATGCCAATGGTTACGATCATATAGCACATGCATGCTGTCACACCAAAGGGTGTGGGCTAGTGATCCATGAAGTGAGATGAAAAGCAGGAAGACAAGGGTTCAAATCCCAGCACAGAGGGAACATGTTAGGTGATTGTTTTCGATCTGCTTAGGCCTCGTTGCATAGAGTTATGCAGTACTGGTAGTGGAAGGTAACAGGTACCTGGTGGAATAGTCGAGGTGCATGCAAGCTTGCCCTGACACCAGCATTATTTAAAAAAAAGAGAGGCCCCCCAAACCCCCCAAAAAGAAAAAAACCAAAGACAAAGAAAAAAGCACATGCATGCAATTTAGGCCTGGTTATGTAACAGATGCAACAAGATCTATCATCCTTGGAATGACTTATCGACCTTACACAGCACCTCACAGTTTGTTCAAAACATGAGTATCTTCCCATGCAGCGCCATGATAGTCTGCTCTTACTACAATTTGTTCACCGTTTTTTACTTCTGTTGAAAGATCTGGCTTTTATTTTTTCTCCTTCCCTCTGTACCTGGAACCTTATGATCCTCTTTGCTGATCAGTTGAACTTTGTCTTGTCGCGTCCTCTCAATGGTTACAACTTAAAGTTATTTTCACTATATCTGCGCATAGAGTTGTATCTTTAAGGTCTTGAGTAGTGATATTCTACTAAGGACTAAATTTTGGTTCAGCCTATATTTAAGTTTTATTCAAAATGGATTATACTGTTAGGATGGGTAAAATTGGTTAATTAAAGATAAATATGTATCTTGTTGACATCTCTCATGGTGGAGCTGAGATGCAACAGAGCCTGACTCTGCATAACCGGGATGAGACGAGATGTCACTTGCTTATGCATTATCCACTTGGGAAAAAAAGACATCTCTTTATCCATGTATTAAGTCCATTCGGTGAGGCAGCATCCTTCCTCTCTTTTGCTTCTATCATAACTGTTGTCCCTTTCTCAATTCTTTCACCTGTCTACATGTCTCCTAAGCTCCATAGACATGCTTATGACATCTGCAAGTAGTTAGGCCTTTTTAGTTGAGTGACAATGAGCTCAACGTTGGCCTTCTATCTTCCTTCAGCTAGTCTTAAATTGAGTTTTACATGTCCAAACAAAGCCTTCTAAATTGATTAAGCTATTGAAAATCTTGCTGGTTTGGATTAGTTTCTGTGTTCCTAACTCTGGTAATATAACTTTGAATTGTAAACTTTGTTGGTCAAGGGTGGAAAATGTTAGCATCTTTATCTGATGCTAATATATCAGTATAAAGTAGAAGCTGGAACTCTTTTGATGTGGTCAGGCAGCATTTGTTTGGTATTGGTGCATTTACTCAACTTTTTATTTGAATGTATTTCAAGTATGTTCCTATGTTTGCTGTTTGTTTATGTTCGTAGAAGAGGCAATGAGCACCCCAAATAGCAATTGAGATGGTTCTACTGTGGGTGATGGAAATGATATAGAAAAGCCCCATGTGCCAATAGGCTGCAGAGTTCTGATTAAAAATAGTCTTCAGAATTAGGGAAAGCATAAGGTGAATATTTGTCCCCAAGTAATTGCTATATTTTGTTTCCCATATGGTATTTATCTACTCAAGTATATTTACCAAGGAATAGTGGGCTTGATACATTTTTCTGTCGAATTGCTGGTTTTATGTACTTTATGTTATTTTTTGGACACTTTAACTTTCGTGATAGGTTCTTTTAGATAATAAATTAAATTTTTCCTAAGTCCCACCTTTTCATTCTTAATACGGACAAGGGTCAAAAATATCCCTATACTATTATAAAATGTTCACTTATACCCTCTGTTATATTATCGGTCCACAACAGTCGCCGCCGTCATAAAATTGGTGCAAAAATACCCCTCTGCCGTTAAGACCCTCCACCATGGCAAAATTATCCCATGTGGCTTGACATATTGCTGAGGTGGATGCCACGTGGCATGCCACCTCATCGCACTTATCCCATTTTACTCCCTTCCCAACTTTTTCATTCACCACTACCTCCCTCTTCATTCAACCACCACCAACATCACCTCCTCCTTTACCACATGCACACCTATTCTTCCACCACCGTCAAATCACTAATTTTGACCACATATATCCTGAACCCACACACTGCAGATCCAGGATTGCTTCCAATGTGGCATCCCACATAATGCTGCTCGGTGGGCCGGGCCTGAACCGGACCGGACCGGGCCCGCGGTCCTAACGGGCCTGGTGGGCTGGGCCGGTCCTGGGTGGGCCGGTCTTGGTGGGCCTCTGAGCCCGTCACGGGCTGGTCTCCATGGTTGAGCCCACGAGCCCGGGACCGTTTGGCCCGGGACCGGCAGGCGGGCCTGGGCCGGTCCTGGCGGGCCTGGCGGGCCCAACGGCTATTTTAAAAAAAAAAAAAAAAAAAAAAAAAAAATCAAACGGCCATATTTAAAATCTAGCCGTTTGGGCTGAAAATATGACCGTTTTTTAAGTTAAAAAAATGGCCATTTGGCCCCCAAACTTTATTTTAACCCCAAACTTTATATAATTACACTTTTCCCCATTTCTCAACTATAAATACCCCCTCATTCTTTCATTTTTATTCACCAATTCATCAATATCTCTCAATATCTCTCAATCTCTCTCAATCTCTCTACTACAATTACTTAATTTATTGTTGAAATTTCGTGAAAAATTGTGAAGTTGTTGAATTGAAGTTTTCAAGTGTTCAACGATTTTCAATTTTCAAGAAGTTGTTCGGCAATCCGGTAAACTCGTTTCAACTCTTACGTTTTTATAATATATTTTTGTGTGGTTTAGTTTGCATAATTATAATTAATATGGCATTTACTTTGAAAAAAATGTTTGGTAAAGGAAAAGATAAAACCGGTGAAAGTAGTGGCCAACCAACTACCCTTCCCCCGGCTCCCCGACCTAGAAAAGATAAGCAAGTTGAAAGTAGTCGCCAACCTAGACGTCCTCCTCCTTCCGTAATTCTTGATAGTGATCACCCTTGTTTTCAATTTACCGATAGTGAATTTTATCATAATGTTGCACCAGGTGATAGATTAGATGATGAAATTATGAATGCTCTTTATCCTAATGAAACCATCTTAGAAAATAATGAGGAAAATGAGGATGATGATGAAACTCAAGCACCGGATTTAGATGATACACCTACTAGTCCTCTTAATAACCCAAGTGATGCACCGGTCGACCCACCTGTAGAAACTCCTACTTTTAATAGAGAACCTGCTAAACGCTTAGAAACATCATTAGTTTGGAATTTTTTTACTCAAGTAAGAGAAAAAAATAAGGCTAAGTGTAAAACTTGTGGGAAATTAATGTCGCATAAATATGTAGGAGACCGTAGCGGCACAGGTAGTTTGACTAGGCACATAAAAACACACCCTAGAGATAAGGCTAGATTTTTTCAAATGAAAGCGCATCTAGAGGGGACAAGTGTAGATTCTGCGATTAACCCTAGTACAGGTTCAAATCTAGTTCAACCAGGAATTAACACTGTCACTGGAGGTATTTTATATTACGATCCAAATAGAGATCGTGAAGAATTAGCAAAGATGATTACTGTTATGTGCTTACCTTATACTTTTGCTTCTAATCCTAATTGGGTTCATTATATTAGAAGAGTGTTTAATCCTACTTATAAAGGTTGGCCTCGCGCAACAGTTAAGAGTGATATTTATAAATTCAAACATGAATATGAACAATATTTGCGTTATTTATTTACTCATATACCTAATCGGATTTCTATTACTACTGATATTGGTAGAAGTGGTAATGATTGTGATTACCTAACTGTTACAAGTCATTGGATAGATGAAGAATGGATAATGCAAAAACGCATAATTGCATATAGAATAATTAATTCGCGTCACACAGGTAAATTTATAGCTAACACTGTTGCAGATATTTGTAGATATTTTTGCTTTAGCGATAAAATAATGGCAATTTCAATGGATAATGCTTCTAGTAACACCAGTGCTATAGGCATGCTTACAACAACACTAAATCCTGCATTTACTAATATTTTCCATGTTAGATGTATTTGTCATATTTATCATTTAATTGTCGGTGATGGTATGCGAATATTAAACATAGAAATTGAAAAGGTTAGAATGGCTCTTAATTGGCTTTTTTATTCAAACCGTAGAAGTAGACTTAGAGAGTATTTTAAAAAATGTGATGAATATGGCCTTAGAGAAAGAAAGGTTCCTAAACCTTGCCCGACTAGATGGAATTGTATGTACGAAAGTTTAGTAGTAGCATATGAATATAGAAACCCAATTAATGCAACGTTTAATTCTCGGGTAGGTGGTGAAGATGATGATGAAATGCTTACCACTCAAGATTGGACTAATGTTAAAATTCTTTTAGATTTTTTAGAACATTTTCAAATTGCAACAAATGCATTTTCTGGGCAATATTATCCTACTATTTCAAACTGTTTAGTTTATATTGCAGCACTATCTGATTTGTTTGTTGAATTTAGTGAGGGTGGGGATATTTATGAACTTGCTATAAATGAAATGAAACAAAAGTTTAAAAAATATTTTTTTCCTATCCCTCCTATTTATGGTCTTGCTGCAATGCTAAATCCTACAATGAAATTGGGAGGTCCTCATTTTTGGTATTCAAATATTTATAAGGCTTTAGATCTTTCAAATGAGGAAATTGCGACACTTGCAGATGCAAAAGCTTCAATTAAGATTAACGCTCAAACAGTTTATAATGCTTATCAACTTGCCTTAGAGCATGCTAGGCCAACTATTCCAACCCCTACTTCGTCTAGCTCACAATCCTCTAAAAGAGTTGCGGGCTTAAAAGCTCTTAAATCTTGGACGGAGTTCAGGGGGTCTCAAGGTGAAAATTATGATGAAACTTCACATCTAAATGAGCTTCAAGTTTATTTGTCTCAGGGACTTGAAAAGGAGAATCCAGACGGCTCTTTTGATCTTTTGGAATGGTGGAAGGCAAGGGAAAAACATTTTCCTGTTCTTGCAAGGATGGCTCGGGATATTTTATCAATTCAAGCTTCAACTGTTGCATCAGAGAGCGCTTTCAGTCAAGCAAGACTGCAAATAGGTGATCATAGAGCGTCTATGAGGGATAGCTTGGAAAAATCAGTATTGTTTAGAGATTGGATCCGCTCGGAAAGAAGAAACTTTGGAATTGCAGAAGCACAACCGGCGATAGATGAAGCTTATGAAGAAATGATAGCGGAACTTACGGAGGATTCGGCTTCGCCCGGAAGTGGTGATGAACAAGCTTCTTTTCCACCACCACCAACGCAACCTCCTCCGAACCTTGAAGGATTTATGAGATTTGTTAGAGATAATACATAGAATAATATGTAACTTGTATTTTGGCACATCTTCCTTAGTTTTTTTCCTTCTAATGGTGGTATTAGTACCTTGTTGTGCTCATTCCATTGGGGGAAGGATGACTAAGAAAGATATGTCATTTTTTGGTAATAAAATTTATTGCTTCTACCCATGAGCTTCTTTTCGCAATATTTCTTTGTCTATACTTAGAATTATTTATATGCTACAATATATACATAATATACAATATATATACTACAAGAAAATATATTTATAAGATACAATATATACATAAGATACAATATATATACTACAAGAAAATATATAAGAGAATATATATACATAAGATACAATATAATATACTACAAGAAAATATATTATGCTACAATATATACATAATATACAATATATATACTACAAGAAAATATATAAGAGAATATATATACATAAGATACAATATAATATACTACAAGAAAATATATTATGCTACAATATATACATAATATACAATATATATACTACAAGAAAATATATTTATAAGCTACAATATATACATAAGATACAATATATATACTACAAGAAAATATATAAGAGAATATATATACATAAGATACAATATAATATACTACAAGCAAATATATAAGAGAATATATATACATAAGATACAATATAATATACTACAAGCAAATATATTATGCTACAATATATACATAATATACAATATATATACTACAAGAAAATATATTTATAAGCTACAATATATACATAATATACAATATATATACTACAAGAAAATATATAAGAGAATATATATACATAAGATACAATATATATACTACAAGAAAATATATTATGCTACAATATATACATAATATACAATATATATACTACAAGAAAATATATAAGAGAATATATATACATAAGATACAATATAATATACTACAAGAAAATATATTATGCTACAATATATACATAATATACAATATATATACTACAAGAAAATATATTTATAAGCTACAATATATACATAAGATACAATATATATACTAAAAGAAAATATATAAGAGAATATATATACATAAGATACAATATAATATCAAGAAGTGATATTTATGCATGACAATTTAGTGTTTTACTATTGTTTTGTTATTTTCTTTTTCGTCAAGCACTTTAATAATTAGATATACATATATACTACATATTAATATAGCCATGATACTACAAGAAATTGTCTTTAAAAAAAAAAAAAAAACCCGCTAGGCCCGCGAAGCCCACGAGCCCGGCCCGTTAAGCACAGGACCATGTGGGCTTAGGCCCGTCACGGGCCGGTTCCACCCATTAGGCCCACGAAGACCGGGACCGCCAGGCCCGGGACCGCCAGAGCCCGGGACCACGAAGCCCGGGACCGCGAGGCCCGGCCCGTTAGGCCCACTAAGGCCCGGGCCCGGGACAAAATACAGCCCTAATCCAACATAGGCACAACTCGTGGCAAGACGGAGTTTCGGGTATAATTTTGCCATGGTGGAAGGTCCCAACGGCAGAGGGGTACTTTTCCACCAGTTTTATGACGTCGGGGGCTATTATGGACCAATAGTATAACGGAGGGTATAAGTGAATATTTTCGAATAGTAGAGATATTTTTTACCCTTTTCCGTTCTTAATATTACATGTGAATCAGCTTGCTTTCATATTCAACCCAAAGGTTGCAGGCCTTGAAAGCTCAAAATATTTATTAAAAAGAAAGAAGTTGGAATTTTGTTCCTGCTTCCATTGAGATTTCCTTATAAGATCCAGTAGTCAAGCTGTAACCTTTAAATTGAATGCTTGTATAAGAGGAATTTTGTGGTAAGTAGCTTATGTAGGGCCTGTATCAGTTGAATTGCTGCCTCTGTCATATTAATATAAAACTATCAAGTCTTGATATCTTAAAATTTATTTTCTAACTCCCAACTTCAATTGGGAGGTTGATGAAGCAAAAAGGAAGAAAGCTTTGTACAGATAATTTGGCACATTGTTTTAAGTCAGAACAAGAATATTGGAAAAGCAGGAATGTTTAAAACCGGTGCAAAAAGCAATTTGCCATTTTTCTTGGCCAACCTGAGTCCATCTCTAGTAACCAGTTGCCTTTTTGCTGTCTCTGTACTTCTGCTTTCTACCTGTGGTTTATGTTACTTTTACTAGTTAATGGAATGATGAGCCTTATGTTAGTACTTGTTACATATCATTTACATCGAAGTTTTTTAGTGTCTTCTCTATTATCTTCTGGTTGCCATGTGCAATAGCAGAGTTATGCTGTTGTAATACGACAGCAAGTTTGGCTGTAAGGAGTTGAATTAAGAAAACGTTCTTTTTCTTCCTTTTCCAATGAGGATGCTAAAGTTAACACCAAATTTCCTTTATGACAATGATTTATGTTGATCAATCTCCAAATGATCCTTTCTTTGTTACATACATACACTATTAATAAGGGAGAGTTTGAGGAGCTTCCGGTTAGCTGCTGGTCTGCTCAGGGGTAATTTCGGAATTTTGCAATGTCAGTGTTAGGAGTAATTAGGGCATGTGATGCCCCCATTAGCTCCAGGTTGACGCGTGCTTACGAAACTCCATTCAAGTTGCTGCCGTGTTCTCTCTGAAGCAATTCTCATCTTTATCAGCGATTACTCTGTTTATTTGTGCAAACATTTCATAGTTCCTCAAATTTCTGCGTTGTTTGTGGAGCTTTCCGGTGAAGTTTAGTTCTGCGCTCCTTTGTCTTCTTTTTGTTTTTTATTGGATCAGAATTGTGGGTAAAATGGTTGGTGCTTTGGAGCTGGCTGCACAGTTTTGAATTATTTATGTCCGACTTTAGTTACCTTTTCCTATCGTCTATGTTGTGGTTGTGGAAAGGAAACTGGGTTTCTAGCTTAGAACGGAAGTGAAATTGGTCACTAAATTTGAATATTTATTCCATAATGATAATAACCTTATATGAGAGCATTGTTTTTCATGGGTGTGTCAATTTACCGTAGTTTATCATTCTCATAGTTATTTTTATCGGATATATATGAATGTGAAGAGATGTCGGATGAAAGATTTATTAGGTTTTTCCGTGTTCTTATCGTGTTCGATAGTATCATTTAAAGAATTAAAGAAATCTGTGGCATTGCTGTTGGGTGACATCACATACTTTACATTTGTAACGACCCGATCGGTCGTTTTGAGAATTAGCGTTCCGTTCGGTGGCTTAAGGTCTCGAGTAGCTTTGTATTGTGTATTATGACTTGCGTGTGTGGTCGGACTCAATATTCAAATGATTCGGGATTTATTTAAAAGGATGATTCTCACCTAAGAAGCTTGAAGTTGAAAGAGTTGACCAAGTTTGATTTTTGTGTAAACGACTCCGGAATGGTGTTTTGATGATTCCAATAGTTTTGTATGGTGATTTTGGATTTTAGCGTATGTGTCGGATTTGGATTTGGAGGTCCGTAGGTTGATTCGGTGCATTTTGGCGAAAGTTGGAAAGTTTAAGGTTTGGAAGGTTGAGAGGTTTGACCGGGAGTTGACTTTGTTGATAACGGACTCGGATTGCGATTTCTGGAGTTAGTATAGCTCCGTCGTGTCATTTGGAACTTGCATGCGAAATTTGAGGTCATTCCGAGTTGATTTGATATGATTCAACGCGAGTTGTAGAAGTTGAAAGTTCATTAGTTCATTGCGCTTGAATTGGGGCGTGATTCGTAGTTTTGACGTTGTTTGATGTGATTTAAGGTCTCGAGTAGGTCCGTGTTATGTTATGGGACTTGTTGGTATGTTTGGCGGGATCCCGAGGGGCTCGGGTGAGTTTCGGGGGTTGTTTTGGATCATTTCGGACTAGTTTAGAGTTGCTGGTTTCTGGTGTGCTTGTTGTTCTTCGCGATCGCGAAGGTGAAGCCGCGATCGCGAAGTGATTCTGGGAGCTCAGTGATTTTGCTCATCGAGGACGTGACACTGGACACACGATCGTGAAGGTTCAGCTAGTTGTTGTCCGCGTTCGTGTTGAAGGTTCCACGTTCGCGTAAGGGAATTGGAGGCTGGTGGAATGTTGTTCGTCGCGTTTGCAAGATTTTGTATGCGTTCGCGAGGTGTTTTCCGCGAACACGTAGATCATTTCCATGGGCAGTGATTTTGTGCTCCGCGGTCGCGAGGTGTGTTTCGCGATCGCGTAACTGGATAGAATTATAAGTATTCTATTTCGAGGGTTTTTGTTATTTTATCACATTTTGAGTTGGGGAGCTTGGATTTGGGCGATTTTGGAGAGGATTTTCACCATATGGATTGGAGTAAGTATTTTTGACTCGGTTTTAATTATATTCCATGATTCCATTTTGATTTTGGCATTTGATTGATGATTTTAAAAGAGAAATTGGGGATTTTGTCTAAATTTTTCTAAAGTGAATAATTGGATTTTGAACACTGATTCGGAGTCGGATTTGAGTGAAATTAGTATGGTTGGACTCGTAATTGAATAGGTTGTCGGAATGTATAAGATTTGTCGAGTTCCGAGGTGCGGGCCCGGGGTTGACTTTTGATTTTAGTTAAAGATCGTAACTTTACTATCCGAAATTTATTTCTCTTGCATTGTTTGTTAATATTAAGTTATTTTTGGTTAGATTTGAGCCGAGCGAAGGTGAATTTTAAAAGGAAAAGCTATTTTGAGTGATGAATCGGCCTAATTGCGGTAAGTATCTTACCTAACTTTGTGTGGGGGAAACTACCCCTTAGGTTTTGGGTGATGGTACTATTTGAATTATGTGGAAGACGTGTACACGAGTTGATGAGTGTGTACATGGGTTTATATGTGGTGTTTGACCGGTGTAGACTTCTAGACTTCTTCCATGCATTTAATTGTATTTGTCACAACATGTTATATCTTTCATTGTTGAATTTGCTCTTACGTGTCTAACTTGAAGTTATTAGTACATGTTCTATCTTTTATTTGTCAAGTTTACTTCTTATTTGTTGTAATTGTTAATTATAATTACTTGTTGAATTCATGCCTTATCCGCTACATGCCTTAATTGTTAATTGATTCTTTGTAATTGTGCCTTTATTTATGAACCATCATTACTTGCTATTTGACTTTGTGAGTCATCATGTAACTATTTTATCCGCTTGACCTCCTTTGCCTAGTTTCTTTATTTCGTTCAATTTTGTGATACGTAGTTGTTGGTTGTAGTTTGTTTGCTAATTTCATATTGTTCGGGGATCGGGTTACACGCCGGAACGGTATTGAAAAAATATGAAAAGATATGATATGAAGCGATAAGGACGGATGGTATGATATAAGTGGGATCGAGTTGCACGCTGCAACAGATATTGTTATTATCGTGTGGGATTGGGTTGCACGCCGCGACAGATATTGTTATTATTGTGTGGGATCGGATTGCATGCCGCAACGGATTGATATGTTGTAACTATTGTGACAGTAAAGTTATCCTAAATTGTTATTCTTATGGTGCGTTCTATGTTGGAACGGTTTATCGGTTGGACGATTATTGTTTTTCCTTAAATCATTTCACTGGTATTTGATCATATTTGGTTGACCGTTGTTAATCCAGTATTGGATCGATGGTGACTTTTTGTGCGAGTCATGCATTCTACATGGTTTGTTGTGTTACTCTAATGTGCTAATATGTGCCTCTGTTATTACTTGGTAAATTGAAATGTCAAGGTGATTTACTTGCGTAGGGTCATTATCTCATATTCTGTTGAGTTGTTGGTAACATAGCGGTTATAAATAAAAAAATTATTAACATGTCTTATTCTATGTGTCTCTTAGGATAGGACTCGTAATCTCACTCGGTGCTTTACTATTTTTCAATGGTTATTACATTTTTACTTTATTGGGTTCTCAAATTTTACTCATCACCCTACTAATGTTACTTTACTTAAAATTGTTGTCACATTTTATTTCTAACAATTTCTATATTTGACCCGTTAATTTAACCGAGGTTTTATTTTGTTTAAATACGATATTTTTACTGTATCTTATTAATTTCTAAACTAAACCCATCTAATACTCTATTTGCACAACCTGTCCTTTATTTTACTTTATTTAAATCCTAAAATAAATATATTATCTCATTTGACGCCTCATTTTATTCTAGATTGTTATTATGTTTTATTGTGTTTAAATATATCTCTCGATCATCTTAATTGATATTGATACGAGTGCGATGTACATGGCAACGCGAGGACTTTGTCGTGCGAAGATGATTGTTATTGTGGGCACGAGGTGCCATACGTGCAAGATTTGAAAATTGTGGATCATGATTTGTGATTTCGAGGAGTGGTACTACGGGGTAAATCTTGTTGCAAGTCCATGCGTTGAGAACAAATTGATTAATTAAGTTGTTATTTATTTTTCTTATTGAGTTCATTCATGTCCTAGCGATTTTCTGATTATGTTGTTGTTCTATTACCCGTCTACTTCTTACTGCCATTTGAGTTTTTATTTATCTTCGTCGTTAGTTGTAAATTATAATCCTTCCATTGTTAGTTTTATGTTATATCTTGTACAAGTTTCTATGTCTGGTAGGTCTCTTGACCTGACCTCATCACTACTCTACGGAGGTTAGGCTTGATACTTACTGAGTACCATTATCGTGTACTCATGCTACACTTCTGCACATTTTTGTGCAGATCCAGGTACTTTTGATCGTGTTGTTGAGAGTTATGTTTGTGCGGCTGGAGACTTCAAGGTATACCCGCTTGACATCGCATACCTCGGAGTCACCTTCAGTTATCTTCCTATCACTGTTTATCCTTTTATCAGACAGTGTTGCATTAGAGGTTTTAGTACATTTCCGTAGAGCTTATGACTCCGTTTTACCGGGTTATGGGAATGTTGTGTTCTGATTTTGCATTGGAGTTATTATAAGACTTTTCATCTTTATTTCATTTTATTAGTCGTTATTTCTGTAATATTTTCTTGTTGATTAGGCTTACCTAGTCTTAGACACTATGTGCTATCACGACATCCTAAGGTGGAAAAATGGGGTCGTAACAACATTGTGCATTTTACTGGGCGCATTCGGATAAAAAAGATCATAAGGCATAATAGAGAAGCCTATGTATGTATGAACAAGGATTAGTTTGGCTCTAGGGAGGGCGTCTGATTTTCTTTGTTAAACAATTCTGAGAATGATCCTTTTTCCTACGCTCAACAACTCTAAGAAAATCATAAAGGGAAAAAGAGGAATTATATGTAATGAAGGGATAAGATTAATGTGCTAATAGCTCGGTTCGTGAATCATATTTACCCACGTTTACATCAAACCGTGTTTACCCTAAAAATGGAGTAACAATTAAACTAATATTATGGTTTTAAGGATATGTGATTTAAACCAACACCAATTGATAAACAACGAATTAAATAGATAAATTGGACAATAAAATAAATCAAACCGGTCTGCAAACAATGCCTCGACCTCGATTCGAGATAGTCTCGAAGTTAGTTAATAAGAACATCAGAGGATGGAACAAGCAGTGATGAACAGTAAGACAAAGAAAGCAGCATATATGTATATTCTTATCAGTGAATCATGATGCCCTACAAATGATTGGAACTTCTCTTTATATAGTAGAGGAAACCTAATTATGGTGTGTCTCTAATTACAGAAGGAAATCGTATAAATAACTAGTTAACCGCTTCTGATTTGGTCCGTTCCGAGATTCACGCCATGATCCTTGACCAACCACGGATATCCGTCCCGAGATTCACGCCGTGATCTTCGACCGATTACTGATATCTCGCCATTTCGTTATTATGCTCCCCTCGAAGTCGGTCATACTTGATCTCGATTGTTGCTGGCCTCGGTCTCAACATATACTTCGATCTCTAGGTTTGATATCTCATCTTCGAGCTTGGGTCTGATTTATTACAAAGCTACCCCCGACGCAACTCCCTTGTCTCGATCAAACAGCAAAATCGGGTAGGCCCAATTTTGACCGTATACAGATAGTCCCCTCATTTCTTGGAGTGTAACGAGAAGAAACGAACTGAGCCTTTGATTTAGTACCTCGATCAATTATGACGCCAACATCGTGACGTAAGTGATAGAAGCTTCGTGTCTGCGTAGTTCCCAAGGTCATTAATTAATGCCAGTTGATGGTCGGCCACCAGTGCTTTCAAACCGTCAAAGTGGCTACTATAAATAAACTACCTTCATAATCTTTTCAAACTTTACTTTCAAACTTCTTCTAATCTTCAAAAGCTCTTCTATTCTCTTCAAGTCCATCAACTTTGTCGGTTTCCATTTTCCAATCTCTTATTAAAATGCAAATTCCGTCTTTTCCTTCCTTAAACCTCATATAACAATGGCAAAAACATCAAAGACCGTTTCTTAAGAAGAAAAGACCTCCTCATCGCGGCCAGCCGGTGGCAAAATACCGGTGGAGCCACGTATCGAAGAGTGCATCCCTAGGCCATGTGAACTTACTTTCGACTTTAAAGTCAAAAAATCTTCTTCGGTTCCTGGCCGATGCGAGCCCATGTCTAGATACATCTGTTCGATATCCGAAGGTGATCTCGAGCAGGTGAAAAAGGACTGCCACTGGGAGAATAAAGAGGTGGTGATTCCTACCCCCGAAGAGGACATCACCACTCATGTGAAAGGGTTCTTAAGTGTGTATACTTACCCTTTCACACTGGGTTCTGTCGATCCCGTCATAATCGACTTCTGCCGCCAATACCGGGTAACCCTAGGCCAGATCTACCCCTCTTTTTGGCGTATTGTCATTTTGCTCAGATTCTTCTTGAGCAAGATCGAGGGGATGTCTTTCACCCTCGATCATCTCATTAGGCTATACAACCCCCGTCTTTATCGGGGCAGACTGATAATGCTTCAGTGCCGGGCCACGAAGGTGCTATTCTCGAGCATAGACGAGGACAAGGACCGAGGATGGATGTACCGGTTTGTCCGAGTCAGGACCTCCGATTTAATCCCTGCCGAGAAAATGCCATCCCCCGAAGAATGGAACATGAAGCGTAAGTAGAACTTCACCGATAACGTTTGATTACTTGTTATGTTTCCTTTACCTCTTCTCATCTATATTCTTCTTTATGGTGCAGCTTCCCCCTGGTTTCCTGGTGTAGTCCCGGACCTTGCAGGTTGGGTTCGACAACTGGTTTCAATCTCTTCGTATGCTGAGCGCTCGTGGCATGATTTGGCCAAGGGTCGATGGGAGGCCAAAAATCATGGTAAGTTCCACTGTCTGTGTTTGATGCTTTCCTATGAAATACTTCCTTTTAACTTGATTTCTTCTCATACGGGTCTTGGAGATAATGTCGTTACGAGGCCGCCTCCCCTCGGGGAAGAGGAGGTCCCGAAGCCGACCAAAGATAATAAAAGGATAAGGGCCTTGCCACCACATACCCCAAGGCCCAAGAAAAGAAGGGCTCGAAAGTCGAAGACTGATCTCGCCGTTCTGCCTGCCGATGTAGTCCAAACGCTACGAAAAGAAGACGAGGAGGGAGAAGATACCGACTGTCTGCTGGTGGCTCGGAAGAAGGAAGGCATCGAAGCTTCGAAAGCTGCTGAGCCGGTGATGGTCGAAGGGGTTCGGTCGCAGACCGAGGTGATCTCGGGGGAAGGTCCGAGCAGAGTCCCCAAATCATCGGGGGTTGATGATGCCTCCTGCCGTGATGAGCAACCGGTGGGTGTGCCCGAAGGGTCTAGTTCTGAGGCCCTTCAAAGAGAAGAGAATGCCCCAAGTGACTCGCTCGGGGCAATTAATATTGACGATTCGCCGCCCGGCCCCACGCTCTCTGAGGGGTAGTTTCGGGATGTCCGGTCCATGGGGACCCCCGATATGGGGACGGCCCTCGAAGGGGATGATATATTTCGTGGTTGCTTTGCGGTGGTCGATGATGTTTCCGACCTTGACGCATCACTCATTTTTGATGAGGCTCAGCGGCTTCTGAACCAAGTGAGTTTTAGCCCATGCTACCATGTTTGCGTTTGTTCTTATTTCTCTAAGTCTAATTTCCTTTCTTTCTGTACAGGCTACAACGCTCCATCGAGAAGCATCTTCCAAGTACCGAGCTGAGCTGGCCCGATGTGAGGCTGATCTCAAAAAGCTTACGGAGGAGAGAAATGCCCTCAAACTCCTCTATGTGCAAAAAGAAGAGGTGATCATGAGCATTCCAGCCGAGCTGACAAGAACTCATCGAGATCAGACCAAGCTCATTGAACGGGTAATGTAAATTTTTGGGAGCTTGTTATGTAATAACTTGATATTGGCAACTAACACTTTAATCCTGCAGGTTCAGCAGAAGGCCGAATTTGTTGAGCAGCTTCGTGAGGAGGCCAAGATGAAAGAGGCACAAACTTTGGCGTGGAAGCAGAACATGGACCATCTCGCCTAGGAGAAAGAAGCGGTTCGGGCCCAACTGTCTTCTGTTGAACGTCAACTCCAAAGTGTGAAAGAGGAGAACTTGTCCCGAGACCAGAAGGTTGAAGAGCTCGAGACTCGGTTGGCCGCTGAGCTTGCAAGGGCCACATCCGAGGAAGAGGTGCTCGTGGCCTCTTACCGAGCCGACGCCGAAGATGCTAACACTAGGGCAAAGGAAATTTCTAACGCTGCTGAGGTTAGATTGTCCCGTGTTGCCGAGCATACTAGGCACCAGTCTCGAAGAGAGACTCTTAAGGAGGTACATGCTCGCGGCTTCGACCTCACGACTGATATCGAGAATGCAAAGGTTTTGGAGAACGAGGCCGGAGCTTTCCTTTCTGATGAAGAAGACTCTGCGAGTGGATCCGAGAGTGGAGATGAAGATGAAGCTCCTGAAGATGCGGCTCCCGAGGCGGACTAGGCACTTAGGATTTTTTCTCCTTTTGTTTTTTGTGTAAGACCCTGAGTGGTCTTTGTAAATACTTTGCATATATGAAAGATTTCTTTTCTTTCCATTTCGTCTCCGATTTCTGATTCATGATAAATTCTGTTTTGCCTTTGCCTTGTGAAAACTTTGTTGCAATCGGGTTACTGTAGTCTCTATAATCGAGTGAGCAATAGCTCGAACTCAAAGTAGAACAAACCCTTAGGTTTTTTAGTTTAGCGAGGGCGAGTCCCCGAGCTTAACAATATGTTTGGGATTTTAATTTCGGATGGCTTGATCGAAGTCGTAAATGTACTACTTTTATAGCCGAGTTCGAGTAAGTTTCGAACTCACAGTAACAGACCCCTTAAGGGTTTATATCAAATAATGATGAATCCTCGAGCTATATTTTATTTGAGCTCGGAATAGTGGAACCCTTAGGTCTGAATTGAGTGAGAATAAAATCTTGAACTCTAAGTGTATTGGCCCTTAGGCTCTTTAGATTGGGCCGATATGGCCTCTAAAAGATGGCTATTTTTCCCCTTTTTCTTCTTAGAAGACTTAGTAAAAAATATTTCTTTATGTCTTAACACGTATTCTTTAACCATTGTATTTTTCAAGGGTTCGATATCGATTGGAACCCCTTTGCTTTTTGTGCCTTAGCACATTTGTGTTAAGATAATTTGATACCTCTTAAGGTTTTTCGAGGGCTGATTTTATCGAAGACCTTTTGATTACATGCCGAGGGTAGCCTTTTTTTAACAAGTTTTTTAAAGAATTCGAAGGCCTATTTTTATTGCAGAATTCGGACGTCTCCGAGCCACTTTAATTTGGTCGTAGCCTTTGGGTATGCCTCTTGGGCTTATTTCCCAATAACACTTCGAACTTTTTCGAAGTGTTAGTCCTCGAGAGTGATGCCCTTGGCCTATAGATCGAGGGGTTCCTCTTTGAGGTCTTATGAATTTGAGTTTAGATCACTCGAATATGTCTATCGTCGGCGGTAGCCCCCGAGTGTACGAGGTATATTTGCACTTGGCCTTTGAGCCATTTCTCACAAAATCATAAGTATGGAGCTTGTATAGTAGAAAATTTTCTTTGAGACACAAGATGTTTGAGATAGAAAGAATGCTTCTTTGTATAATTTATACATGCGTACATGTTTTGCCATCGGGGTTCGACTAATCTATACGGACACGGTTCATTCGACCATTTGGCCCATTACAAAGTGTCTCTATCGAGACCTTTTGACACGAAGTATTTTCCTCAAAAATGTAACATCCGAGGGTGATGCCCCCCAGTATTCGAGGTTGGTTATAAAGAAGGCTTGGATACTGTTGAATCATCCTCAGGTAGCACATAATTGTTGCCTCGTTATACATCTCAACGGAAAAACCCACTTGGGACAAAAACCGATCTAAGGGAAAAAGAGTACAACGCGTGCTTTAAAACCTGAGGTCTCGATATCTTCGATCGATCATCTGCAGTGAGTTAGTGTCGAATATATAAATGAAAAAAGGGAATAAAGTCATACCTTAGCAATAATACCGTTTGAGAAGCGATATGTTCCAATTATTTGGCAGTTGTTCGCCGTCCATCGTGCCGAGCTTATAAGATCCCTTTCCGACGATGTTGAGGACTTGGTAGGGTCCTTCCCAATTTGGGCCGAGCTTCCCTTAATTAGGATCTCGAGTGTTGATGGTGACTTTCCTCAGGACTAAGTCCCCGACTCTGAAATGGCGAAGGTTGGTTCTCCTATTGTAGTATCTTTCGATTCGTTGCTTTTGTACAGCCATTCGAACGAGTGAGACTTCTCATTTTTCATCCAATAATTCGAGGCTAGTATTCATAGCCTCGTGATTTAACTCTTCTGTTGTATGTCAAAACCTGGCACTGGATTCCCCGACTTCGACTGGAATCAAGGCTTCAGAGCCATATACTAAGGAGAACGGGGTTGCCCCCGTACTAGATTTTGACGTTGTTCGATATGCCCAAAGGACTTCGGGTAGAATTTCTCTACATTTCCCCTTAGCGTCGTTCAACCTTTTCTTTAGGTTTTAAATAATAGTCTTGTTCGTCGACTCAGCCTGTCCGTTCCCACTAGGGTGATACGTCATTGATAATATCATTTTTATTTTGTGGTCTTCGAGGAATTTCGTCACTTTGCTGCCGATAAATTGTTTTCCATTGTCACACACTATTTCGGCAGGTATCCCAAATCGACATACGATGTGATTCCAGATGAAGTCTATAACCTCTTTCTCTCTCACTTTCTCGAACGCCTGTGCTTAAACCCATTTAGAGAAATAGTCAGTTATAAATAAAATGAACTTGGCTTTACCTGGGGCCGATGGCAGAGGGCCGGCGATATCCATCCCCCATTTCATGAATAGCCATGGGGATAGGACTGAATGAAGTTGTTCTCTGGGCTGATGGATCATCGGTGCAAACCTTTGACATTTATCACATTTTCGAACAAACTCCTTAGTATCTTTTTCCATGCTATCCCAGTAGTATCCTGGTCTAATGATTTTGTCAATCAGTGATTCGGTTCCAGAGTGGTTCCCACAAGTGCCTTCATGAACCTCTCGTAGAACATAATCGGTGTCTCCTGGTCCTAAGCATACTGCCAATGGTCCATCGAATGTCCTTCTTTATAATGTTCCATCTTCAGCCAATGTGAATCGAGCAACTCTGGTTCGTAGGGGCCTCGACTCTTTAGGGTCCGATGGGAGATTTCAGTTCTTCAAGTATTCAATATATTTATTCCTCCAATCCCAGGTTAAGCTTATAGAGTTTATCTCGGCATGACCTTCCCCGATCACGGATCTCGAGAGTTGAACGACAGCCCCCGAGCTGATCTCATCTTCCTTGACCGATGACCCTAAACTTGCAAGTGCATCGGCCTTACTGTTTTGTTCTCGAGGTACATGCTGTAAAGTCCATTCCTTGAAACGGTGCAAGGTTACCTGCAGCTTGTCCAAATACCTTTGCATTCTATCCTCTCGAACTTCGAAAGTTTTGTTTATTTGGTTCACCACCAGTAAAGAGTCACAATTGGCTTCAATGACTTCTGCTCCTAAGCTTTTAGCTAGCTCGAGACCTGCAATCATGGCCTCATACTCAACCTCATTGTTAGTCAACCTAGAAGTTTTGATAGATTGCCTAATAGTGCTCGTAACACCCCAGAAAATTTCGAAGTACTTAAGTATAAAGCCCGGTAAAATATGCAAAGAAAATAATGTTTCATGGTGTCGGACTAGGCTTACGTGTTTGAGGATTGTAGAAATTTTTCGCGGCGAGCTTGAACAATGCATGGGAAAGTAAAGGAAAATTTTTGCCGGAAATGTGCATTTATGCAATCCATTATGCGACCGCATAATCACTCTGCGGGCCGCATAATGGCCGCAAAAGTGAGCAGGTGTGGGCTATTCTAGAAGCAGCTATGCGGTCGACTATGCGACCGTATAACTGTTATGCGGTGCATTATGCGACCGCATAACAGTTATCCGGACCGCATAGTGACCGCATACACAGTCATTTCTTTTGGCTATTTTGTAACCAACTATGCGGTCCGCATATCGGTTATGCGATCGCATACCTTGTTCCGGAGCTCCAATTTTGGGTTTTTAAAACCCGACCCTATTTCGTTAAATACACTCTTTGGGTGATTTTTGAGCCAAAATCTGACATTTTAGAGTGAGAGAGGGTGCCCTAGAGTGAGAAGGTATTCTCCAATTATTGTTCTTCAATTCTTGCCCAAGTTTTGGAAGATTGAGAAGGGAAGCTCACTAGGTCTTCATCCTAGAGGTAAGATTCTACACCCTAAACCCTAATTTCGAAATCATCTGAAAATGGGTAATTAGCAAGATAATTTTTGGGCATGAGAGTGGATTATTTTACATATATGTGATATCAAAGGGTGTAGGAAGATTGTTGAGCTAAAAATGGTAAAGATTGGGTTGTGGGATGATGCAATCCTTCATAAAAAGGACATTGAAACCTTATGTACACCTAGTGTTTGATAAAATGCTCAAGTGAGCTAGAGCCATGATCATCTTCTAAATTTTGATTCAATTTGTTATATTTCTACAATAGATTGAAGTTGCTAAGAATTCTGGAATGTTTTAGAGTTTAAGAAAGCTCAAGTGAGGTATGTTGGCTAAACTCTTCTCTTAGAATTGAATCCCACGGTATTCATGTAAATCATGTAAGTCCCGAGTGATTCATTATGAAATTGGCTATTTCGAGTAAGATTGTGTTGAAAGATATATGTTCAACAAGCATCCCAAATGCTCTATTCATGTTATGTTACCAATTGAGGATGTGTTAAAATATGGGTTGTGCATTAATAATGTTTCGACTTTAAGTCAAGTTCAAATGAAGGCTATTATACCAAATTTTGTGAAATATCTCTATGTGCATTAGACTCTAAATTGCTCACATATGTACTGTGAATTGTGTTTATTGTTGATGATGAGGATGATAATTGAAATTGATAATGTGAGCATGAAATACTGAATATGGCCAACGTGCCAAGAATGATCTTATAATTATGGTCACTAGTGCCAATGAAATGAAAAGATGTGAAAGTATTATGAAATGCGATGATTGATATAAAAAGATTGATGTCTCAAATAAGATGGCCTAGACGATCGGGTCGTGATCGGACACCATGCAGTACACATGGTGGTGATTGTGCTGGAAATTGGTAATGATAGTAATTGTGGTTGATGTCTCTACTGAGATGGCCTAGCTGATCGGGTCGTGATCGGACTCCGTATTAAAAACGGTGGTATTGATATTGAGAGTAATTGTGGTTAATGTCCCTAGTGGATGGCCTAGCCGATCAGGTCGTGATCGGACTCCGTGCTAAAAGTACGGTGGCATTGGTATTGTGAACACTGGTATTATGGACAATGGTATATCGATACTAAAAATCTCCCAATGTGAGATATGGAAATTAATTTAAACACTATCTTGATCCTAAATTGAGGTTTGATGTTGATTAAGGCTTTCATTGATATTATGATAATCATGTTTGTATTAATTGTCATTCTATTGAGAGGGTGTTTAGTTATACATACTAGTACTATTCAACGGTACTAACGTCCCTTTTGCCGGGGGCGCTGCATCTTTCAATGGATGCAGGTGGTTCCACAGCAGGAGATATTGATCAGTGATAGCAGTGCACCTTCTTCCCAGTTGACTTGGTGAGCCCCACTTTATTTCGGGGTCATGAATCTTTTGTACTTGTGTATCCTATTTGAGGTATAGCCGGGGCCTTGTTTTCGGCATTATCATTGTACTCTTTTTATCTATAGAGGCTCCGTAGACATAGTGTGGGTTGTGTATTGGTGCTGGGGAAAGATAAACTATGTTATGTTGTGGACTTGTTACTTATCCATTTGAAACTTTAAAAATAATGAAACTATTGGAAATGAATTGGTATTGTAGACATGAACACATTCTCGTCTAATTAATGATAACATGTATTATCTCTATTCATGGATGAATTTGGGTAGAATGAAATCTAACAGGCTTGCTCGGTCGGGTTCACTCGGTTGAGCGCCGGTCGCGCTCCTCGATTTTAGGGCGTGACAGTGCTACCCGTGGGTGGCTTCAAAATGATGCCTAGCTCGGATCCCTTCACATTCGAAGCACCATCAGTGAAAAGGGTCCATACCTCCGATGATGTACTCGATTTAAACAAGAGTTCCTTTTCGACTTCGGGTACGAGGGTTGGCATGAAATCGGCCAATCGGTCCCGGGATCATATTCGATATCGTACCCACTGAGTTCGACGGCCCATTTGGCCAATCGGTCCGATAGTTCGGGTTTGTGCAAAATATTACGAAGTGGGTAAGTGGTTAATACGCATATGTGATGACATTGAAAGTATGGTCTTAACTTTCTAGAGGCATTTATCAGTGCAAGTGCCAATTTCTCCAAATGTGGATATCTAGTTTCTGCTTCTCCTAAGGTTCAACTTACATAATAAACGAGAAATTACGTACCTTGCTCTTCCCGAACTAGGACACCACTTATCGCAATTTTTGATACTGCGAAGTACAAGCAAAGTTTTTCATCTGCCTTTGGAGTGTGAAGCAGTGGTGGGCTCGATAGGTATCGCTTTAATTCCTCTAATGCCTGTTGGCATTCCGGGATCCAGGCGAAATCGTTCTTCTTTTTGAGTAGAGAGAAAAATCTATGGCTTCGATCCGATGACCTCAAAATGAATTGGCCTAAGGCAGCTATCCGTCCAGTCAGCCTATGCACGACTTTTACACTGTCCACGACGGTGATGTCTTCGATGGCCTTGATTTTTTTGGGGTTGATCTCGATTCCCCGATTTGATACCATGAATCCAAGGAACTTGCCCGAACCGACCCCTAAAGCATATTTCTCGAGGTTGAGCTTCATGTTGTATTTCCTTAAAATCTCGAACGTTTCCTGTAAATGAGCCAAATGGTCCTCTACGCGCAGGGACTTAACTAGCATGTCATCAATATAAACTTTCATTGATTTACCTATTTGTTCTTCGAATATTTTATTTACTAGGCGTTGGTAAGTAGCTCCTGCATTTTTTAGCCCGAAGGGCATTACATTATAATAATATGTTCCATACTTGGTGATAAATGAAGTCTTTTCTCGATCCTCCCGGTTTATTTGGATTTGATTGTACCCGGAATAGGCATCGAGAAAAGTAAGGATCTTGTGGCCGATCGTGGCATCGATCATGCGATCGATGTTAGGCAGTGAAAAAGAATCTTTGGGGCACACCTTGTTTAAATCCTTATAATCTACACACATTCTAAGTTTGTTCCCTTTTTAAGGACTACAACTACATTGGCTAACCATTCAAGATATTTCACCTCCCGAATGGACCCTTTTTTGAGAAGTTTAGTTACCTCGTCCTTTATGAATGCGTGCTTTACCTCGGACTGGGGTCTTCTCTTTTGCTTCACCGGTTTGAACCTAGGGTCTAGGCTTAGCCGATGCGTCGTTATCTCCGGCGGGATCCCTGTCATGTCTAAATGGGACCAAGCAAAACTATCTATGTTATCAATAAGAAATTGAATAAGATTTTTCCTGAGTTCGGGGGTTAATCCCGTTCCCAGGTATACCTTTCGCTCGGGTAGGTACTCGATCAATATAACCTGTTCCAGCTCTTAGACCGTTGATTTGGTGGCGTCAGAATCTTCGGGAACAATAAATGTTCGAGGGGTCAGAAAATCCTCCTCTTCTTCTTTTATCTCCTGCTTCCCTGATTCGGTCGAGGCTGGTGGCTGTGATTGCTATTTGACTTCCTGTTTACTTTTGATGCTCGACCTTTCCAAGGTGGATAGTGTCGATATCAGCGTTACCTCATCGACCGCAAACATTTTCTTTGCAGCATGCTGCTCCCCGTATACTATTTTTACACCGGCAGACGTCAGGAATTTCATCATTTGGTGGAGAGTAGAAGGGAATGCCCTCATATTGTGGATCCAAGGCCTTCCGAGTAGTGCATTGTACCTCATATTGCCCTCGATTACGTGGAACTTGGTATCTTGAATGGTTCCAGCCACGTTCACCAGTAGAATATTCTCCCCTTTAGTTGTTTCACTAGCCATATTGAAGCAGTTTAAGACCCGAGCTGCGGGCACAATTTGATTTTGTAGGCCGAGCTGCTCCACGACCCTCGATTGGATGATATTCGTTGAGCTACCTGGATCCACTAAAACACGCTTAACTTGAACTTTGTTTAAAAAGATAGAAATTACCAGAGCGTCATTGTGGGGCTGAGAAATGCCTTCTGATTCTTCGTCATTGAATGATAAAGTGCCTTCGGGCACATAATCTCAAGTTCATTTTTCCCTAGTTATTGATACCTTAGTGCGTTTGAATATGGGTCCCTGTAGAATGTCGACCCCACTGACGATCATATGAATTGCATGTTGTGGTTCCTTCTGTTCATATTTTTTGTTGGCATCTCTTTATCTGAAATGATTCTTGGCTCGATCGTTGAGGAACTCTCGAAGGTGGCCCTCATTGAATAGACATGCTACCTCCTCCTTTAATTGCCTGCAATCCTCGGTCTTGTGACCATGCGTGCCATGATACTTGCACATCAAATTTGGGTTTCTTTGGGAAGGATCAGTTTGTATGGGTCTGGGCCACCTATTATCTTTGATCTTTCCGATTGCCGATACAATACCCTATGCATCGATGCTAAAGTTATATTTCGATAACCGAGGTGCCTCTGTGGGATCGACATACTTTTCAAAACCACTTTTGCTCATAAGTCCCCGAGAATTCTATCCTCGATCACTTCTTCGATCGCTCCGGGCGGAATTGCGTCCTGAACCATTGTTCCTTCTATCTGTGTATATGGTTGATATCGGTCTCTGTTCGATGTTGGCTCCCTGTCGACGTCCCTCTGGTTTTTAACTGCCGACATGTTTGGATGTACTGAACTGGAATAGGCTCCTAATTGGTCATCCTCGGCCCTGATCTTCGATTGATATCGATTGTGCACATCTGCCCAAGTTACAGCTGGATACTCGATCAAATTTTGTTTCAACTGACGTGATGCTATCGAACTCCGCTCGTTCAACCCTTGGGTGAAATCTTGAACGGCCCAATCATCTGTGACCGGTGGCAACTCCATGCGTTCCATTTGAAATCGGGATACAAACTCTCTCAGCATTTCATTATCCCTTTGTCTTACCTTGAAAAGGTCAGATTTCCTCGTTGCGACCTTTATGGCCCCGGCGTGTGCCTTTACGAAAGAATCTGCTAACATAGCAAATAAGTCGATGGAATTTGGTGGCAGGTTGTAATACTAAATTATTGCTCCCTTCGAAAGGGTCTCTCCAAATTTTTTCAACAGCACAAATTCGATTTCATCATCTTCTAAATCGTTACCCTTGATGGCGCATGTATATGAAGTAACATGCTCGTTGGGATCGATGGTTCCATTATATTTGGGTATATCTGGCATACGAAACTTCTTTGGAATAGGCTTCGGAGCCGCACTTGGAGGAAATGGCTTTTGTACAAACTTCTTCGAATCCATCCCTTTCAAGATTGGCGGTGCCCCCGGTATCTGGTCAACTCGAGAGTTGTATGTTTCCACTTTTTTATCGTTGGCTTCGATTCTTTTCTCCTCCAATTCAATTCTTTTGGTGAGCTCCTCAAGCATTTTCATTACCGCAGGATCAGTCCCCGATTCGTTACCATTCGACCTTTCCGGTACTGGCTCGGTATGGCGAGTAATTTCCGGCTCGACCCTATTCGGAGCTCTATGTTGATTTTGTAACTGAGCAATAGCGGCTTGCTGAGCCTGAAGCATCTCGAATATAACTTGGAGACTGACTCCTTCGTCTCCTTTGCCCTGTGTTCCTTGGTTACTAGATCGGCCTTCTCTGCATACGCTCCCATAGAGACCTGCGCCTAGGTCCGCATTTACAGCAACGTGCGAACTGACATCGACTGGGTTGGCAACCGGTGCTCCCCCGAAATTAGCCCGTGGCACCTCGACTCCTGGAGCAATCACATTTTTGTTTTCACCGTGGAATCCGAGACCGTTGTCACCGTGTGTGGATGCGTTTTGTGAGTTTGACATGTTTTAACCTGAAAGCAAAGATACTTGACAAGAACAAGCGTAAAATAGTGCATTTTACCATAATCAGTACTGAACAATCACTATTATCCTTAGCCCCACGGTGGGCGCAAAACTGTTTATCCTAAAAATTGAGTAATAATTAAACTTAAATTGTGGTTTTAAGAATATGTGATTTAAACCGGCACCAATTGATAAACAACGAATTAAATAGATAAATTGAACAATAAAATAAATCAATCCGGTCTATAAACAATGCCTCGACCTCGATTCGAGATAGTCTCGAGGTTAGTTAATAAGAACAACAGAGGATGGAACAAGCAGTGATGAACAGTAAGTAAGACAAAGAAAGCAGTGTATATGTATATTCTTATCAGTGAATCATGATTCCCTACAAATGATTGGAACTCCTCTTTATATAGTCGAGGAAACCTAATTATGGTATGTCTCTAATTACAGAAGGAAATCATATAAACAGCTAGTTATCTGCTTCTGATTTGGTCCGTTCCGAGATTCACGCCATGATCTTCGACCGATCACGGATATCTGTTCCGAGATTCACGTTGTGATCTTCGACCTGTTACTGATATCTCGCCATTCCGTTATTATGCTCCCCTTGAAGTCGATCATACTTGATCTCGATTGTTGCTGGCCTCGGTCTCAACATACACTTCGATCTCTAGGCTTGATGTCTCATCTTCGAGCTCGAGTCTGATTTATTACGAAGCTACCCCGATGCAACTCCCTTATCTCGATCAAACAACAAAATCGGGTAGGCCCGATTTTGACGGCATACAAACTGCTTTGTTCATTTGTTGTGCATTGTTAAAAGAGTTCTCATTTTTTTTTATATTTTTCGTTAAAGTTCTTTTTCTATTCATGTTTTTCATGTCTGTTGTTTCAAAAATAGATGATGTAGATGCTACTGCAGTTATTCCGTAGAGGCAGATGAAAAGAATCTTCTACTGTCTATCCTTTTAGCATAGTGATAAGTCTCGAAATCAGTATTTGTTCGACTATAAAGTCAATGAGGCAATGTAATATACTTCATTCGTTTTAATTTACGTGAATCCACTGGGCACGGAGTTTAAGAAAATAAAAAAGACTTTTAAATTTGTGGTGTAAAATGAGACACATATATTTTGTATGATTATAAATCATTGCATAAAGGTAAATTATTTTCAAATAAGGAAAGAGGTCATTCTTTTTAGCACGAACTAAAAAAAAATTGGTTCACATAAATTGAAACGGAGGAAGTATAACTTATAGTTAGAAGATGTTGCAGTATTGCCTTGATATGATGAAAAGAAGAGAACTAAATATTTTAGGTACCATAATTTGCGCAATTTTTATGCTCGCTCCGTTTTAATTTATGTGAACCCATTTGATTGGGCACGAAGTTTAAGAAAAGAGATAAGACTTTTAAACTTGTGGTGTAAAATAAGACACATATATTTTGTGTGTCTATAAATCATTGCATAAAGGTAAATTGTTTCCAAATAAGGAAAGTAGTCATTTTTTTTGGCACGGACTAAAAAGGAAATATGTTCACATAAATTGAAACGGAGGGAGTATGTTTTATGCTATTTAGTTTTTCATTAGTTCATTTACTCAAACTTTTATCTTCCACCTCTTTGGCTAGCCAATAAAGTTCTTAAGACACTGAAGTAGAACTAGTTAACTCTCTCTTCATAGCCTCAACAGGACGGGACTTCTGTTAGGGCACAATGAGACTGTCCAACTGGAAGTATGAATTTTTCAGTCAACAACTTCCATTTTATTGTTTCCTTGAAAATCATTTTTACTTCTTATGTGTTTAAATTCATATTTGTATGACCAATTTCACATACCAGAAGTATTTTACAGGAAAGTGTTTCTCTTCACGCACACTACTTCACCAGCACTTTCATAAAATCTAACCCCATAAAAAGTAAAATCCCACTTTTATTATTATTTTCATTTTTCTCACTCTTCATTTTTCAAGATCAGAAAAATCTTTGAATATGAAATTTTCAAAGTTGGGCTAGCAGTGTAATGCAACAAATGCGCGATTTAATTTTACTCAACTTCTTTCATTTTTTGCTTCGCCTCATGTCTCTTTTGTATAGTATTTAATCTCCATGTGAAATTAAATACCACTGACAAGTGTTGCTTAATGATTTTTGAAGGAAAGGATACAACGACTAATACATTAGGAAGTAAAATAAAATCTTAATCCACACCTTTAATCACTCTCTGGATAACTTTCCTCCGTAATAATACTCCCTCAATTCCAATTTATGTGAACTTGTTTGACTGGACACGAAATTTAAGAAAATATGAATACTTTTGAAATTTGTGGTCCTAAACAAGTCAAAATGGGTCCCAGAGTATTTGTGTGGTTATAAATGTTTCTCATTAAGGATAAAATTAGAAGTTTAAGCAAAATTATTTCCAAATTTAGAAATGAATCATTCTTTTTTGAACGAACTGATTATACAATTTGATCTTTATTGATCTTGCTATATCTTCTTTGTAAATTTCTTACTGTAAAAGGCTGGCTGATTTTAGTTTAGAACAAAAGCCAATTAGGCTATTCAAGATCTGTATTTACCTTAAATGTTTCCTTAGTTTCAGTTCGAAGAAAAAAAAAATGAAATTGCAAGTCTTTGCACTCTTTTTTTATTTTACAGTTATAAGTATAAAATCTTTTTATTGTTTATGAAAAAAATGTATTAGGCTGGCGATTTTCTTGCCTCGGTGTGATCGTCATGTACTAACTTTAGGTTAGTTTTACCTACTTAATGATGATTTGTCTTTATTTTCTTGGACCAATTCCTTTCATATTGCTGCAAGTTAAGGTCACCAGGGCAATAAAATTAGGCTTTACAAAACATCACAAATTAATGAGTTGCTGGTGTTCTTACTAATACATGTTACTAAATCTATTTATATTTGTGTGTTGTCGTTTTTAAAGTGCTATCTGTGTACGGTCAAAATCGATTCTCAATCATAAAGACAGCTCGAGACAATGACGTTTCAATCGAAGGGTATCCACATGGCAAGCTCAGACGAATTCCGAAGTAGAGACGTCGAGCTTCGAGCTATAAGACCAATCAACGGCAAAACTCGATATCATTATCGAGCCCGCGTCCGAATCGGATTACGGGGCAACGCCGACCGACACAGGCCCCGAATATCGATGCTCCAAGGCAGAACCGAGCTCGAACTAAGACTGGGTATTCGATTTAGCACCGAGCTCGAGTCAGTGCCAAGCTCGCAGACAAGAGCCGTTACAACCGCACCAAGGGAGAGAATCTTGGCGAGAATCAAGGGAGAGACAAACCATCATGGGTTCTCCACTATATGTATTATTTTATTATGTTGTTATAGATAAAGTAGTGACCCTCTACTATAAAAAGGGAGATAGACTGCAATAGATAGAGGTCCTCAAAAAAATACATTAAGATTTCATTGTGCTTGTTCTCCTAATATTTTCGAGTCTTCCCGTCAATCATTCCCATTTAATAGCAAAAAATACCTGTATTGTCATTTTGTATCAAAGAAATTTACATACCCTTAGAACCATATCTAAATTTAACGTTATCCGATTTTTCGGATAAACAGTTTGGTGCCCACCGTGGGGCTAGGGTAACAGTGATTGTTTGATATAAATCTACAGTACACTCCAACTTACAACTTCGAATCAGCAATGGCTCTACCTATCGACCTCGAAGCCGGCCTTCAAGATGAAACCAACAACTTGGTGCTCGGGGCCGGAAGGCTACCTGACAACGGCAACGAGGCTCGAATCGAAGAACCCGAAATTCGAGCCGAAGTACCACTGGATATCAATTCGCAAATAGCTCTAGAAGCGAATCAGCGTTCTGAACCGGAAAGAAGCGTTCAGGGCGGTGCTCGATCCATAGCCCGAGACACCTACAGCACGGGGGAAATCGGAGTCAGCTTGCGTATGATTTTCGAAATGTTACAAGCCCAACAAGCAGCGATAGCTCAGTTACAGATCCGAATTCATACGCAAAGCGGGCCGAACTACAATCCGCTTCTTCGAGAAGTCACCCCCAGAACGGAACCCGCCGTAGTGAAATCAAATGAGCAAGAATCAGGGACCGCCCCTGAAATTGCTAAATTGCTCGAGGAACTCACAAAGCGAGTCGAAGCCAACGACAAAAAAATAGAAACGTATAACGCTAGGGTCGATCAACTTCCGGGGGCTCCGCCAATGATAAAAGGGCTCGATTCGAAAAAATTCATACAAAAGCCTTTTCCCTCGAGCGCGGCCCTAAAACCAATCCCCAAAAAATTCCGTATGCCCGAAATTTCCAAATATAACGGTACGATCGATCCTAACGAACACGTCACCTCCTACACATGTGCCATCAAAGGCAACGATTTGGAGGATAATTAGATCGAATCCGTGTTGTTGAAAAAGTTCGGAGAGACCCTCGCAAAGGGAGCAATGATCTGGTATCACAACTTACTAACAAATTCCATTGATTCTTTCGCCATGTTAGCAGACTCGTTCGTAAAAGCACATGCTGGTGCCATAAAGGTTGCAACAAGGAAATCGGACCTTTTCAAAGTAAAACAAAGGGGTAACGAAATGCTGAGGGAATTCGTATCCCGATTTGAAATGGAGCGTATGGACTTGCCACCAGTCACAGATGATTGGGCCGTACAAGCTTTCACCCAAGGACTGAACGGGCTAAGTCCGACAGCATCATGTCAGCTGAAACAAAATTTGATCGAGTACCCAGCAATAACTTGGGCAGATGTACACAACCGGTACCAATCAAAAATCAGGGTCGAAGATGATCAATTGGGAGCTCCCTATGGGCTCGTACGTCAGAACCACACGACCACTAACAGAGAACAAAGGTCGAACAGAGACCGATACCAACCATACGGCACAGATCGGATAAATAATGGTTCAGCACGTGATACAGTTCGGAACAACTGAAGGATTGATCGGGGGCAAAATTCTCGAGGACTTATGAGCAAGAGCGGCTTTGATAAATATACAGATCCTATAGAAGTACCTCGACTATCGGAATATAACTTCAACATTGGTACATCCGCCATCATATCGGCCATCAGACGCATCAAAGACACCAGATGGCCTCGACCCATGCAAACCGATCCTGCCCAAAGGAATCCCAATCAAATGTGCGAATATCATGGCACCCATGGCCACAGAACAGAAGATTGTAGGCAACTAAGAGAGGAAGTGGCCCGCTTATTTAACAAAGGGCACCTTCGGGAATTTCTAAGCGATAGGGCGAAGAATCATTTTAGAGACAAGGAATTCGGCAAGCAAAACGAGCCAGAAGAACCGCAACACGTCATTCACATGATCGTCGGCGGCATCGATGCCCCCTAGGGACCGATGCTTAAATGCACTAAAACGTCGATTGTGAAGCGATCTCGAACTCAAGATTATACACCCACAAGGACTTTATCCTTCAGTGATGAAGATACAAAGGGAATCATCCAACCCCATAATGATGCACTGGTAATATCCTTACTCATGAATAAAACTAAGATTAAGCGTGTTTTAATTGATCCAGGTAGCTCGGCCAATATCATCAGATCGAGGGTCGTAGAACAGCTCGGCCTGCAAGATCAGGTCGAACCCGCAACTCTGGTTCTAAATGGATTCAACATAGCATGTGAAACCACTAAAGGAGAGATTACCCTACCGATAAACGTGGCCGGAACCATCCAGCAAACAAAGTTTCATGTGATCGAAGGTGATATGAGATATAATGCCCTCTTTGGAAGGCCGTGGATCCACAACATGAGAGTCGTACCCTCGACCCTACACCAGGTCATCAAATTCCAAACATCGGGAGGTGTCAAAATAGTGTATGGGGAACAACCGGCCGCAAAGGAAATGTTCTCCGTCGAAGAAGCAAAATCAATATCCTCGCCTTCACCGATAAAAGGATCAGGTTCAAAGCAGAGCGCCAAATAGCAATCACAGACATCGGCTTCGACCCAGCCAGGTAAGCAGAACGTTGAAGAAGATGATGATGATCGATGGATCCCTCGATCCTTCGTAACCCCTGATGATTTCAATGCCACCAAATCAATAATTGAGGAACTGGATCAAATTGTACTGATCGAACACTGGCCCGACGAAAGGTATACCTGGGAACGGGTTTGAGCCCCGGACTCAGGAAGAAACTCATTTAATTTCTTATCAATAACATTGACTATTTTGCCTGGTTCCATCTAGATATAACAGGGATCCCGCCGGACATAACGGCGCACCAGTTAAGCTTGAACCCTATGTTCAGACCGATGAAGCAAAAAAGAAGGCCTCAATCTGAGGAAAAGCACGCATTCATAAAGGACGAGGTAACCAAACTTCTCAAGATAGGGTCAATTCGAGAAGTAAAATACCCCGAATGGTTAGCCAATGTGGTTGTTGTACCTAAAAAGGGAAACAAAATTAGAATGTGTGTGGACTTATAAGGATTGGAACAAAGCATGCCCCAAAGATTCCTTTCCACTGCCCAACATCGATCGTATGATCGATGCCACGGCCGGCCATGAGATCCTCACCTTTCTCGACGCCTATTCCGGGTATAATCAAATTCAGATGAACCCGGAAGGCCGGAAAAAAACTTCATTTGTGACCCGATATGGAACATATTGTTATAACGTAATGCCCTTCAGGCTAAAAACTGCAGGAGCTACTTATCAACGCCTAGTAAACAGAATGTTCGAAGAAAAAATAGGTAAAATGATGGAAGTCTATATTGATGACATGCTAGTTAAGTCCGTGCGCGCAGAGGACCATTTGGCCCATTTGCAGGAAACGTTCAAGATTCTGAGGAAATACAACATGAAGCTCAACCCCGAAAAATGTTCTTTCGGGGTCGGTTCGGGCAAGTTCCTCGGCTTCATGGTCTCAAATCGGGGAATTGAGATCAACCCCGACAAAATCAAGGCCATCGAAGACATCACCATCATGGACAATGTGAAAGCTGTACAAAGGTTAATTTCAAGATTATCGGATCGAAGTCACAAATTTTTCTCCCTACTCAAAAAGAAGAACGACTTCGCCTAGGCACCGGAATGCCAACAAGCGTTACAGGAATTAAAACGATACCTCTCGAGCCCGCCACTGCTTCATACTCTGAAAGCGGACGAGCAGCTCTACCTGTACTTGGCGGTATCGGAAGTCGCCGTAAGCAACGTCCTAGTTCGAGAAGAGCAAGGTACGTAATTTCCCATTTATTACGCAAGTCAGACCTTAGGGGAAGCGGAAACTAGGTATCCGCACTTAGAAAAATTGGCACTTGCCCTGGTAAGCGCATCTAGAAAGTTAAGGCCGTACTTTCAATGTCACCCCATAAGTGTATTAACCACCTGCCCACTCCCTAATATTTTACATAGGCCCGAACTATCAGGCCGATTGGCCAAATGGGCCATCGAACTCAGTAGGTACGATATCGAATATCAACCCCGTACGGCCATCAAGTCTCAAATTTTGGCAGACTTCGTGGCCGACTTCACGCCAACCCTCATACCCGAAGTCGAAAAGGAACTCCTTTTGAAATCAGGTATATCGTCTGGGGTATGGATCCTTTTTACGGACGGTGCTTCGAATATAAAGGGGTCCGGGTTAGGCATAGTTTTGAGACCCCCCACGGGTAACGTTATTAGGCAAGCTATTAAAACTATCAGGTTAACTAAAAATGAGGCCGAGTATGAAGCCATGATTGCAGGTCTCGAACTAGCTAGAAACTTGGGAGCAAAAGTCATTGAGGCGCACTGTGACTCTTTGCTGGTGGTGAGTCAAGTAAACAAAACCTTCGAAGTCCGAGAAGGTAGGATGCAAAGGTATCTGGACAAACTGCTTATCACCTTACACCATTTCAAACAATGGACCCTACGGCATGTTCCACGAGAACGGAATAATGAGGCCGATGCTCTCGCAAATTTGGGATCGTCGGTCGAGGTAGGTGATTTGAGCTCGGGGACTGTCGTCCAACTTTCAAGATCGGTAATCAAAGATGGGCACGCCGAAATAAATTCTACTAGCTTAACCTGGGATTGGATAAACAAGTATATTGAATACTTGAAAAACGGAAAGCTCCCTTCAGACCCTAAAGATTCCAGGGCCCTACGGACTAAAGCTGCTCGATTTACGGTGGCTGTGGATGGAACACTATATCGAAGAACATTCGAAGGACCGATGGCGGTATGCGTGGGTTCGGGAGATACCAATTACATCCTCCGGGAAGTACACGAGGGCACTTGTGGCAATCACTCCGGTGCCGACACATTAGTTCGAAAAGTGATCAGAGCGGGGTATTATTGGATCGATATGAGCAAAGATGCGAAAGAATTTGTTCGTAAATGTGATAAATGTCAGAGGTTTGCGCCAATGATCCATCAAGCCGGGGAACAACTTCACTCGGTCCTATCCCCATGGCCATTCATGAAATGGGGGATGGACATCGTCGGCTTCTGCCGTCGACCCAAGGTAAAGCCAAATTTATTTTATTTATGACTGACTATTTTTCTAAGTGGGTTGAAGTGCAGGCGTTCGAGAAAATAAGAGAGAAAGAAGTTATAGACTTTATTTGGGATCATATCATATGCCGATTCGGGATACCCGCCGAAATAGTATGCGACAATGGAAGCAATTCGTTGGCAGCAAAATCACAAAATTCCTCGAAGATCACAAAATAAGAAGGATATTATCAACACCATACCACCCCAGTGGGAACGGTCAGGCCGAATCAACGAACAAGACTATTCTTCAAAACCTGAAGAAGAGATTGAACGACGCGAAGGGAAAATGGAGAGAAATCCTGCCCGAAGTCCTTTGGGCATACCGAACAACGTCAAAATCCATTACGGGGGCGACCCCATTCTCCTTAGTATATGGTTCTGAAGCATTGATACCAGTCGAAGTCGGTGAACCTAGTCCCAAATTTTGATTCATGACGGAAGAATCAAATAATGAGGCTATGAACACCAGCCTTGAATTATCGGACGAAGGACGAGAAGCTGCCCTCATCCGATTGGCCGCCCAAAAGCAACGAATCGAAAAGTACTATAATCGAAGAACTAAACTTTGCCATTTCAAGCCCGGGGACTTAGTGTTAAGAAAAGTCACCATCAATACTCGGAATCCAAACGAAGGAAAATGAGGACCAAATTGGGAAGGACCATACCAGGTGCTCGAGAACGTTGGAAAAGGATCATACAGGCTCGGCATCATAAATGACAAACAACTATCAAGAAGTTGGAATGTATCACATCTAAAACGGTACTACTGCTAAGGTACGACCTTTCCATATTCATCTAACTAACCCATGCAGAAGTCCGAACAAGAGCTGAAGAAGATCTTTCGATCAAGAGCACGCGTTGTACTCTTTTTCCCTTAGACCGGTTTTCTCCCAAATGGGTTTTTTCGGCAAGATTTTTAATGAGGCAACCATCGATCGTGCTGCACTTTCAACAATATCCGAGGCCTCTTTCCGACAGACCTCGAATACCGGAGGAGCAGCAGGGCCCTCAAATACATTGAGTTCAGATGCAAGAAAGTCATCTCACAACAAGGTTCCAACAGGAAAAATTGTAAGAGCCAAATGGTCAAAATGAACTATGCTCATATAGATCGGCCCAAACATAAACACATGTGCAATGACTTGAGATTTATTGTGGAACCAGAATTAAGATTCACTCAACTATCAAGCCTACGGGCTACTATTATTCCGAGTTCGAGCAAAGCACTCACTCTACCATTAAGCCTACGGGTTACTTAAATTTCGAGTTCGAAACATTCACTCGACTATTAAGCCTACGGGCTACTGTTATTCCGAGTTTGAGCAAAGCACTCACTCTACCATTAAGCCTACGAGCTACTTATATTTCGAGTTTGAAACATTCACTCGACTATTAAGCCTACGGGCTACTGTTATTCCGAGTTCGAGCAAAGCACTCACTCTACCCTTAAGCCTACGGGCTACTTAAATTTCGAGTTCGAAACATTCACTCGACTATTAAGCCTACGGGCTATTGTTATTCCGAGTTCAAGCAAGCACTCACTCGACCATTAAGACTACGGGCTACTTACATTCCGAGTTCGAAATAATCACTCAAATATTAAGCCTACGGGCTACCTTTATCTCAAGTTCGAGCAAGCACGCACTCGACCATTACGCCTACGGGCTACAATATTTCAAGTTCCAAACATTCACTCGACGGATTATGTTCCTTCAAAGTTTGAATCATCGACTCAACAAGCAAACCCAGGGGCTACAAATCTGATCGATCAGAGAGACTACAAGGTCAACATTCGATTAAAAGTCTTCACAAAACAAAAACAAGTCGACCTGATTATTCATATATATATGAAAATTGCCTACGAGATTAATGTACAAACATGAAGAATTAGAAACTAAGCTTCCTGGTCGAGCTCTTCCCCGTCCTCGGATCCGCTTTCGCTACCATCATCATCATCATCATCAGAAGCTAAGGCTTCAGCTTTCGCTTCGAGCTGTTTTGCCTTTTTTACCTCTTCGGTAAGGTCGAAATCTCGAGCGTGTATCTCCTCGAGGGTCTCCCTCCAAGACCTACACTTAGCAAGTTCAGCAACCCAATGAGCTCGAGTATCGGCGGCCTTCACCGCTGCCCGGGCCTCTATCTGAGCAGCCTCAGCATAAGCCCGATATACAGCAATGGACTTATCCGCCAAGACTTTCGACGACTCAACCTCCGCCTTAGCCTCAGCAAGTCGTGTTTCAAGCTCCTCAATCTTCTTAGCTTGAACCGACCCCTTTTGCTTGACACTTCAAAGTTGAACGTCGGCCGATAATAATTTTGTTAAGATGGTTTCTTTTTCCGCTGCCAGGCGGTCGGGGGTCTCCTTCCACCGATTGCATTCAGCTCGGATTTGATCGACTTCTACTCGAAGTAACCCGATCTTTTTGATCTTTTGCTGCAACTGAGACAACGAAGGGTTAACTTCCACGGTTGAGTCAGATCCATACTTAACAGAATGAGGCTCACCTGCTTATCGAGCTCGACCCCTTCTTCACGGACCTTAGCCAAATCCGCTTGGAGGTCCTTTATAGCCTCGTCCTTTTGGCTGCAAAGAAGCCGCAGGGCATCTCTCTCACTTGAGACCTTTCGGAGCTCGGCCTCACACTGGCTAAGATCGACTCGAAACCTACTAATGGCCTGCACAGTAAGAAACACGAGTCAAGTATGGAAAAGAACAAAGAAACCAAGTATGGAAGAATCAATACCCGAGTAATGAAACGATGAGCCTCCTCTAATAAAATAGAAGCGTCACCGATATCGGAACCATCTTCGACTCCAGTAAAACAATCCCTAAAAGGATCCCCTGCACCAGAGCCTGCGCCGATATCGGGAGTCTTCAATTCTCGAGCTTCCTTCAGCGCCTCCTCGGAAAAAGATGGAAGAGAAGGCGAATCGCCCATTGTCATAGCCCTGAGCAAATCGCTCGGAGTACTCCGGTAGAGATTCTGGTCTTCGGAAACAACCCCGACAGGCACAGCCGCCATTGGCTCGGGAACTCTGGAAACCTCGATGGCCTCCGTAGACCGGACTACCAAAGCCGAGGAGCTAATTTCTTCTTCTTCTTCTTCTTCTTCTTCTTCTTCTTCTTCTTCTTCTTCTTCTTCTTCTTCTTCTTCTTCTTCTTCTTCTTCTTCTTCTTCTTCTTCTTCTTCTTCTTCTTCTTCTTCTTCTTCTTCTTCTTCTTCTTCTTCTTCTTCTTCTTCTTCTTCTTCTTCTTCTTCTTCTTCTTCTTCTTCTTCTTCTTCTTCAGTCGTTGGACTGAGTCAATCGAAAGGGCAATTGTTTTTCTCTTCACCCTGCGAGTTTTGGGCTTGGGGTCCTCTGACCGAGAGGAAGCTTTTCGCTTCTTATCTTCCCCCTGTTTAGGGACCACGGACTTGTTTCCTTCCTCGCCGCTCGAAGGCCTTAAAGCGGCATCCCTGGTTATGCCTGCACAAGAGAAAATCGGTAACGAATAGAACGCAAAGAATACTTCGAAGGAAACAAGAAGCAAACCTCACCATGGTTCTTGGCCTCCCATCTGCCTTTTGCCAAATCACGCCAAGCGCGCTCGGCATAAGAGGAGGTCGAGGCCAACTTCCGAACCCAGTCCTCGAGGTCGGGCACCGCTTGTGGCATCTAAGGGGCAGCTGAACATTAGGGAAGGACATCAGAAAAATCGGAAAAACACCTGAAAAGTGAACAAAAATCACTTAGGGTCAAAATTCCATTCTTCAGGGAACGACATCTTCTCCTCCGAAATGAGATCACGGGTCCTCACTCGGATATAACGACCCATCCAACCTCAATCCTTGTCTTCATCGATGCTCAACATCAATGCCTTCGATGCCCGATGATGAAGTCTGATTAGTCCTCGAAAGATCTGAGGCCGATACAGTCGAATGAGGTGGTTCAGAGAAAAATCCAACCCTCCGGCTTTGATAGAGAAGAAGCGCAATAAGATCACTATACGCCATAAAGAGGGATGGATTTGGCCAAGGGTGACTTGATACCTTTTGCAGAAATCAATAATCACCGGGTCGACGGGTCCCAGTGTGAAGGGATAAGTGTAAACACTTAAAAATCCCTCCACGTAAGTGGTAACATCCTCGTCAGAAGACAGAATTTGCAACATGACCTCGGAACCCCAGTTGCAGTCTTTTCGGATGGCCTCGAGGTGATCCTCCATTATAGAGCATGTATACATCGATACGTGTTCACATCGACCCGGAACGGAGGAAGGGTTCTCCACCTTAAAATCGGTTTTCAAAATGCACGGGCCAGGAACATAGTCATGAACTGACAGCTCCACCGGCGCCTTATCATCAGACGGCCGTGAGGAGGAGGATTTTTCCTTCTGAGGTACGGTTTTGGAAGTTTTCGCCATTGATATGAAAGGAAAGAGTGCAAAGGAAGAAGTAGACAACACCAAAATTCTGGTATGGACGGCCCTGTAGCAGCGAAGTAGAGAGGATAAATAGGAAAGTTTGGAAGAAGAGAAGGCGCAAAAGTGGTAAAAGTTGTGTGGAAAGACTATTTATAGACTAAGGCTTGACGGTTCAGTATCAGCGGTGGCCGACCACCGTCTGACACACATTAAACGCCTCAGTAAAATCGAGCCAATGGGATAACTATCACATATGTCGAGATCGGGTTCGATAGAAACGTCGGCATAAATTTGATCAAGCCGCAGGAAAATCATATCGTTCCTCGCCACATCCTTTTCGAGAAACGAGGGGACTATCTGTGTACGGTCAAAACCGATTATCAATCATAAAGACCGGTTGAGACAATGACGTTTCAATCGAAGGGTATCCACATGGCAAGCTCAGACGAATTTCGAAGTAGAGACGTCGAGCTTCGAGCTATAAGACCAATCAACGGCAAAACTCGATATCATTATCGAGCCCGCGTCTGAATCGGATTACGGGGCAACGCCGACCGACACAGGCCTCGAATATCGATGCTCCAAAGCAGAACCGAGCTCGAACTAAGACTGGGGATTCGATCTAGCACCGAGCTCGAGTCAGTGCCAAGCTCGCAGACAAGAGCCGTTACAACCGCACCAAGGGAGAGAATCTTGGCGAGAATTAAGGGAGAGACAAACCATCATGGGTTCTCCACTATATGTATTATTTTATTATGTTGTTATAGATAAAGTAGTGACCATCTACTATAAAAAGGGAGATAGACTGCAATAGACAAGGTCCTCATAAAATACATTAAGATTTCATTGTGCTTGTTCTCCTAATATTTTCGAGTCTTCCCGTCCATCATTCCCATTTCATAGCAAAAAATACCTGTATTGTCATTTTGTATCAAAGAAATTTGCATACCCTTAGAACCATATCTAAATTTAACGTTATCCGATTTTTCGGGTAAACACTATCTACATACCCTTAATATTTCCAATTCAAAATATTGTCCAAATATATGATCATGCACTTGATGGGGGAAGAAAATAGTTCAATAAAGACTAAGAAGAAACATTTCCCAACTACAGTTAAGATCTAACGACGAGTGCAAAAGTTACTTTTTAACCATATCAGATTTGTTTCACTAAGGTCCTTGAAAATTGTTTGTTTGATAACTTGCTTACTAACCAACTGACTATATGATAATTAAACGAGTGGCTCCTCTGCATTTTGTTTTTACTGATTTTAGAAGTTCCTAGTGGAGTATCATCTATCTTATTTCTCAACTTTTGGACTTGCACTACCCAATTTTATTTTTTGTATATACTGGAACCGTACTCCTTAAGAAGCATGGCATGAAAGGATACTAAATGTAAGTCATTTACGTGCTTTTTGATGTATCACTTATGCTTTGATATAAATTCACAAGGTCGTCAAAAGCTTGATGAAAAGTCTGAAAAAAATATTTTTATTGGCTATTGTACTCAATCTAAAACATATATATTGTATAATACTCATAATGGCAAGATCTCAGTTAGAAGAGATGTTGTATTTGATGAAAATGCGAGCTGGAATTAGGATAGAGAATAAGGACAACACGAAATTCCTACGTCCATTGAAGACTCTTCAGAATCTGCTCCAACAAGTTTATCTACTAGCTCAATAATGGCACCAGAAACATATGTAACACTTGAAGAACCTGCAACTGAGCCAATTACTAAGAAGATCGACAAGATTCAAGAAACCGAATTCCAAATATAATAATAATATATGTATTGTCAATTTGCTCTTGATATTTCAGATCAGCTACTTTATGAAGAAGCTGCTGAAAAAGAAGAATGGCGGAAACCGATGATAAAAGAGATGAAATCCATTGAAAAGAATGGAACATGGGAGATGGTAGATCTACAAAAATTCTATTGGCTTGAAATGGATATTCAAGACAATGTTTGCTCAAGATGGAAGTTTACAGAAGCATAAAGCTCATCTTGTAGCAAAAGGTTACGTGCAACAATATGGTGTTCACTTTGAAGAGACCTTTTCTCCAGTAGCTTGATTTAAAACAGTGAGGGCGGTTCTAGCATTGGCTGTACAATTTAAATGGCTAGTTTATCAATTTGACATCAAATCAATATTCCTCAATGGAGAGTTACAGGAAGAATTCTTTGTAGCACAACCTAAAGGTTTCATAAAGAAAAGCAATGAAATGAAGGTGTACAAGTTAAAAAAGGCGTTGTATGGCTTGTAGCAAGCCCCTCAAGCATAGTATAGCAGGATTGATAGCTAATTTCAACGAAAGGGGTACATGAAAAGTGAGAACGAGCCCACCTTGTATGTGAAAAAGGAAGGTAAAAATGATTTCGTTGTCGTTTAATTTTATGTTGATGATATCATTTATACTAGTTCCTCTATATTACTTGTGGATGAGTTTAAGTCTCAAATGATGAATGAGTTTGAGATGTCGGTTATGGGTTTATTGCACTATTTCCTTGGTCTTGAGGTCCATCAAGCTGAAGATGGAATTTTTATTTCACAAAACAAATATTGCAGGGACCTACTCAATAAATTTGGCATGCTTAATTGCAAGCCTCCAGCAACACCAATGAATATTAATGAAAAATTACAGCATGAAGATGGAGAAGAATAGACAGATGTAATGACCCGATCGATCATTTTGAGAATTTGTATTTAGTTTGATGGTTTGAGGTTGAGAGTAGCTTCATATGGTGTATTATGACTTGTGTGTATCATTGGTTTTGGTTTTCGAGTGATTCGGGATTGATTTGGAATAGGGGTGGCAAAATGGTTAAAAGAACACAGTTAACCACCCAAATTATCCACTAAAATATGGGTTGGATAATGAACCTTTTAAAAATGGGTCAAATATGGATAAGAACCATATAATAGCATACACCCTTTCCTCTTTGTAAACTGCTCCAGAACATCTAGATTGTACTTGTCTAGATCTTTCAATTGGAACTGCCACTCATGAGTCAAAGACCACACAAGCCACCATATCCGGAAATCAGAGAATGCCTGGCGACTCACAAATCTATCTTCCAATGCCTCCTTCTTCTTTGTCCTAGCTAAACCTGCCTGTGTACCTGCTCCCCCTCTCCCATCATCAGGGGCATCCTCAGAATCAGACCCTGCAGCATCTGCATCAGACTCCTGACTGGCACTCCCCGAACCCTGGGAAGTGCTGTGGGATGTAGAAGGCACATCCAGAGGCTCAGACCACCCCTGTGGCATGGATTGCTCCTTAGTGTGCTCCTCCAAAATTGACAGAGTTTTCCTCGGAGGCTTCCCTAGATGGGGCATATAAGCTAGACTCGGAGAGGTCTCTACCTCTTCCTCGACCTGTTGTTGTTTTCTTTGATATAGTTTTTTTGCACACTTGGGGCCAAGGCACCTCTACCTTCACTCCTTGAAGCTTCTCCTCTTTCTTTGGTAGATTCACCTCTACCTCATGATGGTACCATTATCTGTATAAACATAAAGAGAATTGTCAGTTGCAAATCATGTTTCAGCAAAGTTATGATGTCACGCCCCAAACCTGGGGAGGCATGGTCGGCACCCGATGCCATACTCGGCTCGAGTGTACCATTCTATAATTGTGAACTCTGGAGGGGTAGCCCTCAACTTAAGCCAACGAGGCCTACCTGCAAGCTAACAATACCAATCAAGACAGACGGGGCCATATTCTGAATTGTCTTAAAAAAAGGTCTCACTCATCTAAGGGGTAAACTTACCTAAAAGCTCATATATATAATTGTGTAGGACGAGGAGGCTTCCATGAACATCTACTGATATATAAAATATACAGGACTCATCTACAAGCCTCTAGAGATAACTGAACTGTATCATGGTCGGGACAGGACCTCGACCTACCCATCAAACCTGTATATATAAAATGGACTTCAAGGTGTAGACCTGGTAACTATGAGGAAGAGGAACTTACCAACCAAGCTGACGTTTGACTCTGTCTACTAGGAAGGTCTATCCAGCTGTCTATCAGGACCTGCATGCATGAAATGCAGCGTCCTCGGCAAAAGGGACGTCAATACAAAATAATGTATCGAGTATGTAAGGTAACCGAATAACTAAAAGCTGAAACTGAACTGATAATATAATAACTGAAAGTAACTAGGAATCAAAGATAGTCTAAAGATATGCTTACCTGCTGATACTGACTCAACTCTCTCAATATAGTAAGTAAAATAGTTGTCCGGCCCTATAAGGCTCGGTATGTGTAACTGCTCTACCGTAGTAGGGTCGCTCATAGGCGCTCGGCCACAGTAGACTCGGTATATAACTTACCATCTTATCAGAGGTTGCACAATAGGGGCCTGCCACCCGATTACCATCTTAAACTTACCATCTGATCAGAGGTTGCCCAATAGGGGTCTGCCCACCGATTATAGCTCGATGGTGGTAAAAATACTATACCACTATCTATATATATATATAGATCATATGCTCTCTTTATATATATATATATAGTCCCCCAAGTGTTTTAACTGGAAAAAAACAATACTTAACTGAATATAAAGTCCCGATAATGGAGAATACTATAACTTATGAGACTGGGATAGTGTACATAGATTCAGAAATACAAACTAGAGCAATACAATAAGAACAATATGAACAATAGGTTACAAAATATCATATACCAACAACAACAACTAGAGCAATACAATAAGAACAATATCAACAATAGGTTACAAAATATTTCATTAACAAGTCATCAACATCTCACGACGAGCGGCAAGCTCGGATTGAATCCCTTTAGCACCATTCAACCCCATTATCATTCATTTTTGAACTTAGTAATATATCTAGTATAATAACCAATACCTTTTAAAGGATTTCCATCCTTCTAATCAATTTCAAAGTTATCCGAAATAGCCCAACACAAGATAATAGCACTATGGACAACTTCCAAGTGCTTTATAGCCATTTCCTTTTCTAGTTACCAATTTTCTCGACAAGCTTGACATGTAAACCAACATAATCATACTAAAAATATCATAGCCAACTTACTTTCCCTAATTTCCAGCCAATTAAAGTTCATAAGAGCAACTTTCAAATCAATCCATCAAGAACAACAACATCTCAAGCTAATCCAAGTATTATCTTGTAGTTTATCATCCTAACAACTTAACCAACATACAAGCAAGCTTAAGCACAATTAGTAGGCTGTTATACTCACCTTATCCAGTAGCAACAACTTGAAACTTAAGCCAAACACAGCCCATAACTATCCTCAAAGACAACACAACCTCAAAGAGGTGTTGTTCTTCACTCGAACTAACTTGTGATGTTGAAATATGGTGTAATCACTTTGGAATCACTTCAACCCTTATGGTATCTTATTAGTATGGTTAGAAGGAGTGTAGGGACGAGGTTGCATCAAAATAATGAGAAATAAACGTTGTCCAAATCATTTTAAAAGTGAAGTAGGTCGACCACCGCCTAAGTGAGTCCTATTGAAAGCTGCTCGTGCAGTCTCGCAAAAATGCAAATATCTCTCTACTCCATTATTGTATCGACGAACAGTTTAATACGTTAGAAACTAGACTTATAGATCTTCAATTTGGTAGGTGAATCATCCCTTAATTCCAAGTATATTAGGAGAAAAGCTCAGCTGTATTTGACCTACATTATGAATGTAACTTGTGATGACCTTTGCTATCTTTTATTCCACAGCTCACTTGACTTCAAAACATAATACACGAATATCATACGAGTAAAATAACTCATAACATAACCTCCTTATCATGTTAAACACCCTTGTCTCACCCCAAAAGTACGTGTTATAATATTCCCAACTTGTTGACCTTCGACGAAACTTATTTTCTTCAATTCGTTTAGCTTCTAAGCCTTCCAACCCTCTTGGTACTTGTTATACATGATCTTAAATATTTGTAACCTCCAAGGTAACATGATTAGCTTACTTTATGTACTTTAAAAGATGATCTCATTTCTTGAGCTTTCATCAATTGACTTACGACGTACTTTTACGTACGAAAATATGGGGTGTAATATATAAATCATGTAAGTGAGAAAGAACAACATAGAAGCAGTGAGGTTTCAGTTGGTTAAACATGAAGAAGAAATGGGTGAAGTGAAGTCCGCACAATTTGAAGTGCGGCCCGTAGAGTGGAAGTGCAGACCGCACAAATCCAAGTGCGGCCGCACATTAAAGAATCATAACGGGCAGGTCTTAATATTTACCTAGGTTTTGCAATAACTTGTTCAAATCTACTTGCCAACATGGTATACACATAGAAATCAGTTAACCCAACCCAATCTAGCATACTTTATCAATTACTCAGTAAAAAGCTACCCCACATGGATACAATGATGGAATATAATAACAGATGGCCTAAAAAGAAGCTAAAAAGGAAAAATAAATTCAAAAATTAAAATGAAATAAAATCAACACGAAATGAAGCATACTAGATGATGTAAATGTGTAAAGATCCTAGTGGGTGCAAATGGTGGTGTGTGTTTGAAAGTTCTAGATCCTCAGGTAGACTCTCAGAGCAACAGTAATTTCTCAAGAGGGTGAAAAGTGTAAAATGAGGCCTTAAATTCTATTTATACTCAGAGAATTTGAGAGAGTAAAAAGACAAGATAGGACGCAAAATTTCAAGTGCGGGCCGCACTCTGCTACCTAGACTTCAGTGGTCAATCACCCTTGTGCGGTCCACACAATTTTAAGTGCGACCGCACAATTCTCCAGAGGTCGCACTTTTGCCCCGCACTGACAGGTAAAAAGTTCAGAGACCCTGTCATTTGGTATCTAAGTTTGCTCCAAGAAGTGCGGTCCGCAAATAAAATCTGCGGCCGCACAAAGTCTTTTGCGGTGGCATTATTTTTCTACGGCCACACAAAGAAAGAGTGCATTCTGCATTTCCTGCTTCGATGACACAACCTTGTCTTCCATTCTTTCATCTAACATTTATCCCTGTAGCACACTTCAAATCAAGTTAAAAACAACAAATAACATCTTACTACAAAAAGAAGAAGTAAAAGAACACCGGTTGCCTCCCAAGAAGCGTCTTATTTAATGTCTCAGCACGACACAATGTCATAGCATCCTCAAGTGAAGTAAATAACAACCACAACGTGGCTCTCTCCAACTTTTTCCAAGTAGTGCTTCACCCGGTGACCATTGACTCAGAATATTTCATTGTTCTTGTTCTTTAAATCCAATACACTGAAGGGTGTCACACCAATAATTTCAATCGGACCACTCAACTTCGATTTAAGCTTCCCGAGAAACATCCTCAAGCTTGAGTTAAACAACAATACAAGATCACCGGCCTTGAACTCTTTATTCCACACGTACTTGTCATGAGGATATTCCATCTTTTCTTTGTACAAGGACGAACTCTCATAAGCATGGTACCGGAACTCATCCAATTCATTCAAGTGTGAAACCCGCAAGTTAGCGGCTACATCCCAATCAAGATTCAATTTCTTCAAGGCCCACATTGCCTTGTGCTCTAGTTCCACCGGAATATGACAAGATTTCCCGAATACTAACCTGTATGGGGACATTCCGATAGGTGTTTTGTAAGCCATCCTATAAGCCCATAATGCATCATCAAGCTTCTTGGACCAATTTGTCCGATTTGCATTCACAAATTTAGACAAGATACTTTTTTATCTCCCGGTTGGAGACTTCTACTTGATCACTAGCTTGTGGGTGATAGGGAGTCGTGACCTTGTGAGTAACACCATACTTGCTAAGTATAGTGTCGAAACCTTGTTGCGAAAATGTGACCCCCCATCGCTTATGATTGCACGTGGAGTACCAAATCTTGTAAAAATATTCTTCTTCAACAAAGCCAATACACTTCTAGCCTCATTGTTGGGTAAGGCAACGGCCTCAACCCATTTGGACATATAATCTACAGCGACCAAAATGTAAGTGTTTCCACAAGAACTCAAAAATGGGCCCATCAAGTCAATGCCCCAAACATCAAAAATATCAATCTCCAAGATGGTTGTGAGAGGCATCTCTTTTTTCTTTGAAATTCTACTGGCCTGTTGACATTCATCACATCTTTTCACTAAGTCATTTTCATCTTTGTAAAGAGTGGGCCAATAGAAACCACAACTTAGAACTTTGGCCGCCGTTCTTTCTCTACCATGATAACCACCATATGGCGAAGAATGACAAGCTCTAAGAATATCACCTTACTCTTCTTCCGGCACACAACTCCTCATCACCCCATCCGTACAAATCTGGAAAAGGTATGGCTCATTCCAATAGTAATCTTGACAATCTCTTTTGAGCTTCTTTCTTTGGTTTGAATAGAACTCATCCGGAATAATACTACTCACAAGAAAATTCGCCAAGTCCACAAACCACAGTAACTCTTTCAGTGATAGTGCCAAAAGTTTCTCATTGGGGAAAGAGTCATTGATTTCAAGGCCGTCATGTGGCCTCCCCTCCTCCAAACGAGACAAATGGTCCGCCACTTGGTTTTCACTACCCTTCTTGTCTTAAATGTCAATATCAAATTCTTGCAACAAGAGCATCCATCTCATCAACCAAGCTTTAGATTCCTTTTTTCTCATAAGATAGCTAAGTGCCACATGATCCATGTGGACAATAACTTTGGCACCCATCAAGTACGGGCGAAACTTCTCAATTGCAAATACAATAGCAATGTGGTATTTCTCCGTAGCGATATAATTGACTTGGGCACTATTCATGGTCTTACTAGCATAGTAAACATGATGAAAAACCTTGTTGATATGTTGCCCCAAAACAGCCCCAACCGCTACATCACTTGCATCACACATGAGCTCAAACGACAAACTCCAATCTGGAGAGGTAATGATAGGCGTAGTTGTCAACTTGAGCTTCAATTGTTCAAAAGCTCGCATACAATTATCATTGAAATGAAACATGGCATAATTCTCTAGGAGCTTACACAATGGGTTCACCACTTTAGAGAAATCCTTAATGAAGCATCGGTAGAAACCTGCATGGTCCAAGAAACTCTGCACACCCTTTACTGAAGTGGGGGTGGAAGCTTAGAAATAAACTCAATCTTCGCCTTGTCAACTTCAATACCATTCTTTGAGATCTTATGGCCAAGGACAATGCCCTCCTCAACCATGAAATACAGTTTCTCCCAATTGAGTATCAAATTAGTTTCTTCACATCTAGCCAATACTTTGTCCAAATTTGCAAGACAATCATCAAAAGAATCCCCAACCACCGAGAAGTCATCCATGAAGACTTTAAGGTAGTCCTCCACCATGTCCGTGAAAATAGCCATCATACACCGTTAAAAAGTTGCCGGTGCATTGCACAAACCAAACGGCATCCTCTTGAAAGAAAAAGTACCATAAGGACATGTAAAGGTTATTTTCTATTGATCTTACAGAGCAATAAGAATTTGGTTGTAGCCTGAGTACCCATCAAGAAAAAAATAAAAAGCACGACCGCCCAATCTATCGAGCATTTGGTCCATAAAAGGAAGTGGAAAATGATCCTTCCTTGTGACTTTGTTGGTCTTACAATAATCCATACAAACTCTCCAACTGGTCATCGTTCTTGTGGGAATCAACTCATTTTTCTCATTGGTAACAACTGTCATGCCCCCCTTCTTTGGGACACATTGAACCGGAGAGGTCCCTGAACTATCGGAAATGGGATAGACAACTCCAGCATCCAACCACTTGATAGTCTCCTTCTTGACCACTTCTTGCATGGATCTATTGAGTCTTCTTTGATGTTCAATGGACGGTTTAGCACCATCCTCCAACTTGATCTTATGCATGCAAAATGCGGGGCTTAAACCCCTAATATCCGCCAAAGTCCACCCAATAGCCTTCATCCTATTTTGCAGTGGCCAATGTAGAATCAACCTGAACGTTAGTCAAACAAGAGGAAAGAATAACCGGTAAAGTAAAACAGGGGCCAAGAAATTCATACCGAATGTGTGATTGCAATAGCTTCAAATCCAAAGCTGGTGGCTCTTCAATAGAAGGCTTTGTAGGCGGAGTCTTCCTATTTTCAAGATCCAAAGACAATTTTCGGGGTGCATAGTTGTACGATTCCATTCCTTGCAAAGTGTTCACACATTCCATGAAACCATCCATCTCATCATCATCAATGTTTAGAAAAACGGCTTCCAACATTTCACCAACATTGATTGTATCACTTGCATTATCAACAATAACGTCGGTTACCAAGTCAACAAAAGAACACACCTCATTGCTATTGGTTGCTGCATAGACTTGCACACATGGAATACTACCTTTTCATCACCAACCCAAAAAGTGAGTTCTCCGGCTTCCACATCGCAAGAGCCTTACCCATAGCAAGGAAAGGTCTTCCAAGAATAATAGGTACCTCATAATCAACCTCACAATCTAAAATAACAAAGTCCTCCGGAAGAATGAACTTATCAACTCAGACCAAAACATTCTCAATTACTCCCAACGGCTGACCTCTTCATTGTACAATCAGCCATTTGTAACCTCATAGATGTGGGTCTTGGTTTCCTAATTCCAAAAGTTTTAAACACCAAATAGGGCATAAAATTGATACTTGCCCAAAGATTACAAAGAGCTTTAGCAAATTCGGCACTCCCAATAGTACAAGGAACCGTGAAAGCGCCGGGATCCTCCAATTAGGGGCCATGGAATGAACAATTGCACTCACTTGATGAGCGACTTTGATAGTTTCAATATTCATCGACCTCTTCTTGGTCACAAGATCTTTCATAAACTTGGCATAACCGGGTATTTGATCCAAATCTTCTACCAATGGAACATTAATAGATAGACTTTTCATCATTTGAATGGACTTCTTGAATTGATTCTCACCATTTTGCTTGGCAAGTCTGAGAGAATAGGGAGGTGGAGGCTTAGGCAATGTTGCCTTAGAATTTTGCACTACCGGCTATGATATATCAATAATGTGATCCCTAGACGGACTTACCTCCTCTTGAGTCTCTTCCAAACTATCATCAATGTCAATCCGAACCTCATCACTTGCTTGAACATCAATTTTTGGGATTTCCTCCTCTTGTATCACTCGGTCATCATCCACAAGTCGCCTTTCATTTGAGGTGGGTGCATTCCCATCTCTTCCACTTCTTGTGATAACCACCATAGCATGTCCCGTGTTGTTATCACCCTTTGGGTTTACCACCGCATTACTTGATAGTGCACCCTTAGGACGAGTATTAAGAGCTTGAGAGATTTACCCCATTTGAATTTCAAGATTACGTATTGATGTGGTATGTGAGGCAAGTTGGGCATCCGAATCAGCATTCTTCTCCATCATTTTCTTGAACATATTCTCAATATGGCCCATCTCATTGCTTGAAGAACTTGAACCATGAAAAAGATAAGGAGGTGTGTCGCTAGGTTGTTGGTACATTGGGGGCCTTTAAAAACTCGATCCTCGATTTCCTTAATTTTTATTGTTTCCCCAACTACCTTGATTGTTGCCTCCCTAATTTTCGTGGTTGTTGTTGTTGTTGTGTCAATTACCTTGATTTTTAGAACCCCAATTGCCTTGGTTATTTTGTGGTCGACATTGTTGTTGATTGGAGCCTTGGGAATTATTCCTTTGCCCTTGGGAATTGTCACAAATTGTACCTCTTCCTATTGCTCATGATAAGAATCATCTTGATCAAAACTACCATCATCTTGTGCATAACTCTCCACTCGGTATTTAAATTGTGGACCTTTGGTCGTCTTCTTGTTAACCAACACATTTACACCTTCCATAGCATGAACTTGCTTAGGAGATTGAACTTGATTAAGTTGGGCCTTGGCGAGTTGGGTCATAGTTGTTATCAATTCGACAATAGCTTGCCCATGGTCTTGCAACTCCTTATGGAGATGAATCATGTTGGGATCACCTTGTGGAACATTATGTCGGGATTTCCAAGCTAAAGACGTTTCTGCCATCTCATCAAAAATCTCACATGCCTCTGTATAAGGTGTTGTTGTAAAGTTGTCTCTGGCCAATTGATTGACCACACATTGGTTCGTAGTATTAATACCACGGTAGAAAGTTTGTTGGATTATGTTGTCGTTCATATCATTATTCGGGCACTCCTTTACCATTGTTGGATACTACTCCCAAATTTCATGCAACGGTTCATTGGGCTCTTGCTTGAAAGCTAATATTTTATCCCTAAGAGTAGTCATGTGCCCGGGAGAGAAAAACTTAGCAATAAACTTCGCCGCCAGTTCATCCCAAGTATGGATAAAATGATTAGGCAAGCATTCCAAACAATCTAAAGTTTAACCCCGTAGAGAGAAGGGAAAAAGGTTTTGCCTCAAAGCATCCTCCGAAACGTTTGTTTGTTTTCTCCCCCAACACGTATCCACAAAACCTTTCAAATGTTTGTAAGCATTTTGACTCGGCGCCCCGATGGAAAAGCCTCTTTGCTCAAACAAAGTGAGCATTACGTTGGTAATTTAAAAGTTTCCCGCCCTTGGACTATTGCACTTGCATAACCTTCGTTGGGAAAAATCTGGTGTTGCACCTCTTGTGGTTGTGGTGGTGGTGGTGGGGAAAGTGGGGGCACGTTGTCTTGTTGACCACGACCTCGACGATTTGGTTGTGGAACTTGAGGCATGTCATCTAGTTGTTGTTCCTTGCCATCCACCTCGGCCAATGGCAAATTTCCGAGATCATTGTTTGCCATTTTGTACCTATGATTACTTCAACAAATTAGTAACACAGAAGGAAAAGTAGTTATTTCAATAACACACTCAAATATATAGCTAACACCGTAAAAACTTCCCAGCAACGGCGCCAAAAATTGATCCACGTCCAATTGCACTCAATAATGAGTGGAAATAGTTGTTGCAAATGTAATACCCAACTACAGTCGGGGTCGATTTTCTCAGAAAGTTTATAATGGGTTTTGAGGTAGATACTTGAAGAGAGAACGTGAAATAACTAAATTATACTTCCAAACAAAGAGTGATTGTTGTCCAAATTGACACTAAGAGATTAAACTAATTAAAAGCAACTAGAATGAGTAAATTGTTTTTGATGATCTTAAATAAATGGGAAAAATCCTAGGGGTGTAATTTTCACCAAGGTGCAAATCTAATGGGTATATTAAGTTAATACTTATTTTTGCGGATTGGGATATATTATAACTCTCAAATTCTTAAGTACCCACTCAATACCTCTTGGTTATAAAGTGGTTATGCCCAATTGATGTTCTCAAGTCTAATTGGGAAGCATTGCAAACAATTGATATGAGTCCAGGTCGAGTTTTTCCTATCTCTAATTCAAACCCTTTAATCAAACTAGCCAAAACCTTAACTAGCTCAATTTCTTATTAGCCAAGCTTTTCAAGACTAGGTTCCTCTTTCTCAAGAAAGTACTAAGTCAAATAGGCATGAATCAATATTTGCAACCATTAATTCTAGAAGTAATGCATAAACAAGGCTAAATAACAAACACACAATCATAAACAAGCCTTAAAATTAATAACCGATAAGATTTACACACTAGGTTTGGGTCACAACTCTAGATAAAATATAGCTATTCATGCTAGAAAGCAAAACAAATAAAGCAGAAGAAGTAATTATAGCCATAAACTATAATTAATTGATTAAACTAATGAGTCTTCTCCAATTTTGGTCACAAATTTCCCAAAAGGACAAAATATAATCGCTACAGCTGCTAGGAATACAAAACTTATTCTAAAAGAGTGATTCCCGTCTATTTATAGTGCCAAGATATTCGCTGACAAAAATGCCTTTTGGGAGGTTCTGCGGCCACACTTTTCTTCTTCTCTTGAATTGGGAGGAATTCTGCAGCGGCATAATTCCATCTGCGGCTACAGTTCAGCTTCTGCGGCCGCAGAATTAGTTCTGTGGACAACGCTTCTGCCTACAATTCTCCTTCTTGCTTTTTTTTAGCTGGAATACTCCTTTTTGAGTTAGATTTCTTCGTTAAGCTCCAATCCTCTAACATGCTTGCAATTCATATGATTTCATTAGTTTTGAAAACAAAAATCAATACTTTCGGACTAAAATTAAAGCAAGAAGGTACTTATAAGTGGTTAAAATCCACACTTATCAGTGTGTGAATAGTCATTTGCCGATTGATATTATAAATCTATCATAGACTATTGTTTGGGGTTAATTGTTTAAAATTTTGGAATATTCTATTGCATATACATTTTTGAAATACAATCTTTATATTCTTTCATGTTAATATCTTCCACGTTTTGTTTCTTCGGTCAAACTATTTATGTTCGTCTTTCGCTCCACCTTTAAGTACAAGTTCTTTCATATTTTAGTCATCCATTTAAACATTTATCTTCAATTATAAGTCAATTCTCTTAAGCTTATTTTCGTAAAAATTATAACCTTTGTTTAAACACTTTGAGTTAATATACCTTTCTTTAAGTATGATTCTTTCATATTATTCAATTCACATTGAAATGCGATTCTTTAATACATTTCCAAACTCATTTCCATGCTTTATTTTGTTGCATATTTTCTTAAATATGTTGAATTATTGACTGCTTTCACTCATCTTTACACTTAGCCTCTGTCGAAAACGTTGAATAAACTATACTATACTATATATATATATATATATATATATATATATATATATATATATATATATATATATATATATATATATATATATTTATATATATATATATATATATATATATATATATAGGGGTGACTTCACATTGTTTCCTGACATGCCTATCTTTATTTTAGGGAAATCCTCTCCCCGTTCAGGCGGATGCCGCACCTTGCGCTTGTGAATGAGTGTGATATATACCTCTTTGCTCAGCACTTGACTGTGTACCCCGAAAATTGAAGCTGCATGTCTTCGCCCGCTCCCGGTTCATGGTGGAATCCATTGAATGTGTTGGTAAAGCACGGGATATATATAGTAACGACCCGACCTGTCGTTTTGACTATTATAACCTTGTTTCCCCATTTACTGCTCAATTTATGCTTTACAGTTATTTTATGACTTGCTGGGGCAGTTGGTTCGGGTCCGAAAGGAATTCGGAGTGAAATGAGACACTTAGTCTCATATTTGAAAATTTAAGTTAGAAAAGTTGACCGAATGTGGACCTATGTGTAAAAGACCTCAGATTTGAATTCTGGTAATTCCAACAGCTCCGTATGGTAATTTTGGACATAGGAGCGTGTCCGAAAAATTATTTGGAAGTCCGTGGTGGAATTAAGCTTGAATTGCCGAAAGTCAAAATTTTGGGAAGTTTGACTGGGGGGTTGACTTTTTGATATCGGGGTCGGAATCCAATTCTTAAAATTGGAACACCTCTGTTATATCATTTATGACTTGTGTGAAACATTTGAGGTAAATCGGACGTGATTTGATAGGTTCCGGAGTCGTTTGTAGAAATTAGAAATTTCAAGATTCATTAGGCTTGAATTGGGTTGTAATTCATTGTTTTTGCATCGTTGGAGGTGATTTGAGGGTTCGATTAAGTCCGTATGATATTTTGGAACTTGTTGGTATTTTTGATTGAGGTCTTGGGGGCCTCGGGTAAGTTTCGGATGGTTAACTGATCAAATTTGGACTTAAAACCACTGTTGGAATTTTTGCTTCTGGTATTTTCACATATGCAAAGGCTTGATCGCAGGTATGAAGCCGCATGTGCGCACCAGCCATCGCAGAAGCGAGCTTTCCGCAGAAGCAGAGCTAGCCTCGCAAATGCGAGCCCGTAGAAGAGGCTCCAAGGGAGGCTTGGCGAAACCGCAGAAGCGGCTAAGTGAGTTGCAAGTGCAGAACCCCTGGACAGTATACATTTCGAAGGGATATTGATTTCGGTATTGACTTGGTGCAGGGCACTCAGCCTGATAGGGATATTGATTTCGGTATTGACTTGGTGCAGGGTACTCAGCCCATTTCTATTCCTCTGTATCGTATGGCACCAGCTGAGTTATAAGAATTGAAAGAGCAACTTCAGGAACTCCTTAAAAAGGGGTTTATTAGGTCTAGTGTGTCACCTTGGGATGCACCGGTTCTGTTTGTGAAAAAGAAAGATGGTACTATGCGGATGTGCATTGATTATAGGCAGTTGAACAAAGTTACAATCAAGAATAAATATCCATTATTGCGTATTGATCACTTATTTGACCAGCTTTAGGGAGCGAGGGTGTTCTCCAAAATTGATTTGAGGTCTGGGTATCACCAGTTAAAAATTCAGGATTCGGATATTCTAAAGACGGCATTCAGGACTCGTTATGGCCACTATGAATTTCTTGTGATATCTTTTGGGCTAACCAATGCCCCAGCAACATTTACGCATTTGATGAATATTGTATTCTATCCATATCTTGATTTATTTGTCGTGGTATTTATTGATGATATTCTGGTGTACTCACGTAGCCAGGAAGAGCATGCACAATACTTGGGTATTGTATTACAGAGGCTTAGAGAGGAGAGACTTTATGCTAAATTCTCTAAAGGTGAGTTCTGGTTTAGTTTGGTGGCATTCTTGGCATATATAGTGTCCAGTGAAGGAATTAAGGTGGATCCGAAGAAAATAGAGGCAGTTCAGAGTTGGCTCGGGCCATCTTCAGTTACTGAGATTCGGAGTTTTCTCGGCTTGGCCGGTTATTATCGTCGTTTCGTGGAGGGATTCTCGTCTATTGCATCGCTTATGACTAAATTGGCCCAGAAAGGTGCTCCGTTCAGGCGGTTGGATAAGTGTGAAGAGTGCTTTCGAAAGCTCAAGACAGCTTTGACCATAGCTCCAGTATTGGTGTTGCCTACAGGTTCAGAGTCTTATACTGTGTATTGTGACGCATCACGTATTGGTCTCAGCGCAGTGCTTATGCAAGATGGTAGGGTGATTGCCTATGCATCCAGACAGTTAAAGGTACACGAGAAGAATTATCCAGTCCACGATCTTGAGTTAGCAGCTATTGTTCATGCCTTACAAATCTGGTGGCATTACTTGTACGGTGTCCAGTGTGAGGTATATACCGATCATCGGAGTCTACAACATTTGTTTAAACAGAAGGATCTTAATTTGCGGTAGCGAAGGTGGTTAGAGTTTCTTAAGGATTATGATATCACTATTCTTTATCATCCCGGAAATGCCAATGTAGTGGCCGATGCCTTGAGTCGTAAGGCGGAGACTTTGGGCAGCTTAGCATACTTACCGGTAGCAGAGAAGCCTTTAGCCTTGGATGTTCAGGCCTTGGCTAATCAGTTTGTTGGTATTGGATGTTTCGGAGCCAAATCGAGTTTTGGCTTGTGTGATTTCCCAGTCTTCTCTGTATGATCGTATTAGAGAACGTCAATATGATGACCCACATCTGCTTGTCCTTAAGGACACGGTTCATCACGGTGATGCCAAGGAAGTCACTATTGGAGAGGACAGTGTATTACGGATACAGGGCAGGCTATGTGTGCCTAATGTAAATGATTTGCGTGAGTTGATTCTCCATGAAGCTCATAGTTCGCGTTACTCCATTCATACAGGTGTCGCGAAGATGTATCAGGATTTGAGGTAGCACTATTGGTGGAGGCGGATAAAGAAGGATATAGTTGGTCTTGTAGCTCAGTGTCTAAATTGTCAACAGGTAAAGTATGAACATTAGAGGCCAGGAGGATTGCTTCAGAGACTTGAAATTCCAGAGTGAAAATGAGAGCATATTACCATGGATTTCGTAGCTAGGCTCCCACGGACTTTGAGAAAGTTTGATGTTGTTTGGCTGATTGTAAATCGGCTGATCAAGTCCGTACATTTTATTTCAGTTGGTAGTAATTATTCTTCGGAGCGGTTGGCTGGGATTTATATTCGCGAGATTGTTCGCCTACATGGTGTGCCGGTGTCCATTATTTCAGATCGGGGTACGCAGTTTACCTCATAGTTTTGGAGGGTAGTGCAGCGAGAAGTGGGCACACAGGTTCAATTGAGTACAATATTTCACCCTCAGACGAACGGACAGTCCGAGCGCACTATTCATATATTAGAGGATATGTTACGCGCTTGTGTCATTGATTTTGGGGGTTCTTGGGATCAAATTTTGCCACTCGCAGAGTTTGCTTATATTTACCTCTACCAGTCGAGTGTTCAGATGGCTCCGTATGAGGCTTTGTATGGGAGACGGTGCCGGTCTCCAGTGGATTGGTTTCAACCAGGGGAGGTTAGGCTATTGGGTACTGACATGGTTCAGGATGCTTTAGAAAAGATCAAAGTGATTCAGGAACGACTTCGCACGGCACAGTCTAGACATAAGAGTTATGCCAACAGGAAGGTTCGTGATGTTGTTCACATGGCGGGGGAGAAGGTTCTGCTCAAGATTTCACCCATAAAGGGTGTGTTGAGGTTCGGGAAGAAGCCAAGTTGAGCCCTCGGTATATCGGGCCTTTTGAGATGCTTAAGAAGATTGGAGAGGTGGCTTATGAACTTGCCTTTCCACCTAGTTTATCAGGTGTTCATCCAGTATTCCATGTATCCATGCTCCGAAAATATGTCGGGGATCCGTCTCATATTCTGTATTTCAGTACAGTGCAGCTGGACGGTAATTTGACTTATGATGTGGATCCGGTGGCTATTTTAAACCGGCATATTCGAAAGCTGAGGTCAAAGAACATAGCATCAGTGAAGGTACAGTGGAGAGGCCAGCCAGTCGGAGAAGCTACTTGGGAGATTGAGCAGGAGATGTGGAGCAAATATCCACACCTATTTGATACTCCAGGTATGATTCTAAACCTGTTCGAGGACGAACGTTTGTTTAAGAGGGGGAGAATGTAATGACCCGGTTATTTTGTGTATTATAATCCCGTTTCCCCATTTACTGCTCAATTTATGCTTTACAGGTGTTTTATGACTTGCCGGGGCAGTTGGTTCGGGTCTGGAAGAAATTCGGAGTGAAATAAGACACTTAGTCTCATAATTGAAAATTTAAGTTAGAAAAGTTGACCGAATGTGGACCTATGTGTAAAAACCTCGGATTTGAATTCTGATAATTCCAACAGCTCCGTATGGTAATTTTGGACTTAGGAGCGTGTCCGAAAAATTATTTGGAAGTCCGTGGTGGAATTAAGCTTGAATTGCCGAAAGTCGAAATTTTGGAAAGTTTGACCGGGGGTTGACTTTTGATATCGGGGTTGGAATTCGATTCTTAAAATTGGAATACCTCTGTTATGTTATTTATGACTTGTGTGCACAATTTGAGGTAAATCGGACGTGAGTTGATAGGTTCCAGAGTCATTTGTAGAAATTAGAAATTTCAAGGTTCATTAGGCTTGAATTGGAGTGTAATTCATGGTTTTAGCATCGTTGGAGATGATTTGAGGTTTTGACTAAGTCCGTATGATGTTTTGGGACTTGTTGGTATTTTTGGTTGAGGTCTCGGGGGCCTCGGTGAGTTTCAGATGGTTAACGGATCAAATTCAGACTTAAAACCACTGCTGGAATTTTTGCTTATGGTACTTTTGCACCTGCGGAGGTTTGATCGCAGGTGCGAAGCTGCATGTGCGTACCAACCATCGCAGAAGAAAGCTTTTCGCAGAAGTGGATCTAGCCTCGCAAATGCAAGCCCGCAGAAGCGGCTCCTAGCTCGCAAAAGTGGCTCCAGTGGAGGCTTGGCGAAACCGCAGAAGCGGTTGAATTCTCGCACCTGCGAGACCGCAGAAGCGGCTAAGTGAATCGCAGGTGCGGAAACCCTCGACAATATATATTTCGAAGGGGTTCCGTGTTTAGACATTTTTGGACCTTCAAGCACGGTTTTTGGGGCGATTTGGAAAGAAAATTCGAGGGAAACTTGAGGTAAGTCACTTGTGATCATTTCTACTCCATAATATTGAATTATCATCGAATAATCTGACTAGATTACATGTTTTTGAGGTGTAAATCGGGGGTTTGAACTTAGGGATTTGAACATAAGATTTGAAGCTTTGGGGGTCGAGTTGAGGTCGGATTTTGGTAAAATAAGTATGGTTAGACTCGTGGTTAAATGGGCTTTCGAATTTTGTAACTTTTGTCATGTTCTGAGATATGGGCCCCACAGACGATTTATCATCGAATAATCTGACTAGATTACATGTTTTTGATGTGTAAATCGGGGGTTTGAAAATAAGATTTGAAGCTTTGGGGGTCGAATTGAGGTCGGATTTTGGTAAAATTAGTATGGTTAGACTCGTGGTTGAATGGGCTTCCGGATTTTATAACTTTTGTCGCATTCCGAGACGTAGGCCCCATGCGCGATGTTTGAGCTAAAATTCGGATTTTTATGGGAAAAATTATATTTTCATATGGAATTAATTCCAATAAATTTTATTGACTGAAACGCATTATTTGTGGCTAGATTTGAGGCATTTGGAGGCCAATTTATGAGGCAAGGGCTTAGCGGAATAAAAATTTCATGGTTTGAGGTAAGTAACACTTTTAAATTTGGTCCTGAGGGTATGAAACCCCGGAATTTGGTATCATGTGATTACTTTGGAGGTGACACACATGCTAGGTGATGGGCGTGTAGGCGTGCACCGAGGGGATTGTGACTTGATCCGTCCCGTGAGAATGTACAGTTGAATAACTTATTGTGAGCTTTGTGCTATCTATGTGTTGTGGAAATTTGACTAGAAACCATATTTAGGCTATATGTTGGTACTGTTGGGACCCACAGAGGTCGTGTACATGTTGAACTATTTGCTTAATTGTTGTTTGTACTCAGTCACAATTTACTTGATTATTTTATCTCAGTCTCTATTGATCATTATTGATGCATCATATCATTGTTGTTTGGGCTAAATTTCATGATTTCTGAGAGCTCGAGAGACTGGAGAGATTTATGACTGAGCAAGGCCGAGGGCTTGATTGTGAGATATATTATTATAGCACGTGAGTTGGCCGTGCGGATCCATATATTATACTATAGCACGTGAGTTGGCCGTGCAGATCCATATATTATACTATAGCACGTGAGTTGGCCGTGCGGATCCAGATATTTATTTTATGGCACGTGAGTTGTCCGTGCTGATTATAACGCTTGGGCTGTAGGAGCCCCTCCGGAGTCTGTACACCCCCAGTGAGCGTGGTTACCCATTGAGTGTGAGTGCTGAGGGTTGAGAGCCGAGTGGTTGAGCTATTGTGATGAGTTGAGTAACTGTTGCCTGGGAGGCTGTACTTGCTTTGCATTTGTTGTTGCATTTGGTTGTTATCTATCATTGTTGTGAAAACTCTCTAAGATTTTATATTCGGATTACATGAAATTGAACTGTGTAAAATTGATTTGACTTAAACTGCCGGATTTGAAAGCATGTTTATTCTTTGCTGGAATTACTGAAAGTAAACTATAACTGTGTAGCTCGTCATTATCTTCAGTTCCTTAGTTATTATTGTTACTTGCTGAGTTTGTTGTACTCATACTACACCCTGCACTTCGTGTGCAGATCCAGGTGTTCCCGTACATAGCGGGTGTTGATCCTTTCGCTCATTTGAATTTCAGGAGAATTTGAGGTAGCTGCCGTATTCCGTAGACCTTTTCTCTCCTTCTCTATCTCCTTATTTAGTGTATTTGGTCTCAAACTATTATAGACCGTATTTTCCAAACATGTATTCATATTAGATGCTCATGTACTCAGTGATACCAGGTTTTGGGGAGTGTTTGTGCCAGTATTTGTGGGATTTTGTATTGTATTTAATTGTTGTATTTTCAAACTTAAGAGAAATTGTGGTTTAGTAGAGTCTTGCGGATCGGTATGGAGACGTCTGTACTTATCTTTGAGAGGCTGCATATATATATATATATATATATATATATATATATATATATATATATATATATATATTGTGTTTTATACCTTTTAGAAGTTGGAGGAATTCAGACTTTCGCAGATGAATGAGCCGGAGGAACATAAATCTTAGCTGCACTTATTTTGTGTTTTATACCTTGTAGGAGTGATTTCGAGCTATGTAGATGTTATGGAATGAATTCGAGTAATTTGGAGCTTTGAATTCTGAGTAAAAGTCTAAGGGATTAAGTTAGGATTGTGTTCGCGGGTCGAGGACCAAGTCTGGACGTCAAAAATCGAGATTCAATCCGTACTCTGAGAAAAGTTCACAACCGCGGCGCGTGGGGCAGCGCATGGGGCGCCGTGCACCGTGGCTGCCCAAATGCTGCTGCCTATCAGATGTTGAGCTCTCTGGATTTCTCCACTAATGCCCCGCATGGCGCGTCGCCCCATGCGGCGCGCCTGTGAAAATCTTATAGAGCTAGTGTCCTATTTCGACTAGGAGAAGGTGGTTTCGCCTGGGCCCGACCCTACTTAGTATAAATACATGGAAAATGTTATTTTCGGAACTTTTCACACACTTCAGACCTATGGAAGCTAAGGAGGTGTTGGAGCAGAAAAAGCACAAGGATTTCATCATTCCTTCCTCACTCAAGACCCGAGTTTGGATCGAATTTATGTTTTCCTATACTTTAATTATATTTGTGATGAATTTCTCCATGTCTATAGAGTATTTCTCTTTAGGGTTTGATGGATTTGGTGTATTGATGATTGTTTGTGGATTATAACTCTAGTTTTATGTATTGAATCCTATGTGGATGATTTAATTGTTGCATCTTTATTCACTTGTTCATGTAATTGAGACAGGCCTAACAATATCTTTGCATTATATTGTTGGTTGAGTTCTTTAATTCTTCTTAGTAATCGAAAGAGGCTAGTTGAATCATTGATTAAACCTAGTTAGGAGGATAATCGAGAGAGGTTCTCCTAAAGACCAATCCATTACGCATTCTTGCATATCGTTAGGTGCTTAAATTGGTTCATCTTGTGAGGTTAAGACTTAATCGAGAGAGGAGTTTTTGCTGAACGTTTGAATTAATAATTGAGTGAATTCGAGAGACTCACTTAAACATTAGAAGTGAATTATCTAGAGTTAGAATTATCTAGAGTGAATTATCTTGCACCTACCCTATCTTCTCCCACTGATAACCTTATTTGCTCCTTGTTTCAATTGTCGCTAGTCAATACCTTTAGATTCTTACTTAATTTTAGTATTAATTATATAAATCTCAACTGTTGATTCTCTTGAATAGCAATCAAGCTAGAAACTACGAAGATACTGTTTAAATCCAATCCTTGTGGATACGGTATTTTACTATACTATATTTGATTAGCGAGCATAATTTTAAGTGTGTGTTTCAAGCTCGTCAGTACGTGATGGGATGGACAAGTTAAGGTTTCAGCTGGGCATTCTACGCATTTATATATGCTCTACAGCGCACATGGAAGGGTAAACGCGCATTTGAGCGTGCAAAAATCGGCGTCTGAGTGCACTAGACGTGTGCGGCCGCACACAATGAATTTTGAACACTCTTCTGAGCATGCATACATCACAGCTCATATGTCAATTGTGTGCGGCATCACACGTTTCGATCCAAGCGTGCACCTAGGTAAGTTTTTCTTCCCTTTTTGTTTAGACCCTATTTTTCTTCTCTTCTTTTCTCTTCTTATTCTCCAAACCGCCAAAAAAAAAGAAAAAATAACCTAACTCTACCCTAACACCTCTAACCCAATAACCCAATCCCCTCTCCAAATCATCCTTCTTTCTCTCCCTCGCTCACTCTTCCGGTAAAGACCCGACCAATCATTTTATGTTTTAGCTTGTCGCTCAATAGTTTGAGACCTTGGGTAACTTTACTTTATGTATTATGACCTGCATGTGTAGTTGGTTTTGATTTTCGTGAAGTTCAGAGTTGATTTGGAAGAATAATTCTCATTTCGGAAGCTTTAAGTTGGAAGCGTTGATCAAGGTTTGACTTTTGTGTAACCTATCTCGGAATTAAGATTTGAAGACTCCTATAGGTTCATAAGGTGATTTCAGACTTAGCCATATATTCAGGTTGAGTATCGGGTAGTCAAGGAGCGATTCAGCGCTTATTATCGAAAGTTTACATTTTTGAAGGTTTTTGAATGTTAAGTTTGATTTGGAGTGTACTTTGGTGTTATCGGACTCTAGGAGGTGTTCTGGAACCTTGGATAAATTCATTTTATTGATTGGAACTTGTGTGTGAGGTTTGGTCATGATCCAGAATGTCTAGGTGTGATTCGGACGCGTTGGGTGAAGTTTGAATGATTGAAAGTTAAGAAAGGATTTTGGTCGCCGATTCTTAGTTTTGATGTTATTCATATCATTTCGAGCCCTTGGATAAGTTTGGATAAGGTATAGGGACTTGTTGGTATAATTGGACGGGGTCCCAGGGGCCTCGGGTATATTTCGGGATAGTTTTGGACCAATTCTCTTTGTTTGGCTGTTGCTGGTTTCTGGTGTCAGGCGTGTGCTTTCCGATCGCATAGGAGGCACCACGATCGCGAAGGGTTGTTAGAGCTGGTGAAGTCTTTGTTCTTTGTGATCGCGTAAAAGGGTGTCGCGATCACGGTGGGCGTCCAGGTTATTGTACGTGTTCGCGTGGGAGGAGTCGCGAACGCGATGGGTTGTGAGGCTGGCCTGGTTTTTTGGAGAGTTGTTCTACGCGATCGTCAAAGGGATGTCACAATCGTGGAAGAGGAAATTTCTGAGGCTGGAATATTGGCCTTCGCGTTCACGAAATGGGGCTTGCATTCGCGTAGGTTTGGTAGGCTGTTGTCATGCCGCAACCTCGGAAAGCGCGACCGGTGCTCGACCGAGTGAACCCGGCCGAGCAAGCCTGTTAGATACTTTCTACCCAATTAACCCATGATTAAGAAAAGACGTGATTTCATTAATTATACAGTAGGAATCTCATTCATACAATCCTAAATCGTTTCATTAGTCATTGCGCCTTTAAGTCTCAAAATACACATTTCTTATAGTTCGAGTGGAACAAGTGATCTAACACAACATAACTTGTTTAACATTCCCAACACCCATATACAACCCACATAGTGTCTACGGAGCCTCTAAAGATACAAAAGAGAGTAAAGATGGTGCTGACAATAAGGCCCCGGCTATACCTCAAAAAGTGATTATAATATAAACAAAAGGTACAATACATGACCCCGGAATGAAATGAGGCTCACCGAGTCTGCTGAGAAGAGGATGCAACACTATCTGTGATTAGCACTGTCTGCTATGTAACCACTTGCATCCATTTAAAGATGCAGCGCCCCCGACAAAAGGAACGTTAGTACCGTCGAACAACACTAATATATATATCTAAACACCAACTCAATATAATGAATAATAATACAAGAGGAACAATCAAAAATTCAATAAGAGCTGTCAAATAATATTAAAACATCAATTTAAAGGTCACATAAGTTTCAAGTCAACTTCCACGTTATTAGGTTGGTTGATCTTTAGTGCCGATATTCCACAATTCACAATGCCTCTGTATTCTTACACGGAGTCTGATCTAGACCCGATCGGCTAGGTCGTCTCATTTGAGACATCAACCATAACCACAATTTCAATTATCATTTTCAGCACAGTACCACCATGTGTGCGACATGGCGTCCGATCACATCCTGATCGGCTAGGCCGTCTCAACCAAGACGTTACCATTTTCAGTCAACCATCTCACATCATACTTCTTTCATATCTTTCAATTCATTGGCACTAGTGATCACGATTACAAAGTCATTCTTGGCACTTGGCCGTATTTCATAATTCCAGACCCCTTTTCCACATTCAATATCATTATCATTATCAACAACAATACGGCTTCCCATTCAAGACATTAAATTCACATATGAGCAATTTGGGAATCTTAGGCACATAGAGGCTTTTCATACAAATTGGGCATAACAACCTTTACTTCGATCTTGACATGAAGTCTTAACATTTCTAACACATATTCCACATTTTTGAACACATCCTCAATAACAAGATAACATGATGAAGCATTTAGAATAAATATTGAACTTACATCCTTCAACACAAACACATTAGAAATCGCCAATTCTATAATGATCAAGGGCTTACTCCAATTACATGAACACCATGGGATTCGATTCTAAGAAGAAGGGGGGTTTAGCCAACATACGTCAATTGAGCTTCTTAAAACTCTAAGATGTTCCGGAATATTAGCCATTTCAATCTATTTTAGCAATATAACAAAATTAAACCAAAATTAGGAAGATGAACATGTTTTTAGCTCATTTGAGCATATTATCAAACACTAGGTATGCATCAATGTTTTAAGGCCTTTTTTGTGGAGGATTCCATCATTCCCCATCCCATTCTCTATCATTTTTAACTCACAATCTTTCCACATACTTCAAGGATGCATGCATGCAAGACAACAACCCCATACCCAATAATTGCCTTTCCAATTACCCTATTTTTGCAAAATTTTGAAATTGAGAGCTAGGACATAGATTCTTCCTTTAGGGTGAAGACTTCCTTTGTTAATCCTCAATGATTGAGCAAGAATTGATGGATAATGGTTGAAAGTTGCTCCCCCACTCTAAGAACTCTCCTTCTCACTCTAAAATATCAGAAATGTGCTCAAAATGGTCTATGGGGTGTGTTTTAATGGAATAGGGTCGGGTTTAAAAACCCTAAAAACGAAGCTCAGGAACAGGATATGCGGTCGCATATGCGGTCTGCGGTAACTATGCGGCCCGCAGACCTATCCTGCGGTTGCATAATGCACTGCAGTACGGTTCTGCGGTCGCATAGTGCACCGCAGAACCTCCCTTCGAAAAATCCCAAGGCAGGGTATGCGACAAGAATGTGGCCCGCAAAACGGTTATGCGATCGCATAATGGCCGCAAAATTGGGCATCAAAAATACCCCAGAAATCTGCCCCACTCTACGACCAGTCTGCGGTTCGCAGAGTGGTTCTGCGGCCGCATAATGGGCCGCAGAAATGTGTACTTCTGCCCAAAATTTTCCTTCAAATCCCAGTGCAATGTTCTACTATTATTATCCTCTACGCCTACTTTGGCATCACAGAACCCGGGTTTTTACGAAACATTCTACGGGGCCTTACAGCTGTGCAACGCGATCGTGAGAGGACCTCGCATTCGCGAAGAAGGAGTTCTGGGCAAGGCTAGTGTTGATACCCAATTTTTCCCTCATATTTTTCAAATATATATTTATATATACACACTTTCAAAATAGTGTGTATGCATCATCATTTGATTTACAAGCATATACAAGTATTTTAATAATATTTTATAATTTTTAAAGGCTTTAAATCAATTTATTTTCGTATTTTTATTATATAAATACCCATTAATTACCTTAAAAATAATTTTTATGATGCTTTTATCATCTAAACTCATCATTTACACCCATATTAGGTTTTAAATATTTTTATTACATTTGTTATAATTACATTTGTATTTTAAAGTCTAAAATTGCACGTTTTTACAATTATAGCCTATATGTACTTATAATTACTTTATTTATGCAAAAATACCCTTTTTATATTTTTATAATGTTGAATATTTGTTTTCAATCATTTTTATGCACAATTTATGTTTTTATTATTTATCTATTATTTTTACAAATTATTTTATTGGTTAAATTTGGGTATTTAAAATACGACCCCATTGTTTTAATTAATTTTGGACCTAAGACTATCCAAACCAGCCCAAGCCCAATACTCCTAACCCAATTACCCTTACCCATTCATTAAAACCCGACCCTAGTCCGTTTAAATCTCGGCCATTGATCAAAGATGATCAACGACCCACAAATAACCACCCCATTTCCTTATATCTCCCTTCTCTCTACCCTAACCCTCATTTTCCTAAACCCGCTGCCCTTATTTCCCCTCTACCGATGAACCCTAATTCTGCCGCCTCACCCAAATCCCCCCAAATCCCGTTCCTAATAGGATTCTTTCCCTATTCCCTTTCCATTTCGTTATTTTTCCCTTATTCGGTGCTATGTTACGGAGTTACTTAGGTTCTTGCCTAAATATGGCAAGTACCCCGCTTTGATTCTGTCCAAATCTATGTTTGTCTCTTGAATCTGGACAACCTTGAGTCCAAGCATGTTATTTTGTAACGATTCTCTCATATCTCGTTGATTCGCACTAAACCCTAAAGGTTAGGGTTCCAGATTTTTCTTTGATTCGAACCTAAACTGGTTCAAACTCTGATTTCTAGCATTTTTTCGTCTATATTCAGTCTATTACTTGTGAATCTGCTTATTTTGTCGATTCCATTCACTCACCTAATTTAGGGTTTCAGACCCTTTTACTTGAACCAAATCTGGTTCGATTCTAGGTTTCCTTTTGAATAATTTCTTACCTATGTTTATTTTTAGGTTAATATGTGATTCTTGCCTTTATTTTCTGCCAATTTTGTGGTTTACCTAACTTAGGGTTTCAGACCCTTTTACTTGAACCAAATCTGGTTCGATTCAGCATTCTTTTTTTATAATAATCTCTTGTCTGTTCATTATATGCCTATGTGATTCTTTGCCTTATTTTTCTGCCGATTTTGTGCATTTTTACCTAAACTTTAGGGTTCAATTTTACTGATTTAAGTACTTTCCTTTAGTATTTAAATTAGCTATTTCTATGCTCTAATCTCTGCACTATTTAAACCCCTCCCCACTCCCCTTTGAAAAAAAATAATATTGAGAGTTCCAAAAAAAAACCTTTTCACTACTATATACCAAAAGATGTGTGCTCTTACTCTCTCTTGAGAAATAACATTCAGTGTTTTGATTCTTGGCCGGCTGAAAGCCAAGGCCAGAAATCTCTTTTGCTTCCGTTTGGTGCTATTTGCTATACTGTTGGATTCCTTTTCCCTGTTCATCTTAACTGGTGAATTATTGAATCTTCTACCCTTTCATTATGATTATTTGCTCAATGTGTTACTGCCATTAGGCCATGTTACCCTAAATGCTATTACTTGTAGTTAAGACATGTCAAACTTAGTTTGAATTGATTAATGAAATCTGCCTAATTCTGTTTTATTGAGGACTATCTTTTAGAGTTAAACATGATTTCATACCTCTTTAGCCATGTATAGATGTGCGTCTTAACATATTTATAATGTTTGTTTGTTGAACTTGTTACGGCCTGTTTAGTTCTGTTCTCACTATGTTATGATACCTCTACTAGATTGTCTTAATCTGTTCCTACTGCTAATAAATGTGTTTTCTTTCTATGACTTAGCATGATATGAAGTCTCAGTTATCACTGTGAATATGTTTATGAACTGGCCTTATTAGCATGTGACTTTGTTAATTCTTAAAAACTTGATTAAGTATGCTTAGGTTCAAATATGTTTGTTATTTGTTTGTACATGCTCTATATGTGATTCTGTACTTAAGTGTATCCCCTAATCCCACCATACTCTCCTGAATCCTCATTCTTTGCTGGCTGAAAGCCAAACTATTTAGGTTCTGTCCTCTGGCCTCCATTGTGTGAGCACTGCTCAGGGTTCACGTGAGACCCTTGCGAACTCTGACACACTAGGATTTAGTCTCTAGTCTTCCTTGAACTGTTTCTGATCATTTTCTCTAGTGTGAGCATTGTCCTGGGTTCCTGAAGCCCTTGGAAACTCTGACACACTAGAGATTTGGGTTTTGTATACTTATCCTTGAAATATGGGTGAATCATTCACTACTGGTTATTGTGTATCTATGAACATGGGCTTTTGGAACTACTGTGAGTTGAAGGCCTGGCATGTCCAGGTGTATTTGGGCTTGATGTAGGCTCCCTATAGTTTTACTTACCCTGTAATTCATTCATTAAATTCTGGTCTGTAATAATTATTTGTAATAACAATTCTAGGGTATTAATAAAAATGGGAAAGGGTTCTTATTTTATACTTGCTATACAGTGGGGGTAGAAATCCTGCCTATAGGGTTAATGCTGTGTTGTTGGATGTTATATGTTAGAAATCATGCTTCTAAGTGTCTTATTATGTTCAGTCATTATGTGTTAGCAACCATGTCCATAGGCTCAATGTTTGGCTCAATTATGTTCCGTTACAAACCATGCCTATAGAAATGGAATGGTCCAATGTGTGTGTGAATTCCTGCTTGTATACTGTTTCGTTAAGATTATAGAAATCATGTCTATAGGATTCAAAAACTGTTTGGATTGTAGAAATCTTGTCTATAGGATTCAAAACTGTTCAGATTATAGAAATCATGCCTATTGGATTCAAACTAGATCAACTTATAGAATGCACGCCTGAATCTGTTTAATTGTTGTTTATGCCCGTTTTCTGTGCTGTTACCTTCATTAGAAAACATGCCTATAGGATTAAAACAAATAATTCTAGGTTTGTTTCTGTGACCTGCCACTATTTACTATCGCACAAAACACCTAGATACCATGCTGGTAGGCTTAATTGTATCATGCTAAAATCAGTAGGCAAACTTTGTAGTTCCTAATAATAGCATTAAGAAATTGACTTTGTATACGACTGTCTGCTCGTTCGTCAATATCAAATAGATATCCTGCCTATAGGATTTTGCAATTAATAAAACCTGTTAATGCTAATCAGTTTGGCGTGCATTCGATGTCTAAATGCGGAGGGTAACTTGAGCCCATACTTGTTTCTATTTGAAAGTCCTAACTATTTTTTGTATGTTGCCTAGTTTTCTCCTTTTGAGCAACCTAAGTTAAGGTCTAGAACTGCCCTGAAATAGAGGTCCAAATGCCTCCTGGACCATAGGCATGGGATGGGTAGTGCACGCATAGGGTACGACTTAGAATCAAATAGAGCGCTTTTGTTAAACAACTTAAAGATAGTAATCGGGTAGCAAGAGATGATAGTCTGTGCCCGCTGAATAATATGAGTAATACCCCGTCTTGAGGGAGTTACGAAGTATTATTTATGTTGCACGGGGTGATCCTTTAGACTAAAAAACTTAGGACCCCCCTATTCCTGTTAAAATAGTTCTTTCTTTGTTCAAATTGTTTCTTTTCTCTTAGACTAATTCACATGATTTGAGTTCGACCGGGACACACTGTTGTGGACCTCGAGGAGTGCCTAGCACCTTCTCCTCGAGGTAATTTGAGCCCTTACCCGATCTTTGGTGATGCAAACTAGTAAACCTGAGTCATTTGCAAATAGGTGCCCTAATGCACCTTAATCCGTTAGGTGGCGACTCTTCTCTTTTAATACCTATCCTCCATTTTAAAAGAGTTGTCAATGTCGAAACCCGATTTCACGAGAAAGAGGGCGCGACAACTGGTTTGGCCTTCGCGATCGCAAGGAAACTTCTGTTATCACGAGAGAACTTCCACAATCGTGAAAAAGGATGACTGGTAGTGTATAAGATTGCAAATCGGGACTTGACTCATTTTTATCTCATTTCTTCCATTCGAGCCTATTTTGGGGCAATTATGAAGGGCCTTTTTCATCATCTATCATGATGTAAGTGATTCCCCACTTGTTGTGAGATAAATACACGGATTATATATGAATTTTAACATGGAAATTGGTAAAAATTGTGGGATTTTTGGAAGAAAACCTAGAAATGATATTTTTTGATTTTGACCAAGAAATTGGGAATAAATTAGATATTTGGGTTTGTGGTTCTATAGGTAGCATTTTCAAAAATATTCATAATTCAGGCGCGTGGGCCCGAGGGTTAACTTTGTTGACTTTTCGTATAGAGTTGGGAATCGCTTCTATTTTTTAAATTACGAGTCTTTGGATATATTTTGATTGGTTTGCACATTGTTTGACTAGTTTTAGATCATTTGGCATTAGTTCGAGGTGTTAGAGAGGTGTTTGAGTCGGTTATCAGATTTCGGAGCGAGGTAATTCTCATGTCTAACCTTGTGAGGGGGAATTTACGCCATAAGTGTTATATTTGTTATGTGCTACATGTTGTGGGAGCTATGCGCGAACAAGGTGACGAGTGTCCGTGCGTATGCTAGAATTCCTAATTAGGTCCGGGTAGACTTAGAATCACGCCATACTTTAATTGTGTTATTGTTGCTTATTTACATGCCTTAATTATCATATTTAGCCTGAGACTGGACTTGTATACAGTATCAAACCTTGCTATCTTAAATACTTGACGAGCTACTTGGTTAGTTGTGGAACTTATACTTTCTTTTATGGATTTATCCCATGTTGTACGAAATTGTCCGAAAGTTTTTTAATTTTCAGAACTCAACATATATTCGTGAGTGGGGCCAATGACCCATCAAAGACTTCACTATTCCTATGGGATCGGGTTGAACGCCTCAGCAGTATTATTATAGGATCGAGTCATTTGCCTCGGCAATATTATGAGATGCATCTGGATCGGGTCGTACGACCTCGGTAGTGTACATTATTATTATGGGATCAGGCCGTACGCACGACAAAATATCATGTCATTTCTCTTATGGGATGGGGTCGTGCCTCAGTAGAGTAGTGCGGAATAGTTGATAAGGAGTCAGAGTACTTATGAGTCTTCCTGACTTGAGATGTGACATTTTATTTGGTGTTGACCACTATGTATTCCATTTAAGGAAGTATCCGGTATTTGAATACATCGTATTTACCCTTCAGTTGAGGATCGTATTATGCACCTATATCTTCTTTCACCGTTTTACTAGCCATGCTTCATACCTGTATACTTTTATTGTACTTGGTTTATTGGACAACTAGTAAATGTCGATGTCGATCTATCATCACTACTTCTTCGGGGTTAAGCTAGATACTTACTGGGTACGCGTTGATTTATGTACTCATACTAAAATTCTGCACTAATTGTGCAGGTACTGAGACACGTACTTTTGGTGGTCATTTGGGCACGTAGGCGCAGTTGCTGAGGAGACTTTGTGGTAAGCTGCTCTCTATGTGACAATCTGCAGCACACGGAGTCCCTGGTATATCTATTTATTGTATTCTGTCTATTTCCTATTTCAGACAACTGTTGTAGTATTATTGTATATTCCGTTAGATGCTCATGCACTTGTGACACCAGGTTTGGAGGGTTTCTAATGGATGTTCACAATTGTACTTATTATTATTATTATTATCACTTCATTTTATGTATTATTAGTGCTCGGTATTTTGGTAAGGAAATATGTATGTTTCTATGGGTTCTGAATTTAATTCTAATTATATAATGAAATTTCTAATTTTAAAACCTAAAAAGGATAATTAATTTGGAGGTACGCCCATTGGCTTGCCTAACAACATTGTTGGGCGTCATCCCGACCTATTATGGGATTTGGGTCGTGACACTTCCCCTCTTCCTCTGCTCCTAGTCAACATCTTGTGCCTCCCTTGTTGAAAGCTTAGTTATGTTACTCTACTTTCCCTCCTTTTCTTCTAGGTTCAAGGTACATCTTTCAATTGGGAATGATGCATATTTGTATGTACGATTTTGGTGTGCTCTACACTTAATTTGGTTGTTATTATCGTCACTCTAGGGTTGAGTACCTAATTTTGAGGAGCAAGAGAATTTGTGCATGTGAAGTGTTTGATTTAATGCCACAATGGGAATTATGTGAGTTTTTTATGTGTGTTTTTAGAAATTGTTAGTCACCGGACGAAATTCACTTCAACTTAGAGGGTTGAACTCGTAATTGGTGAAAATCTTAATGTCGATTGGAATTGATGACATGAGAAGGAAATTTGTAATGCATAATTGTTGACACTATATGGGTGAAGTCTGAGTAGCTCATTGCGTTTATGGTTGTGTGTGCATTCATTAATGTTTATTTGGTTTGTTGTAGGTGTGAAATGGCTACGTCAAGGAAAAGGAAGACCCCAAGCACTTCTACTAGTAAGAAGGCGGGCACGTCCAAATCGAAGGGTGTGTCTACCTCTAGATCAAGTGCTTATGCATCTTCTCTTCCCTATGATTAGAACATGTTTGTCTCCTAGGAGGCTCAAGACCGATTTCATAGCAAGGCGGATAAAAAGCCCGTGCCTGAAAAGGGAATTGACTAGGTGCTCTCCTCAATGAGTGTCCCAAGGTATATGATGAATTAGTCCGTCAGGGATTGGGCGCGTTCTTAAAAGAACCCGATGAAGACAATTTGGCTATTGAGAGGGAATTTTATGCGAATTGCCTAGAGCATGAGGATTATATATGTACAGTGAGGAATAAAAAGGTAGACTTTTCACGGGAAGCTATCCAAAGGGCCTACAACTTACCGGAGAATGTGGACCAAGTGTTTGAAGATAACCTCTCTTTGATGCACAACAGAGAACCATACTCGTGGGCATTGTTCTTTGGGATAATCTGTGTACCTTGGAAGGAATTAGTGTGGATTACACTGCGGAAGAAGTTTCATTCGGCTTCGCTCACCTTTGAAGGGAAGTGTTGGCTCTACGTCATCAATAGCCGCCTAATGCCTTCTTCCAATACCACTAAGGTGAATGGTCCCCGCGCTGCACTGATCTGGTGTTTCATCACTAGCCACAATTTTGATGTGGCTAAGGTTATTCGTGACGAAATGTTCATTCATTGTCCGATGCAGAGGTATGGCTTCTTTTTCCCCTCCTTAATCACCCCATTGTTCCGTGAGGCAAGGGTGCCAGAAAACAAGGCCACGGACAGGAAGGTAAAGCGGGAGAAGAAATTTCAGGCCGATAACGTTATCATTGGGAAGGAACCTGCCGTTGCTGCTGAAGGTGAGAGTGAGGATTCTAACAGACCCGTTGAAGAAAGGGAGGTACATATAGAGGATGTTGGTGCTAGTGCACCAAGTGAACAAGTTGCAAGAGAATCATCAGGCAGTTAATGGGAGACACGGATGGATGCATTGCAACAGCAGATGGCTGGAATGAAAACTTTGTTGATGGACTGAGCACTAGAGTGGAGTCGCTTGCTGGGAAAAATGCAAAATCTGAGCGGAAGATCATGGCATGTTTGCGTTCACTTGGCCGGTCTTGACAAATGGACCCTGGCACAGTCTCAAACACATATTGACCCAGTCAAGGAAGTTTCCTGCACATTTACACTTTAATTTTGTAACATGGGGACATGCCACTAGTTAAGTGTTGGGGTGGGGGCTATAAATAGTTGATTTCTATTAAAAAATGGAAAAGAAAAAACCCCAAATTTTGTTTATTTCTATCTTTCTAAGATAACTTCTTGACTTGTACTTCCATGGGTTTCTTGTTTGGTTCTTTACCATGATTGTAATATTTTGAACCAAACACTTTCTAGAGTAGATATTTTTGTTGCTTCCTTATTTTAGATGTGTTTTTGATAAGTTGCTTGTGGTTGGCAAAATTGACTGTGCCTGATTTGTGGGATTCATGATCCTGTTCTTGTAAGTGAGAGACCATTGGTGACTGCGGTGCAAATTGAGTGCCTATCCAAAATATTGTGTGTGGTTAGATGAATGCTTTCTTAGTAGTCATGCCCTATAGAGTCTAGAACTTGGCTTGCTTGTGACTCAAGGAGAACTCATAGGTAATAGTTGAGTTTGGAGATGATCGTAGGCCCTCTTTGACCCGATATTGACCATGGTCAAACTTCAAATTCTTAACTTAACTAATTTCTCAACAAATAATCCAAAATACACCCGAGCCCCTCGGGACCCCATACAATCATACCAAAAGTACAAATACATTATCAAAATTATCCAAAACCTCAAAAGACCCACAGGAACATCACAACAAAGAATTGAGGCTCAAACCGAATAGAATTTCTCTTAAGTTGTTAAATTTTCGTTCTTTCAAAAGAGTGTTCGAACCACAATTAAACACTTCGGATCACTTCCAAACTTTGACCACAAGTTTAATTCAACTATATAGACCTATCCAAAGTCTCAGATCACCAATTGGAGTCCAATAACATCAAAGTTAACTCTTGGTCAAACTTATGAACTCTTAAGTTCTTCAAATTGCCAACTTTCGACAAATAGTGTTGAATTATTCTAGGAACCTTCAAAACAAAATCCGAACATATGTACAAATCCAAAATCATCATACCAACCTATCGGAACAATCAAAACCCGATTCCGATTCTGTTTACCCAAAAGTCAAATATTGATCAACTCTTCCAACTTAAAGCTTTTAGAATGAGAATCATTCTTCCAAATCAATCCCGAACCACTCGAAAACCGAAACCAACTATACACGCAAGTTATAATACATAATATGGCTACTCAAAGTCTCAATCCACCGAATGGAACGCCAAATCTCAAAACGACTGGTCGGGTCATTACATTCTCCCCCACTTAAATATATATTCGTCCTCGAACGTGCCAAGAGTCGTTCCAAAGCCATCAAATCGCCGCATAAACTTTCCATACATATACCCATGAGTGAAACCACATCACCTCAACCTATATAAGTCCAATAACACAATCTAACTGAAGATCTTTACCTCAACCTTAGCTCACAACCCTTAGAACCCAGTCTCCAACTTCTGAAATTCATTATAATACCTTATTCTCGCATCTATACGTTGTATAAGTACGAATCAAGCTCCATCAAGCCGTAACCATATCCCAAGTATAATAACATAATATTCCACATAATCCAGATACACATAGCAATAGCTCCCGGCCACAATAGCTGCTCAAAGCAAACCCGATATCGGTATCCAACCTTCTATCAATAAAACCCTTGTTCCAAATCTTCATACACTTCCATTGATGAAAGAAACACGCAGAAACTCATAACCACCCATCATATCAACAAATCATGGAGCTCTTTTTCCCGACAAGAACCTTAGCCGAAATCTAAGCTGACTAGTCACATTATTCTTCCAAACATACCTTAACCAAATCTGATGGCACTCATTTCAGGTCCACTAACTTCACCTCATCAAATACAAGATGCTCTAACAACATGCCACACCAATCCTACCTAGAGCCATTTATCATGTAATTCGTGCACCAAACAAGCAACAACTCGGATGTACCCAATGATAGAAAAGAATCAAATGTGAGAACCCCCCACAAGCTCAACATATACCACCACGAGGCGTAATGCTATGAACCCATCACACAAAGGAGAAACAAAATACATGAAATAAGCAAAAGGATCCTATCCCAACATAACTTCGCTGCGATGCGTGACCAAATCCAAACATCGATCAACATGGAATACCTCGAGCCATGATGCTCACAATCAATAACCATATGCATATCAACAACAAACACGCAAAGTGCATGACCATAACAATGGAGAAATGGATATTACAATACTCCACAAACAGGAAGACCATAACCAAGTTGCAATCAACCATTCAACACCCCAAGAATCATCTCGCTCGAATTTCGCCACAAAGGCCCCAACAGAACCGTATCAGGTGTGCAAATAACCAATAGATCACAACCCATCATAGCATAGGAGAGTAACACTTGGAACATATCGGAACACGAACAAGATCAACTCTAACCAAAAACACACACCCTCAACAATAGCTATGTTAAGTAAATAAATTCGGCCTAATGTAGAATAGGTAGATAACCTCCGAAAAGCCCACAGTAACCTATCCATAAGACACACACTCAGCCGTCAACCTCTTAATATAGCTCTACCGTTCACAACCATGGAACAATCTGCCTCCGAGAACCCTGTTAGTCTTCAAATTCCTAGAATACCAGAATCTCCATATCTGATCCCAACTACACTACTCAATTAACATACATATTCCTCATACATGTTCCTTACGCTAGCAGCAGACATTCAGCTCAAGCAGTGGTTGACACTATCAAGAGCTTTTTGAAACCTGTCCTCACATAACTAAGCCATCATAACTGAATTTTCCCAACTCAACCAAGTCACACAAGTCGTCCAACCTAAGAGTATTTCCATAAAACATCGATAATGCATCACCACGCCAAAGGAACCAATTAACTTTTGTCACGCCCCAAAATCGAGGAGCGCGATCGGCGCTCAACTAAGTGAACCTGATTGAGCAAGCCTGTTAGATTTTATTCTATCTAAACTCATCCACGAATAAAGATAATACATAATGTCATTAATTATACAAATATGTGATCATATGTAAAATACCAATTCATTACCAATAGTTACTTCATTTTTTAACGTCTCAGTTCCACATATTTTTCATAATCTGAAGTGGAAATAGTAATTCAATTACAACATAATGAGTTTGACTTTCCCAGCACCAATACACAACTCACACTATGTCTACGGAGCCTCTATAGATAAAGAGGAGTACTATGATAATGATGGTAACAAGGCCCCGGCTATACCTCAATGATAATACATAAAGAACAAAAGATACATGACCTCGGGATGAAGTGGGGCTCACCAAGTCAGCTGGGAAGAAGGTGTACTGCTATCACTGATCAATATCTCCTGCTGTGGAACTACCTGCATCCATTTAAAGATGCAGCGCCCCCAGCAAAAGGGACGTTGGTACTGTTGAATAGCACTAGTATGTATAACTAAACACCCTCTCAATATAATGACAAATAATACAAACAAGATTATCATAATATCAATGAATGCCTTAATCAATATCAAATCTAAATTTAGGATCAAAACAAGGTTCAAATTTATTTCCATATCTCACATTGGGAGATTTTTAGTATCGATATACCATTATCCACAATACCATTATTCACAAAACCAGTACCACCGTACTCTCAGCACGGAGTCCGATCACGACCCGATCGGCTAGGCTATCTCATTAGAGACGTCAACCACAATTACTCTCAATATCAATACCACCGTCTTTAACACGGAGTCCGATCACGACCCGATCGGCTAGGCTATCCATTAGGGGCATCGACCACAATCATAATTTCAATTACAATTTACAGCACAATCACCACCATGTGTGCGGCATGGTGTCCGATCACGACCCGATCGGCTAGGCTGTCTTATTCGAGACATCAACCTTTTTATATCAATCATCACATTTCATAGTAGTTTCACATCTTTTCATTTCATTGGCACTAATGGCCATAATTATAAGATCATTCTTGGCACGTTGGCCATGTTTAGTATTTCATGCTCACCTTTTCAATTTCAACTATAATCATCATCATCAACAACAAATATAATGCAAATCAAGGTGTGTAGTACACATGTGATCAATTTAGAGTCTAAGGCAAATAGAGATATTTCACAAAATTTGGCATAATAGCCTTCGTTTGAACTTGACTTGAAGTCGAAACATTATTAAATGCACAACCCATATTTTAACACATCATCAATTGATAACATAACATGAATAAAGCATTTGGGGATACTTGTTGAACATACATCTTTCAACCCAATCTTACTCAGAATAGCCAATTTTTTAATGAACCATTCGAGACTTACATAATTCACATGAATATAGTAGGATCCAATTCTAGGGAAGAGTTTAGCCAACATACCTCACTTGAGCTTCCTTAAACTCTAAAATATTTCGGAATTCTTAGCAACTTCAATCTATTGTAGAAATATAACAAATTGAATCAAAAATTAGGAAGATGATTATGGTTCTAGATCATTTGAGCATTTTATCAAACACTGGGTGTGCATTAAGGTTTCAAGGTCCTTTTATAGAGGATTTCATCATCCTACAACCCAATCTTTACCATTCTTAGCTCAACAATCTTCCTACACCCTTTGATAACACATGCATGTAAAATAAATAACTCTCATGCCCTAATATTATCTTGCTAATTACCCACTTCTAGACAAAATTCGAAATTGAGGGTTAGGGTGTAGAATCTTACCTCTAGGATGAAGACCTAGTGAGTTTTTCTTCTTAATCTTCGAAAACTTGGGCAATAATTGAAGAACAATTATTGAAGAACACCTTATCACTTTAGGGAACTCTCTCTCACTTCAAAATATAAGATTATAGCTCAAAAATGGCCCAAAGAGTGTATTTAACGAAATAGGGTCGGGTTTTAAAAATCCAAAAATGAAGCACCGTAACAGGTTCTGCGATTGCATATGCGATCGCATAATCAATATGCGGACTGCATATCGATCACATAATTGCTGACCAAAACGACCAAAAATATGCCTGTGTTTGCGGTCACTATGCGGTCCGCATAACTGTTCTGCGGTCGCATAATGAACCGCAGAATAGTTTTGCGGTCGCATAGTCGACCGCATAATTGCATCCATATTAACCCTCTTCTATCTCACTTCTGCGGCCATTATGCGGCCCGCAGAGTGGTTCTGCGGTCACATAGTGGACCGCAGAGATGCGCTTTTCCGCCAAATATTTTCCTTTACTTTCCGGTGTATTGTTCAACTCAAAAAGTTTGAGCCACGAAACGTTATTTTCTTTTGTAAAATTTTATAGGGCCTTACATTCTCTCCCACTTAGGATCAGTCTTCCTTGAATAAGGGTAAAAATCTCTTATTCGCATCTTTTGCAACTCAATTTTCATACCACACATCGGAAGATTTCCAAATATTTCGCTAGATTTTCCCTTTTATCTAGGCCTATCCACCTATCAGAGAGCCCAAGAAACACATTCTAACAACATATACATAATCCAACGACGTAACATAATACAAAACAACACCAACTGTGGCCTCATAAGCAATGTATTACCAGAACCGAACACCCTTAACACCAATTGTACAATTGATACAAAATTCATAGAAAGTAAGTCTTATAATTTTCCTAGATCACAACTTTATAAAAACATAGTTATTCAAACAAATAAGGATACTTTTTCTTTATTTCTTCCTCGGCCTCCCAAGTAGCCTCTTCAACCTGTTGGTTCCGCCATAATACTTTCACGGATGCAATATCCTTGTTTCTCAACTTTCAGACTTGCTGATCAATAATAGAAACTGGAATCTCTTCATAGGTCAATTCCTCATTAACCTCAATAGTCTCAACCAGAACAATGAGTGTCGGATCTCCAACTACTTTCTTCAACATAGACACATGAAACACCGGGTGTACTAATGAAATCTCAGGTGGTAGCTGAAGCTTGTACGCCACCTCACCGATCCTCTAAATGATTTTGTACGGTCCGACATACCTCAGACTCAATTTCTCTTTCTTACCAAATTGCATTACCCCTTTCATGGGGGAAATTTTCAAGAATACCCAATCATCTTCTTTGAACTCCAAATCCCTACGACGAATATCCGAATAGGATTTCTGACGACTCTGAGCAGTCTTTAACCGCTCCTTAATAATTTTAACTTTTTCCATGGCCTGATGCACGAGGTCTGGCCCTATCAACTCTGCTTCCCTAATTTCGAACCACCCAATGGGAGATCTACATCTCCAACCATATAAAGCCTCGAACGGTGCCATTTGAATACTAGAATGATAGCTATTGTTGTATGCAAATTCTATGAGTGGTAAATGATCATCCCAGCTACCTTTGAAGTCTAGAACATAAGCGCGCCACATATCCTCAAGTGTCTGAATAGTCTGCTATACCTGCCCGTCAATCTATGGGTGAAAGGCTGTACTAAGATTCACCTGAGTACCCAAACCTTGCTGAAATTTCTTCCAAAATTTAGCAGTGAATTGTGCTCCCCGATCAACAATGATGGAAACTGGGGTGCCATGCAACCTGACTATTTCTTTGATATACAACTGAGCATACAGCTATGCTGTATCAGTAGACTTAATTGGCAAAAAGTGTGCTGATTTTTTGAGTGGATCCACAATCACCCAAATCGAGTCAAACTTGCACGGAGTGCACGATAATCCTACCACAAAGTCCATATTAATCATTTCCCACTTCCACATTGGAATTTTTATGTTCTGTGCCAACCCACCGGGCCGTTGATATTCGGCCTTCACTTGCTGATAAGTCGGACATCTTGCCACAAAGTCCGCCACATTCCTCTTCATACTATTCCACCAATAGACTTCCTTAAGATCATGATATATTTTTGTAGAACCTGGGTGCACGGAATACCTAGAAGTTTGAGCTTCAGTCATATTTCTTTCACGGAGACCATCCACATTTGGAACACATAGTCGCCATTGGTACCTTAGTGTACCATCATCCATGCCAAGAGAAAAGGCTATGGTCTTATGTTTTTGAATCCCCTCTTTCAATTGCAACAACAATGGATCGTTGTATTGCTTCTCTTTGACTTCCACAACAAGCGATGATTCAGCCTTATTTCGCATAATTACCCCTCCTTTACTAGAGTTCGCAAGACGAACTCCCAAACTAGCCAATCGGTGAACTTCCTTAGCCAATGGCCTTTGATATGCCTCCAAGTGTGCTAAACTACCCATGGGTTTCCGGCTAAGAGCATCTGCCACAACATTGGCCTTTCCCAGATGATATAGAATATCAATGTCGTAGTCCTTGAGTAACTCAAGCCATCATTTTTGCCTCAGATTCAATTCCTTCTGCTTGAAAATATATTGAAGGCTCTTATGGTCCGTGAATATATTCACATGGACCCCATATAAATAATGACGCCAAATTTTCAATGCAAATACCACTGCCGCAAGTTCTAAATCATGTGTTGGATAGTTCTTTTCATGATTCTTTAGTTACCTAGAAGCATAAGCTATCACCTTTCCATGTTGCATTAATACACATCCAAGCCCGATTATTGAAGCATCATAATATACCACAAATCCATCTATACCCTCTGGTAGAGTCAACACCGGTGTCGTAGTCAATCTTGCTTTCAATTCTTGGAAACTCTTTTCACAAGCATCTGACCATTGGAACTTAATTACCTTATGCGTCAATTTAGTCAATGGAGAGGCAAGAGTAGAAAACCCCTCCACAAACTTTCTGTAATATCCAGCTAAGCCTAAGAAACTGCGAATCTCTGTTGGAGTTGTAGGACTCGGCCAATTCTTCACAGCTGAAATTTTCTGAGGATCAACCTTAATTCCCTCACTAGAGACTACATGACCCAAGAATATAACCGATTCAAGCCAAAATTCACACTTTGAAAACTTTGCATATAACTAGTGCTGGTGTAGGGTTTGCAAAACTACCCTGAGATGATCAACATGGTCTTCTCGATTTCGTGAATATATAAGAATATCGTCGATAAAGACTATCACAAAAGAGTCGAGGAATGGCTTAAAAACTCGATTTATAAGATCCATAAAGGCTGCTGGGGCATTTGCTAACCCAAAAGACATCACCAAAAATTCAAAGTGCCCATATCGGGTTCTGAAAGCTATTTTCAGAATATCCCGCTCCCTAATCTTCAATTGGTGATACCCGGATCGTAAATCAATTTTGGAGAAGTACCTAGCACCTTGCAGTTGGTCAAACAAGTCATCTATCCTTGGCAGTGGATACTTATTCTTGATTGTTACCTAATTAAGCTGCCGATAGTCAATACACATACTCAGGGACCCGTCTTTCTTTCTTACAAAAAGGATAGGTGCGCCCCAAGGCGACACACTTGGCCGGATAAAACCCTTTTCTAACAAATTTCTCAATTGTTCCTTTAGCTCCTTCAATTCTGCCGGTGCCATTCTGTAGGGTGGAATAGATATAGGATGCGTGTCTGATATCACATCAATACCAAAATCAATCTCCCTATCTGGTGGGATCCCAGGGAATTCATCCGGAAATACTCCCGGAAATTCATTCATGACAGGCATGGACTCAAGCGTAGGTGCCTCGGCATAGGTGTCCGTAATTCGGACCAAATGGTAAATACACCCTTTGTTGATCATTTTTGTGGCCTTAAAGTAAGAAATAAAGCAACCCTTCGACACTAAATCATCACCCTTCCACTCAATAACTGGCATACAAGGAAATTCGAACCTAACAGTTCTGGTCCGGCAATCAAGTTTGGCAAAACATGAATAAAGCCAATCTATCCCCATTATCACATCAAAATCGACCATTCTCAATTCAATAAGACTGGCCATGGTGTCCCGACCACGCAACGTGACAACACAATCCCTATAAACCTGCGCGGCAAAAATAGACTCACCAATCTGTGTAGATACAGAGAATGACTCATAAAGTTGTTCTGGTTCTATCCCAAATTCCATAGCAACATAAGGTGTGACATATGACAAAGTGGAACCGGGATCAATAAGAGCATATACATCATGAGATTGGACAGTCAATATACCTGTGACAACATCTGAAGAAGCCTATGAATTCTGGCGACCCCTCATAGCATAAAAACGGCCGAATCCTCTCGAACTCTGTGCTCCACCCCTAGCTGCACCACGCCCTGTGGGTTTTGGAGTGCCTCGAGCTGGAGGAGGTGCTGCGGATGTAGTAGCTGCAGAACTGGCTGGTTGTGCCTTGCCCCTGGCCGCACCCTGGCGGGACGAAAGACAATCCCTCTGAATGTGACCCCTCAATCCGCATCTGTAGCATATAGGTAAGTCCATGTAGCATATTCCTAGGTGCATCTTTCCACACCTAGGACATGGGGGCCTCCTTTGCTGCTGGAATCTACCACCATGATGACCCTGCTGATATGAGCCCCTGTTGCCCCGATTGGGCCTGAAACGGCTCCATTGCTGCTGCTAACTGGGCCATGATGGTAGTGCACTAGCCAAAGACTGAGCAAAGGACTGGGACGGCCCTGACGACCCTCCCCTAAATGTTGATTTGCCACCACCAGAAGAACCACCAAAGTTGCCCGTAGACCGAGCCTTATTACTACCCTCTCGCTCCATTCTATTCCTTAATTTGCGGGTCTCTGTGGCTTGAGCGAATGCCACCATCTTTCCATAGTTCATATCAAAATTCAAGGCACCTGTAGCAGCCTCATTAATTACCAAGGGACTAAGGCCCTGTACAAATCGGCGCACTCTAGCCTCCATAGTGGGCAGCATGTAAATAACATACTTAGACAGGTACACGAATCTCATATGGTAATCCCACACACTCAGGCTACATTGCCTCAAGCTATCAAACTCAGAAGCACGAGCTGCCTTAGTCTAGGCATGCAAGAAATGGTCAATGAAGGCATCGGCAAACTCACCCCACCTCGCCGGAGGGCTCCCTTCTTCATGGGACTCCTCTCATAGTTCAAACCAAGAATATGCAACCTCTTTCAAGCGGTAGGAAGCCAATTCTACTGCCTCCGTTTCAGTAGCACGCATAACTCTGAGAGTCTTGTGCATCTCATCAATGCAATCATGGGGATCCTCCTCTGGGTTAGTACACGTGAACACTGGAGGATCCAACTGGAGAAACTTGTTCACCCTGGAACTAGTAGAATCCCCTGGCTGACTGGAAGAAGTGGGTGCAACATTTGACCTCTGGGCCTTGGAAGCCACTATCTGAGCCAACATATGTATAGATCCCCTAAGATCAACATCAGGAACACCGGAATCGGAAACTGGAGCTGGAGGTGGAACTGGTAAATCAGTTGGAGGGAGCGTTTCACCCTCAGTAGGTGTAGGGAGTGCGGTCTGATCTGTTGTTGTAGAGTCAGGCAGTGTAGTAACTGGAGAAATATTCTCACTCCTTGGGTGCTCACCCGCATCATCAATTATAGGATCAACTGTCACTCATGGGGTGACATTGGCTCTTTGGCCAGTTCTTGCCTTCTTCTTAGGTGCCATGTACTGAAAATTAGAGCAACTCAGGAGTTAAAGGAGGAACAATCTTACAACCAACTTTATCGCATGATTAAGAACATGAAAGAAGGGTATTATTCCTAAATGTCCATGTAGCATCCCAATTATAGATGTGGTCGACAACACACCGATAATAAGGACTCTACTAGAAACGGCTCCGAGACATCCTAGGTCATTTTAAAAACTTAGGCTCTGATACCAAGTTTGTGAAGCCCCAAAACCGAGGAACGCGACCGGCGCTCAACCGAGTGAACCCGATCGAGCAAGCCTGTTAGATTTCATTCTACCCAAACTCATCCACGAATAAGGATAATACTTAATTTCATTAATTAGACAAATACGTGATTATGTCTACAATGCCAATTCATTACCAATAGTTACTTCATTTTTAAAAGTCTCAGTTCCACACATTTTTCATAATCTGAAGTGGAAATAGTAATTCAAATACAACATAACGAGTTTGACTTTCCCAGCACCAAACACAACCCACACTATGTCTACGGAGCCTCTATAGATAAATAAGAGTACTATGATAATGCCGGTAACAAGGCCCCGGCTATACCTCAACCATAATACATAAAGAACAAAAGATACATGACCTCGCGATGAAGTGGGGCTCACCAAGTCAGCTAGAAAGAAAGTGTACTGCTATCACTGATCAATATCTCCTACTGTGGAACTACCTGCATCCATTTAAAGATGCAGGGGCCCCGGTAAAAGGGACTATAGTACTGTCGAATAGCACTAGTATGTATAACTAAACACCCTCTCAATAGAATGACAAATAATACAAACAAGATTATCATAATATCAATGAAAGCCTTAATCAACATCAAACCTCAATTTAGGATCAAAACAGTGTTCAAATTTATTTCCATATCTCACATTGGGAGATTTGTAGTATCGATATACCATTGTTCACAATACCATTATTCACCAAACCAGTACCACCGTACTCTCAGCACGGAGTCCGATCACGACCCGATCGGCTAGGCTATCTCATTAGAGACGTCAACCACAATTACTCTCAATATCAATACCACCGTCTTTAACACGGAGTCCGATCACGACCCGATCGGCTAGGCTATCCATTAGGGGCATCGACCACAATCATAATTTCAATTACAATTTACAGCACAATCACCACCATGTGCGTGGCATGGTGTCCGATCACGACCCGATCGGCTAGGCTGTCTTATTCGAGACATCAACCTTTTTATATCAATCATCGCATTTCATATTAGTTTCACATCTTTTCATTTTATTGGCACTAATGGCCATAATTATAAGATCATTCTTGGCACGTTGGCCATGTTTAGTATTTCATGCTCACCTTTTCAATTTCAACTATAATCGTCATCATCAACAACAAATACAATTCAAATCAAGGTATGTAGTACACATGTGATCAATTTAGAGTCTAAGGCACATAGAGATATTTCACAAACTTTGTCATAATAGCCTTCGTTTGAACTTGACTTGAAGTCGAAACATTATTAATGCACAGCCCATATTTTAACACATCCTCAATTGATAACATAACAGGAATAAAGCATTTGGGGATACTTATTAAACATACATCTTTAACCTTATCTTACTCGGAATAACCAATTTTATAATGAACCACTCGGGATTTACATAATTCATATGAATATCGTAGGATCCAATTCTAGGAGAAGAGTTTAGCCAACATACCTCACTTGAGATTCCTTAAACTCTAAAATGTTCCAGAATTCTTAGCAACTTCAATCTATTGTAGAAATATAACAAATTGAATCAAAAATTAGGAAGATAATTAAGGTTCTAGCTCATTTGAACATTTTATCAAACACTGGGTGTGCATTAAGGTTTCAAGGTCCTTTTATCGAGGATTTCATCATCCTACAACCCAATCTTTACCATTCTTAGCTCAACAATCTTCCTACACCCTTTGATAATACATGCATGTAAAATAAACAACTCTCATGCCCAAAAATTATCTTGCTAATTACCCACTTCTAGACAAAATTCGAAATTGAGGGTTAAGGTGTAGAATCTTACCTCTAGGATGAAGACCTAGTGAGTTTCCCTTCTTACCCTTCCAAAACTTGGGCAAGAATTGAAGAACAATTATTGAAGAACACCTTATCACTCTAGGGCACTCTCTCTCACTCTAAAATATTAGATTATAGCTCAAAAATGGGCCAAAAAGTGTATTTGACGAAATAGGGTCGGGTTTTAAAAACCCAAAAATGAAGCTCCGGAACAGGTTCTGCGATCGCATATGCGATCGCATAATCAATATGTAGACCGCATATCGGTCGCATAATTGCTGACCAAAACTACCAAAAATCTGCTTGTGTTTGCGGTCACTATACGGTCCGCATAACTGTTCTGCGGTCGCATAATGAACCGCAGAATAGTTATGCAGTTGCATAGTCGACCGCATAATTGCATCCGTATTGACCCTCTTCTGCCTCACTTCTGCGGACATTATGCAGCCCGCAGAGTGGTTCTGCGGTTTCATAGTGGACCGCAGAAATGTGCTTTTCCGCCAAACAATTTCCTTTACTTTTTGGTGCATTGTTCAACCCAAAAAGTCTGAGCCGCGGCGAACAAGATCGCCGCAAAGAATTTCTATAATACTCAACACGTAAAACCTATTCGGCACCACAAAACGTTATTTTCTTTTGCAAAATTTTACGGGGCCTTACATTCTCCCCCACTTAGGATCAGTCTTCCTCGAATGAGGGTAAATATCTCTTATTCGCATCTTTTGTAACTTAGTTTTCATACAACACACCGGAAGCCCCAAATTTGACTAACTCCCTAAATTTCCAAAAATTTCACCAGGGTTTCCCTTGTAACTAGGCCTATCCACCTGTCAAAGAGCCCCAGAAACACATCCTAACAACATATACATAATCCAACGACGTAACATAATACAAAACAACACCAACTGTGGCCTCATAAGCAATGTATTACCATAAAGGAACACCCTTAACGCCAATTGTACAACTGATACAAAATTAATAGAAAGTAAGTCTTATAATTTTCCTAGATCACAACTTTATAAATACATAGTTATTCAAACAAATAAGGATACTTTTTCTTTATTTCTTCCTCGGCCTCCCAAGTAGCCTCTTCAACTTGTTGGTTCCGCCATAACACTTTCACGGATGCAATTTCGTTGTTTCTCAACTTTCAGACTTGCCGATCAATAATAGAAACTGGAATCTCTTCATAAGTCAATTCCTAATTAACCTCAATAGTCTCAACCGGAACAATGAGTGTCGGATCTCCAACTACTTTCTTCAACATAGACACATGAAATACCGGGTGTACTAATGACATCTCATGTGGTAGCTCAAGCTTGTACGCTACCTCACCGATCCTCTAAATGATTTTGTACGGTCCGACATACCTCGGACTCAATTTCCCTTTCTTACCAAATCGCATTACCCCTTTCATGGGGGAAATTTTCAAGAATAACCAATCATCTTCTTTGAACTCCAAATCCCTACGACGAACATCCGAATAGGATTTCTGACGACTCTGAGCAGTCTTTAACCGCTCCTTCATGATTTTTAATTTTTTCATGGCCTGATGCACGTGGTCTGGCCCTATCAACTCTGCTTCCCTAATTTCGAACCACCCAATGGGAGATCTATATTTCCTACCATATAAAGCCTTGAACGGTGCCATTTGAATGCAAGCATGATAGCTATTGTTGTATGCAAATAGACTTCTATGAGTGGTAAATGATCATCCCAGCTACCTTTGAAGTCTAGAACACAAGCGCGCAACATATCCTCAAGCGTCTGAATAGTCCGCTCTGCCTGCCCGTCAGTCTGCGGGTGAAAGGTTGTACTAAAATTCACCTGAGTACCCAAACCTTGCTGAAATTTATTCCAAAAATTAGTAGCGAATTGTGCTCCCCGATCAGAAATGATGGAAACTGGGGTGCCATGCAACCTGACTATTTCTTTGATATACAACTGAGCATACTGCTCTACTGTGTCGGTAGACTTAACCGGCAAAAAGTGTGCTGATTTCGTGAGTTGATCCACAATCACCCAAATCAAGTCAAACTTGCGTGGGTGCGCGGTAATCCTACCACAAAGTCCATATTAATCATTTCCCACTTCCACATTGGAATTTCTATGTTCTGTGCCAACCCACCGGGCCGTTGGTGTTCGGCCTTCACTTGCTGACAATTCGGACATCTCGCCACAAAGTCCGCCACATTCCTCTTCATACCATTACACCAATAGAGTTCTTTAAGATCATGATACATTTTTGTAGAACCTGGGTGCACGGAATACCTAGAAGTGTGAGCTTCAGTCATAATTCTTTCACGGAGACCATCCACATTTGGAACACATAGTCGCCCTTGGTACCTTAGTGTACCATCATCCATGCCAAGAGAAAAGGCCATGGTCTTATGTTTATGAATCCCCTCAACACGTAAAACCTATTCGGCACCACGAAACGTTATTTTCTTTTGCAAAATTTTACGGGGCCTTACACCTTTATTACTATCCTGATCCAACATCATCACAAAGCTGACATATTTCTTCGAATACTCCTCAACTTGCCTTCAAGTTAACACTTCTCCTTGTCGTACACTATGATCCTTAACCAAAGCTCACTGCAAGAGATCCTAGCACAAACCACATCGTCCGAAAGGCCATAAACCGTTATGTTTCCTCTGAAGCGCCCAATAATGCCGCAACCGAGATACTCACTTTGAAGATACCTTATGTGAATCTGAAGTCATTTCTCTAACCTCTCTGATATTGAAATGTAGAATTACTAATGATACAGAAATACCGCAAGTCTCAGCACTATCTGATTAGCGCAAAATACACACTTAAATTATGCTCGCTAGTCAAATATAGTATAGTATAATATCGTATCAACATGGATTGGATTTAAAAAGTATTCTTATAGTTTCTAGCTTGATTTCTATTCAAGATGATCAACAATTGAGATTTCTATGATTTCTAACTACAATTAACTAAGAATCTAAAGCTATTGACTAATGACAATCGCAACAAAGGTAAGCAAGAAAGTTATCAATGGGAGAAAATAGGGGTTGATAGGATAGGTGCAAGATAATTGTTTGGGATCTAAATCTAGATAATTCACTTCTAATGCTTAAGTGAGTCTCTCGAATTCACTCAATTATTAGTTCAAACGTTCAGCAAAAACTCCACTTTCGATTAAGTCGTAACCTCACATGCTGAACCAATTTAAGCACGTGAAGATATGCAAGAATGCATAGTGGATTGGTCTTTAGGAGAACCTCTCTCGATTATTGTCACGACCCAAACCAATGGGCTGCGACAGGCACCCGGTGCCTTACTCAACCGAGTACCAACGTAACGTATCTTTTGTGGCATACTATCATAGGTAAATGAACCGGAAAGGCTGTCATGAAATAACTAAAATAAAACATAAGGGAATACTCGACATAGGATGACCCAACATGATATAGAAACTTATACATGCGACATACGGGCCTATAAGGCTGACATGATCATTTGTACACTCAAAATATAGTCCAACAAGGCAATACAAGTATCCATATACCTGACATCTGTCTACAAGCCTCTAAAAGTACATAAATATCATAGAGGGTGAGACAGGGCCCCGTCATACCAATCAATACATGTCCAAATCATACTGACAAAATAGGCAACTCCGGAGCAAATGGGGTGCACCAACACCTTCCGCTGAGCTGATAGCCTACTTGGAGGACTCTCAACTTATCTATCGGAACCTGCGGGCATGAAACGCAGTGTCCCCAGAAAAGGGACATCAGTACAAATAAAGTACTGAGTATGTAAGGCATGAAAGCAGTATATAGTAAACATGAAAGAAACATGGAAGACAAGACTCAACCTCTAGAACTGAATAGCTCTGTGAATCATGAAACATTTAAAATGTTATGCATATACGTATAAATATCATATCGTGCATAGGTATATGCGTACATAACATCATCAAGCCTCTGAGGACATATCATCATATCATCTCGGCCATTGTGGGCAAAGTCATCAATGTATACCAGGTGATCAGGTTGTGGTACGTATATAATGCCATAACCTTTCCCCATATCCCATATACATATAATATACGCGTATATAACGCCATCTGGTCATGGGTCAATGTGCATGTATAAATGAATGCAATGCTTAAGAAGTAAGTCAATAGGATCTCTCGGAATATCATAAGATCAATATGCCTTCGGATAAACTTTATCAACTACGTACTTTTCTGAGACCCATGAACAGAAGATATAATAATAAGACACGTGGGTAATCAAGAACATAGGCACCCCTAGTGATTCTAAGAATAGAGGCATTTATGAAAATTGTGCGTTTGCTCGTTTCGTTTATATTGTGTGGATCACGCCAAAAGGAAAGAAGGGATAGCCTTAACATACCTCGTTAAACTTTATAGCACCCCTATTCCGCAACTTGATTAGCGTCTTGACCTTATATAATCTGGAACCAGCCCGCTCTACCCTGAGCTTGTAGGAATCAAACAAACACTATAAATCTCTTTGGAGTTCTTCAGATTAATTTGGGAAGTAAAGTTGCTACACAATTATGTAAATATACTTGCTGCCAATTCTTGGTCCCTCCCCAAAGAATTGTTCCCAACGTGATCAATATTGTTGCCACCAACAATGGAGTTATTTTCAAATGAATTGTTTCCACAATGAAAGTATATTGTTGCCTTTTATTATCTAACTAAGTTGATGCCTTTTATATAATGTTGTTTCCTATATTATCTATATATGGTGCTTTCATGTGTGGATAATTTAGATAAAGACACATGGGTATATACTTGCACTAGTCACCTACTAAGATTAGAACCCATTCCACAACCTCACCTAATTTGCACACATACCCACCCCTTTATTCTACCAAATCCTTATCTTCTTCCACTACTAGAAATATTTATCCTTCACTAATAATAATAAAGGTCATCCCCCTTGTGGGACCTACAAGGACATGTTGCCTCCTTAACATTATCCAAACACTTTAACTAATTTTCCATATAATTAATTAAACACATAATTAATTTCTAAATCTCATTTCACTTAAATACTAATCACTTGTAACATACTAGAATACACTTTACTATCATGGTCATGTGGTATATTGTATAGCACTAATCCATAAATATGTGGTATTATAGCTCGGACCGTATCTTATCCCAAAATGTCAAACTTCGACGAAACTCATTTTCTTCAACTAGTTTACCGTCTGACCTTCACGACACATACTTATCACTTGTTATAAATAGCATAAATACTTATAACCTCAAAAATAATCTTTTCCTTAAACTTATGTCAATTTTCTTACGACAAATCGAACGTACAAAAGTATGGGATGTAACATCATTCCCCCATTTGGAACATTCGTCCTCGAATATTGACTGATGCACTTATCAGTCTCATACCCCATACAGCCCTTACGAATACTTAAATATTGTCCTTACCATCTAGGAAATTGTTCTGTGAATAAATCCATAGGCTAGGGCATCCCCTCCTTTAGGCATCTTTCTCCCACCACGACTTCTGGTCGAAATCCTTCCAATCTCGTAACTATTGCTACCTTCTATCATGTAGCATGTACGATTCTGACCATGTAAGTGCAGATTTGCGACTCTTCTCTCCTTTGTGAACATATATAGAACTATGAAAAGTTGTCCCTATGGGAATCTATAGGTGTAGTGAAGTCCTCCGCTCGGTACTTTGTCGATATTACGACTATTGTTATATCTTGTTTCATATACCCGATTATTAATCCGTATGACTTTACTGCATCAAGGTAGGTCATACTATAACATAACTCTTACTTTGGTTTTATTATTGTCGAGGTCTGCTACCCAACTCCAGGTTACTCTCTCGCTTCTTATCCTACATGTATAAATCTAAGTGCTTTAATGCTTCCTTATTACCGTTCATCTTAATAATGACAGCCTAATCTCATCTCATACTTTGTAACTTTTATCCATCTATTATTGATTCACCTTAATGTTGATCTATAATCTACCGCTGATAACTTGAAACCTCTTGCGTAACACATTGTCACTAGGGCTCACGTCGCATCGAGGAACATTTGAAGTGATTTGCCTGATCTACCTAGGGATGATATTATACTTCAATAACTTTATTTCATAGCGTCCTAATGTGATTCATCTTATGGGGGTATTCTAATCTCGTGCAATTCATGAAATCCCTTTTCTTTAAGTCATTACTCAATCGAGGGCCAAAATATAATCCTCTTATCTATCACAATTACACCCTTATTCTACTACTAGGGCAGCATTCCATCTCTTCTAAATTCTACTAGTCTTAGACTCCTTTGCATTCAATAAGGCTATACTGAGCTTTCTACAACTTACGGAAACCATCAACTCTCTTATTTTGATGGGCTTAATCTCGAGGCCTTATATGTTCTCGTCACCTTCTCACTCACTTTTTCATATCCTTACTCCTATCTACCTAAAACCTTATCGCTCTATCATACTTTAGCTTACGATCTACCCATATCTATTTATACTACTCGCAATCTTCCTTTAAATTGCTAGCACCAAAGATTTCCTTTCGTGCCTTCTCAGTTGTCTTTAAACATAAACAATTACTTTTTGTGGTTGTTCTGCCACTTAGTGCATGGATACTTGGCTTATCTTGGCGCTCACGAATACTAGAATTCCCTGTAACCCATATGATCTTGAATATCACTTACTTCCTCCTATTTCATTAGTCGCGATAGGTGCCACTTTCTTATGGAGTGCAAACAATGTTGTAGTGAGACTGTTTTTACATGACCATTATTTCTTTAGGTCACTATGCTTAGGTTGAAGCCTTTTTTACTTATTTCCTCAGCTAGTCTTTTGTTGTAGTACTTAGGGAGACCTTCTGGCTCTTGTAAAGTTGCAAGCTTGTTATATTGTATACCCGAAGGAATTTTCGATGTTCTTACTGACCTGTAAATATCCTTAGTTATTTACCTCCACGCCCTTGTGCTTGTAGGGTTGCTTCGAAACTGATATTTTGATTGTCTTCCCAGTGGCACTCTCTTTTATTTCCATAATGCTCATACGGTACCTTTAACTACACCGACTCCTATCTGAATATTTCTCAAGGATCATGATGTCATAACTGCGAGGCTGGATTCACTATATTGGGTTTCACTATGTTTATCTTGCACAACCTGCTGATTTGTCTGTATCCTCTTGTCTAGCCATAACTAGGCTCTTCCTGAATCAACTACTAACTACTGGTTGGTCCATTCTCATTTCTATATTCAGCGTAATTTCTCTTGGATTATTTCCTTTGTCTTAACTTACCTCTCACAGTGGCTCCTTATGTATCAAGTGTTCATTCGCACTTATTTATCAATAACATCCTAGGCGGGAACCCTTACTGCCTTTCCCTACCGTCGTGCTTGCATAAAGTTCTGGAGCCGTAACATATCTATAAAATCTATATAAATGCAATCTCATTCCATTCGCCTTTTTACCAAATTCTTCCTTTATTATTCCATAGTTACCTGAACCATATAACTCCTACTTAATACCATATCACACCATATTCCCCCCTCTCTTTATCTTTGGTATCTTTTCACTTCTTCGCTGACTCTTACTCGCCTTGTAGTAACCCTTCTATACCAAGGATAACAAAATTCTTGGTCACAAGGGTGACACCTAGTGTAACTAGTACACTTAGTCCCTTAAGTTTAACTTTGCTCATAATGCTCGCGTTAGGAAAGCGTCTTCCTGAATGACCTTTAAAGGTTATTCTTCTATTGTCCATTCTATTATCACCGGAACGCGATCTCTGAAATTCTCATGATGCCGACTATTATCAAATTATTCGGTCCCTAATTCATGTTTAGTCTATCTTGTTCACCATCCCATACTGATTTCTATTACTCCCGGGTCTAACTTCTCCTTCTGATAATCACGTTGAAGTCACCAACTTATTTCTCGGAATGAAGATATGACTTTATGACTTATACTCTTTTATTGTTTCAAGGCCTGTCTCCTCCCGTCTTTTCCTTATCTTTACTATAGACTCTGTAATCCTATCATATTTTGATTTACCATTGTCATCCATTTATCACATCTCATAATGCTTCAATTACTCTCTTCTTATTCTCCGGCTAATATTTCTGTCTATCACTTTATTCTGAAAACTTCAACAAAATGTTCTTTCACTTTTAGTTCCCCTTGATTCATCTCACTAGCTCTTCCGGACGCCTAACATTCTCCTTTCTTTCCTAGGGACGGGAGTCATACTAATGTAAATATTTATCCCTTCTAGGATTCCACTGCATATCTTTGGAAATTTCTAAACATTCTAGTATTCATATCTAACTGTACTATTCTAGAGTGCACCACCTAGGTGTCTCACAAGGAGATTTATTAAAACATTTGCAATATCCTTCGGAAATGTCAACTAACGCAAATAATCCATACACCATTTTGGGTTACTTTAACCCCAGTCGGATCCTGATATCTCGTCCTTCTCTTAAACTATATCTGTTAGCTCCCATAGGGCATAACTGAGATGGGTGTGGCTGATTGTACATACCTCTATTACTGTTGAAGGTAACTCAAAATGCTTATATTTCTCTGCCTAAATTGTAAATACTGATAATCTTCATTAGCTGGGTACCTCGTACCCTTCCTCACCTTGCTTCTTTTACTTGTTGATACTTGTATCTACCTTCTGAATCTCTCATTACTTTTTACCATATGGGTGGATATGTATTGATAGATATTCTTGACTTAAGGCTCCTTATCAAGAAGCTTACACATGATCTGTTGAAGACCTCGCATTTACTCATCATAAGTATGATGCAAAATCGAGTTCCACTGACTCAACTCTTCCACAACTACATTCAATCTCTTACCACCTGTCTTTCTGGATGTAGGTATCATTATATTACGAATAAAATAGAAGTTAGGAGTTTGAATTCTTACAACTGAGCTCTACCACATGATCTAGAGTAAGAACAAAGAGTGACAGTCCTAAATACCCTGTAGCCTCTTGCTTATAAGTGTGGTGCACAACACACCCATAAACAAGACTCTACTAGACACGGCTTGTAGACTCCCAAGGAAAGAACTGCTCTGATACCACATTTGTCACGACCCAAACCAATGGGCCGCGACGGGCACCCGGTGCCTTTTTCAACCGAGTACCAACGTAACGTATCTTTCGTGGCATACTATCATAGGTAAATGAACAGGAAAGGCTGTCATGAAATAACTAGAATAAAACATGAGGGAATACTCGACATAGGATGACCCAACATGATAGAGAAACTTATACATGCGACATACGGGCCTATAAGGCCGACATGATCATTTGTACACTCAAAACATAGGCCGACAAGGCCATACAAGTATCCTTATACCTGACATCTGTCTATAAGCCTCTAAGAGTACATAAGTATCATAAAGGTCGAGACAGTACCAATCAATACATGTCCAAATCATACTGACCAAATAGGCAACTCCGGAGGAAATGGAGTGCACCAACACCTTCCGCTGAGCTGATAGCCTATTTAGAGGACTCTCAACTTGTCTATCGGAACCTGCGGGCATGAAACGCAGCGTCCCTAGGCAAAAAGGACGTTAGTACAAATAAAGTACTGAGTATGTAAGGCATGAAAGCAGTATATAGTAAACATGCAAGAAACATGGAAGAAAAGACTCAACCTGTAGGTCTGAATAGCTCTGTGAATCATGAAATATTTACAATTTCATACATATGCGTATAAATGTCATATCGTGCATAGGTATATGCGTACATAACATCATCAAGCCTCTGAGGGCATCACATCATATCATCTCGCCCACTGTGGGCAAAATCATCAACGTATACCATCTGATCAAGTGATGGTGCGTATATAACACCATAACCTTTCCCCACACCCCATATACATATAATATACATGTATATAATGCCATTTGGTCATGGGTCAATGTGCATATATAAATGAATGCAATGCATAATAAGTAAGTCAATAGGATCTCTCAGAATGTCATAAGATCAATATGCCTTCAGATAAACTTTATCAACTACATACTTTTCTGAGACCCATGAACAGAAGATATAATAATAAAACACATGGGGAACCAAGAACATAGGCAGCCCTAGTGCTTCTATGAATAGAGGCATTTATGAAAGTTGTGTGTTTGCTCGTTTCATTTATATCGTGTGGATCATGCCAAAAGGAAAGAAGGGGTAGCCTTAACATACCTCGTTAAACTTTATAGCACCCCTATTCCGCAACTTGATTAGCGTCTTGACCTTATATAATCTGGAACCAGCCCGCTCTAGCTTGTAGGAATCAAACAAACACTATAAATCTCTTTGGAGTTCTTCAGATTAATTTGGGAAGTAAAGTTGCTACACAATTATGGAAATATACTTGCTGCCAATTCTTTGTCCCTCCCCAAAGAATTGTTCCCAACGTGATCAATATTGTTGCCACAAATAATGGAGTTATTTTCAAATAAATTGTTTCCACAATGGAAGTATATTGTTGCCTTGTATTATCTAACTAAGTTGATGTCTTTCATATAATGTTGTTTCAGTGAAAAATCTATATATGGTGCTGCCATGTGTGGATAATTTAGATAAAGACACATGGGTATATACTTTCACTAGTCACCTACTAAAATTAGACACCCATTCCATAACCTCGCCTAATTTGCACACGTACCCACCCCTTTATTCTACCAAATCCTTGTCTAGTTCCACTACTAGCAATATTTATCCTTTACTAATAATAATAAAGGTCATCCCCCTTGTGGGACCTACAAGAACATGTTGTCTCCTTAACATTATCCAAACACTTTATAACTAATTTTCCATATAATTAATTAAACACATAATTAATTTCTAAATCTCATTTCACTTAAATACTACTTACTTTTAACATACTAGAATATACTTTACTATCATGATCATGTTACCGTATAGCACTAATCCATAAATACGGGGTATTATAGCTCGGACCGTATCTTATCCCAAAATGTCAAACTTCAACGAAACTCATTTTATTCAGCTCGTTTACCCTCTGACCTTCACGACACATACTTATAACTTGTTATAAATAGCATAAATACTTATAACCTCAAAAATAATCTTGTCCTTGAACTTATGTCAATTTTCTTACGACAAATCGAACGTACAAAAGTACAGGATGTAACAATTATCCTCATAACTAGGTTTAATCAATGATTCAACTAGCCTCTTTCGATTATGCCTCTCTCTATTACATGTAATGAACTCAACAAACAATATAATGCAAAGATATCACAATTTATGCCTCTCTCGATTACATGAACAAGTGAATATAGATGCAACAATTAATTCATCCAAAACGATTCAGTGCATAAAACTAGAGTTATAATCCACAAACAATCATCAATACACCTAATCCATCAAACCCTAAAAAGAACTACTCCATAGATATGGAGAAATTCATCATAAATAGAGTTAGAGTAGAGGAAAAGGTAAATTCAATTCAAACTCGTGTCTTGAGTGAGGAAGGAATGATAAAATCCTTGTGCTCGTGTTCTTCCAACTCCTCCTTAGCCTCCCTAGGTCGATATGTGTCAAAACTCCAAAAAATAATATTTTTTCATGTATTTATACCAAGTAGGGTCGGGCCCAGATGAAACCACCTTCTCCTAGTCGAAATAGGACATAGGCTCTGTAAATTTGCACAGGCGTGCCGCATGGGGCGACACGTCATGCGGGGCATTAGTGGGGAAATCTAGAGAGCTCAACTTCTGTTAGGCAGCCAATAATACAGTGTTGCGTTGCACAATGTGTCGCATTAGTGCAAATTTCTCAGAGTACAGATTTAGCTTGTGTTTTGACATCGAGACTTGGTCCTCGACCCCCGAACACGATCCCAGCTTAATCCCTTGGGCTTTTACTTAGACTTCAAAGCTCCAAATAGCTCGAATTCATTCCATAACATCTACATAGCTCGGAATCACTCCTACAAGGCATAAAACACACAATAAGTGCAAAACACTACCAATTAAAGCTCAAAACAAGTGAAGTGTAGTGAATTAGAGTGTAATAAGCGACTATAATACGCAATTATAGCCTACTATCCCATGCAAGTCTTAGATTTTAGCCATATACAATTTTGGGGAACCCTCTAATACCACGTATATACCTCAGAACAAAACTAATATAACACATGACCATGCAATCTAATTGTCGATAGCAGACTCCCCCACTTGGCTTGAGGCCATAGAACATAACATTTGATGTCCCACAATACCTTTACTTTATATCTTCCATGACCCCGTGTCGCACTCTAACTAAATCCTTCGTTAGCTCTGGTAGCACCAGTCATAAAATACCTCAAATCCGTTACTAAGCGAGAATTCATCCTCGCGATAGTCATTCCATCTCCTCAAGTGCCCTGGATGATAATATATTCCTTCCACTAAATAGAAGTCCCATGCAAAAGACATAACCTCTAATACCATCGACTAGCCTTAAATCAACATTCTCCCATGACCCTACCACGATCACAACAACTAGGAAATAAATTAAATGCTCCCAAGCTCGTACTCACCAACTAGATACCAGAACCTATTTCATCCCACATGAGAACAACTGAAAGATTTACCAACACATTCGCGACCTCAGTCTGGACAACACCTCAAGACAATGATCGAGCAGCCATAGCCCCCCTCATACCCCATCAGCGGCATCACAAATCGTCGGTGCATAGCTGATATTGAGTATGCAACATCATATACGAGTGGATAAAAAGGAATATAAGATATACGCTTCAAGCTGAATCATTGTCACACGACAAGGAATGAAAGAAGTGGAATTTCCTAATAGTTCTGTAGCTTCTCGAAGATAAGTACAGATGTCTCTGTACCGATCCGCAAAACTCTACTCAACTTGCTTATGACTCGTAGAACCTATGAATCTAGCGCTCTGATACCAACTTGTCACGGTCCCAAACTCCCACTTTAGGATCGTGATGGTATATCACCCAACAATATCATATAAGATATAATAATTTAATGTTTAATAAAATTTAGAACAATGGCCTAAAGCACAACCAATATCATAATACAACTTTCACAAATCCCAAAACCCGATAATACAGAATCATAAATTCTACGGAGAGTACACAAGACATTACAAAAATACAATAATGTTTGAATTATAATTTAACAGTAGAATAATGAAGTATGATGGTGACTCCAAGGCCTACGATGAAATGGCAGGTATACCTTGAAGTCTCCAACCACATAGGCACCACTCTCAAAACCCACACGATCCGAAGTACCTGGATATGCACAAAAATATGCAAAAGCGTAGCATGAGTACACCATAGCTGTACCCAGTAAGTATCAAGACTAACCTCGGTGGAGTAATGACAAGGTAAGTCAAGACACCCGCTAGACAATAACCTATGTAAGTATATAAATATAAAGCTAACAATGGAAAGAACATCAATATAAGGCTAACAATGGAAAGAATATTAATATAAGACTAACCGTGGAATAATGGAAACAACAAATGGCAACAAAAAGTAAACAGGTCATAAAACGGCAAAACAATCATAACATAGTTAAAATATGACTGAAACCAATTAGGGAAAACAAATGACAATTCAAGTAATAAAGTCGTTCCAACACATGATTTATAACAAGAATCACTCCGAGGCACCACACCTTATAATCACAAATCATAGCTCACCATCACGAATCTGACACCTATGGAACCTCATGCCCATATTATCATTCACCTTCGCACGGCAAAATTCACGTGCTACCACGTACATTGTATCTGTGTCAATTGCCAAATAATATATTTGAGAGATTTATTTAACTAAAATAAGGCATAACAACAATTTTGAATAAAGTAAAGCGTCAAATGAGATAATGAGTTTATTTTAGAAATCAAATAAACTATAATAAAGTACAATTTATACAAAGTAGAGTATCAAATGGAAAAATGAGTTTAGTTTAAAAATCATATAAGGTAGAGTAAAATAATAATTTTAAATAAAGTAAAACATCGAATAAGTTAACAAATTAAATGTAGAATCATTTAAAGTAAAGCGTGATAACAATTTAAGTAAAGTAAAGCACCGAGTAAGATGCTGAGTTTTATTTTGAGAGACACATATAGTAAAGCATGTTATCAATCAATTAATTCACCAAGTAATAACGGAGTTACATATTAGCACATTAAAACAACACCGCAAAACACGTAGAATGCATGACTCACCCAAGAAATCACAATCGTTCTAACACAAAAGTAACAACAAATAACCAAGTACAATCAAAATTGGAATGAGGTGAGGAAACAAAATAATAATCGTTCAAATCAACAAGCCTTTCCAACATAGAATGTACAACAAGAATCACACTGAGGTACCATACCTCATATTCACATTTCACAAGTCACAATCATAATATTCCTTATATCACCGCGTGAGCCTTGCATTTATTTTAATAATATTTTTTCGAAATAGCTACATGCATTTTAGCCCCTTTATCTCATCGCGTGGCTTCAAGTAATTCCCTTATTAGCAAAACGCATATAAATCCCACCTTATCTTACCGCATGCATTTCAATACCCACCCTTATACTATCACATGTGTATCAATATTACAACACAATAATCAACTCGCACCACACGTGCCCATATGTCACAATATTACCAAAATCAACAATACCAATGTCACCACCACATCACATATCCCACGACTCAACCGCAATATTTACAAGAATCTCAATAATACCAAAATAAACGAGAAATAGCTCAACAAGAAAAGGTATTCCAATAACCAACAATTTCAACCACAACGTGTTAATAGCTCTCAACAACTCAGCTTCAATACCTCAATAATAAAGGAAATGACATCTTCAAATTCAAATGCGTAACACAAATTTATCAATGAAAGAGATAGCATGAAATAGCAACTACAACTAAATGCATGAGAATAACTTCAACAATGGAAAGAATAGCATGTAACAACAACTACTAATAAATGCATATAAGGAAAAACTCGACAATGAAAACTAGAACATGTAATAGCAACTTCAATTAAAACATGTAAAAATAAACTTGACAACGAAAGGTAGAACAATTAATAATAACTTCAATTAAATGCTTAAAAGTAACCTAAGAGTCTAAACCGATCAATTTTCACATATAAGTCTGTGTACACAGTCGTCACCTCATGTACACGTCTTTTACATAATTCACATAGTGCAATTAAACCCAATTCTACGGGGTAGTTTCCCACACACAAAGTTAGGCAAGATACTTTTCTCAAACAAGCTAAATCAATCTACTAATAAGCCCTTCCCGCACAAATCCACTTCCGAATGGCTCGATTCTAACCAAAATCACTTAATAACATAAATAAAAGCCATAGGAAATAATTCCGGATAATAAAGATTCAATCTTTAACTAAAATAAAAAGGTCAACCCTAGTCTCGCACTTCGAAACCTGATAAAACTCACAAATTCCAAACACCCATTCCGATACGGGTCAAACTATACCAAAATTATTCAATTTCGAACTCAAATCGGCCTTCAAACCATCAATTTATGCTGACAAAATAAACGTAGCCACCCCTATCTGCTTCCATCTTATTTATAATATAAGAAGGTGGCCTATCCAGTAGTAGATGTTCCGTTGGATTGTTGAGAGCTTTCTTTTCCAGTCTATGGGCTACTTGGTTTCCGTCTCTGAAGTTATGTTGGATTATTGGCTGCTTCAGCTGGTGCATTAACCACTTGCAAAAATAGACAATCATATAATGAGATTCACATCCTTGATGTAAAGCTTTGATTACCTCCGTTGAATCTGTTTCTATGATCAGTGGAGTAAGCCCTTTGGTTATGGCTATGTTGAGACCTTCTTTGAGCGCTTCTAATTCTGATTGGAGGGGTGATGAGACTGGACAATGATGTTGAAAACCCATAATCCAATGGCCATTGCTATCTCTGAAGGTTCCTCCCAAACCTGCTAAATTGTCTCTTTCTTTGAAAGCACCATCGATATTGAGCTTAAACGAACCTTTCTCAGGTTTATGTCATGCAACAGTGATTGCATGTGTCTGAACAGTAGAATGGTATCTTTGGGTTAAAAGCTTATATTCGACCGCTAACATAATAGAACTTTTAAGGAAAATTTGAGGGAAGTGTTCTCAATATTGTTTTTGTTACGGTTGATCCAAATGTTCCAAAGGACAAAGGGAAATAATTCTATCCATGAAAGATAAGTGGATAGGTTGGGAGTATTAAGGTCTCTTATATTAGTGAGCCATTGGGGAGTGTTGTGTTGATGGGGGGTCTTATAACCATATAGTTCCCATAATTCATGAACGGCTTTAAATTCAATAAAGATGTACTTAATTGATTCTTTATCGATTTTACAAACAGGACATATGGGGTCTATATTAATACCAATGTATTGGAGGTAGGAGCGCGTGGGAAGTTTATTATTGTTACACCCTATATATTTGTTTTTGTACGTAAAATTGCATCGTGAGCAAACTAATGTAGGACCCAAAAAAAAATAAGATCATCTTTGAAAATATATAAAGCAATTTAATCATATTACCTCGGAAGTTACAATATTGAATATCATGAACAACAAGTACAAAGAGGGTTGGAAGGTTTAGAAGCTAAAGGAATTGAAGAAAATAATGTTTCGTCGAAAGCCGACAAATTGGGAATGTTATAGCATGTACTTTTGGGATGAGACCAGGGTGTTTTACATGATAAGGAGGTTATGTTACGAGTTATGTTATTCGTATGATAGTCGTATATTATGTTTTGAAGTCAAGCGAGTGGTGGAACAAAAGTCGATGAAAGTCATCACAAGTTACGTTCATAAATTTTACTGAAACTTTGGGTCAAATATAACTGCGATTTTCTCCCAATATACTTAGAGTTATGGGGTGTTCTACCTATCAAATCAAATATATATGAGTCTACTTTCCAACGCATTAAACCATTTGTCAATACGATATCTGAGTAGAGAGATATGGGCATTTGTGCGAGACTGCGCAGACTGTCACTTACTTGCTTAAACGAGAATCCAAAACTGGGCCTGTTCGGGTCGTCCAAAAATGGGCCAGTTCGGGTCGTTCAAAGAGGCCTTTTTAAAATCCTATCCCCTTCATATATTAGTCTGACAATAGGGCAAAATAATCAGACTCATTCTCTGTAAAACTCCTCCCAAATATTTCCGCCAAACCCCAATTGATTTTCTCCCCCTTTCAAGTTCTAATCGGAGGTAAAGCCTAGAGTTTGAAGAACCAAGATAGGAGTCGAGTTATCCAACAAATAAGGTAAGTTTCCTGCTCTCTTTCATCCATTTTTTCTGTTGTAGATGTATAGTAAGTCGTTCTATATTTGTAAGAACTCACGGGACGGTGATCGGAAGCCGTAAGTTCGAGTTATTCACTTGTAGCGGACTGTTCTGTGGACTATTTTGTGGTGCTGTTGGGCTGCGTATTTTACTACTGTTTTGTGGAGTTTTGGAGGAGTAAGGGTGTGGAGAAACACCACATAAATGTAGGATGTTGGGCTGGTCGTTCGTCGTAACATTTTCGGGTTGTTGACACTACTACGGTGGTCGTTTTGTGTATGAAGAGATTGGGGTGTGTTGGGCTGTTTTGTAGTATTGTGTGGTGTGCATAAGGTTGGAAAATAATGTATATATGTTGTTATTGTTGTTTTTGGTGTTGTTGGTGTTATCTTGAATTTGGAGGAAGTAAGAATTATAGGGGAAATACTGTCCATTTTAATATAAAATAAGCATGTCGTTCGTTGTGCGATAGTTATACGTTTCATAACTTAATGATAGTATTATTATCATTGTTGTAGATTAAGGTGAGAAGAGGCGAGTTCAACTTGGTGATTGAAAAGAGTGTGATAAGGTATGTTAAGGCTAAGCCTTCCTTCATTTTGGCATGATGTCGTAGCTACATGTGTTAGTAATGAGACAAAAAGAGAAGTTCATATTCATGAATTTATTCACACTATTCTAGTCTCATAAGATATAATATTATTCCTTATCGAGACTCTATATTCAATTTAGTATTTTCTTCTTCCAGTCAAGAGAGCAGCAAGCCTATATATACAGTATTACAGTATTTTCATTACCATCGAGCTATAATCGATGGGCAGGCCCCTATTGGGCAACCTCTGATCAGATGGAAATTTATATACCGAGCCTACTGTGGCCGAGCGCCTATGAGCGAGCCCAGCATGGTCGAGATACATAGCCTAGTATGGCCGAGCGCCTTATGAGCGAGCCTACTACGGCAGAGCAGTTATATATACCGAGCCTTATAAGGTCGGACAATTATTTTACTTACTATATTGAAGGAGTTGAGTCAGTATCAACAGGTAAGTATATCTCCAGATCATCTTTGACTCCCAATTACTTTCAGTTATTATATTATCAGTTCAGTTTCAATTTTCAGTTATGTTATCGCCTTATATACTCGGTACATTATTTTGTACTGACGTCCCTTTTCTGGGGACGCTGCATTTCATGCATGCAGGTTCAGATAGACAGACGGGTATACCTCCTAAGTAGGTGTTTCCAGAGTTCAGCCTGATCGGTAAGCTCCACATCCTTCGGAGTTATCGGGTCTAGGTTTTCGTGTACATCTTCTGTGTGTATGTATATATATTATGGGTAGGTCAGGGCCCTGTTCCGATCACAATATATCTATTAGTAGAGGCTTGTAGACATATCTTGTCAGTTAGTGCATTATGTTGGGCTTGTAGGCCTGATATGTATATTTTGGTGGTTTGTCAGTTGTAGTAGTTATGACGGCCTTATCGGCCCAACTTTATATTGATGTTTAGTCAGCGCTAGTTTCCATTCAGTTTTATATTTTGCTTCGCAAATTGTCTTGCAAGGTGGACCCTTGGCCAAATTATGACATTATATGTTCAGAGTCCCTTGGTCGCAATTTGGTACACTAGGTTAGTTGAGGCACCGGGTGCCAGTCTCGCTTCCAGGTCGGGGCGTGACAAACTTGGTATCAGAGCAGTTCTATACTAGGGAGTCTACAAGCCGTGTCTAGTAAGATCTTGTTTGTAGATGTGTTGTGCACCACATTATATAAGCATGGAGCTACATGGCATTTAGGAGTTGGTTACCTTTCTTTCAAATCTAAATCATGCTGTAGAACTGAGTTATAGGAAATTTGAGTTAAACTTACGTGTTTGTGTTTTTATACACAGATGACGGTGATTAGGAAGACTACGGCTAGCCAGAGGGGATATACAACAACAGGTGAGGGGACCAGTAGGGTACCCCCAGTAGATGGGTCCCAGTCTGAGGCCCAAGGCGAAATCCCTACTCAGCCATTACCGGCTCCTCCACCACCTGAGGAGATTCCTAGGGATACCGCACATCCAGTTCCCCTCCACTTCCACCAGATCAGGACTTGAGGAGTGCGGTGCATTTGTTGACACAATTGGTAGCTACCCAGTAACAAGCTAGGGCATCAGCTAGTGCAGGATTTTCTGAGGGGTCTGGGAGTTCAAGGGTCCGAGAGTTTATTGCTTTGAGTTCCCCAGAGTTTACGGGGTCAGATCAGAGGGAGGACCCGCAGGATTTCATAGATAAGCTTTACAGGATCTTTCGGGTTATGCATGCCACAGAGAAAGAAGCAGTTGAGCTAGCAACTTTTCGACTCCGAGATATAGCCATCCTTTGGTACGAGGGATGGGAGAGGTCCAGGGCACGTGATGTACCTCCAGATAGTTGGGAGAATTTTTAAGATGCTTTCCTTGACCAGTACTTACCGCAGGAGATCCGACAGGCTCGGGTCGATCAGTTTCTTGCCCTTAAACAGGGCAATATGAGTGTTCGAGAGTATAGTCTCTGTTTTGACTCATTAGCCAGATATGCACCATCCATAGTTGCTACTATGCATGACAGGATCCACAGGTTTATAGCAGGGTTAGCCCCAGAGTTGACCGAGGCATGTGCCACCGCTGCATTGCATGATAATATGGATATCTCCCGGATTCAGGCATTCGCTCAAAATATAGAAAGGGGTAGGCGTCGACAGCAGGGTACAGAGAGGACTGAGCAAGGGCAGCGTAAGAGGATGCGATTTCCTAGGTTTCAGGAGCAGTCTCAGGGTAGTTATAGGCCCCAGTACTTCGGACGGCCACCTAGGCCTCCGCCACCTCAGTTGCAGGGTTACAGGTATGACCGCTATACTCAGTCAGGACCAGGTGAGAGCTCACGGGCGTCAGTTTTGCAACGACAATGAGGTTCAAGGCAAACATGGTCATTTTTGCCGCGGTGTGACATCTGTGGTAGAGGACACTTGGGCCAATGCCGAGCAGGTTCTGATGCTTGTTATACATGTGGGCATCCGGGGCATATGATGCGAGATTGCCCAAATAGAGATTCTGGGGGTATGGCACAACCAGCAAGTTCAGCGACAGGATCATCTATGTCTGTGCATCCTTCTGGGCGTGAGTCTCAATCTTCGGCTGGTAGAGGTCGAGGCAGAGGTAGAGGTTCCAGTTCAGGTGTTAATCAGAACCGTATTTATGCTTTAGCGGGTCGACATGACCAGGAGTCTTCACCAGACGTTGTGACAGGTATATTGACCATTTGCTCTCACGATGCTTATGCCTTGATAGACCCATGATCTACTTTATCATATATTACCCCATTTGTCGCGAGGAAATTTGGTATAGTGCCTGAAATACTAAGTGATCCTTTTGCGGTATCTATACCGGTCGGAGAATCGATTATTGCTAGACGGGTTTATTGAGGTTGTACGGTGACAGTTTGTAGTTGTATGACCTCAGCCGACCTAGTTGAGTTAGAGATGATGGATTTTGATGCTATCATGGGCATGGACTAGTTGTCAGCTTGCTATGCTACAGTTGATTGCCGAGCAAAGGCAGCTAGATTTCATTTTCCAGGTGAGGCAGTCCTTGAATGGGTAGGTAATACAGCGGCACCCAGAGGTAGGTTTATTTCCTATCTGAAGGCGAGGAAAATGATTGCAAAAGGGTGCATTTATCATATTGTACGAGTTAGAGATGCAGATGCTGAGATATCTACACTTCAATCTATTCCCGTAGTCAATGAGTATGCACATGTGTTTCCAGATGAACTTCCAGGTATTCCTCCAGAGCGAGAGATTGATTTTGGTATCGATTTGCTTCCAGGAACTCAACCAATATCCATCCCTCCGTATAGAATGGCACCTGCCGAATTAAAGGAGTTGAAGGAGCAGTTAAACGATTTGTTGGAGAAAGGTTTCATCAGGCCTAGTACCTCACCTTGGGGTGCACCGGTACTCTTTGTGCGGAAGAAAGACGGCTCGTTGAGGATGTGTATCGATTATAGGCAGCTGAACAAGGTAACTATTAAGAATAAGTATCCACTTCCAAGGATTGATGATTTGTTTGATCAGTTGCAGGGAGCTAGATTCTTTTCAAAGATAGATTTGAGATCGGGATACCACCAGGTCAGAGTTCGGGAGAAAGATATTCCGAAGACAGCCTTCAGGACCAGATATGGCCACTTCGAGTTCCTTGTCATGTCCTTCGGGTTGACGAATTCTCCCGCAGTATTTATGGACTTGATGAATAGCCTATTCTGTCCATTTTTAGATCTGTTCGTGGTAGTATTTATTGATGATATTCTGGTCTATTCAAGTTCAAAGGATGAACATGTGGACCACTTGTGAGCGGTACTCCAAACCTTCTGTGATCGTAAGTTGTATGCTAAGTTTTCTAAATGTGAGTTCTGGTTGAAGTCTGTAGCATTCTTGGGGCATATTGTATCCGATGAAGGTATAAAGATAGACACTCAAAAGATTGAGGCCGTGAAATCTTGGCCTAGACCTACCACTTCGACAGAGGTTCGTAGCTTTCTAGGCTTAGCAGGATACTACCGGAGATTCGTAGAGGATTTTTCTTCCCTTTCTACACCATTGACGAAGTTGACGCAGAAATCAACTAAGTTTCAGTGGACGGAGGCTTGCGAGCAGAGTTTCTAAGATCTTAAGAACAGGTTGACCTCAGCACCAGTTCTAACACTTCCAGAGGGTCCAGAGGGTTATGTCAGATAGACAGACGGGTATACCTCCTCAGTAGGTGTTTCCAGAGTTCAGCCTGATCGGTAAGCTCCACATCCTTCGGAGTTATCGGGTCTAGGTTTTCGTGTACATCTTTTGTGTGTATGTATATATATTATGGGTAGGTCGGGGCCCTGTTCCGATCACAATATATCTATCAGTAGAGGCTTGTAGACATATCTTGTCAGTTAGTGCATTATGTTGGGCTTGTAGGCCTGATATGTATATTTTGGTGGTTTGTCAGTTGTAGTAGTTATGACGGCCTTATCGGCCCAACTTTATATTGATGTTTAGTCAGCGCTAGTTCCCATTCAGTTTTATATTTTGCTTCGCAAATTGTCTTGCAAGGTGGACCCTTGGCCAAATTATGACATTATATGTTCAGAGTCACTTAGTCGCAATTTGGTACACTAGGTTAGTTGAGGCACCGGGTGCCAGTCTCGCTTCCATGTCGGGGCGTGACAATTATGGAGACATTTCCACAGGAAAAACTTTATTTTATTTGGGCATTGAAAATCCCAAATCCAGTTAAAATTAGTATTATTAGGATCTCTTGGGCTAACTAGTTTACAGCAACTTTTAGACGTAAATTTCCCATCGCCCGTTAGAGCCCAGGTCGGAGTGTCTTTATTACAAAACTTGAGATAAATAGATAAAATGATATTGCTTAAAGGTTGTGGTAGTTCAAAAGTGATTTTTTTGAGGTCCCATTTGTTGTTAGCCCAAATGTCTCTAATAGTGACGTTGCTGACTGAATTTGTGATAGGACCTTCAATGGTTAGTCTAAGGTTTGGAGAATTTGGAATCCAATTTGATTGCCATATGTTCAGGTTAGAGTGGTTGCTGGGGATCCAGATGATTCCCTTGTTACAAATTTCCCAACCCTTCACTATACTTTCCCAAATGAAGGAGGAGTTTTTAAGATTTGCAGTAGAACCGTAAATGGAGGAGAGGATTGTGACCCAGGGGGTATGAGTGTTGTGAATTAGTCTCCAAGAAAGGTTTGCTAGATTTACAAGATTTTTATCCCATTTGAGGACAAACGTTTGTTTAAGAGGGGGGAATATAATGACCCGGCCGGTCGTTTTGAGTATTTTAGCCTTATTTCCCTATGTTTGATGCTTTACATATGTATATTTGTGATTACGTACTTTCCGGGATGGTTGGTTTGGTTTCAGGAAAGTGTTGGATTTAATTGGGACACGTAGTCCCAATGTTGAATGCCTAAGTTGTAAGAGTTGACCAGAGTTTGACTTTTGTATAGACTACCCCGAAATTGTATTTGATGGTTCCAATAGGTTTGTATGGTGATTTTGGAAGCGTAAGTCCATATTTGAATTAAGAGGCTCCTAGGTCGATTTGGTTCTATTTGGAAAAAGTTGGAAAGTTGAAGGTTTGGAAGGTTGATAGGTTTGACAAGGTTGACTTTGATTGTATCGAGTTCGAATAGTGGTTGTAGGAGTCGCCCTTCTCCCCGTTCGCGGTGGGGCTCCGCCTTCGCAAAACAACTGGGAGCTGGGGTGGGTTTGGCCTACACGTTCGTGTAGGGTGAGAAAGGTTCTTCATCGCACTCGTGATGGTGTGGACGCGAACGTGAAGTTGTTTTCTGGGAAGGTGACTTTTTTGCCTTCGCGATCGCGATGAGGGCCCCGCGATCGCGATGTGTATGCCTAGGCAAATCATTTAAATACTCTATTTTGAGGGTTTTCGTTGCTTTATCACATTTGAGATATAGAGCTCGGATTTGGGCGGTATTGGAGGGAAATTTTACGATTTGGATTGAGGTAAGTATTTTTTACTTGGATTTGTTCATTATTCATGATTCCAACCTTAAATTTAGCGTTTGATTGATGAATCTAAGTAAAGAAATTGGGGATTTTAGTAAAACCTTTTCTAAATTTAAAATTGATGATTTGAGGGTCGATTTGAGGTTGGATTTGGATGAAACACATATATTTGGACTCGTATCGGGATGGGTGTTCGGAATTTGTGAGTTTTATCAGGTTTAGGGGTGCGGGCTTGGGATTGATTTTTCAGTTGACTTTGCATAATTTATCCAAGATCTTAACTTTGTTATTTGAAATTATTTCCTATGGCTTTTATTGATGATTATTTTGTCTAGATTCGAGCCGTCCGGAGGTGGAATTATATCCTATGGCTTTTAGAGTACGGATTTAGCTTGCTTGAGGTAAGTATCTTTTCAAAACTTTGTTGAGGAGAGGTTTTTAAGTTATTTGTGATAGCTACGTGGTATGGATGGCGCACATGTGTGGGGTTGAGCTCATGTGCGTGCACTGGGGTGTCATTCATGCTCGAGATAGTGCTTAGGCTATGATATACCTTGAATTGATTGCTAAAATTCATGCTGTGATGTTTCATATATCTATACCCCTTTGTGAGCTATTTGAACCATGTTTGAGGTTACATAGAGGTTAATATACTGATTGAACCTGATAATTGCTACTTTCGTGATGAAATTTTCTGATTTGAGCTATGATAGCACAACTTGCACATGCATATACTTTAGCATGTCACTTATACCAGTCCAAGAGTATGAAATTTATATTCACTGATCATGTACATGTATCCTTGTATATTTGGCTTCTGTGTGATATGAATTAGACTGGTGGCACGTGAACACGCCGTGCGGTTGGTATTTATGGCACGTGAACACGCCGTGCGGTTGGTATTTATGGCACGTGAACACGCCGTATGGTTGATATTTATGGCACGCAAACACGCTGCGCGGTTGATATTTATTGGCACGTGTCTACATTGTGCGGGTTATGATTATTGGCACGTGACTATGCCGTGCCATTGATATTTATGGCACGTGACTATGCCGTGTAGCGTGTGAATATGAATTCACCCACTAGGGCTACCCTATCATATTTTTCTCTTGATGGTGTACACGCGGTATGAGAAAATCTGATCAATGATTTGATTCAATTATTGAAACTATAAGGAAATAGTGGCCAGTGTTTGATTTGGTTATTGCATTTCATCTTTACTTGCAATTTCCTTGGTTGTTTACCTGATTTTATTGCATATCTTCTTTATATGCTGGATTGTGGATTTAGCAGAGTATGTTAAGTTATTATGTGCACCAAGGTGGGTTTTATCTGTGATTCATGACTTGATCATATTATTGTTCTGTACTTGTTGGATTTATGAATTGTACTGGTGATTAGCGAGTGCCATTTATAATTCTTGCTTATATTACCTCACCGAGGTTAGTTATGATATTTGCTAGGTACATGGGGTTGGTTGTATTCATAATATACTCTGCACTTAATTATGTTGATCCAAGTATTGGATCAAGCCACCAATAGTTGAGGCTTGTTGATGAGTTTTGCTTTGGAGAGACGAGGTAGAGTTGCATCTCGACTGCAGTCTTGGATTCTCTTTTCCTTTTTGTACTGTCATTTACATTTAGACAGTATTTATATTTGTATTACAGACTTATACTTCTGTTTAGAGCTCATGACGTTGTATTTACTAGTTATGAGGGATTATTGTATTTTGACGCAGTTATTTGTATTATTTGCATTAGACTTGTAATATTTCGGCTATTTCTATTATTATTTTTCATTATTGATGTTGGCTTGGCTAGAAAGTGAGTTAGGCGCCATCACGGTCGGTTGCTGATTTTTGGTCGTGACATTGGAACCTTTGAATTCTCTATTTGCTTGCTTGGCAATGGGCATATTCATTTTACCAACACTTAGGTGTACTTGAGCGTCATGTGCTACTCAGTTCTCTTGGGGATATGTAGGGAATTAAACATAAGATAGTTTGTTTGATTACAATGAAGATATTAAAAAAATCTTATTATACGTTACAACTATAATGTCAATGGTGATCCCACTGAAGAGGGTGCGATTGGAGAAGTGCAATCCAGTGCTTCTTGGAGTGTTTACAAGGGGATTTTCTACTCATTCTGTTCATTGCTGGCTTAATTTTTTAACTGCCTTGTGAACTCTACTGAAAGTCTGAAGGATCTGGAGTGTGGAATAATATACTCCAGTTAGCACGCCTTTATTTAATATCTTTACTTTTACATCTATAAACTAAATGAACCAATTGTCTTTGAACCCCGATGAGGCACATTTGCTGGGTCAATATATAAAGACAATGATGATATCCTTGAGGTGTTGCTTATTCTGAGTTATCTTGGTTGTGATACATTTGAAGTGGAGTTCTTGGTGAAAAATATTATGTTGTGGCATTCTTGCATTTGGAACTTAGATGCAAACTAGATAATCGTTAATTCTTTTGTTGGAGTTGGTTGTTCCTAATTGAGAGCTTCATCGGAAGATCTCAATAATGGCGATGTTAGGATAGCTGTGGACTTCCTAGCATATTTATTGAGGAGGTTTGAACCATTTCAAGAATATAAAGGAAGAGAATTTCACACTACAGGAGCTCTTGTCAGCATAGTCATAAATCTGATACTGGACTGCATAGATAAATATGCCTATTATTCAGAGGTGCCTGATCCTAGTTGTTGGGTAAGTGGTGATTATGTTGGTTTCTTGGCTCTCCATTCTGATGCATTTTTTTTAGCACAGTTAGTGTAGAGATGGTGAGAAAAAATGGTTGAGAACTTTGAGTGTCTCCAATATTTTCAAGTGTTCCATTCAGTTGGAGGAAACAACTTTGCACTAGGAACTTTGCTAATTTCAGAGATTAGGGGAGAATACCCTGATTGCATAAGCTTCAACAACAGAGTTGAAGATGGAGGCTGCATATTTAATAGAGGAAGTAAGAAGTTCCATGATTAAGCAATGGAGTAAGAAGGTCGTGGATGGACATTCCCATAAACCTAAGTCATTTACTATTATACGGAGGTCCATTACAGTTATATTGGACAAGATAATATTTCTACCACAGTCAAGAAGATCACTTTTATTCAAGAGGTGGCACTATTGTTGGATTAGTTTGCAAGTGTACTTCATTACTATTTTGGAGTCAAACTAGCGCAGTAGTCTTGTTTTTGGAGGTTATTGGTTCACCATTTTTGGTTCTCCGCAGTTTTCAAGAGTTTGGAATATCAATCCAATATGTAAGCTGATGATTGCTGTTCAAGGAATTCCATATTTATATGAACTTGAGGACAAGGTTCTTCGGAGGGGAATGGAATGTAACGAAATGTAGAAATGAACAGTTCTATATATTTGCTTATTTGTATTAATTTTATATTTTGTTCATTAGTTTACATATTATTAATTGAGTCATGTACTTATTTTGCTTTTAGTCCCAACAAATGTCCATAGGATTAGTTGCCATGTGTCCCATCTGGTAGAAGCATTGGTTTTTTATTTGTGTATATTTCCTTTTTGGTAGCTATGTTGAATGAAAATTGAATCTCTTTTTGTTGGCTTTGGCAGGCGTAAGAAGAGGTAGAGGGCGGCCTAAGAAGTATTGGGGTGAGGTGATCAGGCAGGACATGGTGAGACTTCAGATCTCCGAGGACATGATTCTTGATAGAAAGGTGTGGAGGCCGAGCATTAGGGTTGAAGGGTAGAGGTAGTCGAGCGTTTTTCTTCTTTATTCCGGGGTGGGGCTAGTCTTATAGCGTTTTATCTTAGAGTGCTAGTGGCGTATGTTGTGTTCACATTATTTTCCCCTTTTTCTTAGTATTGTGTAACTAGTAACGATTTTTTTTATTACCTTTCCACCTATTTTCCGTCTCTTACAATGTTGATTATATTATCTCTTTGGTTGTTGTAGGTGGTAAGGATCTATTATCTCTGTTCGCCTTTTGAGACGAGGGTCTCCCGGAAATAGCCTCTCTACTCCTTCGAGGTAGGGGTAGGTCTGCGTACACTCTATCCTCCTCAAACTCTATTTAGTAGGATTTTACTAGATTGTTGTTGTTGTTAGCTTTTTCAATGGCTTTTCCCATTGGGGAATCGTTACATAGGTTAGCTGTGATGATCATCTGCGCTTATATGTAGTAATATGGGTCTCCGAGTTTGTCTGACTTTACAAGACGATGGGATGTGCATCTGGCTTCCTTTCTTATTCTTTCCTCACATGAAGCAAAGTATCATAATTATTGCTCTCCGAGGAGAAACAATGAGTACATGTTTTGCAATATCTTTGAAAAAGAAGTTGCAACACATTAGTAGTAATTTTGAGACTTCATTGTTAGAAATTAGTACAACCCCTGATGTGAGCAGAACAACTGATACTTGTCTTTTTCTTTTTGGAATTATGGCTCAAACATTGTTTGCTGCTCGATTTTATTGGAGAAAACTACCTTATGTAGCCCCTCAAAATTTTAATAGCCCATATGTTTTCTCACTTACACGAAATGGCCTTTCGGTCCAAACATATTACATCTAATAGCTCGAAATGTCTATTTTGTATATATTTTGTATAGTAACATTCTATTTTGTATATTATTTGCATAGTGACAGTCTATTTTATATATTTTTTGTATAGTGACAGTCTATTTTGTATATATTTTGTATAGTGACTGCCTATTTAGTATATTTTTTGTAAAGTCAGTCTATTTTGTATTTTTTTTGTATAGTGACAGTCTATTGTATATAAATTGTATAGTGACAGTCTATTTATTATATTTTTTTGTATAGTGACAGTCTATTTTGTGTCTATTTTGTATAGTGACAGTCTATTTAGTATATTTTTTGTATAATGACATCTATTATATATATATATAAATATATATTTTGTATAGTGACAATATATTGTATATATTTTGTATAGTGAGAGTATATTGTATATAAATTGATGCTTCATCAACAAAAGGATAAAAAAGGGTTTCCCATATGTAAAATTCAACCGTCAAATTTTTTTCCTTTCGAAACGTCACTTCTTTTAAGCCTCTTAATTATGGTTCCTTCTCTTCATCTTCTTCCTTACATATGTTACATAGACGAATGTCCCCATAACCAGATTCTGAATCAAGAGAGAGAGAGACAGAGGCGATCTTTTCATCGAAACAGGTTTCAGCAACGTTCTTCAAGCTTTGGTGCTTTATCAACAAAAGGATTGATCAAAGGGTCGTTATTCCCTTTATTTGATGGACAAACAAATTCTCACTATTTATCCACCATTGCTTTTCTTTGATCAAACCTCTATACCAATAGGTTTATCTCCCCAGAAATATAGGCTAATCATGAGCATCCCAGAAAACTTCATTCCTAGAGCTTCGTCTGATTTTCCAGCTTTGATTTCCAGTAATGCGCGGTGAGGGACCTAGAGCTTCATCTGATTTTCCGGCTTTGATTCCCAGTAATGTGCGGTGAGGGGCCGGAGGAGCAGAAAGAAAAATAGCTCTTATTATTATTTTTAAGCTATGACTTGTACGGAGTCATTTTATGGCTACTGGGTGATATAAGTTCTGGCCGAGTGGCTACAAATGAATTTTTCTCATTTTATTGCTTGATCCAGGAATTTGAAATGATGGGCACACTATTACGAAAATATAAATTTTAGGGGTTCAACCTTTAGTTCTTACTATTGCACCCATTATACTTTTGGAATTATAACTTCAAAATTAATATTTTTTAAATAGTAATTTTTTACATTTATATCTATATTCCATGTCGAAAATGTTGGGATCAGTTGAACCCATTGACAAAATGCTAAATCATCCACTCCTAACAGTTTTAATATACACATTTTGTTTAATCATATAAGATTTATGGTGACAAAAAAATAATAGCAATTTCATTATGTGAAAATTTTGAAAGAATAAACCAAACAAAACAAGAAAGAAAAAGATAAAGTACTTAATTAATACGCAAAAAGTGACACCATACATTTCCATCTCCCATGGGCACCTAGTTCTACGGGGGGAAAAGAGAGAAGAAAATAACAAGAATGACATAAGATTTGAACTCACAATCTCACTTTGAGAGGTGCACCCAATAACTATCACACCATTTGATAATTTGATCTACACACACAGAGGCAGATCAAGAATTTTGAGGTTCTGGGTGCCAAGCTAATTGATTTGATCAACTTGGGCTTTGATTCGAGTTATTCATCTTTTTTATTTATATAGAAAAATTGATTAAAAAAATAATAACCATAACTAATTGACGAAAATCATAAAACTTTCAATAGTATTACTAATATAAAAAATATATATATTATCCATTTACAAATATCTTCAACGAGTTTTCATATTCTGAAAACGGTCAATAATGACATCATTACTTACATTTGGAAATACATCACACTCTATGTAACAAACTAAATATTTATTTAAATATTAATTACCAACGTTATTCCGCTCTTCATTCTTTATCTGATTCATGGATTAGAATTCTCTTTTCATAGTTGCGGTAGCAACAAGTAAAATCAGAGTCAACTTCACAAGTAAATAACATACGAATAAGTCTCCACAAGATTTATTTCAACCAATGCTTTTGCAAAATTACTAATTCCTTGCAAGTTGGAGAACTTGGGATTACCACCTTGCATATGAATTATGAAAGTATCGAGTTGATAACTCAAATTCTGAATCTGTACTTCATTAGACTCATTTGGATAATATTTTGCTAAAGTCGTTATTCTACCTTTATCAGAATTAGCAATAGTATTGGTTGGATTCAAGCTAGCCATTCAGAGAAGTAAATCGTTACTCACTACATCAAAATGGGCATTAAACTCTTGAAGTTGCACATCAATCACAACATAAAAGATATCAATACATAAGTGTTGTGAATAACAAATATCAGAAGACTTACGCTTCGACTTTCCAGGAAATTGGGATTCATCCATCTTGTGATTCAAGATATTATGCATATTACAAAATGAGGAAACACCATCTAGCAAAGATTCCTATATAATTTCTCTCATATTTTGCAATTATATCTTTGTAATGTTAAGAAACTTCAAGGCATTAACAATATCTTGATCCTTATTGTATAGGGTCTTGTTCAACTCATTTAGCATTGTCAAAATTTTCAACATCAAGTGAATCATAAAAACAAATTTGAAAGTTTTTATCTCACTCAAAAGATATTTTGTTTGATTTATATCATTTGAAGTAGAACCTTCATGTTCAATCACTTCAAACACACAAACAATAGATGAGAAAATAACAATAAAGTCATCTAATATTTTAAAATGTGATCCCCAGCGAGTATTACCTAATTTTTCAAGCCCATGTTCTTGATTTAATCCTCGTCCAGTATGAACTTTATCGGACTCAAGTAATTACAACCAACTTTTCAGCTAGAAGAAGGCAAAGCAAATCTCTATGCTTAAAAATAAAATACTCCAATGACATTCAACACGTTAGTAACATGACCAAAAAGGTCCTCAACATCCAAATTTATTTTATCATTAATTACAATTGTTAGTTGTAATTGATGAGAAAATCAATGAATGTAATATGCAGATGGACTATCATTCATAATCAATATTTTGAGACCATTTATAAGTTACCCGATCTGTCATTTTGAGCTTTAGTATTTTGATGTAATATGATTTGCGTGTATAGTTGATTTTGAGGTTCGAGAGGTCTAAGATTGATTTGGTAGAGTTTTTGGAAGTTTTCAATTGGAAGAGTTGATCAAGATTTGACTTTTGAGTAAATAAGGGATGGGTGACTGAACGATTCCAATAGAAACGTATGGTAATTTTGGACTTGGGAGTATGCTCGAATTTGGTTTTGGAGGTTCCTGATAGCATCCTATGAAGCTAAAATCTATTCAAGGACAAGAATGAAACTTTGGAATCTCAAAGAGGGCATTTAACAAGATGTCAAGCTAAAGAGTTACAAAACAAGGTCATTAGACTTCAAGTGCAAATAAAGAAGTTGTTAATTGGGATGGAGAGCTCAAGGATAAAAGATATGAGTTGTCTAGGTGTTATAATTATTTTATGGTCCAAATTCATGTTCAAGAAGAGGTGGATTAGATCCCAAGAGACATCCTCTAAAGAAGGTCCAAATCAGGCCACTATTGGACCTTTCTGGCACCTAAAAATGTGTCTAAACTTGCAGCCCAATAAGTCCTACATGAATCCACATTTTTATAACATAAAAAGGACTTACTTTCTGCCCAAGAAAGGTTCAATAGGCATGATAGAAGTTAGGTATAAGTTGGTGCCAAGTTGCTTGCAAGTTGCCTTCAAGATTTCCAAGAACCTATCCATGATTGGTTTGAGACTTTCAAGATTCTATCCTAGACTGGTTTTAACTTATTTTCATATATTTTGGTACTAGATTTATTGCTTTCCTAGGTAGTTAAGGTTATGTTTTCCTTTTCCTAAGATTGTTGGAGTTACTTTCCAAGATTGACTTAGTTTTTGTTTCCTAGTATTTTTCTATTTCCTAAGGTATTTGGACTTGTTGTCCAAAGTAGTTTAGAACTTTATTTCCTTATTTTTAGGTAAAAATTTCGTGACCCCCTCTCTATATAAAGGGGTGTCTTCTTTGTTTTTAGATTTTTGATTATTATAGACAATATCAATAAAAATTGTGAGATTTTTCTTCCACTCTTGTGTGTGGCTACTCTTGGATTTATTCTTCAACCTTCAAGACTCAACTTAAGGTGGTAAGATTAAACCCTTTTCGAAATCTTAGATCACTTCTAGGTATTCAAGAAAGGTGATAAGTTTAGGCTTATTTTTGTTCTTGTTATTCTAAAGGGTCGGGTTTCACAATCTATCTCTTATTTTTAAGTCTCTACCAAAGCCGATTAGTTTTTCGTTAGTTTATTGTTGTTGTTAGGATTCAACTTCAAGAATAGACTTCTTGAATTCAAGAAACTATATCTTAAATTCAATCTATCTTTAATTTCTGTCTTCTTTTTTGTTTCTTTATTTTCTTTTAGCTTCCGCATATTTTTTGATTTCTTTTTTTTTTTTTTACTAATTCTTGAATCCCCTATCGTGTTATTATCAAGTGATATCAGAGCATAGGCTAATGAAGATTTCAATCTTGATAATCTTGGGAGGTTCTTGAGCAAAATAAAAAACAAAAAAAAAAAATGAAAATCAGCCCAAAGAAAAGCATTATGGCTCATTATTATTAGTAGAATTCAAGTGTTATTTGGTTTTCAAGTCAAGAATGGAAACAATAAGTATTATTAGTAGAATTCAAGTGTTATTTGGTTTTCAAGTCAAGAATGGAAACAAGAACAGGGGATCCTAGTTTTTGAAAATTAAGGTAACTTATTTCCTTATTCTTGTGGGTTTTGTGTTTCCTAAATTCTTTCTTTTTTTTTTTCTACTAACCAACTCCTATTCTTCCAAGGTTTGGTCCTTCACTTTACTTTTCTTTTTCTAACTCCACATTCTTATCACTAAGGGTTGTGACTAGTAAGGTTTATTAATAAATCTAAAGTTTAACGATCAAGAGTTGCTTTGAGTGGAAAAAGGCAAGAGAGGCGAGAACATTAGAGGAAAAAGCCAAATTTGAGAGATACATAATTCTTCTAATCTTTGTTCAAAATATTTCAAACAGGTAGTTATAGTGAAAGAAGGCGAGCTATGACTCAACAACCTGAAAAGTCAAACTTACAGTATACCGAATGGAAGGAAGACAATGGTAAAAAAAAAATTCAAACAAGAGCTAAAGTGATGTCTGCGATTTGTGCCCTTCGAATTGACAAAGAGTTTGGCACAACACATATTGAACCCTACATGTTGAGAGGAGTAAAGGTATATAAAAGAGTGTTATTACTATTTTCTATTGGAAGGTATGAGGATGCGATCTGGTGTGATATGATTCCCATGAATAATTATCATATCTTGTTGGGAAAGCCATGGTATGCCTATAGAAGAGCTTCATATAACATGAAAAAAAATAGATACTCTTTTGAGGTTAACGGGAAGAAACTTATTCTTGGATCTTTGACTCCCTCACAAATTTATGAAGATGAAAAGACTGTTAAAGAGAATATAAAAAAATATAAGAGAGAAAATAATGAGAGGAGAAAGGGAGCGCATGTTGACATCCCAACAGAGGAAAAAGGAGAGGTTGTATTGAGTGAAGAGAATGGGATATCAATTGAGAAAAAGAGTGAGCTTGAGGAAAAAGAAAAGAGAGAAGGCAATGAGATAAGAAAAGTCTTTGAGGTAGAGAGAGAAAAATAAGAGGGTTTGAGTAAAGAAGAAGAAAAAAACTTTAGTGAGAGAAAAGAGGCTAAGGGTGAGGAAAAAGTTAGTCTTGTGATAAAAGCCAAAGAGAGTGTAAGCAAGACAATATTTTCTTTACTTCCTAACCTATTAAATATTTCTTGTTTTAGTTCTTGTGATTTTGTGCAGCCATATGTAGAAAGACCTTTTGAAAGGGGAGGTGAGGCACAAGAGATGGTAGCAAAGGATCCAATCGGATTCCAACATGAATTTAGCGAAATCAATTCTTGTTGGATGGTGGAAGATAAAAGCTTGGTTAATTTCTTTGTTGTTGAAACTTTTGACTATTTTGATCCTTATTTACAGGTTTATAACATGGAGTTCCCTAAAGGCATTGCTAAGTTAGAGCCATTGCATAAGAGAATAAAAGGTGATGTTGTTCTATTAGTAAATAAGTCCAAGTATGGTATGTATAATTGGTTCATTCACATTCTTGGCCTTTCTTGAACACCTAAGGTATTTTTGGAGGTAATGAACTATACTCTTATTTCTTATGTTGGTGACTTTATAATTTTTGTTGATGATGATATTTTGATGCATATCAAGTCATTAATTGTAATATCTAAGTTAAAGTGCAAGAGTAATTTACTTCCTTTTGAAATTGAGTATGACATAGATGATTATGCATTCCAACTTGGTGGAAAGAGGCATGAAATTTATGAGAAGAGGCTTACTAATGAGTTTAATGTTCTTTCTTCTCTTATTCAAGTGTTTAATGAGTTTTCATGTGATAAATTGCTAGAATGTGAGATTTGTTATTTGATGGGAAGTCATTCCTCTAGTCATGTTGATTGTGAGCATGTAAAAGTGTTTGCTACTAGTAAAAAGGATATGCATGATTATTGTGACGTTAATGATCAAACACTCTTTCATGAACCTATCTATGACTCTTTCTGTGACAGTTTGAGCAATTATGTAGAATCCATTGATGTTGCAAATATTATTGGGAAAAGTTATAATCATGAGCTTGAATGTATTGAAATTTGTATTTTGGAATTTATGGGTTCTTCTGACCTTTCTGAGAATTTATGTGCTTCTTTGAATAACTTACATGTAGAAGAATCCATGGGATTTATAATTGATACTTGGCTATATCATAAGAGTGTCTTATTTGATACATGTGGCAGAGATACTTGTGTTAAATGGATGCATGACCAATATTTTATAATTTATTTGGCATGCACATGTTTGGACTACCTTATTGACAAGATCGCATTACAAATTTCATTACATAGTGCATCTAAGAGAGGTTTTTATTGGACAACTCTAAGTAGGCATAAATTTTATTGGGATGATGATGTCCATATGCTTTATAAAGGAGTACTTACACCTATTAGGCTTAATTGGGTTAAGTGGACATATGGTCACTATCTTATTTTATTCCCATCATTTTTTCAGATTAGTGGATGCCATTTACTAGTGCATGACTTCTTTTTCTTGCAAGGTCGAAATTTTAGGACAAATTTTCTTCAAGAAGAGGTAAATGATAGCATCCTAGGAAGCTCAAATCTATTCAGGGACAAGAATGAAGCTTTGGTATCTCAAAGAGGGCCTTTAACAAGATGTCAAGCTAAAGAGTTGCAAAACAAGGTCATTAGACTTCAAGTGCAAATAAAGAAGTTGTTAATTGGGATGGAGTGCTCAAGCATAAAGGATATTAGTTGTATAGGTGTTACAATTATTTTATGGTCCAAATTCATGTCCAAGAAGAGGTGGATTAGATCCCAAGAGACATCCTCTGAAGAAGGTCCAAATCAGGCCACTATTGGACCAATTTGGCACCTAAAAATGCGTCCAAACTTGCAGCCCAATAAGTCCTACATGAAGCCACATTTTTATAACATAAAAATGACTTACTTTCTACCCAAGAAAGGTTAAATAGGTGTGATAGAAGTTGGGTACAAGTTGGTGCCAAGTTGCTTGCAAGTTGCCTTCAAGATTTCCAAGATCCTATCCATGATTGGTTTGAGACTTTCAAGATTCTATCCTAGATTGGTTTTAACTTATTTCCATATATTTTGGTACTAGATTTATTGCTTTCCTAGGTAGTTAAGGTTATGTTTTTCTTTTCCTAAGATTGTTGGAGTTACTTTCCAAGATTGACTTGGTTTTTGTTTCCTAGTGTTTTTCCTTTTCCTAAGGTATTTGGACTTGTTGTCCAAAGTAGTTTAAGACTTTATTTCCTTATTTTTAGGTAGGAATTTCGTGACCCCCTCTCTATATAAAGGGGTGTCTTCTTTATTTTTTGATTCTAGATTATTATAGACAATATCAATAAAAATTATGAGATTTTTCTTGCACTTTTGTGTGTGGCTACGCTTGGATTTATTCTTCAACCTGCAAGACTCAACTTAAGGTGGTAAGATTAAACCCTTTTCGAAATCTTAGATCACTTCTAGGTATTCAAGAAAGGTGATAAGTTTAGGCTTATTGTTGTTCTTGTTATTCTAAAGGGTCGGGTTTCACAATCTATCTCTTGTTTTTAAGTCTCTACCAAAGGCAATTAGTTCTTCGTTAGCTAATTGTTGTTGTTAGGATTCAACTTCAAGAATAGACTTCTTGAATTCAAGAAACTCTTTCTTGAATTCAATCTATCTTTAATTTTTCATCTTTTTTTGTTTCTTTATTTTCTTTTAGCTTCCGCACGTTTCTTAATTTTCTTTAGTAATTCTTGGACCCCTATCGTGTTGTTATCAAGTGGTATCAGAAAGAGTCATAGATAGGTGTGGCTACTATCTTTAATGGTATCAGAATAGTCATAGTGGTATTAGAAGGGTTTAATCTTACCACCTTATTGTTGTTCTTGTTATTCTAAAGGGTCGGATTTCATAATCTATCTCTTATTTTTAAGTCTCTACCAAAGGCGATTAGTTCTTCGTTAGCTAATTGTTGTTGTTAGGATTCAACTTCAAGAATAGACTTCTTGAATTCAAGAAACTCTTTCTTGAATTCAATCTATCTTTAATTTTTCATCTTTTTTTGTTTCTTTATTTTCTTTTAGCTTCCGCACGTTTCTTAATTTTTTTTAGTAATTCTTGGACCCCTATTATGTTGTTATCAAGTGGTATCAGAAAGAGTCATAGATAGGTGTGGCTACTATCTTTAATGGTATCAGAATAGTCATAGTGGTATTAGAAGGGTTTAATCTTACCACCTTATTGTTGTTCTTGTTATTCTAAAGGGTTGGGTTTCATAATCTATCTCTTATTTTTAAGTCTCTACCAAAGGCGATTAGTTCTTCGCTAGCTAATTGTTGTTGTTAGGATTCAACATCAAGAATAGACTTCTTGAATTCAAGAAACTCTTTCTTGAATTCAATCTATCTTTAATTTTTCATCTTTTTTTGTTTCTTTATTTTCTTTTAGCTTCCGCACGTTTCTTAATTTTCTTTAGTAATTCTTGGACCCCTATCGTGTTGTTATCAAGTGGTATCAGAAAGAGTCATAGATCGGTGTGGCTACTATCTTTAATGGTATCAGAAAGAGTCTTAGTGGTATCAGAAGGGTTTAATCTTACCACCTTATTGTTGTTCTTGTTATTCTAAAGGGTCGGGTTTCACAATCTATCTCTTATTTTTAAGTCTCTACCAAAGGCGATTAGTTCTTCGTTAGCTAATTGTTGTTGTTAGGATTCAACTTCAAGAATAGACTTCTTGAATTCAAGAAACTCTTTCTTGAATTCAATCTATCTTTAATTTTTTGTCTTTTTTTGTTTCTTTATTTTCTTTTAGCTTCCGCACGTTTCTTAATTTTCTTTAGTAATTCTTGGACCCCTATCGTGTTGTTATCAAGTGGTATCATAAAGAGTCATAGATCGGTGTGGCTACTATCTTTAATGGTATCAGAAAGAGTCTTAGTGGTATCAGAAGGGTTTAATCTTACCACCTTATTGTTGTTCTTGTTATTCTAAAGGGTCGGGTTTCACAATCTATCTCTTATTTTTAAGTCTCTACCAAAGGCGATTAGTTCTTCGTTAGCTAATTGTTGTTGTTAGGATTCAACTTCAAGAATAGACTTCTTGAATTCAAGAAACTCTTTCTTGAATTCAATCTATCTTTAATTTTTTGTCTTTTTTTGTTTCTTTATTTTCTTTTAGCTTCCGCACGTTTCTTAATTTTCTTTAGTAATTCTTGGACCCCTATCGTGTTGTTATCAAGTGGTATCATAAAGAGTCATAGATCGGTGTGGCTACTATCTTTAATGGTATCAGAAAGAGTCTTAGTGGTATCAGAAGGGTTTAATCTTACCACCTTATTGTTGTTCTTGTTATTCTAAAGGGTCGGGTTTCACAATCTATCTCTTATTTTTAAGTCTCTACCAAAGGCGATTAGTTCTTCGTTAGCTAATTGTTGTAGTTAGGATTCAACTTCAAGAATAGACTTCTTGAATTCAAGAAACTCTTTCTTGAATTCAATCTATCTCTAATTTCTGTCTTCTTTTTTGTTTCTTTATTTTCTTTTATCTTCTGCATATTTCTTGATTTTTCTTATTTTTTTTACTAATTCTTGAATCCCCTATCATGTTGTTATCAGTTCCTAGAAGGTTTTGGCTTTATTTGTCGAAAGTGGGAATTTGAAGGATTGGATAGTTCATAGGTTTGACCGGGAGTTGACTTCAGTGTTATCAGACTATTATTATGGTTTTGAGACCTCGATAGATTTATTTGTTTGATTGAAACTTGTGTACAAAGTTCGGTTGTGATCTAAAATATCTAAGTGTGATTTGGACGCATTCAACTATGTTTGAAGGCTTGAAAGTTAAGTGAATGATTTGATCTTCGATTCTTGATTTTGAAGTTATTTGCGGTATTTCGAGACTTTGGATAAGTTTGAATAATATATTTGTACTTGTTGGTATGATTAGACGGGTCCCGAGGAGCTCGGGTGCAATTTGGGGTGGTTTTTGACCATTTTGGTTGAGTTTGAAACTACTGTGTTGTTGGTGCATTACAGTGCTTCGCGATTGCGGAGCTAGGCTCGCGGTCGTAAAGAACAATTGGGCATGCAGGTATTTGTTCTTTGCGTTCGTGAGAATAGTGTCGGATTCGCGTAGTGTGTTTTTGGGAGCTAGGCGTTTGGTGTTTCACGTTCGCATTTGAGGCTTCATGTTCGTAAAGTGTTGGAGGAAGTCGTAGCAGTCTTCCGTGTTCGCGTTTGGTCCCTCACGTTCGTGGTGTGTAGAGGCCAGTTGGCCTTCGCATTCGCATGGTCTATGCCGCATTCGCGTAGAAGGATTTAGGAGGCAGTGCTTGTTCGTTAATCATGATCACTTGGGTAAGTCCGCGATCGTGAAGGATATTATTTGGTAGTGATTTAAGTTGCCAATTTCGGGACTTTGCCCATTATTTTATATTTTGAGCCCTAGTCTTCCAGAGGAGGAGATTTTGACGAGCATTTTCACTACTACATTGAGGTAAGTAAATTTTACTTAGATTTTGGCTATGTATCTTGACTCCCTGTAGATTTCTATACCTAAAACTTGGAATTTTAAAGTGACATTTTGGGATTTTTGTCTACAACTTACGAGGGTATAATTGTGGAATTTGAGGGTCGATTTGAACCCGTTTTTGGAATCTAATCGCATATTTGGACTCGTGGAATTATGGGTAGTCAGGATCTACCCCTTGATTCGGGTTTCGACCATGTGGTCATTATAGGTTTTTAGGTTATGTGATTGTAGCTTAGAGCCAAGAGGGAGTCTACCATCCATGATTGGTTCATGTGTTCATGTGTTGTTATAGATTGTGGATTAAAGGATACTTGTGCATCAAAAATAGTTTAAGGAGGATGACTTCGAGGATGATGCAAGCAAGGAATTTGTCGGACGTGTGATGTTTTACACCTTATTGTTAGGGAGGTTGTTGAACGATTGAGGGTTGATGTTTCTTGTGGATGTAATGGGCATAGGGAAGGTTTGCTCTGTTGCTTCTCTTCGGGTATTCAAGTGCTAACAGAGCACTAGTTGTTATGCTTGGTTGTGTATTCGGGACTAGGTCTGAGTGGGTGACTCTCGAGGATGGGTCTAATGGGGTCCAAGATTAATGATGTGGTACCTAAGGATCTTTCGGATTCGTGGTGCGGATGAGTGTAACACCCCGGAAAATTTCGAAGTACTTAAGTGTAAACCCGGTAAAATTTGCAAAGAAAAAATAATGTTTCATGATGCCGGACAAGGCTTACATGTTTGAGGATTGTAGAAATTCTTCACTCGGACTTTTTGGGTTGAACAATGTACCGGAAAGTAAAGAAACATTTTTGGCGGAAAAGTGCATTTCTGCGGTCCATTATGCGATCGCAGAACCACTCTGCAGACCGCATAATGGCCGCAGAGTGAGGCAGTTAATTGGGTCTGTGGGGAGCAACTATGCGGTCGACTATGCGACCGCATAGCTGTTATGCGGTGCATTATACGACCGCATAACAGCTATGCGGACCGCATAGTGACTGCATACACAGACAACTCTTTTGGCTATTTTGTAACCAATTATGCGACTGATATGCGGTCCGCATATCGGTTATGTGATCGCATATCTTGTTCCGGAGCTCCATTTTTTGGGTTTTTAAACCCCGACCCTGTTTCGTTAAATACACTCTTTGGGCCATTTTTGAGACATAATCTGATATTTTAGAGTGAGAGAGAGTGCCCTAGAGTGAGATGGTGTTCTTGAATAATTTTTCTTTAATTCTTGCTCAAGTTTTGAAAGATTAAGAAGCGAAGCTCACTAGGTCTTCATCCTAGAGGTAAGATTCTACACCCTAAACCTTAATTTCAAAATTTTCTGAAAATGGGTAACTAGCAAGATAATTTTTTGGGCATGAGAGTTGTTTATTTTACATGCATGTGTTATCAAAGGGTGTAGGAAGATTGTTGAGCTAAAAATGGTAAAGATGGGATGTGGGATGATGGAATTCTCCATAAAAGGACCTTGGAACCTTAATGCACACTAAGTGTTTGATAAAATGCTCAAACGAGCTCGAACCATGATCACCTTCCTAATTTTGATTCAATTTGTTATATTTCCACAATAGATTGAAGTTGCTAAGAATTTCGGAACATTTAGAGTGTAAGGAAGCTCAAGTGAGGTATGTTGGCTAAACTCTTCTTTAAGAATTGGAATTCTCATTAACCTTGTAAGTTTCGAGATGTTGATTATAAATTGAGTATTCCCATAAGTTTTGTGATGAAGATATATGTTCAATTTGTATTTCAAATGCTCTTATCATATTGCATTATAAATTGAGGATGTGTCCCAAACTATGGATTACGTATCCACATGTTATAATTTCTAGTCATGATTTATGTGAAAGTTATTATGCCAAGTTGTATAGAGATTCTGATTGTGAAACACCTCCACCCGCATACATTGGGGTGAGGCGGCATGACTGCTTTGTGTGGGGATTATGGTATAGAGATTGTGATTGTGATACACCTCCACCCGTATATATATTGGGGTGAGGCGGTATGACCATTTTGTGTATGGATTATGATATTGTGGGACTGCACCTCCACCTGCTTACATTGGGGTGAGGCGGTACGACCTCTTTGTGTATGGTTTTGGTATTATTATGGCACCACCACCCGCATACATTGGGGTGAGGCGGCATAGCCACTTTGTGTTGGTATTGGTATCGTTGATGCATTTTCATCCGCATACATTGGGGTGAGGCGGTAGGGCCGCTTGATTAGAGTTGAGGTATTGTACGTACACCTTCACCTGCATACATCGGGTGTGGCGGTGGAGCCTCTTTGTGTGAAGATGGTTATAGAGGATCTCATCTTAAATCCTATAAATGTTGTTGATAGCTTTTAATAAGCTTTCTATGGTTGAGACGGTTATCTATATTATTCTATTGCCGCACTGGTTCATCATAATTATCTTGTATTTCTAAACTCTTAAATTGGTGTTTAATTTTCATACTAGTACTATTCGACGGTACTACCGTCCCTTTTACCGGGGGAGCTGCATCTTTAAATGGATGCAGGTGGTTCCACAGTAGGAGACATTGATCAGTGATAGCAATACACCTTCTTCCCAGCTGACTTGGTGAGCCCCACTTCATCCCGGGGTCATGTATCTTTTGTTCTTTATGTATTATGGTTGAGGTATAGCCGGGGCCTTGTTACCGGCATTATCATTGTACTCTTCTTTATCTATAGAGGCTCCGTAGACATAGTGTGGGTTGTGTATTGGTACTGGGAAAGACAAACTATGCTATGTAGTGGTTGTATTATTTGTCCATTTAAGACTTTAAAAATGGTAAAATTTATGGTAAGAAATTGGTAATTGCAGACATGACCACTTTATTATTTAATTAGGGAAAGCATATATTCTCCTTATTCATGGATGAGTTTGGGTTGAAGGAATCTAACAGGCTTGCTCGGCCGGGTTCACTTGGTTGAGCGACGGTCGCGCTCCTCGGTTTTGGGGCGTGACAATAAGGATTTGATATCTTGTGTTAGATTGCATGAGAGACTTATTTCTTTATCATTATTGGTTCCACGGTGCAGTGTGTAAGAGATGGAAGAAACAATTTCAGATGTGTAAAAGGTTCTCTCATAGTAGATGTTTCGGTTGAGGTACTATTGGGGGCATAAGAGGGAATGAAGTGGCTTATTGGTCTTAGGACGGCATGGTTTCGTGTTGGGATCACTGGGATGAGTTTTGGTGGAGGTATATAGTATATTGGGAAAGACATATGTTACCTAGAAAGCAAGTCAAGAAGAATCTATAGAAGATGGGCCAGATAGTAGTGGCTTGGATCAACATGATAATTGAGATGATTGGATCCTTTGGTATTATAGGTCTTTAAAGGTACCTAGTGACAATACTTTTGGTTTTGGCAGTCCATGTTGTTTGATTGATTTAGAGGGATTTAGTTATGATGGCTTGATTGGGTACAAATGGATTCTGAAGAGTTTGTGATGAGTTTTACCATGACTTGGGCTGGATGTCTTCTACGGGTGTGGAAATATTGTTGCGTGTTGTGATTTTCACATGAATTGAGTTAAGTGGTAGGTTTTTGATTGATGAAGTATTTATCCTACTTGTGATTCATAGTTGATAATGGGATTCTCGTATCTTCTTAGGATAGCCTGGTAGACACAGTGAGTTGTGTGGCATTGAAATTGAATGGATAAGGTTGCGGTTCAGTTTTGGAAGGAAGGTCAGGAGTTCTAGACAACCCGGGAGTCATCAGGTGTCTAGCTAAGAGCATCCTAGCATTATCTGGTATTTCATGAGAAGGATGTGTGTTGTAGCAGACACATTGTGTATTGATTTGCAGATTCTTCATTTGTACTTCAGAGATCGCACGGTTGATAACCGTTAATGTTCAGGTTTTGCCGCTTGGCATAGGACATTTATGGAAGTAATTCTCATGATGTGATTGTGTTTGCGCGATGTGTCAGTCATTTAAATGGGAGAGATAGAGATCATGTATGGAGATTCTGGTACTCTCGCAGCTTGGAGATTATATTTCTAAAAGGCAGACTCTCTCTGGTTGCGGACTATGGAAGTGTTTTCATGATTTGTTAGTTGATTGTATGTGTCATGGATGGGGTCACTGTGGACTTTTGGAAGGCTATTGAGCTATTTTGGAATGATCCAAATACGTCTAGAGGCTCATTGGTAGGCAGGCCTAATGAGAATGTTTGTGATCTATAATGGATTGGATATTCTTACTTAGTGTAGATTTTGACATGGGTGTGTCATTGGGTAGGCTTGGTCTTGTTCATGCCCTGATCATTTCATGTGTTATATTCTGATGTCATGATGGGTTGTGAGACTACTTGACTATTCACACACATGTTATGGCCCTTTTTAGGCTCTGTGGCGTTATTTGAGCAGGATGGCTCTTAAGATGTTGATTTGTTTATTGCACCTTAGTCGTGCTAGGCTTTTTCCCCGTAGAACATTATGCTTTCCATCTCCCTATGGTTATGTTTATGCACTTTACGCCATGTTTTTGATACACATGCATTTAGTGAGTATGAGCATTATGGATTGATGGGTATCCCCACATGCATTGATATATTTGGATCGGGTTGCACGTCGCAATGGAGTTATGGGGTATACCTTTCCTTATGTTTATTTCGTGTGCTTTGTATTCCCTTTGTGCGATGAGTTCATGGCATTATGCTTTTGTTTTTATATATGATAAACTTATTGGATAGCTCTCATATTCGGTTCTCTTTCTATTATTGGTCATACTCGAGTTGTAGCTTGTTAGGCACACAGATAGTGTCGTTGTAACAACCCGACCGATCGTTTTGAGAGTTAGAGCCCCAATCCCTTATTAAATGCTTCCCCCGTATCTTTTTCTGCTATTGTGACTTACCGGGAGGTTTCATTTTGGTTTTTGGTAGTGTTTGGGACACTTAGTCCCTAAATGGAGGTTTAAACCTTAGGATTGGTACCGTAGTCGGAACTGTGTGAAGACGACCCCGGAATGGAATTTCGTCGATTCCATTAGCTTTGTTGAGTGATTTTGGGCTTAGGGGAGTGTCCAGATTGTGTTTTGGAGGTCCATAGCTCATTTAGGCTTGAAATGGCGAAAGTTGAATTTTTGGAGTTTTGGGCCGGTAGTGGAATTTTTGATATCGGGGTCGGATTCCGATTACGGAAGTTGGAGTAGGTCCCTAATGTTGAATATGACTTGTGTGTAAAATTTGGGGTCAATCAGACGTGGTTTGGTTGGTTTCGGCATCGATCGTCGAATTTGGAAGTTTCAAGTTCTTTAGGTTTGAATCAGAGGATGATTTGTGATTTTAGAATTGTTTGATATGGTTTGAGGGATTGACTAGGTTTGTATGGTGTTTTAGGTTTTGTTGGTATGTTTGGTCGAGGTCCCAGGGGCCTCAGGTTAGTTTCGGGTGCTTAACGGGTGAAAGCTTGGACTTAGAAGAATTTTTGACATGCTGGTTTCTGGTGTTTTCACACCTGCGGTGAGGAGTCCGCAGGTGCGGCCCCGCAGAAGCGAGGCTGGGATCGCAGGTGCGCTTTTAGGCCTGGGAGTCAGTGGTCACAGATGTGACGAGTGAGCCGCAAGAGAGGAGCCGCATCTGCGGAAGGGCAGTCGCAGATGCGGAGATGAGAATGACCCAAGGTTCCGCAGAAGCGGACGAGTAGACGCAAAAGCGCATCCGCAGATGCGGACTTAGGCGCGCAGGTGCGGACTCTAGAGTTTTAATGAAAACTCGCAGGTGCGGAGTCCTAGCCGCAGAAGCGGTACCGCAGGTGCGATGATGGGGTCGCAGGAGCGGGTTCGCTGGGCAGAAAAGAGAGAGTTTTGAGGGCTTGATTCATTTCTCCAGTTTTGGACTTGGGAGCTCAGAAATTGGCGATTCTTTGAGGTATTTTCAGAGAGAGTTTTGGGGTAATGATTCCTAACTTATTTTTGGTTGTATTTCATTAATCTATAGTTGTTTTCTCCATTTATTTTCGGATTGGGATTGAAAAGTTGGAAAAATGGGGGAAAAGTTCCCTAACCGAATTTCTGAGTTTTGATTGGGATTTAGACATCAGATTTGGTTAATTTTGGTATGAGTGAACTCGTGAGTGAATGGGTGTTCGTATTTTGTGACTTTTACCCGATTCCAAGACGTGGGCCCGGGGAGGCTTTTTGGGCGATTTTTCCAATTTCTTGCCTTAGCTTTGATTTCAATAGCTAGATTAGTTTCTTGTGGTTATATTTATGCTATGTCATTGGTTTTGGCTAGATTTGGGCCATTCGCAGTCGGATATTCGTGGAAAGAGTATTGTGACAGATTGAATTGAGCTTGGTTCGAGGTAAGTGGCTTGCCTAACCTTGTGTGGGGGAACTCCCCTTAGGATTTGGTATTGTTTGATATGTGAGCACCGTGTACGTGAGGTGACGAGTACGTACACGAGCTATTTGTTGTAAAACCCTGTTTTCACTAAGTCATAACCTGTTTCCCTTTATTTGAACTACACTAGCATATGTAACTATCCTGTTTAGTTAGAATTGCATGCCTACATGTTTTAACTACCTATTTGAACTCTGTGTAGCATGTTTAGTGAAATTAACTGCTTTCCTTGACTTGAACTTAGTCTAAACTGTAGGTTTCTTGTTATAACTATTAATTCTATTGGTTGAGCTGCATATTTACTTCGGGACTACGGAACGGTATTTCGGGAGATCCCCTTGTACTGTATATTTACCTTGGGACTACGAAACGGTATTTCGACGGGAGATCCCATTGTTCTGTATATTTACTTTGGGACTACGGAACGGTATTCCGGGAGATCCCCCCTGCACATTTACGTTTGGGACTACGAGACGGTATCTCGGCAGATCCCTTGTTGTTATCACTGTGTTTTGAGCTGTTGTCTTTCATTGATTCTATTCCTGTTAGATTTCCGTATTTACTTTTACTGTGATAATTCATTCTGCCTTATTTCATTATATTTATACCAGCAGGGCCCTGACCTAATCTTGTCACTACTCGACCGAGGTTAGGCTTGGCACTTACTGGGTACCATTGTGGTGTACTCCTGCCCTTTCCTGCACATGTATTTTTTCGTGTGCAGATCCAGGTTCATCGTACTAGCCTCATCACTAGTTGCAGTCGCTGCTGCTTATTGGAGACTTCAAGGTACATCTGCTCGCGCCCGAAGATCCTCGGAGTCTCCCTTTATCCCCCTATGTTCATTTTTTCCTCTTTCTGTAGAAATAATGTATAGAACACTCAAGACTTCTTAGTAGCTTGTGACTTGCGGGTTTCCGGATTTTCGGAATTGTTTGGTACATTTCAAAGGTGATAATTGTATATGCCGAGTGGCATTCAGTTGCTTGTTAGATATTTGTTACTATTAGTGGTTTATGTTCAAGTTTTTATCCCATTTCTGCAAAGTGTTAGGCTTACCTAGTCGTAGAGACTAGGTGCCGTCACGACCACTCACGAAGGGATAAATTGGGTCGTGACAGTCGTATAAGGTTCTAGATGGCATTTATGTGGCCTATCAGTCGAGCAGTTTGTACTGGGTGAGTCGAGGTTATTGGGCCTGGAAGTAACGTAATCAGATTTGAATAAGGTGTTATTTGGTTACTGCCATTAATCACCTCAGAGTTTGGCAATAGTTCTTGTTGGGTGAGAGAACTCCATGACTTGTTGATTTAACGGGTGATTATGAGTTTCTTTACGTTTTCATCATCATTAGAAGTATTAAGAAGGTTTGGCACAGAGGTTTTATTTGATGCAGTGTATATTATCGGGAACAGGTTTGGTAGCAGGCAATTATCGTGAGATGAACATATGGTTGTGGACCTATGAGTTATGGGATACATCGTGTGGTTACAACTTGGAAGTACATTTATGACTTGATGCAGCTAGTGGGTATTGATACAATTTGTATATACAAGAATTAGATCTTATATGAAATTCCGGATATTGAAATTTGGTTCTAAGGCTTGTGGGCTAAGGTTAAAGAGAGAAACTTTAGTTGGGATTGTGTTAATGGACTTATATAGAGGTGACGTGAGATCAGCCATGGGCATGAGTATGATGAGTTATATAGTGATTTGGCATCTTTGGAATGGCTATTGGCACGTTAGAGGACGCATGTTGTTTAAGTAGGGGAGAATGTATCGATCCGACAGGTTATTTTGAGCTTTAGTATTCCGTTCTGCAGTTTGAGACCTCAAGTAGCTTCACATGATGTAATATGACTTGCATGTATGGTAGGTTTTGAGGTTCGAAGGTATCAGATTGATTTGATATAGTGATTCTTAATTTGGAAGCTTTAAGTTGGAAGAGTTGACAAAAGTTTGACTTTTGAGTAAACAACCTCGGATTGGTTATTGGATGATTCCAATAGGTTCGTATGGTGATTTTGGACTTGGGAATATTATTGGATTTGGGTTTGGAGGTTCCTCGAAGGTTTTGGCTTTATTTGTCGAAAGACAATTTGAAGGATTGAAAAGTTCATAGGTTTGACGGGGAGTTGAGTTTGGTGTTATTAGACTCCTATTGTGGTTTGGAGACCTGAGATAGGTTCATTTGATTTATTGGAACTCGTGTGCAAAGTTTAGTTGTGATCTGGAATGTCTAAGTGTGATTCAAACGCGTTCGGCGAACTTTGAAGGCTTGAAAGTTTAGAGAATGATTTGATCTTTGATTCTTAGTTTTGAAGTTAGTTGCGGTGTTTCAAGACTTTGGATAATATTGGATAATGTATTTGGAATTTTTGGTATGATTGGACAGAGTCCCGAGGGGCTCGGTGCAATCTGGGGTGATTTTGGACTACTTTGATTAAGTTTGGAATTGTTGTGTTGCTGGTATGTTGCAATGCTTTGCGATCACGAAGCTAGGCTCACTATCACGGAGAAGGATTTGGAAAGCAGGCATTTTTTCTTTGCGTTCGCGAGAATAGTGTCGCATTCGTGTAGTGTGTTTTTTGAAGTTGGGCGCTTGATGCTCCGCGTTCGCATTCGCGGCTTCGCGTTCGCATTCGCGAAGTGTTGGAGGAGGTCGGTCAATATCTTCCGCTTTTACGTTTGGTCCCTGGCGTTCACAAAGTGTGGAGGAGGCTAGTTGGCCTTCGCGTTCACATAGTCTATGTCGCGTAGAAGGATTCAGGATGTAGTGCTTGTTTATTCATCACGATCGCGTGAGTAAGGCCACGATCGCGTAAGGTATTATCTGGTAGTGGTTTAAGTTGTTCAATTTCGTGACTTCGCCTATTATTTCATATTTTGAACCATAGAATTCGGTATGAGGATATTTTGAAGAGCTATTTCACTTCTACATTAGCGTTAAGTAAAGTTTACTTGGATTTGGCCATGTATCATGATTCCCCATGGATTTCTATGCCTAAAACTTGGAATTTTAAAGTGAAATTTTGAGATTTTATCTACAACTTAAGAGGGTGTAATTTGGGGATTTGGGGGTCAATTTAGACCGATTTTCGTTGATTCTTTGACTATGTGATGACATGATATTGTCGCTTAGAAGCATGCCTAAGGTTATGACTTTTTAAATTGAGCATAAATGATTATTTTGCCATATTGAGCTTCTTTGTCGAGCCATAGTCATATAGTGTTTAATTGATTCATGATTCGGTGGTTATTTGGCTTGTCTCATTCGTGATAAATATTAAGATAATGTTGTTGAACGATAAAATTGCTTATTTAATTGTTGGGATAAATTGAATTACATGATTAGCCACAACCATCTTTTAGGCTTATGTGCTTTTATCCTCATTTCGATTATTATGACTCGGTGCCTTTTTATTATGTTGCCTCGTACATATATCTATGATCTTGAGAGTTGAATATTGTAAAAAAATGAGAATTTTGGCACCACGAATATTATGAGAGGATATTGGTTGCTAATGATGTTGTGTGGATCAGGTGACATGCTGCCAGTGGTATATGTGCGGATCGGGTGGCACGTTGCCACGGGTATTTGTATGGATTAGGTGGCATGCTTCCACGAGTATGTATGTGGATCGGGTGGCACACCCCCACAGGTACATGTGTGGATTGGGTGGTACGCCGCCATGGGAATATTTGTGGAATAGGTTGACGCCAAAACGTTATTATATGTGGATCAGATGGCACGCTGCCGCGACGCTTAGATTGGTACCGTCCCTCCGGAGTTAGGTAGTTACCCATGTTGTTTTAGGCCCTGTGAGCGCAAGCACTTGATATGTGCCTAGTGAGGTACTTATGTCAGGCACGTACAATGCTGAGTGTGTGTGTGATGATTCAATGGGATTGTGCCAGACACAATGAGAGAGTTGGAGTATGATTGAGGGGTACTTGTGCCAGGCACTATGTATGTGCTGAGATTGTGTACACTTGATGATTTAACTATGATATTGTTGATTTGGCATGTGTATTTGACATGCAGACATAGAAATATGTTTTTCTCATGCTAATTGGTATTAATGTCTCTACTTGATGCTTAGAGCTTGAAATCACAGTTTACGTTGATAAATCTCTATCTAAGGGATTTCTGTGAAAACCTTGATGCCTTGACTGATATTCGTGAAAAGCATGTCTAAATTCCAGTTTACTGTGATTCTATTGACTGACCTGATTGATGATATCATACTTTATTTCATGCTCTATTCATGTTTCATATGCTTATTGAGTTGTTAGTAGGTGTCAGAGTTGACACCTAAACTATTTCTTTGAGTCTAGATTTGATACTTATTGGGTATCGTGGTTTTGTAATCGTACTGAACTTCTATGCATTTTGTGTAGGTTTTGAGACTAGTATTTGTTGTACCCTTGAGTTGAGTAGGAGTGTTATTTGAGACTTCTTGGTGGGCTACTTGGCATGAACCGATTTGCAGCACATAGAGTTTCCTTTCCCTACTAATCTATTTCTGTCTATGTAATTCTTTTTCAGGTAGATGTATTTATTCAGTTGATTCTAGTTGCTCTTATTAGATGCTTGTGATGTAGTGGCACCGAGTTTTGGGCATTATATATGATTGTGATCATGTTTAGACCTTATCATTGACAATGTAATTATAATGTTGAATTGAGATTTATTCCGCATAGTTATTTATATCATAAAACAGTTAAATGGCTTAATAATTGGATTCTATTATTGTTGTTGTTGTGTTGGGTTGCCTAGCGAGTGGGTCAGGCGCCATTATGACTTTTGGTGAGATTTTGGATAGTGACACCATTTATCTCTCCCCTCATATTACTAGATCCATCATAACCTTGTCCACGTATTTAGGATGGAGTAGTGGTTGTTCCGAAAGCAACGAATAGATTGCTCCCTTCAATGAGCATGCCGATGTATCACCAACATGGACAAGATCATGTCACGACCCAAAATCTCATCTTAAGGATCGTGATGGCATCTAGTCTCTAAAATTAGGTAAACTGATCACTTACAACAATTAAACCAATAAAATATGATATTATAAAGCAGAGTTTAATATAAATACAAGCCAACACAACGATAATCATAATAAATCCCTAAAATTAGGTAGTACAGAGTCACGAGCTCTAAATGCATACATGAAAATATCTCAAAACAATGTTGTTCGGATAGAGAATTGACAATATAAATGTAAGGAAAGGACTTCAAAGGACTGCGACGAACAAAGCTGCTCTACCTTTAATTCTTGCGATCAAAGAAGCTCTCACAACCTGGGTCTGCTACCTCCAACACCTGGATCTACATAAAAATATGTAGAAATATAGTATGAGTACACCACGGTCGGTACCCAGTAAGTATCAAGACTAACCTCGATGGAGTAGTAATGAGGTTCAAGTTAAGACACTCACTAGTCAAATATAACCTGTGCAAAATGTCAAAGACCGATAACATGAAGAGTAACATAAGGCAATAACCGAATCTTATAAGAATAAGTGATAACAAATTAGAACAAATAAAGGTCCAGTCTCGATGATAAGTCATCAAATTGAATAAGACACATAGGGCACCTTGTGCCCACATTATTAATCACCCTCGCAAGGCAAATACCTTGTGCCACAACATAAGTCACACCCACACGGTGAAGACCTCGTGCCACAATATAAGTCACACTCGCATGGAAAAGACCTCGTGCAACAATATAAGTCACACTCGCACGGTAAAGACCTCGTGCCCCCACATATATCATACCCGTGTCAGTTACCAATAACATGTTCAAGAGGGATTTATCGTGAATCAAATAAAGTAAAGCATGATAATAATTTTGATGTTTACCTCAATCCATTATGTTACGGACAACTCAACAGAATATAAGATAACAACTCCACGTAGGTAAATGCATCTTGGAAACCAAATCATCAAGTAATAATAGAGACATATATTAGCACATTAGAAACAATGCAACAAATCACGTAGAATGCATGACACGTACAAGAAGTCATAAGTTGTTCCAACACAAGAATAACAACAAGAGTCACTCCGATGTGCCACATATCAAAATCACAAATCATCTTTATGACGCCGCGTGAGCTTCACATTTTTTTTAAAACATATTCCCGAAATAGCTTCACGCGCATAAGCCCCCTTATCTCGTCGCGTGTGCTTCAAAAGTAGAGGTGGCGAAATGGTTAAAAGAAAATACTTATCCACCCATATATCCATTAAAAATGGGTTGGATAATGAACTTTTTAAAAACGGGTCGAATATGGATAAGAACCATATTATCCACTTAGAAAATGGTTAACCAAATGGATAACCAATGGATAACTAATGTGTTAAACTTTTATATTTGTAAAGCCTCAAATTGGGGGTTCCTCAAGTTTGGGAGACTAGGAATTCTCCCATAAGTGATCTTATTCAAGAAGCCATGGATAATATGGATATTCATATTATCTGCCCGATAACCCATTTTTTATCCGTCTCAAATACGGGTCGGGTCGGATAATTTATCTATTTTTAAAATTACCTGTTTTTGACCCGCTCATATCTAACCTAACCCGCGTATTTGCCACCCCTAATCACAATGAAGTATTTCCCCTTACTTGCACCACGCACATAAGCCACCTTATCTCGCCGCATGTGCATCAATATACACACCACCTTTATGCAGCCGCATGCACATCTCATCACAACACAACAATCAACTGCACCATATGTGCACATATGCATTAACATCACCACAACAAAAATACGATTATCACAACAAGATATAGCCTACGACTCAACAACAATGTGTACAAGAATCATAAAAATAATATAAGGGTACGGGGAATGAATAATAATAAGAGTGCTTCAACCAACAAACAAGTTCCAATTTAAGGCACATTAATATCCTAAGGTCTAATCTGATCAATTATCACACATTCACTTAATGTACACGTCGTTCCACATAATACAAATAATTCAATTAGAACAAATCCTAAGGGAAAATATTTTCCACACAAATCCTTGGGTTCCATTGTTCCTGACCCCCCTAACAAGTATAAAATCCCTTTGTAAACATACTCTTAGTTTTTAGGATCGTTGACCCTATCATTCACATTGCCATGTATGAAGAATTTACCTTCCTTAACCTTTCACCTTTTTGGGGTACTAGTGGTCTATCATTAGCATATCCTTTGAGAGAATCATGCTACCCATTATCTCTTTTCTAGACTACACCTTTCTTCAACAAAATATTCAAACATCATAGCTACATGGTCTTGCTCTTGTTTCATTGTATTTAAGTGGCCTCTCTATGGCCCTTCCTCCCCCACTTGGGGTGAATAATTTACATTTTGACACAAGTCTTGAATTTAGCAACTTCAGGGACATATGTCTCATGTCTCTATCCCTCATATATATGTTCGACTATTAGGGAGATTTAAGTCACCATGGTATTAACCTCATACGTTCTCTACTCTTATTCAGCCACATAGGCTTGGGATCCAACTCCCTCATGTCAATATCCTTTTTGGAGTGTAACACCACTTCGCACATTCCTAAGATTCTTATAACGTTCATAGTTCTAGGGTCTTCTCATTGTGGGTTCAATCAACTCTCCTTTCATAACTTCTTGTCTCCCGTGAGAGACCTACACATTTATCATTACTTTCTAGGCCATGCCTTTCATATATCACGTGCCTATGTAACATGTTTACATCTTAGAATCATATACATAATTCCCACACTATCCACATGTACTAGTTAAGCTTATGTCACATTTATCACGTCACTGCCTCTTTCGAGGTGGGTAATCACTTCTAGCACTCTTCTCATATAAAGGATGCTCATGGTACGATATACTTGTCTCATATGTCATACTATTCATTCAACATGATACATGTGCCATCTGTTTAATATTCAGGCCTTTACCCATTCGTCATGTCACATGACAACATTACTTGGAATAAACCAAAAGAGCATTTAAACTTACCTTGAACCTCAATGCATGAGTTAGAGGAAGAACAGTTCCACAATGAGTTTCATCGCATGATTCAGAATATCAAAGAAGGGTATTATTCCTAAATATCCATGTAGCATCCTAATTATACATGTGGTCGACAACACACCGATAATAAGAACTCTACTAGACACGGCTCCGAGACATCCTAGGACACTTTAAACCTTAGGCTCTGATACTAAGTTTGTCACGTCCCAAAACCGAGAAGCGCGACCGGCGCTCAACCGAGTGAACCCGACCGAGCAAGCCTGTTAGATTTCATTCTACCCAAATTCATCCATGAATAGAGATAATACATGTTATCATTAATTAGACAAAAATGTGTTCATGTCTTCAATACCAATTCATTTCCAATAGTTTCATCATTTTTAAAGTCTCAAATGGACAAGTAACACGTGCATAACATAACATAGTTTGTCTTTCCCCAGCACCAATACACAACCCACACTATGTCTACGGAGCCTCTATAGATAAAGAAGAGTACAATGATAATGCCGGCAACAAGGCCCCGGCTATACCTCAAACCGAATACACAAAGTACAAAAGATACATGACCCCGGGTGAAGTGGGGCTCACCAAGTCAGCTGGGAAGAAGGTGTACTGCTATCACTGATCAATATCTCCTGCTGTGGAACCACCTGTATCCATTTAAAGATGCAGCGCCCCCGGCAAAAGGGATGTTAGTACCGTCGAATAGCACTAGTATGTATAACTAAACACCCTCTCAATAGAATGACAATTAATACAAACAAGATTATCATAATATCAATGAAAGCTTTAATCAATATCAAACCTCAATTTAGGATCAAGACAGTGTTCAAATTAATTTCCATATCTCACATTGGGAGATTTTTAGTATCGATATACCATTGTCCCCAATACGAGTGTTCACAATACCAATGCCACCGTACTTTTAGCACGGAGTCCGATCACAACCCGATCAGCTAGGCCATCCATTAGGGACATCAACCTCAATTACTCTCAATATCAATACCACCGTTTTTAACACGGAGTCCGATCACGACCCGATCGGCTAGCCCATCTCATTAGAGACATCAACCACAATTACTATCATTACAAATTTCCAACACAATCACCACCATGTGTGCGGCATGGTGTCCGATCACGACCCGATCGTCTAGGCCGCCTTATTTGAGACATCAACCGTTTTATATCAATCATCGCATTTCATAATACTTTCACATCTTTTCATTTCATTGACACTAGTGGCCATAATTATAAGATCATTCTTGGCACGTTGGCCATATTCAATATTTCATGCTCACATTATCAATTTTAAATATCATCCTCATCATTAAAAATAAACACAATTCAAATCAAAGTGTGTAGTACACATGTGAGCAATTTAGAGTCTAATGCACATAGAGATATTTCATAAAATTTGGCATAATAGCCTTCATTTGAACTTGACTTAAAGTCAAAATATTATTAATGCACAACCCATATTTTAACACATCCTCAATTGGTAACATAACATGAATAGAGCATTTGGGATGCTTGTTGAACATGTATCTTTCAACCCAATCTTACTCGGAATAGCCAATTTCATAATGAATCACTCGAGACTTACGTAATTTACATGAATATCGTGGGATTCAAATCTAAGAGAAGAGTTTAGCCAACATACCTCACTTGAGCTTCCTTAAACTCTAAAATTATCCGGAATTCTTAGCAATTTCAATCTATTGTAGAAACATAACAAATTGAATCAAAATTTGGAAGATGATCATGGTTCTAGCTCACTTGAGCATTTTATCAAACACTAGGTGTGCATAAGTTTTCAATGTCCTTTTAATGAAGGATTTCATCATTCCACAACCCAATCTTTATCATTTTTAGCTCAACAATCTTCCTACACCATTTGATATCACATGCATGTAAAATAATCAACTCTCATGCTCAAAAATTATCTTGCTAATTACCCATTTTCAGATGATTTCGAAATTAGAGTTTAGGGTGTAGAATCTTACCTCTAGGATGAAGACCTAATGAGTTTCCCTTCTCAATCTTCCAAAACATTGGCAGGAATTGAAGAACAATTATTGGAGAACACCTTCTCACTCTAGGGCACCCTCTCTCACTCTAAAATGTCAGATAATAGCTCAAAAATGACCCAAAGAGTGCATTTAATGAAATAGGGTCGGGTTTTAAAAACCCAAAATTGGAGCTCCGAAACAAGGTATGCGATCGCATAACCGACATGCGGACCGCATATCGGTCCCATATTTGGTTACAAAATAGCCAAAAGAACTGCCTGTGTATGCGGTCGCATAATGCACCGCATAACAGTTATGCGGTCGCATAGTCGACCGCATAGCTGCTTCAAGAATAGCCCTCACCTGCTCACTTCTGCGGCCATTATGCGGCCCGCAGAGTGATTATGCGGTCGCATAATGGACCGCATAAATGTACATTTCCGGCAAAAAATTTCCTTTACTTTCCCGTGCATTGTTCAACCCAAAACGTTCGAGCCGCGGAGAATTTCTACAATCCTCAAACACGTAAGCCTAGTCCGGCACCATGAAACATTATTTTTTTTGCATATTTTATCGGGCTTTACACTTAAGTACTTCAAAATTTTATGGGGTGTTACAGCTGCATCTTTAAATGGATGTAGGTGGTTCCACAGCAGGAGACACTGATCAGTGATAGCAGTACACCTTCTTCCCAGCTGACTTGGTGAGCCCCACTTCATCCCGGGGTCATGTATCTTTTGATCTTTATGTATTATGGTTGAGGTATAGCCGGGGCCTTGTTGCCGGCATTATCATTGTACTCTTCTTTATCCATAGAGGCTCTGTAGACATAGTGTGGGTTGTGTATTGGGGAAAGACAAACTATGATATGTTTTGGTTGTATTACTTGTCCATTTGAGACTTTAAAAATAATTAAACTATTGGTAAGAAATTGGTAATTGCAGACATGAACACTATATTATTTAATTAAGGAAAACATATATTCTCTTTATTCATGAATGAGTTTGTGTAGAAGGAATCTAACAGGCTTGCTTGGTCGGGTTCACTCGGTTGAGCGCCGGTTGCGCTCCCCGATTTTGGGGCATGACAAGCGCCCCCAGCAAAAGGGATGTTAGTACCGTCGAATAGCACTAGTATGTATAACTAAACAGTCTCTCAATAGAATGACAAATAATACAAACAAGATTATCATAATATCAATGAAAGCCTTAATTAACATCAAACCTCAATTTAGGATCAAGACAGTGTTCAAATTAATTCCCATAACTTACATTGGGAGATTTTTAGTATCGATATACCATTGTGCATAATACCATTATTCACAAAACCAGTACCACCGTACTCTTAGCACGAAGTCCGATCACGACCCGATCAGCTAGGCCATTTCATTAGAGACATCAACCACAATTTATCTTAATATCAATACAACCGTCTTTAACACGGAGTCCGATCACGACCCGATCGGCTAGGCTATCCATTAGGGACATCGACCACAATCACAATTTCAATTACAATTTCCAGCACAATCACCACCAAGTGTGCGGCATGGTGTCCGATCATGACCTGGCCGGCTAGGCTATCTTATTTTAGACATCAGCCTCTTTATATCAATTATCGCATTTCGTATTACTTTCACATCTTTTCATTTCATTGGCACTAATGGCTATAATTATAAGATCATTCTTGGCACGTTGGCCATATTCAGTATTTCATGCTCACCTTATCAATTTCAAATATCATTATCATCATCAACAACAAATACAACTCAAATCAAGGTGTGTAGTACATATGTGAGCAATTTAGAGTCTAAGGCACATAGAGATATTTCACAAAATTTGGCATAATAGCCTTCATTTGAACTTGACTTAAAATCGAAACATTATTAATGCACTGCCCATATTTTAACACATCATCAATTGGTAACATAACATGAATAAAGCATTTGGGATGCTTGTTGAACATATATCTTTCAATCCAATCTTACTCGGAATAGCCATTTTCGTAATGAATCACTCGGGACTTACGTAATTTACATGAATATCGTGGGATTCAAATCTAAGAGAAGAGTTTAGCCAACATACCTCACTTGAGCTTCCTTAAACTCTAAAATTATCCGGAATTCTTAGCAATTTCAATCTATTGTAGAAATATAACAAATTGAATCAAAATTTGGAAGATGATCATGGTTCTAGCTCACTTGAGCATTTTATCAAACACTAGGTGTGCATAAGTTTTCAATGTCCTTTTAATGAAGGATTTCATCATTCCACAACCCAATCTTTATAATTTTTAGCTCAACAATCTTCCTACACCATTTGATATCACATGCATGTAAAATAATCAACTCTCATGCTCAAAAATTATCTTGCTAATTACCCATTTTCAGATGATTTCGAAATTAGAGTTTAGGGTGTAGAATCTTACCTCTAGGATGAAGACCTAATGAGTTTCCCTTCTCAATCTTACAAAACATTGGCAGGAATTGAAGAACAATTATTGGAGAACACCTTCTCACTCTAGGGCACCCTCTCTCACTCTAAAATGTCAGATAATAGCTCAGAAATGAGCCAAAGAGTGCATTTAATGAAATAGGGTCGGGTTTTAAAAACCCAAAATTGGAGCTCCGAAACAAGGTATGCGATCGCATAACCGATATGCGGACCGCATATCGGTCCCATATTTGGTTACAAAATAGCCAAAAGAACTGCCTGTGTATGCGGTCGCATAATGCACCGCATAACAGTTATGCGGTCGCATAGTCGACCGCATAGCTGCTTCAAGAATAGCCCTCACCTGCTCACTTCTGCGGCCATTATGCGGCCCGCAGAGTGATTATGCGGTCGCATAATGGACCGCATAAATGCACATTTCCGGCAAAAAAATTCCTTTACTTTCCCGTGCATTGTTCAACCCAAAACGTTCGAGCCGCGGAGAATTTCTACAATCCTCAAACACGTAAGCCTAGTCCGGCACCATGAAACATTATTTTTTTGCATATTTTATCGGGCTTTACACTTAAGTACTTCAAAATTTTATGGGGTGTTACAGCTGCATCTTTAAATGGATGTAGGTGGTTCCACAGCAGGAGACACTGATCAGTGATAGCAGTACACCTTCTTCCCAGCTGACTTGGTGAGCCCCACTTCATCCCGGGGTCATGTATCTTTTGATCTTTATGTATTATGGTTGAGGTATAGCCGGGGCCTTGTTGCCGGCATTATCATTGTACTCTTCTTTATCCATAGAGGCTCTGTAGACATAGTGTGGGTTGTGTATTGGGGAAAGACAAACTATGATATGTTTTGGTTGTATTACTTGTCCAATTGAGTCTTTAAAAATAATTAAACTATTGGTAAGAAATTGGTAATTGCAGACATGACCAATATATTATTTAATTAAGGAAAACATATATTCTCTTTATTCATGAATGAGTTTGTGTAGAAGGAATCTAACAGGCTTGCTCGGTCGGGTTCACTCGGTTGAGCGCCGGTCGCGCTCCCCGATTTTGGGGCATGACAAGCGCCCCCAGCAAAAGGGATGTTAGTACCGTCGAATAGCACTAGTATGTATAACTAAACAGTCTCTCAATAGAATGACAAATAATACAAACAAGATTATCATAATATCAATGAAAGCCTTAATTAACATCAAACCTCAATTTAGGATCAAGACAGTGTTCAAATTAATTCCCATAACTTACATTGGGAGATTTTTAGTATCGATATACCATTGTGCATAATACCATTATTCACAAAACCAGTACCACCGTACTCTTAGCACGAAGTCCAATCATGACCCGATCAGCTAGGCCATCTCATTAGAGACATCAACCACAATTTATCTTAATATCAATACAACCGTCTTTAACACGGAGTCCGATCACGACCCGATCGGCTAGGCTATCCATTAGGGACATCGACCACAATCACAATTTCAATTACAATTTCCAGCACAATCACCACCATGTGTGCGGCATGGTGTCCGATCATGACCCGGCCAGCTAGGCTATCTTATTTTAGACATCAGCCTCTTTATATCAATTATCGCATTTCGTATTACTTTCACATCTTTTCATTTCATTGGCACTAATGGCTATAATTATAAGATCATTCTTGGCACGTTGGCCATATTCAGTATTTCATGCTCACCTTATCAATTTCAAATATCATTATCATCATCAACAACAAATACAACTCAAATCAAGGTGTGTAGTACATATGTGAGCAATTTAGAGTCTAAGGCACATAGAGATATTTCACAAAATTTGGCATAATAGCCTTCATTTGAACTTGACTTAAAATCGAAACATTATTAATGCACTGCCCATATTTTAACACATCATCAATTGGTAACATAACATGAATAAAGCATTTGGGATGCTTGTTGAACATATATCTTTCAATCCAATCTTACTCGGAATAGCCATTTTCGTAATGAATCACTCGGGACTTACATAATTTACATGAATATTGTGGGATTCAATTCTAAGAGAAATGTTTAGCCAACATACCTCACTTGAGCTTCCTTAAACTCTAAAACGTTCCGGAATTCTTAGCAACTTCAATCTATTGTAAAAATATAACAATTTGAATCAAAATTTGGAAGATGATCATGGTTCTAGCTCACTTGAGCATTTTATCAAACACTAGGTGTGCATAAGTTTTCAATGTCCTTTTAATGAAGGATTTCATCATTCCACAACCCAATCTTTATCATTTTTAGCTCAACAATCTTCCTACACCATTTGATATTGCATGCATGTAAAATAATCAACTCTCATGCTCAAAAATTATCTTGCTAATTACCCATTTTCAGATGATTTCGAAATTAGAGTTTAGGGTGTAGAATCTTACCTCTAGGATGAAGACCTAATGAGTTTCCCTTCTCAATCTTCCAAAACATTGGCAGGAATTGAAGAACAATTATTGGAGAACACCTTCTCACTCTAGGGCACCCTCTCTCACTCTAAAATGTCAGATAATAGCTCAGAAATGAGCCAAAGAGTGCATTTAATGAAATAGGGTCGGGTTTTAAAAACCCAAAATTGGAGCTCCGAAACAAGGTATGCGATCGCATAACCGATATGCGGACCGCATATCGGTCCCATATTTGGTTACAAAATAGCCAAAAGAACTGCCTGTGTATGCGGTCGCATAATGCACCGCATAACAGTTATGCGGTCGCATAGTCGACCGCATAGCTGCTTCAAGAATAGCCCTCACCTGCTCACTTCTGCGGCCATTATGCGGCCCGCAGAGTGATTATGCGGTCGCATAATGGACCGCATAAATGCACATTTCTGGCAAAAAATTTCCTTTACTTTCCCGTGCATTGTTCAACCCAAAACGTTTGAGCCGCGAAGAATTTCTACAATCCTCAAACACGTAAGCCTAGTCCGGCACCATGAAACATTATTTTTTTTGCATATTTTATCGGGCTTTACACTTAAGTACTTCAAAATTTTATGGGGTGTTACAGCTGCATCTTTAAATGGATGTAGGTGGTTCCACAGCAGGAGACACTGATCAGTGATAGCAGTACACCTTCTTCCCAGCTGACTTGGTGAGCCCCACTTCATCCCGGGGTCATGTATCTTTTGATCTTTATGTATTATGGTTGAGGTATAGCCGGGGCCTTGTTGCCGGCATTATCATTGTACTCTTCTTTATCCATAGAGGCTCTGTAGACATAGTGTGGGTTGTGTATTGGGGAAAGACAAACTATGATATGTTTTGGTTGTATTACTTGTCCATTTGAGACTTTAAAAATAATTAAACTATTGGTAAGAAATTGGTAATTGCAGACATGACCACTATATTATTTAATTAAGGAAAACATATATTCTCTTTATTCATGAATGAGTTTGTGTAGAAGGAATCTAACAGGCTTGCTCGGTCGGGTTCACTCGGTTGAGCGCCGGTCGCGCTCCCCGATTTTGGGGCATGACAAGCGCCCCCAGCAAAAGGGATGTTAGTACCGCCGAATAGCACAAGTATGTATAACTAAACAGTCTCTCAATAGAATGACAAATAATACAAACAAGATTATCATAATATCAATGAAAGCCTTAATTAACATCAAACCTCAATTTAGGATCAAGACAGTGTTCAAATTAATTCCCAAAACTTACATTGGGAGATTTTTAGTATCGATATACCATTGTGCATAATACCATTATTCACAAAACCAGTACCACCGTACTCTTAGCACGAAGTCCGATCATGACCCGATTAGCTAGGCCATCTCATTAGAGACATCAACCACAATTTATCTTAATATCAATACAACCATCTTTAACACGGAGTCCGATCACGACCCGATCGGCTAGGCTATCCATTAGGGACATCGACCACAATCACAATTTCAATTACAATTTCCAGCACAATCACCACCATGTGTGCGGCATGGTGTCCGATCATGACCCGGCCGGCTAGGCTATCTTATTTTAGACATCAGCCTCTTTATATCAATTATCGCATTTCGTATTACTTTCACATCTTTTCATTTCATTGGAACTAATGGCTATAATTATAAGATCATTCTTGGCACGTTGGCCATATTCAGTATTTCATGCTCACCTTATCAATTTCAAATATCATTATCATCATCAACAACAAATACAACTCAAATCAAGGTGTGTAGTACATATGTGAGCAATTTAGAGTCTAAGGCACATAGAGATATTTCACAAAATTTGGCATAATAGCCTTCATTTGAACTTGACTTAAAATCGAAACATTATTAATGCACTGCCCATATTTTAACACATCATCAATTGGTAACATAACATGAATAAAGCATTTGGGATGCTTGTTGAACATATATCTTTCAATCCAATCTTACTCGGAATAGCCATTTTCGTAATGAATCACTCGGGACTTACATAATTTACATGAATATTGTGGGATTCAATTCTAAGAGAAACGTTTAGCCAACATACCTCACTTGAGCTTCCTTAAACTCTAAAACGTTCCGGAATTCTTAGCAACTTCAATCTATTGTAAAAATATAACAATTTGAATCAAAATTTGGAAGATGATCATGGTTCTAGCTCACTTGAGCATTTTATCAAACACTAGGTGTGCATAAGATTTCAATGTCCTTTATATGAAGGATTCCATCATCCCACAACCCAATCTTTACCATTTTTAGCTCAACAATCTTCCTACACCCTTTGATAACACATGCATATAAAATAAACAACTCTCATGCCCAAAAATTATCTTGCTAATTACCTATTTTCAGATGATTTCGAAATTAGGGTTTAGGGTGTAGAATCATACCTCTAGGAAGAAGTCCTAGTGAGTTTCCCTTCTCAATCTTCCAAAACATGGGCAAGAATTGAAGAACAATTATTGGAGAACACCTTCTCACTATAGGGTACCCTCTCTCACTCTAAAATATCAGATAATAGCTCCAAAATGACCCAAAGATTGTATTTAATGAAATAGGGTCGGGTTTTAAAAATCCAAAATTAGAGCTCCGGAACAAGGTATGCGATCGCATTACCGATATGCGGACCGCATATGGGTCGCATATTTGGTTACAAAATAGCCAAAAAAACTACCTGTGTATGTGGTCACTATGCGGTCCGCATAACTGCTATGCGGTCGCATAATGCACCGCATAACAGTTATGTGGTCGCATAGTCGACCGCATAGCTTCTTCTAGAATAGCCCTCACCTGCTCACTTCTGCGGCCATTATGCGACCCGCAGAGTGATTATGCGATCGCATAATGGACTGCAGAAATGCACTCTTCCGCCAGACATTTTCCTTTACATTTTGATGCATTGTTCAATCCTCAAACTCATAAGCCTAGTCCAGCACCATGAAACATTATTTTCTTTGCAAATTTTACCAGGCTTTACACTTAAGTTCTTCAAAATTTTCCGGGGTGTTACATTCTCCCCCGCTTAGGATCATTCGTCCTCGAATGAGGGTCAAAACATGTTATTAACATCTTATGCAACTCAGTTTGTTTCATACCACATTCGAGCAACCCCAAATTTGACTAACTCCCAAAATTTTCAAAACTTTCGCCATAGTTTCCCTGGTAACTAGGCCTATCCACCTGTCAGAGAGCCCCAGAAACACATCCTAACAGCATATACATAATCCAACAACGTAACATAATACAAAACAACACCAACTGTGGCCTCACAAGCAATTATATTACCAGAACGGAACACCCTTAACACCAAATGTACAAGTCATACATATTTCATAGGAATATCCCTTAGCATTTTCATAAGGCACAACTCATAATTACATGGTTATTCAAATAAATAAGGATACTTTTTCTTCATTTCTTCTTCGGCCTCCCAAGTAGCCTCTTCAGCTTGTTGGTTTTGCCATAGCACTTTCACGGATGCAATTTCTTTGTTTTTCAACTTTCGGACTTGTCGATCAATAATAGAAACTGGAATCTCTTCATAAGTCAATTCTTCATTTACCTCAATAGTCTCAACCGGAACAATGACTGTCGGGTCTCCAACTACTTTCTTTAACATAGACACATGAAACACCGGGTGTACTAATGACATCTCAGGTGGTAGCTCAAGCTTGTATGCTACCTCACCAATCCTTTGAATGATTTTGTACGGTCCAATATACCTCGAACTCAATTTCCCTTTCTTACCAAATCGCATTACACCCTTCATGGGGGAAACTCTCAAAAATACCTAATCATCTTCTTTGAATTCCAAATCTCTACGACGAACATCCGAATAGGATTTCTGACGACTCTGAGCAGTCTTCAACCGCTCCTTAATGATTTTAACTTTTTCCATAGCCTGATGCACGAGGCATGGCCCTATCAACTCTGCCTCCAGAATTTCGAACCACCCAATGTTAGATCTACATCTCCTACCATATAAAGCCTCGAACTGTGCAATTTGAATGCTAGCATGATAACTATTGTTATATGCAAATTCTATGAGTGGTAAATGATCGTCCTAGCTACCTTTGAAGTCTATAACACAAGCGCGCAACATATCCTCAAGCGTCTGAATAGTCCGCTCTGCCTGCCCGTCAGTCTGCAGGTGAAAGGCTGTACTAAGATTCACTTGAGTACCCAAACCTTGCTGAAATTTCTTCCAAAAATTAGCAGTGAATTGTGCCCCCCGATAAGAAATGATTGAAATTGGGGTGCCATGCAACCTGACTATTTCTTTGATATACAACTGAGCATACCGCTCCACTATGTCGGTAGACTTAACCGGCAAAAAGTGCGCTGATTTCGTGAGTCGATCCACAATCACCCAAATTGAGTAAAACTTATGCGGAGTGCGCGGTAATCCTACCACAAAGTCCATATTAATCATTTCTTATTTCCACATTGGAATTTCTATGTTCTGTGCCATCCCACCGGGCCTTTGGTCTGCAGAGTGGTTCTGCGGTCGCATAATGGACCGCAGAAATGCACTCTTCCGCCAAATATTTTCCTTTACATTTTGATGCATTTTTCTACCCAAAAAGTCCGAGCCACGGCGAGTAAGCTCGCCGCGAAGCATTTCTGCAATCCTCAAACACATAAGCCTAGTCCGACACCATGAAATATTATTTTCTTTGCAAATTTTACCGGGCTTTACACTTAAGTTCTTCAAAATTTTCCGGGGTGTTACATTCTCCTCCTCTTAGGATCATTCATCCTCGAATGAGGGTCTAAACCTGTTATTAACATCTTATTTAGCTCAGTTTGTTTCATACCACATTCGAGCAGCCCCAAATTTGACTAACTCGCAAAATTTCCAAATATTTCGCCAGAGTTTCCCTTATAACTAGGCCTATCCACCTGTCAGAGAGCCCCAGAAACACATCCTAACAACATATACGTATTCCAACGACGTAAAATAATACAAAACAATGCCAAATGTGGTCTCATAAGCAATATATATTACCAGAACAGAACACCCTTAGCACCAAATGTACAAGTCATACATATTTCATAGGAATATCCATTTGCATTTTCATAAGGCACAACTTATAATTACATGGTTATTAAAATAAATAAGGATACTTTTTCTTCATTTCTTCTTCGGCCTCCCAAGTAGCTTCTTTAGCCTATTGGTTTCGCCATAACACTTTCACGGATGCAATTTCTTTGTTTCTCAACTTTTGGACTTACCGATCAATAATAGAAACTGGAATCTCTTCATAAGTCAATTCTTCATTTACCTCAATAGTCTCAACCAGAACAATGACTGTCGGGTCTCCAACTACTTTCTTTAACATAGACATATGAAACACCGGGTGTACTAATGACATCTTAGGTGGTAGCTCAAGCTTGTATGCTACCTCACCGATCCTCTGAATGATGTTGTACAGTCCAACATACCTCGGACTCAATTTCCCTTTCTTACCAAATCGCATTACACCTTTCATGGGGGAAACTCTCAAAAATACCCAATCATCTTCTTTGAATAACAAATCTCTACGACGAACATCCGAATAGGATTTCTGATGACTCTGAGCAGTCTTTAACCGCTTCCATAACCTGATGCACGAGGTCTGGCCCTATCAACTCTGCTTCCCCAATTTTGAACCGCCCAATGGGAGATCTACATTTCCTACCATATAAAGCCTCGAACGATGCCATTTGAATGCTATCATGATAACTATTGTTATATGCAAATTCTATGAGTGGTAAATGATTATCCCAGCTACCTTTGAAGTCTATAACACAAGCGCGCAATATATCCTCAAGCGTCTGAATAGTCCGCTCTGCCTGCCCGTTAGTCTGCGGGTGAAGGGCTGTACTAAGATTCACTTGAGTACCCAAACCTCGCTGAAATTTCTTCCAAAAATTAGCAGTGAATTGTGCCCCCCGATCAGAAATGATGGAAACTGGGGTGCCATGCAACCTGACTATTTCTTTGATATACAACTGAGCAAACTGCTCCACTATGTCGGTAGACTTAACCGGCAAAAAGTGTGCTGATTTCATGAGTCGATCCATAACACCCAAATTGAGTCAAACTTGCGCGGAGTGCGCGGTAATCCTACCACAAAGTCCATATTAATCATTTCCCATTTCCACATTAGAATTTCTATGTTCTGTGCCATCCCACCGGGGCTTTGGTGTTCGGCCTTCACTTGCTAACAGTTCGGACATCTTGCTACAAAGTCCGCAACATTCCTCTTCGTATCATTTCACCAATAGACTTCCTTAAGATCATGATACATTTTTGTAGAACCTGGGTGCACAGAATACCTAGAAGTGTGAGCTTCAGTCAAAATTCTTTCACGGAGACCTTCCACATTTGGAACACATAGTCGCCCTTGGTGATAACAACACGATAGGTATCCAAGAATTACTAAACAAAATCAAGAAACGTGCGGAAGCTAAAAGAAAATAAAGAACAAAAAAAATGGAAAATTAAAGATAGATTGAATTCAAGAAAGAGTTTCTTGAATTCAAGAAGTTTATTCTTGAAGTTGTATCCTAACAACAACAATTAGCTAACAAAGAACTAATCGTCTTTGGTAGAGAATTAAAAATAAGAGATAGATTGTGAAACCCGACCCTTTAGAATAATAAGAACAACAATAAGCTTAAACTTATCACCTTTCTTGAATACCTAGAAGTGATCTAAGATTTCGAAAGAGTTTAATCTTACCACCTTAAGTTGAGTCTTGAAGGTTGAAGAATAAATCCAAGAGTTGCCACACACAAGAGTGCAAGAAAAATCTCACAATTTTTATTGATAATAGTCTAACTCTAAAAGCTAAGAAGACACCTCTTTATATAGGGAGGGGGTCACGAAATTATACCTAAACATTAAGGAAATAAAGTCCTAAACTACTTTGGACAACAAGTCCAACTATCATAGGAAAAGGTAAAACTCTAGGAAATAAAAACTAAGTCAATCTTGGAAAGTAATTCCAATAATCTTAGGAAAATAAAAATAAAGCCTTAACTACCTAGGAAAGCATCAAATATGTCATAACAAACTAGAAAATAAAATAAGGAACTTTAACTCCTTCTCCTATGTCTTGGCCGCCCCTCCTTGAGCTGACTTGGGCGCCAAGTTAGCTCCTTTGTAGGTTGATTTAGGTGCCTAATTTAGACCCTCCTTGGCTGGTGCTTGGACCCCAATATACCTCCTCTTGGACTTGGACTTGGACCATCAAATGAGTGTAGCACTTAGCTAAGTCCTCTCCTTAATTCTTGAGCTCTTCTTCCACCATTAGCGCCTTCTTGTTCTCCCATTGAAGCCCAACAACCTTTTCTTGCTTCTCCTTAGCTTGAGACCTTGTGAATGGATTTTTTGGTACTTCTAAAGCTTTATCCTTGTCCGTGGAGCTATCATTCCCCTCCTCTTGAAAAGAATTCGTCCTCGAATTTGAACTTACATCAAATAAGGATAAGTCAGCAACATTAAAAGTAGCACTTACTTGAAACTCACCTGGAAGGTCCAATTTGTAAGCATTATCTCCAATCCTTTCAAGTACTTTAAATAGCCCATCTCCTATAGGGTGCAATTTTGTCTTCCTTTTTGAAGGAAATCTCTCCTTCCTCATATGAACCCAAACCAAATCACCAGGCTCAAAGATAACTGGTTTTCGACCTTTATTTCTTCGTAAAGCTGTTTGCTAATTCTTCCTCTCAATTGCAAGTCTCGTATGCTTATGAATAGTCTTCATCGAATCAGCTTTCTTTTTTCCATCAAGACTAACCCTCTCATTAGTAGGCAAAGGCAATAAGTCAAGGGGTGTAAGGGGGTTAGAGCCATAAACAACTTCAAAAAGAGAATAACCAGTAGATGAATGAACAATTCGATTGTAAGCAAATTCTACCATAGGCAAGTGATCCTCCCAAGAAGTTAATTTTCCTTTTAGAACAGCCCTTAACATATTTCCTAGGGTTCTATTTACTACCTCAGTTTGCCCATCAGTTTGTGGATGACAAGAAGTAGAAAACAACAATTTTGTTCCCAATTTTCCCCAAAGCACACGCCAACAGTGGCTTAGAAACTTAACATCCCTATCACTAACAATAGTTCGAGGTATACCATGCAATTTAACAACTTCTCTAAAAAATAAATCAGCAACATGAGAAGAATCATTAGTCTTTAAACAAGGAATAAAGCGAGCCATTTTTGAGAACCTATCTACCACAACAAAGATGCTATCCTTACCATACCTTGTTCTAGGCAATCCTAACACAAAGTCCATAGAAATATCAATCCAAGGTGAAATAGGCACAGGTAATGGCGTGTAGAAACCATGTGGCAACACTTTAGATTTAGCTTGTTTTGCATTCAAGACATTGAGCACAAAATCTTTCTACATCTTTTCTCATATTAGGCCAAAAGAAATTTTCAGCAAGGATGTCAAGTATTTTAGGCACACCAAAGTGTCCCATAAGCCCCCCACAATGTGCTTCCCTCACAAAAGCTTCTCGCAAAGAACAATTAGGGACACAAATCTTATTCTCTTTAAAAAGAAACCTATCTTTCAGATTATACTTCTCAAAAGGCCCATTTAAACATGCCGAAAATGCTACATCAAAATCAGAATCATCAACATATAAATACTTAATATGATCAAATCCCATCAATTTAGAAATAAGAGTAGAAACAAGAGAGTACCTTCTTGAAAGCGCATCAGCAACTATATTGTCTTTACCTTGCTTGTAGCTAATCACATAAGGAAATGTCTCAATGAATTCAACCCATTTGGCATGTCTTCTACTCAATTTACCTTGGCTTTTCAAGTATCTTAAAGTTCATGGTCAGTTTTTATCACAAACTCCTTTGGCCACAAATAATGCTGCCATGTAACAAGAGCCCTTACCAAGGCATATAATGCTTTATCATAAGTAGAATAATTCAATGCAGACCCATTCAGCTTCTCACTAAAATAAGCGATTGGTTTAGAATCTTGCATTAAAACAGGCCCAATACCTCTACTAGATGCATCACATTCAATTTCAAAGGACTTATTAAAATCAGGTAATTGTAACAAAGGAGCATAACATAATTTATCCTTCAAAATATTAAATGCATGCTCTTGTTCTTTTCCCAATTAAAGACCTTATCCTTCTTAATGACTTCAGTTAAAGGTGCAGCAATTGAACTAAAATCTCTAACAAATCTCCTATAAAAGCTAGCAAGTCCATAAAAACTTCTAACTTAAGTAATGCTCTTAGGTGTAGGCCAATATTTAATCGCCTTGATTTTATCTTCATCTACCTCTACACCTCTAGAACTCACAACAAAACCCAAGAAAACTACCTTATCTACACAAAAAGTGCATTTGGAAATATTTGCATATAATTGTTGCTCCCTAAGCACATTACAAACTTGTTTCAAATGTTCGACATGCTCTTCAAAAGATTTAGAAAAGATCAGAATATCATCAAAATAAACGACTATAAATTTTCCATGAAAATCCTTAAAGATATGGTTCATTAACCTCATGAATGTACTAGGTGCATTAGTTAACCCAAACGACATCACTAACCATTCATACAATCCATATTTAGTTTTAAAGGCAGTTTTCCACTCATCTCCATGATTCATTCTAATTTGGTGATATCCACTCTTCAAATCAATTTTAGAGAATATTTGAGAACCATGCAATTGGTCAATCATATCATCTAAACGGGGAATAGGATGGCGCTACTTTACCGTTATTTTATTAATGGCGCGGCAGTCCACGCACATCCTCCAAGTACCATCCTTCTTTGGCACCAAAAACACGGGCACAGAACAGGGACTCATGCTTTCTCTTACAAATCCCTTATCAAGCAGCTCTTCTACTTGTCTTTGCAATTCTTTTATTTCTTCGGGATTGCTCCTATAAGCAGGCCTATTAGGAATTTGTGATCCCGGCATAAAATCAATTTGATGCTCTATTCCTCTAAAAGGTTGTAAACCTTTAGGAAGGTCCTCAGGAAAAACATCTTCAAAATCCTGTAAAAGATTAGAAATAACACTAGGCAAAGAGGATGTTAGTGAATCATTATTAAGCAGAACTTCCTTATAAGTGAGCAAGATAATAGGCAGCCCTTCTTTTTTTGCAATTAAACATTCTTTGGCTTTTGCAAGGCTCACTTTTTTTTCAATCTTAGCCTCTTTCCTCTCACCAATGCTTTCTTTTTTTTTCACTATTCCCCACCTTTTCCTTTCTCTCTTTGCTGCCCTCTCTCTCCACACACCTCACTTCATATTTTCCTTCTTTGTCTTTCCTTTCAGTCTCTCGTTTTGATCCCTCCCCATGTTTCCCCATTGATTCTTTCATCTTTTTTTTTATCTTCGTACACTTGGGAAGGAGTTAAAGGTGCAAGAATGTACTTCTTGCCATTATTCTCAAGAGAGTATCTATTTTTCCTCCCATCGTGAAAAGCACTCCTATCATACTGCCACGGGCGCCCCAACAAGATATGACAAGCTTGCATGGGTACTATATCACATAGAACTTTGTCAGCGTACCTTCCAATCTTGAAGGAGACCATGCATTGCTTATTCACCTTGACCTCTCCACCATCATTGAACTATTGCAACCTATAAGGTCTAGGGTGCTTTGTCCATTCAAACCCTAACGTTTCCACCAAATATGCGCTCACAACATTAGCACAACTCCCATTATCAATTATCATAGAACAAATTTTATCTTTAATCTCACACCGAGTATGGAATATGTTTTCCCTTTGATCTTCATTAGAGTGACCCAAATTAATGTGCATAAGCCTCCTAACCACAAAATTCACCCCACTATCAATGTACTCCATCTCTTCTCTTTCTTCACTCTCTACAAAATTTTCTTTTTGTTCTTCACTTGGTTAACTTTTTTCACTCTCATATCCCCCATCCTCTTTGATTAGAATGTTTCTTCTACTTGGGCATTCATAAGCCTTATGCCCTCTCGCTTGACACTTGAGACATTGAATAGAAGAAGTAGAAGTAGAAGTTTTAGGCGTAAAAGGCTTACCCCAGGATTCCGATTTGCTCCTGCCCTTGTCTTCATGGAATTTAAGAGTAGGTGTCTCCTCAGATTTCGGCCATTGCTTCTTTGGAATAGTAGTTGGCCGGCTTCTCCATGAGCTAGATTGTTGTCTCCTTTTGTTTTGTCCTTCTACCTTTACAGCTAATTCAACTAACTCATCTAAAGTTACATATTGTTGTAATTCGACTACATCAGCTATTTCCCTATTTAAACCATTCAAAAACCTAGCCCTTGTAGCCTCCTCTTCCTCCATGAACAATTAGCTTAGATCATAGCCATATCCATAGCCTTAAAGTACTCATCTACAGACTTGGACCCTTGACTCAAAGTTTGAAGACGTTGTTGTAGATCTCTTTGAAAGTGTGATGGCACAAATCTCTTCCTCATTACCCTCTTCATCTCAGCCCACGTAGCAACGAGTGCTTGTTCTTCTTGCAATCTATCCCTAGAAAGCTTTTCCACCAGATTGCTGCATAGTCAGAAAACTCAACAGCAGCAAATTAAACTTTCTTACCCTCAGAATAGTTGTGGCAGTCAAAGATGGCTTCAACATTTCTCTCCCAATCAAGGTACAAGTCTGGATCCCTTGTTCCCTTGAAAGTTGGCATCTTCATCTTTATACTACTTATATTATCATCTTCTAGTCTTCCTCTTTGCCCCCTCCTATCTCTTTCTAACCTATCAAAATCAATATCATCATTAATATCATCGATAGGGTTTTCTTGATTTACAATGGGAGCAGGGGGTACATTTCTCCTAGCTTGGGGTCTAGCATTATTTCCCCTCCTAAGTTCAGCTATTGTAATATTTTACTCAGCAATGGTGTCCCTCATCTCTTGGAATTGCAAATTCCACCTTTCAAATTGTCGGTGCATTGCTTGCAAGGTGAAATCATTCCTTCCTTTGATTTTGGCTTCTTGAAGAACCCTTTGTTCATCATCACTACCTGTATGAGACATCCTGAACAAAGCAATATATATCTCTCAATTTGGCTTTTTCCCTCTGATGTTCTCATCTCTCTTGCCTTTTTCCACTCAATGCAACTCTTGGTCGTTAATCTTTAGATTTATTAATAAACCTTACTAGTCACAACCCTTAGTGATAAGAATATGAAGTTAGAAAAAGAAAGAAAAGTGAATGACCAAACCTAGGAATAATATGAATTGGTTAGTAGAAATGAAAAAGGAAAGAATTTTAGGAAATCCAAAACCCACAAGAATAATGAAAGGAGTTTCCTTAATCTTCAAGAACAAAGATCCCTTCTTCTTGTTTCCTTTCTTGACTTGGAAACCAACTAATAATTGAATTCTAAAATAATAATGAGTAATAACACTTTTTCTTTTTTTGGCTGATTTTTGTTTTTTGTTTTGGTTTTTTTTTTGTTTTTGTTTTGCTCAAGAACCTCCCAAGATTATCAAGATGGAAATCTTGATTAGCCTATGCTCTGATACCACTTGATAACAACATGATAGGGGTCCAAGAATTACTAAAGAAAATCAAGAAACGTGCGGAAGCTAAAAGAAAATAAAGAAACAAAAAAAATAACGGAAAATTAAAGATAGATTGAATTCAAGAAAGAGTTTCTTGAATTTAAGAGGTTTATTCTTGAAGTTGAATCCTAACAACAACAATTAGCTAACAAAGAACTAATCGCATTTGGTAGAGAATTAAAAACAAGAGATAGATTGTGAAACCCGACCCTTTAGAATAACAAGAACAACAATAAGGCTAAACTTATCACCTCTCTTGAATACCTAGAAGTGATCTAAGATTTTGAAAGAGTTTAATCTTACCACCTTAAGTTGAGTCTTGAAGGTTGAAGAATAAATCCAAGAGTAGCCACACACAAGAGTGCAAGAAAAATCTCACAATTTTTATTGATAATAGTCTAAGTCTAAAAGCAAAGAAGACACCCCTTTATATAGGGAGGGGGTCACGAAATTCTACCTAAAAATTAAGGAAATAAAGTCCTAAACTACTTTGGACAACAAGTCCAACTATCATAGGAAAAGGTAAAACTCTAGGAAATAAAAACTAAGTCAATCTTGGAAAGTAATTCCAATAATCTTAGGAAAGTAAAAACAAAGCCTTAACTACCTAGTAAAGCATCAAATATGTCCTAACAAACTAGAAAACAAAATAAGGAACTTTGACTCCTTCTCCTATGTCTTGGCCGTCCCTCCTTGAGCTGACTTGGGTGCCAAGTTAGCTCCTTTGTAGATTGATTTAGGTACCTAATTTAGACCCTCCTTGGCTGATGCTTGGACCCCAATCTACCTCCTCTTGGACTTGGACTTGGACCATCAAATGAGTGTAGCACTTAGCTAAGTCCTCTCCATAATTCTTGAGCTCTTCTTCCACTATTAGCGCCTTCTTGATCTCCCATTGTAGCCCAACAACCTTGTCTTGCTTCTCCTTAGCTTGAGACCTTGTGAATGGCTTTTTTGGTACTTCTAAAGCTTTATCATTGTCCGTGGAGCTATCACTTGGTACCTTAGTGTACCATCATCCATGCCAAGAGAAAAGGCCAGGGTCTTATGTTTATGAATCCCCTCTTTCAATTGTACCAACAATGGGTCCTTGTATTGTTTTTCTTTGACTTCCACTACAAGTGATGATTCAGCCCTATTTTGCGCAATTACCTCTCCTTCACTAGAGTCTGCAAGACGAACTCCCAAACTAGCCAATCGGTTAACTTCTTTGGCCAATGGCCTTTGATATGCCTCCAAGTGTGCTAAGCTACCCATAGATTTTCGGCTGAGAGCATCCGCCACAACATTAGCCTTCCCTGGATGGTATAAAATATCAATGTCATAATCCTTGAGTAATTCAAGCCATCTTCTCTGCCTCAGACTTAATTCCTTCTATTTAAAAATATATTGAAGGCTCTTATGGTCCGTGAATATATCCACATGGACCCCATATAAATAATGACGCCAAATTTTTAATGCAAATACCACCGCCGCAAGTTCTAAATCATGTGTTGGATAGTTCTTTTCATGATTCTTTAGTTGCCTGAAAGCATAAGCTATCACCTTTCCATGTTGCATTAATACACACCCAAGCCCGATTCTTGAAGCATCACAATATACCACAAATCCATCTATACCCTCTGGTAGAGTCAACACTGGTGTCGTAGTTAATCTTGCTTTCAATTCTTGGAAACTCTTTTCACATGACCATTGGAACATAATTGCCTTATGCGTCAATTTAGTCAATGGAGGGGCAAGAGTAGAAAATCCCTCCGCAAACTTTCTGTAATACCCAGCTAAGCCTAAGAAACTACGAATCTCTATTGGAGTTGTAGGCCTCGGCCAATTTTTCATAGCTGATATTTTCTGAGGACAACCTTAATTCCCTCACTAGAGACTACGTGACCCAAGAATATAACCGATTTAAGCCAAAATTCACACTTTGAAAACTTTGCATATAACTGGTGTTGCTGCAGGGTTTGCAGAACTACCCTGAGATGATCGGCATGGTCTTCTCGACTTTGTGAATATAAAAGAATATCGTCAATAAACACTATCACAAAAGAGTCGAGGAATGGCTTAAAAATTCGATTCATAAGATCCATGAAGGTTGCGGGGGCATTTGTTAGCCCAAAAGACATCACCCGAAATTCAAATGTCCATACCGGGTCCTAAAAGATATTTTCGGAATATCCCACTGATCTTCAATTGGTGATACCCAGATCGTAAATCAATTTTGGAGAAGTACCTAGCACCTTGCAATTTGTCAAACAAGTCATCTATCATTGCCAGTGGGTACTTATTTTTGATTGCTACCTTATTAAGCTGCCGATAGTCAATACACATTCTCAGTGACCCATCTTTCTTTCTTACAAAAAGGACCGGTGCGCCCCAAGGCGACACACTCGGCCGGATGAAACCCTTTTCTAACAAATCTCTTAATTGTTCCTTTAGCTCCTTCAATTCTGCCGATGCCATTCTGTAGGGTGGAATAGATATAGGATGTGTATCTGGCATCACATCAATCCCAAAATCAATCTTCCTGTCTGGTGGGTTCCAGTGAGTTCATCCGAAAAGACTCCCGAAAATTCATTCACAACAGGCACAGACTCAAGTGTAGGTGCCTCGGCATCAGTGTCTGTAACCTGGACCAAATGGTAAATACATCCATTGTTGATCATCTTTGTGGACTTAAGGTAAGAAATAAACCTACCCTTTGGCACTACATCATCACCGTTCCACTCAATAACTGGCTCATTTGGAAATTCGAACCTAGCAGTTCTGGTTCGGCAATCAAGCTTGGCAAAACATGAATAAAGCCAATCTATCCCCATTATCACATCAAAATCGACCATTCTCAATTCAATAAGATCGGCGATGGTGCCCCGACCATGCAACGTAACAACACAATCCTTATAAACTCGCGTGGCCAAAATAGACTCACCAACCGGAGTAGATACAGAGAACGGCTCATAAAGCTGTTCTGGTTCTATCCCATATTCCATAGCAACATAAGGTGTGACATATGACAAAGTGGAACCGGGATCAATAAGAGCATATACATCATGAGATTGGATGGTTAATATACCTGTGACAACATCTGGAAGAGCCTCTGAATTCTGGCGATCCCTCATAGCATAGAAACAGACAGATCCTCCCGAACTCTGTGCTCTACCCCTAGCTGCACCACGCCCTACGGGTGTTGGAGTGCCTCGAGCTGGAGGAGGTGTTGCGGATGTAGTAGCTGCAGAATTGGCTGGTTGTGCCATGCCCCTACCCGTACCCTGGCGGGACGAACGACAATCCCTCTGAATGTGACCCCTCAATTCGCATCTGTATCATATGGGTAAGTCCATGTAGCATATTCCCAGGTGCATCTTTCCACAACTAGGGCATGGGAGCTTCCTCTACTGCTGGAATCTACCACCATGACGACCCTGCTGATTGGATCCCATGTTGCCCTGACTGGACCTAAAACGGCTCCACTGCTGCTGCTGACTAGGCCCTGATGGCGGTGCACTAGCCGAAGACAGATCAAAGGACTGTGATGGCCCTGACGACCCTCCTCTGAATGTTGAATTGCCAACACCTGAAGAACTACCAAAGTTGCCCATAGACCGGGCCTTATTACCCTCTCGCTCCATTTTGTTTCTTAATTTGTGGGTCTCTGTGGCTTGAGCGAATGCCACCATCTTTCCATAGTTCATATCAGAATTCAAGGCAGCTGTAGCAGCCTCATTAATTACCAAGGGACTAAGTCCCTGCACAAAGCGGCGTAGTCTAGCCTCCATAGTGGGCAACATGTAAATAGCATATTTAGATAGGTACATATGGTAATCCTACACACTCAGTGTACCTTGCCTCAAGTTCTCAAAATCAGCCGCACGGGCTGCCTTAGTCTCGACAGGCAAGAAATGATCAATGAAGGCATCGGCAAACTCACCCCACCTCACCGGAGAGCTCCCTTCTTCACAGGACTCCTCCCATAGTTCAAACCAAGAATATGCCACCTTTTTCAGGCGGTAGGAGGCCAATTACACTGCCTCTGTTTCAGTAGCATGCATAACTCTGAGAGTCTTGTGCATCTCATCAATGAAATCCTGGGGATCTTCCTCTGGGTTAGTACCCGTGAACACTGGAGAAACCTGTTCACCCTGGAACCAGTAGAATCCCCTGGCTGACTGGAAAAAGTGGGTGCAACATTTGACCTCTAGGTCTGGGAAGCCACTATTTGAGCCAACATCTGTATGGCTCTCCTAAGATCAACATCAGAAACACCAGAATCGGAAGCTGGAACTGGTATATCAGTTGGAGGGACCGTTGCACCCTCAATAGGTGTAGGGACAGGTGCGGTCTGATCAGTTGTAGTAGAGTCAGGCAGTGTAGTAGCTGGAGGAATATTCTCACTCCTCGGGTGCTCACCCGCATCATCAATTATACGACCAACTGTCACTCCTGGGGTGACATTGGCTCTTTGGCCAGTTCTTGCCTTCTTCTTAGGTGCCATGTACTGAAAATTAGAGCAACTCAGGAGTTAAAGGAGGAACAATCTTACAACAAGCTTTATCGCACGATCAAGAACATGAAAGAAGGGTATTATTCCTAAATGCCCATGTAGCATCCTAATTATAGATGTGGTCGACAACACACCGATAATAAGGACTCTACTAGACACGGCTCCGAGACATCCTAGGACGCTTTAAAACCTTAGGCTTTGATACCAAGTTTGTCACGCCCCAAAACCAAGGAGCGCGACCGGTGCTCAACCGAGTGAACCTGACCGAGCAAGCCTATTAGATTTCATTCTACCCAAATTCATCAACGAATAGAGATAATACATATTATCATTAATTAGATGAAAATGTGTTCATGTCTACAATACCAATTCATTTCCAATAGTTTCATCATTTTTAAAGTCTCAAATGAACAAGTAATACAACCACAACATAACATAGTTTGTCTTTCCCCAGCACCAATACACAACCCACACTATGTCTACGGAGCCTCTATAGATAAAGAAGAGTACAATGATAATGCCGGCAACAAGGCCTCGGCTATACCTCAAACCGAATACACAACGTACAATAGATACATGACCCCGGAATGAAGTGTGGCTCACCAAGTCAACTGGGAAGAAGGTGTACTGCTATCACTGATCAATATCTCTTGCTGTGGAACCACCTGCATCCATTTAAAGATGCAGCGCCCCCAGCAAAAGGGACGTTAGTACCGTCGAATAGCACTAGTACGTATAAGTAAACAGTCTCTCAATAGAATGACGAATAATACAAAAAAGATTGTCATAATATCAATGAAAGCCTTAATTAACATCAAACATCAATTTAGAATCAAGACAGTGTTCAAATTAATTCCCATAACTCACATTGGGAGATTTTTAGTATCGATATACCATTGTCCACAATACCATTATTCACAAAACCAGTACCACCGCACTCTTAGCACGGAGTCCGATCACGAACCGATCGGCTAGGCCATCTCATTAGAGATATCAATCACAATTTCTCTTAATATCAATACCACCGTCTTTAACATGGAATCCGATCACGACCCGATCATCTAGGCTATCCATTAGGGACATCGACCACAATCACAATTTCAATTACAATTTCCAGCACAATCACCACCATGTGTGTGGCATGGTGTCCGATCACGACCCGACCGTCTAGGCTGTCTTATTTGAGACATCAGCCTCTTTATATAAATTATCGCATTTCGTATTACTTTCACATCTTTTTATTTCATTGGTACTAATGGCCATAATTATAAGATCATTCTTGGCACGTTGGCCATATTCAGTATTTCATGCTCACCTTATCAATTTCAAATATCATTATCATCATCAACAACAAATACAACTCAAATCAAGGTGTGTAGTACACATGTGAGCAATTTAGAGTCTAAGGCAAATAGAGATATTTCACAAAATTTGGCATAATAGCCTTCATTTGAACTTGACTTAAAGTCGAAACATTATTAGTGCACAACCCATATTTTAACACATCCTCAAATGGTAACATAACATGAATAAAGCATTTGGGATGCTTGTTTAACATATTTCTTTCAACCCAATCTTACTCGAAATAGCCAGTTTCGTAATGAATCACTCGGGACTTACATAATTTACATGAATATTGTGGGATTCAATTCTAAGAGAAGAGTTTAGCCAACATACCTCACTTGAGCTTCCTTAAACTCTAAAATATTCCGGAATTCTTAGCAACTTCAATCTATTGTAAAAATATAACAATTTGAATCAAAATTTGGAAGATGATCATGGTTCTAGCTCACTTGAGCATTTTATCAAACACTAGGTGTGCATAAGGTTTCAATGTCTTTTTTATGAAGGATTTCATCATCCCACAACCCAATCTTTACCATTTTTAGCTCAACAATATTCCTACACCCTTTGATAAAACATACATGTAAAATAAACAACTCTCATGCCCAAAAGCTATCTTGCTAGTTACCCATTTTTAGAAGATTTCGAAATTAGGGTTTAAGGTGTAGAATCTTACCTCTAGGATGAAGACCTAGTGAGCTTCCCTTCTTAATCTTCCAAAATTTGAGCAAGAATTGAAGAAAAATTATTGAAGAACACCTTCTCACTCTAGGGCACTCTCTCTCACTCTAAAATATCAGATTATGTCTCAAAAATGGCCCAAAGAGTGTATTTAACGAAATAGGGTTGGGTTTAAAAAACCCAAAAATAGAGCTCCGGAACAAGGTATGCGAACGCATAACCAATATGCAGACCGCATATCGGTCGCATAATTGGTTACAAAAAACCAAAAGAACTATCTGTGCATGCGTCACTATGCGGTCGCATAGTCGACCACATAGTTGCTTCCAACTGACCCAATTAACTGCCTTACTCTTCGGCCATTATGCGGTCCACAGAGTGGTTCTGCAGTTGCATAATAGACCGTAGAAATGCACTCTTCCGCCAAAAAGTTTCCTTTACATTCTGATGCGTTGTTCAACCCAAAAAGTCCGAGCCGCGGCGAGCAAGATCGCCGCGAAGAATTTCTACAATCCTCAAACACATAAGCCTAGTCCGGCACCATGAAACATTATTTTTCTTTGCAAATTTTACCAGGCTTTATACTTAAGTTCTTCAAAATTTACCGGGGTATTACAATATCCCTAGCCTTAAAGTACTCATCCACAGACTTGGACCCTTGCTTCAATGTTTGAAGACATTCTTGTAGCTCTATTTGAAAGTGTGATGGTATGAATCTCTTTCTCATCACCCTCTTCATCTCAGCCCAAGTAACAATTGGTCCTTTCCCTTCTTGCAATCTATCCCTAGTAAGCTTTTTCCACCGAATAGCAGCATAGTCGGAAAACTCAACAATAGAAAGTTTAACCTTCTTACCCTCAGAATAGTTATGACAGTCAAATATGACTTCAAACTTTCTCTCCCAATCAAGGTACAAGTATGGATCCCTTGTTCCCTTGAAAGATGGCATCTTCATCTTTATACTACTTATATTATCATTTTCTACTCTACCTCTTTGTCCCCTCCTATCTCTTCCCACTCTATCAAAATCAATATCATTAAAATCATCTATAGGGTTTTCTTGATTTACAATAGGAGCAAGGGGTGCATTTCTCCTAGCTTGGGGCCTAATATTATTTTCCTTTCTAAGTTCAGCTATTGTATCATTTTGCTCAGCAATGGTGTCCCTCATCTCTTGGAGTTGCAATTTCCACCTTTTGAATTTTTGATGCATTGCTTGCAAGGTAAAATAATTTCTTGCTTTGATTTCAGCTTCTTTAAGAATCTTTCGTTCAGCATCACTACTTGTACGTGACATCTTAAATAATTAAATTGTATCAGACAAATTGACTTTCCCCTCAATTGTTCTGACACACACTTTGGCTTTTTTTTTCTCTCGAAATAACCTTTGAACTACTTTGTAGATTTATAGTTAAACCCATCTCGTATGAAGTTCTCAGTAGTAAAATTCAGATTTTTGGGGAACTAATGAAAGAAGAACCAAATCCTAGAACTATTAGGCTCGGTTGAAACAAGACACGAACAAAATGAAAAGGATTATATATTTAGATTAGCAAGAGTTAGCAAATCTAGGATCCCCTTTTCTTTTTTCCTTTGTTAATTTTTGGAAACAAATTAGATACAAAAGAAATTTTCTAGAGAGCAAGCAATTCTATTTTTTAAACTGATTTTTGTTTTTTTTTCTTCCTATTTTTAGTATTCAAGAAATCCCATGAATTATCAAGAACGAAATCTTGATAGAACCGCTCTGATACCACTTGATAATGACTAGGTCGGGAATCCATACTAGAGTAAGAATTTGAAGAAATAAATGCGGAAACAATAACAATAAGGAATTGAACAACAAGAACTAAAGGGCTGAAAATAAAGGAGATGGGAAAATTCAAGGAAAGAATTCCAAGAACTTCCAAGAACGCAAGTTCTATAGCCTTGACAAGATCAAAGCAACAACGTCTTGATTTATTGAAGAAATCAAACGCCTTTACTTAAAAGCAAATCAAAATAATAGATTCGGATCTTGACCGCTTTACGAGTAACTTGAGACAACAATTAATAACTAGTATTAATCGCCTTCTAAGAATACCACAAAGGAATCAAAGATATCACAATAGAGAAGTAATCTTACTACCTTGAACTATGAACTAGTAAAGGTTGAAAGATAAATCTCAAAGCACAAGTAATAAAGGTTCAAAAGAACTCTCAAAGTATGATATACTTATTTAATAATGAAGTGTCTTAATGAATGAAAAGAACTCCTTATTTATAGGAGTACTAAGGCATAAAAAGTCCTTAAAATTAGGTAGGGTGGCTGCTAAGGCCTAAAAAGTCATTACAATTAGGTAGGGTGGTTGATAAGGAGTAAGAAAAGTCATTAAAATTAGGTGGGGGCGGCCAAATACCTTTGGGGTAGATTTGGACCTTAAAACTTCTAGTTTGTGCCATTGGTTTGGACTCCAATTAGGCTCTTTTCGAAATACCCCCTTTTGGACCTTTTTTAAGCTCATTTTGAGCCCCTTTGGTGGACTTCAAGGACTGATTTGGTGGCCCAATCTTCCTCCTCTTGGACTTCAATTTGGATCACCAAATAATTGTAAAACTTGGATAATTCATCTACTTTGGGCTTTTCTACAATTAAAAGCTTCTTTATTTGCCATTGAAGTCCAGCAACCTTAGTCTGCAACTCTTTAGCTTGAGATCTTGTAAATGGCCTTGGAGCTTCCAAAACTCTATCCTTGTCCTTGATGCTATCAACTATGACAAACGAATCAAGATATGGCTGAAATGCACTGTTCATCAGATGCCTGAATTTTGCTAGTGCGTTGGTCAGCCCAAAAGACATCACTAGGAACTCATAGTGACCGTAGGGGGTCCTGAATGCCATCTTCAGAATATCCGAGTCCCGAATCTTCAACTGGTGATACCCAGACCTCAAATTGATCTTAGAGAACACCATCTCTCCTTGAATCTAGTCAAATAGATCATCAATGCGCGACAAAGGATACTAGTTCTTGATTGTAACTTTGTTCAACCTCCTATAGTCGAGGCACATCTGCATAGTACCATCATTCTTTTTCACAAACAGAATCGGTGCACCGCAAGACGACATACTAGGCCGAATAAACCCCTTATCAAGGAGCTCCTGAAGCTGCTTCTTCAATTCCTTCAACTCTGCTGGCGCCATACGATACGGAGGAATAGAAATAGGCTGAGTACCCCGCACCAAGTCAATACCAAAATCAATATCCCTGTCGGGCGGCATGCCTGACAGGTCTACATGAAACATATCCGAAAAGTCTCGCACTACCAGGATAGAATCAATAGTAGGAGTATCAGCACCAACATCTCTCACAAAGGGTAAATATGACATACACCTCTTCCCAACCAACCGTTGGGCCTTCAAATATGAAATCACCCTGCTGGGAACATAATCTAGAGAACCTCTCCACTCGATCCTTGGAAACCTGGGCATCGCCAACATCACGATCTTAGCCTGACAATCTAGAGTAGCATGACACAGAGACAACTAGTCCATACCCCAAATCACGCCGAAATCAACTATATAGAGTAATAAGAGATCAAATCTAGTCTCCAATCCTCCAATGGTCACCACATACGATCGATACACACGGCCCACAACAATAGTATCGCCCACCGGTGTAGACACACGAACAAGTGAGACTAAGGACTCACAAGGCATATCCAAATAACATGAAAAAAATGATAATACATACGAATAAGTAGAACCAGGGTCAAATAATATAGAAGAATCCTTGTGGCATACTGAGACAATACCTGTGATCACTTTGTCCGAAGTAACGGCCTCTGGCCTGGCAGGAATAGCATAGAATCGATCCTGACCGCCACCTGATCGGCCTCCCCCTCTAGGGCGACCTCTAGCTGCTTGAGCCCCACCCCGAGCTGGCTGCGCGGGTGGTAAAGTGACTGGTGCAAAAGTCATAGCCTGGCCCCAAGCTTCCCACACTCGTAGCAACCCCGATTCGTCAATGGTGGTGGGGACTGATTCGGACCCCAAGAACCAGAATAACTACTAGAAGAACCTGGTGCAGAGGAACCCTGAACTAAAGGAGCATGAGATGAACTCTGAGCTGGGAGATCACTGAGAGATGACTGCCCCGGGCGAGCACTGTATGAACCATGGCTAGCTGATGCACCACGATGAACCTGACGAGCCATTTGAGCAGGCCTATAAGGACAACCCCTGTTGTGGTTGGACTACCCTAGAAGGAACATCATTGAAACTACCTGAACCACGAGGCCTTTTGGCCTCCCTCTCCTTACGCTCCTGACTGCAGACCAACTCTAGCCGCCGAGCAATATCAACCACCTCGTCGAACCTAGCAGGTGATGCATTCTCCCGAGTCATAATAAAACGCATCTGATAGTTGAGGGCATCAATGAACCTCCTAATCCTCCCCCTCTCTGTGAGAAGCAACCAGATTGCGTGACGGGCCAACTCTGAAAATTTCATCTCGTACTAGGTCACAGGCATGCCCTCCTAGCATAGCTGTTCAAACTGCCTACGCAACTCCTCCCTGCGGGTCTGTGGCTCAAACTTCTCCAAGAAGAGAACAGAGAACTCGTCCTTGCACCACCTGCTTTGGAGTACGGGCGGCGGGAGTTTGAGCACTTCCTATCCACCCCAAAACCGAGGAACGCGACCGGCGCTCAACCAAGTGAACCCGACCGAGCAAGCCTATCAGATTTAATTCTACCCAAACTCATCCACGACTAGAGATAATACATATTTTCATTAATTAGACAAAAAGGTGTTCATGTCTACAACACCAATTCATTACCAATAGTTTTATCATTTTTAAAGTCTTAAATGGACAAATAATACAGCCACAACATAACATATTTTGACTTTCCCAGCACCAATACGCAACCCACACTATGTCTATGGAGCCTCTATAGATAAAGAAGAGTACAATGATAATGCCGACAATAAGGCCCCGGCTATACCTCAAACAAAATATACAAAGTACAAAAGATACATGACCCCGGGATGAAGTGGGGCTCACCAAGTCAGATGGGAAGAAGGTGTACTGCTATCACTAATCAATATCTCCTGTTGTGGAACCACCTGCATGCATTTAAAGATGCAGCGCCCCCGGCAAAAGGGATGTTAGTACCGTCGAATAACACTAGTATGTATAACTAAACACCCTCTCAATAGAATGACAAATAATACAAACAAGATTATCATAATATCAATGAAAGCCTTAATCAACATAAAACCTCAACTTAGGATCAAGACAGTGTTCAAATTAATTTCCATATCTCACATTGAGAGATGTTTAGTATTGATATACCATTGTTCAACCCAATCTTACTCGGAATAACCAATTTTATAATGAACCACTCGGGACTTACATATTTTTCATGAATATCATGTGATTCAATTCTAAGAGAAGAGTTTAGCCAACATACCTCACTTGAGCTTCCTTACACTCTAAATGTTTCGGAATTCTTAGCAACTTTAATCTATTTTAGAAATATAACAAACTGAACCAAAATTAGGAAGATGATCATGGTTCTGGCTCATTTGAGCATTTTATCAAACACTAGGTGTGCACAAGGTTTCAAGGTCCTTTTATGGAGAATTCCATCATCCCACAACCCACTCTTTACCACTTTTAGCTCAACAATCTTCCTACACCCTTTGATAAAACATGCATGTAAAATAAACAACTCTCATGCCCAAAATGTATCTTGCCAATTACCTATTTTTAGAAAATTTCGAAATTAGGGTTTAGGGTGTAGAATCTTACCTCTAGGATGAAGACCTAGTGAGCTTCCCTTCTTAATCTTCCAAAACTTGAGCAAGAATTGAAGAACACCTCTCTCACTCTAAAATGTCAGATTATAGCTCACAAATGGCCCAAAAATAGCCCAAAGAGTGTAATTAACGAAATAGGGTCGGGTTTTAAAATCCCAAAAATGAAGTTCTGGAACAGGTTATGCGATCTCATAATCAATATGCGGTCCGCATATCGGTCGTATAATTGCGGACCAAAAGAACTATCTTTGTATGCGGTCAATATGCGGTCCGCATAACTGTTCTGCGGTCGCATAATGCACCGCAGAATAATTATGCGATCACATAGTCGACCGCATAATTGCTTCCAAACTGACCCTCTCCTCCTCACTTTTGCGGCCATTATGCGGCCCGCAAAGTGATTATGCGGTCGCATAATGGACCGCATAAACGCACTTTTTGCCAAAAAATTTCCTTTACTTTCCGGTGTATTGTTCAACCCAAAAAGTCCGAGCAATTCGGCACCACGAAACATTATTTTCTTTTGCAAAAATTTTACGGGGCCTTACACCTCCTCCGGCCTGAGAAGTGGCTGCTGCGACCGAAACTGAAACCGCCAGAGCAAGGCAAGTGCAAATAGTCAATATTTGGGCCAGAGCCTCCTGAAACGCCTGGAATCATGATGGGCACAACTGGTGCCTGAGCTGGTCCCACCGGCTCAACCACATCTGGAACTTGCTCCTGTGCTGGAGCAACTGGTGGTTCTACAGGTGGTGCTCTAGATGTTGTACGAGCTGCACCTCGGCCTCTACCACGACCTCAGCCTCTCATGGCCCTAGCTGGTGGTACTGGTGATCGTTTGCCCGATTCGGTAGCATGTGACCTCATCATCTGTGAGAGAATAGAATAATAAAAGTTTAGTTCCCGAAATCAACAAATTCACACGATAAGAATAAAAGAAGGTGAAGTTTTCCTAAGGGTTCGGCAGCCTCTCGAAGATAAGTACAGACGTCTCTGTACCGATCTGCAAGACTCTACTAAACCTGCACATGACTCATGAGACCTATGTAACCTAGGCTCTAATACCAACTTGTCACGCCCCAAAACTCAACATGTCGTGATGGCACCTATCACAGAACTAGGCAAGCCGAATGTGATGACCCAAAAGGTCATCTTATGTTTTAGAACTAGAATCTGTGCTCTTAAGCCTTAAAAATCTCATATTTACCCTCCTCGATTTGCGTGCATAGTTCTGGCAGGTTTTCGGAAAGCATGTATGTTAAAAATTGATGAAAATAAGAATTTATACCTTAAAAGTTAATTTTATTTGACTTCAGTCAACATTTTTGGTATACATGCCCGAATCCGTGTTTTGACGGTCTCGGTGGGTCCGTATCAAATTATGGGACCTGAGCGTATGCCCGGAATCGAATTCGGAGGTCCCTAGCTCAAGTTATGAATGTTTGATGAAAATTAAAAGTCTGAAAATTAATTATTTTTAAGAATTGATTGATATTTGGCATTGTTAGTATCGGGTCTGTATTTTAATTCTGGAGCCCGGTACAGGTTCATTATGATATTTAAGACTTTATTGTGAAATTTGGTGAGAAACGGAGTTGATTTGACGTGATTCGGACGTCCAGTTGAGAAGATATGAATTTTAAAGTGTTCTTGAGAATTTTATTTGATTTGGTGCTAAATTCATAGTTCTAGGTGTTATTTTGGCGATTTGATCGCGAGAGAAAGTTTGTATGATGTTTTTAGACTTGTGTGCACCTTTGGTTTAGAGCCCCGATGGCTCGGGTGAGTTTCAGATAGGCTACGGAGTGAGATTTGGCTTGGAAAACACTGCTGGTGCATCTGATATTATTGCAGGCCTCTGATCTCGCATTTGCGAGATCAAGCATCGCAATTGCGAGCTCTGAGAGGTTCGCATTTGTGAGCTTCTCATCGCAAATGCGAAGAGATGATGGGCCAATAGTTTCTGCATTTACGAGTTTTCTTTCGCATTTGCGAAGGGAGTCGGGGAAGGGTAGTGATCGCAAATGCGATCATTTAGTCGCATTTGCGAAGATTCAAGGTTCGCATTTGCGAACTTTTCTTCGCATTTGTGAAAGCAGCAGAAGTGTGAAGGGCTTCACATTTGCGATGACTCCTTCACATTTGCGAAGCTCAGGTCGCAAATGCGACATCTGCAGCTGATCAAAATCACTTTTGGACGGGAATTTTCATTCATTTCCCAAATGTTCAAGACCTAAAACACAAGAGGCGATTTTTCCAAAGACCATTTCTTCCCCAAATCATAGGTAAGTGATTCTAAACTGGTTTCTTTCAATCTTTCACTACATTTTACAAGATTTCAACCTAAAATCTAAGGATTTCATGGTAGAATTAGGAGTTTTGGATAGAAACTAGGGATTTCGGTAATTTGGGGATTTAGACCTCAATTTGAGGTCGGATTCCAAAACCAATTATATATACGGGCTCGGGGGTGAATGTGTAAATGGATTTTGGTCCGAACCTTGTGTTTTGACCAAGCGGGCCCGGGGTCGAATTTTCGACTTTTTGGTGGAAAATTTGGGAAATCTGTAATTATTCATTAAACTTGATTCCTTTAGCAATGTTTGATATTATTGAGTCATTTTTGAATAGATACGAGTGATTTGGAGGTGAATTCCAAAGGAAAAGCTGTGATTGAGAATTAAGTGGCCTTCGGAGCGAGGTAAGTGTTGTGTCTAACCCTGACTTGAGGGAATTAGGAACCTTACATTATTTGCTAAGTGAAATTCATGTGAGCGGCGTATATGTGAGGTGACGAGTACTTGTGCGCCGCCAATTTATCTATTTTTCCACGTTTCTTCCGTTTTCTTATATTGTCTCTTCCTATGCCTAATTGCTACATGTTTACACTAGTGTTGTTAAATTGATCGTCATTATCATGTTTACGGATTTTCTGTTGGAAATCGAGTATTTATTTAAAAGTTGAGATTTATATTGTGGAACCAAATGTTGGAGTAAGGTTTGTACTTGTTATTCTATCTCCCTATTGTTATTTATGCATTGCATTATGGTAATGGAGAGTGTTAATGCACGAAGGGTGATGCCGTGCCATATTGTGAGTATTAATGCACGAAGGGTGATGCCGTGCCATATTGTGAGTGTTAATGCACGAAAGGTGATGTCGTGCCATACTGTGAGTGTTAATGCACGAAGGGTGATGCCGTGCCATATTGTGAGTGTAAAAGCACGAAGGGTGATGCCATGCCATATTGTGAGTGTAAAAGCACGAAGGGTGATGTCATGCCATGATATGAGAGTTAATGCACGAAGGATGATGCCGTGCCATTTCTATTGATTTTATGGTGAGATTGAGAGTAAAAGCACGAAGGGTGATGCTGTGCATTTTTCCTTTACTGTTTTCAATATTCCTGTTGATTTATCGTATATTGACTGCTCTGATTATCATTCTGTTGTAGTTCTTTATCTCGTATTCCCCTCAGTATGTTTCCCTCCCGACATTTCCTGTTTAGTTCTTCATTTATGTTATTTGTATATACACCGTTAAATTGTACAGGTTGATTTGTAGGTGCCTTGCCTTAGCCTCGTCACTACTTCGTCGAGGTCAGGCTCGATACTTACCAGTACATGGGGTCGGTTGTACGGATACTGCACTCTGCACTTTCTGTGCAGACTTTGATACCGGCTCAGGTTGATCAAGATTTTGCTATTGGTCTACTGTCCGGAGACTCAAGGTAGATCTGTCGGCGTTCACAGACCTTGAAGTCCCCGTCTACTTTTTATGTCACTGTTGTTTTCTTTCATTCAAACAGTTGTATTTTTTTTATGTCACTTGTAGTAAATTCTTGACAAGAGGAGGGGTTGCTATGATGGTAAGCAACCTCCACTTCAAACCAAGAGGTTGTGAGTTCGAGTCACCCCAAGAGCAAGGTGGGGAGTTCTTGGAGGGAAGGATGCCGAGGGTCTATTGGAAACAGCCTCTCTACCTCATGGTAGGGGTAAGGTGTGCGTACACACTACCCTCCCCAGACCCCACTATGGGATTATACTGGGTTGTTGTTGTTGTTGTAGTAAATTCTAGAATGCTCGTGAATTGTGACTCCAGATCTGGTAGTAGTAATTAATACAGTTTTTATGATATTCCGCACTTATTATATTTCATCTTAGTTAATTATTGTTAATTACTGAATGAAAATAAGGAATTGGTCTAATGATTCTCTAACGTTGGCTTGCCTAGTAAGTGAAATGTTAGGCACCATCACGGTCCCGTCGGTGGGAAATTTCGGGTCGTGACAGTTGGTATCAGAGCACTTGGTTACATAGGTCTCACGAGTCACGAGCAAGCTTAGTAGAGTCTGAAGGATCTGTACGGAGACGTCTGTACTTATCTCTCGAAGGCTATGAAGTTTAGGAACAATATCACTTCTTTCATTTCTTACCGTGCGGCATTGATTTTTCTTGAAACCTATATCTCGTATTCCTTTGTATCTACTCGTGTATGACATTGTGCACTCGGTATCAGTTGTGTGTCGATGGTTTGTGATGCCGCAGATGAACTACGAGGGAGCCAGAGATGCTCAAACATTGCCTCAACGTGTGATTCCGACTAAAGATGTGGACGTATAAAGAGATCACCCAGTGAATAATGTGGGGGGGGGGGGTGCAATGTACCTTGGCATCTGGTTGATTTATACGAGTTGTGAAGTAACATATTGTGGACCATCGGACGTGGTGAACTATGATTTCGCGCCGAGTGGGGGAGTCCACTAGAAATGAATGGATTGCGAGTCATGTGTAATATCAGTTTTGGCCTGAAATGTATATATGTGGTACTGAAAGGTTCCCCAAAAATTTACACATGTTTAAGGCGTGAGATTTTGTAGAGCATAAGGTTGGTACTTGCGGTATGTCCGTGTAACACCCCGGAAAATTTTGAAGTATTTCAGTGTAAAGCCCCGTAAATTTCGCAAGTGAATTCAAGGTTTCGTGGTGCCGGAAAGTAAAGAAAATTTTTTGGCAGAAAAGCGCATTTATGCAGTCCATTATGCGACCGCACAATCATTCTGCGGGCCGCATAATGGCCGCAAAAGTGGGCAGGAGAAGGGCCAGTCTGGGGGCAATTATGCGGTCGGCTATGCGACCGCATAACTGTTATGCAGTGCATTATACGATCGCATAACAGTTATGCGGACCGCATAGTGATCGCATACACGGACAACTTTTTAATCGTTTTGGTCTGTAATTATGCGACCGATATGCTGTCCGCATATCCATTATGCGGTCGCATATGCGACCGCAGAACTTGTTCCGGAGCTCCATTTTTGAGTTTTTAAAACCCGACCCTACTTTGTTAAATATACGCTTTGGGTCATTTTTGAGCAAAAATCTGATATTTTAGAGAGAAGGGAGAGTGTTTTAGAGAGAGGAAAACCCTAGGCTAATTATTCATCAAGTCTTGCTTAAATCTTGGATGATTAACAAGGAAAACCCACAAGTTCTTCATCTAAGAGGTAAGGTTCCATACCCTAGTTTTCAATTTCGAATTTGGGTAGAAGATGGTTGATTAGGAGTATGATTCATGTGTATGAGATTATTATTTATACATGTATGTACCAATAAGAATTGTGGAAAGATTGTTGAACTGAAATAAGAAAGGATTGGGTTGTGGAGTGAAGAAAATCTTGTAGGAGAACCTTGTGGTTAAATTTTCACACCTAGTGTCTGATAAAATGCTCAAATGAGTAGAGACCGTGAATATCTTCCTAATTATGGTTCAATTTTGTTATGTCTCAAAATAGATCGGGATTGCTAAGAATTCCGGATCATTCTAGAGTTAAGGAAGCTCGATTGAGGTATGTTGGCTAAACTTTATCTCTTGGAATTGAATTTCATAATGTTTCCGTAAGTTTCAAAGTATGGGTTACGTATTAAAAGGTTATGGCTTTGAGTCGTGTTTAAATGAAAGGTAGTATGCCAAATTGTGTGAGAAAATCTCAATATTCTTAAGACTCTTAATTGCTCATATGTGTACCTAAAGTCTTGATTTGGAAATGTCTTATTGTTGATAATCTATAAAGATGGTTGGAAGTGAAATAAGTTAATTGGGGATATAGAGTATGGCCAACATGCCAAGAATTTAAGTTATGATTGTGTCTAGTAGTGCAAATGATTTGAGAAGATGCGATAAAGAATGTAAAATGAGCCTAGACTCAGTTTTTTAAAAATGACTTCGAAGATAGAATTGTCTAAAAGCTTTTATACTAAATTCATGCCCATTAGTGGCTGCTTCACCTAATGCTTGATTTATAAATATATCTAGTGTGATTCGAGTTCTATATACTCATATGTTGAAATTGTACATTGTCATTTCTGCGGAAGAGTATTACAAGAGTAAATGGTGTATTGACTGTTTATGATTTTTCATGTGTGTTTCCATTGTTGGTTGGTATGCCTCATTCTTTGGGAAGAAACCATTTGTGTTTGAAGTTTCCATTTCAAATGGATTTGAAGTATATGATTTCTGAAATATCCTATATGTTGATACTTGATGGTGATCTTTGAACTTGAAAGAGGTGAAAGTGTGGAATATAAAATACGGCCATCGTGCCAGGAATAAAGAATCTTGTGAATGGCCAAATGAGCCAAGGAAATATTGTCGTTGTGAATGACTGGAATTACTAATGAGAATTCATACAATGTGAAAGATGTTGAGGTGAGTACAATTGTGTTTATGATATTTCTTATTGCAAATCAAATCAAAACTATTTTTGGGAGCATCATTAGCAATACCGAGGAAGGGTTGGTCATAAGGCCCACACCTGAAACTACACGTACCGGTGTAGGGGTGGATTGGGATTATTCCCCTTATTTGGGATAAAATTGGAATATTTAGAAATTGTGATATTATTCCCCTTAATTGGGATGAAACTGGAACCTTTGTGGATTGGAAAAATCAACCCACACGGCATATATGGGAAGGCGGCCTAGCTGATCGGGTGGAGATCAGACGCCATATTGCGCATATGGTGGTACTACTCTTGGTAACAACCTTCTTTTGCATCACATGTCAAACCACATTATTCGTGGGGATATGGCCTAGCCGAACGGGCATGGTCGGACTCCATGCTAACAAAGACGGTGGAATATCGGTGCTAATGATCTCATAACCAAAATTATATATGAAGTTTGTATTTTGAAAATTATTATGTTTTAACTGGATGTTTGGATATTGTTGATTGTGACTTGTTGTTTCTATGTGTTGCCTTTTCTTATATGGGCATTCAATTTTGAAAGAGGATTTTTAGCTATACATACTAGTGTTATTCGATAGTACTAACGTCCCTTTTGCCGGGGGCGCTGCATCTTTAATGGATGCAGGTGGTTCTTCAACAGGTGACATTGATCGGTGATAGCAGTACACTCTTTTCAGCTGATTTGGTGAGCCCCACTTCATTTCGGGGTCATGTATCTTTTGTTTCTCATGTACAGTGTTTTGAGGTATAGCTGGGGCCTTGTTGTCGGCATTTTCATATTACTCTTCTATTGTACTTAGAGGCTCCGTAGACAGGTTGTGGGTTATGGTTGATGTTGGGAATTGAACTAGAAATATTGGTACTTGGAAATTATGTTTTTCATTAATTCTATAAACTCGTAATGTTTTGGAAATTATGAATGAAGCTACTAATGGGAATGAAAAGGAAGTTGTTAATAAAATCTTTTCAGTGATTGATTAATGGAGTACATCTCCCCTTTATTCATGGATGAGTTTGGGTAGAAGTAAGTCTAATAGGCTTGCTCGGCCGGGTTCTCTCGGTTGAGCGCCGGTCGCGCTCCCTGAGTTTGGGGCATGACAGTCCGCCTACTTAATAATCCCATACTTCAGTACCAAAGGAGTTAGAGAAACAACTTTAAATTTACAGAAGATCTACTCAGCGTGGACGTCATGGTTGCGCATTTTGGGATGCTTCGGAGGAAGTACAGTGGTTGACGAGATTCTGGACTATGTGGTTTGTGACAAGATTTGCCGGTATGGAGCTCTACTTTTGTGATCATTGTGTATAAATGGGGGTAAGGGTTACCCTAAAGAAGATTCGAAGAGTGTGTTAAGAAATGGGTCAGCTCAACAGTGTTGAGTCAGCATAACAAAAGAAGAAATTGGCCTTGTGAGAGATAATTCTCCATAGGTGTCCGTGGCAAGCCTATGAAGAGGGCAGTATGACTGTTACTCAGTATGAGTCCTTTGTGGATTTGGCCGTCATGCTCTCCTTTTACTACCAACTGAGGGAGAGAGACTGAGGGGGGTTTATTGAGGGATTCACTCACCCTATCAGTCTTCAGATGCCAAGGATACCGGAAGTGAGATTTCTTTTCAGGCGGCTGCTAATGTCGCGAGGAGGATCGAGATGGTTCTTGCGCAGGAGAGAGGGTAGAGGTCTAATAAGAGGCCTCGTCAGTTCGGTGGTTTCGGTGGTACGTCATCTGGAGACAGGGGTACTTATGGCAGGCGTCAGGTACCTAGAGGTGGAGGTCAGACCGTTAGAGGTGGAGGACAGGCGGGTAGAAGGCATCCTAGAGGTGGAGACCCAGCCATTGTTATATTTGTTTTATGGTATGGCAGAGGTCGTTACATCAGATAGTGTCATTATGGGTACGACCTCGATTTAAAATAAAGGAATAATTTCCTTAACTTGATTCGGTTCTGAGTATCGAGACGAGTCCTCCTATTGTGCTCCACTTATGAGTGGGCTTCGTAATTCTATAATCTACTTATGTGTCTACTTCTATTGGGAGGTTTTATGGAGATAACTACACCTATCATTCCATGATGGACTCTAATAAGATCTATGAGGATAAAGGTTCCTTTCTGGTACTTATTTCGGTATGTTTTGATGTATTTTCGGATAATTAATTACAAATTATGAATTATATGCCCTACCGGTGTGTGGTTCATTATGTGTTGTGATTTTGTTTTATGAAAGTTATTTAAATGGATAAAATGGAAAGATTTGATTGGCAAGATGTGCATATTATTTGTGATTCAGAACTGAGGATGAGGTCCTCACATTTTAAAATAAATTGATATGTTTAAACCGGGCTATGAGCTGCGGTGGAAGTTATATAAGGACGAGATCCTTATGATAAAAATTCTTGTGTTAAAATTCTCCCCTATGAAATTAAATTTGTACGATAGTACTAATAGGGAGTCATGTCCGCTAGGCTTATTTAAAAATATTTGTATGAAATTCTCTGTGCATACTTTGACCAGATTCGTGTTGTAATATTGAGTTGTAACCTACGAGGTAGGTGCCCGCCCAGGTGGCGTTAAATGTGACTCATTAATTCGGGTAAATAATTATGAGGTCTTCATGCCTCGCATCTCGTTATTAGTATTGTGAAGGTTTGAAACGAGATTTTTGTTAACATGAGGTTAATTGGCAATTCGGTAATCGATCATGAACAACTATTAAGAACAAATATCCGCTGCCAAGAATAGATGACTTATTTGATTAGCTTCAGGGATGCCAAGGTATTTTCGAAGATCGATTTGAGGTCTGGTTACCATCAGTTGAAGATTAGGGCATCTGATGTCCCTAAAATAGCTTTTCGGACTCGGTATGGGCATTACTAATTCCTAGTGATGTCATTTGGGTTGACAAATATTCCAGCAGCAATTATGGATTTGATGAATCGGGTGTTCAAGCCCTATTTGGAATCTTTTGTGGTTGTATTAATTGATGATATCTTGATTTACTCTAGCAGTCGAGAGGAGCATGAGCAGCATCTTCGGAGTGTGCTTCATACTTTGAAGAATAATCAGTTATATGCCAAAATTTCAAAATGTGAGTTTTGGTTAGACTCAGTTACCTTTTTGTGGCATGTTGTATCGGCAGAAGGCATAAAGGTGGATCCTAAGAAGATTGAGGCTGTTCAGAATTGGCCTAGACCTACTTCAGTTACAGAGATCCGGAGTTTTCTGGGTTTAGCAGGTTATTATCGTAGGTTCATGGAAGGCTTTTCATCTATAGCAAGCCCGTTGACCATATTGGACCAGAAAGGTGTCCCATTCAGATGGTCAGACGAGTGTGAGTTGAGCATTCAGAAGCTCAAGACCGCTTTGACTACGGCGCCAGTGTTGGTATAACCCACAGGTTTAGGATCGTATATGGTATATTGTGACGCATCTCACATTGGTCTTGGTCCAGTATTAATGCAAGATGGCAAGGTAATTGCATATACGTCACGGCAGTTGAAATTTCACGAGAAGAATTATCATATTTATGACTTAGAACTGGCAGCCATTGTTCATGCGCTAAAGATTTGGAGGCATTACCTCTACGGTGTCTCGTGTGAGGTATTTAATGATCATTGTTGCCTTCAGTACCTGCTCAAACAAAAATATCTTAATTTGAGGAAGAGAAGATGGTTGGAGTTGTTGAAAGACTATGATAGCACCATTTTGTATCACCCCGAAAAGGCCAATGTGGTGGCCGATGCTTTGAGTAGAAAGGTTATGAGTATGGGCAGTCTTGCGTATATTCCGGTTGGTGAGGGTCCATTAGCTGCATATGTTCAGACTTTGGCTAACCAATTTGTGAGGTTAGATATTTTAGAACCCAGTCGAGTTCTAGCTTGCACAGTTGCTCGGACTTCTTTATATGAGCGCATTAGAGAGAGGCAGTATGATGATCCTCATTTACTTGTCCTTAAGGACACGGTGCGACATGGTGATGCCAAACAGGTTGCTGTGGGGGAAGATGGAGTTATACAAATGCAGGGTCATATTTGTGTGCCTAATGTGGATGGGCTTCGTGAATTAATTCCTGAAGAGGCACACAGTTCCAGGTATTCTATTCATCCAGGTATCGCCAAAATGTATCAAGATTTGTGGCAACATTATTGGTGGAGGAGAATGAAAAAGGATATAGTTGCATATGTAGCTCGGTGTCTGAATTGTCAGCAAGTTAAGTACGAGCATCAGAGACCTGGTAGGTTGCTTTAGAAGTTAGAAATTCCTGAATGGAAATGGGAGCGTATCACTATGGATTTTGTTGTTGGACTCCCACGGACTCAGGGAAAATTTGATGCAGTTTGGGGTCATTGTGGACAGGTTGACCAAGTCAGCACATTTCATTCCAGTGGCAGCTACCTATTCTTCAGAAAGGTTAGCTGAAATTTACATTCGTGAGATTGTCCGCCTTCACGTGGTGCCCGTGTCTATTATTTCAGATCAGGTACACAGTTTACCTCGCACTTTTGGAGGGCAGTACAGCGTTAGTTGGGTACGCGGGTTGAGTTGAGCACAACATTCCATCCTCAGACGAACGGGCAGTCCGAGCGTACTATTCAGATCTTGGAGTATATGCTTCGCGTCTGTGTTATTGACTTTGGAGGTTCTTGGGATCAGTTCTTGTCATTAGCGGAGTTTGCCTACAATAACAGCTACCAGTCGAGCATTCAGATGGCTCCGTATGAGGCATTATACGGAAGGCGATGCCGTTCGCCAGTTGGATGGTTTTAACCGGGAGAGGCTCGGTTATTAGGTACCGATTTGGTACAAGATGCCTTGGATAAGGTCAAGATTATTCAGGATTGACTTTGCACAGCTCAGTCTAGGCAAAAGAGTTATGCTGACCGTAGAGTTCGTGATATTGCATTCATGGTTGGAGAAAGAATAGTGCTTCGGGTATCGCCCATGAAGGGTGTTATGAGATTTGGGAAGAAGGGCAAGTTGAGCCCTAGGTATATCGGGCCATTTGAGAACCTCGAGAGAATAGGGGAGGTAGCTTATAGACTTGCGTTGCCTCCAGGGTTATCCTCAGTTCATTCGGTATTCCATGTGTCTATGCTCCGGAAATATCATGGTGACCCGTCCCACATGTTAAATTTCAGCTCTGTCCAGTTGGACAAGGAATTGACTTACGAGGAGGAGCCGGTGGCAATTCTAGCCTGACAAGTTCGCCAGTTGAGATCAAAGAGTTACCCTTCAATTCGAGTGCAGTGGAGAGGTCAGCCTATTGAGGCAGCTACTTGGGAATTTGAGTCCGATATGCGGAGTAGATATCCCCACCTTTTCACCAGCCCAGGTACTTTTCTATGTCCGTTCGAGGACGAACGGTTGTTTTAGAGGTGAAGAATGTGATGACCCAAAAGGTCATCTTATGTTTTAGAACTCGAATCTGCGCTCTTAAGCCTTAAAAATCTCATTTTTACCCTCCTCCATTTGCGCGCACAGTCCGGGCACGTTTTCGGAAAGGTTTTATGTTGAAAATTGATGAAAATAAGAATTTATGCCTTAAAAGTTGATTTTAGATGACTTCGGTCAATATGTTTTGGTAAACGGGCCTGGATTCGTGTTTTGATGGTCCCGGTGGGTCCGTATCGAATTATGAGACTTGGGCGTATGCCCGGAATCAAATTCGGAGGTACCTAGCTCAAGTTATGAATTTTTGATGAAAATTAAAAGTCTGAAAATTAATTGTTTTTAAGAATTGATTGATATTTGGCATTGTTAGTATCGGGTCCGTATTTTAGTTTCGGAGCCCGGTATAGGTTCATTATGATATTTAAGACTTGTCTGTGAAATTTGGTGACAAACGGAGTTGATTTGACATGATTCGGACGTCCAATTGAGAAGATATAAATTTTAAAGTGTTATTGAGAATTTCATTTGATTTGGTTCTAAATTCGTAGCTCTAGGTGTTATTTTGGCGATTTGATTGCACGAGCAAGTTCGTATGATGTTTTAGACTTGTGTGCACCTTTGGTTTACAGCCCTGAGGGCTCGGGTGAGTTTCGGATAGGCTACAGAGTGAGATTTGGCTTGGAAAACACTGCTGGTGCATCTGATATTATTGCAGGCCTCTGATCTCGCATTTGCGAGATCAGGCATCGCAATTGCGACCTCTGAGAGGTTCGTATTTGCGATTTTCTCATCGCAAATGCGAAGAGAAGCTGGGCCAATAGTTTTCGCATTTGCAAGTTTTCTTTCGCATTTGCGAAGGGAGTCGGGGAAGGGCAGTGATCGCAAATGCGATCATTTAGTCGCATTTGCGAAGATTCAAGGTTCGCATTTGCGAACTTATCTTCGCATTTGTGAAAGCAGTAGAAGTGTGAAGGGCTTCGCATTTGCGATGACTCCTTCGCATTTGCAAGCTTCGCATTCAGGTCGCAAATGTGACATTTGCAGCTGATCAAAATGACTTTTGGACGGGAATTTTCATTCATTTCCCAAATTTTCAAGACCTAAAACACAAGAGGCGATTTTTCCAAAGACCATTTCTTTCCCAAATCATAGGTAAGTGATTCTAAACTGGTTTCTTTCAATCTTTCACTACATTTTACAAGACTTCAACCTAAAATCTAAGGTTTTCATTGTAGAATTGAGGGTTTTGGGTAGAAACAAGGGATTTCGGTGATTTGGGGATTTAGACCTCAATTTGAGGTCGGATTCCAAAACCAATTATATATTCGGGCTCGGGGGTGAATGGGTAAATAAATTTTGGTCCGAACCTCGGGTTTTGACCAAGCGGGCCCAGGGTTGATTTTTTGACTTTTTGGAGGAAAATTAGGGAAATCTGTAATTATTCATTAAACTTGATTCCTTTAGCAATGTTTGATATTATTGAGTCATTTTTGAATAGATACGAGTGATTTGGAGGTGAATTCCAAAGGAAAAGCTGTGATTGAGAATTAAGTGGCCTTCGGAGCGAGGTAAGTGTTGTGTCTAACCCTAACTTGAGGGAATTAGGAACCTTACATTTTTTGCTAAGTGAAATTCATGTGAGCGGCGTATATGTGAGGTGACGAGTACTTGTGCACCGCCAATTTACCTATTTTTCTACGTTTCTTCCATTTTCTTATATTGTCTCTCTTCCTATGCCTAATTGATACATGTTTACACTAGTGTTGTTAAATTGATCGTCATTATCATGTTTACGGATTTTCTGTTAGAAATCGAGTATTTATTTAAAAGTTGAGATTTATATTGTGGAACCAAATGTTGAAGTAAGGTTTGTACTTGTTATTCTATCTCCCTGTTGTTATTTATGCATTGCATTATGGTAAGGGAGAGTGTTAATGCACGAAGGGTGATGTCGTGCCATATTGTGAGTGTTAATGCACGAAAGGTGATGACGTGCTATATTGTGAGTGTTAATGCACGAAGGGTGATGCCGTGCCATATTGTGAGTGTTAATGCACGAAGGGTGATGCCGTGCCATATTGTGAGTGTAAAAACATGAAGGGTGATGCCGTGCCATATTGTGAGTGTAAAAGCATGAAGGGTGATGTCGTGCCATGATATGACAGTTAATGCACGAAGGGTGATGCCGTGCCGTTTCTATTAATTTTATGGTGAGATTGAGAGTAAAAGCACGAAGGGTGATGTCGTGCATTTTTTCTTTACTGTTTTCAATATTCCTGTTGATTCATGGTATATTAACTACTCCAGTTATCATTCTGTTATAGTTCTTTATCTTGTATTCCCCTCAGTATGTTTTCCTCCCGACATTTCCTGTTTAGTTCTTCATTTATATTATTTATATATACACCGTTAAATTGTACAGGTTGATTTGTAAGTTCCTTGCCTTAGCCTCGTCACTACTTCATCGAGGTTAGGCTCGACACTTACCAGTACATGGGGTCGGTTGTACTGATACTGCACTCTGCACGTTCTGTACAGACTTTGATACCAGCTCAGGTTGATCGAGATTTTGCTATCGGTCCGCTGTCCGGAGACTCAAGGTAGATCTGTCGACGTTCACAGACCTTGAAGTCCCCGTCTACTCTTTATGTCACTGTTGTTTTCTTTCATTCACACAGTTGTATTTCTTCCAGACTATTACTTATTACAGTAAATTCTAGAATGCTCGTAAATTATGACTCCAGATCCGGGTGGTAGTAATTAATACAGTTTTATGATATTCCGCACTTATTATATTTCATCTTAGTTAATTATTGTTAATTACTGAATGGAAATAAGGAATTGGTTTAATAATTCTCTAACGTTGGCTTGCCTAGCAAGTGAAATGTTAGGCGCCATCACGGTCCCGTCAGTGGGAAATTTCGGGTCGTGACACCGACATTCACAATAAAACTGGGCATTTTGTATTGAAAATAAGTTGAAGCAAGTTTAACAGTAATAACTGTCATAAATAGCTTATATAAACAACTGCGACTCGAATACAATTCTTTTCAAAATTCGGGTGTCACTGAGTACATGAGCAGATATATAATAACATAGTCTGAAACACCGGCTAGAAAGGTAGAATAACATAAATAAAACTAAGAGATAGAGGAGGAGAGTCAAGGCCTGCGGACGCCAAAGCAGCTATCTTGATGATCTCCGAACGGGTAAAACTCCAAGATCAGCAACCATCGTGCCCAGAAATACCTGGATCTGCACACGAAGTGCAGGGTGTAGCATGAGTACAACCAACTCAATAAGTGACAAGTCTAATCTTTGGGCTAAAAGCAGTGACGAGCCCAACCAATATAGTACGAATACAGAGTTTAACAATACAGAAAATGTAGAAATGCTTTCAGTTTTAACATTTAAATTCAACACAGATAAAATATGCCAAGTGTGACTGATATGAGGAATATGACATCTCTATATCTATATGCCAATATGAATACTGTATGATGTAACGACCCGACTGGTCGTTTCGAGTATTACAACCCAGTTTCCTCATTTACTTCTCAAATTGGGCTTTACAGTTGTTGTGTGACTTGCCGGGGCAAATGGTTCGGGTCCGGTGAGGTTTTGGAATGAATTGGAACACTTAGTTCCAAGGCTTAAAGCTTAAGTTAAAATAGTGACCGGAAGTCGAGTTATGTGTAAACGACCTCGGACTCGAATTTTGATGATTCCAATAGCTCCATGTGGTGATTTTGGACTTAGGAGCGTGTCCGGTAAATTATTTGGAAATCCGTAGTGGAATTTGGCTTGAATTGCCGAAAGTTGAATTTTGGAAAGTTTGACCGGGGGGTTGACTTTTTGATATCGAGGTCGGAATCCTATTTTTTTGAGATTGGAATAGCTTTGTTATTCCATTTATGACTTGTACGCAAAAATTTGAGTTCATTCCGGATTGATTTGCTATGTTTCGGCATTGAACCTAGAATGTTCGATGTCGATTCTTCAAGAATATGTGGTATCACATCAAGCAAATGAGCTCCAAATTCAGTTTTGATTGACGTATTAGATCCGTATTGAAATTACGGAGCCATAGCAAAAAGAATCATTGAATTCGGACATCGTATGAGAGAGTTATGCCCATTTCCGTATCGGAGGAGATTTCCCGTCGCCGCGAGCGCCCAGGGTATCGTGGGGCGCTAGCCCTGGCGCTGGGAATTTTTGGGTACTGGAAACTACGCCACAGGCAGCGCCCCACGCTACCTGTGACGCTCAAAAACACCAAAGGCTCTATAAACGGGTTTTTTGACCATTTTTGACAAAAATAGAGTTGGGGAGCTCGGTTTAGGCGATTTTTGGGCGATTTTCATGGGAAAATATTGGGGTAAGTGTTCCTTATCCTATATTGATTATATTTCATGATTCCATATTCATTGACATCATGAATCCATGAATTTATGGAAGAAAAATTAGATTTTTATAAAATCTTCCAAAAATATAAAATGAAGATTTGAAGGTCAATCCGATGTCGGAATTTGATAATTTTTGTATGGTTGGACTCGTATCGGAACGGGTGTTCAGATTTTGTAACTTTTGTCGGGTTCTGAGGTGTGGGCCCCATGGGCAATTTTTGAACTAAATTTCGAATTTTTATGGAAAATTAGCATTTTCATATGGAATTGATTTCTATATCTCGTGTTGATTGTATCAAATTATTTTGACTAAGATTCGAGGCGTTCGGAGGCCGAATCACGAGGAAAATGTTTATTGGATTAAAGAATTTGCTTGGATTGAGGTAAGTAACTCTTCTAATATTAGAGTTGAGGGTATGAACCCTGAATATATGTATTCTGTGAATTGTTGGGAGGTGACGCACATGCTAGGTGACGGGCGTGTGGGCGTGCACTAGAGAAATTGTGACATAATTGTTTATGTGGAATGTTATAGTTAAATAACCTTGGTATTTTCCATGCGGTTTTATGTGTTAAAGAAATTGAGCTGAAAAGCATATTACAAATCATGTTGAGGCTATGTGCCAGTATTATTGGGACCCACAAGGGTCATATTGCTGTGAATTATTGTGTTAAATTGAAAATTTATACTCAGTCATATTCATTTCATTTCATATCATAACTCAATTTTATGACTCTATTTTGATGCATATAAATGTTTTGGGCCGAATGCCCTGTTTAACTGAGATGCCCAAGTGGCTTGAGGGTTTATGACTGAGTGAGGCCGAGGGCCTGAATTATGTTTCATATTCATGGGATCGGGTTGCACGCCGCAGCATGTTACATATTCATGGGATCGGGCTGCACGCCGCAGCATGTTTGATATCGGCCGAGGGCCTGTTTTGTGAGGATGAGTGTGGATCGGGGCTGCCTGCCTGCAACATACTTTATTATTATCGCACGTGAGTTGTCCGTGCATATTATAGCGCTTGGGATGAAGGATCCCCTCCGGAGTCTATACACACCCCCAGTGAGCGCAGGTACCTACTGAGTGCGAGTGCCGAGTGCTGAGTCCCGAGTGATGAGTGACTGGGAGGCATGAGTGATTGTGAGGTATGCCCGAGTGGCAAGAGTGATTGTGAGGTATGCCCGAGTGGCACGAGTGACTGTGAGGTTTACCCGAGGGGCTGTATATGATTGATGTTCTGCCCGAGGGGCTGTTTATGATTTTTATCATTGAGTTGCATTGCATTGGCATGCACACATGACATACAGGCATAGAGATGTACTTTTCCTCATGCTGTACATTATCACATCATTCATGAGTTTTCACAACATTGTTGACAGATGGGCATAGTGATGCATTTGTTTTACACGAGTTATCCGGCAGGAAAATGAAACATCTTATTTATTATTGACAAGATTTTGGGAGAAATTTATTATTTTCATACTATTTATATTATTGGAAACTTCGGCAAACGATTTGGGTTTTCACTGAGATATTTGGAAGGAAGAACTATAATTTTTGAAATCATTATTTGGCTGAGTATTTTATCCCTGAGTTATTTTTGGTATTATTTGCTTTATGTTGTTATGGATTGTTGTGTACTATTGTTTGTGGACCCGACCTTGGTAGAAGCTCGTCACTATTTTCAACCTACGGCTAGGTTTGTTACTTACTCAGTACATGGGGTCGGTTGTACTGATACTACACTTCTGCACATTGCGTGCAGATGTTGGCTGTTGTTGTTGCTGTGCTCGATGGTTGCGGGACTTGAAGATGTACCTGTGTTCCTGTTGTAGCTGCCTCTTGTTCATGGTAGCCTTAGATTTATAAAAGCTCTGTTTATGTATTATTCAAACAGACTATGTATTTATTTCATTTTCGCTTTGTATACTCTATTCTTAGAAGCTCATGATTTGTACTACCAGTTCTTGGGGAGATGTATCGGTTTTAGATATTTTCTTTTAATTAATTTTATTGGAATTGGATAGTTGGAAATTGGCTTACCTAACGGGTTGGGTTAGGTGCTATCACGACTAGTGAAATTTTGGGTCGTACCAAGTTGGTATCAGAGCTCTAGGTTCATAGGTTCTACAAGTCATGAGCAAGTGTCTAGTAGAGTCTTGCGGATCAGTATGATGACGTCCATACTTATCTTTGAGAGGCTACAAGGTATTTAGGATAATTGCCCATCTTTCTTTCCTTATCGTGCGAAATTGATTCAGCTTGAAATATAACTCTTTGAATTCCTTCCACGTATTCGTATGCGCACATGAGCGCTCAGTATCAGCTGTGCATCGTCGGCTTGTGATTCTATGAATGAGGTTCGAGGTGTGTATTTTGTGTTTTGGTGATGGGCCAGTCTAGAGGACTTGAGGCCAGGTTTAGACCGCAGCTTAGGCTCGGTAGCTTCAGTTGTAACCTGTACATTTGGACTCATATGTCCGGTAATATCCCTATGAGTGGAAGTTGTGGCTTAATGAGCGGCGGAATGGCTTTGTGATAAAGATGATGTAAATGCGGGATGTGTTAAGACGATTTGAATATGACGAGAAGTGTTTCCTTGAAATGTAAAGGAAAGGTCATTGGGTGCTTGATTTCATAATTGATGTGGCGTACAATCTCTAGTATGAATGTTTTGATGGATATTTCACATTGTTAAACTTTGGGGTAAAACTAAATTCTCACGTCTGGTTAATGAGTTTGGACTCAGATAGACTAAGTGATTCCATAGTAATTGTGAATGCGAAAGGATATAACAAGATAACAGATTGAGGCTAAGCAGGTGGATTATCCCCTGCAGAGTAATCTACGTAGGAGTATTCCTTATGATGTGAGTAGAGAGTTTCTTTTCTAATGACGGGGTGTATGAGTGGAGATTTGAATCTGAATATGGTTGAGAAAGTTGACTTATGTGTTAAGAGGATGAATACGAGCTTAGCGGATGATTGAGATATTTTTATGGTTGGCATTGTATGAACTTGGGAAGAAGTTTCGTTGGACTGACTGTGGCATTATGGCAGTAAGAGAGTATTGGTATTGTGAGTTATGAAATATTTTAATATATGGCTTTGAGCCAAGTGGGGGAGTTTGCTATTGATAATTTGATTTAATGGTTAGGTGTTAAATTTTAATTTTTGTCCGAGGCATACTTGTGGGTTAGCTATGACTTGCAGAAGTTGAGATCGAGTATGACTCGAATAAGGAAATTCCTGGATAAGGATTATATTGCACGTATGAGTAAATGAAATTCGCGGGATAAGTAAGTTGTTATTGGTGAATTATGTAGTGCGCACGGAGTATGAATTTGATATGTGGTGTTAAAGTAGAGTTACTTCTTTGAGTGCTGTGGTGCTAATGGGGCACATGTCTTTTGGCCCATTTGGGCGGTGCAATTAGATTTGAGCAAAGTGGGTGACTCCCGAGAAAATTCCAGTGGGTTTGAGAATTATATGTAGCAATTGAAAATATTTCTGGACCTGTGTATGGATAAAATCCGAGATTTGCGTTTGATGGTGCCTGGACTTGCGGAAATTCTATATGACTAAGGATTCTACATTTTTGTATAAGGAAGGTAAGAAGTACAATTTCAAATTCACATAAGGTATTCTAAGAGTGAGTGTTATAATTGTGGTATTTTTGAATGTGCTTAAGAAGAGTACACTTGCTTATGGGTCGTAGGGCATTGTGGTTCTATGCTAAGGTTTGTAGGGTGAGTTGTGGTTAAAGATCGTGGTATTTTAGCAAGAAGAAGTATCAATCTGAAGATAAATTCGGAAGGGACTCGAAGAAAAATAGGACAACTGGGTAGTAGGTTGGATCAGTATGGTAATGGATAAGATCTGTTCTTTGGGTGCATATGATGTGGGGGTTTTCTACAGGTGCTTTGTGGCAATACACCTGGACTTGGAGACCTGCGTGGCTTGGTCGAGTTAGAGGAATTTAGTTTTAAGAGCTTGATTATGTGCAAATGGATTCCAAAGTATTCTTGATGGTTTCTACCGGTGTGGAGAACGTGTTATGTATTATGATTTCCTCCTGGAAAGAAGCAAGAGAAAGATTTCTAACTAAAAGGGTATGTAAATTATTGGTGACTCAAAGTTGATAATGGGATTCTTGTGCTTGTCACATAATGGCATAATAGATGCGGTGAGTTGTGTGTGATTAAGGTTGGCGTGTGCAAGGTCACGGTTTAGCCTTAAAAGGGAGGTCATAAATTCTTAGAGGCATGAACAGTTTGCGATGTCTAGATGAATACTATTACTACTTGGTGTTGTATGAGAAGGGGGCGGACTTTAGAAGGTGCACTGTATTTTAACTTACGGATGTATAAATTGGTATTGTGGTACTCACACTGTTGATAGAATGCTGATATTCAAATTTTGACAAGTGGCACGGAAGAATTTTTAAAGTATGTCTCGAGGGATGATCTTGTATTAGAGAGGTGTTAGACATTCGGGCGGTGGAGATGGAATCAAATATGGTGATTCGCGTGTTCTATGGATTTGGAGATTGCGAGTTCTCAAGAGCGGATTGTTTCATGGTTATGGACTGTGAAGTTGTGGCCGGAGCTGGCCAGATGATAGAATGTGTTATGATTCAGTCATTATGGAGTTTTGGAAGAATTTTTATCTAATTGTGGGTAACCCGAGTTGATTTGGCGGTCCATTGGTAGGCCCAATTAAGATGTGTATTCTACACCGAGCCAGAATGGTTGGCTTCATACTGCTATTATTGAGGGATGTGTCATTCGGTTGATGTTGAGCTTATTCGTGTTCTCAGATGATCTATGAGTCGCTCCTTCATGCTACGAGGAGTTGTGATTCATTGGTTATGTGCACAGATGGTGCGGTCCTGTTTGAGTTTTATAGTGGAATTTTAGCGTGATGAGTATTTGGGTATTGCATGATCGATTGCGTAATGGTTATGTTCTTTTAGGTTTTGTGTGAAATGTTTTGTCATTTGCCTCTCCGACGTTATTGATTTTGAGTAGGGTGGCTCGGGGTATATTATATGGACCAACGTTTGGATGGGGACACACATTGCAGCAGAGCTATATTAAGGTATGAACCTTGTGTTAGAATCGGATGATGGTTCTACGGTGTATGATGAATTTTCAGCATTTCGTTGTGGCGGTAGTTATTAATATTGCAGGGCAGTTCTCTCATTTGAGTCATTTTTCATGACTGAGTATATTTGAATTGTTGCGTATTGGTGCACAGATGGCATGAGTTGTGGCTCTGAGTTATATTGGTGCGGCATGTCTGTGGAAATAGTTGTGTTTAGTAATATAAGGTCATTGGACCTCAAATGGGTACTATCATGTTTGATTACCGTATGTTAGGGTACGTTAGGGAGGATAATATTGAAAGTCGGCTCAAAAAGCGATTATGGTTCTGGTTGGGCGAGAGAGCTTCGTGACTTGTTTATTTCGCGTGTTTCTTTTATTATCAACAGTGTATGAAGGTTTTGGGATGAGGTTTGGCTTGATATGAGGTTTTATAATATGTTGGTTGATTATATCTGTGGGGATAGTTATGGCTTGATACAGCTTGTTCAAACTCATAAAGTGTATAAATGTAAGATTCGCATCTTGAAAGAAATTCTAAAGGTTGGAAATTAAATTCCAAGGTTTATGGGCTAGAGTTAAATTAATGAATTCAGTTGGATTGTGTTGTCAAGCCTATATGGAATAGGGTGACGTGGGTTCACCCCCGGGTACGTGTGTGGTAAGATGGAACAATGATTTGATGGCTTGGAAACAACTCTTGGCATGTTCGAGGACGAACGTATGTTTAAGTGGGGGAGAATGTAACGACCCGACTGGTCGTTTCGAGTATTACAACCCAGTTTCCCCATTTACTTCTCAAATTGGGCTTTACAGTTGTTGTGTGACTTGCCAGGGCAAATGGTTCGGGTCCGGTGAGATTTTGGAATGAATTGGAATACTTAGTTCCAAGGCTTAAAGCTTAAGTTAAAATAGTGACCGGATGTCGAGTTATGTGTAAACGACCTCGGACTCAAATTTTGATTATTCCAATAGCTCCATGTGGTGATTTTGGACTTAGGAGCGAGTCCGGTAAATTATTTGAAAATCCGTAGTGGAATTTGGCTTGAATTGCTGAAAGTTGAATTTTGGGAAGTTTGACCCGGGGGGTTGACTTTTTGATATCGAGGTCGTAATCCTATTTTTTTGAGATTGGAATAGCTTTGTTATTCCATTTATGACTTGTACGCAAAAATTTGAGTTCATTCCGGATTGATTTGCTATGTTTCGGCATTGAACCTAGAATGTTCGATGTCGATTCTTCAAGAATATGTGGTATCACATCAAGCAAATGAGCTCCAAATTCAGTTTTGATTGACGTATTAGATCCGTATTGAAATTACGGAGCCATAGCAAAAAGAATCATTGAATTCGGACATCGTATGAGAGAGTTATGCCCATTTCCGTATCGGAGGAGATTTCCCGTCGCCGCGAGCGCCCAGGGTAGCGTGGGGCGCTAGCCCTGGTGCTGGAAATTTTTGGGTACTGGAAACTGCGTCACAGGCAGCGCCCCACGCTACCTGTGACGCTCAAAAACACCAGAGGCTCTATAAACGGGTTTTTTGACCATTTTTGACAAAAATAGAGTTGGGGAGCTCAGTTTAGGCGATATTTGGGCGATTTTCATGGGAAAACATTGGGGTAAGTGTTTCTTATCCTATATTGATTATATTTCATGATTCCATATTCATTTACATCATGAATCCATGAATTTATGGAAGAAAAATTAGATTTTTATAAAATCTTCCAAAAATATAAAATGAAGATTTGAAGGTCAATCCGATGTCGGAATTTAATAATTTTTGTATGGTTGGACTCGTATCGGAACGGGTGTTCAGATTTTGTAACTTTTGTCGGGTTCCGAGGTGTGGGCCCCATGGGCAATTTTTGAACTAAATTTCGGATTTTTATAGAAAATTAGCATTTTCATATGGAATTGATTTCTATACCTCGTGTTGATTGTATCAAATTATTTTGACTAAGATTCGAGGCGTTCGGAGGCCGAATCACGAGGAAAAGGTTTATTGGATTAAAGAATTTGCTTGGATTGAGGTAAGTAACTCTTCTAATCTTGGAGTTGAGGATATGAACCCTGAATATATATATTTTGTGAATTGTTGGGAGGTGACGCACATGCTAGGTGACGGGCGTGTGGGCGTGCACTATAGAAATTGTGACATAATTGTTTATGTGGAATGTTATAGTTAAATAACCTTGGTATTTTCCATGCGGTTTTATGTGTTAAAAAAATTGAGCTGAAAAGCATATTACAAATCATGTTGAGGCTATGTGCCAGTATTATTGGGACCCACAGAGGTCATATTGCTGTGAATTATTGTGTTAAATTGAAAATTTATACTCAGTCATATTCATTTCATTGCATATCATAACTCAGTTTTATGACTCTATTTTGATGCATATAAATGTTTTGGGCCGAATGCCCTGTTTAACTGAGATGCCCGAGTGGCTTGAGAGGTTTATGACTGAGTGAGGCCGAGGGCCTGATTTATGTTTCATATTCATGGGATCGAGCTGCACGCCGCAGCATGTTTGATATCGGCCGTGGCTTGAGAGGTTTATGACTGAGTGAGGCTGAAGGCCTGATTTGTGAGGATGAGTGTGGATCGGGGCTGCCCGCCTGCAGCATACCTGAGTGAGGCCGAGGGCCTGAATTGTGAGGATGAGTGTGGATCGGGGCTGCCCGCCTGCAGCATACTTTATTATTATCGCACGTGAGTTGTCCGTGCAGATTATAGCGCTTGGGATGAAGGATCCCCTCCGGAGTCTGCACATACCCCCAGTGAGCGCAGGTACCTACTGAGTGCGAGTGCCGAGTGCTGAGTGCCGAGTGATGAGTGACTAGGAGGCATGAGTGATTGTGAGGTATGCCCGAGTGGCAAGAGTGATTGTGAGGTATGCCCGAGTGGCACGAGTGACTGTGAGGTTTACCCGAGGGGCTGTATATGAGTGATGTTCTGCCCGAGGGGCTGTTTATGATTTTTATCATTGAGTTGCATCGCATTGGCATGCACACATGACATACATGCATAGAGATGTATTTCCTCATGCTGTACAACATCACATCATTCATGAGTTTTCACACATTGTTGACAGATGGGCATAGTGATGCATTTGTTTTACACGGGTTATCCGGAAGGAAAATGAAACATCTTATTTATTATTGACAAGATTTTGGGAGAAATTTATTATTTTCAAACTATTTATATTATTGGAAACTTCGGCAAACGATTTGGGTTTTCACTGAGATATTTGGAAGGAAGAACTATAATTTTTGAAATTATTATTTGGCTGAGTATTTTATCCCTGAGTTATTTTTGGTATTATTTTCTTTATGTTGTTATGGATTGTTGTGTACTATTGGTTGTGGACCCGACCTTGGTAGAAGCTCGTCACTACTTTCAACCTACGGCTAGGTTTGTTACTTACTCAGTACATGGGGTCGGTTGTACTGATACTACACTTCTGCACATTGCGTGCAGATGTTGGCTGTTGTTGTTGCTATGCTCGATGGTTGCGGGACTTGAAGATGTACCTGCGTTCCTGTTGTAGCTACCTCTTGTTCAGGGTAGCCTTAGATTTATAAAAGCTCTGTTTATGTATTATTCAAACAGACTATATATTTATTTTATTTCCGCTTTGTATACTCTATTCTTAGAAGCTCATGATTTGTACTACCAGTTCTTGGGGAGATGTATCGGTTTTAGATATTTTCTTTTAATTAATTTTATTGGAATTGGATAGTTGGAAATTGGCTTACCTAACGGGTTGGGTTAGGTGCCATCACGAATAGTGAAATTTTGGGTCGTGACCGTGATGCAATACAATGAAAATCTCACGTACTCACACTCTCGGAGCTCTCAATCTGACTGTCTCAATTCTCGCTCGTCACACTCAGTCACTCAGCACTGTACGGTGCCTGCTGCGGCGTGCAGCCCGATCCACATATAGCCATAAGGCCTGTTTTGGCGCGCAACCCGATCCACATATAGCCATAAGGCTTGTTGCGGCGTGCAACCCGATCCACATATAGCCATAAGGCTTGTTGTGGCATGCAACTCGAACCACATATAGCCATAAGGCTTGCTACGGCGTGCAACCCGATCCACATATCTCACTTATAGCACGGCTCTCAGGCCCCAACTCAGTCATCAATCTCTCCAGTCTCTCGGGCTCACCACACTCATGCTAAGCACCCCAAATCAATGATACATGATGTGACAATAAATGATACAGAGATTGAGATATGATAGGCAATGATGAATGCGACTGAGTACGTAACTGCAAATTAAGCAAATAATCTCAACATTAAAAGAACGACCACTGGGGGTCCCAATAGTACCAGCTTATAGCCTAAAAATGATTTATAATATAATTCACTGCTCAAGTGCTCTAACACATAGAGTACAGTAATACTATTCAGATAAGGTGACTACACAGTTCCCACAAAATTGACTAAGTCATAATTTCTATGGTACACGCTTGTACCTCGTAAAAAAAGCTTTTTATTTTGTGGAATGAACCATTTCCTTTCTTTTCGTGGAAAGAAATTATGTTCAAGTAAGCAAATATGTCATGGTTCTAGGAGTCTATCTATCGCGTATAGACTTTAAGAGCGTGGTGGCCTAACCATCGAGGTGAAGTCGGGACCTAAAAGATCGAATGGAACAATATATAGACAAGTAAATCCCTTATGGGTTCCAAGGTATTCCTTTAATTATTAAGAGTTAAGGGATTTATCATTCAAAGGGAAGTAGACTACTCAAGAATTTTATATTTTATTTGTTGAATTTGAATAAAGAATTAATAGAAGACGGAATCACTGGGAACTTGAGTAAGGAGTAAACCTTTCTATTTTGGGATTTTCTAGAGTTTGAAAACGAGAACTCCTTTCATTCATGGATTCATACCCTCATAACCAAGTTTAGAAGTGTTACTTACCTCAAACCGTACAAATATCTACTCCAATAAGCCATTGCCTTGCTTTCATATTATGATGATACATACGAATAAGTATTATTCTCAGTTTTAGTTCTTGAACATAATCTACTTTCATATTATGCTCAGTTTTATTTCTTGAACATTGTTCTAACTCTTGCCATCGAAAAGGCTAAGTTCTTAGTCAGACTTGTAATCTTCTTTAATTTCATTTGATTATCTTATTTTTGTTCTTATTTATTTAATTTTTTTGGGTCAAATCAATTCGCTTGTCTATAAACTATACTATAAATTTAACTGTACTATTTTACGAGTAAACATCAAGACATTTGGTTTCAAACATCTTTTAATCTTATCACGTAGTGGTCGCTTGACAAAATTGTCTTATTCTATTGGAAGTTCTCAATGGGCACTTACATGGAAATGCCTTTGAAGCCTCTTGCAAATGGTGCTCGCGTTGTTTTGTAGTCGGACGTCTTTGATCTCTTGCATCTTTTCTTTTTCTCCGTCTGCATGGTGACTCTATATGATGGCTTTTCGAAAATTGGTTCTTCTGAGTTGTAACATAATTGTTTATCTAATTATTATTATTAAATATAAATATACATTATTAAAGGGGTAATTTAGTCTTTCAACTTTTTAGTTTAAGACTTTCCACTTTTATAATAACTAGTCTCTATGATCGTACGTTGCACGAATACTTTATGTCGAATATAATATGCATATAAAAAATAGTAAACTTTCAAATGCATAAATATTAATTATAAAGTTTTTACACAATCAAAGACTGGCCTCACAAGTTATTCATTAAAGTTGTAAAACCAATCAAAGTATGGAACATATTTCATAATTTTTGTTATGAATTAATTTCTTTAGTTAACCTTAATGATTGAGGTATATGGATGTAATATCTCAAGAAATACAATAATGAGAGAGAGAAAAAAACAGTCTTCCATGGCATTACTTTTTGAGAAGGTATCCTAATAACTTCCAATAAATGTCTCTTTATTCATTCTCAGCATTATATCATTGTTGGGTATATGAGCATGTCATTTCAGACTTAGCACCGGCTTTTCAATACCCTTGTTGAGTTGCATATTATCTTGAGTCAATTATCACAAAAGTTTATTTCTAATAAATTCTTAACTGTATAGATATTTAAAAACATTTATTTGATTGCAAAAAGATATAAAATTACACAAAAATTACATAAGCATACTTCCTCGTGCGTGAAATGGTTCACTCAAATATTTTGTCAGAAAACACGAGAGAGTCATCATGTATATCTCAACAGCTTGCACAATGATATTAATACAAAAATATATAACTTCACTACTAATTATTTTGCTTTACAATCACCTTATCCTATAAAGAGAATTTTATCTTCGGGATACATGTTTTAGCTAGACCACTTTTAAAAAATAGTGAAAATTACAATTAATTATTTATGCTGACAAGAACGACAAAATAACGTGGATAGAGTAAGTTTGTGTGTATTGGGTTACTTAATCCAAATTTCCAATTCATAATTCGACTTGAGCAACTTAGCTCATGTATAATAGTTTTTCTTATGTCAATATTAAGAAACGAAACAATGTGTTTGTAGGCTTGTTAAGCTACGTTTCCCAAAAGAACTTGACCCAAAATAAATTTTATAGACTTGGCATATGTGTAGTTTAAATCGGAAAAGAGTTTCAACCTTAGATGATTTACAATTATATCCTTAAATTATATAAATATTTAAGGTTATAAAAGTCGATCAATATTTGGGCATATTTTAGTCGTTCAACATTTAGCATAAATTATTGGTTCTTTTATAATAATGTAGATAGATATAGATATATATAGATACATATAGATAGATATACAATCAAACCTCTCTATAACAACCTTGTTTGTTCCAAATATTTTTGGATGTTATAGCGAAGTGCTGTTATAGAGAACATATATTATAACATAACATAAAAATTGATTCCGAACAAGCTTGACTTTTATATAGAAGTATTGTTATATAGGAATGTTGTTATAAAGAAGTCTGACTATAGATATAAATATAGATATAGATATAGATTATTACATAATATCGACTACTAGTCGACTATATTCTCAAAATCCACAAGACAAAAGATTAAAAGAAGACCTCAGATGGTGGGAAATCCAAACTGCTATGCTATTGCTGAACCTCTCTTTTGTTTCTTATTTCACAACCTGAAATAAATTTCATTTGAATGGAAAATGTTTGACAAAACTTATAAAATCCAGTTTGAGAAAGAATGTCTTTTCATAGCTGTTACACCCCGTTTTCGCAAGCCTTTAAGAGTTAACATTCGGGGATGAATGTGTAACGACCCGGCCGGTCGTTTTGAGAGTTATAGCCCCGATCCCCTATTAACTGTTTCTTCTATATCTGTTTCTGTTATTGTGACTTACCGGGAGGTTTCATTTTGGTTTTTGGAGTGTTTTGGGACACTTAGTCCTTAAATGGAGGTTTAAGTTTTAGGATTTGGACCGTAGTCGGAATTGTATGAAGACGACTCTAGAATAGAGTTTCGTCGATTCTGTTAGCTCCATTGGGTGATTTTGGGCTTAGGAGCGTGTCCGGATTGTGTTTTGGAGGTCTGTAACTCATTTAGGCTTGAAATGGCGAAAGTTGAATTTTTGGAGTTTTGGACCAGTAGTGGAATTTTTTATATCAGGGTCGATTTTCGATTTCGAAAGTTGGAGTAGGTCCGTAATATCGAATAAGGCTTGTGTGCAAAATTTGAGGTCAATCGGACGTGATTTGATAAGTTTCGGTATCGGTTGTAGAAATTTAAAGTTTCAAGTTCATTAAGTTTGAATCGGAGGGTGATTCATGTTTTTAGCATTGTTTGATGCGATTTGAGGGATCGACTAAGTTTGTATGGTATTTTAGGACTTGTTGGTATATTTGGTTGAGGTCCCGGGGGCCTCGGGTGTGTTTCGGATGCTTAACGAATTGAATTTGGACTTAGGCTAGTTGCTGAAGATTTTCTGGTTTCTAGTGTTTTCGCACCTGCGGAGGGGAGACCGCGGATGCGGGATGCGGCCAAGAAGGAGCTGCGCAGGAACCGCAGGTGCGAAGATTTTCCCGCACCTGCGAGAGTCGCAGATGCGGGCAGTTGGGCGCAAGTGCGAGGGGAAGCCGCAGGTGCGATGCATTTCCGCACCTACGATAGTTGCAGATGCGGTCGAATAGCCGCAGGAACGGAGCCTGGGATTCTAAGTGGTATCCGCACCTGCGATGGTCTTTCTGCAGGTGTGGCGTCGCAGATGCGACAGAGAGTCTGTAGGTGCGAGATATCGTGACAGAACACTTAAATGCAAAGGTTCGCTATTTTTGCTCATTTTCAACATTTTGAACTCGGGTTTGGCTATTTCTTGGGAGCATTTTGAGGGGTTTCTTGAGTTAAGTCCCTTGTGCTTATTTTTTATCAATAATCTTGCGGAAATTTCCACCTAGTTAGTGTGTATTTAAGGTGGAAATTGGGAGTTGAAGGCTAGGGATTTGAAGAGTTTGATTTGGGGTTTTGAGTGGTCATTTGAGGTCGGATTTTGATAAATTTGGTATCGTTGGACTCGTGAGTGAATGGGATTTCAGAATTTGTGATTTTTGCTCGATTCTGAGACGTGGGCCCAAGTCAACCTTTTAGGACGAATTTCGAAATTTTTGTTAAAGTATTGATTTCATTAATTAGATGAGTCTATTATAGTTGTATTTATGATATGCAATTATTTTTGGCTAGATTTGGGCCATTCAGAGTTGGATATTCGTGGAAAGGCATTGTTACTGATTGATTGAACTTGGTTCGAGGTAAGTGGCTTGCCTAACCTTGTTTGGGGGAACTCCCCTTAGGATTAGGTACTATTTTTGATATATGAGTGTCGCGTACGTGAGGTGACGAGTACGTACACGGGCTATTGTTGCAAAACTCCGTTTTCATTAAGTAAAATACATGTCTTCCTTTAACTGAGCTACACTAGCATATGAATTATCCTGTTTAGTCTAGGACAGCATATCTACGTGTCTTAATTGCTTATGTGAACTCTGTGCAACATGCTTAGTGAATTTTCTGCCTCTTTCCTTGACTGGTACTTAGTCTAAATCGTAAGATTTCCTGATGTAGTTGTATTTCTATGGTTTGCACTGCATATTTATTTTGGGACTTCGGAACGGTATTTCGGTAGATCCCCTGTTGTTATTTCAGTGTACTGAGTTGTTGACTTGCTACGATTTCATTCTTTGTTAAATTTCAGTACTTATTTTACTGCAATATTTTATTCTATCTTAGTTTATTTTTTATATATATACCAGTAGGGCCCTGACCTGATCTCATCACTACTCGACTGAGGTTAGGCTTGGCACTTACTAGGTACCGTTGTGGTGTACTCATGCTACTCTTCTGCACATATTTTTTGTGCAGATCCAGGTACTTCTTATCAGCCTCGCTACTAGCTGAGAGTGCTTGCTTCTGTACGGAGACTTCAAGGTATATCTGCCGCGTCCGCAGACCTCGGAGTCCTCTTCTATTCCCTCATATGTCATTTACCTTCCTTACTTCTGTTATTTGACTCTGGTGTATCATACTAGTTTCCTTCTGTAGCTTGTGACTTATGATGTTCCGGGTTTTGGGAATATTGTGTATTACTGGAGTGATGGCTATTATACATGCCAAGCGGCATTATTACCAATCATTTAGTTACCTGTTGCAGATAGTCGTTAAGTTTTGTTTCTATTTTGTTATTTCCGCATTTCGTTACGCTTACCTAGTCGTAGAGACTAGGTGTCATCACGACATCTTACGGAGGGAGAATTGGGTCGTGATAAGTTGATATCAGAGCTCTAGGTTTATAGGTATCGTGAATAACAAGCTGGTTTATTAGAGTCTCGCGGATCGGTATAGAGACGTCTGTACTTATCTTTGAGAGGCTATGGAACTATTAGGAAAATTTCACTACTTTGATTCCTTGTCATGCTAAAATTTGTTGACTTCAAAAATTCTAAACTTTTGTATTCTATTCTCTCACAGATGGTGAGGACACGTACAAGCGGATCTGATGACCAGGCACCCGCGCACCCTGCTAGAGCCGCGTGAGCCCGGGGCCGGGTAGAGGCCGAGGACGTCCACGTGGTGCAGCCAGAGCAACCACACGAGCTGCTACAGAGGAGCCCCCAGTAGCTCCAACTGGAGGGCAGACACCTGAGGTACCTGTTTCTGCACCAGCCCTCCAGGAGACTCTAGCCTAGTTTCTGAGCATGTTCAGCACCTTAACTCAGGCTAGATTGATTCCACTTGCTCCTGCCATATCTCAGGCCGGGGGAGGAGCACAGACTCCCGTCACCGGTATTCCAGAGCAGCGGGTTCAGGTCGACCAGGTTCCAGAGATTGTATCAATTCGGCTGGTAGCTCCAGCTCAGCCCGAGGTTAGGGCAGCAACTTCTGAGGTGGAGCAGGTCAGACTTGAGAGGTACAAGAAGTACCACCCACCTACCTTCAGCGGATTGGCTACAGATGATGCTCAAAGTTTTTTGGAGGAGTGTCATCGTATTCTCCGTACTATGGGCGTAGCGAAGACGAGTGGGGTATCTTTTACTATATTTTAGCTTAGAGGAGCAGCCTATCAGTGGTGGCGTGCTTATGAGTTGAGTAGTCTGGCTGAGACAGCTTTACATACATGGACTCAGTACTCGGACATGTTTTTGAGAGAGTATGTTCCTCAGAGCCTCAGGAACTCATGGCGCGTGAAGTTTGAGCAGCTGCGCCAGGGTGATATGGATGTGTCAGAGTATGCAGTCTACTTTAGTGATTTGGCCCGACATGCACCGGCCTTGGTTGCCACAGTTCGAGAGAGGGTTCGACGGTTTATTGAGGGACTCCACCCCAGCATCCGGATTAGTATGGCCAGGGAGTTGGAAATGGATATTTCTTATTAGCTGGTTGTGCGTATCGCCAGGACATTGGAGGGCATGCTTTCCCGGGACAGAGAGGAGAGAGAGGCCAAGAGGTCTCGAGAGACTGGTTATTATTCTGCTACTCGTGCCTCAGCAGCTCGCCATGGTAGGGGTTATGTGGGTCGCCCTGTCCATTCAGCTCTTCCAGCCGCCAGTGGTGTTTCAGCCCCTTCTAGGCCCCATGAGCCTTATTATGCACCGCTAGTATCTAGTGTGCCTCCTGCACGTGTTGTTCCTAGTGGCCAGTCCAGCAAATCTGGCCCGAGCCAGCCACGCCCTCCCAGAGCTTGTTTTGAGTGTAGCGACACTCGCCATATGGTGAGGGACTGCTCCAAGTTTAGGAGGGGTGCACCTCCATAGACTTCTCAACCACAGCGTACTCCACCGGGTCCTCAGGCTATGATCACAGCACCAGCTGCCACCCCACCCGCTCAGCCAGCTCGAGGTGGAGGTCGGGGAGGTAGAGGTCGCCCTAGAGGGGGAGGCCAGGCTAGATATTCTGCCCTTCCTGCTCGTACAGAGGCAGTTGCTTCTGATTTTATCATTACAGGTATTGTTCCAGTCTGTCATATAGATGCGTCGGTATTATTTGACCCAGGCTCTACATATTCCTATATGTCCTCATATTTTGCCCCGTATTTGGGCGTATCTCGGTATTCTTTGAGTTCCCCTATTTATGTTTCTACTCTTGTGGGAGATTCTCTTGTTGTGGACTGCGTGTATCGGTCATGTTTGATTGCTCTTAGTGTTTTTGAGACCAGAGCCGATTTATTATTGCTCAGCATGGTGGACTTTGATATTATTTTGGGCATGGACTGGTTGTCGCCCCATTATGCTATTCTTGATTGTCACGCTAACACCGTGATGCTGGCTATGCCAGGATTTCCGTGATTAGAGTGGAGAGGTACCTTAGAGTATACTCCCAGCAGAGTTATTTCATTTCTTAAAGCTCAACGAATGGTTGAGAAGGGGTGTGACGCGTATTTAGCTTATGTGCGAGACGTCAGTATTGATACCCCTACAGTTGAGTCAGTTCCAGTAGTGAGGGACTTTCCATATGTGTTTCCAGTTGATCTTTCGGGCATACCGCCCGACAGGGCTATTGATTTTGGCATTGATTTGTTACCAGGCACTCAACCCATCTCTAATTCCTCCGTACCGTATGGCTCCTCCTGAGTTGAAGGAGCAGTTACAGGAGTTGCTTGATAAGGGCTTCATTCGGCCTAGTGTGTCACCTTGGGGTGCTCCTGTCTTATTTGTGAAGAAGAAGGATGGTTCTATACGGATGTGTATTGATTATCGCCAGTTGAACAAAGTCACAGTGAAGAACGTGTATACATTGCCTCGTATTGATGACTTATTTGATTAGTTACAGGGTGCCAGAGTGTTTTCCAAGATTGACCTACGTTCAGGATATCATCAGTTGAAGATTCGGGAGCCAGATATCCCGAAGACTGCTTTCAGGACCAGATATGGTCACTATGAGTTTCTTGTTATGTCTTTTGGGATGACCAATGTCCCAGCAGCTTTTATGCACTTGATGCACAGTGTGTTCCATCCTTATCTTGACTCATTCGTCATTGTGCTTATTGACGACATTCTGGTGTACTCCCGAACTTGGGAGGATCATGAGCAGCACATGAGGACTACGCTTCAGACCTTGAGAGAAAAGAAGTTATATGCAAAATTTTCAAAAATTGAGTTTTGGCTAGACTCAGTGTCATTCTTGGGTCATATAGTATTGAGTGATGGGATCCAGGTGGATCCGAAGAAGATTGAAGCAGTGCAGAGTTGGCCAAGACCGTCCTCAGCTACAGAGATCCGGAGTTTTCTTGGTTTGGCGGGGTATTACCGTCGATTTGTAGAGGGTTTCTCATCTATTGCAACTCTTATGACCAGGCTGACCCAGAAGGGTGCTCCGTTCAGGTGGACAGAGGAGTGTGAGGAGAGCATTCAGAAGCTTAAGACAGCTTTGACTATAGCCCCAGCATTGGTATTTCCTTCAAGTTCGGGGTCTTATACAGTTTATTGTGATGTGTCGCGAGTTGGCCTCAGCGTGGTGTTGATGCAGGACCATAGGATGATTGCCTACGCGTCCAGATAGCTGAAGGTGCGCGAAAAGAACTATCCTGTCCACGACCTTGAGTTAGCAGCTATTGTTCATGCCTTGAAGATTTGGCGGCATTATTTGTACAGTGTTCCTTGTGAAAGTTACACCGATCACCGGAGTTTGCAACATTTGTTCAAGCAGAAGGATCTTAATTTGCGTCAGAGGAGGTAGTTGGATCTGCTTAAGGATTATGATATCACTATTTTGTACCACCCTGGGAAGACCAATGTGGTGGCCGATGCTTTGAGTCATCGGGCGGAGAGTTTGGGGAGTTTAGCATATCTTCCAGCAATAGAGAGACCCTTAGCATTGGATGTTTAGGCCTTAGCCAGCAAGTTTGTGAGATTGGATATTTCTGAGCCGAGTCGAGTGATGGCTTGTGTGGTTTCTCGGTCTTCTCTTTATGACCGCATCAGGGAGCGTCAGTATGATGACCCCCACCTGCTTGTCCTTAAAGACACGGTTCAGCATGGTGATGCTAAGGAGGTCACCATTGGGGATGATGGCGTATTGAGGATGCATGGCAGGCTATGTGTGCCTAATGTAGATGGTTTGCGTGAGTTGATTCTTCATGAGGCTCATAGCTCGCGGTACTCTATTCATCCGGGTGTCACGAAGATGTATCAGGACTTGAGGCAGCATTACTAGTGGAGGAGGATAAAGAAGGACATAGTGGAGTATGTGGCTCGGTGCCTAAATTGCCAGCAAGTGAAGTGTGAGCATCAACGGCCGGGTGGGTTGCTTTAGAAGTTAGAGATTCTGGAGTGGAAATGGGAGCGGATCACTATGGATTTCGTTGTTAGACTCCCACGGACTCAGCGGAGGTTTGATGTAGTTTGGGTGATGTGGATAGGCTGACCAAGTCAGCTCATTTTCATTCCTGTGATGACTACCTATTCTTCCGAGAAGCTGGCTCGAATTTACATCCGCGAGATCGTCAGGCTTCATGGCGTACCGGTATCTATCATCTCTGACCGGGGTATGCAGTTTATATCACGATTCTGGAGGGCTGTACAGCAGGAGTTGGGTACACAGGTTGAGTTGAGCATAACATTTCACCCTCAGACGGACGGACAGTCCGAGCGCACTATTCAGATACTAGAGGATATGCTCCGCGCTTGTGTGATAGATTTTGGGGGTGCTTGGGACCAGTTCTTGCCACTTGCGGAGTTTGTTTACAACAATAGTTATCAGTCCAGCATTCAGATGGCACCGTATGAGGCTCTGTATGGTAGGCGGTGTCGTTCTCCAGTGGGATGGTTTGAGCCGGGCGAGGCTAGATTATTGGGTACAGACTTGGTTCAGGATGCCTTAGAGAAGGTTAAGATAATTCAGGATCGACTAAGCACGGCCCAGTCCACACAGAAGAGTTATGCGGACCGGAAGGTTCGCGATGTTGCATTCATAGTTGGAGAGCGGGTCTTGCTCCGGGTTTCGCCCATAAAGGGCGTTATGAGGTTCGGAAAGAAGGGCAAGATGAGCCCAAGGTTCATTGGTCCTTTTGAGTGTTGCGGCATGTTGGGGAGGTTACTTTTGAGCTTACCTTACCTCCCAGCCTAGCAGGATTTCATCTGATATTTCATGTTTCGATGCTCCGGAAGTATCACGGCGATCCGTCTCATGTGTTGGATTTCAGCTCAGTCTAATTGGATAAGGATCTATCTTATGTTGAGGAGCCAGTGGCTATTTTAGACATGCATGTCAGAAAGCTAAGGTCAAAGAATATTTCTTCCGTGAAGGTTCAGTGGAGGGGACAGCCGGTCGAGGAGGCGACTTGGGAGACCGAGCATGTTATGCGCAACCGATATCCTCATATTTTTACCACTTCAGGTATGTCTTTATGCTCGTTCGAGGTCGAACGATTGTTTTAAGAGGGGAAGGATGTAACGACCCGTCTAGTCATTTTGAGAGTTATAGCCCCAATCCCCTATTAACTGTTTCTCCCATATCTGTTTCTGCTATTGTGACTTGCTAAGAGGTTTCTCTTTTATTTTTGGAGTATTTTGGGACACTTAGTCCCTAAATGGAAGTTTAAGTTTTAGGATTTGGACCGTAGTCGGAACTGTGTGAAGATGACTCCGAAATGGAGTTCCGTCGATTTCGTTATATCCGTTGGGTGATTTTGTGTCACGCCCCAAACCTGGGGAGGCGTGGCTGGCATCCGATGCCGAGCTGGCCCGAGCGAACCAATATGTAACTCATGATCATTCGACCAAAACTAGAACATACATAGGTCGAGTGGGCTGAGCTCATTCCTTTTGTAACTATCATGGCCCAACATGGCCACAACTCATAATGTACAACTGTAAGTGGGCGAACACTGTATCAATAAACTATCGTTCTTAAAACCTGAATACATATGGGCCGTGAAGGCCACTGAAATACTGTACAAAATGAATCTATGTCTACAAAGCCTCTAAGATTATTAGACATCAAACAAGACAGGGTACCGGCCTACCCAGAGGTCTGTAGTAAAACTCTGACATGATGACTTATAGACTCGACTTCACTCTGAATGAGGTGGAGTCTTACCGAACCTTCGCTGAATGCTAACCTCGTCTACTATGATGGCTCGTCAAACTGATTATCTGTACCTGCAGGCATGAATGCAGCGTCCCCAACACAAGGACGTCAGTACGAATAATGTACCAAGTATGTAAGGCACATAAATAAGTATATAAAAGATATGGAAGAAACATGGAGTACATGACTCATCCTGTAAGTCTGGATAACTCTGTAAATCATGAAATACTTATAGTGTCATACATATGCGTATGGATGTCATGTCGTGCATAAGTACATGTGTTCATAACATCATCAAGCCTTTGAGTCTCGGCCACTGTGGGCAAAATCATCAATGTATACCAGCTGATCAGGTGGTGGTGCGTATATAACGCCATAACCGTTTCTCATATCCCATATACATATAATATACGCGTATATAATGTCATCTGGTCATGGGTCAATGTACATGGATAAATGCATGAAATGCATAGGAAATACGTTAATAAAATCTCTCGGTACGTCATAAGACCACTGTGCCTCTGATTAATATCATACAGCCTTAACACATTATAATTATACTATATTAAACTATATACACAATCGTATATCTTTTATGTTAGTACCCCAAAAGTTGTCACGATAGCCATTGTTAACAGTGCAATTATCAGTCATGACAATATGTGATAATTGTCTTACATTAAGTTGAATGAATTTCATCATAGTATTTATACAATCATACATATCACAATGTCAAACTACCTATACAACTAAATAAAAATGCATTATAAACCTTTATTATGCATGGATCATTACTTCAAAATCAATCTACAACAATCTAACGATATATTATAATCAAATTGATATTTTATAACATTTTATGTTGTAACAATATATACTATATTATAATTCATTATGATGTAGTTCATAATCAATTTTCAAGTGTAACTTGTCACAAACAACCGCAAACTATAATATTAATATGTCTCTACAATCAATTATTGATCACAATATGACTACTCTGCTATTAAATATCATGTAATAATACAATAGTGTAAGTCTAATATTACAAATAATCATATTATATTATATTCATATAATTTCTGTATGTTTAGTTAAACTATAAAAATTATATTTATAAATAAATCCTAACACATATATTTGTAATATAAGTTCTCTATTGTATACCTCAATAGGGACTAGGGACATACATAGACATGCTTGAATATCACTTTACTGGAATGAATAACATAGGCATCCTTAACTGCTAAGAGTAGAACCACTTATGGAATAACATTACATTTACGTATCGTTACTTGGATCATGCCAAAAGAAAAGGAGGGATAGCCTTAACATACCTGAGCCAATTCTTTATCCCTTCTTATAAAATCCGAGCTCTACCCCTTCACCAAAAATAACCTCATAGAAATCCTCACTACGTTGTTGCACCAGATTTCAAGTAGCAATTTTGCTTCATAAAAAGTCTAGAGATGAATCTGGATGGTTTCATAACAATAGGGAGGAAAGGGTAAAGAGAAATGAGAATGAAGTAGCCTTAAGCATTGCTGAAAGGCCTCACTAGTTGTCTATAACTAGAAAAGAAAGCATGTAATATTAGGGACACAAAAAAAAATGCCACTCCACCAACATTAATGGTCCTGCTCATGCATGAGGAACGTGTATGATATACACCTAAACAGGCAAGCATAGGACTTTAAACTCTGGATTTTATCTGCCTCTTCCTTATCATCTCAACCTATGTGGCTTTTTACTTTATATGAATGACTTTTCTTTATTCCCATAAAATGAAAGCTAAATATTGGAGAAACTTCAAATTCCAATGAAAATCATGCTGATGAAGCAATGCAAGACTTCCCAAAATGTGACACCGTCGTAGCCTTCACACATTAGTCATATATTCTTTAGTTGTCAAGATCCCACGTGAGCAAACCATTCTTACGCTTCTCTACTTAAATTAATAATTAATTCATTATCTCAAATTACTTGAAATACTACTCACTTTTAAGACATTTTATATACCTTATTATAATATACTTTACTATCATGGTCATATGGTACCATATAAAATAAATACATACACTATTATTTCATTAAAATATTCATGTAAAAATACATATATTTTCTCAACTTATAATTTTTCTAATCTCATATAAAGAGTAAAATTTTCATACGCTTAATTCTTAAAATAGTAAAAAGATAACCTTCTTTTCTTGTGAGAAAATAATTTCTATCTTTACAATAAAGAAAATCTCATAAACTTTCTCATATTATGTGTATAATTTAAAGCATTTTCGAAAGTAGTAATATTAATAACTATATAAAATCATACTTTTTAAAATATTTTTCTACAATAAATGTTCCACTCAAAATAAATATCATATCAAAATTATCAGGATCCGAAATTTCTCACCGACGGGACCGTGATGGCGCCTAACATTCCACTTGCTAGGCAAGCCAACGTTAGAGAATCATTAGACCAATTTCTTATTTTCATTCAGTAATTAACAATAATTAACTAAGATGAAATATAATAAGTGCTGAATATCGTAAAAACTATATTAATTACTACCACCCGGATCTGGAGTCACAATTCACGAGCATTCTAGAATTTACTACAAGTAATAGCCTGAAAGAAATATAACTATTAGAATGAAGGACAACAGTAGGACATAAAAAGTAGACGGGGACTTCAAGGTCTGTGAACGTCGACAGATCTACCTTGAGTCTCCGGACAGCGGACCAATAGCAAAATCTCGATCAACTTGAGCCGGTATCAAAGTTTGCACAGAAAGTGCAGAGTGCAGCATCAGTACAACCGACCCCATGTACTGGTAAGTGTTGAGCCTAACCTCCGGCGAAGTACTGACCAGGCTAGGACAAGACACCCACATATAACCTGAACAGTATAATCATGCTAGTGGCAACAACAGTAAATAAATAAATAACGCATAAATAATGGGAAGGGGGCATACAGTGGGGGAATACAACATAAAGAGTGAGAATAATGAAAAGACAGCATTAAATCGAAAATCTTTAAACTAATTGAGTAATTAAAATAGTAAGGAAAACTGCACGGCATCACCCTTCGAGCTTTTACTCTCAACCTCACCAAATAAATAAATAGAACGGCACGGCATCACCTTTCGTGCATTAAACCTCGCATAATATACACGACATCACCCTTCGTACTTTACACTCTTCCTCACAATATAAATAATGCGTGCACGACATCACCCTTCGTGCTTTACACTCTTCCTCACAATATAAATAATGCATGCACGGCATCACCCTTCGTGCTTTACACTCTTCCTCACAATATAAATAATGCATGCACGGCATCACCCTTCATACTTTACACTCCTCATAAATCACAGAATCAATAACAACGGATAGATAAATGTATCACAAAGAACCCAGTATTTTACCCATAATCAATAGCACAATGTAATCTCAACCTTGAATCAATATTCGAAAGTTACCAAATCTCAGTGAAACTAGATATAAGTCACCCAATATTTCAAATAACCCACTAAGCATGGATAGTAGAATTTAAGGTTTCAAAATAGACAGGAATAGAATTTCACTCGCATGCTATGACTTGACAACGACGCATAGATGCTCGTCACCTCACCTATACATCGTATTCAACAACCAAACTCGTAACAAATAAACACACAATACCTATTCCCTCAAGCCAAAGTTAGACACGACACTTACCTTGCTCCGAAGACCACTAAATTCTCAATCATAGCTTTTCCTTTGGACTTCACCTCCAAACCACTCGTATCTATTCAAAAAATGACTCAATGACATCAAATATTGCTAAAGGAATCAATTATATTTCATAAATTAAATTTTCCTCCAAAAAGTCAAAAAATTGACCCCGGATCCGCTTGGTCAAAACCCGAGGTTCAGACCAAAATTCTTTTACCCATTCACCCCCGAGCCCGAATATGTAATTAGTTTTGGAATCCGACCTCAAATTGAGGTCTAAATCCTCAAATTTCAAAATTCCTAAGTTCTACCCAAAAATCCTAATTTCACCATGAAAATTCTAGATTCTAGGTTGTAATCTTGTTATAAGATGTAAAAGATTGAAAGAAAAGAGTTAGGAATCACTTACCTATGATTTAGGGAAGATTTGATCTTTGGAAAATCACCTCTTACGGTTTAGGGTTTTGAAATTATGAAGAATGAATGAAAAATCCCGTCTAAGTTTCTTTTACTCAGCTGCAGGTATCGCAATTGCGATATGAGCTTCGCAAATGCGAAGGAACAATCGCAGTTGCGATGCCCTTCACAATCCCGCTGCCTTCGTAAATGCGAGGAAAGTGTCGCATTTGCAAACCTCACAAATGCGAGTAAATGTTCGCATTTGCGAACTTGCCCTTCCCAGACTCCCATCGCAATTGCGAAGAAAATCCCGCAATTGCGAGAACATGCTGGCTCAGGCCTTCTTCGCAATTGCGATAGATACCTCGCAATTGCCAGGCCTGCTTATTTCGCATTTGCGAAGCCTGATCTCGCAATTGCGAGATCAGAGGCCTGCAACAGGTTCAGTTATACCAGCAACATTTTCTAAGTTCAAAACATCTCGTGGCCTATCCAAAACTCACCCGAGCCCTCGAGGCTCCAAACCAAACATACACATAAGTCTAAAAACATCATACAAACTTGCTCCCACGATCAAATCGCCAAAATAACACCTAGAACTATGAATTTTAGCACCAAATCGAATGAAATTCTCAAGAACACTTTAAAATTCATATCTTCTCAATTGGACGTCCGAATCACGTCAAATCAACTCTATTTCTCACCAAATTTCACAGACAAGTCTTAAATATCATAATGAACCTGTACCGGGCTCCGAAACTAAAATACAGACCCGATACTAACAATGCCAAATATCAATCAATTCTTAAAAATAAATAATTTCTAGATTTTTAATTTTCATCAAAAATTCATAACTCATGCTAGGGACCTCCGAATTCAATTCCGGGCAAACGCCCATGTCCCATAATTCGATACGGACCTAACGGGGCTGTCAAAGCACATATCCGAGCTCGTTTAACAAAAATATTGACCGAAGTCAACAAAAATCAACTTTTAAGGCAAAAATTCTTATTTTCATTAGTTTTCAACGTAAAAGCTTTCCGGAAACCTACCTGGACTGCGCACACAAATCGAGGAGGGTAAAAATGAGATTTGTAAGGCTTAAGAGCTCAGATTCGAGTTATAAAATATAAGATGACCTTTTGGGTCATCACATTCTCCACCTCTAAAATAATCGTACGTCCACGAACGGACATAGAAAAGTACCTGGACTGGTGAAAAGGTGGGGATATCTACTCCGCATATCGGACTCGGACTCCTAAGCAGCTGCCTCAATAGGCTGACCTCTCCACTGCACTCGAACTGAAGGGTAACTCTTTGATCTCAACTGGCGAACTTGCCGGGCTAGAATTGCCACCGGCTCCTCCTCGTAAGTCAAATCCTTGTCCAACTGGACAGAGCTGAAATCTAACACATGGGATGGATCACCGTGATACTTTTGAAGCATGGACACATGGAATACCGGATGAACAGTTGCTACACTAGGTGGCAACGCAAGCCTGTAAGCTACCTCCCCCACTCTCTCTCGAGGATCTCAAATGGCCCGATATACCTAGGGCTCAACTTGCCCTTCTTCCCAAATCTCATAACACCCTTCATGGGCGATACCCGAAGTAATACACTCTCTCCGACCATTAATGCCACATCACAAACTCTACGATCGGCATAACTCTTTTGCCTGGACTAAGCTGTACGAAGTCGATCCTGTATAATCTTGACCTTGTCCAAGGCCTCCTGAACTAAATCTGTACCCAATAATCGAGCCCCCCCCCCAGCTCAAACCACCCAAATAGCGACCTACACTATCGACCATATAATGCCTCATAGGGAGCCATCTGAATACTCGACTGGTAGCTGTTATTGTAGGCAAACTCCGCTAACGGCAAGAACTGATCCCAAGAAACTCCAAAGTCAATAACACAGGCGCGGACCATATCCTCCAAGATTTGAATAGTACGCCCGGACTGTCCGTCCATCTGAGGATGGAATGCTATGCTCAACTCAACCCGCGCACCTAACTCATGCCGTACTGCCCTCGAAAAGTGCAAGGTAAACTGTGTACCTCGGTCAGAAATGATAGACACGGGCACACTGTGAAGACGTCCGATCTCACGAATGTAAATCTCTGCCAACCCCTCCGAGGAATAGGTAACTGCCACAGGAATGAAATGCGTTGACTTAGTCAGCCTGTCCACAATAACCCAAACTGCATCGAACTTCCTCTGAGTCCTTGGGAGTGCAACAACAAAATCCATAGTGATACGCTCCCACTTCCACTCAGGAATATCTAACCTCTAAAGTAAACCACCAGGTCTCTGATGCTCACACTTTACCTGCTGGCAATTTAGGCACCGAGCTACATAGGCAACTATATCCTTTTTCATTTTACTCCGCCAATAATGTTGCCGCAAATCTTGATACATTTTGGCGGTACCTGGATGAATAGAATACCTGGAATTATGTGCTTCTTCAAGAATTAATTTACGAAGTCCATCCGCATTAGGCACACAAATACGACCCTGCATCCTCAAAACTCTGTCATTTTCAACAGTAACCTGCTTGGCACCACCATGCCGCACTGTGTCTCTAAGGACAAGTAAATGAGGATCGTCATCCTGCTGATCTCTGATGCGCTCAACCAAAGAAGACCAAGCAACTGTACAAGCTAGAACACGACTGGGCTCGGAAACATCTAACCTCACGAACTGATTAGCCAAAGTCTGAACATCTACAGCTAATGGCCTCTCACCAACTGGAATATATGCAAGACTGCTCATACTCACAACCTTTCTACTCAAAGCATCGGCCACCACATTGGCCTTTTCGGGGTGATACAAAATGGTGATATCATAGTCTTTCAACAACTCCAACCATCTTCTCTGCCTCAAATTAATATCTTTTTGTTTGAACAGATACTGAAGGCTACGATGATAATTAAATACCTCATACAAGACACCGTAGAGGTAATGCCTCCAAATCTACAGCGCATGAACAATGGCTGCCAATTCTAAGTCATGAACAGGATAATTCTTCTCGTGAACTTTCAATTGCCACGACGCATATGCAATTACCTTGCCATCCTGCATTAATACTGCACCAAACCCAATGTGAGAGGTGTCACAATATACGGTATACGATCCTAAACCTGTGGGTAATACCAACACTAGCGTTGTAGTCAAAGCAGTCTTGAGCTTCTGAAAGCTCAACTCACACTCGTCTGACCATCTGAATGGGACACCTTTCTGGGTCAATCTGGTCAATGGGTTTGCTATAGATAAAAACCCTTCCACAAATCAACGGTAATAGCCCGCCAAACCGAGGAAACTACGGAACTCTGTAGCTGATGTGGGTCTAAGCCAGTTCTGGACTGCCTCAATCTTCCTAGGATCCACCTGAATACCCTCTGTTGATACAACGTGACCCAAGAAAGCAACTGAACTCAACCAAAACTCGCATTTTGAGAATTTAGCACATAACTGGCTGTCTCAGAGTCTGAAGAACGATCCGAAGGTGCTGCTCATGCTCCTCTCGACTGTGGGAGTAGATCAAGATATCATCAATAAACACAGCTACAAAGGAATCCAGGTAGGGTTTGGACACCCGGTTCATCAAATCCATGAATGCTGCTGGGACATTTGTCAGCCCAAATGACATCACTAGAAACTCATAATGCCCTTACCGAGTCTGAAAAGTTATCTTAGGGACATCAGATGCCCTAATCTTCAACTGATGGTAACCAAACCTCAAATCGATCTTTGAAAATACCTTGGCACCCTGAAGCTGATCGAATAAGTCATCAATTCTTGGCAGCGGATATTTATTTTTAATAGTTGTTCATAATCAATTACTGAATTGCCAATTAACCTCATGTTAATAAAAACTCTCATTGCAAACCTTCACACAATACTGATAACGAGATGCAAGGCATGAAGACCTCACAATTATTTACCCAAATTAACGAGTAACATTTAACTCCACCTGGGCGAGCACCTACCTCGTAGGTTACAACTCAATATTACAACACGAATTTGGCAAGTATGCATAGAGAATTTCATACAAAAATTTTCAAATAAGCCTCGCAGGCATGACTCCCTATTAGTACTATAGTACAAATTTAATTTCACAAGGGAGAATTTAAACACAAGAATTTTTATCACAAGGATCTCGTCCTTATATAAGTTCCACCGCAGCTCATAGCCCGGTATAAGCATATCAATTTTTTTTAAAATGTGAGGACCTCAGCCTTAGTTCTGAATCATAAGTAATATACACATATTGCCAATCGAAACTTTCCATTTTTTCCTTTTAAATAACTTTCGTTAAGCAAAAATTACAACACATAATGAACCCCACACTGGTAGGGCATATAATTCACAATTTGTAATTAATTATCCGTAAATTACATCAAAACTTACCGAAATGAGTAACAGAAAGCCACATTTGGCCTCACAGCTCTTATTAGTGACCAACATGGAATAATAGGCGTAGTTATCTCCATAGAATCTCCCAATAGGAGTAAACACATAAGTAGATTATAGAATTACGAAGCTCACTCATAAGTGGAGCACAATAGGAGGACTCGTCTTGATACTTAGAACCGAATCAAGTTAAGGAAATTATTCCTTTATTTTAAATCGAGGTCGTACCCATAATGACACCATCTGATGTAACGACCTCCACCATACCATAAAACAAATATAACAACGGCTGGGTCTCCACCTCTAGGACGCCTTCTACCCGCCTGTCCTCCACCTCTAACGGTCTGACCTTAACCTCTAACGTTCTGACCCCTACCATAATACCCCTGCCTCCAGACGAGGCACCACCGAAACCACTGAACTGACGAGGCCTCTTATCAGACCTCTACCCTCTCTCCTGTGCAAGAACTATCTCGATCCTCCTCGCGACATTAGCAGCCGCCTGAAAAGAAATCTCACTTTCGGTCTCCTTGGCCATCTGAAGCTTGATAGGGTGAGTGAGTCGCTCCATAAACCCCCCTCAATCTCTCTCCCTCAGTAGGTAGTAAAAGGAGAGCATGACGGCCAAATCCACAAAACGGGACTCATACCGAGTAACAGCCATACTGCCCTCTTCATAGGCTTGCCACGGACACCTGTGGAGAATTATCTCTCACAAGGCTAATTTCTTCTTTTATTATACTGACTCAACACTGTTGAGCTGACCCATTTCTTAACATACTCTTCGAATCTTATTTGGGGTAACCCTTACCCCTATTTATACACAACGATCACAAAAGTAGAGCTCCATACAGGCAAATCTTGGCACGAACCACATAGTCCAGAATCTCGTCAACCACTGTACTTCTTTAGAAGCACTCCGAAATTCGCAACCATGACGTCTACGCTGAGTAGACATTCTATAGGTTTAAAGTTGTTTCTCTAACTCTTTCGGTACTGAAGTATAGGATCATTAAGTAGGCGGGCATACCGCAAGTCCCAACCTTATCCTCTACAAAATCTCAGAACATAACCATGTGTAAATTTGTTTTTTTTTTGGGAACCTTTCAGTACCACATATATACATTTCAGGCTAAAACTGATATAACAAATGACCCCACAATCTATCCATTGATAGTGGACTCCCCCCACTCGGCGCGAAGTCATAGTCCACCACATCCGATGATCCACAATATTAACCTTCACAGCTCGTATAAATCAACCAGTTGCCAAGGTCCGTTACACCCCTCACATGATTCACTGGTCTATCTCTCAATACGCCCGCATCTTCAGTTGGAACCATACGTTGAGGCAATGTTGAGCATCTCTAGCTCTCTCGTAGTCCACCTGCGGCATCACGAACCGTCGACGCACAACTGATATCGAGTGCGCAATGTCATACACGAGTGGATACAAATGAATTATGAGATATATGTTTTAAGATAGATCAATGTTGAACGATAAGGAATGAAAGAAGTAGAACTATTCCTAAACTCTGTAGCCTCTGGAAGATAAGTACAGACGTCTCTGTACCGATCCTCCAGACTCTACTAAGCTTGCTCGTGAATTATGAGACCTAGGCAACCTAGTGCTCTGATACCAACTGTCACGACCCGAAATTTCCCACCGATGGGACCGTGATGGCGCCTAACATTCCACTTTCTAGGCAAGCCAACGTTAGAGAATCATTAGACCAATTCATTATTTCCATTCAGTAATTAATAATAATTAACTAAGATAAAATATAATAAGTGCGGAATATCGTAAAAACTGTATTAATTACTACCACCCGAATCTGGAGTCACAATTCACGGACATTCTAAAATTTACTACAAGTAATAGTCTGAAAGAAATATAACTGTTTGAATGAAGGACAACAGTAGGACATAAAAAGTAGACGGGGACTTCAAGGTCTGTGAACATCGACAGATCTACCTTGAGTCTCCGGACAGCGGACCAATAGCAAAATCTCGATCAACTTGAGCCGGTATCAAAGTCTGCACAGAAAGTGCAGAGTGCAACATCAGTACAACCGACCCCATGTACTGGTAAGTGTTGAGCCTAACCTCGGCGAAGTACTGACGAGGCTAGGACAAGACACCCACATATAACCTGAACAGTATAATCATGCTAGTGGCAACAATAGTAAATAAATAAATAACGCATAAATAATGGGAAGGGGGCATACAATGGGGGAATACAACATAAAGAGTGAGAATAATGAAAAGACAGCATTAAACCGAAAATTTTTAAACTAATTGAGCAATTAAAATAGTAAGGAAAACTGCACGGCATCACCCTTCGTGATTTTACTCTCAACCTCACCAAATAAATAAATAGAACGGCACGGCATCACCCTTAGTGCATTAAACCTAAATAGAACGGCACGACATCACCCTTTGTGCTTTTCACTCTTCCTCACAATATAAATAATGCATGCACGATATCACCCTTCGTGCTTTACACTCTTCCTCACAATATAAATAATGCATGCAACGGCATCACCCTTCGTGCTTTACACTCTTCCTCACAATATAAATAATGCATGCACGGCATCACCCTTCGTGCTTTACACTCCTCCTCACAAATCACAGAATCAATAACAACGAATAGATAAAAGTATCACAAAGAAACCAGTATTTTACCCATAATCAATAGCAAAATGTAACCTCAACCTTGAATCAATATTCGAAAGCTACCAAATCTCAGTGAAACTAGATATAAGTCACCCAATATTTCAAATAACCCACTAAGCATGGATAGTAGAATTTAAGGCTTCAAAATAGACAAGAATAGAATTTTACTTGCATGCTATGACTTGACAACGATGCATAGATGCCCGTCACCTCACCTATACATCGTATTTAACAACCAAACTCGTAACAAATAAACACATAATACCTATTCCCTCAAGCCAAAGTTAGACACGACACTTACCTTGCTCCGAAAACCACTAAATTCTCAATCACAGCTTTTCCTTTGGAATTCACCTCCAAACCACTCGTATCTATTAAAAAAATGACTCAATAACATCAAATATTTCTAAAGGAATCAATTATATTTCATAAATTAAATTTTCCCAAATTTTCCTCCAAAAAGTCAAAAAATCGACCCCGGACCCGCTTGGTCAAAATCCGAGGTTCGGACCAAAATTCTTTTACCCGTTCACCCCCGATCCCGAATATGTAATTAGTTTTGGAGTCCCACCTCAAATTGAGGTCTAAATGCTCAAATTTCGAAATTCCTAAGTTCTACCCAAAAATCCTAATTTCACCATGAAACTTCTAGATTCTAGGTTGTAATCTTGTTATAAGATGTAAAAGATTAAAAGAAAAGAGTTAGGAATCACTTACCTATGATGTGAGGAATATTTGGTCTTTGGAAAATCGCCTCTTACGGTTTAGGGTGTTGAAATTATGAAGAATGAATGAAAAATCCCGTCTAAGTCCCTTTTACTCAGCTACAGGTGTCGCAATTGCGACCTGAGCTTCGCAAATCCGAAGCTCGCAATTGCGATGCCCTTCACAATCCCGCTGCCTTCTTAAATGCGAGGAAAATGTCGCATTTGTAGCCACAGAACCTCGCAAATGCGAGTAAATGTTCGCATTTGCGAACTTGCCCTTCCCAGACTCCCATCGCAATTGCGAAGAAAATCCCGCAATTGCGAGAACATGATGGCCCAATCATTCTTCGCAATTGTGATAGATACCTCGCAATTGCTAGGCCTGCCTATTTCGCATTTGCGAAGCCTGATCTCGCAATTGCGAGATCAGAGGCCTGCAACAGGTTCAGTTATACCAGCAACATTTTCTAAGTTCAAAACATCTCGTGGCCTATCCAAAACTCACCCGAGCCCTCGAGGCTCCAAACCAAACATGCACATAAGTCTAAAAACATCATACAAACTTGCTCCCACGATCAAATCGCCAAAATAACACCTAGAACTATGAATTTAGTACCAAATCAAATAAAATTCTCAAGAACACTTTAAAATTCATATCTTCTCAGTTGGACGTCCGAATCACGTCAAATCAACTCCGTTTCTCACCAAATTTCGCAGACAAGTCTTAAATATCATAATGAACCTGTACCAGACTCCGAAACTAAAATACGGACCCGATACTAATAATGCCAAATATCAATCAATTCTTAAAAATAAATAATTTCCAGACTTTTAATTTTTATCAAAAATTCATAACTCAAGCTAGGAACCTCCTAATTCAATTCCGGGGATACATCCAGGTCCCATAATTCGATACGGACCTACCGAGACCGTCAAAGCACAGATCCGAGCCCGTTTACCAAATATGTTGACCGAAGTCAACAAAAATTAACTTCTAAGGCAAAAATTCTTATTTTTATTAGTTTTCAACGTAAAAGCTTTCCGAAAATCTTCCCGGACTGTGCACGCAAATTGTGGAAGGTAAAAATGAGATTTGTAAGGCTTAAGAGCTCAGATCCGATTTCTAAAATATAAGATGACCTTTTAGGTCATCACAAAAATGTATCTAACGGTATCAATGTTGTTAAACTTACTGGGTGTAACATCCTTCCTCCCTTTAGAAACATTCGTCCTCGAATGTTAACTCTTTGAGATTTTCAAAACTTTCGTTAGGGTCTCCTCTGTATATTATACTAAAACCAAACCTCTATCGGAGCTCTAGACTATTCACAACCTTTTGTACTTGAGTATCTCGTATCTTCTTCACCTTTACCTTACTTACCTTTCAATCTCGCATCGTATCTTCTGTTTCTTTCATAACTTTCCTTCCACATAAGTATAAATTACATCAACGCCTTAAAGCTCTATTTTGATAGCACCTCTAGTGCATAAATATTCGGTGGAAACTTTATACTGACTTCCTACGACTTAGCTCTATGGTACGATCTGAAAATAAAAGAAGGGTAACATTTCCTAAATGCCATATAGCCTCTCATTTATAAATATGGCGCGCAACACACTCATAAGTGAGACTCTACTAGGCACGGCTTTGTAGACTCCCTAGGGCACGACCTGCTTTGATACCACTTTGTCACGCCCCAAACCTGGGGAGGCATGGCTGGCACCCAATGCCGAGCTGGCCCGAGCGAACCACTCTGTAACTCATGATCATTCGACCAAAACTAGAATATACATAGGTCGAGTGGGCTGAGCTCATTCCTTTTGTAACTATCATGGGCCAACATGGCCATAACTCATAATGTACAACTGTAAGTGGGCGAACACTGTATCAATAAACTATCGTTCTTAAAACATGAAGACATATGGGCCGTGAAGGCCTCTGAAATACTGTACAAAATAAACCTATGTCTACATAGCCTCTAAGATTATTAGACATCAAACAGGACAGGGTACCGGCCTACCCAGAGGTCTGTAGTAAAACTCTGACACGATGACTTATAGACTCGGCTGCACTCCGAATGAGGTAGGGTCTTACCGAACCTTTGCTGAATGCTTACCTCGTCTACTATGATGGCTCGTCAAACTGATTATCTATACCTGCAGGTATGAATGCAGCGTCCCCAACAAAAGGACGTCAGTACGTATAATGTACCGAGTATGTAAGACACATAAAATAGTATATAAAAGACATGAAAGAAACATGGAGTACATGACTCAACCTGTAAGTGGATAACTCTATAAATCATGAAATACTTATAGTGTCAAGCATATGCATATGGATGTCATGTCGTGCATAGGTACATGTGTTCATAACATCATCAAGCCTCTGAGGGCATCCCATCATATCATCTCGGCCACTGTGGGCAAAATCATCAATGTATACCAGCTGATCAGGTAGTGGTGCGTATATAACACTATAACCGTTTTTCATATCTCATATACATATAATATACGCGTATATAACGCCATCTGGTCATGGGTCAATGTACATGTATAAATGTATGAAATGCATAAGAAATACGTTAATAAAATCTCTCGGTACATCATAAGACCACTGTGCCCTGATTAATATCATACAGCCTTAACACATTATAATTATACTATATTAAACTATATATACAATCGTACATCTTTTATGTTAATACCCCAAAAGTTGTCACGATAGCCATTGTTAACAGTGCAATTATCAGTCATGACAATATGTGATAATTGTTTTACATTAAGTTGAATAAATTTCATCATAGTATTTATACAATCATACATATCACAACGTCAAACTACCTATACAACTAAAAAAAATACATTATAAACCTTAATTATGCATGAATCATTACTTCAAAATCAATCTACAACAATCTAACGATATATTATAATCAAATTGATATTTTATAATATTTTGTGTTGTAACAATATATACTATATTATAATTCATTATGCTATAGTTCATAATCAATTTTCAAGTGTAACTTGTCACAAACAACCGCAAACTATAATATTAATATGTTTCTACAATCAATTATTGATCACAATATGACTATTCTGCTATTAAATATCATGTAATAATGCAATAGTATAAGTCTAATATTACAAATAATCACGTTATATTATATTCATATAATTACTGCATGTTTAGTTAAACTATAAAAGCTATATTTATAAACAAATCCCAACACATATATTTGTAACACAAGTTCTCTATCATATACCTCAATAGGGACTAGCGACATACGTAGACATGCTTGAATATCACTTTACCGGAATGAATAACATAGGCATCCTTAACTGCTAAGAGTAGAACCACTTATGGAATAACATTACGTTTACGTATCGTTACTTGGATCATGCCAAAAGAAAAGGAGGGATAATCTTAATATACATGAGCCAATTCTTTATCCCTTCTTATAAAATCCGAGCTCTACCCCTTCACCAAAAATAACCTCATAGAAATCCTCACTGCGTTGTTGCACCAGATTTCAAGTAGCAATTTTGCTTCATAATAAGTCTAGAGATGAATCTGGATGGTTTCATAACAATAGGGAGGAAAGGGGAAAGAGAAATGAGCATGGAGTAGCCTTAAGCATTGCTGAAAGGCCTCTCACTAGTTGTCTATAACTAGAAAAGAAAGCATGTAATATTAGGGACACAAAAAGACATGCCACTCCACCACGATTAATGGTCCTGCTCATGCACGAGGAACGTGTATGATATACACCTAAACAGGCAAGCATATGACTTTAAACTCTGGATTTTATCTGCCTCTTCCTTATCATCTCAACCTATGTTGCTTTTTACTTTATATGAATGACTTTTCTTTATTCCCATAAAATGAAAGCTAAATATTGGAGAAACTTTAAATTCCAATAAAAATCATGCTGATGAAGCAATGCAAGACTTCCCAAAATGTGACACCGCCGTAGCCTTCACACATTAGTCATACATTATTTAGTTGTCATGATCCCACGTGGGCAAAACATTCTTATACTTCTCTACTTAAATTAATAATTAATTAATTATCTCTAATTACTTAAAATACTAATCACTTTTAAGATACTTTATACACCTTACTATAATATACTTTACTATCATGGTCATGTGGTACCATATAAAATAAATACATACACTATTATTTCATTAAAATATTCATGTAAAAATACATATATTTTCTCAACTTATAATTTTCCTAATCTCGTATAAAGAGTAAAATTTTCGTACGCTTAATTCTTAAAATGGTAAAAAGATAATCTTCTTTTCTTGTGAGAAAATAATTTCTATCTTTACAATAAAGAAAATCTCATAAACGTTTTGTCTGTATTGTGTTTTGGAGGTCTGCAGCTCATTTAGGCTTGAAATGGCGAAAGTCGAATTTTCTGAGTTTTGGACCGGTAGTGAAATTTTTGATATCAGGGTCAGTTTTCGATTTCGGAAGTTGAAATAGGTCTATAATGTCGAATAAGACTTGTGTAAAAAATTTGAGGTCAATCGGACGTGATTTGATAAGTTTCGGCATCGATTGTAGAAGTTTAAAGTTTCAAGTTCATTAAGTTTGAATCGGAGGGTGATTCATATTTTTAGCGTTGTTTGATGTGATTTGAGGGCTCGACTATGTTTTTATGGTATTTGAGTACTTGTTGGTATGTTTGGTTAAGGTCCCGGGGGCCTCGAGTGTGTTTCAGATGCTTAACGGATTGAATTTGGACTTAGGCTACTTGCCGAAGATTTTCCTGGTTTATGGTGTTTTCGCACCTGCGGAAGGGAGACCACTGGTGCGGGATTGCATGTGTACGAAGGAGGAACGACAGATGCGGCCAAGAAGGAGCTGGGCAGGAACCGCAGGTGCGAAGATTTTCCCGCACCTGCGAGAGTCGCAGATACGGGTAGTTGGGCGCAGGTGCGATGCATTTTCGCACCTGCGATAGTCACATAGCCGCAAGAGCGGAACCTAGGATTTCTAAGTGGAATCCACACCTGCGATGTGCACCTGCGTTGGTCTTTCTGTAGGTGCGGCATCGCAGATGCGACAGAGAGTCCGCAGGTGCGAGATTTCTGGACAGAACACTCCAATGCAAAGGTTCGCGATTTTTGCTCATTTTCAACATTTTGAACTCGGGTTTGGCGATTTCTTGGGAGCATTTTGAGGGTTTTCTTGAGGTGTAATGCCCCAGACGGTCAATTTGAGAATTTAAGTCTCGTTCGGTGGCATAAGGCCCTGAGCAGCTTCGAATTATGTGTATTGACTTGCGTGCGTGATTGAATTCAGTTACCGGATGATTCAGAGTGATTTGGGACACTTAGTCCGTAAAATGGAAGCTTAAGTCTTAGGATTTTGACCGTAGTTGGAACTGTGTGAAGACGACTCTGGAATGGAGTTTCCTTGGTTCTGTTAGCTCCGTTGGGTGATTTTGGACTTAGGGGCGTGTCCAGATTGTGGTTTGGAGGTCTGTAGCTCATTTAGGCTTGAAAGGGCGAAAGTCTAATTTTTGGAAATTTTGACCGAAAGTGAACTTTTTGATTATCGGGGTCGGAATACAATTCCGAGAGTTGGAACAGCTCCGTTATGTTATTTGGGACTTGCCTGTATAATTTGACGTCATTCCGGGTTGGTTTGATAGGTTTCGGCACGAGTTTTCGAAGTTGAAAGTTTTGGAAGTTCATAAGTTCGATTCGTGGTGCGATTTGTATTTTCGGTGTTGTTCGATGTGATTTGAGACCTCGAGCGAGTCCGTGTTATGTTATGGAACTTGTTTACGTGTTTAGACGGGGTCTTGGGGGCCTCGGGTGTGTTTCGGAGAGGCTACGAGCCATTTCCTTTTATTTTTAAACTGCTATTTTCTATCATCTGGCTTCATTAATCGCGTTCGCGTTCCCGTCCGCGTCCGCGAAGAGTAATTTTGGAAGAGTAATTCTTGTTCTTCGCGTTCGCATGATCACGTTCCCGATCACGTAGCAATAATTCGGGCAGTAATTATTTTCTTCTCCGCGTTCGCGAGCTTGTCTTCGCGTTCGCGAAGTACAACTGGGCAGCTTTCATTTTTATTCTTCGCAAACGTGAACCTTGCTCCGCTTTCACGATGCTTTCAGACCGGGGAAGAATATAAGTTTTCCAAATCGAAGGTTAGGCCATTTTTCATCATATTTTGACTTGTAGAGCTCGGTTTTGAGCGATTCTTTGTGGGTTTTTTAAGAAAATTGATTGGGTAAGTGTTCTTCACCTAGAATTTATTATATTCCATGATTCTATATTTATTTTTATCATTTAATTTGTGTTTTGAGTTGAGGAAAATGGAGGTTTTTGAAGAAATTTTCAAAATGAAATATCATGTTTTGAGGGACGAATTGGTATCGAAATTTGATAGTTTTAGTATGGTTGAACTCGTATCGAAACGAGTGTTCGGATTTTGTGAAATTTGTCGGAATCCGAGGTGCGGGCCTGGGGGTCGACTTTTAGACCGATTTTTAGATTTTGATAAAGATTGAAGCTTTATGATCCGGAATAGTTTCTTATGAGTTTCATTTGTGCTTTGAAGTTCTTTTTGATTAGATTTGAGCCGTCTGGAGGTCATGTTACCCAAGAAGATAATTTTTGAGTATCGGTTTGTCATTTTTGAGGTAAGTATCTTGCCTAACCTTGTGTGGGGGATTTTTCCTAAGGATTTGAGTCTTCTATGTTGATTGTAGTCCATGTACGAGAGGTGACGAGTGCGTACTCAAACTTATTTGTGAAAAGTTGAACTTTTAGGGTTCTTAGGTCCTTATATTCACTGAGTGTAAATTTGTTCTTGATATGATTAAGTTCCTATTTACTAGTTTCACATTTACATGCTTTAATTTGAATTAATTGCTTTAGGAGTCACTCATATTGCCTATTTGACTCTTATTTGACTTAACTGAATATTGTACCTCTTCTATTGTCATGTTATCTTTTCATAACTGCTTATCTTTATTTGGGATTATTATTATCTCATCCTATAATTGTTCAGTCTTAATTGGGGTTATGATTATCTTTCTGCTACTTATCCTTAATTGAATTGTTGAATATCCTTCGAAATTTCTCAACCTTAAAAGAAGTTAGATATCCTACATCTTAGTCGACTTGTTTTATTTGGAATTATTTGACTCGTGTTAGCTTCCCTGTTGTTGAAATGTATATTGTGGGATCGTTGCTCCATATTAGTTTTCCCTTGTTGAGTTGTTCTCTTTAAGCCTAACATCCTTTATTGTGGTTATTCCTTGTGAATTGGCCCTACTGTTTGTTTGTGATTTAAAGTTCTTGAGTTGATTTACTTGTCGTACTTTGTATTATTGCCATTGTTGTTGTTGTACTTGTTGTTATTGTGATACATGAGGTTTCTGTCGTGCGGTTGTGGTTATTGTGATGCAAAAGGTTTCTCCCATGCGGTTGTTGTTATGGGGTTGCACGAGGTTTCTGCCATGCTATTGATACTATTGATATTTGCACATGCGGCGTGACAAGGCGGGATATATATATAGCGCATGTGGCGAGACAAGGTGGGAACATTGTTATGCACGTGTGGCGAGACAAGGCGGGCACTTACTTTATTATTGCACATGTGGCAAGACAAGGTGGGTTGTGTCAGGGATTGATTTGTGGCCTGGGGCATTCTTGTTGTTAATATTTGTGTAGTGGTATGCGTACCTGTGTGAGCTTTATCTTGTGAAAGCTGTGAGAAAATATTCTATGTGACGTCCGTTCTTTTTCCTTATGCTTATTTGCTGATATGGACTATGGTAGGACACTTGCACAAGCATACACGTAGTTAAGTACTCTTATCGGATAAGAGGTGTTCTTGATATTGTTGAGCATAGATGCTCACCCTTGTTTACTTGCCTTCTATGTGAGAATGGCTCTATTGGAACATGAGTCGTCAGTGCGGTTATGAGTGTTATGAGGGCACAGGATGCCAAGTGTTAGGGTTCAGGTATTGAGACCCCGGTGTTGTGATTTGTCCAAGGTTCGATACCTCATGGAGTTGATGACTAAAACCTATTGTAAAAGCGGTTGTAGTTGCTGAGTTATTACTTGTCCTTGCTGTATTTGTGATTCCGAATTTAGGTTGTGTTCCATTCACTTTGTCTGTGTCATTTTCATGATATTCCACTGATACTTGTTATTTCCTTCCTTATTGCCATTACTGTATTGTGAGCCATATTGCATAGTCTTTATGTAGACATCATACTTCTATTGTTCATATACTTATACCGTTTCAGTTTATTAGACTAGTGAGTGTCTTGACTGTTCCTCGTCACTAATCCATCGAGGTTAGTCTTGATACTTACTGGGCACCACTGTGGTGTGCTCATTCTACACTTCTGTACATTTTTGTGCAGATCCAGGTAAACTTGCTGCTGCGTTCGCATGCTTCGGAATCACCTACAAATTTTGGTTTTGCACTGTTTATTCTTATTTCTGGACAGTTGTATTTAGAAGTTTTCTAGCAAACACTTTGTAGAGCTTATGACTTGTACTACCGATTTTGGGAATTGTAAATTTAAGGGATTTCTATTTCAAATTGTTAGATGTTGTTTAAATAATGTTGTTGCTTCAATAAATGTTAGGCTTACCTAGTCCCTAAGACTAGGTGCCATCACGACACCCAACTGAGGGAAAATTGGGTCGTGACAAGTTGGTATCAAAGCTCTAGGTTCATAGGTGCTACGAGTCATAAGCGAGTTTAGTAGAGTCTTGCGGATCAGTACGGAGATGTCTGTACTTATCTTCGGGAGGCTACGGAACTATTAGGACAATCTCTTTTCTTTCATTCCTATCGTACGGGCTTATTGATCTTGGAGTTTGAACTTTTATCATTCTATTCTCTCACAGATGGTGAGGGCACGAGCTGTAGTTATCGACGACGCTGCTCCCGAAGAAGATGTCGCTAGAGGCAGAGGCCGACGAGGAGTACGTGCCGCAGCGAGAGCACCTACCAGAGCTGCAGTTGAGGAGCCCCCAGTAGTTCTAGTTGGGGGGCAGGTACCTAAGGCGCTTGCTATTACCCCCAGACTTTAGGAGACCTTAGCACAGTTCCTGAGCATGTTGGATATGTTGGCTCAGGCGGGGTTGATTCCGGTTGCACCAGCTATTTCACAGACCGGGGGAGGAGCCCAGACTCCTGCCGCCCACACCCCAGAGTAGGGAGTTCATGTTGGTCAGGTTCCAGGTGTCATGGTGACACAGCCTGTGGTTCCAGTTCAGCCCGTGGTCAGGGAAACAACATCTGAGGAAGAGCAGCTTAGACTTGTAAGGTTCAAGAAATATGACCCTCCTCCATTTAGTGGTTTGGCTTCAGAGAGTGCACATGGTTTTCTGGAGGAGTTCCATTGCATTCTCTGCACTATGGGTATTGTTGAGACGAGTGGGGTTGCTTTTACTATGTTCCATCTCAGGGGAGCGGCTTATCAGTGGTGGCGGGCATATGAGTTGGGTAGCCCAGCCGAGTTAGCTTCACTTACATGAGTTCAATTTTCAGAGATGTTCTTGAGAGAGTATGTACCTCAGTCCCTTAGATATGCATGGTGCACGGAGTTTGAGCAGCTGCGCTAGGGCACTATGTCAGTCTCAGAGTATGCTGGAGATTAAGTGATTTGGCCAGGCATGCACCTGTTTTTGTCGCCATAGTTAGAGAGCATGTCCGTAGATTCATTGAGGGACTTAGGCATGATATTTGGTTCAGCATGGCTCGGGAATTAGAGTCAGATGTTTCGTTTCAGCAGGTGGTAGGGGTTGCTCGCCATGTAGAGGCATGCGAGGCGAGGAGGCCTCATAGACCAGAGAGATCCACTGGTCCTTATTTTGGAGGCAGGGTACGGCATGGTAGAGGTTTTGTGGGTCAGCCAATTTAGTTTGCACTTAAGGCTTCACACAGTGTTTCAGGTGCTCATAGGTCTCAGAGTACCCGTACCACACAGTTCCCACAGCCACGTCGGCAGAGAGGTTGCTTTGAGTATGGAGATACCAGTCACATGGTGAGAGATTGTCCTAAACTTCAGACAAATTTCACAATGGAGTATTTAGGCGAGTAGAGGGTGCCCAAGAGGGGAAGGCCCATCCCATTGATGTGTCTCATATAGTAGGCTGGAGGCCGCTGTGCCAGATGATGTCATACAAGTATGCTTTTGATTTGTTACAGAGGGGCACCCTTCATATTTTGATTCGGTTCTGCTTATCGGGGCGAGTGCCTTATCTGTTGCTCTACCTATGGGTGAGTTCATGACTTAGTATTATCTTTAGGTATTTACCCCTGTTGGGAGACTCTATGAGTGGTAGCCCGTGTCTATCGTTTGTTTCTATTCATTATTGAGAGTTTCGAGGCTAGAAGTGAATACATTGTCACGCCCCAAAACCGAGGAGCGCGATCGGCACTCAACCGAGTGAACCCGACCGAGCAAGCCTATTAGATTTTATTCTACCCAAACTCATCCACGAATGGAGATAATACATATTTTCATTAATTAGACAAAAAGGTGTTCATGTCTACAATACCAATTCACTACCAATAGTTTTCATCATTTTTCTTAAAGTCTTAAGTGGGACAAGTAATACAACCACAACATAACATAGTTTGTCTTTCCCATCACCAATACACAACCCACACTATGTCTACGGAGCCTCTATAGATAAAGAAGAGTACAATAATAATACCGGCAACAAGGCCCCGGCTATACCTCAAACATAATACACAAAGTACAAACGATTCACGACCTCGAGATGAAGTGGGGCTCACCAAGTCAGCTGGGAAGAAGGGGTGCTGCTATCACTGATCAATATCTCCTATTGTGGAACCACCTGCATCCATTTAAAGATGCAGCGATTCTCCTAAAACCTGATGCACCAAAAGATCAGAATCTCTAATCACCAGCAACTCCTGAACATTCATGTCAATGTCCAACCTGAGTCCCAAGATGCAAGCCTCATATTCTGCCATATTGTTGTTACATGAAAACCTGAGTTTCGCAGATATCGGATAGTGTTGGCCAGTTTCTGATACTAAGATAGCTCTGATACCCACTCCTTTGAAGTTTGCAGCTCCGTCGAAGAATATTCTTCAACCATCATATGCTTCGGTGATATCTTCTCCTACGAATGATACCTCTTCGTCGGGAAAATACATTTTCAATGGTTCGTATTCTCCGTCCACAGGATTTTCTGCCAAATGATCTGCCAATGCTTGCCCTTTTACCGCCTTCTGAGTTGCTAACTTTCCCGTAGGCATGGGTTTCTGGAAGATGTATTTCAGCGGATCCATCCTTGATATGAGATATGTGGTATATGCACAGAAATAATGCCTCAACTTTTGAGCTATCCATGTTAAAGCGCAGCAGGTGCGCTCCAGCAAAGAGTACCGGGCTTCGTAAGGTGTGAATTTCTTGCTCAAATAATATATTTCCTGCTCCTTTCTTCCAGTTTCATCATGTTGTCCCAAAACGCAACTGAAAGCTCCATCTAGTATATAAAAATAAAGTAGTAGTGGTCTTCCTCGCTCTGGTGGGACCAGAAAGGGCGGTTTGGATAAATACTCCTTGATTTTGTCGAAGGCTTTTTGACATTCTTCAGTCCAGCTTGTTGCAACATCTTTCTTTAGCATTTTGAAGATCGGCTCACAGATCACGGTTGATTGTGCTATGAAACGGCTGATGTAGTTGAGACGCCCTAAGAAGCTCATAACATCTTTCATATTCTTCGGTGGTGGCAAGTCCGGGATAGCTTTGATCTTTGACGGGTCCAATTCAATCCCTCGAATACAGACGATGAATCCTAGCAATTTTCCGACAGGGACTCCAATGGCACACTTTGTAGGATTCAGTTTCAGATTGTACCTTCGAAGCCGATCAAAGAAATTCCTCAAGTCTGCTATATGATATGTGCTTCTTCTGGATTTGATGATGACGCTATCCACGTACACCTCTATTTCCTTGTGTATCATATCATGGAAAATATTTATCATAGCTCTCATGTAAGTGGATCCAGCATTCTTCAGGCCAAACAACATCATTTTATAGCACTACATCCCCCATGGTGTGATAAAGGCTGTCTTTTCGGCATCCTCTTCATCCATCCAGATCTGATGATACCCCGCGAATCAATCCAAAAAAGAATGGAGTTCATGCTTGGCACAGTTGTCAATCAGTATGTGTATATTGTGCAATGGGAAATCATCTTTGGGACTCGCCCTGTTTGAATCTCGGTAATCAACACACACTCTGACTTTCCCATCTTTCTTCGGAACCGGCACAATGTTGGCCAACCAAGTCGGATATTCAACCATTCTGAGAACCTTAGCTTTGATTTTCTTGGTGACCTCCTCTTTTATCTTCAAACTCATATCCGGCTTGAATTTTCTGAGCTTCTATTTTACCGATGGACACATGGGATTGGTAGGTAGTTTGTGAGCCACTATGGATGTGCTCAAACCAGTCATATCATCGTAGGACCATGCAAAGATATCTGCATACTCTTTTAGGAATCAGACATACTCTTCCTTCTCTGATGGTGATACGTGAATGCTTATACGTGTTTCCTTGACCATTTCGGAGTCCCCTAAGTTAATCGTCTCAGTCTCGTCCAAATTAGACTTAGGCTTGTTTTCAAAGTTTTCCAGTTCTCTGACAATTTCCTTATGTATTACGTCATCTTCCAGATCCTCTGAATCATTATCCTTATGTCGCGTTGCCTCATTACATGTCACAGTAGTAGGTTCATCGGGATAGGTAATAATAATGTTTTAGAGAGAAAAAATGTAAAGAATAACAATAAATACTAAAAATAGCAATGTGTTAATAAAATTTGAAAAATGTCAACAAGTACGGCTCGATGACTCGAGCAATTATTTCAAAACAGAATACGTTCAAAACAAAATACTGAAAATGTCTTAGATGCTTAAAAGATTGCTTTAAAATAATTGATGCTAATTGCCAGGCTACCTAGGAACTTGACGGGCCTAGGATGGTGCAGCAGTCCAATTCTTGAGACAGCTCCTTTTTCAATGGTCTGAATGGTAAGGTCTTCCTCCTCCTCCTCCTCAACTATCGCACTGCAATCCATGTCTTCGTCATCCAGAAATAGCTTCCTTATGCCAGCTAAGGCTTCATCTTCCTCAGACTCACATATTATGTCAGCTTGATGAAATGTCTGGTGCAAATGTGGTACCGGTTGTTCCAGCAGATAATAAGGCATGGTGGCGACCAATCCTGGCACTCTTGCCAAGTATATTCATACCCAAGTTTGAAAGTTGTACTATGATGCTTCGACTGTATTGGTTTGGTGATCCCTTGGAGGTTCTTGCCGATACCCTTGCCAGGTTCATACCCTGTCCATAGCAGTATGCTTTCTATTTTGTTGCTCCACCATTTGTCCTTTTCAATTGCGTTGACGCGCTCAATGCGATGGCATGTTTCTCCACCTAACTTATTCCTATTCTCGATGACCGGAACAGTCTGATTGGTATAAATCGGATTACTTCCGTCTCCGTGGATGATCACCTCCTTGTGGTTCCATTCAAACTTCACGGCCTGATGCAGAGTAGAGGCCACTGCCCCAGCGGTATGTATCCAGGGTCGTCCCAACAATAGATTGTAGGTAGCAGATATATCCAGCACTTGAAACTCAACATCAAACCAGGTTGGGCCTATCTGTAGGCTGAGGTTGATTTCTCCAATTGTGGCTCTTTGAGATCCATCTAACGCCTTTACATTCATTTTTTCTACTCGTATCTCGTGCATGCCTTTACCCAATCTCTTCAAAGTGGTCAGTGGACATATATTGAGACTTGAACCCCCATCTATCAGGACCCTGGCAATGAATTTATCTTCAAATTGCACTGTGATATGTAGTGCCCTGTTCTGACTTAGTCCTTCTGGTGGCAGCTCGTCTTCATGAAAGGCGATTTTGTGGCTTTCCAGTACCTGCCCGACCATGTTGGCCATTTCCCCACTAGTGATGTTGGTGGGTACATAGGCTTCACTCAGCACCTTCATCAGGGCATTCCTGTGTGTCTTAGAGTTTTGTAGCAGTGACAAGATAGATATCTGAGCGGGAGTTTTGTTCAAATGTTCAACCACAGAGTATTCTCTTGCTTGCACTTTTCTCCAAAGGTCGCAAGGGCCAGTTTCAATGACAGGCGGCTTAGACGAAACTTCCTTGCTTGTTCCTCCCAAGTGCTCAGGTGTATAAACCGTGCCAGTTCTGGTCATGCCTTGTGTTGTACCTATTTCTTCCATTTTTGCTTTTCCTTTCCTTCTCGCTTCTGCAACATAATCCCATGGTATAGCATCACACTTGTAAGATGGTGTGGGTGCTACCATCACAGTGAAGGGTGTGGTTATCTCAACTTCAAACGGTGTTGGTGCGGTTACCTCGACTTCAAGCGGTGCTTGGGTTTGTACCACAATGGGCGTGAGGGTGACTGGAGATGTTTTAGGATCATCCCCCTCCGAATGAGTCCAATTGACCCTTCCGAATCCAATTCCTCATCGGTCTCTATCACATTCACTCGTTCACCTTTGTGATTCAGAAGAGGATTGTTACGAACATTGGGTGCGGCTTCTTTTGCCTGTATGACCCTGGTGTCGATCAATGTCTGAATCTTGTCCTTCAAAGTGTGACACTCATCAATGGTATGGCCCTTCATGCCTGAGTGATAGGCATATGTCTTGTTTGGGTTAATCCACTGAGAAGAGTTTTCCATAGAAACGGCGGGAATGGGAGTGACATAACCAGCAGCCTTCAGTCTCTCATACAGTTGGTCTATGGGTTCAGCGATTGGAGTATATTGTCTGGGTAGTCTGCGGTCAAAGTTTGGTCTTGTTTTTGGTAATTTTGGCGGGTGGGTAGTGGTGAGTGATAATATGTGGGTTGAGTGTTATAGGTGTGGTAGGTGGTGGCAAGTTGTTGGTGTCTGGGGGGTGAGGGCTGGTATATGGGTGGAGGTGTTTGGTATGTGAGAGGAGACTTAGGACCCTGGGCCACCATTACAGCACCCACTTCTTTCTTCTTAGAGATACCTCCTGACTGCAAAGCTTTATTTGTGGCCTGTAGTGCTTCAAAATTTGTCACCATTCCACTCTTAATTCCTTCTTCTATTCTTTATCCCAACTTGATGATGTCAGAGAATTTATGATTTTCAATAACCATCAGCCTTTCATAGTACTGCGGGTCTTGAGCTCTGACGAAGAACTTATTCATTTGTTCTTCTTCAAGCGCTGGCCTTACCTTTATAGCTTCAGATCTCCACCGAGTAGCATACTCGCGGAAAGTTTCTGTTGTTTTCTTCTTGAGATTTTGAATGTAGAAAATATTTGGTGCATTTTTTGTGTTGAACCTGAATCTACCCATGAAAGCTGACGCCATGCTCACCCAAGTAACCCACTTTTTCGGGTTTTGACTGATGTATCAAGACAAAGCATCTCCTGTGAGGCTTCTCATGAACAGCTTCATACGGATTCGTTCATCTTTGCCCAATCCTACAAGTTTTGTCACAATATGTCCTTAGATGTACCTTCGGATGACCAGTTCCATCGAACATTTCGAACTTAGGAGGTTTGTAACCCTCTGGCAGTTCCACATCTGGTTGAATGCACAAGTCCTCATAATTTAAACCTTCAATACCCTTACAACCTTCGACGCTCTGAACTCTGCCAGTGAGCTTCTTGAGTTCTTCTGCCATGTTCTTGATGAGTACTTCCTTCTCGATTGATTCCAGTATATATAGGTTTTGTTGTTGGGTGTAGGGTAAAGTTTCCACATATATGAAATTTCTTTGGTGAACTCCGGTAATCTGGGCATAAGGATGGTCATTGGTTGAGTTTTGGGAATCAAGAGTAGGTATGTGGCGCATTCTGGGGAGCGTGATAAGTGGTGGTTTGCGGATATTGAGTCGGATGATGGTGGTGTTGTTGAGGAGTATGTACTGGTGGAGGGTTGTGGTTCTGAGGAGCTGTGGTGTATTGATGTGGTGTGGGAGGATTCGGCGGTGGATTTTGGTTCTGCGTGTTTTGGGGTGGTGCTGGGTTTTGGGCATCTGGATTTTGTTGGTTGATATCGGAGACGTTTAGGGTAAGGGAAAGATTTGCCAAGTTTCAGACCTGCTCAAGTTCTCTTTGTAGCTCCAGGATTTTCTGTTCCCGGCGTAAGACCAATTCGTTCTGTGCCAGAATACTTCGACCATCTGAAGTTTCAACGTTTTCTGCTATAGTAGCATTGTCTTTTCTGATACCGCTCAAATCATCCATTTTTCCTTTCCCTTTGCTTTTGCTTTTAAGATCACTTGGTGGAGGAGGAGGACCTCTAGATCTAGTGTGATATGGAGATGATGCCAGTATGCACTAACCAACCTTGGGGAATGGGAATAATTAAAAGAAAGAAAAACAAACAAAGGTAACCAAGTCAGTAGGGATATTTAAATAATGCTTGTAGTATTTAAACATGTTCTGTAAAATTATGCAATAATTTGCCTCCTAATTGGGGACCTCATTGTGCCCGAGGTAAGCCTAAGCGACACATAGACTCGGAGAAAATTGATGCCAATATTGCGCCATTTCATTAATGTGAAAATAAGCCAAACTTTTACTAAATCAACAATAATAATGAACTTACTAATGGTGTTTAGCCTTAATACAATCGAAATCTAAACTAAGCTAGAAAATAGTAAAGAATATCATTTGCTAAATCTAATTGGTCCCTGAGGGACCTTCTCCATGCTTGGCTCTCTTAACTCCGTCAATCAGGTTCCCCAGGTCGCACATATCCAACAATAGGTAAGCCTTTGCTAGATGCCCTCCTTCATTGCCATCCGTGTTCTGACAATCTGAAAGCCTCTTTCTCATCTTTCCCTCAAACTTCATCAACCCTTGCTCCAAATATTCCAATCTCTCGGTGGACTTAGTGGAGATTTCCTTCCATTCATTAATTGCCTCCATGTCCACTTTATGTTGTTCTAGATGTCTAGTTTCAGACTGAAAAACCCTTTTGCAAAGCCTTCTATACTTGACCTGTGCCTCGGCATCATCATCAATGATCCTATTTTCCAAATTGACCCCTGGCTTGACATCTCCCGCTATATCATCTACCAACCATGATGGATAGAAATACACATGACCGGTATGGTACCTGTCTGGCTCGATAGTCTCTCTTTCCACAATGACCTTCTGGTTCCACATATGTTGCGCCTCGAACTTGAAAAGAATGATGACCCCTTTGAAATCTACCTTGTACTGGACCATGTTGGAAACTCGAGGTATGACATGTTTTCTTCCTACTTGTCTTATTACCCTTATAGGATTATAAGGATAAATGCCTCGCAACCGAATCAATACCAAATTACTAGTATCCCTCGACCTTATGATGAACTCGTTGCTGGGAAACCACTCAAACATCCAATGTACCTTCTCGTCTGTCAGATTGCTGAAGAAATGTACCCAACTTACAGCACCTCCGGGCTGTGCAAACCTATCTGGGATGAATGTCATTTTCTTTGGGTGATGGTGAGCTATGTATTAATTCAACGCTCGTCGCAGAAGCTCTTGGCTGTATTCTCCCCTCTGAAAGTGTTCCAATAACCAAACTTGCAATAATAGATTACAACCTTCAAAATGTCTGAAACCCTGCTTGCACCGATCTAGAGTGCGGTACAGTTCAGCTAGGATCATAGGGATGATGGTGTAGGTTTTCCCCTCGATGCCTTCCATTAATGTTCTTGCAACCATTAAAAGAGTGTGAATCCTTCCCCCTTTCATTGGAAATATCAACAAACCCAAGAAGCAAATGATGAATACATAAACTCGGCGGTGCGTCCAATCTAAGGAGGTAATGGCAAGTTCCTCATGCTGAAGACGATATGACTTACTGTGCTCGTAACGCTCATAAAGGAATTCAAATGGGATGTATGAATTCTTCAAACAAAGTAACTCATCATTTTTCTTGAAACCTAGCATATTTAGAAAACCGCGAGGGGTGTGATTCTCTAGCACTAATAACCCTGGACTATCCCATGGCAGCTTAGCTAAGCCTCCTATTTCTTCTAGGAGAGGAGTCATTTCTATGTCACCAAAGCGGAAGACGACCCTTTTCTCATCCCAAAACATAGTGGTGGCCTCAATCAATGCTCTATTCGGCTGGATGTCTAGCAAGGATGGTAAATTACCAAGGACCCTTTTCACGTGATTCTTGTCGCTAGGCGCGAGATTTTTCCACCAATCAAGCAACAGAGGTGGGATGTTTTGGACCATGCCGAACCTGGGGACTTCGTGCTTCATTCTCTCCAAACAAATAAGGTTAGCCCTCTCCCCCTCCAGATTCAACTATTTACACACTAATGATCAACATATTGGATTATTTTCTCCAAGTAATGCACATAACATGATTGTATCCATTGGAATTGTGGAAATCCCGTCGGACTTTGGACAAGGCTTATCTTAGCGGGCTATTACGTTAACAACGTAATAACCCGTACTAGGTTTAACATGATGCATGTACATTTGATAGTGGAGTAAGGTCTCTAGAATGGTCTACACTGGTACTCTCAAGTGGACAACTTGAGAAGGAAAGGCACGGGGCCATCGACTGCTTCGCTGATCGACTAGTCTACCGCAAATAAGCCTTTCCGATTTAAAAAGGGTAATTCTAGAAGAGCGCGTACACTCATCAAGTGCCGCTATGTTGATAATTGGCACAACTGGAGTATGATGTGGAGCATGCTTTATGCAGAGATAATAACACGTTGCCAAGTATTTGCATGATGAATATGTAAAAGCAGCAAATACGGTAATATGTTAAAACATGAAAAGCATAAGAAAGAAAGACAAAGGAAGAAGTTAGTTCGTGGAATATATGCGAGAATGTAATAAAGCAAGTAAGGGAGTAGGGATGGGAGAGGCATGATATAGCAGTCAAATAAAGAGCAGTCATAGCAAATAATGGGGAAAGGATGTGTATGTTAAAACAAATTTAAACAAATAAAGGTGGAGAAGGGAAAGGATGTGCATGTTATAACAAAGAAAATAATCCACATAAGACAAGTTCATTATGGTAAGAGCCTAAGTATCCACAGCAGAATCGCCATGCTGTCGCGACACGTTTTCTCGCGAAAATGGGCTTTCGACATTGTGACAACTCTTTTGAGTGGGAGGTAAAGTGTTAAAAGAAGAAGAGTCACCACCTAACGGGTTTTAAGGTGTGTTAGGGAACCTATTATGCAAATGACTCTGTTTGACTAGTCAGCGTCACCAAAGATCGGATAAGGGCTCAAATTACCTCAAATAGAAGGTGTTAGGCACTCTTCGAGGTCCAAAACTATGGGTCCCGGCCGAACATAAGATTATGTGGATTACAATTAGGCTAAGTGATTAAATAGGCAAAGCGAATGTAAAGGTCAAAGAATTTCATTACAACATGATTAGTACAGATCTTAGTACGAATATAGGGATACAACTATTTGGATCTAATAACAATATATAAAAGAGGGGGAGGGGGTCCTAAGTTTTTTAGCCTAAAGGATCACCCCATGCAATATAAATAATACTTTGCAACTCCCTTGCGGGCACAAACTATCATCTCCTGCTACCCGATTACTATGTTAAAGTTGTTTTCCTAAGCGCTCTAATCCAATTTTAAGTCGTGCCCTATGCGTGCACTACTCGTCCCATATCTATGGTCCAGGAGGTATTGAACCTCTATTTAGGGTGGTTCTAGACTTAACTTAGGCTGCTCAAAATGATAAAACTAGGTGACATACAAAACAAATTGGACTTCAAATGGGAGCAGTTAAAGGCTCAAGTTAGCCCCCACACTTGGACAACAAATGCACGTAAAATAGGTCCTCACATTGAGCATTGGACAGTTTCAGAACTGAAGCCAATTAGAAATCATTAAGCCCTATAGACATGTTTTCTATGTGACCTGGGATTCAAATACGCATATATGACATTACCGCTTCTAGTGGCTTAGACGAGGAAGAAGTAAACCATTTGTTGTTAACGCTGGTTTTAGATACCAGTTTTAGAAAGGTGACATTGTCCTACAGACAAGATATCTAATAGTGGCATATTTAAGCAAATGAAAATAGTTCTGGGAACCCAGCCTTGACAAGGGGATAAACAATATTAAGCGAAAGACAGTATTCTATAGGCCAGATCTCTAACAATTGACAATCAATCCTTGATTTTATAACACTTTACCTCTATGAGCAGGTTATCTAGGCAGAGCAATAACAATAGCTAATTGATTAGTCAAGGTCCTATAGGCATGATTTCTAGGTAAAAATAGAACATAAGCTAGTGAGATCCTATAGGCAGGGTATCTAATGAATATGCTAAAATCATACAAATCAAAAGAAAGTTCACTGGCATTTATTTCCTGTATGCTGTCTAGTAGCACATATCAGTAGAATAAATAGAGGGTTTACACCCGTGCTTTGATGGTAGACAAGTTATGTGAGTGTGTGAGTTTCCTAAAGGCATGATTTCTACCAGTGGAAGTTAAATGGCATATACAACAAGTTGGATAACAAGTAAATCACATGAATCCTATGGGCATGTTTTCTACCCTTGCATGCAAATATCAGAGTATACTCGTTCCCCAGTTTCACTATCACGCATATTGTTCATTACAAAGTTATTACAGACCCAATGATGAGCTTAATTACAAAATATTATTCAAGCAATGACAGTAGGCCACAGCGGGTGCAAAAGGAAATACCCAGCAATTCCTAGGCCTTCAACAACTCTCACATAGCATACCCAGATTCCCAACAGGGAACTATATTCATCAGCACAACCCAGAAGCCCTAGGAGAACTCAAGCCAAACCAAACAGCTATAGATTGACCAATATTACCCAGACATTGAATCACTTAAACCAACCAGTTTACATATTTAGTAGACAGTAGGAAGAAAGAGCTGAATGTCAGAGATAGCTCAGGTCTCAGTAGTAAAGAGAGTGGCTAAAAGACCCCAAATCCTAGCGTGTCATTATTCACAAGGGTCTCAAATGGACCCCGAGCAGTGCTCACACTAGGGAGGTCAGTAGTAAGAGTCTTAGTGGCCTTGGCTTTCAGCCGGCCTAGAATGATAGGTTCAGAATATCACAGGTAACAAATGAGAGGGAGTGGACAGTGGTAAAGGGACAGAAGTTGAGGAAATGCACTTATAGGTTAGAAAGCAGACATAGCAAAGTTGAGAACACAGAACAGTTAATCAAAAGTCAAGAAGATTTAGAAGCAGATGCAACACTTAGCAAAAATAACACATTGGCAGAAAGCACATTGGGAGTTAGAGGAGAATCAAGTTCCCTGAGATTACAAGATCAACCAGATTATCATACTAAGTTGCATATTATCAAACAACTCTAAGTGGGGTACTAACTTAAAAGGTTTAAAGCTTAAAGATCTAAATTATGCTAAGGATTCATCACAATATAAGACAGCCCTGTTAACTTATATCATGAAGCAGAAAAGTATCTAACATGGTATGGAAACACAAACTAAGATAACCATTCTAAAGTTTTCAAACAGTTACTAAGGATATATGATTAAGCAAAATAAAGACATGCTGTGAGACACATCAACGGGGGGGAGGTGCAGATCATAGTTGATAGAAAAAGTCTTAACATAGATTAGAACACATTACATGTGCAAGTCTGTCGTTACATAGATTCAGAACAAAGTGGGAAAGCAAGCTCATGTCACATAGCAAACGTAGGCATTCAGGTATTGACATAGTAGACTAATGCACTTAAGAGGGTTCAAATTATTCAAATTAGGCATAAACATGTCTCAGAACTGGCAGCATTAGGTAAAATTAAATACTAAAGAGGTTCAAAACAAATGCAAAACTAATCAAAGTTGCATACAAAAGTAGCCCAAAACACATTAAGCCATGAATTTCAGAGGTAAGAATGTGCGAATCATAAACATATAAGAACGAAATTGCAAAGCCAAATGACTTACCATTTAAACGGACAATAAGAAAGAATAAATTCCACAATGTTTTTGAGTATCAACAAAGAACAAGAACCCATAATCTCAATACATCAAAGTTTTCAAGGGCTTCAAAGGAACCCCGGGCAGTGCTCGCACCAAGAAAAGGTTGGAAAGTCGAATCCCGGTGGCTTTGGCTTTCAGCCGGCCAAGAACCAAGGTGTAAAACAAGAGAACGAGAGAACAATAAAGTTATAGCTCCAATTTTTAGTGAAAATCTAGCGATTAAGTCCGTCTCAAAGGGGAATGTGGAGGGGTTTATATAGTGACAAAAATCGAACAAGTAAACAAGGAAACACTGTAAAATCAAACATAAATAAGGAAGTAATAACATACAGAATCAATAAAAATCGGATTAGGGAAAAAAAATAGGTAAACCCTAGTTGACAAAAATCGAAAATTGGCCGGAAATCCTGGCTAATCGGACCCATATAGCCTGGTCATGATGTATATGGACTAAATACTGTCCAGATTCAAGCGATTGAAGTTGAACGGACCCAAATCTGAGAGATAGTACTTGCCAAGTTTAGGCAAGTACCAAGTGATCCATAGCCTTGCAAGTAGTACCGAGATAACACATAAAAGATAAGGAAATCATGGAAAGAATCCATGATTGAGACGGATTTGGAGAAAATTGAGAGGTCGGCTAGGGTTTTTGAGGAGAGGAGACGAGAGGATTCAAAGGCGGCGTCTGGGAGGAAGATGATAGGGTTTTGGGGCGGGTTAGGTTAATTAAAATAGGGGAATGGATATGGGCCGTTGATCATTTGAGATCAACGACCAGGATTAGAGGAGAAGCGGGTGGGTCACGGAACGGGTCCCGACGGGTTATAACTAAAGGGGTCGTTTGGTCTTGGGCCAGGGGGTTGGGCTAAGGATACTGGGCCAATTTTGGTCCAAAAAATTAGTTTAAATCTGGGCTATTATTTAAATAGGCAATATTTATCGAAAGTAACTTATAAAAATGATTAATAAATAAATAAGAATATTATTTATGCACTAAAATGATTAAAAATAATAACTTAGTATTATAAAAAATATAAAATACTATTTTGACACAAATAATATAAATAAAGAGCATTTATGTTTGAATAAGGGTTATTACTGCAAAATTGTGCAAATAGCCTTTAAAATACTAATGTAATTATATAAAAAAAAATGAAGTAAAATATTTGAAACCTGTGTTATAGGTGCAAATAATAATTTTAGGTAACTAAGTCATCACAAAATAATTTGAAGGAGTAATTAATAATTATTCAAGTAATTTAAGTACACGGAAATCAATTTAAAAACTCTAAAAATTATGGAAAATTATAGAAAATGCTCGTATAGATTTGTAAACTAAATAATGATGCAAAAAAATGATATTGAAAGTATATATATTATTTGAGAAAATATGAGGGCAAAATTGGGCATCAACACTCGTCACAAAAACTTGGTTCATTTGCTTGGTTTTTGCTTGGAGGGATCTGAAAAGATTCTTGTATACGAGTACAAGAGCAATGGATCACTTGCAGATATCCTATTTAATTCTGAAACAAGACCTTCTTGGGAGCAAAGGATGAGGCTTGCACTTGACATATCAATGGGAATACTTTATTTGCATGAAGAATGCGAGACTTGCATAATTCACTGCAACATAAAGCCACACAATGTCCTTGTAGATGACTTGTGGACGGCTAAAATCTCTGATTTTGGGCTAGCAAAGTTTTTGGTTCCTAATCAAGTAGGGAACCAACTTCAGCTCAAAAAAAGAGAGTATTTGGCACCAGAGTTGCAGAATAGCGCCTTAATCTCTGACAAGGTAGATGTTTATAGCTATGGAGTGAAGCTCTTGGAGATCATATGCTGTAGAAGTAATATGGATATCAATGTCTCAACTGAGGATGAGATCTTTCTTCCTACTTGGGTACACAAATGCTTTGTCGAAAATGATCTCATGATAATCCTGATCTGCGCCCTTCTATGAGTAATTCTCATGTTAGAAGGAATTATGGACATACCATTTTTAGCATACACAAACATTGTTTAGGTTTCTTATGTCTTCTGTATATTGTAACATACTGGTGTATAATGAAGCATAAATTTTACTTTGTAATAGAATGTCAAGCATTTTATTTATGTGAACCAAAACCAGTTTGAACGTGGCGCTTTGTTGCAAAATATGTTCTTACTTCTAACCTCTTTGATCTTGGTCTTCATATTAGACCTTTGTACTTTAATTGTAAACAAGGGAAAGGAAAACAAAAGAATGAAAAATTAAAATATGAAAATAGAGAATTTAGAAACAATATTTTCTACTAATATGGACCAAAGGGAGTAGTTAATGTTTATTTCTTTGTAGTCCTTTTCAGCCTTTATTTTCAAAGTTAGAATTCTTACGCATGGAAAGTTTAAAGATAGAATTAATTGTCCTTTTCTCAGGTCTTTCATCAGACTTTTCTCATGGAAGACTTTTCGATTAAAATATTTCTCTGCTTGTTTATAGTTTTCTATTGATGCTAACCCATTAAGAAAACCTAATGGTTGACTTGACCAAGTAATATTCCCAGTTTCTTCTTGGATATTTCTTGAGAAGAGATTTTCTGGCTGTCTTTATTGTTTCTATAGTTTTCTTTTTTACATATACTTTTTCTTTTTCTTATTTTGTCAAGGATGGGGTTAAAACCATGCTAAGAGTTAAAACTTGTGCTGTTTTCTCTCACTTCACTACAAGAAATCAGGCTTTTAGTGGCACCAAAATTCGCTACAAAAGATCAGAATGTCGCAGCTAAAGGTTTTTAGGGCGACCACGGGTTGCAGCAAGTACTTGCGTAACTGAATGTTTCTTATGACGACTTCGGAAGGTCACCACAAAAAAAGACCGCATTAGTCGCGACGTAACCTGCCACTAAAAGTAAACAAAGACGCCACAAATAACAATTCACAAGTGGGATTTCGAGGGTCGCCACTGAAAAGAAGACTTTAGCAGCGACAAAGTCGCCACTAATACTTTAGTAGCGACATTAGATCGCCACAACAGAGAACTTAAATTTCCTGTATCTCTTTTAGAGGCGACTAAGGGTTGCCACAATACAAACTTTTCGTTTAAAAAAAACTAATATAAAATCTATTTTACTATTAATTATCCAATATATAATAGTAGTCCATTACCAATACAAAGACAATACCACCTACATTTCTCAAGAAGAGTAGCATAAGAACTTTTCATAACTCAAATGTCATAATACAAAGACACCACTTCATAAATACATGTCATGGTATCTACACATGAAAACAAAAGAATCACAAGATATCTTCAAACTCCTCCTTGCCAACCATTCCCATTATAAACAACGTTGTCCCTGAAATTGAAAAAAAAAAAAAAGAATGAAAGCAAGGCTTCATGTCGATAACATCATATTATGCATGAAAGGGTTTGAGAAAAATCTAGTATCATCTTGAAAGATGGCAGAAATTGAAGTGCTACATATCATGAGTGCGAGAAATTCTATTTTTTCAGTGTATTCACCATTCAATAAGAACTTTTTTACTCACTGCATGGGAAAATTGTCACTAATCTTCTCCATATGTACAAACAATTTTCAATAGATGGCCTTTTGATTTTACTTATTCTCTCTATGAATTTAAACAATTAAGTACTTAATAAGGCAGTCGATACCTTAAGTAGCTCAAACATTCTAAATATAAGCACTAACGCCTTACCTCTATGATGAATATGTCCAAAAGAGATGAGTTTTTCCAAGTGCCATTGCAAACTTACAAAAAATTCAATCACCTTGAATAACATAGAAATTGAGACTTTCTAGAGGGTGCAGAACAAAGAAAAGGGTAATGAAGTTCATAATAGCACCTAAAATGATTACAATTCAATTTTAGAGGGGTATGCTTGCTGTACAAAAAAAGTCTTTTAACAAAGTTGTCAATATATGTATCTATTCAACATCAACAAAGCAAATATACAATAAATATATGTAGTAAATTTCATAAGCAATAGAAAAAAAGTCACAGAAACTTACCACACTAGCAGTAGGATGATCAGATGAAACAGTCTTATGGCATGTAGCAACTCAAAGATTGACTTTCTTTTACTGATTAATCAAAGTTCACCTCTACTATTCTCAAATTAACACAACTCTTCATGTCTAAGCTACAATTAATAAGATCAAATTACTCAAATGATTTGCATCCGTGGAAATTCAGCTACTCTGCATCAAAAACTTATTGATGAAACCAACTAATGAATGGTTTAAAAGTAATTTACACAAAATCCTCTAAATTCATAAAAGAACGGAAAGAGACAGGAGACGTACCGATTCCCTGAGAGGCAAAACTAGAGCATAAGAGATACAGATTTCTGGGGAAGAGAGCAGGATAGCCGTGAAGAAGTGGGTACAATACCGACGATTACAGTCGTTGGTCGACGGCTATGAACTAGATCTATGAAGAAGAGGGGCCGTAGGCGCTAGGATTTTGTTCTTCATGGGAAACACTAAAGTAAAGAAAGAGAATTAAAAAGAAAATGAATCTAAAGAAGGGTTTCTTACTTTCTCAATTTTTATTTTCTTAATTTTAGAGGTTTGATTTAGCAATAATAAAAATATCGCCGCAGGAGCGCTACTAATTGGGGCGACATAGTCGCCTCTAAAATACCTCTAGTGGCAACTCCACACTAATCGCCTCAAAAAACGTTTGAGCCAAGAATATTTTCGGAGGGAAAGAAAAAATGAGGTTTATTTGTGGAGATATATTTTTAGTCGCCACTAAAACACAACTTTAGTGGTGGATAAAAAGGTCGCCACTAATTTCAATTTTGCGACAAGTTTTGATGTCGCCACTAAAAGTTGCCACATAAAACCTAATTTCTTATAGTGCCTCAATACCATGTCTCTATATTTCTTCCTTGTAGCTAGAGCTCAATCAAAGCCACCTAATACAATAGGATTAGGATCTTCTCTTCATCCCACTACTCAGCCTACAGCGTGGTACTCAGCTTATGGTCATTTCACCTTTGGTTTTTATCCACAAGGAAGTGGTTACAAGGTGGGAATTTGGCTAGTGGGAGGCTCCAATAACAATGATACTTATATACGGTCGAAATAGATTTCGGTTTTCGTACGATCGGTCGAAGTCAAAACGTAATAGATCGGAGTAAGACTTCAAAATGGGTTCCGAAGATGGTACAAACAACCTTCGAGCCCGAAGGACCGATCAATGTCGAGCTCGATATCATTATCAAGCTCGAATCCAAATCGAACTATGATGCAAAGTAAAGTTATCGAGCTTATGATTCAGAGACCGACCAACCCTGACCCCGAACCAATGCAAGGATCCGAGTCAAAATCGAGCTCAAGTCAAGATCGAGAGCTTGAGTCGAGACCGAAAACTCGAGTCAATATCGAGCTTATAGACAAGAGTCATTGCAATCCCACTAGAGGAGAGAATCCTGGCAGAAATTATGGAAAAGCTTATCATGGGTCTCCCACTATGTATTTTTAATTACATCTAAAGTAAGGTCTTTCTACTATAAAGGAAATGGTTATTATTTCTGTAAGGAGAGTTTTTTTTTACATTGTAATTCAAGCACCATATTCTCATATAGAGAAGAGTTGTTCTTCTAAGCTTCATAAATTGGTTCAACCTGTTCAGTCCTAAAAATCATCTTCTTTACAACCGTGTTTACTTTGTACTATTTGCAATCCATATTTGATATTTCTATTTATCCTTACGGTTTGTATTAAGATATAACACATATCCTTAGAATACGTATAAATTTAACTCTATCCGTTTTTCGGATAAAACAGTTTGGCGCCCACTGTGGGGCTAAGGATAACACTATTTGTTTGATACAAATCTGCAACACACATCAGTTTACGCTCGTCTTTTGAGGGTGTTTCTGACTTCGAACTAGCAATGGCAAACCCTCGATTAATGGTTTTACCTACCGACAACGAAGCCGGCCTTCAAGACGAAACCAATAACTAATGCCCAGGGTCGGAAGGTCGCTTATCGATGTCATTGAAGCTCGAGTCGAAGTACCTAAAGCTCGAGCCGAAGTACCGCTAGATGTCAACTCGCATGTGGCCTTTGAGACTCCCATAATGTAGAGGAGAACAGAGTTAGCTTGCATATGATCTTTGATATGATACAAGCCCAGCAGGTAGCGATAGCTTAGTTGCAGAGCCAAACCCAGCTACCAAGCAGACCGAAACCCAGTCCACCTCGAGAAATTGCCCATCGAACGGAGCCAGCTGTAGTAAGGTCGAACGAGCAAGAATCGGGGACTACTCTTGAAATTGCTAAAATACTTGAGGAGCTCACAAAGCGAATCGAAGCCAATGATAAGAAAGTAAAAACATATAATTCCAGGGTCGATCAAATCCCAGGGGCTCCGCCCATAATAAAAGGGTTGGATTCCAAGAAATTCATAAAAATGCCTTTTCCCTCAAGTGCAGCCCCAAAACGAATCCCCAAAAAATTCCGTATGCCTGAAATCCCCAAATATAACGGTATGACCGATCCCAACGAACACGTCACCTCTTACACAAGTGCCATCAAGGGTAACGATTTGGAAGACGATGAAATCGAATCCGTGTTGTTAAAAAAATTCGGAGAGACCCTCTAGAAGAGGGAAATGATTTGGTATCGTAACCTGCCACCAAATTCCATCGATTCATTTGCCATGTTAGCGGATTCATTTGTAAAGGCACACACCGGTGCCATAAAGGTTGCAACGAGGAAATCAGACCTTTTCAAAGTAAAACAAAGGGATAATGAAATGCTTAGGGAGTTCGTGTCCCGATTTCAAATGGCACGCATGGAATTACCACCGGTCACAGACGATTGGGCCGTCTAAGCTTTTACTCAAGGGTTGAACGAGCGAAGCTCGATGGCATCATGTCGGCTGAAACAAAATTTGATCGAGTACCCGGTAATAACTTGGGGAGATGTGCACAATTGATAACAATCAAAGATTAGGGTCGAAGACGACCAATTAGGAACTCTTTCCGGATCCGCACATCCAAACAGGTCGGCTATTAAAAAACAGATGGACATCGATAGAGAACCGAGGTCGAACAGAGACCGATATCATCCATACTTCATAGATCGAATGAATAATGGCTTGACACACAATGCCGCCCGGAACAATCGAAGGAGTGATCGAAGATAGAATTCTCGAGGACTGATGAGCAAGAATGGCTTTGACAAACATGCCGGTCATAGGGAGGCACCTCGGTTATTGGAGTATAACTTCAATATCGATGCATCGAGTATTGTATCGGCAATCGGAAGAATCAAAGATACTAGGTGGCCCAGACCCATGCAAACTGATCCTTCCCAAAGATACCCAAATTCTATGTGCGAATATCATGGTACGCATGGCCACATGGCCGAGGACTGCAGACAGTTAAGGGAGGAGGTAGCTCATCTATTCAGTGAAGGCCACCTTCGAGAATTCCTCAGTGATCGAGCCAAGAATCACTTTAGAGAAAGGGGCTCCAACAGAAAGGACAAATAAGAGGAACCTCAACATATCATTCACATGATCATCTGCGGGGTCGACACTCCACAGAGACCCGCACTCAAATGCACTAAGGTATCGGCCACAGGGAAAAAATGAACCCGAGATTATGTGTCAAAAGGCACTTTATCGTTCGAAAACGAAGAAGCAGAAGGCATCTCTCAGCCCCACAACGACGCTCTGGTAATTTTTATCCTATTAAATAAAGTTCAGGTAAGCGTGTTTTGGTGGATCCAGGTAGCTCTGCGAATATCATCCGATCAAGGGCCGTGGAACAGCTCGGTCTGCAAAATCAAGTCGTGCTCGCAACTCGGGTCTTAAATGACTTCAATATGGCCAGCGAAAAGACTAAAGGGGAAATTATTCTACCAGTGAACGTGGCCGGAACCATCCAAAACATAAAGTTCCACATAATCGAAGGCGACATGAGATATAATGCCCTACTCGGAAGGCCTTGGATCCATAACATGAGGGCAGTACCTTCGACTCTCCACCAAGTAATTAAATTCCCAACGTCGGACGGCGTGAAAACAATGTACGGGGAGCAGCATGTGGCGAAGGAAATGTTTGCAGTCGATGAGGTAACACCGATATCAACATTATTAGCCTCAAAAAGATCGAGCATTAGAAATGTACGTGAGGCCAAATAGCAATCACAGCCGCCAGTCTCGACCAAATCGGTGAAGCAGGAAACCGAAGATGACGAGGAAGATTTCCTAACTCCCCGAACTTTTATCATCCCCGAGGATTCTGACGCCACCAAATCGACGGTCGAAGAGCTGGAACAGGTTATATTGATCGAACATCTACCATAAAGAAAGGTATACTTGGGAACGGGATTGACCTCCGAACTCAGGAAAAACCTTATTCAATTTCTTATTGATAACATAGATTGCTTTGCTTGGTCCCACGTAGACATGAAAGGAATCCCACCATCGATAACAATGCACCGACTGATCTTGGACCCTAGGTTCAGACCGGTGAAGCAAAAAAGAAGACCTCAGTCCGAATTAAAGCACGCATTTTTGAAGGACGAGGTAAGTAAATTTCTCAAAATAGGGTCGATTCGGGAAGTAAAATATCCCGAATGGTTAGCTAATGTAGTTGTAGTCCCTAAAAAAGGGAACAAACTCAAAATGTGTGTAGACTATAAAGATCTAAACAACGCATGCCCCAAAGATTCTTTTTCACTGCCTAACATCGATCGGATGATCGATGCCACAGCCAGCCACGAGATCCTTACTTTTCTCGATGCTTATTCCGGGTACAATCAAATTCGAATGAACCCGAAGGACCAAGAAAAAACTTTGTTTATCACCAAGTATGGAACATATTGTTATAATATAATGCCCTTCGGGCTAAAAATAACACAGGAGCTACTTATCAACGCCTAGTAAATAAAATATTCGAAAAAAAAATAGGTGAGTCGATGGAAGTTTATATTGATGACATGCTAGTCAAGTCCCTGCGCGCAGAGGACCACTTAAGTCATTTGCAGGAGACGTTTGAGATTTTAAGGAAATATAACATGAAGCTCAACCCCGAGAAATGTGCTTTCGGGGTTGGCTCGGGCAAATTCCGTGGCTTCATGGTATCAAATCGGGAAATCGAGATCAATCCCGATAAAATCAAGGCCATCGAAGGCATCACCATCGTGGATAGTGTGAAAGCGGTGCAAAAGCTAATCGGACGGATAGCTGCCCTAGGCCGATTCATTTCGAGGTCATCGGATCGAAGCCATAGATTTTTCTCTCTACTCAAAAAGAAGAACGACTTCGCTTGGACCCCGTAATGCCAACAAGTTTTAGAACAATTGAAGCAATACCTGTCGAGCCCGCCACTGCTTCACACTCCGAAGACAGATGAAAGACTTTACTTATACTTGGCCGTATCGGAAATCGCAGTAAGTGGTGTCCTAGTTCGAGAAGAGCAAGGTACATAATTTCCTGTTTATTACGTAAGTCGAACTTTAGGAGAGGCAGAGACTAGATATCCACACTTAGAGAAATTAGCACTCGCACTGATAAGCGCTTCTAGGAAATTAAGACCATACTTTCAATGTCACCCCATATGCGTGTTAACAACTTACCCACTTTATAATATTTTACACAAGCCTGAACTATTGGGCCGATTGGCCAAAAGGGCTGTCGAACTCAGCGGGTACGATATCTCAAATTTTAGCAGACTTCGTGGCCGATTTCACACCAGCCCTCGTACCCGAAGTTGAAAAAGAACTCTTGTTAAAATTGGGTACATCATTGGGGGTTTGGACCCTCTTCACAGATGGTGCTTCAAATATGAAGGGGTCCGGGCTTGGCATCGTGTTGAAACCCCCCCACGGGTGGCATCATTAAGCAGTCTATCAAAACTTCTAGGTTAACTAACAATGAGGCAGAGTATGAGGCCTTTATTGCATCTAGGTGGGTCATAATATACCATAACTCTTACTTCGATTTATCGTTACTGAGGTCTGCTACCAAACTCCGGGTTACTTTCGTTGCTTATCCTATATGTATAAATCTAAGTCCTTTAATGCTTCCTCATTACTGTTCATATTAAGAATGATGGTCTAATCTCATCTCATACTTTGTAACTTTTATACATCCATTGTTGATTCACTTTAATACCGATAACTTGACCTCTTATGTAATACTGTCGCTAGGGCTCACGTCTCATCGGGAAACATCTGAAATGATTAGACTGATCCACCTGGGAGCGATACCATGCTTCCATAAACGTATTTCATAGCATCCCAACGTGATTCATCCTATAAGGGTTATTCTAATCTCGTACAACTCATGAAATCCCCATTGTTTTTCCTCAAATCATAACTCAATCGAAGGCCCAAACGTCATCCTTTATCTATCACAATTACACCCTCATTCTACTACCAGGGCAGCATTCCATCTCTTCTAAATGCTATTAGTCTTAGACTCTTTTGAGTTCATTCAGGCTATACTGAGCTTTGTATAACTTAGAGAAACCATCAGCTCTTCTTGTTTTCATGGGCTTAATCCTGAGGACTTATCCATTCTCGTCACCTTCTCACTCGCCCTTTCTTATCCTTACTCCTGTCTTCCTAAAACCTTGTCGCTTTACCATACTTAGCTTACCTTAGTTCCCACGCATGCCGGGATTTTCGTGCAACTCATATGATCTCGAATCCTACTTTTAATTTTACTTCCCGTTCATTAGCCATGGTAGGTGCCACTTTCTTATGGAGTGCATACAATGTTATAGTGAGACTGTCTTTACATGACCATTTCTTCTTCAAGTTACTATGCTTAGGTTGAAGCCTCCTTACTTATTTCCTCAGCTAGCCTTTCATTGTAGTACTTAGGGAGGATCCTCTAACTCTTGTAAAGCTGCGAGCTTATCACATCGTATACTTGACGGAATTTGACGTTCTTCCTCGCCTATAATTATCCTTAGTTACTTATCTCCACACTCATGTGCTCGTACAGTTACTTCTGAACTGAAGTTTTGACTGTCTTCCTAGTGGGACTCTCTTTTATTTTTGTAACACCCATACGATACCTTTAACTACCCCAACTCCTATCTGAATATTTCTGAAGGGTCACGATGTCATATATACGAGACTGAATTCCCCATGTTGGGGTTCACTATGTTTATCTTGCATGATCTGTTGATTTGTCTGTATCCTCTTGTCTAGCCATAACTAGGATCTTTCTGAATCAACTACTAACTACTCGTTGGCCCATTCTCATATCAATATTCCGTGTAATCTTTCTTGGGTTATTTCCTTTGTCTTAACTTACATCTCTCACCGGCTCCTTATTTATCAATAACATCTCGGGCAGGAACCCTTACTTCCTCTCCTTGACATCATGTTTGCATAATGTTCTGGAATCGTAGCATATCTGTAGGCTTTAAATAAGTGCAACTTATCCCTTTCTCATTTTTATCGCATTTTTCCTTTACCATTCCATAGTTACTAGAACCACTTAATTCTGACTTAATACCACATCACTCCATAATCCGCCCTTTAGGGGAGTACTAACATTTAGTGCTACGATGATCTATGTATAAATGTTTTACCTCTTCATCTTTGGCATCTTTTTACATCATCGATGAACCTTACTCGCCTCGCGATAATCCTTCTGTACCAAGGATAACAAATTTCCTTACTCGCGAGGGTGACACTTAGTATAACTGGCATATACAGTCCCTTAAGCTTAACTTTGCTCATATTTCTTGCTTTAGGGAAGTGTCTTCCTGAATGACCTTTAAAGGATATTCTTCTGTCGTCCATTCTATTATTGCCGGGACACAATCTCTGAAATTTTCATGATGCCGACTATTACTCGGTCCCTAGTTCATGTTTAGTTTATCTTGTTCATCAGTCCATACTGATTTCTTATTACTCTGGGGTCTAACGTTTCCTTTTGGTAATCACGTTGGAGTCACGAACTTATTTCTCGAAATGAGGATATGACTTTATGGACTATACTCTTTTGTTGTCTCAAGGCTTGTCACCTCTCGTCTTTTCCTTCACTTGAATATAGACTCTGTAATATTGTCATCTTTTTGATCTATCGTTGTCATCTATGTATCACATCTTACTTATAATGCTTCATTAACTCTCTTCTTATTTACTGCTAATATTTATGTCAATCACTTTATTCTGAAAACTCGAACAAGACATTCTTTTGCTTTTAGCTCCCCTTGCTCCATCTACTGGCTCTTCGGGTTGCCTAACATTCTTTCTCTACTAGGGACAGGAGCCACACTAAGGTAATATTTATCTCTTTAAGGCTTCCAGTGCCTATCTTTGTAGTACTCATATCTAGCTGTACTATTTTAGAGTGCACCATCTAGGTGTCTCACAAGGAGATCTATTAGCACATTTGCAATATACTTCAGAAATGTCAGCTAACGCTAACAATCCATCCACTATTTTGGGTTACCCTAACCCCAGTTAGATCCTTATATCCTGCCTTCTCTTATACTACTTCTGTTAGCCCCCATAGGGCATAAATGAGATGGATGTGTCCAATTGTACATACCTCTGTTATTGTTCAAGGTAACTCAAAAGGCTTATATTCCTCTGCCTGAATTGTAAATACTAATAATCTTCATTAGCTGGGTACCTCGTACCCTTTTTCACCTTACTTCTTTTACTTGTTGAAACTTATATCTACCTCCTGAATCTCTCATTGCTTTTCACCATATGGGTAGATATTCTTACCTTAAGGCTCCTTATCAAGAAGGTTACACACATGTTCTACTGAAAACTTCACATTTACTCATCATAAGCATGATGCAAAAATCGAGTTCCTCTGACTTAACTCTTCCACAGGTATATCTCTTACCAACCGTCTTTCTGGATGTAGATATCACTATATTACGAATAAGATAGAGTTTATGAAATTGAGTTCTTACAACTGAGCTCTACCACACGATCTAGAGTAAGAAGAAAGAGTGACAGTCCTAAATGCCTTGTAGCCTCCTGCTTATAAGTGTGGTACACAATACACCTATAAACAAGACTTTACTAGACACGGCTTGTAGCCTTTCTAGGACAGAACTGCTTTGATACCACTTTTATCACGACCCAAACTGATGGGCCACGACGGGCACTCGGTACCTTACTCAACCGAGTACCAACGTAATGTATCTTTTTTATTACATCATCATAGGTAAGTGGGCCAGAAGGGGCATCATGAGATGAGGGAATACCCGACATAGAACGACCAAACCTGATATAGAAACTCATACCTGTGATATACGGGCCTATAAGGCCAAATTGATCCTTTATATACTTAAAACATAGGTCGACAAGGCCATACAAGTATCCGTATACATGACATCTGTCTACAAGCCTCTAAGAGTACAAAATTATCATTAAGGTTGGGACAGGGTCCCGCCATACCAAACAATACACGTCCGAATCATACTGACCAAACAAGAAACTCCGGAGCAAATGGAGCGCACCAACATCTTCCGCTGAGCTGATAGCCTACTTGGAGGACTCTCGACCTGTCTATCGGGATCTGCGGGCATGAAACGCAGCATCCCCAGGCAAAAGGGATGTCAGTACAAATAATGTACCGAGTATGTAAGGAATTAAAATTAGTAAATAATAGACATGAGAGAAACATGGAGTAAAAGACTCGACATGTAAGTCCGAATAACTCTGTGAATCATTATTATTTATAGTGACATGCATATGCGTATAAATGTCATACCATGCTTAGGTATATGCGTTCATAACATCATCAAGCCTCTAAGGGCATCCCATCATATCATCTCGGCCACTGTGGGCAAATCATCAACGTATACCAGCTGATCAGGTGGTGGTGCGTATATAACTCCATAACCTTTTCCCATATCCCATATACATATTCCGAGAGATTTTATTGACGTACCTCTCATGCATTGCATTCATTTATACATGCACATTGACCCATATACATATATATACGTGTATATAATGCCATCTGGTCATGGGTCAATGTGCATGTATAAATGAATGCAATGCATGAGAGGTACGTCAATAAAATCTCTCGGAATGTCATAAGGCCATTATGCCTCTGATTAATATCATGAAATAAACTTTATCAACTTATGTATTTTCGCAGACACATGAACATACGATAGAATAATAAGACATATGGGGCATCAAGAACATAGGAACCTCTAGTATTTCTATGAATAGAGTCATTTATGGAAGTTGTGTATTTGCTCGTTTCGTTTGTATCGTATGGATCATGCCAAAAAGAAAGAAGGGATAGCCTTAACATACCTGAACCGATTCTCTTGACAATTCCTCTAACACACGTCAATTGCGGCAAATTACGTAATGGCGGATCGAAGTAGGAAAAAATCAATATGATATTCTTGAGAAAGATTGTACCGTACTTTCTTAGAATCGCAAATCCCACGTTGCTATAGTATTAAGTAGTCTTCAGCATGAAATTTTTGAAGCAAATCACGTTGCTATTGAAGAATATGATCTCTTGAGAATTTGCTGAAACCTTCTTCATTACTTTGTAGAGATTACAAAGTGAATTTAGAGAACTATTTAACTTTTGGGTGTGGGCCCCACATTTTAGATGACTTAGCCAAACTTTTCTCTACATGTGCCACCTAGATATATGACTTAAGAGTCATAAATTTGGGCTGCCACGTTAAGGGGTGATGCCCCCCCTCCCCCCATTAATCGTATCCACCAAATATTTTAATTAGTTTGTTAATCCCTCACTAATCCAATAATTAACCAAATACCCACATAATTAAAAATTATCTCAAATTACTTAAAATACTACGTACTTTTAACACACTTTATACACCTTACTATCATGGTCATGTAGTACCTTGTATGGCACTAGTCCATAAATGTCGGGTGTTATAGCTGTCACGACCCAATTTATCCCTCCGTGAGTTGTCGTGACGGCACCTAGTCTCTACGACTAGGTAAGCCTAACACTTTGCAAAAATGAGATAAAAAACGTGAACATAAACCACTAACAGTAAGAAATATCTAATAAGCAACTGAATTTCACTCGGCATATACAATTATCACCTTTGAAATGTACCAAACAATTCCCAAAACCCGAAAACCTGCAAGTCACAAGCTACTAAGAAGTCTTAACTGTTCATACATCATTTCTACAGAAAGAGGGAAAAATGAACATAGGGGGATAGAGGGGGACTCTGAGGATCTACGGACGCGGGCAGATGTACCTTGAAGTATCCGAAACAGCAACAACTGCAACTAAGGGCGAGGCTGGTAAAAGGGATCTGGATCTGCACATGAAATATATGTGCAGGAAAGGGCGTGAGTACACCACAACGGCACCCAGTAAGTGTCGAGCCTAACCTCGATCGAGTAGTGACGAGGTCAGGTCAGGCCCACTAGTATATAATAATAAAATCAGGTTAATAAGCAGTATAATAAGAGACTAAAGTTCAACAAAGGAAAGCACAGTGAAATAACATAATAGTGCACGGAATTAAGTGATAGGGGATCTCCCGAGATACCGTCTCGTAGTCCCAAAAGTAAATATACAGGGAGAACTCCCGAGGTACCGCCTCGTAGTCTCAAAGTAAATGTGCAGGGGGATCTCCCGGGATACCGTCCTGTAGTCCCAAAAGTAAATATGCAGGGGGATCTCCCGAGATACCGTCCCATAGTCCCAAAGGTAAATATGCAGGGGGGATCTCTCGGGATACCGTCCCGTAGTCCCAAAGTAAATACACAGCGCAATCAATTACAAATGATAAGTACAGCAAGAGAAATCTACAGTCTAGACTAAGTACAAGTCGGGAAAGAAGCAAGAATTAAATAGGCATGCTGCAAAGAGTTCAATTAAGCAAATAAGGCACGTAGACATGTTATTCTAAGCTAACAGGGTAACTACGCATACTAGTATATTCAAATAAGGTGGAAACATGGAAATTCTCAGTAAAAATCTGGTTTTTCAATAAATAGCCCGTGTACGCACTCGTCACCTCGCGTACACGGCGCTCACATAGTAAAATCAGTACCAACTCCTAAGGGGATTTCCCCCACACAAGGTTAGGCAAGCCACTTACCTCAAACCAAGCTCAATCAATCCGTAACAATGCTCTTTCCACGAATATCCGGCCCCGAATGGCCCAAATCTAGCCAAAATCAATTACATACCATAAATACAACTATAAGAATTAATCTAATCAACGAAATTAAAGCTAAAGCAATAAATTGGAAAATCGCCCTAAAAAGCCTCCCCGAGCCCACGTCTCGGAATCGGGTAAAAGTCACAAAATACGAATACCCATTCACTCACGAGTTCACTCGTACCAAATTTAACCAAATCCGATGTCTAAAACCCAATCAAAACTCAGAAATTCGATTATGGAACGTTTCCCCCATTTTTCCAACTTTTCAATCCCAATTCAAAAATAAATGGAGAAAACAACTATAGATTAATGAAATACAACCAAAAACGAGTTAGGAATCGTTATCCCAAAGCTCTCTCTGAAAATCCCTCAAAGAATCGCCAATTTCCGAGCTCCCAAGTCCAAAAATGAAGAAATGAATCAAACCCTCGAAACTCTCTCTTTTCTGCCCAGCGAACCCGCTCCTGCGACCTCATCATCGCACCTACGGTGTCGCTTCTGCGGCTAGGACTTCGCACCTGTGAGTTTTCATTAAAACTCCAGAGTACGCACCTGCGTGCCTAAGTCTGCATCTGCGGATGCGCTTCTGCGTCTACTCGTCTGCTTCTGCGGAACCTTGGGTCATTCTCATCTCCGCATCTGCGGCTGCCCTTCCGCAGATGCGGCTCCGCTCCTGCGGCTCACTCGTCGTATCTGCCACCGCTGAATCCCAGTCCTAAAGGCACACCTGCGATCCCAGCCTAGCTTCTGCGGGGCCGCACCTGCGGGCTCCCCACCGCAGGTGCTAAAACACCAGAAACCAGCATGTCAGAAATTTTTCTAAGTCCAAGCTTTCACCCGTTAAGCACCCGAAACTAATCCGAGGCTCCCGGGACCTCGACCAAACATACCAACCAATCCTAAAACACCATACGAACTCAGTCGAGCCCTCAAACCACATCAAACAACGCTAAAATCACAAATCATCCTCCGATTCAAACCTAAAGAACTTGAAACTTCCAAATTCGACGATCGATACCGAAACCAACAAACCACGTCCGATTGACCCCAAATTTTGCACACAAGTCATATTCGACATTACGGACCTACTCCAACTTTCGAAATTGGAATCCGACCCCAATATAAAAAATTTCACTACCGACCCAAAACTCTAAAATTTTGACTTTCGCCATTTCAAGCCTAAATGAGCTACGGACCTCCAAAATACAATCCGGACATGCCCCTAAGCCCAAAATCACTCAATGAAGCTAACAGAATCGACGGAATCCCATTCCGGAGTCATCTTCACACAGTTCCGACTACGGTGCCAATCCTAAGGCTTAACCTCCCGTTTTAGGGACTAAGTGTCCCAAAACACTCCGAAACCAAAAACAAGACCTCCCGACAAGTCACACAAGCAGAAAAGAGATGCAGAGGAAATAGTAAATAGGGGATCGGGGCTATTACTTTCAAAATGACTGGCCGGGTCGTTACAATAGCTCGGACCTTATTTTATCCCAAATTGACAACCTTCAGCGATACTCATTTTCTTTGATTCGCTTACCCTCTCACCTTCACGAGTTTGCTTATCACTTGTTTGAAATAGCGTAATACTTATAACCTCAAAATAATCTTGTCCCGAGCTTACGTTGATTAACTTACGACGAAACTTTAACGTACGAAAATGCGGAATGTAACATCTCATTTCCGAGCTTATATCAATTTACTTATGGCGTACTTCCATGTACGAAAACATGGGGTGTAACAGTGCGTCTCTGGTCGCCACCGCTCTATCATAGCCGTGATCAAAGCCCAGTCAAACTGCAACCAGCCGGTCTCTATGATCCTGTAGAAACCCGTATTCTGAAGGTGTCTAACTATACGGGGATGGAGTGGGTGGTCCCTAATAAACTCCCACATATCGTCTATACGTCTGGGGAGGAATGTCTGGGATAAACACTGCCCATCCCAGATGTATGAAGACCTATGGTTGCCCTGTAGCAACAGTAGCTCTCGAGATGCAGGTCCGGGATGCACAAGGGGAACCTCCATGACGATGTCTGTAAATTGAACAATATTAATTAAAGTATTTTTCTTTTTGATTGCTTAACGTCTTTAAATATATTGCAATATCTTTTATATTAATATTTAATAGATATTTTTACTATATTATTACTTAAGTTGATACATTTTCTATATTATTATTTTATATGTTAATTTATTATTTTATATGTTAGGTTATTATTTTATATATTAGTTTATTATTTTATATGTTAGTTTATTATTTTATACGTTAGTTTATTATTTTATATGTTAGTTTATTATTTTATATGTTAGTTTATTACTTTTATATCTTAGTTTATTATTTATATGTTAGTTTATTACTTTCTATATTTGTTTCTTATTTTATATGTTAGTTTATTATTTTATAACTATACATGATATAATTAATAAGTATTCATATAAAAATACTTAGTTTGACAAATATTGTTATTTTTTATGTTATTTTCTTACATTTGTTGACTAACATTCGAGAGAGTTTGTGTTTGAACTATCATATTATTTTCAAATATTTTTGGGGTTAAAAGATAATTAAATGATTAATTTTAATAACTACAAAGATACTACGGTAAAGGGCACTAGATTACAATTACGGGCACTACATTACAATTACGGGCACAACATAACACTAAAGGAAAAATAACAATTTATCAATTTTACTAATCTTTTAGCACATAAATAATCTAATCCGGATAAAAAATAATAAATTAATTTAATCACAAAACAATCACGAAAATACATATACCACAGTAAAAAATAACTAATAAACATTATCTATAACAACTAATAACATTAATTATTCATAAAATAATAATTTATCAATTTTACTAATTTTTACCACAACAATAATCTAATCCTGATAAAAAATAAAAAATTAATTAAATCACAAAATAATCACGAAAAAACATAGATCAGAGTAAAAAAATAACTAATACGCATTTTTTATACATGAGTTTTAACAAAAAGTAAATCGAAATACCTCGATTAATAATTTTTTGAAAGGTGAGGATTTGATGATTTGGGGGCCGCAACGAGCAATCCACTACGCGATAATGCTTTAGATCCAGTGTAAGCTTGCTACAATACCGAGAAGATATACTTTTTGTGGGACGGGTGGACTCCACTAAGTTTTTTTTCTTTAAAAATGGTGTGTGGGGGGGGGGGGGGAATTTTGGTTTTGGGGTCTGCTGGTTCGCGTCTGGTGGGGGAAAGAGATGACACGGTTTTTTATATAGGTATAGCGCGCATATATGCGCGCTATACCTCCTGCCCATTTTAAGTTCAAATATAGCATGGTGAATAATCACGCTATACTTTAACGGACAAAACTATCATTAAAGTATAGCGCAGCGAATAATCGCGCTATATATAAAATGATGCCCAATCTTTTTTTAACCGCTTGAATACAAAAGAACGGCAGTTTGGTTCCGGACTCGGGGTAGAAATTACATACGTAAATCCAAAGTAGCTTTGTCCACCCACATATTTTGCACCTTTGCTTCGCAAAAGGGTAACTTCTGTACTTCTTTACTTGTTACATCAGTCAAAGAACTCTCTCTTACACATTCAATGCCTTCTCTTTCTTGAAGTTACTTATCTTTCAGCTGAAACAAAAACCATTATCCACATATTTAGTGCAACAATGACAAACTTTTGATCCATATCTTCTTTTTTTAATTAGCCCTTATCTTTCTTTTCCTGAGCTGTTTTAATTTTCAACCTTAATTCTGATTCTTCAATTTAATACTGATCCAAAAGTCTTCTAAGGCAAAGAGGGGAAGATGGGGAGACTATTTGTGTTGACACTTGAAGGCAAGATCTATAGCTGCAAGCACTGTGGAACCCATCTTGCTCTTTCTGAAAGCATCGTTTCTAAGGTTTTGCTCGTCTTCTCCAAAATCAGTTTACTTATCTGTTTGATCACTCTTTTGTTGTAATCTACACAATTTTGCAACTGGGGTTTCTTTAATTTTGCTTATTTAGATTTATTTCGTTATAAAAGTACAATCTTGGGCTCGATCGGTGGTTGAATTTTTTTTAATTCTTTTTATTTTATTGTGTGTGAACTTGTTACGGATTTTTCTCTGTGTTCTTGCTCTGTAAAATAAATTTATCTGTCAATAAAAGTTAGGTACTTAAAATCAGCCATATGAGTGAGCAAAGTCTGAGATTGAGTAATTTTCCGCCTAAAGGGGATGGATTTTTACCATCCAAGAACTGTGTTTTCTAGTGTTGTTGATTTAGGAGTAAAAGGGGGCATGTATGGGCATTCTTGCGAATAAAATAAAACCTCTCAAAGGAAAAATATTTGGTACTGCTGATAGAGTCCAATGTGGCAACCCTTCTAGTTTTACCAGGTATGCATTAGAGGCCCATTCTTGTTATGTGGAAGAGTTCATTGTTGAGTTGATAAATGGAGTATACTTGATTGGCATTTGCCATTTGTTCCCATTTTGTGGACTAATAGCTTCAATACTTCATGGGTACTGTCTGTTTTTTATATTTATCAACTTGGTGTCTGTTTTGTGACTTTATTATACTTAATTTCTTTATAATGTGGATTGCATGACTTTCGTTGTATTTGTTCTATACTTTCTGTGTCAAATCTATCCTACGGAGAGTTGCCTCTGTCTTGTACAGCATGTAACTATAGCATGCTTTCAAGTGATGGAGCTTCAAACCCTTTGTTCATTAGAAAATTCAAATGCTTGGAATGGAACTAAATGATGATTACCCAGCTAATTTTGCATTTAAGTTTATGTTACTTTCTTCTTTCAGCCCCTAAGCAATTGTTGTCATGAAGTTATCTGATTCAGTGTTTTACCTCTGATCTTTCCTTCAGTCTTTCCACTGCCGACATGGGAAGGCTTATCTCTTCAGTAAGGTGTAAGTCCCTTTGATTCTGCACACACAATCACTAGAAATCTTTTGTGACATTTCACATGTCCAATCTTTACAGTTGCAGCAGTAAAATCACAAGTCCCACAAACTTGTGCAACTTCTATTAGTTTTATTCTTGTTAGAGTATGAAAGCCATTACCATTATATTTCCTGTTATTGCTGTTAAGCTTTTCTTGGCATTGATGGGGGACAAGTTATTTGTTACTTGGTTTGATGAACATTGTTATTGCATACCTCTGCTACAAAGTTAGGATGCAAAGAGCTACTGTGTAAATCCTCCTTATCTAGCTTCTTGTACCTTCTTTTATTGGCGTGGAGGACGTTCTTCAACTAGAAAGTGAAAAAAGATGAAGTTTTGAAGAATTCATGTTTGTAGTAGTTAGCCTAAATTTTCATGAATTGAAATGAAGAAGACTCACTTTTCAAAAGTTGGATGCAACTGGATTATGTGCAATTTATTTGGCATTTCTTTGGGCCCCATACTCTACTTGGGTCACATTTGACCCAAGTAGATTGATCGCTATGAAAGGTCACAACCAGCTTACAATATTTGAAATGCACATGAAAACTTGTGAGCAAGGTCGTTAGGTTTAGTTTGTTAAGATCATGGTACAGTAGATGTATATCTTGATATATTCGTGTCATTGACTATAAAATTAGCTGGTCTTTACTTATAATCAGTGCCGGCCCAAGGGTAAGGCTGCTAAAGCAGCTGCTTTGGGCCTCCTAATTTTTGGGGCCCCAAATTTTTCTAACATGTTATTATATTAATTTATTTTTAGAATAATATTTAGTGTTTTAAATGAGAAAGTACAAATTTTCATAGTAAAAAAGTAGGATTAAATTGTTGATCATAAATTGAGAAAAAATGTCTTTTCGGGAATCACTCTCTAGACCATAAATTGAGAAAGAATTCGATTATTAATTCATAACTCAATAAAGATTAAAACCTTAATACAGTCCCACAACGTGTATATCTCAAGAGAAATTAAATGGATTAGATAAAATTATTAATAACTTTACATATGAAAAACTAGAAATACAAAATTTAAATGAAATTATATATGAATTTCTCCTTTTATATAAAAAAGGCCCCTCATTGAAATTTTGCTTTAGGCCTCCATATTTATTGAGCCGCCCCTGCTTATAATCTATTGGAATCAGTGTAGAACGTAATGGAATTATACCAGACTGTTATATCATGTACATTAAATTGTATTTTGCAGGAGTACAAATATTAACACATCAATATTCAAAAAAAATCTTACTTGACTTACTTTTTTTTTGTTTTTTAAATCTTTAGAGCGGCATCGCAATAATACCTATATTGTGCTCAAGTTGATTGCTTTCCTGCTCATAAGTTCTGCTCTTCTCAAGTCTCTTTATTCCATATTATCATTTAGTAGAAACATTCATAATGAAAATGCACTTTGTGGTTCAGTATATTCTATATGCCCTTTTTTTCTTTGACAGAGTGAATGTTACTTCTGGCGAGATAGAGAATAGAATGATGATGACTGGTATGCACACTGTGGCCGACATTTTCTGTGTCTGTTGTGGGTCAATTGTTGGATGGAAATATGTGAGTACAGAGTGCTAACATGGTAGACATTGTCATTTGGCAGTTACCAAACAATTTCAGTTAGTTGCTAATAGTAATTCTTTTGCAGGAGACCGCCCATGAGAAGAGCCAAAAGTACAAAGAAGGAAAATCCGTCCTTGAGCGGTCAGTAGTCTAATTCAGTGTTCTTTAGAATTGAGTAATTAGGAGCATAGCTCATAAGTCCTCTCTGAGGTGCTTTTCTTTTGAAACTCAACAGGTTTAAGATTTCTGGCCCTGATGGAAGCCATTACTGGGCCAGTCATGAAACTCATGTTGCAGGAAGTGATGCTGATGATGTTTGATCACCTCACCATCAGATAAATAATTCTATCCCAAATGTACATTCTTTAACCCACCACCCCATTATATTGGATTCTTGAATTGCTTGCTCACTCAGCAGCTTCTTCTAGCCTGACCTCTATCATGTATAATAATGTGGAAGCAACCATATATTGTTGCAACCTAACATGACCATCTCCCTATATTTGTTTGTAATGACAGTCTTTACTATACTAGCAATGACTTCCGGTTTCGTTGCTTCATTCTTTCCATATTCCTTTCCATTTCACACTCTCTGTATTTTTTGGTATTCACTTATTTAGGGGGATGTGTTAAAAGCATGTTGTCTGGGCATGAATTTTAGAAGTAAAACCAAGACAATTTACTAATTCTCTGCATCTACTTTGCCCTTTTCAAACTATCCTCTGTCCTTCCTGGACGCTCATAAACCATTTTGATCTACCTGGCATAAACATAAAGGGTCTATCGGAAACAGTATCTCTATCTCTATGAGGTAGGGGTAAGACTTGCGTACACACTACCCTCCCCAGGCTCCATTTATGGGATCAAACTGGGTTTGTTGTTGTTGTTGGCATAAACATAAATAGATCCAAACGCCATGCCACAACCATAACACATCAAAAATTGGAAGGAACATTCCATAGCTGTAAAACTATGTTGGGGATGGTGTGTCAGAGTAACATTTTATCGTGGCGTAGTAACTAATTTGACACTCTACAATTGTACTTGCATGTTTTTCTAATTAAAAGATATGCTGGCAGCTAGCCAACTCCGCTTTAACGCGGAAACAGCGAGACCCCAGGTTTTAAAGCGAGACCCCAGGTTTCATCAGAACAAGAAGTTCGAAGTCAGGTTTTCAAATACATACCTCAACTAGGTCAACAAAGATGTTCTTTTCTTTTTTTGACATGCAATCTTGAACAAATTTAAGCCTTGCTCCTGCAGGAAACTATTCACTAACACCCGAAAACTGGAGCAAAGGCTAATGTTTTCAAAATTGCAGGTCAAAAGAAGAAATGAACATTCAAAAACTAAAGTAGGAGAATGAATTATACAACAGTAAGATTGTAAAAGCTTTTAGTAAAAGTAATATTATTGTAGTTAGATGATGCTAGCCTAAGAAGGCGCTCCACTCGTACAAATGAGAGTACGCTATGGATCAGCTTCACCCCAGTTTGATTTACTAATGATAGGCAAAATATCTTAAAACACCCCTAAACTTTGGCACGGATTATTGATAACACACAACTATTCGTAGTCTTAATTACCCCCTTGAACTTAATTATTCGATAGTTGTTGCCTCCTTGGACAATCTCATCCCAAAAAAGTAACATGTACTCTCCTGTCGCGTGGATTTTCCTGTCCATGTGGTATTTTAGAATAATAAAATATATTTTTTTACCTTTCAAGTGTGTTACTTCTTTAGATAATATTTATAATAAAACTTGCCTAGAACTACATTATTTAGGCTAATTCTTTTTGTTTGGCTAAAAACAATGAAGTTTTAGTTATTCTTTTTTTACTATGTCCTGGGGAAAAAATATACAATTAAAATAAATAGTCACGGCATCTAAAAAAGATGTAAGAATTAAATAGTTTGAACATTATTATTTTGGCTATAATTTTTTATTTAGCTAAAAATTTTGGAGCTCTAAGCAAATATTTTTTTATAGATTTTGCAAGAAAAGGAAAAATGTACAATTGAAATAAGTAGCCATTGTATCTAAAGAAAATATAAAAAATTACACAATTACAAGTTTATTATTTTGGCTATACTTTTTTTATTTGGTAAAAAATAATGGAGCTGGAAATATATTTTTTTACTGATTTAACCCGAAAAATAAAAATATACAATTGAAATAAATAACCATTATATCTACAGAAAAATAACAAGAATTACGCAATTAATATTCCATTATTTTAGCTAAAAGTTTTCTATTTGACTAAAATGATGGAGTTTCAGCCAAACTTTTTACAAATTTGGCCAAAGAAAGAAGAAATATGTAATTGGAATAAATAGATATTGTCTATAGAAAAGATCAAAAGGAATAGAAGTTGGGGTTGTATGTTAAGATGAAGCAAGAAGAAAACATAGTTGTATAAATAAACTATTATACATGATTATGTGACAACTAACGGTTGAAAAATAACCTACTTGGAAGCTGACTTTTCGATTATTTTCCATTCCCACGCGCTTGAAAGAGAGTGCATCTAAACTCTTTGCCACATCAGCGTTCAGGGGGTAATGGCTCTCAAATAGCCAAGTTTTTGGAGGTAATTAAGACCACGAATAGTTTGGGGATGTAACTAATAATCCGTGTCAAGTTTAAGAGGTTTTTTGGTATTCTACCCTATATACAATACCAACTATACAGAGTGGAACACAACCGAGAAAAATATCAATCTCTTTCTAGTTAATAGTACTCACCACACCAACGAATACATTGTTGAAGAACAAACTTGTGGGTAACTTATAATGACAGTATTGCTTGGCTCTTATTTTTTATCAACAATTTGGTAATAAGGTGCAGTTGAATCCCAGCATGAATAAAAAATTGATTGGGACTGAAATTTTGTACATAATTGTGGAATCACCTCACTGAATAAACCATTCGCTCAGAGAGCTCTCTGCGTCATATATTTGCGCAATTGTGTCTCCATCAACTATTGTCTTTCACGGGAAACAAAAGCTTGCCACAAATGCTATCGACAACAAATTAAAAAAATCAGTTCCATTGAGTATGAAACAGCCCCCCCCAGTTTTGCTCCCATAGTCGTATCCAAGATCACACAAGGGAGGTCTGTCAACATACTCCCAAAAATGTACATGGGGATTCCCAAAACAATGAGATGGCAGAAGAAGAAATGAGGAACCAGCAATCTGATAGCAACATCAACAATCAAATCAACAAAGGCAACAAGTTTAGTTCAAATATGGCCACTTCTAGCGCTGTCAATACACAACATGGAACACAAAAGATGAAAGTAGATATAAGTATGAACAACAAACAAGACACTACTACTTCCAAATCTACTATGGAGGAAGGATGGCAACAAGTTGACAAAAGAAAAGGAAAAGAAAAAGGCAAAAACAGTATCAATGGGAACTCTTCTCCAAAGAACCCTCAGAGGAGAATGAAGGCTTATATCAAGGCAAAAACTATCAGCTTAATAGCAATATGTTCAATCAACTAGCTGAGAAGAAAATAATGGAGCAAACGATGGATACTAGCACAGATAAGGAGAACAATGTACAAGGTAAAGCTGGGGAAGACTCTAATTTTCAGTTTGGAATGAACTCTAGATGGGACAGGGAGCACAACAACAAATAAAGGAAAGGAAGCAGAACAAGAATGAAATGCACCACCATAATCTTAGAGTCAGCAAGAACAGAAATGAACCCTTGTCTTATATGGAGAACATCGAACAACAAGCACAAAGCAGTAAGGAGTTCTGGACTAGTAATGAAGCCAATAATAGCAAAAGGGTTCCCACCGAGAAACAAAGATTCAAAGACAAAGTTAGCACCTCTAATAGAGGATACTACCAAGAGAGAGGATCAATTGTCCGAGACTATACCCCTATAGACCCCCATAAACTTCCTCTGAAGCAGGTCACCTCTAATATCAAGGAGAAGGTAGCCAGCCTGACCAACAAGGCCCAGGAACTGGATATACTGAAGGTGAAAATGGGAAATGGACCTCAAAATCCTGAGCCTGGCCCTCCAGACTCAATAGATGAGCTTATTGGTGTTTCAGTTGTCCAAGTGCAAGACATAGTTGTGTTAACGAGCGACAAGCTCAACCAGGAAATATTTATAGAATGCATCTATGAGGTTATTCAAAAATCTTTATTCGACGATGAAGTTATCAGGAGGGGTACCGGAAATCCCCACTCTGAAGAGTCGCTCTACTTGAGAGACAAGGAGCTGACTAATATCTCCAATATCAACAACATGTCCCCAAGGAATTAACACAATATTGGAGGGAGTCAGTTTTTCAGAGACAATTCTCTTGACTCCTCAATGGCAGTTCAAAGCACCCTCAATTATAATACTTCCAATGATTAATACAATATAGTGGAATATCAGGCTTTCTTTAATTGCTCTAACAAGGTTTGGCTGTTTTGGACTAATGACATCAACATAACTATTCTTCAAGACAAAGAACAACATGCTCACATTAAGGCTGACCACAATAGTTGCCCCTCCTTTCTACTAACGTTTGTTTATGCTAAATGCTCTATAGATTTGAGGAGGGAGTTATGGTCGGACCTAAGAGACTAAGCTACCGCCATTCAAGATCCATGGGGGTCATTGGAGACTTTAATGTGATCACTAATAGAGAGAAAACATTGTGTGGCAGACTACACAGACTAGAGTAGAGTAAAGTCTAGACTTCATAGGTTATCTCAACGAATGTGGTATACAAGATGCTGGTTTTACTGGTGCTAAAGTTACCTGGTGTCATAACAGGGATTCGCCCCTCACTATATGAAAAATACTCGACAGATTGGTATATAATTCTAGTTGATTTGATACTCCTAATAGCATAGCAGTCACACACCTCTCCAGATCCTGCTCAGATCATGCTCCACTTTTGGTGAAGCTACATCATGAAGATATTCAAGGTACTAGGCACTTCAAGTTTCTTAACTTCTAGATTGAACACCCTGAATTCTTTCAGATAGTGCAGAACAGCTGGGGTATTTATATCCAAAATAATTCTTTATATATTTTGTATCAGAAGATAAAGAATACTACTAAGGCACTTAGTACATGGTCCAGAAAAACTTTTGGAGATATCTTTGAGGAACCTAAAAGGTTAAAAAATCTCATTAGGGACCTGGAAGAGAACTGAATGACCAATGATACTTCAAAGAATAGATGTGAGCTATTCAAGAGTAAAACTGAGTTTATAAGATACCTAAAGATTCAAGACTCTATTTTGAGCCAAAAGCTAGAGCTAAATGGTTCAATGAGGGAGATGCCAATACTGCCTACTTCCATGCTACTATTAAGGACAAAAGAAGAAAGTTGACTATTAGAGGGATTCAAGATGAATGAGGTAACTGGTTTGAAGATTATGAGTCTATTACTGAGGAAGATGTGAACTTTTACAAGAACCTCTTTTCTAAAGACTCCAGCAACATTGATTTTAGAACTCTCAACTGTATTTAAAGATGTATCACAGAAGATGATAACATCAGAATCAATGTCATTCCTACTCTCCAAGAAGTAACAGACACTATGTTATCCATTTATGCCAATAGTTCTCCAGGACCTGATGGACTTAGTGGGATGTTCTATCACAAATGTTGGGACATTATCTCTGAAAATGTGCATAATGCTGTCAAAGTTGTTTTTAGAGGCTCTACACTTACTAAATTCTATACTCATACATGTAATATCATGATTCCTAAAGTTGAGCACCCCAAAGTTTTTCATACCTCATACCAATTAGCCTTTGTAATGTGTCTTCCAAAATCATATCTAAAATTCTCAACTTAGGCTCTCCAATATACTACCTAGGGTCATCTCCAGAAACCAAACGGATTCATCAAGGGGAGATCAATCTCAGAAAATATTTTCCTTGCACAGGAGATCATTAGTGACATCAACAAACCAAATAAGCGAGGCAATGTTGTCATAAAACTTGGCATGACTAAAGCCTATGACAGAGTCTCATGGACTTTCCTTGGGAAAATCATAAAGAAGATTGGTTTCAGTGATAAGTGGATTGAGATTATTCACAAGTATATCTCCAATAATTAGTATTACGTGCTTGTTAATGGAAGAAGAAAAGGTTTCTTCCAATCTGGAATGGGCTTAAGATAGGGAGACCCTCTCTCCCCTTCACTTTTTATTTTGAGTGCTGAAATTCTTTCTCAAATGATGAACAATTTATATAATAGATCTGGTTACAAAAGTTTTTATATGAAAACTAACTGTCCTAAAGTTAACCATCTGTCATTTGCAGATGACACGATTCTTTTCTGCAATGGAGACAAGAGGTCCATGAGAATGGTTTTGAGTACCTTTTAACTGAATATGAGAAGAACTCTGGACAGCTCATCAACAAGAACAAGAGTTGTTTCGCAATGAGCACCAAGACAAATTTGATCACTATCAACAGAATGAAGGCTATCCCTGGCATGAAATATCAAAAAGTTTTCCATTAAATATCTAGGATACCCTCTAACAACACAGAGAAAGAAGATTGAGTTTTACTCAGCTATTGTGAACAAAATTATTGGTAGAATCAAAGGGTGGCATACCAAAATCCTCTCCACTGGGGGAAGAGCTATCCTCATCAGACATATTCTTCTGGCTCTCCTTATACATCTATTGGCTGTTGCGAATCCACCCAAATGGATTCTAGAGCTCATAGAGAAATTTGTAGCCAGATTCTTCTGGTCAGGGCAAGAACGTGGAGGAAAGTATCATTGGGATGCATGGAAGAACTTGTGCTACCCTTATGGTAAAGGTGGTGCTACTTTTAGGAGGCTCATTAATACTTGCAAAGCTTTTAGAGCTAAATAGTGGTGGGCCCTCAGAATTACTAACTCTCTCTAAGGTTCTTTCATGGTTGTTAAATACTGCGAATTGAATCATCCCATAACTACCAACTGGAATAAGGGGAACTCGCCAAACTAGAACGCCATCTATGACATCAAAGAAGAAATGGATCTCAATATTGTTTGGAACATTGGAAAAGGAGATATCTCCTTTTGGTTTGACAATTGGTGCCCCTTGGGACCCCTATACAAGATTACTCCCTCAGAGGTTGTGACCTAACATTAAGCTGAATGAGATCCTTCAACACAAAACCTGGAACAAGCTCACAACTCAACCCAATAAAGACACCAAAACTCATCTTTTATCTTTGGGCATTAAGTTAGACATCAATTGCCACGATAAAGCTAACTAGAGCCTTTCCAATTCAGAAAGATTTACCATTAGCTCCACCTGAAATTCCATAAGGCAAAGGAACGACTATAACCCTTTCTATAACAACTTATGAACAAAAGAGGTACCTCTCAAGATGTCTTTTTTCTTGTGGAGAGTAGTTGGTAACAAGCTCTGCACTGACAAGAGAGTGGCTACACTTGGTATCACTCTATACCTCCAATGTTATTGTTGTAATCCTGCTATTAGCTTAACTGAGCTTGAAGACATAAACCACCTAATCAGTCAAGGTGATCTTGCTAGGAAAATTTGGAGGAAATTTGTGCCCCTTGGATATTAGTTGGAATAGCAACAATCTGAACATGACTCTTTTGAGTTGGTGAAATCACAAATTGTCCAATCCAATCGCTAAATTCATCATCAAGAACCTCCCTCCTATCATTTGCTGGGAGCTCTAGAGATCTAGATGTTGCAACAAGTTTGAAGGGACTAGACTCTCAATATATAAAATCAATTCTAATATAACTAATTTTCTTTTGCAGTTAATCAAGAAACAATTTAGCAGAGTTCGAATTGGAGATAGCTGGAACAGCATATGCATAGCATGTGAAGCCCACATTCAATAACTAACAGCTTTCTAGTGAAATGGGTTAGACCACCTGCACAAATAGCCAAGCTTAACAATGATGGAAGTTGCTCTAATGGTCCATGTGGAGGGGGAGGAATCATTAGAGACCAAGAAGGAAATTTGCATATCTATCTACTCTATCTCTTTAGGAGCAGGCACAAGAAATTATGCAGAAGCTGAAGCACTACTCTTTGGTTTGAAATGGTGTACCGATAGAGGCCTAAACATGGTCAGGAGAATCTGATTCACTCCTAATGGTCAAGTGTGCTAAAAGAGAGTGAAAACCTCCATGGAATATCAACAACCAAATAAAATAGACCCAGAAAATGACTAAAGATCACAACTTCAACATCAATCACTGCTTCAGAGAAGCTAATAGACCAGCCGACAATTTAGCAACTCTGAGTCACAGAATTGAAGGAATCAAGATTTTCAACCTTTTCTCCTGTCTTCCTAGCCATATAAGGGGCTTATTAAATATGGATAAATGGAGCTTCAACTTTTAGAATAAAGCCCACAAAACTATCTAACATCATCTATGATCATCCTTGAGCTAACTTTGTTTATGCTATCCTTTAGTTAGGATATAGAGTAGAAGTCACAACTCAATGATCATGTACAAAGTTTGGGATGCCAAACTCAATATGTATCTTTTTGCTGATCAGTGGTGATTGTTTAATTAAAAAAAACACACAAGTTCAGATTAGATATTTTTTTTCTAAAAATGGAAAATGATCGTCGTTGCGCTAGTTCAGATTAGACGCGCAAAACAATATATATTTGAAATGGAACGTGCAAATCAGAATATATCAGAGTTTATAAATGCTTAATTTTTTAGCATCACAAGTAAGTAACATACTCAAGAACAAAGACATATGAACTGCACCGGCCTAATCAATCTTATCTGATCCATCAAGGCAGTGTTTTCCAATGGGATAACTCGTAACAGAGAAGATCATTAACACTTACGAACTGCACCAGCCTAATATCAATCTTTCCATCTGTGTTTCTCTTGTCTATGTTTGTTTCTTTCGGTCCCAAAGTAAAGAAAATTAGTCAAGGGGTCTCCCATAGCGAACGAGGACTTAAACAGATAAGTAATCCACATATTTTAATATTTTAGTTTCTTTTTTTAGTTGTGGGGGGAGGGGGGGTTATAGTTTTGGCAATTGTAAGGGACCATATAAGTTGCAATTGCAAATACATGTAATGTGAGAGGTATATGAACATCTTACTTGGTATCTCTGACAAGCTTCTCCCAATCCAATCAGAATGCTACTAGCATCTCCTTCCATTCCAGACAGTTCGATGTCACTGCTTTCATGGTCCAATTCATCAATTGAATCTTCAGAATCATATTCAACCATTTTCTCGTCCATATCAGCAGTAACATCATTTAATCCTTGCAAGTATTTGTTACGTCCCGCATTTCGTACATTAAAGTTTTGCCGTAAGTTAATCGACGTAAGCTCGAGAATGAGATTATTTTTGAGGTTATAAGTATTTATGCTATATTTAACAGGTAGTAAGTAAGTACCGTAAAGGTTAGAGGGTAAACAAATCAAAGAAGATGAGTTTCGTTGAAGGTTGTCAATTTGGGATAAAATACGGTCCAAGCTATAATACCCTGTATTTATGGATTAAGTGTCATACAAGGTATCACATGACCATGATAGTATGGTATATAAAGTGTGTTAAAAGTAATTAATATTTTAATTATTTGAGATAATTCTTAATTATGTGAATGATTAGTTAATTATTAATTTTTTAGTAGGAGATTAGCATGTAATTGGAAATTAGTGGATAAATTTGGTGGGAACATCATCCTCAATGTGGCAACAAGGGGGCATAAGTAACAATGACTCTTTGTTGTATGTAATTAGGTGACATAATTAGGGGATTTTTGGGCAAAATAATCCACAAAAGTGGGGCCCACAAATCATAAATATAAGAGGATTTTCTACATCATTTAAGAGGGATGTGCATGTTTACTAAGTAACGAATGGAGCCTCCAAAATGAATTCATATGAAACTTCATAATACGATAGCAGCGTGAGATTTCTAAGGGAGTACAGTTCAATCTTTCTCAAAAATATCATACGAATTTTTTCCTATTTCGATCTCGCCGTTACGTGTTTCGTCGCGATTGATGTGTGTTAGAGGGATTGTCAAGAGAATCGGTTGAGGTATGTTAAGGCTATCCCTTCTTTCCTTTTGGCATGATCCATATGATAAAACAAAACGAGCAAACGCACAACTTTCACAAATGACTCTATTCTTAGAAGTACCAGTGATGCCTATGTTCTTGATTTCCCATGTGTCTTATTATATCTTCTGTTCACGGGTCTCAGAAAAATACGTAGTTGATAAAGTTTATCCGAAAGGCATATTGATCTTGTGATATTCCGAGAAATCTTATTAACTTACTTCTTATGCATTTTATTCATTTATACATGTACATTGACTCATGACTAGATGTCGTTATATACGCGTATATTATATGTATATGGGATATGAGAAAAGGTTACGGCATTATATACGCACCACCACCTGATCAGTTGGTATATGTTGATGATTTCGCCCACAGAGGCCGAGATGATATGACGGGATGCCCTCGGGGGCTTGATGATGTTATATACACATATACCTACGCATGATATGACATTTATACGCACATGCATGACTTTATAAATATTTCAGGATTCACAAAGTTATTTAGACTTACAGGCGGATCCTTTACTCCATGTTTCTTCTATGTCTTTTATGTATTGATTTTCGTGCCTTACATACTCGGTACATTATTCGTACTGACGTTCCTATTTCCCGGGGCTTGCGTTTTATGCCCGCAGGTGCAGGTAGACAGGTTGACAGTCCCCCTTTTAGGATCTTTGATCGGTGAGAGTTGGTATGTTCCACTTGATCCGGAGCTGTTACTAGTTTTGGTACGGTGTTTTTGGTATGATATGGGTACGATAGGGCCCAGTCCCATCCTTTATACAGTTGTACACTCTATTAGAGGTCTGTAGACAGTCATGTATAGTTGGATAGTATGTGGCCTTGTCGGCTTCTAGTTTTGGATATATAGTTATCTATAACAGCATTGTCGGCTCGCCCTACCGTATTCTGCATGTATATGTATATATGTCTTTTGGACATATTTTCCTCAAGTATGTTATTCACGTGATTCAGCAGTTTATTGACAGATGTTATTCATGACCTACCCTTAATTCATGTTTATATCTTAGACGCATGCTTAGGGGTGTTCGACAGGTAAGACTCGATTACTCGTCATGGCCCATCGATTTGAATCGTGACAGTATTCATCATTTTGTTCCTCCAACTTTTCAAGGAAATTTGGTGGTTCTCCATTTTGTAGAAAAATCAGATAGAACCACATATGATTCTCTATCCAGCAGTGCCTAGGCAACATCGAATGGAACCCACCTAATTAAAGGAGATATTGTCAGTTGGAACAGAAATAATTCTTAGGTCTACAAGCAACCCCGTCCAACAAAGATCAGTGCAACACCAGCCCATAGTAAGGTTATTCTTACTAGGCAGCAAGTAGACTGAGAATATTTTAACACACCGTAAATCATTATTGGGTGTCTGAGCCGTTATTATGGAAATACTTATTCGGGCTCAATTCAGCTAGAAATTCAGGTACATACACTATAATTTGATTCACTACTATAAATTAGTAAATCTTATCTAGTAGTTTTGTCACGACCCAAACCTATGGGCTGTAATGGGCACCCGGTACCTTACTCAACCAAGTACTAACGTAACGTATCCTTCTTATCGTACTATCATCGGTAAATGGGTCAAACGGGCCGTCATGGGCTAACCAGAATAAACATAAGGGAATACTCAATATAAGATGACCCAATCCGATATAAAAACTTATACATTTGACATACGGGCCTATAAGACCAAAATAACCACTCGTACACTGAACATAGGCCGACAAGGCAATACAATCTTTTACGTACATGACATATGTCTACAAGCCTCTAAGAATACATAATTATCATAAAAGTCGGGACAGAACCCTGCCATACCAAACAATACACGTCTAAATCATCCTGACCAAACAAGAAACTCCAGAGTAAATGGAGTGCACCAACATTTTTCGCTGAGCTGATAGCCTACTTGGAGTACTCTTGACCTGTCTATCGGGACCTGCAGGCATGAAATGCAGCGTCCCCAGGCAAAAGGGACATCAGTACAAATAATGTACCGAGTATGTAAGGAATAAAATTCAGTAAATAATAGTCATGAGAGAAACATGGAGTAAGAGACTCAACATGTAAGTCTGAACAACTCTGTGAATCATTAATATTTTTAATGGCATGCATATGCGTAGAAATATCATACCATGCTTAGGTATATGCGTTCATAACATCATCAAGTTTCTGAGGGCATCCCATCATATCATCTCGGCCACTATGGGCAAATCGTCAACGTATACCAACTGATCAGGTGGTGGTGCGTATATAACGCCATAACCTTTTCTCATATCCCATATACATATAATATACGCGTATATAATGCCATCTGGTCATGGGTCAATGTACATGTATAAATGCATGAAATGCATAAGAATTACGTTAATAAGATTTCTTGGATTGTCATAAAATCAATATGCCTTTTGGATAAACTTTATCAAATACGCATTTTTCTGAGACCCATGAACAGAAGATATAATAATAATTCACATGGGGAATCAATAACATAGACACCCCTAATACTTCTATTGTAACATCCCGAAAAATTTTAAAGTACTTAAGTGTAAGGCCTGGTAAAATTTGCAAAGAAAATAATATTTTATGGTGCCAGACTAGGCTTACGTGCTCGGACTTTTTGGGTTGAACAATGCACGAGAATGAAAAGGAAAATTTTTGGCAGAAAAATATAATTCTGCGGTCCATTATGCGACCGCAGAATCACTCTGCGGGCCGCATAATGGCCGCAGAAGTGAGCAGGAGAAGGGCCAGTCCGGGGAAATTATGCGACCGCATAATTATTTTGCGGTGCATTATGCGATCGCATAACAGTTATGCGGACCGCATAGTGACCGCATGCACAGACAGATTTTGGCCAACTTTGGACACCAATATGCGACCGCAGAACCTGTTTCGGAGCTTCATTTTTGGGTTTTTAAAACCCGAACCTACTTTGTTAAATATACATTTTGGGCTATTTTTGAGAGATAATCTGACATTTTAGAGTAAGAGAGGGTGCCCTAGAGTGAGAAGGTGTTCTCCAATAATTGTTCTTCAATTCTTGCCCAAGTTTTGGAAGATTGAGAAGGGAAACTCACTAGGTCTTCATCCTAGAGGTAAGATTCTACACCCTAACCCTCAATTTTAAATTTTGTGTAGAAATGGATAATAAGCAAGATAATTTCTGGGCAAGAGGGTTGGTTATTTTACATGCATGTGTTATCAAAGGGTGTAGAAATATTGTCGAGCTAGAAATGGTAAAGGTTGGGTTGTGGGATGATGGAATCCTCCATAAAAGGATATTAAAAACTTAATGCACATCTAGTGTTTGATAAAATGCTCAAATGAGCTAGAACCATGATCATCTTCCTAATTTTGGTTTAATTTGTTATATTTCTAAAATAGATTGAAGTTGCTAAGAATTTCGGAACATTTAGTGTGTAAGGAAGCTCAAGTGAGGTATGTTGGCTAAACTCTTTTTTAAGAGTTGGAATTCCCATTATCCTTGTAAGTTCCGAGATGTTGATTATAAATAGAGTATCCCGATAAGTTCTGTGATGAAGATATATGTTCAATCCATGTTTCAAATGCTCTTATCATATTGCATTATAAATTGAGGATGTGTCCCAAACAATGGATTATGTATCCACATGTTATAATTTCTAGTCGTGATTTATGTAAAAGTTATTATGCCAAGTTGTGTAGATATTGTGATTGTGATACACTTCTACCCGTATACATTGGGGTGAGGCGGCATGATCGCTTTGTATGGGGATTATGGTATAGAGATTGTGATTGTGATACACTTCCACCCGCATATATATTGGGGTGAGACGGCATGACCGCTTTGTGTAGGAATTATGGTATTGTGGGATAGCACCTCCACCCGCTTACATTGGGGTGAGGCGGTACGATCGCTTTGTGTACAATTTTGGTATTGTTGTGGCACCACCACCCGCATACATTGGGGTGAGGCAGCATAGCCGCTTTGTGTAGGTTCTTGATACTGTGGTTATACGTCCACCCGCATACATCGAGGTGAGGCGGCAGGACCGCTTGATTAGAGTTGTGGTATTATACGTACACCTCCACCTGCATTCAACGGGTGAGGCGGCGGGGCCGCTTTGTGTGAAGATTGTTACATAGGATCTCATCTTAAATCCTATAAATGTTGTTGATAGATTTTAATAAGCTTGCTATGGTTGAGACAGTTATATATATTATTCTATTGCCGCACTGGTTCATCATAATTATCTTGTATTTCTAAATTCTTAAATTGGTGTTTAGTTTTCATACTAGTACTATTCGACGGTACTAACATCCCTTTTGCCGGGGGCGCTGCATCTTTAAATGGATGTAGGTGGTTCCACAGCAGGAGACATTGATCAGTGATAGCAGTACACCTTCTTCCCAGCTAACTTGGTGAGCCCCACTTCATCCCGGGGTCATGTATCTTTTGATCTTTATGTATTATGGTTGAGGTATAGTCGGGGCCTTGTTGCCGGCATTATCATTGTACTCTTCTTTATCCATAGAGGCTCTGTAGACATAGTGTGAGTTGTGTATTGGTGTTGGGGAAAGACAAACTATGTTATGTTGTAGTTGTATTACTTGTCCATTTGAGACTTTAAAAATGATGAAACTATTGGTAAGAAATTGGTAATTGCAGACATGATCACTTTATTGTTTAATTAATGAAAACATATATTCTCTTTATTTATGAATGAGTTTGGGTAGAAGGAATCTAATAGGCTTGCTCGGTCGGGTTCACTCGGTTGAGCGCTGATCGCACTCCTCGGTTTTTGGGGCGTGACATCTATGAATAGAGTCATTTATGAAAATTGTGTGTTTACTCGTTTCGTTTGTATCGTATGGATCATGCCAAAAAGAAAGAAGGGATAGCCTTAACATACCTGAGTCGATTCTCTTCAATCCATCTAACACACGTTAATTGCGACAAATATGTAACGACATGATCGGAGTAGGAAACAATCCATATGATATTCTTGAGAAAGATTGCACAGTACTCCCTTATAATTGTAAAATATCGCGTTGTTTTGAATTGTTGAAGATCTTGTCTTGCTTATGTGACTTACGTTTGTGACTTACGTTTGTAACACACAAACATTCACGTTGCACTTGTAGGGGTTTATAAGAATTCCCTTGAGAATTCCATCCGTTCCAGCAAGCCTAAGTATTTCCTTCTTAAATGATATATGACCATCTCTTATCTTTACAAGCATAGAAAGCAAGAGAACACATTACTAACAAACCTTCAAACTAATAAGAAGTCTAAAGGGTCATGAAGTAGTCATATGACCCTTGCTAACGTTACCACTCTCCAAATTTGCCACCTTGCATGTGACTTTAAGAGTCACCGTTCCTTAATGCAAGGCTGCCACGTTGATTGTTATCCATTCCCAATAATTAACCACCAATCATCTTAATTAAGTGTTAATCTCCCACTAAAATTAATAATAATCCGATTATTCACATAATTAAAAATTATCTCAAATTACTTAAAATACAACTCACTTTTAACATACCTCATACACCTTACTATCATAGTCATGTGGTACCTTGTATGACACTAGTTCATAAATACCGGGTATTATAGCTCGGACCGTATTTTATCCCAAATTGTCAAACTCCGACGAAACTCATTTTCTTCGATTCGCTTATCCTCTCATTCACGAATTTACTTATCACTTATTTGAAATAGCGTAATACTTATAATCTCAAATAATCTCATTCCCGAGCTTGCGTCGATTAGCTTACGACAAAACTTTAACATACGAAAATGCGGGATGTAACATCATTCCCCCCTTTGGAACATTCGTCCTCGAATGTTAACTGATGCACTTATCATTTTCATAACTTATGTCTTCCGAATACTTTTAGTACTCTCCTTGCCATCTAGGCAACTGTTCTGTGAATAAATCAAAAGGCCAGGGCATTCCCCCCTTTGGCCTCTTTCTCACGCAACGAATCGTGGTCGGAATCATTCCAATCTTGTAACTGTTGCTATCTTTTATCATGCAGCCTGTACGACTCCGACTTTGCAAGTGCGCCTATGCGACTCTTCTCTCCTTTTTCCTCCAGCTTTTAGCCAATCCCTAGGCCTCATTTTGTGAACATATACAGAGCTTAATAAGATGTCCCTCTGGGATTCTATAAGTACAATGAGGTTCTTCGCTCGGTACTTTGTTGAACTTACGAATATTGCTATATCTTGTTTCATAGATTCGTTTATCCATCTGTATGACTGTACTGCACCAAGGTAGGTCATACTATACTGTAACTCTTACATCGATTTATCGTTATTGAGGTCGGCTACCAAACTCTAGGTTACTCTCGTTGCTCATCCTATATGTATAAATCTAAGTCCTTTAATGATTCCTCATTACTGTTGATCTTAAGAATGATGGCCTAATCTCATATCATACTTTGTGACTTTTGTTCATCCATTATTGATTTACCTCAATATTGATCTACAATCTACCACTAGTAACTTGAAATCTCTTAATCACTAGGGCTCACGTTGCATCGTGGAACATTTGAAGTGATTTTCCTGATCCACCCGGGGGCGATATGATACTATACTTCCATAATCGTATTTTATAGTATCCCAATGTGATTTACCTTACGTGGGTATTCTAATCATGTACAATTCATGAAACCATTACTCAATTGAAGGCCCAAACATCATCCTTTATCTATCATAATTACACTCTTATTCTACTACCAGGCAGCATTCCATCTCTTCTAAATGCTATTAGTCTTAGATTCCTTAAAGTTCATTCAGGCTACACTGAACTTTCTATAACTTATAGAAACCATTAGCTCTTTTGTTTACATGGGCTTAATCCCGAGGACTTATCCATTCTCATCACCTTCTCACTCGCCCTTTCTCATCCTTACTCCTGTCATAAAACCTTGTCGCACTTTAGCTTGCGACCTATACGTATCTATTTATACTATTCGCAACCTTCCTTCACCTTGCTTGCACCCTAGATTTCCTTATGTCGTTCTGCAACATCAAGCGAGACATCACATCGTCTTCAACTCTTCTTTATTATTTTAACTAGACCTCTTGATACATAGAAACCATAGGCCGGAAAATATGTCACTGACGACGCCGCTACCATTCTTGGATACTGAATCTCACTGCTTCTATCTGAAGTATGGATTATTCACAATTTTCTGCACCTGAGTATCTCGTACGTTGTTTACCTTTACCTTACTTACTTTAAAATATCGCTTCACCTCTTCTACTCCTTTCATAACCTCCCTTCCACATAGGTATAATTCACCTCCACAACTTGAAGCTCTATTATAATACTTGCATACATAATCTGGTGGGAGCTTCATACTGACTACTTATGATACTGGTACTCTTCTAACTGGCTTTATCGTAGAGCCGTTGTAGAATATAGTTGTTGTACTATCTCTCTTGTACCTCTGATAGTAAGAGTGATTCTGCAATGTTTTCAATCATGATGTCTATAACTTTCTGGGTCCAATAATTAGACTCCTAATTTACTTAGTTGATGTAACTCTTTAGTTTCCTCTTCCTTCTGATCGGCCTTTATGTAGGCTTAAGCTATCCCCCGCTCTAGTATTAGCTATTACTTTAGCCCTTCATGGAAGCTATGGAACATCCATGATACAATCTTTTAACAATTCAATCCTTTGTCTAAGACCTAGACTCAATTCTTTCTTTTAACTTATACTAGAGTCTTTTACGACCGTATGATTGTTAACATATATGTTGCATGGATAATGCTCTGAAATTGTAAGTGCGTTCATAACGTAACTAACTCTGGATCATTGATCTAATACTTCCTTTCGTTCCATTTCATCTTTCTTTAAACGTAAGCAATTACTTTTCCTGTTCTTTCTGCCCCCTTGTTGCGTGCATACTTAGCTTATCTTAGTTCCCATGCATATTGAAATTTTCGTGCAACTCATATGATCTCGAATATTACTTTTGGTTTCATTTCTCGCTCATTAGCCACAATAGGTGCCAGTTTCTTATAGAGTGCATACAATGTTGTGGTGAGATTGTTGTTACAAGAGCATTTCCTCTTTAGGTCACTGTGCTTAGGTTGAAGCGTTCTTCCTTATTTCCTCAGCAAGTCTTTCGTTGTAGTACTTAGGGAAGACTCCCTGACTCTTGTAAAGTTGTGAGCTTATAACATCGTATACCCATTAAAATTTTTGATGTTCGTACTCACCTATAATTATCCTTAGTTACTTACCTCCACACTCATGTGCTCGTACGGTTGCTTCTAAACTGAGGTTTTGACTGTCTTCCCAGTGAGACTCTCTTTTATTTCCGTAGCATTTATATGGTAGCCTTAACCACTCCAACTCTTATCTGAATATATCCCAAGTATTACAATGTCATATCTGTGAGACTGAATTCCCCATATTGGGGTTCACTATGTTTATCTTGCACGTTCTGTTGATTCATCTGTATTCTCTTGTCTAGCCAAAACTAGGCTCTTCCTGAATAAACTACTAACTACTCGTTGGCCAATTCTCATATCAATATTTCGCGTAATCTTTCTTGGGTTATTTTCTTTGTCTTAACTTAGGTCTCGCACTGGCTCCATATTTATAAATAACATCTCAGGCAAGAACCCTTATTTCCCCTCCTTGACGTCGTGTTCGCATAATGTTCTGGAATCGTAGCATATCTGTAGGATTTGAATAAGTGCAATCTCATCCCTTTTTCATTTTTGTTGCATTCTTCCTTTACCATGCCATAATTACTAAAACCACTTAATTCTGACTTAATATCACATCACTCAATATCCCCCCCTTTAGGGGAGTACTAAGATTTATTGCTACGATGATCTACGTATAGATGTTTTACCTCTTCATCTTCGGCGTCTTTTCACATCATCGATGACCCTTAGTCGCCTTGAAGTAATCCTTCTGTACCAAGGATAACAAATTTCCTTACTCGCGAGGGTGACACTTAGTGTAACTGGCATATACAGTTCCTTAAGCTTATCTTTGCTCACATTGCTTGCTTTAGGGAGCGTCTTCCTGAATGACCATTCTCTGAATATCTCATGAATCTTCTTCTGTTGTCCACTCTATTATCGCCGGAACGAAATCTGAAATTCTCATGATGCCGACTATTATCCAATCACTCAGTCCCTACTTCATGTTTAGTTTATCTTGTTCACCAGCCCATACTGATTTCTATTGTTCTGGGGTATAACTTTTCCTTCCGGTAGTCGCGTTGGAGTCACAAACTTATTTCTTGAAATGAGGATATGATTTTATGGCCTATACTCTTTTGTTGTCTCAAGGCCTGTCACATCTCGTTTTTTCCTTCAATTGACTATAGACTCTGTAATACTGTCATCGTTTGGATCTACCATTGTCATCCATGTATTACATCTTACTCATAATGCTTCATTAACTATCTTCTTATTTTCCGCTAACATTTTTGTCTATCACTTTACTCTGAAAATTTTAACAAGACATTCTTTTGCTTTTAGCTCCCCTTGCTCCATCTACTGGCTCTTCGGGTTGCCTAACATTCTTTCTCTACTAGGGATGGGAGCCATACTAAGGTAATATTTATCCCTTCAAGGCCTCCAGTGCCTATCTTTGTAGTACTAATATCTAACTATACTATTTTAGAGTGCACCATCTGGGTGTCTCACAAGGAGATCTTTTAGCACGTTTGCAATATCCTTCGGAAAGGTCAACTAACGCAAACAATCCATCCATCATTTTGGGTGACACTAACCCCAGCCGGATCATGATATCCGTCCTTCTCTTATACTAATTCTGTTAGCCCCCATAGGGCATAAATGGGATGGGTGTGGCCAATTGTACATACCTATGTTATTGTTGAAGGTAACTCAAAATGCTTATATGTTTCTTCCTGAATTGTAAATACCGATAATCTTCATTAACTGGGTACCTCGTACCCTTCTCACCTTGCTTCTTTTACTTGTTGAAGCTTGTATCTACCTTCTGAATCTCTCGTTGCTTTTTACCATATGGGTGAATAGATATTTATGACTTAGGGCTCCTTTTCCAGAAGCTCACACATCTTAGTACACACACGATCTGCTGGAGACCTTACAATTACTCATCATAAGCATGATGCAAAGTCGATTTCCTCTGACTCAACTCCTCCATAGCCGCATTCAATCCCTTACCAACCGTCTTTCTAGGTGTTGGCATCGTCGTATTATGAATAAGATAGAGTTTAGAAAATTGAGTTCTTACAACTAAGCTCTACCACACGATCTAGAGTAAGAAGAAAGAGCGACAGTCCTAAATGCCGTGTAGCCTCCTGCTTATAAGCGTGGTGCATAACATACCCATAAACAAGACTCTACTAGACGCAGCTTGTAGACTCCCTAGGACAAAACTGCTCTAATATAACTTTTGTCATGACCCAAACCTATGGGCCGCAACGGGCACCCGGTACCTTACTCAATCGAGTACCAACGTAATGTATCCTTCTTATCGTACTATCATCGTCAAATGGGCTAAACGGGCCGTCATGGGATAACCAGAATAAACATAAGGGAATACTCAATATAAACGACCCAATCTGATATAAAAACTTATACATTTGACATACGGGCCTATAAGACAAAAATAACCACTGGTACACTGAACATAGGCTGAGAAGGCCATACAATCTTTTACGTACATGACATCTGTCTACAAGACTCTAAGAATACATAATTGTCATAAAGGTCGGGACATAGCCCCGTCATACCAAATAATACACGTCTAAATCATACTGACCAAACAAGCAACTGCGGAGCAAATTGAGCGCACCAACATCTTTCGCTGAGCTGATATCCTACTTAGAGGACTCTCGACCTGTCTATCGGGACCTGCGGGCATGAAACGCATCGTCCCCAGATAAAAGGGACATCAGTACAAATAATGTACCGAGTATGTAAGGAATGAATTTCAGTAAATAATAGTCATGAGAGAAACATAGAGTAAGAGACTCAACATGAAAGTCTGAACAACTCGGTGAATCATTAATATTTTCAATGTCATGCATATGCATAGAAATATCATACCATGCTTAGGTATATGCGTTCATAACATCATCAAGCCTCTAAGGGCATCCCATCATATCATCTCGGCCACTGTGGGCAAATCGTCAATGTATACCAACTGATCAGGTGGTGGCACGTATATAATGCCATAACCTTTTGCCATATCCCATATACATATAATATACGCGTATATAACGCCATCTTGTCAGGGGTCAATGTACATATATAAATGCATAAAATACATAAGAACTACATTAATAAGATTTCTTGGATTGTCATAAAATCAATATGCCTTTCGAATAAACTTTATCAAATACGTATTTTTCTAACACCCATGAATAGAAGATATAATAGTAATTCACATGGGGAATCAATAACATAGACACCCCTAATACTTCTATGAATAGAGTCATTTATGAAAATTGTGCGTTTACTCATTTCATTTGTATCGTATGGATCATGCCAAAAAGAAAGAAGGGATAGCCTTAACATACCTGAGTCGATTCTCTTGACAATTCCTCTAACACACGTTAATTGCGACAAAACACGTAAAGAAAAGATCGGAGTAGGATAAAATTCGTATGATATTCTTGAGAAAGATTGCACCGTACTCCCTTATAATTGCAAAATATCGCATTGTTTTGAATTGTTGAAGATCTTATCTTGCTTATGTGACTTACGTTTGTAACACACAAACATCCACGTTACACTTGTAGGGGTTTATAAGAATTCCCTTGAAAATTCCATCCTTTCCAGCAAGCCAAAGTATTTCCTTCTTAAATGATATATGATCATCTCTTATCTTTACAAGCATAGAAAGCAAGAGAACACATTACTAACAAACCTTCAAACTAATAAGAAGTCTAAAGGGTCATGAAGTAGTCATATGACCCTTGCTAACGTTACCACTCTCCAAATTTGCTACCTTGCATGTGATTTTAAGAGTCACTATTCCTTAATGCAAGGCTGCCACGTTGATTGTTATCCATTCCCAATAATTAACCACCAATCATCTCAATTAAGTGTTAATCTCCCACTAAAATTAATAATAATTCGATTATTCATATAATCAAGAATTATTCCAAATTACTTAAAATATTACTCACTTTTAACATACCTCATACACCTTACTATCATAGTCATGTGGTACCTTGTATGGTACTAGTCATAAGAATTGCCTTGTAACGTGCCGTTTTGAGAAATTAAATCCGTAAGCTTTATGATATAATTTTGGGACATAGCTCATACCAAAATGAAGGTCTTGGAACCTTGTTTCAAACGGTCCAAACCATTTATTCATACGACATCGGGGTAGAGAAATATGGACTTTTTAAAGTAGGGTCGCCAAGTCACATCTCCGCACTTCGGAGAAACTGGCAGGCTTATAGGTCAGGTTGCGAGGCAGTTTTATCCCAATATATTGAGAGTTACAGGGAGATCTTTATATGAAATTAAATCCATATGTGTCTAGTTTCTAACGCTGAAAACCGTTTGTCAATACGATATCGGAGTAGAGAGATACAAGTGTCCGAAGTTGCACTGCTCAAGCTGCCAAGCAGGCAGCTTACCCACCTGCTTGGAGAATTGAGGCGGTGGGCTTATAAGTGGTCTTATCCCCTTATATCTCGTCAAAATACAAAGAATACTTACCAAAACACTCTCAAGCTCTCCAAGAATTGGTCCAAGAAATTCCAAGCAAGATCAACATCCCTTTCACGAAATTTAGAAGCGATAACATTAGAACGATCCCTACGACGTAAGTATCATTATACCACCTCTCTTTTTCTTTATAGTTTGAGTTTTGAAAGTTACTTCATGGTTAATAAAACACCTACTTTTAAATATCAAGGAAGGTTGATAAATTCATTTCCTAATAGTTAGAACTCACGGGACGGTGATCGGAAGCTGTGAGTTTGATTTATTTCACTTTTAGTGGACTGTTTTGTAGTTCACTCGTGTTGGCCTATTGTGATGCTGAGTTATGGAGTTTGGAAGTATAAAAGGGCGTGGAGAAATGCCACATGTGGTAGGGTAGTGGGCTGGTCGCTCGTCGTTGAAATTTCAAGCTAATTGATAACTTGTTGATTGGGTGCGTTATGGTATATTGGGGGTTTTTGTTGGATTAAAGGTCCCGAATTGTAGTAGGTTTTTTTCGAGTTGTGGGTTGTATTGTATTTTTGTCTCACCTATAGTAGGCTTGAAGGAGCAGTAAAATTAGGGGAAATGCTGCCCGTTTTGTTTTAGAATCGAGTTATCGTTTAAGATACGTGATATACTAGCGCCATCTAAGTTGTACATGTATTTCTTTGTAATAGGGTTGGCGTGCTAGTTGTCGTAAGCTTTTGTCGAGTTGCATTGACGACTTGAGGTATGTTAAGGCTATTCCTTCTTTCTTTTGGCATAACCCATATGATACAAACGAAACTAGCAAACGCACAACTTTCATAAATGACTCTATTCATAGAAGTACTAGGGGTGCCTATGTTCTTGATTCCTCATGTACCTTATTATTATATCTTTTGTTCATGGGTATCAGAAAAATACATAGTTGATAAAGTTTTTCCGAAGGCATATTGATCTTATGACATTTCGAGAGATCTTATAGACTTACTTCTTATGCATTGCATTCATTTATACATGTACATTGACACATGACCAGATGGCGTTATATACGCATATATTATATGTATATGGGATATGAGAAAAGGTTATGGAGTTATATACGCATCACCACCTGATTAGCTATTATACGTTGATGATTTCGCCCACAGTGGCCGAGATGATATGATGGGATGCACTCAGAGGCTTGATGATGTTATGTATGCATATACCTATGCATGGTATGACATTTATACACATATGCATGACATTATAAATGTCTCATGATTCACAGAGTTATTCAAACTTACAGGTTGAGTCTTTTACTCCATGTTTCTTTCATGTCTATTATATGCTGCTTTTCATGCCTTACATACTCGGTACTTTATTTGTACTGACATCCCTTTTCGCCTGTAGACATTGCGTTTTATGCCCGTAGGTCCCGATAGACAGGTTGAGAGTCCTCCTAGTAGGCTATCAGCTCAGCGGAAGGTGTTGGTACACTCCACTTGCTCCGGAGTTACTTATTTGGTCAGTATGCTTTGGACATGTATTTATTGGTATGGCGGGACCCTGTCTCGGCCTTTATGATATTTATGTACTCTTAGAGGCTTGTAGACAGATGTCTTGTATGTGAAAGATTGTATGGCCTTGTCGGCCTATGTTCAGTGTGCGAGTGATCATTTTGGTCTTATAGGCTCGTATGTCATATGTATAAGTTTGTATTACATGTTGGGTCATCCTATGTCGAGTATTCCCTTTTATTTTATTCTGGTTATGTTATGACGCCCCTTCTGGCCCATTTACCCATAATGGTATGATAAGAAAGATATGTTGCATTGGTACTCGGTTGAGTGAGGCACCGGGTGCCCGTCGCGGCCCTACGGTTTGGGTCGTGACAAATTTGGTATCAGAGCAGTTCTGTTCTAGGGAGTCTTCAAGACTTGTCTAGTAGCGTCCTGTTTATGGGTGTGTTGTGCACCACCCTTATAAGCAGGAGGCTATAGGGCATTTAGGATTGTCACTCTTTCTTCTTACTCTAGATCGTGTGGTAGAGCTCCGTTGTAGGAATTCAAGCTCCTAAATTCTACTTTATTCGTAATACAACGATACCTACATCCACAAACACAGTTGGTAGAAATTGAATGTGGCTGTGGAAGAGTTTAGTCAGAGGAACTCAATTTTGCAGCATGCTTATGATGAGTAAATGTGAGGTCTTCAGCAGATCATGTGTGTACTAAGACGTGTAAGCTTCTTGATAAGGAGCCCTAAGGCATGAATATCTATCCCCCCATATGGTAAAAAACAATAAGAGTATCATAAGGAAGATACAATTTGCAACAAGTAAAAGAAGCAAGGTGAAGAAGGGTACGAGGTACCCAGTTAGTGAAGATTATCAGTATTTAGAATTCAGCCAGAGAAATATAAGCATTCTGAGTTACTTTTAATAGTGACAGAGATATATACAATTGGCCACACCCATCTCAGTTATGCCCTATGGGAGCTAACAGATATAGTTTAAGAGAAAGATGGGATATCAGGATCCAGCTGGGGTTAGAGTAACCCAAAATTATGGATGGATTGTTATCATTAGCTAACATTTCCGAAGATAGTGCAAATGTGGTAATATATCTCCTTGTGAGACACCCAGATGGTGAACTCTAAAATAGTACAGTCATATATGAATACTAAAATATTCAGAAATTTCAGAAGATAGGCACTAGGATCCTAGAAGGGATAAATATTTACCTTAGTATGACTCCAGCCCCTATTAAAAAAAGAAAAAAAAAGGAGAATGTTAGGCGTCCCGAAGAGCCAATGAGATGAAGCAAGGGGAGCAAAATGTGAAAGAACTTTTTGTTGAAATTTTCAGAATAAAGTGATAGACAGAAATATTAATCGGAGAATAAGAAGAGAGTAAATGAAGCATTATGAGTAAGAGGTGATAAATGAGTGATAACGGTAAATCAAAATATGACATGACAGAGTCTATAGTCAAGTGAAGAAAAAGACAAGAGGTAACAGGCCTTGAGACAATAAAATTGTATAAGTCATAAACTCATACCCTCACTTCGAGAAATGAGTTGGTGACTCAAATGTGATTACTGAAAGGAAAAGTTAGACCCCCTGAGTAATAGAAATTAGCATGGGCTAGTGAACAAGATAAGTTGAACATGAATTAGGGGCCGAAGGGTTTGATAATAATCGGCATCATGAGAATTTCAGAGATCGCGTTCCAGCAATAATAGAATAGACAACAGAAGAATGGCCTTTAATGTTCATTCAGGAAGACGCTTCCCTAAAGCAAGCACTGTGAGCAGAGTTAAGCTTAAATGACTAAGTGTTCCAGTTACACTAGGTGTCACCCTTGTGCATAAGGAATTCAGTTATCCCTGATACAGAAGGGTTACCATAAGGCGATTAAGGTTTATTGATGGTGTGAAAAGATGCCAAAGATGAAGAGGTAAAATATCTATAGGTAGATCGTCATAGCACTAAATCTTAGTACTCCCCTAAAGGGGGGAATATGGTGTGATGTGGTATTAAGTCGGAGTTAAGTGGTTCAGGTAACTATGGAATGGTAAATGAAGAATGTGATAAAAAGGCGAAAGGGATGAGGTTGCTTTTATTCAGATCCTATAGATATATTGCGACTCCAGAACATTATGCAAGCACGATGCCGGGGAGAGGCACTAAGAGTTCCCGGCCAGGATGTTATTGATAAATAAGTGCGAATGGACACTTGATACATCAGGATCCAGTGCAAGAGGTATGTTAAGACAAAGGACATATCCCAAGAGAGATTACGTGGAAGATACATATGAGAATAGACCATCGAGTAGTTAGTAGTTGACTCAGAAAGAGCCTAGTTATGGCTAGACAAGAGGATACAGACAAATCAGCATATCATGCAAGATAAACGTAGTGAACCCCAGCATAGTGAATTCAGTCTCCTAGATATGACATCATGATCCTTGAGAAATATTCAGATAGGAGTTGGGGTAGATAAAGGCACCGTATAAGTGTTACGGAAATAAAAGAGAGTGCCACTAGGGAGACAGTTTAAATTTCAGTTCAGAAGCTACCCTACGAAAACAATGGTGCGGAGGTAAGTAACTAAGGATAATTATAGGCAAGTAAGAACATTAAAAATTTCGTCGGGTATACGATGTAATAAGCTCACAGCTTTACAAGAGTTAGAGGGTCTCCCCTAAGTACTACAATGAAAGACTAGCTGAGGAAATAAGGAAGAAGCCTTCAACCTAAGAACAATGTCCTAAAGAGGAAATGATCTTGTAATAACAGTCTCACTACAACATTGTATGCACTCCATAAAAACAAAGTGGCACCTATCATGGCTAATGAACGGGAAGTAAAAACCAAAATTGATATTTGAGATCATATGAGTTACAAAAACTTCCTGTATTTGGGGGCACAAAAATAAGCCAAGCATTCATGCAGCAAGTGGCAGAACGACCAGGAAAAGTAATTGCTTATGTTTAAAGGCAACTGAGAAGGCACGAAAGGAAATCTATGGTGCTACCAAGTTAATGGAAGATTGAGAGTAGTATAAATCGATATGTGTAAGTCGCAAGCTAAAGTATGGTAGAGTGACAGGGAGTTAGGTAGATAGGAGTAAGGATATGAAAATGTAGATGAGAAGGCGATAAGAATAGGTAAGGTCGCTGGAGTAAGCCCATCAAAACAAGAGAGCTAATGGTTTCTGTAAGTTATAGAAAGCTCGGTACATCCTCTACAATAATTACTAGATTGGAAGAATTCCGATCATAAGTCGTAGTGTGAGAAATAGGCCTAAAGGGGGGAATGCCCTGGCCTTTGGATTTATTCATATAACAGTTGCCTAGATGGCAAGGAGAGTAATAAAGTATTTGTAAGAGCTATAGGTTATCAGAATGATAAGCGCATCAGTCAACATTCGAGGATGAATGTTTCAAAGGGGGGGAATGATGTTACACCCCATATTTTCGTATGTGAAATTACATCATAAGTCAATTGATGTAAGCTCAAAAAAGATGAAATCCTTCTACAAGGCTAAGAAAGGTTTATCGAAGTGTTAAGTAAGTTAGGATGAATGAGACTTATTAATAATGATTTAAATGAGTGTAAAGTCATAATACGACTATATATGATGTTTGGATATAAAATATAAAGTTTGGAAAAAATCGGATTTAACTTACGGAAAAATCGAGTTAAGAATTACCTTGTAACGAGCCGTTTTGAGAAATTAAATTCGTAAGCTTTATGATATAATTTTGGGACATAGCTCATACCAAAATGAAGGTATTGGAACCTAGTTTCCAACGGTCAAAACCATTTATTCATACGATATCGGGGTAGAAAAATATGGATTTTTTAAAGTAGGGTCGCTTGGTCACGTCGCCGCACTTCGGAGAAACTAGCAGGTTTTTTTAGGCCAGGTTGCGAGGCCGTTTTCTCCAAATATATTGAGAGTTACAGGGAGATATTTATATGGAATTAAATTCCCATGTGTTTAGTTTCTAACGCTGAAAACCGTTTGTCAATATGATATCGGAGTAGAGAGATACAAGTGTCCGACATTTCACTGCTCAAGCTGCCAAGCAGGAAGCTTACCCACCTGCTTGGAGAATTGAGGCGGTGGGCTTATAATTGGTCTTATCCCCCTATATCTCGTCAAAGTACAGAGAATACTTACCAAAACACTCTCAAGCTCTCCAAAAACTGGTTCAAGAAATTCCAAGCAAGATCAACATCCCTTTCACGAAATCAAGAAGCGATAACATTAGAACGATCCCTACGACGTAAGTATCATTATACCGCCTCTCATTTTCTTTGTAGTTTGAGTTTTGGAAGGTAATCCATGGTTAATAAAACACCTACTTTCTGTATTTAAGTTTTTAAATATCAAGGAAGGTTGATAAATTCGTTTCCTAATAATTAGAACTCACAGAACGGTGTTCGAAAGCCGTGAGTTCGATTTATTTCACTTTAAGTGGACTGTTTTGTAGTTCACTCGTGTTGGCCTATTGTGCTGCTGAGTTATGGAGTTTGTAAGGATAAAAGGGCGTGGAGAAATGCCACATGTGGTAGGGTAGTGGGCTGGTCGCTCATCGTTGAAATTTCAAGCTAATTGATAACTTGTTGATTGTGTGTGTTGTGGTATATTGGGGGGTTTTGTTGGATTAAAGGTCCCGAATTGTAGTATTATTTTTTCGAGTTGTGGGTTGTATTGTGTTTTTGTCTCGCCTATAGTAGGCTTGAGGGAGCAGTAAAATCAGGGGAAATGCTGCTCGTTTTATTTTAGATTCGAGTTATCATTTGAGATACGTGATATACTAGCGCCATCTAAGCTGTACATGTATTCCTTTGTTATAGGGTTGGCGCGCTAGTTGTCGTAAGCTTTTGTCGAGTTGCATTGACGACTTGAGGTATGTTAAGGCTATTCCTTCTTTCTTTTGGCATGACCCATATGATACAAACAAAACTAGCAAACGCACAACTTTCATAAATGACTCTATCCATAGAAGTACTAGGGGTGCCTATGTTCTTGATTCACCATGTGCCTTATTATTATATCTTCTGTTCATGGGTCTCAGAAAAATACGTAGTTGATAAAGTTTATCCGAAGGCATATTGATCTTATGACATTTCGAGAGATCTTATAGACTTACTTCTTATGCATTGCATTCATTTATACATGTACATTGACCCATGAGCAGATGGCATTATATACGCATATATTATATGTATATGGGATATGGGGAAAGGTTATGGCGTTATATACGCATTACCACCTGATCAGTTGTTATACGTTGATGATTTCGCCCACAGTGGCCGAGATGATATGATGGGATGCACTCAGAGGCTTGATGATGTTATGTACGCATATACCTATACATGGTATGACATTTATACACATATGCATGACATTATAAATGTCTCATGATTCACAGAGTTATTCAGACTTACAGGTTGAGTCTTTTACTCCATGTTTCTTTCATGTCTATTATATATTGCTTTTCATGCCTTACATACTCGGTACTTTATTTGTACTGACATCCCTTTTCGCCTGTGGACATTGCGTTTTATGCCCGTAGGTCCCGATAGACAGGTTGTGTAATGACTCGACCTGTCGTTTTGAGCATTTACGCTCTTTTCAACTATTTGAAGTCTTGAATAACTTCCTACAAGGTATTATGACCTTTGTGAATTGTCGGTTTTGGTTTTAAGGTATTTCGGAGTTAGCTTGGAAGGATGAATTTTCATGTTGGAAGCTTAAGTTGAAATAGTTGACCGGATATTGACTTATGAGTAAACGACCTCGGAATTTAATTTTGAAGATTCCAATAGCTCCGTATGGTGATTTTGGACTTTGGAGCGTGTCCAGAAAATTATATGGAGGTCCATAGTGGAATTAGGCTTCAAATGCCGAAAATTTAATTTTGGAAAGTTTGACCGGGGTGTTGACTTTTTGATATCGAGATCGAAATCTGATTCTGGAAATTTGAATAGCTTCGTTATGTCATTTATGACTTGTGTGCAAAATTTGAAGTCATTTCGGATTGATTTGATATGTTTCGGCACAAGATATAGAATTTGAAAGTTCAAAGTTCATAGATTTTGATTTGAGGTGCGATTCATTATTTTGATGTTGTTTGATATGATTTGAGGCCTCGAGTAGGTCCGTGTTATGTTATGAAACTTGTTGGTATGTTCAGACGGGGTCCCGAGGGCCTCGGGTGAGATTTGGATGCTCAACGGATCGAATTTGGATTTGGAGGAGGAGCTGAAGTAGCTGGGCTACTGGTGTGATCGCACCTGCGCGAAAAAGGGCCGTAGGTGCGAGCTTGCGGATGGGAGGAATGATTCGCAGAAGCGAAAATGCATGGGCTGTCTAGGCACCGCGGGTGCGAAAAGAAATCATCGCGGGTGCGAAGAGCGCAGGCGCGAAGAAAACATCGCGGATGCAAAGACCGCAGGCGCGAAGAAATCACCGCGGGTGCGAAGACCGCAGGTGCGAAGAAATCACCGCGGCGGCGAAGAAATCACCGCGGATGCGAAAATCCTGGACAGAATGTTAAAAACAGAGGGGGTTCCGAGTTTTGCCATTTTTGGACCTTCAAGCACGGTTTTTGGGGCGTATTTGAGAGAGAATTCAAGGGAAACTTGAGGTAAGTCACTTGTGATCATTTCTACTCCATAATATTGAATTATCATCAAATAATCCGACTAGATTACATATTTTTGAGGTGTAAATCAGGGGTTTGAACTTAGGGATTTGAAAATAAGATTTGAAGATTTGGAGGTCGAGTTGAGGTTGGATTTTGGTAAAATTAGTATGGTTAGACTCGTGGTTGAATGGGCTTCCGGATTTTATAACTTTTATCGGATTCCGAGATGTGGGCCCCACAAGTGATTTTTGGGGCGTAATTTTGGATTTTTGGAAAATATCAGTATTTTGATATGGAATTAATTCCTATAATTTTTGTGGGCTGAATCAAATTAATTGTGACTAGATTCGAGCCGTTTGGATGTTGATACGCGCAGAATGGAATTTCTGGAGCATTGCTTAGCTTGCTCGATATTGGATTTTGCTTGTTCGAGGTAAGTAACTCTTCTAATCTTGGAGTTGAGGGTATGAACCCTGAATATATGTATTTCGTGAATTGTTGGGAGGTGACGCACATGCTAGGTGACGGGCGTGTGGGTGTGCACCATAGAAATTGTGACATAATTATTTCTGTGAAATTTTATAGTTAAATGATCTTGGCATTTTCCATGCGTTTTTATGAGTTAAAGAAATTGAGCTGAAAAGCATATTAAAAATCATGTTGAGGTTATGTGCCAGTATTATTGGGACCCACAGAGGTCATATTGCTGTGAATTATTTGTTTAAATTGAAAATTCATATTCAGTCATATTCATTTCATTGCATATCATATCACAGTCTCTGCTGTTATTTATTGATGCATCATATCATCATTTTTGGGCTATTCTCATGATATTGTGAGCCATGAGAGAGAAACTGGAGAGATTGATGACTGAGGGAGGCTGGGGCCTGATTGTGAAGATATTTTGGGATCGGGCTGCACGTCGCAGCAGGCCATGTTGGCTTTATATATATTATTACTATTATATGGATCGAGGCTTCACGGCTGCAGCAGGCCTAATTGGCTTATTATAGCACGTGAGTTGTCAGTGCAGATTCTGATATGATATTATAGCACGTGAGTTGTCCGTGCAGATTATAGCGCTTGGGCTGAAGGAGCCCCTCCGGAGTCTGTACACACCTTCAGTGAGCGCAGGTACTTACTGAGTGCGAGTGCTGAGTGCCGAGTGCTGAGTGACTTTGAGGCATGAGTGATTGTGAGGTATGCCCGAGTGGCAAGAGTGATTGTGAGGTATGCCCGAGTGGCAAGAGTGATTGTGAGGTATGCCCGAGTGGCATGAGTGACTGTGAGGTTTTCCCGAGGGGCTGTATATAAGTGATGTTCTGTCCGAGGGGCTGTTTATGATTTTATCACTGAGTTGCATCGCATTGGCATGCACACATGACATACAGGCATAGAGATGTATTTTCTCATGTTGTACTGCATCACATCATTCATGATTTTTCATACATTTTTGGTAGATAGGCATAGTGATGCATTTGTTTTACACGGATTATCCAGAAGGAAAATAAAACATCTTATTTATTATTGAAAAGATTTTGGGAGAAACTTATTGTTTTCAAACTATTCATATTTTTGGCAACTTCGGCAAACGATTTGGGTTTTCACTGATGTATTTGAAAGGAAGAACCATATTCTTTTTGAAATCATGATTTGGCTGAGCATTTTATCTCTGAGTTACTTTTGGTATTATTTGCTTTATGTTGTTATGGACTGTTGTGGACTATTGGTTGTGGACCCGACCTTGGTAGAAGCTCGTCACTACTTTCAACCTAAGGCTAGGTTTATTACTTACTCAGTACATGGGGTCGGTTGTACTAATACTACACTTCTGCACATTACGTGCAGATGTTGGCTGTTGTTGTTGTTGTGCTCGATGGTTGCAGGATTTGAAAATGTACCTGCATTCCTGTTGTAGCTGCCTCTTGTTCATGGTAGCCTTAGATTTATTAAAGCTCTGTTTATGTATTATTCAAACAGACTATGTATTTATTTTATTTCCGCTTTGTATACTCTATTCTTAGAAACTCATGATTTGTACTACCAGTTCTTAGGGATTGTACAAGATTAAGACCTTTATTCACTTAAAATACTTTAATAATTATTATTGAAATTAGATAGTTGGTAATTGGCTTACCTAACGGGTTAGGTTAGGTGCTATCACGACTAGTTAGATTTTGGGTCGTGACAGGTTGAGAGTCCTCCTAGTAGGCTATCAGCTTAGCGGAAGGTGTTGGTACACTCCACTTGCTCCGGAGTTACTTAGTTGGTCAGTATGCTTTGGACATGTATTTATTGGTATGGCGGGGCCTTGTCGGGGCCTTTATGACGTTTATGTACTCTTAGAGGCTTATAGACAGATGTCATGTATGTGAAAGATTATATGGCCTTGTCGGCCTATGTTCAGTGTGCGAGTGGTCATTTTGGTCTTATAGGCTCGTATGCCATATGTTTAAGTTTGTATTATATGTTGGGTCGTTCTATGTCGAGTATTCCCTTTTATTTTATTCTGGTTATCTTATGACGCCCCTTTTGGCCCATTTACCCATAATGGTATAATAAGAAAAATATGTTACGTTGGTACTCGGTTAAGAAAGACACCGGGTGCCCGTCGCGGCCCTGCGATTTGGATCGTGACACATAGCCACAAGGAGGAATTGTTACATCCCCTGTCAGTGGAACACATACTGAGGGTGTGTCAGCCAAAGTAGCCAAAACTATATAAAACTTAAAGCTTTTGCAACCACAGATAACACACTAGATATAATCATCTTTATGTTCATCCTTTATCATTAATAAACGCAATGAGAATAAAGGATCTATCGAGGTGATACCAATTAGGTAATGTTAAGGTTTAGTCTGTTGCTATATAACATTAGATACAGTGTTTTTCATGACTCTTTTGATATGCCAGTATAACAATAAGAGTGATATTTAGAGAACCTATAGTTTTGGAGAGTCCCTGAATTGTCTTAAAAGACAAATTACTTATAACCACATTATTATTAGTTCCCTGATTTGTCTTAAAAGACAAATTACTTATAAGCATATTATTATTGGGAATGATTTGGGCCAATAAAGCAGAACAGTTAGAGGGGATTCATATAATTGACCCCAATTTTATTTGAGATTCAGGTGTAGTGGATTGATTGATCATTTATGATTATACTGAAAACTTAAACCGGACTGAAAGGAATTGACACAGTAATAGACATTCTTCAACAGGTGATCAATAGTTTTAAATTTGAAAAGATTTAAGCATCATGTTGCACATCAAAATTTATTTGCTAACTACTTTTGTTAATCATAGAGAAACAGACAACAAAAAATACCTCTACATCCGTATCACTCAACGCTGTTCTTTGGAAGGAACAAAATTGCTTGCTTTGAGACGGATAGTGTAGGGAGGACAACATGTGCTTTCCATCTCAGGTTTTGAACACGGTCGAAATAGATTTCGACCTCTGTATGTTTGATCAAGTTCGAATGATAAGCGATCAAAGTGTGAGCTTGAGACGAGTTCCGAGGATAGTACAAATAAGCCTCGAACTCCAAGACCGATCGAGGAATCGGCTCGGTATCATTATCAAGCCCATGACCAAATTAAACCGCAAGGAAACGAGAAGGTTATCGGAGATGCACAGACTGATTGGCACTCACCCCGAATGTCGAACTCGAACTCAAGGCCGAGGGCTCGACCCAATACCGAGCACGAGCCAGTATCGAGCTCGCGGACAGGAGCCGTTGCAACCTCACTAGGGGAGAGAATCTTTGCAGGATTCAAGGAACAGACAATTCATCATGGATTCTCCACTATATATTTTCTATTATAAATAATGTAAGACCCCTCTATTATAAAGAGGGGAATCATTGTAAGCACAGGCGGGCTCACACATTGGAAGAAAAGACTACTTCTATTTATTGAAGAATAAATCTATTGTGCTTGTATTATTCAGCATACTTACTCTTCTTGTTCAATAAGTTATATCCTGTTTCTATAGCCTAGAATCAAAACATTTCCACTTCTACGTACGATTTGTGTCAAGCTATATCACATATCCTTAGAACTACTTATAAATTCAACTATATTCGATTTTTCGGGTAAATATTTTGGCGCCCACCGTGGGGCTAAGGATAATAGTGGTTGTTTGATACAAATCCGCAATACGCACCAGTTTGCAACTCCGAATCAGCTGTGGCAAACCCTCGATTGATGGCTTTACCTATCGACCACGAAGCCGGCCTTCAAGACGAAACCAACAACTTGATACCTAGGGCCGAAAGGCCATTTAACGATGTCACTAAAGCTCGAGTCAAAGTACCGTTGGATGTCAATTGACAAGTGGCTGTTGAGGCGAACCAACGCTCCGAACCAGAAAAAAGTATTCGGGGCGGAACTCGATCTGTAGCTCGAGACACCCATAATGTGGAGGAGATCGGAGTCAGCTTACGGATGATCTTCGAGATGTTACAAGCCCAGCAAATAGCAATAGCTCAATTGCAGAGCCAAACTCAGGAACAAAGCAGGTCGGAGCCCAATCCGCTTCGAGAAATCACCAACAAAATGGAGCCAGCCATAGTGAAGTCAAATGAGCAAGAATTGGGGACTACTCCCGAAATTGCTAAATTGCTCGAGGAACTCGCAAAGCGAGTCGAAGCCAACGATAAAAAAGTAGAAACATATAAATCTAGGGTCGATCAGATCTCGTGAGCTCCACCAATGATAAAAGAGTTGGATCCCAAAGAATTCGTGCAAAAACCTTTTCCCTCGAGCCCTGCCCCAAAACCAATCCCCAAGAAATTCTGTATGCTCGAAATTCCCAAATATAACGGAACGACCGACCCCAACGAGTATATCACTTCTTACATATGTGCCATCAAGGGCAATGATTTGGAAGATGATGAGATCAAATCCGTATTATTAAAAATATTCGGTGAAACCTTGTCAAAGGGGGCAATGGTATGGTATCATAATTTGCCATCTAACTCTATTGATTCTTTTGCTATGCCGGAGCCATATTTCGTAAATGCACATGCCGGAGCAATAAAGGTCGAGACCAGAAAGTCGGACCTGTTCAAAGTAACACAAAAGTATAATGAGATGCTAAGGGAGTTCGTATCTCGTTTTCAAATAGAACAAATGGATCTGCCACCAGTCACAGATGATTGGGATGTTCAAGCTTTCATTCAAGGTCTGAACGAGCGAAGATCGATGGCTTCACGGCGGCTGAAGCATAATCTGATCGAATACCCAGCTATTACTTGGACCGATGTGCACAATCGATATCAATCCAAAATAAGAGTCGAAGATGACCAGTTGATTTCTAGGTCTAAAAGAACTACCAAGCAAAAGTCGACCAGAGATCGATACCGGCCATATAGCAGAAATTCCCCAAGCCCGATCTGATAAAATGGCAATCAACTACCAAGCAATTGGAATGTGTAACGCCTAAAACGATACTACTGCTGAGTATCCGAGGCCTCTTTACAATCAACCTCGAATACTCGGGGGGCTCTATCATGGAACGTATCTATGACGATTATCAAGTTCGGTGCAAAGGAAGTTACTTCATTATTTCATGACAAATAGTGTCTCGACAGGAAACGTTATAAGAGCCAAATGGTCAAAATGAACCATGCTCATGTAGTTGGCCCGAGCCCTGACGCAAAACATGAACGCATGTATAATGACTTGTAAAGAAAGCTCCATTATTTACCGATATCTTATATCCAAGATTCATTATGCAAACAGGATCGAGTTCGAGCAAGCACTCACTCGATCACTAAGCACACGGGCTACTTTATTTTCGAGTTCGAGTAATCACTCACTCGACCATTACGCCTACGGGCTACATTACTTCGAGTTCGAATCATTCACTCGACTACTAAGCCTACGGGCTACTTTTATTTCGAGTTCAAGCAAGCACTCACTCGACCATTACGCCAACGGGCTACATTACTTTGAGTTCGAATCATTCACTCGACTACTAAGCCTACGGGCTACTTTATTTTCGAGTTCGAGCAATCACTCACTCGACCATTACGCCTACGGGCTACATTACTTCGAGTTCGAATCATTCACTCGACTACTAAGCCTACGGGCTACTTTATTTTTGAGTTTGAGCAATCACTCACTCGACCATTATGCCTACGGGCTACATTACTTCGAGTTCGAATCATTCACTCGACTACTAAGCCTACGGGCTACTTTATTTTCGAGTTCGAGCAAGCACTCACTCGTCCATTACGCCTACGGGCTACATTACTTCGAGTTCTAATCACTCAATTATTAAAGCCTAAGGGCAATCTTACTTCGAGTTCGAGCAATCACTCACTCGATCATAAAAGTCTACGGGCTAATATATTCTGAGTTCGAGTTCGAAACAATCACTCACTCAATTATTAAAGTCTAAGGGCTATCTTACTTCGCATTCGAGCAATCACTCACTCGATCATAAAAAGCCTACGGGCTAAGATATTCTGAGTTCGAGTTCGAAACAATCACTCACTCAATTATTAAAGCCTAAGGGCTATCTTACTTCGAGTTCGAGCAATCTCTCACTCAATTATTAAAACCTAAGGGTTATTTTACTTCGAGTCCGAGCAATCACTCACTCGATCATAAAAGTCTACGGGCTAATATATTTTGAGTTCGAGTTCGAAACAATCACTCACTCAATTATTAAAGCCTAAGGACTATCTTACTTCGAGTTCGGACGTTCACTCACTCGATCATAAAAGCCTACGGACTAAGATATTCTGAGTTCGAGTTCGAAACAATCACTCACTCAATTATTAAAGCCTAAGGGCTATCTTACTTCGAGTTCGAGCATTCTCTCACTCAATTATTAAAACCTAAGGGTTATTTTACTTCGAGTCTGAGCAATCACTCACTCGATCATAAAAGTCTACGGGCTAATATTCTTTGAGTTTGAGTTCGAAACAATCACTCACTCAATTATCAAAGCCTAAAGGCTATCTTACTTCGAGTTCGAACGTTCACTCGACTACTAAGCCTGAGGGTTACTTTTATTTTTTGAGTTCGGGCAAGCGCCCACTCGACCACTAAGCCTGTGGGCTACTTTTATTTCGAGTTCGAGCGAACACTCACTCGTCCATAAAGGCTACAAAGGCTGAATTTGATGACATCACCTAAATCCTCATGAAAACATCCGCAAGGCATGAATGAAATCTTCACGAAGCAAGTCAGTAAAAGAAAAAGATATTTGTATAGATATACAAGGATGGTTTACATAAATAAATGCAACATAGAAGAAGCTAAGGGCTAAGCTTCTAGGTTATCATCGAGAGCAGTCTCTTCTCCACCGGGCTCCCCCATCTTCGGACCCGCTTTTGCTACCATCATCATCATCATCATCGCCATCGGAAGCCAAGGCTTCAGCTTCAGCTTCGAGTTCTTTAGCCTTTTTTATCTCTTCAGCAAGGTCGAAACCTCGAGTGTGTATCTCCTCGAGGGTCTCCCTACGAGACCGACACTTAGCAAGTCCGGCAACCCAATGTGCTCGAGTGTCGGCATTATCCGCTGCCTCTCTTGCCTCTATTTGAGCAGCCTCGACATCGGCCCGATACACAGCAATGGACTTGTCCGCCATGACTTTCGACGACTCAACTTCGGCCTTGGCATCAACAAGCCGTGTTTCAAGCTCCTCGATCCTCTTGGCCTGAGCCAAACCTTTTTTCTTGACGCTTCGAAGCTGAACATCGGCCGATAATAATTTGGCCAAAATGGTTTCTTTTTCTGCAGCCAGGCGGTCGATAGTCTCATTTCACCGGTCACATTCGGCCTTGATTTGATCAACTTCTTCCCGAAGCAACCCGATCTTTTCAACCTTTTGCTACAGCTGAGATAACGAAGGGTTAGCTTCCATAGTTGGGTCAAACCTATACTCTAACAGAACGAGGCTCACCTGCTTATCTAGTTTGGCCTCTTCTTTACGAGCCTTAGCCAAATCTGCTTGGACGTCCTTTATAACCTCGTCATTTTGGCTACAAAGAAGCTGCAGAGCATCTCTCTCCCTCGAGACCTTCTGAAGCTCGACCTCACACTGGCTGAGGTTGACTCGAAACCTGCTAATAGCCTGCACAGTAGGGAAAAAACACAAGTCAAGTTTTAAAAAGAACAAAGAAACCAAGCACAGTAAAATCATTACCCGAGAAATGAAACGTTGGTTTTCTTCTAGGAGAAGAGAAGCGTCACTAATGTCGGAGGCATCATCGACTCCAGTAAAGTAATCCCGAAAAGGGTCCCCTACACTAGATCCTCTGTCCATATCGGGGGTCTTCAATTCTCAAGCTTCCTTTAATGCCTCCTCAGAAAAGGTTGGAAGAGAAGGCAAATGACCCACTATCATAGTCCCAAGCAAATCACTTAGGACACTCTGATCGAGACTTGGGGTATCGGAACTGACCCCAACCGGTATAGCCGTCATCGGCTCAAAAGGTCTGGCGACCTCGATAGCTTTCGCAGATTGGATCACCAAAGCCGAGGCATCATATTCTTCTTCTTCTTCTCTCAGTCGTTAGACCGAGTCAGTCGAAAGAGCGATTGCCTTCCTCCTCACCCTTCGAGTTTTGAGCTTGGGGTCCTCTGACCGAGAGACAGCTTTTCGCTTCTTATCTTTCCCCGATTCAAGGACCGGGGACTTGGTTCCTTCCTCACCACTCGAAGGCCTCAAAACGGCATCCTTAGTTACACCTGCATGAAAGGAAATCGGTAATGAATGGAGCATAAAAAACATTTCGAAGAGCATGAGAAGTGACCCTTACCGTGATTCTTGGCCTCCCATCTACCTTTCGCCAAATCACGCCAAGCGCGTTCGGCATAAGAGGAAGTCGAGGCTAGCTTCCGAACCCAATCCTCGAGGTCGGGTACCGCTTGTGGCATCCAAGGGGCAGCTGTATATCGGAGAAAGATATCAGATAGAATCAAGGAAAGATACGAAAAGCAACGCCTTATGAAAACCACTTACGGTCGAAATTCCATTCCTCGGGGAACGACATCTTCTCTTCCGGAATAAGGTCGCGGGTCCTCACCCGAATATAACGGCCCATCCAACCCCGATCCTTGTCTTCGTTGATGCTCGACATTAAAGCTTTCGATGCCCGACGATGAAGCCTGATTAGTCCTCGAAAGATTTGAGGCCGATACAATCGTATGAGGTGATTTAGGGTAAAATCCAGCCCCCCGGCCTTGTTGGAGAAGAAGCGAAGTAAGGTTACTATGCGCCATAGAGAAAGATGAATTTGACCGAGGGTGACCTGATATCTTTTGTAAAAATCAATAATCACTGGGTTGACGGGACCCAACGTGAAGGGGTAAGTATAAACACTTAAAAACCCCTCCACATGAGTGATGAAACTCTCTTCGGGAGAAGGAATTTGCAACACAACCTCGGAACCCCAGTTGCAGTCTTTCCTCACAGCCTCGAGATGACCCTCTGTTATCGAGCACATGTACATCGACACATGCTCACATTGACCCGGAACCGACGAAGGATTTTCAACCTTAAAATCGATCTTCAGAGTACACATGCCAGGAACATACTCATGGGGAGGCGGCTCCACCGGCGCCTTGTCGCCGGACGGCCGTGAAGAGGAAGTTTTCTCCTTTTGAGGTACGATTTTTGAAGTTTTTGCCATTGATGTAAGAGAAAGAAAAGCAAAGGAAGATGAAAGGTTGATGGTGCCAAACGCTGACGAAGGTGGCTCTACAAGCAGTGAAATAGAGGTAGAAAGAGTAAGAAAAATTTGGGAGATTGAAGATGTAAAATTTGTAAATGATAAATGGAAGGGTTATTTATAGGTTTATACCGTGGCGGTTCAGTATCAGCGGTGGCCGACCACCGTCTGACATGCATTAAATACCTTGAAAGACTAAATCGACGGGATAGCTATCACATACGTCACGATCGAGCCCAGTGAAAATGTCAGCTTATAATCCGATCTAGCCGTCGAAAATCATATCGCTTCTCACCACATTCTTCCTGAGAAACGAGGGGACTATCTGTACACGATCGAAATAGATTTTATCCTCCGTACGTTTGATCGAGTTTGAATGATAAGCGATCGAAGTGAGAGCTCGAGACGAGTTTCAAGGATAGTACAAACAAACCTCTAGCTCCAAGACCTATCGAGGAATCGGCTCGGTATCATTATCAAGCCCACGACCAAATCAAACCGCAAGGCAACGAGAAGGTTATCGGAGATGCACAGACCGATTGGCACTCCAACGAATGTCGAACTCAAACTCAAGGCCGAGGGCTCGACCCATACCGAGCTCGAGCCAGTATCGAGCTCGCAGACAGGAGCCGTTGCAACCGCACTAGGGGAGAGAATCTTTGTAGGAATTAAGGAAAAGACAATACATTATGGGTTCTCCACTATATATTTTTTATTATAAATAATGTAAGATCCCTCTACTATAAAGAGGGGAATCATTTTAGGGACAGGCGGGCTCACACATCGGAAGAAAAGACTACTTCTATTTATTGAAGAATAAATCTCTTGAGCTTGTATTAATCATCATACTTACTCTTCTTGTTCAATAAGTTATATCATGTTTCTATAGACTAGAATAAAAATATTTCCACTTCTACGTACGATTTATGTCAAGCTATATCACATATCCTTAGAACTACTTATAAATTTAACTATATCCGATTTTTCGGGTAAACAGGTTTGTATAACAAACAGCCGAATCTTCTCCTACCCCTATCCAGTAGAGCTATGGGTGTTAAGGGGAGGGGCCGGGCTAGAGGAAAAGGAGACCGGCCAGTCTCGGTACCAGTCCGGCTACCGATTACAAATTACCGGTCTTATCGGTACCGGACTTAGCCGCTGGAAAATTGAACCAGAACGATATCGGGCCCAATGGGCTGGGCCAGACCGGTCTTATTTAATTTCTTTTTTTGTATTTTATATAACAATCATAATTTATATTAAGATAAAGTAAAAATATAAAACACTAAAAACTAACTTATAAAAAGAATGTTTGAATAAATTTCAAAGGCTTTAAAAGCCTTATATTTGAATTTTTGAATAAAAATTATGGGTGTTAAGGGGTCGGGCTAGAGGAAAAGGAGACCGTCCAGTCTCGGTACTGGTTACAAATTACAAGCCTTACCGGTACCGGGCTTAGCCGATGGAAAATTGAACCGGAACGGTACCGAGCTTAATGGGCCGGGCCGGTCTTATTTAATTTTTTTTTATATATTTTGTATAACAATTATAATTTATATTAAGATAAAGTATAAATGTAAAACACTAAAAACTAACTTATAAAAAAATATTTGAATAAATTCCAAAGGCTTTAAAAGCCTTATATTTGAATACTGAGCCTCTCTATCCTCACAAGGTAGGGGTAAGGTCTGCGTACACACTACCCTCCCTAGACCCCACAGTGTGGGATAATACTGGGTATGTTGTTGTTGTTGTTGTTTAAAAGCCTTATATTTGAAATTTTGAATAAAAACTTCAAAGGCTTTAAAAGCCTTATATTTGAATATTTCATTAAGAATTTAAGATAATACAATGAATATGAAAAAAAAAATTAACTTATAATTTGCAAGTTCTTTTTTTAACTTGCAAATTAAAGTTTACATTTTACAACAACTAAATTAATGAAAAAAGAGTAAATTCAAATTTGAATTATTAAATATAATCTTCAAACTTCAAAGGTTTTGCATTGCCCTAGTAAGTTATTCATAACCAATATGCACATCTTGGCCATCTTCTGGAGTGTTGAATTCAAATGGGTTACCATTTGTTAATATATTTTCAAGTTCCTCATCTTCTGGTTTATCAACATCTTCACGTACTTGATTTCTTCGCTCCGATCTAATCTAACTCTAAAACATACTAAAACTTCTAAAGCATTGCTTTCCAATGAGTGACGGGTGTCTCCTAGTTGTTGTCTTGCTTGACTAAATGCGCTCTCTGATGCAATGGTTGAAATGGGCACATTTAGCACATACCGAGCCATTGCCGAAAGAACAGAAAATTACTTTTCATTTTCATGTCACCATGGCAACGGTGAAAATTTCTTTTGCGAGGCTCCGTTTGCTTTTGCAAGTTGAATTGAAGTTCATCAATGTTCCGGCTACTGGTTTGAGTGGAAGGAAATGTAGACCAAATATTAAAATCATTAAGGTCTTCATCTTCACCCATAATAGCAGATGTTGAAGTAGAAGTAGTACAATAAAAAGTGGGATTAATATTTCCTACATTATTAGCATCATTATCAATTATATTTGCATAATAATTATATAATTATTGTAAATAATTATTTAGCTTGTTCATACAATAATATATATTTGGGGTTTCAGTTGGTCCAATCTCCATATAAGTATATAAAGTATTGATTAATTGGTGATAATTATACATCTTAATAGAAGGATTTAAAACAGCACCAATTAAGTAAATAGCACGAATTGGAAAGAAATATTTATTGAATTTTGCTTGTATTTTTTAACAGCATCCTTATATTTTTCTTTCTTCTTGAAATCAAAGAGTAGAAGAGAAATTTCAGCTATATGTACTAAAACCATAGTAACAGTAGGGTAATAAGCTCCAGAGAACTCAATAGTAGTTGTATAAAATTTATGTAAAAATTTAACAACGTCATTAATGGCCTCCCAAGTATTAATTGTTAACATACGATTTGGATCAGTACAATGCGCATTAACAACTTCAGTTATAGACAATCTATATTTGTAGCAGCATCTTAAAAATAAGTATGTATAATTTCACTTAGTAACAATTTCATCCGGCATGAATTTGGGATTAAGGTTATGCTCGGTACACTTAGTCTTAAATTCTCTAATTCTAGATTGTCTATTATTTCCTTGAATAACATAAATTGCTCTTCTAACATGAGTAATCTCATTAATGTTAAGTATTAATGACCTCCCAAGTATTAATTGTTAACACACGATTTGGATCAGTACAATGCACATTAGCAACTTCAGTTATAGGCAATCTATATTTGTAGCAACATCTTAAAAATAATTATGTATAATTTCACCTAATAAAAATTTCATTCGGCATAAATCTGGGGTTAAAGTTATGTTCGGTATACATACTCTTAAATTTCCTAATTCTAGATTGTCTATTATTTCCTTGAATAACATAAATTGCTCTTCTAACATGAGTAATCTCAGTCGAAAATAAATCAAGGTCACTTTTAACGATTAAATTATAAACATGGCATGCACATCTAACATGAAAGATATCATAAAGTGGAGGTTGCAGATGCAGTTTTAATAGTGAAATAGCGGCATTATTGTTTGGAGCATTATCAAAAAACATACACAATACTTTTTTATTAAGATTGTAAAATGCAACAACTTCGCAAATAGTAGTACTTATAAAAACATCAGTATGACTCCAATCTTCATCATATTTAGAAGTGATAATATATTTTTGCATACAAAAATTATCATCTATCTAATGACATGTAATTGTCAAATAATCATTTCTAATAACAGCTTGGCCAAGAAGTTAGAGAACAAGGAAGATGGTCAAACAAATAACATATGTATGTCTGATATTGTCCATGAAGCCTAAAGATATCAGATCTACAAGTGCTTCTAAGGATACCTTTAAATAAAGGATTATAAATCATTTGAATATACATAATAATATATGATGAAGAAGCAAAAGAAAAGATAGACAACCCAAATCAATCATTTTTGCTAACTCCTCACGGTCCTTCATTTTATCATATTTTAAAGGCCTCCAGTACTAGGGTTTAGAGTTCCTTGATTTTCATCTAAATCAGAGCCCCATTCTAGAGGATGAGTAATTCTCAAATGTCTACTAAGTGTCCCAGTCCCCCCCTAAACTTCCCCCAGTCTTATGTTTAAAATTATATTTACAAATTTTGCATCTAACTCTATCAGAATTCTCTATTTCCTCAAAATTTTCAGACTTTACTTCTCCTTCTCCGATGACTAGTAATCGGGGCCACATGTGGTCTACTACTAGTGCCACGACCACCACCCCTGCTACCAATTCCAACACTGCTAGGTGTAGGTGGTATTTCATTTTCAATATCTAATTCATTATCTTCTATACAGTAATCTTCCAGTAATTATTCATAATCTATATTATTATCATGTGATGTTTTAGAAACATGTGTAAAATCATTTAAATTACTACCAGAAGTTGACGTAGCACTTCTTTTTTCTATTTTTTCGATTACCCCGATTAGCAACCTTATTACAAACTCGTTTTGCAACATTAAACATATTGTAAAAATTTAACTACTAATAAAAATTAAATATGCAAATAAAATATTAAATAGGAGAAAGAGTTGGAACAAGTGCACTGAATTCCGCAATAAATTGATACTTGATGATTTTTAAAGTCTTGGAATTAAATTTCGCAACTCCAACATTACCACAAATAAAATTTAATTGTTCAAACTTCAAATAATACCATAAATAAAATTCCAAAAAAATGAGAGTCAAATAGTTGATAGCAATTTAGTTGAAGAATGATAGAATGACAATTGACAATTGGGTTTGAGAATTGAGAAATGAGTGAAGTGTTAAATTAGTTTGGGTCTATTTATAATTTTTCGAAGGGTTAAATTAGTAAATAATAAAAGTATTATTTTTTTTTAAAAAGCCCAAAAAAAACTTTTCTTGCAATTAAAGTCATTGGGCAACGGTCAAAATGGGAGCTGACCGTTGCCAACGGTCAAATATATTTCTTAAAATTAAATAAATTAAACTAGCCGTTGAACCGGTTTGGGCCGGTCTGGGCCGATCCGTTCCACCGATTCATCAATGACAAGACTTTACCGGTTTTAACCGATCCGGTTAACTGGTAGCTAGAATCCAACCGGCACATGCCGGTTCACCTACAAGCCCACCCCTGTCCGGCCTCTTTACCACCGGTCCGGTTCGGTCTGAAACCAGGTCAACCCGCCCGTTTGACAGATTTATATTAAAGCAATGAAAACCAACGAATATACTCTATTAGCGCACTTAATGCTTTTGTTGCTAAAAACTTTCCCTTGCATGGGTCATTCATATTACACCCCAGAAAATTTTGAAGTACTTAAGCGCTATTAAGAAAGTTGATGTGCGCTAATTATATTATTTTATGTGTAGACAAGGACTATTATATGAATTATATCAATTGACCATGATAATATATGTATGATGTGCATTAAGAATGGTTTATGGTCTAAGAAGAGCCCCAAGGCTAAGTCAAGTTGAAAATGTTATGATGAGATAAAGTTTCAAGTGAGTTCGCACAAGATCCTAGTTCAAACATATTCTGCTACATAACTATAACTATTTAAGATATGCTCTTCCTATAAAATTAAATCCCTTTGAGTGTAGTTTTCAACGCTTTAAACCGTTCGTCATTTGGGTACTCCTACAAGAAGTTATGATAAAATTACCAAAAGCTGAAAAAATGAGATTTTGCGACCAATTCTGCGATCGCAGAATAATTATGAGATCGCGAAAGTACTTCTACGACCGCAAAACTGGTAGCAGAATGGAGTAGTACAGCCCAGTTTTTGGCACTGATTTTGCGGTGCATTTTGCAACCCGTATAGTCATTCTGCGGTCCATTATGCGATCGCAGACCTGGTTTCGGAAGGTTAATTTTTCTATTTTGGGGCTTATTTTGGGGCAATTATCTGAGGTTTTTATAGAGATAAGTGAGAGTGTTCTAGAGAGAGAAAGTAGATGAAGTATTTTGTTCATCAAGATCTTGCCCAAGCTTTGAAATCCAATAAGGAAATCCCACAAGATCTTCATCTAAGAGGTAAGGTTCCATACCCTAGTTTTCAATTTCGAATTTGGGTAAAAGATGGTTGATTGGAAGTATGATTCTTAGGTGTAAGAGTATTATTTATACATGCTTGTACTAATAAGATTTGTGGGAAGATTGTTGAGCTCAAATAAGTAAAGATTGGGTTGTGGAGTGAAGGAAATCTTGTAGAAGAACCTTGTAGTTAAATTTGCACACCTAGTGTTTGATAAAATGCTCAAGTGAGATGAGACCATGGATATCTTCCTAATTATGGTTCAGTTTTGTTATGTCTCAAAATAGATCGGGATTGCTAGAATTTCCGAAATGTTGTAGTAATTTAACAAAAGCTCAAAGCGAGGTATGTTGGCTAAACTTCTTAACTAGAATTGAATTCCATGATATTCTTGTAAGTCCCGAGTTATTCTTTATAAATCAACTATTCCGAATAAACTTTGTGTTGAAAGGTATATGTTCAACATGTGTTCTAGATGCTCTTATCATATGATGTTATCCTTCGGGAATGTGTTCAAAGTATGAGTTGGGTATAAAAATATTATGACTCCAAGTAGTGTTTCAAGTGAAGGATATTATGTCAAATTGTGTAAGAAGTCTCAATGTGCTTAAGACTTTTAATTGCTCATAGGTGTACTAAAAGTCATGATTAGAGATTTTTTATTGTCGATAATCTATAAAGATGCTTGAAAGTAAAAGTAGTGAGTTGGGGATATAAAGTGTAGACACCATGCCAATAGTGAAAGTTATGATTGTGGCCAATAGAGACAATAAAATGAAATGATGTGTTAAATATTATGAAATGAGCGTTGATTCAATAATTGCACATTGACTTCGAAAATAGAATTATCCAAAAGCTTATGTACTCAAGTCATGTCTAAATATGGTTGTTCTAACTAATTCTACGTTTCGTAAGTATTCCAATGTGTTTTAAGCTTTTACATATTTATGAGTTGAAATTGTGTATTGCCCTTTTGGGGAAAAGACTTTAAGAATATTCTCTATGTTGATGTTTATGGTGATGAATCTTGAAAGTAATGAAATGAAAGTATGGAATATAAGATACTCCCACCGTGCCATGAATGAAGAATAATATGTATGGCAAAAAGGGAGCCAATGAAATAATGATGTTGTAAGTAATTGAAAGTACTAATGGAGTGATAGTATGAACATGAAATGTGGTTGTTTGCCTAAATGAGAATTATGAGGTGCTGTATGTCCCAATGGTTTCAACTATAGTTGTATGCTTCTGAAATAATGTATGTAAATGACTTTGATATTAAGTCCTCAAGAATCATGAACTTAGCTAATGACCTCAAGATGTCAAGTGAGTGAATAACGAGATGAAAGGGAGATGTCCTATGCTAAATGATGATGAACCTTAAGAAAAGAAATTGGGCTCATATGCCATTGAAATTGTCTTAATGATTCACCATGCATGTGCTAATGTAATGAGCTATGTTTCTCCATGATGAGCATGAACATGAAGTGTTCCAATGATCCGGGAACTTACGACCTTAATATAATGTTAATCATGTCGCTTTGAGTTTATATATGGTTATGTGCATAATGATGTGTATGAACCCTATGGACGGGCTATGAAACGCATAGGTGTATAATATGTGAATCCTATGGATAGGCTATGAAATGCATAGGTTTATTATGTATGAAATCCTGTGAATGGTCTATGAAATGCATAGGTGTATTGTGTATGGAATCCTATGAACGGTCTATGAAGGGCATAGGTGTATTATGTATAAAATCCTGTGAACGATCTATGAAACTTACGGGTGTATTGTGTAAGTAAACACCGTGAACGGACTATGAAACGCACATGTGTATTGTATTGTATATGTGAATCCTATGAACGGTCTATGAAATACATAGGTGTATTGTGTATGAAATCCTGTGAATGATCTATAAAATGCACAGGTGCATTGTGTAAGTAAACACTGTGAACGGACTATGAAACGCACATGTGTATTGTAATATATATGTGAATCCTATTAACGGTCTATGAAACGCATAGGTGTATTGTGTATGGAATCCTATGAACGGTCTATGAAACGCATAGGTGTATTGTATATGGATTCCTATGAGCGGTCTATGAAACGCATAGGTGTATTGTGTATGAAATCCTATGAAAGCTCTATGAAATGCAAAGGTGTATTGTGTTTGAAATCTTCTGAACGGTCTATGAAACGCACGGGTGTATTGTGTAAGTAAACACTAAGAACGGACTATGAAACGCACAGGTGTATCATATGGTATATGTGAATCCTATGAACGCGGTTTGTGAAACGCATAGGTGTATTGTGTATGAAATCCTATGAACCGTCTATGAAACGTATAGGTGTATAATATGATATGTGAACCCTAAGGACGGTCTATGAAATGCATAGGGGTAAGATAAGAGTGGGATATGGACGGTCTAGTAAGACACATTGTTAATGCAGACATTATGTGCCATTTTCATTGGCCTTGTTTGTACATGTTGTTTCAATTACTTTATATTACGTATTCCACGCATAGTTCATATGGATCAGTTAATCCTAAACGAAGTTTAAAATCATGTAAGCATAACGATACTTGAAATGTGAATCTATGGGATATTTCGTAGTTCTTGATGTACTTCATATGACTTGTATTTGAATTACCATGATTTCATATGTTGTTCTGTTTTCCTTACATGCGAGTACTATTCCACATGTACTCACGTCCCTTTTGTCGGGGGCACTGCATTTTTTAATGGATGCAGGTATACTTCTACGGGATGATATGGATCTTTGGTAGGGATCTTCTGCGCATCAAATTATGGTGAGCCCGCTACAATTCCAGTGGCCATTCGAGTCTAGTTGGTTTTATATACTTAGGTATATATTGTCATAGAAGCTCCATGTACATTGTGGGTCATGTAATTAAAGATTTGAGTTTTGTCATGTATTTATATTCATAGTATTTACAACTATTTATAGAGCTGTGTAACCACCACGAGAAAGAAAATATGGGTCATTGAGCGAAGTGTATTTAATATAAAAGTCAAGATCTTATTATGTTATGGTAAATCATGTATGAGTAATGATGATAGGTTAATGTAAATTAGGCTTGCTCGGCTGGGTTTACTCGGTCGAGCGTCGGTCGTGCTCCTCGATTTCTGAGCGTGACAAACTTGGTATCAGAGCATGGTTTAGGAGTCCTAAGGTGTCATGGAGCTGTGTTAGTAGAGTCCCTCTTATCAGTGTGTTGTCGGCCGCACTTATAATAGGGAGGCTACAACAACATTTAGAAAATGTTTCTCTTCTTCTATCCTCGATCGTGCGTTAAGGTTCCAAGTTAGTCTCAGAGTTCCCTTGTTAATACCAAGGAATTTTGCACATCGTGCTACAAAATGAGAAAGGCCTAAGGATTAAAGGAATGACGCACATGACAGGTATAATGTGTGAGGTGCCCAATTATCCTCGTAATGGAGGAAGGAAAAGTCAAGGATACGACCAAGGTAAGCAAGGTCATACAGTTAGCCTCGAGAGTCATAGTTGTTGATTTCATGTATATGGTGCAATGTGGTGTTATCTATATGTTGTTTAGGATTGATTTCTGGGATTCTCTGACAGGTGAGTAGGCCCAGTTACAGGGGAAACTCTGCCGAAATTTTTAAGAAATTGTAAAGATAGCCAAATTTTAAGGGCTATAGGTAAGTAGAGATTTTGGAAAGGAAGTATAAGACCCATGTAGTCATAAGTGCCTATGCATAATGGTTGGAGGTAAAAGGATGGTAACTCTATTATTAGAAGTGACTTTTAAAACATTCGAGGACGAATGTTCTTAAGTGGGGGGAGAATGTAACACCCCAGAAAATTTCGAAGTACTTAAGCGCTATTAAGAAAGTTGATGTGCGCTAATTATATTATTTTGTATGTTGACAAGGACTATTATATAAATGATATCAATTGATCATGATAATATATGTATGATGTGCATTAAAAATGGTTTATGGTCTAAGAAGAGTCCCAAGGCCAAGTCAAGTTGAAAATGTTATGATGGGATAAAGTTTAAAGTGAGTTCGCACGAGATCCTAGTTCAAATGTATGCTGCTACCAAAATATAACTACATGGGAGATGATCTACCTATCAAATTAAATCTCTTTGAGTCTAGTTTCCAACTCTTCAAACCGTTCGTCATTTGGACACTCCTACAAGAAGTTATGAACAAATTACCAAAAGCTGAAAAAATGAGATTCTGCGACCAATTCTGCGATTGCAAAATAATTATGCAATCGCGAAAGTGCTTCTGTGACCGCAAAACTGGTCCCAGAAGGGAGCAGTATAGCCCAGTTTTTGGCACTAATTTTGCGGTGCATTTTGCGACCCGCATAGCTGTCACGACCTAAAATCCAACCATGGTCGTGATGGCGCCTATCGTGTTACAAGGCAAGCCTACTTTCCAAAATATTACTACTAAACTGATTATAGGAATTTAATAAAATATTTCCAACATTTAAATTTCTCATAAACTAAATCAACTCTAAATATAATTTTAGAAATACGGAAACGAGCCCCAAACATCGGGGTGTCACTAAGTCATGAGCGTCTAGATCTATGAACTAAGAAATGAAAACTTTCTAGCTGTCAATACAGTCCAAAAGAAGAAATGGTAAAAGGAGTAACAAGATCCTGCGGATGCTAGCAGCTACCTTGCAATCTCCACAGATAGTCGGCCTGAACTCAATGATCGTCGCGCTCTAACTCACCTGGATCTGCACATAAAGTACAGGGTGTAGTATGAGTACAACCACCTCAGCAAGCAACAGAAATAACTAAGAAACTGAGCAATAGTGACGAGCTAAGTAAAACAATCCAATTATTTATTTTCACAATTTAAAAATAAACAGAAATAAACAGGTAAATTCCATAACTCAGTAAATGCCACAAAAAAGTTTAACAGATAAATGCAGCAACAACACAAATAAATACAACCTCACAACAGTGTCACTCCATCACTCATCACTCGCACTCAGCACTCAGCACTCAATACTCAAAACACTCAACACTCAGCACTCAATACTCAAAACACTCAACACTCTGCGCTCACTGGGGGTGTGTACAGACTCTGGAGGGGCTCCCAAAGCCCAAGCGCTAAGCACAGACAACTCACGTGCTATCATATCAATACCTGGATCCACACGGTCAACTCACGTGCTACGCGGATAACTCACGCGCTATAGTATCAATACCTGGACCCGCACGGTCAACTCACGTGCTACGCGGACAACTCACACGCTATGGTATTAATATCCTCACAACCAAGCCTTCGGCCTCACTCGATCATGTACCTCACTAGCCTCACCATCATCAACAAATAAGGGAACACAACCCACATCAAGTATCACCGCATATTAGCAAATAATAGAGACTGAGGTAAACATGTACAATAATTTTTATGACTGAGTACCAATAATGTGAGCATGAATAAAGCCTAAGCATGATCTCTAACATGAAGGCAAACAAGTTCAACAACAAGTAACTACGTAAACACAGATGATGGTCATGAGGCCTCATGGGACGGACCAAGTCTCCATCCCTCGAGGTATACACCCACACGCCCGTCACTTAGCGTGGGTATCACCTCCAAATAGTCACACGATATCAAATTATCCGAGTTTATACCCTCAAAGCCAGAGATAAAACTGTTACTTACCTTAACAACGTAAAAATCCTACTCCAGGAAGCCCTCGTCTCTGGATATGGTCTCCAAATATTCCGAATCTATTCACAATCAGTATAATACCATCAATACGCGCTAATGGAATGAATTCTACAAGAAAAACTACAAAATTAGACCAAAACCCAAAATTGGCTCAAACCCGGCCCCCGGGCCCACGTCTCAAAATTCGACAAAATTTATAAAACTAGAAAGCTCATTCACTCATGAGTCTAACCATACCAAATTCATCAAAATCCGACATCGTTTGGTCCCTCAAATCCTTAAATTAAACTCTTAAAAATTCCAAGCCCTAACCCCCTACTTTCACTCCAAAATCCTACTGATTAATGATGAACAAAGCCATAGATTCACGAAATTTATACCATTATGGGTTAGAATCACTTACCCCAACGTTGCTCCTTGAAAACCTTCGAAAAATTGTCTCTCTCCCGAGTTTCTCAAATCCAAAAATTGAAAATTGAAGACAAAACCACGAACTGGGGCTTTTCTACCCGGCACAATCGCTCCTGCGGCCTCTTTTTCTGCTTCTGCGAAGCCGCACCTGCGGAAATTTCCATCGCATGTGCGGAACTCACTAAAGAGACCATATTCCGCATCTGCGGCCCAAAGCGCACGCCTGCGCTTGCGCACCTACGCGTTACTCTTCGCATCTGCGAAGCCAGCCCAAAATCCTCCTCTCCGCATCTGCGTGCAAAGCCTCGCACCTGCGGGCTCGCAGATGCGGCCCATTTTTCGCACCTTCATTCCCAGCCTTGGCCTTCCATTTCCGCATCTGCGGCTTTCCCAAATGCACCAGCGACCTCGCACCTATGACTCCTCCTTCCGCAGGTGCGGAAATAGCAGTAGCAGCAGCTTCAGCTGCATTTTCCAACTTCGATAAACCCGTTAATCACCCGGAATCACCACGAGGTCCTCGGGACCACAACCAAAATTTCCAACAAGTCATATATCAACATACAAACTTAGTCGAACCTTCGAATCACTCAAAACAACATCAAAACACCAAATTACCCTCGGATTCAAGCCTAAGAACTTCTAAATTTCCAAATTCGGCAGCCCATGCCGAGACCAACCAAACCACATCTGAATGACCTCAAAGTTTGCACACACATCACAAATGACACTACGAACCTGCTCCAACTTCCGGAATTCCATTCCAACCCCGATATCAAATTTTCCACTGTCGACCGAAATCGCCAAATTTCCAACTTCGCCAATTCAAGCCTAATTCTACCACGGACCTCCAAATCACATTCCGGACGCACTCCTAAGTCCAAAATCACCTGACGGAGCTAAGGGAACCATTAGAATTCAAATCCAAGATTGTTTACACATAGGTCAACATCCTATTGACTTTTCTAACTTAGCTTTCTAACTAAGAGACTTAGTGTTCATTTCACTCCAAAACTACTCCGAACCCAAACCTACCAACTCGATACAACTCAACACAGTTGAACAACACATAAATAAGCATAGATGGGGGAAATGGGGCTATAACTCTCAAAACGACTGGTCGGGTCGTTACAATAGCCATTCTGCGGTCCATTATGCAACCGCAGACCTGATTTCGGAGGGTTAATTTTTCTATTTTCATAACCCGACCCTATTTTGATAAATAGACTTTAGGGATTATTTTGGGGCAATTATCTGAGGTTTTTTAGAGATAAGTGAGAGTGTTCTAGAGAGATAAAGTAGATGAAGTGTTTTGTTCATCAAGATCTTGCCCAAGCTTTGAAATCCAACAAGGAAATCTCACAAGATCTTCATCTAAGAGGTAAGGTTCCATACCCTAGTTTTCAATTTCGAATTTGGGTAAAAGATGGTTGATTGGGAGCATGATTCTTGGGTATAAGAGTATTATTTATACATGCTTGTACTAATAAGGTTTGTGGGAAGATTATTGAGCTCAAATAAGTAAAGATTGGGTTGTGGAGTGAAGGAAATCTTGTAGAAGAACCTTGTAGTTAAATTTGCACACCTAGTGTTTGATAAAATGCTCAAGTGAGCTGAGACCATGGATATCTTCCTAATTATTGTTCAATTTTGTTATGTCTCAAAATAGATTGGGATTGCTAGAATTTTCGGAACGTTGTAGTAATTTAAGGAAAGTTCAAAGCGAGGTATGTTGGCTAAACTTCTTAACTAGAATTGAATTTCATGATGTTCTTGTAAGTTCCGAGTTATTCTTTATAAATTAACTATTCTGAATAAACTTTGTGTTGAAAGGTACATGTTCAACATGTGTTCTGGATGCTCTTATCATATGATGTTATCCTTCGGGAATGTGTTCAAAGTATGAGTTGGGTATAAAAATATTATGACTCCAAGTAGTGTTTCAAGTGAAGGATATTATGTCAAATTGTGTAAGAAGTCTCAATGCGCTTAAGACTCTTAATTGCTCATAGGTGTAGTCAAAGTCGTGATTAGAGATTCTTTGTTGTCGATAATCTATAAAGATGCTAGAAAGTGAAAGTAGTGAGTTGTGGATATAAAGTGTAGACACCGTACCAATAATGAAAGTTATGATTATGTCCAATAGAGCCAATGAAATGAAATGATGTGTGAAATATTATGAAATGAGCCTTGATTTAATAATTTCAAATTGACTCCGAAAATAGAATTATCCAAAAACTTATGTACTCAAGTCATGTCCAAATATGGTTGTTCTAACTAATGCTACGCTTCATAAGTATTCCAATGTGGTTTAAGCCTTTACATATTTATGAGTTGAAATTGTGTATTGCCCTTTTGGGGAAAGGACTTTAAGAATATTCTCTATGTTGATGTTTATGATGATGAGTCTTGAAAGTAATGAAATGAAAGTATGGAATATAAGATACGGCCACCGGGCCATGAATGAAGAATAATATGTATGGCAAAAAGGGAGCCAATGAAATAATGATGTTGTAAGTAATTGAAAGTACTAATGGAGTAATAGTATGAACATGAAATGTGGTTGTTTGCCTAAATGAGAATTATGAGGTGTTGTATGTCCCAATGGTTTCAACTATAGTTTTATGCTTCTGAAATAATGTATGTAAATGACTTCGATGTTAAGTCCTCAAGAATCATGAACTTAGCTAATGACCTCAAGATATCAAGTGAGTGAATAACGAGATGAAAGAGAGATGTCCTATGCTAAATGATGATGAACCTTAAGAAAAGAAATTTGGCTCATGTGCCATTGAAATTGTCACGCCCCAAACTCGGGGAGCGCGACCGACGCTCAACCGAGTGAACCCGGTCGAGCAAGCCTACTAGATTTTCTTCTACCCAAACTCATCCATGAATAAAAAGGAGATGCACTCCATTAATCAAACACTGAATATATTTTATTAACAACTCCCATTTCATTTCCATTAACAACATCATTCAATATTTCCAAAATAGTACGAGTTTATAGATTTAATGAAAAACATGTTGCCAAATACAACCAGTTCTAATCCAATTCCCAACATCAAATACCACCCACAACCTGTCTATGGAGCCTCTAAGTACAACTGAAAAGTAATATGGAAATACCGGCAACAAGGCCCCGACTATACCTTAACTACAAAGTACATGAGAAACAAAAGATACATGACCCCGAAATGAAGTGGGGCTCACCAAATCAGCTGAAAAGAGTGTATTGCTATCACTGATCAATGCCACCTGCTGTAGAACCACCTGCATCCATTAAAGATGCAGCGCCCCGGGCAAAAGGGACGTTAGTACTATCGAATAGCACTAGTATGTATAGCTAGAAATCCTCTTTCAAAATAGAATACCCATATGATCTATACGTGGAACACATAATATAATGTAATTGAAACAACCTGTACAAACAAGGACAACGAAAGGGGCACCTATTGTCTACATTAATAATGTGTCTCATTATACCGTCCTTAGTGTTCACATATCATATTAAACACTTATGCGTTTCATAAACCGTCCATAGTGTTTATTCATACCGTACACATATACTTCTTATACACAATGCACCTATGTGTTTCATAGACCGTCTACAAGATTTCATATCACAATATACCTATGCATTTCATAGACCGTCCACAGGATTTCATAACACAATATACCTATGCGTTTCATAGACCGTCCACAAGATTTCATAACACAATATACCTATGCATTTCATAGACCGTCCACAGGATTTCATATCACAATGTACCTATGTGTTTCATAGACCGTCCACAGGATTTCATAACATAATATACCTATGCATTTCATAGACCGTCCACATGATTTCATAACACAATATACCTATGCGTTTCATAGACCATCCACAAGATTTCATATCACAATGTACATATGCATTTCATAGACTGTCCACGGGATTTCATATCACAATGTACCTATGCGTTTCATAGACCTTCCACAAGATTTCATAACACAATATATCTATGCGTTTCATAGACCGTCCATAGGGTTTCATAACACATTGGAAACAAAGTACAAATACGTACATCTCATAACCTTTCACACCACATATCACTTAATCCGTACTTTCAATCACTTACAATATTATTATTTCATTGGCTCTCTTGGCCATACATATTATTCTTTATTCATGGCGCAATGGTCGTATTTCATATTCCACACTTTCATTTCTTCCCTTTCATAGATCATCATCAAAATTATCAACAAGTAGAATATTTCGGAAATCACAACTTTAAGTTCGTTAGTAATGAAGGCTTTAAACACAATAGATTTCTTTCCAATAAATGGAGTAAAATGATTGACAATCGAAGCATAAGTTAAAATCATACACAATTTCCACTCACGAATATGTAAGAACGCAAAACACATTGAAAAAGACTTACAAAGCATAGCATTAGCTAAAACAGCCACATATGGGCATCACTTGAGTTCATAAGCCTTTAGCCAATTATATTATCGAAGTCAATTTTGGAATAGTTGAGTCAAAGCTCATTTCATAATCTTTCTCACATTATTTCATTTCATTGGTACCATTGGCCACAAGTATAACTTTCACTATTAGCACGTTGGCCACACTTTATATCCCCAATTCACTGATTTCACTTTCAACCATCTTTATAGGTTATCAACAATAAGAAATTTTCAATCAAGACTTTAGGTACACATATGAGTAACTAAGAGTCTTAAGTATATTGAGATTTTCTCACACAATTTGGCATACTAGCTTTCATTTGAAATACGATTCAAAGCCACAACATTTTAATACGCAACCCATACTTTAAAACTCACGGGAACATTATGGAGTTCGATTCCAAGAGAGAAAGTTTAGCCAACATACCTCAATCGAGCTTCCTTAACTCTAAAGTGTTCCGGAAATTCTTAGCAATCCCAATCTATTTTGAGACATAACAAAAATTGAACAATTATTAGGAAGATATTCATGATCTCAGCTCGTTTGAGTATTTTATCGAATACTAGGTGTGCAAATTTAACCACAAGGTTCTTCTACAAGATTTTCTTCACTCCACAACCCAATCCTTAATTATTTAAGCTCAACAATCTTTCCACAAATCTTATTGATATATGCATGTATAAATAATAACCTCATACCCAAGAATCACGCTCCCAATCAATCATCGTTTTTTCCAAATTCTAAATTAAAAACTAGGGTATGGAACCTTACCTCTTAGATGAAGAACTTGTGGGTTTTCCTTGTTAATCTTCCAAGATTTGAGCAAGACTTGATGAATAATTAGCCTAGGATTTTCTCTTTCTCTAAAACACTCTCCCTTCTCTATAAAACATCAGAATTTTTGCTCAAAAATGACCCTTTGCGTGTATTTAACGAAGTAGGCTCGGGTTTTAAAAATCCAAAAATGGAGCTCCGAAACAGGTTCTGCGGTCGCATATGCGATCACATAATGGTTATGCGGACCATATATCGGTCGCATAATTGGTGTCCAAAACGACCAAATATCTGTCTGTGTCTGCGATCACTATGCGGTCCGCATAACTGTTCTGCGGTTGCATAGTCGACCGTATAATTGCTTTCCACTGGCCCAATTAACTGCCTCACTCTGCGACCATTATGCGGTCCGCAGAGTGATTCTGCGATCGCATAATAGACCGCATAAACGTCCTTTTCCGCCAATTGTTTTTTTACTTTCCGGTGCATTATTCAACCCAAAAAAGTCCGAGCCGTGGCCCACTTCCTCAAACACGTAAGCCCAAATTGGCACCACGAAACATTATTTTCTTTTGTAAATTTTACCGAGCTTTACACTTAAGTACTTCGAAATTTTTTGGGGTGTTACAGAAATTGACTTATTGATTCACCATGCATGTGCTAATGTAATGAGCTATGTTTCTCCATGATGACCATGAACATGAAGTGTTCCAATGATCCAGGAACTTACGACTTTAATGTAATGTTAATCATGTCGCTTTGAGTTTATATATGGTTATGTGCATAATGATGTGTATGAACCCTATGGACGGGCTATGAAACGCATAGGTGTATAATATGTGAATTTTATGGATGGGCTATGAAATGCATAGGTGTATTGTGTATGAAATCTTATGAACGGTCTATGAAATGCATATGTGTATTGTGTATGGAATTCTATGAATGGTCTATGAAATGCACGGGTGTATTATGTAAGTAAACACTGTGAATGAACTATAAAATGCACATGTGTATTGTATTGTATATGTGAATCCTATGAACGGTCTATGAAACACATAAATGTGTTGTGTATGAAATCCTATGAACGGTCTATGAAACGCACGAGTGTATTGTGTATGTAAATACTGTGAATGGACTATGAAACGCACATGTGTATTGTATTGTATATGTGAATCCTATGAACGGTCTATGAAACGCATAGGTGTATTGTGTATGGAATCCTATGAACGGTCTATGAAACACATAGGTGTATTGTGTATGAAATCCTATGAACAGTCTATGAAACGCATAGGTGTATTGTGTTTGAAATCCTGTGAACGGTCTATAAAACGCACGGGTGTATTGTGTAAGTAAACACCGTGAACGGACTATGAAACGCACATGTGTATCGTATGGTATATGTGAATCCTATGAACGGTCTATGAAATGCATAGGTATATTGTGTATGAAATCCTATGAACGGTCTATGAAACGCATAGGTGTGTAATATGATATGTGAACCCTAAGGACGGTCTATGAAATACATAGGGGTAAGATAAGAGAGGGATATGGACGGTCTAGTAAGACGCATTGTTAATGCAGGCATTATGTGCCATTTCATTGGCCTTGTTTGTACATGTTGTTTCAATTACTTTATATTATGTATTCCACGCATAGTTCATATGGCTCAGTTAATCTTAAACGAAGTTTAAAATGATGTAAGCATAACGAGACTTGAAATGTGAATCTATGGGATATTTCGTAGTTCTTGATGTACTTCATATGACTTTTATTTGAATTACCATGATTTCATATGTTGTTCTGTTTGCCTTACATGCGAGTACTATTCCACATGTACTCACGTCCGTTTTACCGGGGGCGCTGCATCTTTTAATGGATGCAGGTATACTTCTACAGGATGATATAGATCTTTGGTAGGGATCTTCTGCGCATCAGATTATGGTGAGTCCGCTACAATTCCAGTGGGCATTCGAGTCTAGTTGGTTTTATGTACTTAGGTATCTATTGTCATAGAAGCTCCATGTACACCGTGGGTCATGTAATTAAAGATTTGAGTTTTGTCATGTATTTATGTTCACAGTATTTACAGGTATTTATAGAGCTGTGTAACCACCACGAGAAAGAAAATATGGGCCATAGCCAAGTGTATTTAATATGAAAGTCAAGATCTTATTATGTTATGGTAAATCATGCATGAGTAATGATGAGAGGTTAATGTAAATTAGGCTTGCTCGACTGGGTTTACTCAGTTGAGCGTCGATCGCGCTCCTCGATTTCGGGGTGTGACAATTCATTACTAAGCGTCTTGTAAAAAACTTTACTTTGGATGATTCAAACATGAATACTATATTTCAAAATTAATGAGGAATTATTAAGTCGATTTGATATGAATATTTTATTTTATATGTTTATTTTATAAAAAGAAGAAGCCTAACTTATAAATTCAAAATAAAAAAATCGAAATAATCAAACCAATTAATTCGAAACCAAATTTTAAAAAATTGATCCAGTTCAAATTTATTTGGCTTGAATTTGGATTATAATTTATTAAATCCAAAAATAAAAAATCCAAAGTGAGGTTTCATAATCCAATCAAAAATGCCACCCTAGTAGGGCTGTTCAAAACTGAACCGAAATCGTTAACCCAACCGAATCGATGCCTTATTGGCTTATTGGTATCGGATTATCGGGGTAATGGATGGAAAACATATTGAGATTTTATAATTAACGGTTTAACGGTTTGGAGGCGGATTACTCAATTTTCTTATCGGATAAACCGTTAACCCGTTAAGAATTTTTATATTTACACTTTTACCTCCATGTATATAAAGTACCATTATTTATCTGTCTTTCGTACCCATTGTTATTTGTATATTACAATTCTTTTTCTAACTTCTTGATTCAATTACAAGTGGCTGCCCAGTTTTATATGAATATTGATTTTTCCCACATATTGTACCTTTATCTATTTGCATATTACAAAATCGAATTACAGCTTCTAGCTAAGTTAAGCGTCAGAGTTTTGAGGGCGAAGGCTGCAGCTTTTGCCTTTTGATTGATTATGAACGAATGTCCTTTTGAAAGTTTGACTGATTACTGAACGAATGTGCTTTTCTGGTTTTACAAATTTGGTTAATATGTGTAATGATAGTATGTGTAGTCTTGATATTGATTGAATGATTGTTCAAAAAAAAATTATTTGGTTTAGCCGATAAGATGTCCGATAATCGCCCGATAATTGTTAATCCGATACCAATCCGCCCGTAATCTTATTGGATGGCTAGCAGATTACTACATTTATAATCCGATAACCGTTAAGCCGAACCGTTAAGTGTAATTATCCGCCCGATCCGCCCGATAAGCACCCCTACTAGTGAAACACACTCTTGAGCGTGAGGTGTTTACTATCAATGTTTTGTTTAGTAAGAGTGTTAAAATGGAAAAAAGAGAAAATTTTGGAATTAATTTTAAAATCCGTAACAAGTATAAGTGTCAATTTAGGTATTAAGCGAGATAAAAAGGGAAGTGAAGTGATGTTGTTATTATCCGGCGGTGAAATGGAATTGTTTGAATGAAACATCACATCCTCCAAAGAGAACAAGATGACTCGTGACTTGCCCTCTCATTAATCTGATGTCTGAAAAACCCCAAAAGTAAAAAGTCTTCTAAACCCAAAACGTCTCCCAAATTCAAGTTTCAAATAACACTGCTCCCCACGACACACTCCCCCCCTCACCCAACTACCCCATCTTCAAAATCTTCTCTCTCTACAACAATGCCCGGTTTCCTGAAACAATCTCTATACTTCTCTACTACAGTACTACATATACATAGACCATAGCAAATTTTATCTCCATTTCTTGTAATTTTTTCTATCTAGGTGTTACATTATTCTGTTCCTTATAGGTAGCAAAAGGTTAGAAGATTTGTGTATGAAGAAGATTGTTAAATGCAGCTTCATTTTGAGCTGATTTTCTTTTTATTGAAGCTTTGTTCCTAATCTGCAGCTTTGTATTTTGAATGTTTGCAGAAAAGCTAGGGTTTTTGGAGCTTATTTTTAGTATTTTGGACTAGGGATTTTGCAATGAATAGAAGTTTTAGAGCAGAGGAATCTGGGCAAAGGCAGAGGCAGCCGCTAATGGGGAGTATTAGGAGCTCAGACGAGGAACTATCGCTGTTTCTCGAAATGCGGAGAAGGGAAAAAGAAAGAAATAATAATCTTTTTCTTCAAAAACCTGACGAATTTGATATCCTTGGTAGGCCAACATCTTTGTGTAAATTAGTGCTTCATAACCTAAGCTCATGATAATTATTTTATTTTGTTGCAATTATGTGTTAGGATCAAAAAATGGTAGTTCACCAGCATTTAATATTGCATCAGCTGCACCCTTTCGGAGGACTCGTGCTGATGATTTCCTTAATGCTGACAATGATAAATCTGATTATGACTGGTAATCTTTTTTGTTCTTCTTCTTTCCAAGCATGTGCTCAATGTTGATTCTTTTAGTTGTTCAATTATTATTTTTAGCTGGTTAGGTTGATTTTGGACATCATAAGTTTCTTTATCCGGTGAAATGTATCCATGTCACTTACACTCTTTTTTCATGTAATTTGTAGATTGTTTAGGCAAATATTGATGCACAATGTTGCTCAAATTATCTTACCTAGGCAGTTACTGGGAGAAACAGACTTTTGGGCATCTCAATGACCGAAAAACAGAAGTTTGAAAGTTGCGGGACACAAACAAACATGATAAGAAATGCATAAATCTAATTTTGTTACTTTTGTTTATATAGGATTTATCTACAAAGTAATGAACCATAAGAACTACTCATCAGAGTCGACATTTCATCGAGTTTGTTGGTTCCAATATAACAAACAATAGATTCAAGTCATTCAACTAGAAAAAGATTTTAAAACCATCTAATTTAGTTCATAGTGCCAAGAAATATAAAACACTATGCTAAGTGTTTAAATCTTGCTGGAAGTTTCCTCTTTCTCTTCAATTGATGACTTTGTCGGATAATAGGAGCTTGAAGTTCTGCTAGGTCATAAGTTTCATTCATTATAAGAGACCTAATATAATCCTTTTAAGGTTGTTGTTTTGTACCATGAAGAAAGAGGCAGGAAATTAGGAAGTAGTACCCTAGTGGTGTCTAGTAGACTGATAGAGGTCTCCAAATCTAGAATACTCTTTAAAAATGACAGGACTAGGTGTTTGTTTGACACGTGTCACCCAAGACTTCGAATACAATTTGTATGTGCATCTTAAACTTTGATGCCAATCGAAATACATTCAAGCTGAATTCAATTTCTCGATGTAACAAGTGGAGGATAGCCAAGAGTTTTAAGGATGCAAATTTAAGTTATAAAATATGATGTTGTTAAAAGTAGATTTTTATTCAAATATCGTGAATAGTGAGAAAACATATATGCTTTTGTAGAGCTATTTGTTTTGATGCACAAATTAAGGACAAAAATTAATGGATGCCATATATCAAATCTAGCACTCAAATAAATAAAGGGGATAGGTGCCCCCCCCCCCCCCCCCTCTAAAGTTGAAAAACAGAATAAAAAGGGCTTCTTCGCACCCCAATTTCCCGGGTGATTCTGTTAAAATTCCATCTGCATTTCTCTATGCTTTATTATGAGATGTTATTTTTCCTGTTTCAGGCTTCTAACACCTCCAGGTACTCCTCTTTTTCCTACTCTAGAGATGGAATCGCGAAAAACTGTGATGAGTCAGCTGGGAACTTCTAGAGCTCATCCCACTGCATTGACATCTAGAGTAAGAATATGTATATTCAACTGTTACATTCTTCTTTGCTGAAATAAGGATTGCATTAATTGGAAATTAGTTTACTCTTTTGTTATGTTTAACACGGGAAATGTTGTCCATCACTTTGTTGTCCATCTTAGTGATCAGAAAGTATTTCACCCCATATCCAGCCACTAGAGGGATGAAGAGATTTTCAGGAAAAGGAAATTTCTATAATTAGATAGAACGACCCTGGCAGGTTGTTTAGTTCAGAACTCGTGCACATGGTGGCTCCATTATTTAATCAAATGCTATCATCAGAAGCCCTCGCTGTTGAATTTGAGAATTGTCTTAGTGTTTAATCTTTTGGATGCAAATAGGATGATGCACATTTCTTTTGTGATCATTCTTATAGGAAATAACGAGTACCCAATCTCTCAAAGATATCACCAATTTGGAAAACTTCATTCTGAGGTATATTTTAGGGCTTAGGATTTCTTTATCCTAATGAGCATACATAAACAGGTATAACAGCACATGCTCTTATGGTGGGGTGTCAGTGATACACAGATTCAGTGCCAGTTGGTTTTTTCTTAATGATTCTCCTGAGAAATTGTAATAATCGTGTTTATTTGATATTCCTAGATAGTAGATGCAATCAGACATAATTATACCCATTTTGATGGAATTGTTTGATCTTGAGGTATCTTCTGTAATTTTGCACGTGAGCTGTTTTTCTTGGTTTCATGCCGTCATTAATTGCTTGATTTATTTTTAGATTATAGTAGATAGAAACAATGAAGAAAAACACCAATAGAAAAAAGCTTGTAAAATTAACCAATGTGTCAGAAAGACCAACTTCATCAGCAACATGTACTTGCTTTATATGTTCCAACCTTCCAACTCATAATTTTCATTAAATTAAGTACATTAAAGAAAAAATAGAGACAGCATAATCGAATAATAGTTTCATAACCATATGATAAAGACTAAAAATCTACCGAAAAAATAGAAACATTTGAAGAAAATCTATAAATTAGTTACAAATTTTTGTAAGTATACATATTTGGACACACACACACACACACATATTTATGTATATTATATAATTACAAGGTGGTATATGTTGCCGATTTGATTTAATATCGTTCATCTTTTTTTTTTTCCTCCAATTCTAAAGTAAACCAAATGTTATTGTTTTTTTTTTGTTTTTTTTTGTTTTTGTTTTTGTTGAGAACATAAAAAAAATCCGAATATTACTGTTTTTTCTTTTTAAACTTAACACCAAACTGTACCAAATCAAAACTCATAAGAGTATAAGTTTTTCAGTGGGTTTGATTCAGTTTTGCCGTTTGATTTGGTTTACCTTTAATATTGAAGAGACTGCAGAACTTTGCTATTTACTGCCAGTAGATAAATATGCGAAGTGGAAATAGCGAAGCTTTCTGCCTGGCAGTCTTAACCTGAAGTCTGTTTCACAGCTTTGTGTAAATTGTTACTTTTAATGCAGTTAACGAATCCTCTACCAGAGGCCACCGCAAGAAGCAACATAGAATCTAGACAGCTAGCTTCCTCTTCTGGATTAAACTCTTCAAGTTCAAGTCTTCGAAGACCATCTTCTTCAGGTGGATCAAGACCTTCAACTCCGACTGGTAGGCCAACATTAAGCTCATCTAGATCCACCATGACTTCAGCATCTAGATCCACATCTAATGCAGCAACCAAAGCAATGACATCCACTGCAACCTCTAAAACAATGTCAACCACTACGACATCTAGATCATCAAGGTCTGCGACACCTACTTCTCGTGCCACCATGACTTCTGCAAAACCCACTGTTCCTCCAAGATCTTCAACACCTACTGCAAGGTCCAATGCAAGGTCATCAACACCGACAAGCAGGGCCTCAATTACTGCATCGAAGTCCACATCCAGGGCAGCAACTCCTACTCGTCGGCCAACGTCAATGTCAAGTACAACAAATACAACTGTTCCACCTGTTAAACCTTTGTCTTCCTTTTCGGGTACCAAGTCAGCTATAACTGCATCACGAAACTCTGCAGCCCCACGTGCCAGTTCGCCAACTGTGAAACCCAGACCATGGAAGCCTTCAGATATGCCAGGGTTCTCCCTTGATGCTCCACCCAATTTAAGGACATCACTATCTGACAGGCCAGTTTCAGCTACAAGGGGCAGACCAGGGGCACCAAGTGCTAGATCTTCATCTGTTGAGCCAGCTTCAAATGGAAGGATCAGACGACAGTCATGCTCTCCAGCAAGAGGACGTCCTCCTAATGGTGTTGTGCATAGCAGTGGAAGCTCTGTTCCTGTCCCATCCATGAGCCGACTACATGCTAAAGCCAATGACAATGTTAGTCCTGTCTTGGTTGGGACCAAGATGGTTGAAAGGGTAATAAATATGCGGAAGCTGGTTCGTCCGAAGCAAGATGACAAACATTCTCCACATAGTAACTTATCTGCAAAGTCTTCGTCACCTGATAGCTCAGGCTTTGGAAGATCATTATCGAAGAAATCCTTGGATATGGCTATAAGGCATATGGTATATACATTCTTTTCATTTAGTGCTGCTATAGAAAAATATTATGATTACTTGAATAACATCATATCAGAAATCCGCATTCCTATTCTAATAGAATATGGTTCTCTACCATATATGTTCTGTTGTTTTCTTGGAGCTCTAAAGTCTGTAGATGATCCCTGTCTTCTTGTTGTTCTCTTACCCTTTTGGATTTGCTTAACTTGAGACATTGCTCTTGGACAGGATATAAGGCAAAGAATCCCGGGTAATCTGCGTCCATTGATGACTAATATTCCAGCATCCTCTATGTACAGTGTGAGATCAGGGCCTAGTAGAAGCAGGACAAGCAGATCAATAAGTGTACCTGACTCTCCACTTGCCACAAGCAGTAATGCTAGTTCTGAAGTGAGTGTTAGTAACAATGCAGTGTATTTCGATGGAAGTGAAATTGATGATGATGTTAGCAGCGACAAAGGTGTTCGATCACCTGCCAGTGTTCATGGGAGGTGATGATTGGCCTTTCCTGCTCCAGGATGCTTTCTTGTTTTGGATCAGTGCCAGTATGAGAGTTTTGACACCTGAATATGATTGTTCACCGGAGTAATGACTGATTTGGTTCACTTGATTATGTAAAGATTAATGCACTACCTAGCTGTATTTGAATCCTTTGTATCATTAGTCCTGTTAATGCCAAATCCTCGTTATTGCTCATGAGAAATGTGACTTATACAAGATTAGAATGTTTAAACATCTTGTGATGAGTTCGATCCTGAATGGTGAAGGGGTAGGGCTTCATTTTTGGCAGGGAAAGGAGTCTTCTACTTGTAGAAATGGCAAAGGGGCAGGTGGGGGGCGGGATGAAGCTTAAGCCGCGTAGCAATTTTTTCCGTTTTCAATCCCACCAGCCCTGCCCTGCCCCACGAACACCCGCCGTTTTTTCCGTTTTCACTTTGTCACGCATTATGAAATTTTTTCCGTTTTCACTTTGTCACGCATTATGAAATTAAAATCTGTATAAGGCACAATTTTTACATTGTGATAATTTAAGCCAATTTGACAAATTTGTTTTAGTGATGGAGCCAGTTACTATTTTTATGCTTTTTCACTGGAAATGCATATTATTAAGACAGGATAACTTGGCCATTTGAATATGAATATTCAAACAAAAATATGAAACTTTTTTAGTCAACAACTAGCCAAGAGAGGATAATTTTAATAACTACATTAAATTGGAAAAACTTTGTGACGACCCGGCCGGCCGTCTTGAGAGTTTTAGCCCCGATCCCTTACTAACTATTTTTCCCGTATATTTTTCTACTATTGTGACTTGCCGGGAGGTTTCATTTTGGTTTTTGGAGTGTTTTAGGACACTTAGTCCCTAAACGGAAGCTTAAGCCTTAAGATTTGGACCACAGTATGAATTGTGTGAACACGACTTCGGAATGGGTTCCTTTAACTCTGTTAGATGATTTTGGACTTATGGACGTGTCTGGATTGTGTTTTGGAGGTCTGTAACTCATTTAGGCTTGAAATGGCGAAAGTCGAAGTTTTGGAGATTTTGACCGGTAGTGAAATTTTTGATGTCGGGGTCGGATCCCAATTCCGGAAGTTGGAGTAGGTCTGTAGGGTTGAATATGACCTGTGTGCAGAATTTGGGGTCAATCGGACGTGGTTTGGTTGGTTTCGGCATCGGCTGTCGAATTTGGAAGTTTCAAGTTCTTTAAATTTGAATCGGAGGATGATAAGTGATTTTAGCGTTATTTGATGTGGTTTGAGGGCTCGACTAAGTCCGTATGGTATTTTAGGACTGGTTGGTATGTTTGGTTGAGGTCCCGGTGGCCTCGGGTGTGTTTCGAATGCTTAACGGATTGAGTTTGGGACTTATGCAATTGCTGAAGCTGCTGCACCTGGTGAAATCGCACCTGCACACTTTGGGCCGCAGGTGCGGCGCCTCAGAAGTGGCCATGGAGCCGCAGAAGCGGTTTTGGCCCTGTCAAGCTGAGGCCGCAGGTGCGGCGATAGATCCGCAGAAGCGGACACACATAAGCGGAAGATGAGCGCAGGTGCGGGCCCGCAGATACAGCCCTTGTTCGCAGATGCGGACCAAATTCCCCTCAAGTGATTTTCGCACCTGCGATGGTATTTTTGCAGGTGCGGTACTACAGATGCAGTTGAAGACTCGCAAAAGCGAGATCTCTGGCAGAAAAAGGGCCAAGTGCGAGAGTTTGATTTCATTCTTCATTTTTGGACTTGAGAGCTCGAGATTTGGCGATTTTTCGAGGGATTTTCAGAGGAAGCTTTGGGGTAATGATTCCTAACTCGTTTTGTATTCCATTAATCTATAGTTGTCTTCTCCATTTAATTTCGGATTTGGGGTTGAAAATTTGGGAAAAAGTTCTTAGGCCGAATTTTGGGATTTTGATCGAGATTTTGGCATCGGATTTGAGTAATTTTGGTATGAGTGAACTCATGAGTGAATGGGTGTTCATATTTTGTGACTTTTACCCGATTTCGAGACGTGGGCCCGTGGAGACGTTTTGGAGCGATTTTCTAATTTCTTGCTTTAGCTTTGATTTTATTAATTAGATTGATTTCTTGAGGTTGTATTTATGGTATGTAATTCATTCAGGCTATCATCAGTTAAAGATTCGGGAGCCAGATATCCCGAAGACTACTTTCAGGACCCGATATGGTCACTATGAGTTTCTTGTAATGTCTTTTGGACTGACCAATGCTCGAGCAGCTTTTATGCATTTGATGTACAGTGTGTTCCGGCCTTATCTTGACTCCTTTGTCATTGTGTTTATTGACGATATTCTAGTGTACTCTCGGACTCGGAAGGATCACGAGCAGCACCTGAGGACTGTGCTTCAGACTTTGAGAGAAAAGAAGTTGTATGCAAAATTTTCTAAGTGTGAGTTTTGGCTAGACTCAGTAGCATTCTTGGGCCATGTAGTATCGAATGATGGGATCAAGGTGGATCTGAAGAAGGTGGAAGCAGTGCAGAGTTGGCCTAGACCGTCATCGGCTACGAAGATCCGTAGTTTTCTTGATTTGGCGGGGTATTACCGTCGCTTTGTAGAGGGATTCTCATCTATTGCAGCGCCTATGACCAGGCTGACTCAGAAGGGAGCTCCGTTCAGGTAGACAGAGGAGTGTGAGAAAAGCTTTCAGAAGCTCAAGACGGCTTTGACTACAGCCCAAGTATTAGTATTGCCTACAGGTTCAGGGTCTTACACTGTATATTGTGATGCGTCGCGGATTGGTCTTAGCGCAGTATTGATGCAGGACGGTAGGGTGATTGTCTACGCGTCCAGACAGCTGAAGGTGCATGAGAAGAACTATCCTGTCCACGACCTGGAGTTAGCAGCTGTTGTTCATGCCCTGAAGATTTGGTGCCACTATTTGTACGGTGTTCCTTGTGAGATTTACATTGATCATCGGAGTTTGCAACATTTATTCAAGCAAAAGGATCTTAATTTGCGTCAGCGGAGGTGGTTGGAGCTACTTAAGGATTATGATATCACCATTTTGTACCACCCGGGGAAGGCCAATGTGGTGGCCGATGCTTTGAGTCGCCGGGCGGAGAGTTTGGGGAGTTTAGCATATCTTCCAGCAGCAGAGAGACCCTTAGCATTGGATGTTCAGGCCTTAGCCGGAGATTTAATTTCCAAACATAAAATAGAGGACTAAAGCTTTTCAATTTTTTTTTATCTTCATTCAAATTCCAAATTGCAACTTTAGTTTAGAGGCAATTACAGATAATTTATAGCTTCAGTTGGATATTTTTACAGGGGAGAATGGAGAACTTGGAGCAAATATAAAATTTGTTCCTGAAGTTTGGTTCTCTCCCAACCTATTTTCTCTTTTTTTTTTTTTTTTTTTTTTTTACCATTTTTCAGAACGAGAAAATGAAGAAAATATAATTCAACTGGATACAAAAATAGCAACATGGAACTTTTTGTTTTGCAAAGAGTATGGGAGACTTGTGCGGAAAGATAACCTCATCAGCAGACTACGTCCAAAGAAATGGGTTTTAGACTTGGATTCCTCAAACCCGATCCCCCCCCCCCCCACACACACACCCCCACACACACTGCACAAGATTTAAAAAAAAAAATTTCAACCCGCCCGGCACCGTAAAAAGTAATGGTAGGCTAAAAATATAAAATTTTGGCTAGTTTGCACCTATTATTTGATACACTTTATTTGTGTTTGAGCTAAAATATAGATAATATATACTCATTACGTATTTTTTATTGTGTAGGTTGAAATTTCAGGCTAAGACGAGTCTTTTGGAGCTAAAGTGAATAAAAAAGAACTTTGAAGTCTAAGTAGAAGTTCGAGAGTTAAGTCGAAATCAAGTTCGGAGGTCAAAGACTGCGTAGGTAGGTTGATGTTTGGCATATTTCGATATGTGTTGATGTTACTTTACCCATGTTTTAACCACTTCTTGATGTTATTTAATCTTTAAAACGCCCAACATGGTGTAATTATTGGTTTGATGACTAATTAAGTTATGTGTGACGATTTAAGGTGTTCGGAGTGCAAAATATGAAGAAAAGGTGGTTTAGCTAGAGGAAGAAGGGTTGGATGCGTCGCATCCAACCTAGGAAAACATCATCCTGCATGCAACCTTAGCAGTGAAGTTGGGCCATCGCGTCCGCCATCGCGTGCAAAACTGGGAAGTAGAAGTGAAGCTGGATGCGTCGCGTCCACCATCGCATGCAAGCTGAGAAATAGAGGACAAGGTGGATGCGTCGCATCCACCTTCGCAGGCAAAAATTGAAATGGAGGACAAGGTGGATGCGTCGCATCCACCTTAGCATCAATCCCTGAAGCCGAATTGGACTAGGAATAGGAGAGCTTTGGCCCACGACTTTTGTACGCAATATATAAGCTAAAAACGCCTCTTTTAGGTTATCTAACATATTGGGAAGGGGGAAAAAGCCACGACAAAGCTGTGGAGGCCGGAATTCATCAAGTTTCATCTTTCTCCCACCAAACTTAGTAATTTTTATGTTTCTTTGTATGATTTGTTGTTTGGCTACCATGTCTATATGGAGCTAAACTTCACGTTCTAGGGTTGTGGTTCTTTCATGACTATTGTTATTCGGATATTGATTTTGACTTCTTGATTTATCATATTAGTTTATTTATTCAATCTTGCACTTAATTATTTAATTGCTTGATCACCAATTGAATATTATCTACGAATCTAGAATTGAACTCGAAAGTGGGAATTCTATATTGCATATAGGATTGAGTAGGGCAAGTTCTTGAACTCGGGCATCGGGGAACGGATTCGTGGTTAGGATAGACATATACCTAATTGCCTTGCTTGGTTGATTTACAGAAATTATAAATGCGTTCTTGTTGATTCTAACTCCATAGACATATAGGCGTTAGGTTAGCTTGAATAGGCGAGTAAGAACTCGACAGATTCTTATGAGCAATATTAACCCTGTCAACCAATAAGCTAGATAAATTAGTCGGTCAATTCAATTGAAGAATACAATAGGATTGTTAGATAGCCCATAACCCTAGATCGTTTTCATTACATTGATATCATTAAAATCTGCTCTTTCTCTGTTCAAAGTTTATTATTTATATTTTTCTTATTTAATTAGTTAGAATAAAATATTTTTAGATTTAATTCTTGTTTAGATAATTAAGATAGGCTAATTTAGTTAATAGCTAATCATAAGTCCTCGTGGGTTCGACATCCGACTTTTAGTCACTTTATTACTTGACGACCGCGTATACTTGCGTGAGTGTGTTTGGTCGCAACAAGTTTTTGGCGCCGTTGCCGGGGACTTAGAAATTTGCTATTTTTCTAGATTAGACATTTTTTTTATCTATTCATGTTTTTTTTATTATTTTATTTTAGTTAGTATTTTTTATTTATTTTAGCATGGCATCTTGGAATAAAAATTGTTCGAATGATGGTTATTCTTATTTTGATGATCCTTGTCCATATTGTGGAGGACCCCACTGGTGAAAAAATTGTCAGAATGTTCCCAGGAGCGAGTTGTGCGCACAATCTCAATCCTTTGAGTGGAATATTTGTAATATGTGTGGTGGTCAAGATGGCCATTGGGATGGTTGTCCTAATTTTGTTCATCCTTCTCTGAGCCCTTATTATGATCTTTCTAATGATATTTCTGAGTTTGATAGGGGCAATGAAGTGCAAGATTGAATAAATATGCAATGAAGTGCAGGATATGGAGCCTGATGCATATATTAGGGATATTCTGAGGCAAGTAGCAGAGCAACAGGATGAACTCAAAAAAGATATGAAAAGAATGAGGGCAGCAATCACAAGAATGAAGGCCAATATGGAAGAATTGAATGAAGAGAGCGAGTACCAGCAAGAGAAAATTTTTGAAAAAGAGGAGATTTTGAGCCAAACTTGGCTGGCAGAACAGGCTGAAAAGTTAGAAATATATGAAACTCAACATGAGGAACTTACTGATGGGATGAGACACTTTATAGAGGGAAGATCTAAACTGGGACAAGGGATCTATAAATTTGTCACTACTATTCACGACTTGCAAGATAAATTAAATGCAAAGGTTGTTGCGTCTATCGCCCAACAAAATAGTAATGAGTTGTTAGAAGCTGAAAAGGAGCTTATACGCCAAATTGAGGAGCTAAAAGTGGAGAGCCAATCATTCGAGCATATTTCTGTTGATGATGCCCATGTTGAGAAAAGTACACTAGAGCCATGCGAGGTAGCAGATAATGTTATATTTGAAGACTCTAATGTGTGCACATATGAGGATATAAATAGTAATACAATTCTAAAGTTGGGGCGTGTTGGTCCTCATTCTAAACATTTTTCGATATTGTATTTGGATGATGACATGGAAATCGAGTCATCTAAGCCTTTGGAGGAGTCAATGGAAGAGGAACATGATGCCTATATTTTTGAATTTGTCATGCCAAAAAGCAAAAAATACATTCCTCATCTAAAGGCCGAGAAGTGTAGAGTGAAAAATTTATTACTTGGCCTGGTTATCTTTGTAGCCCCACCACTGGAGCATAGCCGCAAACTGGATGCCATGTTAGGGGCTCAATTCATAAGTTCGAGGTGGAGGCAAAAAGTGGTTCACGTCGTGCCGCTACGTTAAATCAGGCACTTGTTGGGAGGCAACCCAGCGTTACTGCTTTCTTTTATTTTTGTTTACTTTTTATTTTATTTTATTTTTATTATTTTGTAGTATTTATTTTTGTTTTGTAGGATTATGAGCATAGGAAGCAAAGCCATTAGAAGAGTGCAAAAGCGAGCTAGATGGTGAGGACTAAGTGTGGGGTGCCCACACAAAGGACGATGCCTGGGGGAAGTCTGAGTACCTCGTGAGCCGCTATTGCTTCGGCCTTTGGCCTACCAGGGAGTCTCGTTTACCCTCTTATTATTTATAATGTGCATTGAGGACATTGCAAAATTTTAAGTGTGGGGTGAGGAGATCGTTTGGATGAGTTTCTGTGCTATTTTAGCTTAGTTGTAGTACTCATTCTTAAGTGTAGTAGCTTTTGTGAAGGAAAAAAAAAAAAAAAACGAAAAAGTAGAAAAATTGGACTTTTCCCGACGATTGATCTCCTAGACAGTTTTCTTGATGGATTAAAGTCTAAACAAAAATTCAAAATATATCTTTTAGCTTTCTTTAGGTAGTAATAATCCCCTGTGGTTTTTTTTTGTGCCTCGGTTCTTTTTCATGGGATGTAGTTTGAACCGAGTAATTTTTTTCTTTCCGAGTAGATTAGAAATTTAGGGAATAAAAGGAGCAAGAATGATGAACCTAGGCACCCTTGACTTGTTTGATAGTAACATATTTATACTTTCGCATGTGTAGTATCTTCTGTATGATTTGAATTTATTGATGATGCCTTGTTAAATTGGATAACATGTTTTGTGGCGCCTATGTCTCGTTTACATGACTTATGTTCACCTTGTGTTTAATACTTAATATCTCGTGGCTCCGTGAATACTTGCATTGTTTGAGAGTCGGAATGTGACCGTCCTTAGCGAGTCATGTGCCATGTGTGGTGAGGTTTTTTGTGTTGTCCATGTATTGTACTTGTGTCTAGAACTTGCCCGGTATGTGAGTTGAAGCGAAATTTTAGGTGATGCTCGGTTTGAAAAATGATTTTAGGCTTTCTTTGATCTTTTTGAGCTTATTGCTTATCACAAATAAAATCTATCCCTAGTTAACCCTTTTTGAGCCTGTAGAGCTTTTATTTGGTACCCACATTACAAGCCTATACCCTTTTTATTCTTAATTGACATTGTTTTGATCCTTTTACCTCTTAAAGCACTTTAATTGTTAGATGAGCGCTAAAAGAAGTAAGAAGGGACTAAGTGTGGGGTGACTTTTGAGTGGAACCAATGAAAGAAAGAAGGGTGCACTTATTTTGTAAAATAATACGCCACTAGCGAAAAAAAAAAAAAGAAAGAAAAATATAGAGGAATAAATTGTTGTCTTGTTCTTGCTAGTGGGTATGAATTAAAGTAGTGCTTAAAGAAAGAGGAAATATTGTTGGGGTGATATTATTTGTGAAATTGAAGTGGTGTTGAAGAATTTGCGCTTAAGTTATTTGATGATGTGTTAAAGTGCTTAGGAGGGTGAATCACTATTCCTTAAATATATCCTACCCGTCCCTTAGCCCACATTACAACCATGAAAAAAGTCCTAATTGATTTTAGATCGAGCGAGCTTACATTAGTAGAGATTTACATTAAGGGCAAGCCTATGGTACCAACTGCATGCATGCGACTTCTTTTGTGAGAGTGAGCGATTTTCTTTGTGAGCATGAGATTCGAATGTGTGGATTGATTTTACTCTCTCTGCTTTTGTTGTGAGAGCACATGGTTTCACGAGGGATAGGTAACGTTATTAGACTTCTCTATGATGTTGGTTGTTCAAGCCATGAGTGCATTGTGACATTGAGTCGGTTTTTGAGGTTAGGATTGTTGTGAGCATGTTGTCTTTGTTCGAATATGTTTAAAGAATGGCATAAGTAAAGGGAAGGGTATGTGATGCATAGCCTAGAGCCTAATTGTTGCAAATAACCACGGTCATAGGTGCAGTGTGCTTTGAATGATAAGAGCTTAATTTTGTTTCGTCTACTATAGGATGGTTTGTTCGAGGACGAACAAAGGTTTAAGTGTGGGGTAGTGATGTTTGGCATATTTCGATATGTGTTGATGTTACTTTACCCATGTTTTAACCACTTCTTGATGTTATTTAATCTTTAAAACGCCCAACATGGTGTAATTATTGGTTTGATGACTAATTAAGTTATGTGTGACGATTTAAGGTGTTCGGAGTGCAAAATATGAAGAAAAGGTGGTTTAGCTAGAGGAAGAAGGGTTGGATGCGTCGCATCCAACCTAGGAAAACATCATCCTGCATGCAACCTTAGCAGTGAAGTTGGGCCATCGCGTCCGCCATCGCGTGCGAAACTGGGAAGTAGAAGTGAAGCTGGATGCGTCGCGTCCACCATCGCATGCAAGCTGAGAAATAGAGGACAAGGTGGATGCGTCGCATCCACCTTCGCAGGCAAAAATTGAAATGGAGGACAAGGTGGATGCGTCGCATCCACCTTAGCATCAATCCCTGAAGCCGAATTGGACTAGGAATAGGAGAGCTTTGGCCCACGACTTTTGTACGCAATATATAAGCTAAAAACGCCTCTTTTAGGTTATCTAACATATTGGGAAGGGGGAAAAAGCCACGACAAAGCTGTGGAGGCCGGAATTCATCAAGTTTCATCTTTCTCCCACCAAACTTAGTAATTTTTATGTTTCTTTGTATGATTTGTTGTTTGGCTACCATGTCTATATGGAGCTAAACTTCACGTTCTAGGGTTGTGGTTCTTTCATGACTATTGTTATTCGGATATTGATTTTGACTTCTTGATTTATCATATTAGTTTATTTATTCAATCTTGCACTTAATTATTTAATTGCTTGATCACCAATTGAATATTATCTACGAATCTAGAATTGAACTCGAAAGTGGGAATTCTATATTGCATATAGGATTGAGTAGGGCAAGTTCTTGAACTCGGGCATCGGGGAACGGATTCGTGGTTAGGATAGACATATACCTAATTGCCTTGCTTGGTTGATTTACAGGAATTATAAATGCGTTCTTGTTGATTCTAACTCCATAGACATATAGGCGTTAGGTTAGCTTGAATAGGCGAGTAAGAACTCGACAGATTCTTATGAGCAATATTAACCCTGTCAACCAATAAGCTAGATAAATTAGTCGGTCAATTCAATTGAAGAATACAATAGGATTGTTAGATAGCCCATAACCCTAGATCGTTTTCATTACATTGATATCATTAAAATCTGCTCTTTCTCTGTTCAAAGTTTATTATTTATATTTTTCTTATTTAATTAGTTAGAATAAAATATTTTTAGATTTAATTCTTGTTTAGATAATTAAGATAGGCTAATTTAGTTAATAGCTAATCATAAGTCCTCGTGGGTTCGACATCCGACTTTTAGTCACTTTATTACTTGACGACCGCGTATACTTGCGTGAGTGTGTTTGGTCGCAACATAGGTACTCCCTCCGTTTCAATTTATGTGAACCTATTTGACTGGGTGCGGAGTTTAAGAAAAGAGAGAAGACTTTTGAACTTGTGGTATAAAATGAGACACATATATTTTGTGTGGCTATAAATCATTGCATAAAGGTAAATTGTTGCCAAATAAGGAAAGAGGTCATTCTTTTTGGCACGAACCAAAAAGGAAATAGATTCACATAAATTGAAACGGAGGGAGTATATAGAAAGTGAAACAAAAACGCTCAAGGCCATGTTAATTGGCCTATCATGTCTTGTTGAAAGACGTGCCACATGAGTGGATAACCAAAAATCTTACTCTCTTCGGTCAAAAATAAGTTATTTTTTGGCCTTTTTTTTGTGGTCCAAAATAAGTGATTTTTTCAGATTTCAAGAATGAATTAATTATTTTTTTTCTACATTGCCCTTGGAGTAAATAATTGTTTACCCGAAAAATCGGATAAAGTAGAATTTATATATGGTTCTAAGGGCAAGTAGATTCTTCTGATATAAGAATAACAATGCACGTATTTATGTTACGAAAATAGGAGATGATGAACAAAGATATTAGGTGAACTTAGAAAGATAAACACAAAGAATTCTTAATCTCCTCTCCAAAGTGTCTTCTATTACAAACTCTTCCCTGCTTTATAGCCAAGGATTGTTACTTTATCTATAACAACATAATAGAATAAATATTACTAGTGGAGGACCCATGATGGTATGTCTCCTCCTTAATTCCCGCAGAGATTCCCTCCTTTGGTGCGGTTGTAACAGCTTTTGTCTGTGAGCTCGATACCGCTTCAAGCTCGATACCGAATCGGAACCTCGGTCTTGATTTCGAGCTAGGTGGTCACTTTCGGGCATCGATGCTCGGGACCTGTATCGACCGATGTTACCTCATTCGAATCGAGCGCCCGGGCTCGACGCCCCAATCTCGGAATACGCTCGGGGTTTCCATGAAGGCACCCCTCGATTGAAATGCCATCCTCGATTGATCTTCACGACCGAGGATCAGTTTTAACCGTATACAGATAGCCCCCTCGTTTCTCGGAAAGGAGATGACGAGGAACGATGTGATTTCCTTAAGGTTCGACCGAATCGACATTGACATTTCTATCGGCTTTGACTATGACGTGCGTGACAGCTGTCCCATCAATTTTGTTTTATCGAGGCGTTTAATGAGCGTCAGTCGGTGGTCAGCCACCGCTAGATGAATCGCCGTGCCTTATAAATGATTTTCGCATACGATGTTTTCTGCTTTTGTGCTTCCTCTTTTCCAAATTCTTTCTGATCAGTTTCTCTTATTTCGTCGTTTTAGTGCCGCTTGTCCCAGAGTTTTGGTGTCGCTCCCTCTTTCACCTTTCTTTGTGACTTTTTCTTCCCGTATTGATAGCGAAAACTTCAAAAATCGTACCTCACAAGGAGAAAGCTTCCTCCTCATGGCTGTGCGACGATAAGGCGCCGACCGAGCCGTCCGTTCTAGATTATATTCCCGGCCCGTGTATTTTAAAGGCTGATTTTAAAGTGGAGAATCCTTCGTCCGTTCTGGGTCGGTGTGAGCATGTATCGATGTATATGTGCTCTATACCGGAGGTTAACCTCGAGGCCGTCAGGAAAGATTGTGGCTGGGGTTCTGAGGTTGTGATACAAATCCCCTCCTCCGATGAGAGCGTCACTACCTATCTGGAGGGATTTCTGAGTGTTTATACCTACCCCTTCACGTTGGGCGCTGTCGATCCTGTGATTTTTGATTTCTGCAAGAGATATCAGGTCACCCTCGGCCAAATTCATCCTTCCTTATGGCGTATAGTCATCTTATTACGTTTCTTCTCTATCAAAGCCGGAGGGTTGGATTTTTCTCTGAGCCACCTTATACGACTGTATCGGCCTCAGATTTATCGTGGTCTTATTAGGCTATATCGTCGGGCATCGAAGGCTTTGATGTCGAGCATCGATGAAGATAAGGATCGAGGCTGGATGGGTCGATACGTTCGGGTGAGGACTCGTGATCTTATCCCGGAGGAAAAGATGCCGTTTCCTGAGATATGGAATTTCGACCGTAAGTGATCCGTGTTTGCTTTTCGTGTCCTTTTCTGTGTTTGCTAATATTATTCTTCTAATGTTCAGCTGCACCTTGGATGCCACAAGCTGTGTCTGATCTCGAGGATTGGGTTTGAAAGTTAGCCTCGACTTCATCCTACGCCGAGCGCGCTTGGCGTGATTTGGCTAGAGGTAGATAGGAGGCCAAGAATCATGGTGAGGTTCGGTTCCTGTTTCTCTCGAGGTATATTCTGTGTTCATTTTGTTATAGATTTTTTCCTTGTATATAGGTGTAACTAGGGATGCCGTTCTGCGGCTTTTGAGCATTGATGAAGGCAATAAGCCCCCAGTCCCGGAGCAGGGGAAAGGAAACAAATGAAAGGCCTCCTCTCGGCCGGAGGACCCTAAGCCCAAAACCCAAACGGCGAGGATAAATATAATTGCCCTTTCGATCGACCCTTTCGATCGACTGAGGGAGGAAGAAGAAGAAGAAGAAGATAGCTCCTCGGCTTTGGTAGTCCGACCCGCGGAGGCAGTTGAGGTGGTTAGAGCTGCTGAGCTGACGACGGCCGTGCCCATCGGGGTTGGTTCGGAAGACCTAGATCTCGATCGAAGTACTCCGAGTGATTTGCTCGGGGTAATGGCAATGGGCCATTCACCTTCCCTTCCGTCTTTTTCTGAGGAGGCGTTGAAGGAGGCTCGAGAGCTGAAGGCTCCCGAAATCGGTGCTGGCTCAGGTGCAGCGGATCCTTTTAAGAATTGTTTTACCGGTGTTGATGATAGTTCTGATATCGGTGATGCCTCTCTTTTGTTAGAGGAAGCTCATCATTTTATTACTCGGGTAATAATTCTTTCGTACTTTTCCATACAGCTTTCGTTAGAGGAAGCTGCTCGTTTTGATGATAGTTTCTAACTGTGCAGGCCATCGGTCGATTTCGAGTTGATCTTAGCCAGTGTGAGGCCGAACTCCGGAAGGTCCTAGGTGAGAGGGATGACCTTCGGCTTCTTTGTAGCAAGAAGGAGGAGGCTATCAAGGACCTTCAAGCGGATTTGGCTAAAGTCCGCGAAGAAAGGGTCGAGCTCGATCAGCAGGTGAGCCTTGTTCTGTTAAAGTATGGGTTCGACTCGACTGTGGAAGTTAACCATCCGTTGTCTCAGTTGCAGCAAAAGATCGAGAAGATCGGGCTACTTCGAGAGGAGGTCGATCAAATCCGGGCCGAATGCAACCAGTGGAAGGAGACTATTGACCGCCTGGCAGCGGAGAAAGAAACCATCTTAACAAAGTTACTATCAGCCGACGTTCAGCTTCGAAACATCAAGCAAAAGGTGTTGGCTCAGACTAAGAAAATCGATGAGCTTGAGATGCGACTTGCTGAGGCTAAGGCGGAGGTTGAGTCGTCGAATGTTTTGGCGGATAAGTCTATCGCTGTATACCGAGATGATGCTGAGGCCTCTCAGGTGGAGGCCCGGGAAGCGGCGAAGATTGCCGATGCTCGAGCTCATTGGGTTGCCGAACTTGTTAAGTGTAGATCTCGGAGGGAGACCCTCGAGGAGATTCATGCTCGCGGTTTCGATCTTACTGAAGAGGTGAGAAAGGCAAAAGAGCTTGAAGCGGAAGCTAAAGCCTTGGCTTCCGATGATGATGACGATGATAACGATGATGGTAGCAAAAGCGGGTCCGAGGGTGGGGAAGACCTCGACCCAGAAGCTTAGAGTCTAATTCTCATTACCTGTAAATTAATTACGTAGGTAATTCTGTATATATATAACAAGATTGGTTTTGCTTGTAGAGTTGACGATGATTCGAATATTAACGTAAACTCGTTGCTTTTCCAATATTTCAAATTCGATTAGGTCTTTGTTCGAACTTGGCTGTCCGTAGGCTCAACGGTCGATTGAGTATTTCAAATATGATATAGGAGTAGCCCGTAGGCTTAATGTTCGAGTGAATATTCTGAACTCGAGATAATGTGGTAGCCCGTAGGCTTAATATTCGAGTGATTATTTCGAACTTGAGATTATGTGGAAGCCCGTAGGCTTAATATTCGAGTGATTATTTCGAACTCGAGATTATGTGGTAGCCCGTAGGCTTAATATTCGAGTGATGCATAATAACTCGAGATTATGTGGAAGCCCGTAGGCTTAATATTCGAGTGATTATTTTGAACTCGAGATTATGTGGTAGCCCGTAGACTTAATGGTCAGCCGAGTATATCGAACATGATATAGGAGTAGCCCGTAGGCTTAATATTCGAGTGATTATTTCGAACTCGAGATTATATGGTAACCCGTAGACTTAATACTCAAGTTATTGTTAATTCTGGTTGCATAATAAATCTCAAGCCATTGTACATATGTTTTGGGGTAATCAAATATGAGCATGGTTTATTTTGACCATTTTGGCTCTTACAATTCTTTCTCTATTGTTGTGAGAAGATTTTGTTGCATCTGAACTCGATGTATTTGAGGGCCTGGTGCCCCCCGGTATTCGAGGCCGTTCGGGCTAAGGGTCGAAAGCCTCGAATACTATTTTGTCAGCGCCGCACGATTGATGGTTGCCTCGTTAAAAACCTTGCCACAAAAAACCCATTTGGGAAAAGGCCGGTCTAAGGAAAAAAGAGTGCAACATGTGCTTTTGAGCAAAAGAATACTTCTGATCTTTGTTCGAACTTCTGTACGAGACAGATGAATAAGGTCGGACCTTAGCAGTAGTACCGTTTTAGATGTTATACATTCCAACTGCTTGATAGCTGTTTGCCGTTTATGATGCCGATCCTGTACGACCCTTTCCCAAAGTGCTCGAGCACCTGGTACGGTCCTTCCCAATTTGGTCCTAGTTTTCCTTCATTTGGATTCCGAGTATTGACAGTGACTTTCCTTAACACCAAGTCTCCTGGCTTGAAGTGGCGAAGTTTAGTTCTTCGATTGTAATACCTTTCGATTCGTTGCTTTTGTGCGGCCAACCGGATGAGGGCGGATTCTCGTCCTTCGTCCAATAATTCAAGGCTGGTGTTCATATTCGTTATTTGATTCTTCCGTCATGAATCAAAACCTCGGGCTGGGTTCTCCGACTTCGACTGGTATCAATGCTTCAGAGCCATATACTAAGGAGAATGGGGTCGCCCCTGTACTGGATTTCGATGTTGTTCGGTACGCCCAAAGGACTTCGGGCAGGATTTCTCTCCATTTTCCCTTAGCGTCGTTTAATCTCTTTTTTAGATTTTGAAGAATAGTTTTGTTTGTGGATTCGGCTTGTCCGTTTCCACTGGGGTGGTATGGGGTTGCTAGTATCCTTCTTATTTTGTGATCTTCGAAGAATTTTGTGATTTTGCTGCCAATGAATTGCTTCCCATTATCACATACTATTTCGGATGGTATGCCGAATCGGCATATGATATGATCCCACAGAAAGTTGATAACCTCTTTTTCTCTTACTTTCTCGAACGCCTGCGCTTTAACCCATTTAGAAAAATAATTAGTCACAAATAAAATAAATCTGGCTTTACCTGGGATTGATGGCAGGGGGCCGACGATGTCCATTCCCCATTTCATGAACGGCCACGGTGATAGGACCGAGTGAAGTTATTCTCCGGGCTGATGGATCATCGGAGCAAACCTTTGACATTTATCGCATTTACGAACGAATTCTTTTGCGTCTTTGCCCATATCGATCCAATAATACCCTGCTCTGATCACTTTTCGAACTAATATGTCGGCACCGGAGTGATTGCCACAAGTGCCCTCGTGTACTTCCCGGAGGATGTAATTGGTATCTCCCGGACCTATGCATACCGCCATCGGTCCATCGAATGTCCTACGATATAACGTTCCATCCGCAGTCAGGGTGAATCGAGCAGCTTTAGTTCTAAGGGTCCTGGACTCTTTGTGGTCTGAAGGGAGCTTTCTGTCTTTTAGGTATTCAATATACTTATTTCTCCAATCCCAGGTTAAGCTAGTAGAATTTATTTTGGCGTGCCCTTCCTCGATTACAGATCTTGAAATTTGAACGATAGTTTCCGAGCTCGAATCATTCACCTCGACCGATGATCCCAATTTAGCAAGCGCATCGGCCTCGTTATTCTGTTCACGAGGAACATGTCGTAGACTCCATTTTTTGAAATGGTTCAAAGTGACGAGCAGCTTGTCCAAATACCTTTGCATTCTGCCTTCTCGGACTTCGAAGGTTTTGTTTACTTGACTCACCACTAGCAAAGAGTCGCAATTGGCCTCCACGACCTCCGCTCCCAGATTCCTAGCTAGCTCGAGACCTGCAATCATTGCTTCATACTCGGCCTCATTGTTAGTTAAACTGATAGTTTTAATAGCTTGCCTGATAATGTTGCCCCCGGGGGATTTTAAAACTATGCCTAGCCCGGATCCCTTTACGTTCGAAGCTCCGTCCGTAAAGAGTATCCATGCCCTCGTTGATAAATTTGATTTTAACATTAGTTCTTTTTCGACTTCGGGTACGAGGGTCGGCGTGAAATCGGCCACGAAATCTGCAAAAATTTAAGACTTAATGGCTGTCCGAGGTCGATATTCGATATCGTACACGCTGAGTTCGATGGCCCATTTGGCCATTCGGCCCGATAGTTCGGGCCTATGCAAAATATTATGAAGTGGGCAGGTGGTTAATACGCTTATGGGGTGGCATTGGAAGTATGGTCGTAATTTCCTAGAGGCGCTAACCAGCGCAAACACCATTTTTTCTAAGTGCGGGTATCTAGTTTCCGCTTCCCCTAAAGTCCGACTTACATAGTAAACTGGAAATTGCGTACCTTCTTCCTCTCGATCTAGGACACTGCTTATGGCGACTTCTGACACCCCTAAGTACAGGTAAAGTTTTTCGCCGGTTTTTGGAGTGTACAGCAGTGGTGGGCTCGATAGATATCGTTTTAGTTCTTGCAATGCTAGCTGGCATTCCGGTGTCCAAGCGAAGTCGTTCTTCTTTTTGAGTAGAGAGAAAAATTTGTGGCTTCGATCTGATGATCTCAAAATGAATCGGCCTAGGGTCCTATTCTTCCTGTTAACCTTTGTACAGCTTTCATGCTGTTTACGATGGTGATGTCTTCAATGGCCTTGATTTTGTCAGGGTTAATCTCGATTCCTCGATTTGACACCATGAAGCCGAGGAACTTACCCGAGCCGACTCCGAAGGCACATTTTTCGGGGTTGAGCCTCATGTTGTATTTCCTTAGAATATCGAACGTTTCCTGCAAATGGGTCAAATGGTCCTCTGCGCGCAGGGACTTGACTAGCATGTCATCAATATAGACTTCCATTGATTTACCTATTTGTTCTTCGAACATTCTATTTACTAGGCGTTGATAAGTAGCTCCTACGTTTTTTTAGCCCGGAAGGCATTACGTTATAACAATATGTTCCGCATTTGGTCACAAATGAAGTCTTTTCCTGGTCTTCCGGGTTCATCTGGATTTGGTTATACCCGGAATAGGCATACAGAAAAGTAAGGATCTCGTGGTCGGCCGTGGCATCGATCAAGTGATCGATGTTGGGTAGTGGATAAGAATCTTTGGGGCATGCTTTGCTCAAGTCCTTGTAATCTATACACATTCTAAGTTTTATTCCTTTTTTAGGCACTACGACCACATTGGACAACCATTCGGGGCATTTTACCTCTCTAATGGATCCTATTTTGAGCAGTTTAGTTACCTCATCTTTTATGAATGCGTGCTTCGCCTCCGATTGGGGTCTTCTTTTCTGCTTCACCGGTCTGAATCTAGGGGACACACTTAGTCGATGTGTCGTTATGTCCGGCGGAATTCCTGTTATATCTAAATGGGACCAAGCAAAGCAATCAATGTTATCGATAAGAAATTGAATAATTTTCTTCCTGAGTTCGGGTCTCAAACCCCTTCCCAGGTATACCTTCCGTTCGGGCCAGTGCTCGATCAAAATGATCTGCTCCAATTCTTCAATAGTTGATTTGGTGGCATCGGAGTCATCGGGGGCCACGAAGGATCGAGGGATACACTGATCACTATCCTCATCTATGCTCTGCATACCTGGCTGGTTCGGGGCCGATATCTTTGGTTTGCTATTTGGCGTTCCGGTCTTCGACTGTGCCTCCCTTTGAACCCGATCCACCCCCTGGCGAAGACGAAGATGTTGGTTTTGCTTCTTCGATGGAGAACATTTCTTTTGCGGCTGGTTGTTCTCCGTACACCACTTTGACGCCTGTTGGTGTTGGGAATTTGAGGACTTGTTGTAGGGTCGAAGGTACAGCTCTCATGTTGTGGATCCACGGCCTTCCGAAAAGGGCGTTATATCTCATATCGCCTTCGATCACGTGAAACTTTGTTTCCTGAATTGTTCCGGCGACGTTTATCGGTAGGGTTATCTCGCCTTTGGTGGTTTCGCAGGCCATATTGAATCCGTTTAAGACCAAAGTTGCGGATACGACCCGGTTTTGTAGGCCGAGCTGTTTTACGACCTTCGATCTGATAATATTCGCCGAGCTACCTGGATCAATTAACACACGCTTAATCTTAATTTTATTCATGAGTACGGATATTACCAGTGCATCGTTATGGGGTTGGATGATTCCCTCTGCATCTTCATCATTGAACGATAAAGTCCTTGAGGGAGTGTAATCTTGAATTCGAGGTCGCTTTTCCCTCACAATTGATGTTTTAGCACGTTTGAGTATAGGTCCCTGAGGGGTATTGACGCCGCTGATGATCATGTGAATGATGTGCTGTGGCTCTTCTTCTTCGTTTCGTTTGTCGAAATCCCTGTTTTTAAAATGGTTCTTCGCCCTATCACTCAAGAATTCCCTGAGGTGCCCTTTGTTAAATAAGCGGGCTACTTCCTCTCTTAATTGTCTGCATTCTTCCGTTTTGTGACCATGGGTTCCATGATATTTGCATATTTGATTGGGATTCCTTTGGGCCGGATCGGTCTGCATGGGTCGAGGCCATCGGGTATCTTTGATGCGTCCGATGGCCGATACGATGGCGGATGCGTCGATGTTGAAATTATATTCCGATAATCGAGGAACTTCTATAGGATCAGCATGTTTGTCAAAGCCTCTTTTGCTCATAAGTCCCCGAAAAATTTGCCCCCGATCATATCTGCGGTTATTCCTAACTATCTCATGCGCCGAACTGTGGTTCACCCGATCTGTGACGTACGGTTGATATCGGTCTTTATTTGACCTTTGTTCTCTGTTGGTTTCCTTCAGAATTTTAGTGGTTGTGCGGTTCTGACGTGTGGGTTCATACGGAAATCTCAATTGATCATCTTCGACCCTGATTTTCGATTGGTACCGATTGTGTATGTCCGCCCAAGTTATTGCAGGGTATTCGATCAAGCTTTGCTTCAGCCGACGTGATGCTGTCGAACTCAGTTCGTTCAACCCTTGGGTGAAAGCTTGTACGGCCCAGTCGTCTGTGACTGGTGGCAAATCCATGCGTTCCATTTGAAACCGGGATACGAATTCCCTTAGTATTTCGTCACCCCTTTGTGTTACTTTGAATAGATCCGATTTCCTTGTTGCGACCTTCATGGCACCAGCATGTGCTTTTACGAACGAATCTGCTAACATGGCAAAAGAATCGATAGAGTTCGGCGGCAAGTTGTGATACCAGATCATTGCTCCTTTAGCGAGGGTCTCTCCGAACTTTTTCAATAATACGGACTCGATCTCATCGTCTTCCAAATCGTTGCCTTTGATGGCACATGTATAGGAGGTGAGATGTTCGTTAGGATCGGTCGTGCCGTTATATTTGGGAATTACGGGCATACGGAACTTTTTTGGGATCGGTTTCGGGGCCGCGCTCGATGGAAAAGGCTTTTGTATGAATTTCTTCGAATCCAGCCCTTTCATCATGGGCGGAGCCCCCGGGATCTGATCGATCCTAGCATCATATGTCTCGAATTTTTTGTCGTTGGCTTCGACTCGCTTTGTTAGTTCCTCGAGCAGTTGAGCAATTTCAGGAGTGGTTCCTGATTTTCGCTCATTCGGTTTCACTGTGTCGGGTTCTGTTCTTAGGGTTACTTCTCGAAGAATCGGATTGGAGTTTGGATTACTCCGCATGTGAGTTTGACTCTGCAACTAAGCTATCGCTACTTGTTGGGCTTGTAGCATTTCGAAAATCATGCGCAAGCTAACCCCGATTTCTCCCGTGCTGTGGGTGTCTCGGGCTATGGGTCGAGTGCCACCCTGAACGCTTCTTTCCTGCTCGGAACGTTGATTCGCTTCTAGAGCTATTCGTGAATTGATATCTACTGGTACTTCGGCTCGAATTTCGGGTTCCTCGATTCGAGCCTCGTTGACGTTGTTGGGTAGCCTTTCGGCCACGGGCATCATGTTGTTGGTTTCATCCTGAAGGCCGGCTTCAAGGTCGATTGGGAGAGCCATTGCCGACATAAAGTTGTAAGCTGGAGTGTGCTGTATATTTATATCAAATAATCACTTGTTATCCTTAGCCCCACGGTGGGCGCCAAACTGTTTACCCGAAAAATCGGATAAAGTAGAATTTATATATGGTTCTAAGGGCAAGTAGATTCTTCTGATATAAGAATAACAATGCACGTATTTATGTTGCGAAAATAGGAGATGATGAACAAAGATATTAGGTGAACTTAGAAAGATAAACACAAAGAATTCTTAATCTCCTCTCCAAAGTGTCTTCTATTACAAACTCTTCCCTGCTTTATAGCCAAGGATTGTTACTTTATCTATAGCAACATAATAGAATAAATATTACTAGTGGAGGACCCATGATGGCATGTCTCCTCCTTAATTCCCGCAAAGATTCCCTCCTTTGGTGCGGTTGTAACAACTTTTGTCTGTGAGCTCGATACCGCTTCAAGCTCGATACCGAATCGGAACCTCGGTCTTGATTTCGAGCTAGGTGGTCACTTTCGGGCATCGATGCTCGGGACCTGTATCGACCGATGTTACCTCGTTCGAATCGAGCGCCCGGGCTCGACGCCCCAATCTCGGAATACGCTCGGGGAGCACTTGCAAGAGAGCGACCGGCAGATCTAAAACTGCTATAGTAAAGTAGAACGAAAGTACCTCCCAAAGGTTCTACCTTTTCTTGTGCGTTCGGGAATAAATAGAAAGTTTCTAAATGTATAGAAGACTCTCGATTGATTGGTTGTAATGTTCACGAGGTTGTATATAATCCAATGTTCAGTGATATGACTTTCCTACTGACTGAATTGCTTGAATTAGTTGAAGGTAAGGCACCCCTCGATTGAAATTCCATCCTCGATCGATCTTCACGACCGAGGATCGGTTTTAACCGTATACAATAATATTGGAGTATTTGTTAAGAGTGTTTATGTGAAGAGATAGTAAAGGTTAATATAATCAATTTCATTGCTAATTAATGTTAAAAGGTGAATTTCTCTGAAAAAGAAGCTTAGGACGTCCTTATGAATGATGTGGGAAGTGTTAGGCCAAAAGTTCATCAGCCAACAATTGAAATCAATTGGACAAACATTCTGAATTTCCCACGTACGCGTTGCGTGAGGCGCCAATGGTTTTTCGCCCAGTTATTCTAGTACGGCTCAGAAAAAGTATTTTAGTCTAGGTTCGCTCATACTCATTATAAATATACTTTTAATATGATTTTTGAAGGGGGACTTTTGACGAAAGATTTGAGAAGCAATTAAGGCAAGAAGACACAAGAATTTATCAAGATTTCAACCAATAATTGGTGCAATAAGGGAGTTTATATTGAATCATTAGTATTGATGTTTTTAACCTACTTGAGATAAATTTTTTTATTGCTATGGAGTAATTTTCCTTAGGGTGTTGACGGATATGGGGTACTGATAATTTGATGGGGTTTCAATTCTTGACAATTGTTTGAATTAATTGATTGAGTTTTAAATCGTATTGTGAAGTTATTTATTATTTTTCTTAATCGAAAGAGGAACTTATATTGAATTTATTTACATCTTATGCTCTAGTTTAAATTCGTGATTCAACTAGGTAATCGAAAGAGTCTCTTGAATTATAAATCGAACTAGAAAATAGAAAAATATTCGTGAGAAGTTACCCGTTATACCATAATCGTCATTTTATTCGTTGCAATTGTTCACCGTGCTTCAATTGGATTAAGTACTGAAATTAACGTTTAATCGAAAGAGGAACATTAACTTCAAATGTAATCTGATTATCAGTTGAATTTATGAGAATCAACAGAATTATAGAGCGAACTAATTCAAGAATTGGATCTCGAGTCAATTGTCTTGCACCTGTCTAGTCAATTACCCTTATTTCTCTCACTAATATCTCTTTGTTGCTCAACTGTTATCTTTCATGATCAATTAATAATTGCTTAATTTAGTAGTTAATCGTAATTAATAATCATTCAATCAAGTGTTAATTTTTCTGGATAGTAATTAACTAAAGATTATTCGAACACTGTTTAAATTCAATCCATGTGGAGACGATAATTTAATGATAATATCTTTGACTAGTGAGCAATAATTTTGTATTGTGTTTTGCGTTTATCAACTTTTGGCGCCGTTGCTGGGGAATGGCAATCAATAGTGTTCAAAATAATTTTTGGTGGCTAATTCGGAAATTTATTTTCTTTTTAATTTTTTTCATTAGTTAACTTGTAGATAAGAGGAATTGATCTGATGGTAAGCAACCTCCACTTCCAACCAAGATGTTGTGAGTTCGAGTCACCCCAAGAGCAAGGTGGGGAGTTCTTGGAGGGAAGGATGTCGAGGGTCTATTGGAAACAATCTCTCTACCCTATGGTAGATGTAAGGTCTGCGTACACACTACCCTCCCCATACCCCACTAGTTGAATTATATTGGGTTGGGTTATTATTGTTGTTGTTTTTATTAGTTAACTTGTCTTCAAGATTTTTTTTATAGCACCTGATAAGTGCTAGGGAGAAAGCTTGAAGAAAATAGTCCTGATGTTGATCTCAATGTAATAACCCGTCATTTGTTTTTAGGAAGGGTGAACCTTTGAGTTAATGTCTTCATTATAATTTTAGTTATGTTGTTGGTTCACATAATGACGTATACATGGATTAATATTTATACTTGTACGGGAAGAAAATTGACAATATTTTTGCTTGGTAATGTTTTAGGGCCAATATAATATGAGAAAATGATGGATTAAATGTAGATATTGAAATAAGAATTGAAGTGTGAGCCAAGCTCTCATTATATAAGATGGTTTGAAAATGGGGTATTATCACTTTTAACCCGCGCTAGAAGCTATTTATATCTAGTAATCAAAAAAATATATAAAATTTGTATAATTTTTGTATATAACATAATGTATATACATGTGAACACCTAATTTTTGATCATAATCGGATTTTTCACCACTTTTTAGCATGTAAATATTCTTTGAGTTTAATCTACATATTTTAGCTATTTGTTTTACCTTTTATAGTTTTTTCTTAGGAAATTAAAACTCACAAAAGATTCACATTTTTGAATTGCTAGCTTTGTTTTAATTTTCAAAAGAAAAGAAATTCACAAAAATATATTTTTCTTCTAATTTTGGTAAGACTAGCAATTTTATAACTTTTTCTTAATAGTTTCTTATATTTTTTTAGTTTTTAGTTTTAGTGTAGTATCTTTAATTTTGATTATCTTTAATAAATAAATAAATAAAAAGAACCAATGCAAAAATAACACCTAGCAAGATTCTTCCATTTCTTTTGTAACAAACTCAGGTAAACTCAAAACTTACATGCACATACACACTCTTATTATCTTAGCCACCAATTAATCCCTATACCTACACCTATATATCTTCCCCTCACACAATTAAGAGAGCACACACAAGACACACACCAAAAGGGACCGGGGAAGGAAGCAAAAACAGAGAACACGAGAGAAAAAACAGGGGAAAGCAGGGGAAAGGAAAAGATTAGATCTGAAAAAGACGAAAACGGAGGCAGAGAAAACGAAAAAAAGAAGGTCTTCTTCTGCGTTTTCAAGCTTTTGATAGCGAGACCCAAAATTGTAGCCATTGAAAAACTCCATAAACCAAGCTATCTTCAAAATCAGAAAACAGCCATGATATCAACTGTCTTCCTCCATGAAATTTAGCTAAAAAATAGCTCCAAAACCCAGCAAAATCACCTCCAAAAAGCTCTTCAAACACAGCAGAAAACGCAACAGCAACTCTAGCAAAATGTAGCAGCAGTTGGCTTCTCAAATTCCATTTCTAAAATCAGTTCCGAAGCCATGTAAATGCAGTTCCGCTAGTTCACTGCCTTGCCTGCGTTTCACCGGAGTTTCGCCGTATCCGACCTGTTTTCTTTCACTATAAACGCAGCAGCTCCACCTTCACTAACCGTTATTGTTCTCTTAAGTTGAACTCAGTCGGTCAAGGTCGTCGAGGTACCCCGGTTCGAGATTTCCGTTTGGTTGATGATTCGGGTAGTGTTCAAGTTATATCGGTACTCTCTTCCTTGATGTATTCAGAGAGATTTAATATTTAATCAAATTTTAAAGCTTCTGTTCATTTAAAGGTCAGCTTCTGTTTGCTAGCATTTTGATACTTTACTGCATCGATGTGGTCTTCTCTTAGTTGAATTTTTCTTTGTTGTTATGGATTTTACACCTCAGTGTTTAGTTCACATAAAGTATTTTACTATCTTTGGTTAGTTGGTACCTGTGTCTAAGTTGAGGGCCTTCTGATTATTTGAAGATCGTTGAATAAGTACATTTTTTCCCTTTGAATTTACATAGTTATCAAAATTAGTGTCTTTATTTGTTACATTAGCCGTTAAACTTTTAAGATGCAAACGGAAACTACATAGAGTAAATGATTCTTATAATTCCAATAGCTAAGCCACACACATCTTATCCACAACAATTTCCATAATTCATGACCTTATAATAATTCCAAAACTAGTTTAGGAAAAAATAATTCTTAATTCGTAGAATACTTTAGTCACGCGTTTAATTTAATATTGTGATTGTGTATACGTTCGTGTGACATAATTATGATTTCCAAAATAAATCAAAGTACGCGTTCACGCGACTTTGGCCAAACAATTTTAATAACTAATAAAGTATTATTAATTGTGTACACGTACGCGTGACATAATTTTAGCGCACTAAATAAAGCAGATTTACGCACATGTGATCCGTTTCAAAAGATAAATCCTTAACGTTACAATTTAAATGCGATAAACGTAAAATGCACATAGGTTCTAAAACACGTAATAATCCGTTAATTAAGCCAGGTATAAATTGCAAAGCAACCGTGCTAAAACCACGAAATTCGGGAGCGCCTCACACCTTCTCCCGGGTTAACATAATTCCTTCCCCAGGTCTTCTGGTTTCGCGGACTTAAACAGAGTCAATTTCCTTGATTTGAGATTTTAAAATAAATAGTGACTCGGAACACCGTAATTAAATAATTCTGAATGGCGACTCTAAACAATAAAATAAAATAATCCTATTTTAATAATATTATTTTAATTGGAAAAACTCCCCATTCCTCGGAAAAAGGAGGTGTGACAGCTCTAGCGACTCCGCTGGGGACCGAATGCAGAATCTCTGGTTCAGGGTTCAGAATTCGAGCTTGTAATGTGATATATACTTGGCTTTCTTGATTACTGTTGATATTACTGTGTTTGTGGGCCTAATGTGCTAGTTTCCGCTTATTTATCGCTTTGATATTATGTGAACTGTATAAACTGCCTTCTTACGCCTCCGTTCTGAGTCTTCTGAACTATTGGTGCACACGTGCGCGTGGCCTCTCTTTCTGTTAGATGTCATACCAATTAGAACGAGGTTAGGTCAACAACTAGGCCGGGTAGACTTTCATGCTCCCGGTACGTTGCCCCCACCTCGGCTCGAGCTGTCTGCTTGGGTAAGCCAGGTCTAAAACACTCCCCCAGGATTTAAACCTAGAATAACATAGCCTCCTGCCGGATCCCTACTAGGAACGTTTGTTTGCATCACGTGCATTTGACTTTGGGGACTTAACACAGGGGCTGGGTTTGTCTAGAACAGGTGTACCCAAAATAAAAGACCATACTGATGCATCCTACGTGCTACTTGTGCATTTTGTTTTATCTGATTTGCATGTTGACTGGCTTCTAGAATAAAGAAAAAAATGAGAAACACAAAGAAAAGAGAAAATAAGAGAGTTTACTCCAAATGTTTTGAAAAATACGCTGAAATTTCAAACTGTTCCACGCTTCTGACCGAACTACGCGGGTCTAATTCTCACCGTATGTGAGATACATAGGCAAACCTCATCGGTTCCGGCCCCAATTTTTAAAAATTCAAAAATATTTTCCTTTAGTTCCTTCTTTAGAAGTCTTTCCTTAGAAAATTTCAAATATAAAAAAATTTTAAAACCTAAAATATTTTCTTTCTTTTTAGAAGTCTTTCATTCGAAAAAGAAAATCAAATCAAAATTCGAAAATATTCCTTCTTTAGAAGACTTTCTCCGGAAAAAATAAAATAAAAGTGAAATTAAAAAAAAATATTTCCTTTCTTCTTTAGAAGTCTTTCGTTTAAAAAATTCTCAACAAAAAAAAAACAAACAAATCAAATTCAAAAAATATTTTCTTTCTTCTTTATAAGTCTTTCTTTCGGAAATTGAAAAAAAAAATTAGCATCCAGAAAAAAGAGTTAGTTTATTTACTTTATTCCTAATCTTTCCGAACTACGCAAGATCTGATTCATGTTCCCACATGATACGTAGGCAACACACATCAGGTTCGATCGAATAATTTTTAAAAAAAAAAAAGAAAAAAAAGGAAAGAAAAAAAAAAAGAAAAGAGAAAAAAGGGAAAAAGAAAGAGAGTGTTTATTCTAACATGTTTGTTGTTTTGAAATAAAAGCTAGTCAAAGGTGGTCGGTTTGTTGGTTTGCAATGGCGAGTCACAAAAATAATCCAAGATCCCTCAGAAATAAAAGCATCTTCTCAACCAATGGAACAAGTACCACTGTTGTTGATCTAAGGTCACTAAAAGGCAAGTAGGCAAGTTGTCGGTGAAAAATAAAAATGAAGGAAAATATTGGCTAACTTCTATCAGTTTTGAGCAACAGGACATGCTCTGCTTGGATGATCTGTGATGATAGGGAGACATGAGAATTCGTCCAAGTCCTTCGGTAAATTAGTTACTGTGAAAGTTCCCATGCTATCAGTCCTAAATCCGATAGCCAATATGGGGAACGGTTTGATCAAGGTTACAATTTGAGTGTTGAATCCAAAGCAATCAAAATGGTTAAATGCCGTAGTAATTGTCACGACCCAAACCGATGGGCCATGACGAGTGCCCGAGTCCTAACTGTCGAACACCCCTAAGCATGCATCTAAGATATAAACATGAATTAAGGATAGGTCATGAATAACATATGTCAATAAACTGCTGAATCACGTCAATAACATATGTGAGGAAAATATGTCCAAAAGACATATATACATATACATGCAGAATACAGTAGGGAGAGCCGACAAGGCTGCTATAGACAACTGTATATCCAAAACTAGAAGCCGACAAGGCCACATTCTATCAAACTATACATGACTGTCTACAGACCTCTAATAGAATGTACAACTGTATAAAGGACGTGACTAGACCCCGTCATACCCATATATGTATACAAACATATCGTACCAAAACCCAAAAGCAGTTCCGGATCAAATGGAGCACATCAACTCTCGCTGAACAAGGATCCTAAGAAGGGGGACCATCAGCTTGTCTACCTGCACTTGCGGGCATGAAACGCAGGCCCCAGGAAATAGGGGCGTCAGTACGAATAATGTACCGAGTATGTAAGGCAAGAAAATCAGTACATAGAAGACATAAAAGAAGTATGGAGTAAAGGAATCCGCCTGTAAGCCTAAATAACTTTGTGAATCCTGATATATTTATAATGTCATGCATGTACGTATAAATATCATATCATAGGTATATGCGTACATAACGTCATCAAGACTCTGAGGGCATCCCATCATATCATCTCGGCCTCAGTAGGCGAAATCATCAATGTATACTAACTGATCAGGTGGTAGTGCGTATATACGCCGTAACCTTTCCTCAAACCCGAAATCATCAACGTATACTAACTGATCAGGTGGTGCTGTGTATATAATGCCGTAATCTTTCCTCAAACCCCATATATATATATATATATATATATATATATATATATATATATATATATATATATATATATATATATATATATATATACACACACACACACACACACACACACACACACACACACATGTACATGTATAAATGAATGAAATGCATAAGAAAGCAGTTCCGGATCAAATGGAGCACATCAACTCTCGCTGAACAAGGATCCTAAGAAGGGGGACCATCAGCCTGTCTACCTGCACCTGCGGGCATGAAACCCAGGCCCCAGAAAATAAGGGCGTCAGTACGAATAATGTACCGAGTATGTAAGGCATGAAAATCAGTACATAGAAGACATAAAAGAAGTATGGAGTAAAGGAATCCGCCTGTAAGCCTAAATAAATTTGTGAATCCTGATATATTTATAATGTTATGCATGTACGTATAAATGTCATATCATAGGTATATGCGTACATAACGTCATCAAGCCTCTGAGGTCATCCCATCATATCATCTCGGCCTCAGTAGGCGAAATCATCAACACATACTAACTGATCAGGTGGTGCTGTGTATATAACGCCGTAACCTTTCCTCAAACCCGAAATCATCAACGTATACTAACTGATCAGATGGTGCTATGTATATAACGCCGTAACCTTTTCTCAAACCCTATATATATATATATATATATATATATATATATATATATATATATATATATGCGTATATAATGCCATCTGGCCATGGGTCAATGTACATGTATAAATGAATGCAGTGAAAAGTAAGTCAATAAGATCTCTCGAAATATCATAAAATCAATATGCCTTCGAATATATTTTATCAACTACATATTTTTCTGAGACCCATGAACAACAGATATAATAATAAGACACATGGGGATTCAAGAACATAGGCACCCCTAGTGCTTCTATGAATAGAGGCATTTATGAAAGTTGTGCGTTTACTCGTTTCGTTTGTATCATATGGATCATGCCAAAAGGAAAGAAGGGATAGCCTTAACATACCTGAGCCGATTCTCTTAACAATCCCTCTAACCCACATCTTTTGCGATAAAACACGTAACGACGGATCGAAGTAGGGAAAAATTCATATAATATTCTTGAGAAAGGTTATATCGTGCTCCCTTAGAATTGCAAATCACGTTGCTATTACATTAAGTAGTTTCGTATGAATTCTTTTGTAGCTTTCATCCGTTTCATAGCAGATATATGTATATCCCTTTAATGAATTAGGGAGGTCTCTTATCATTTTGGGTTGTGGGCCCCACTTCATATGGATTACTTTTCCAAAATCCCCTAAATATGCCACCTAGCCACATAAGCCCAAGAGTCATTGTTTGGTCTTAGCAAACATAACCACCTTGCTGCCACGTTGGGGTGATGATTCTACCAAAAACGTATCCACAAATTTCTAATTAATATGTTAACTTTCCACTAAAATCAATAATTAACCCCTTACCACTGTTTTAAAAGGCATTTTTGGGGCGAGTCCCGGGGCGAGGTTTACCAAAAACTCCCCAGGGCGATGGTGTGGGGCTAAAGTCTCAAGAGGTGTACGCCCAACAATTTATGGCGTACGCCCGGGGCGTACGCCAGGGCATTCGAGGCATGTTTTTTAGTGAGGAGTAAGCCCCAGAGACCTTTTCAAATTAAAATAAAATTTATTGAATAAGTCCTACATATAATACCCAAATTCTTAAAAGTCTGTTTGGTAATTACTCAAAATATTTAAAAAGGAACTCAAAAGTATTAAATTTAAAAGTCAAGACCTTTTTTATTGATTGAAGCTCTAATTCAAGGTATTTCCCAATTTCTTATCTTGTCCGCTAGTCTGCTAATATCTCCCAAAAGTAACAAATATTTACTTTTTTTTACAAATACAAAGAGAACTACATTCTCCTTCATAGCAGCAAGTTCAAAGTTCAAATTGCAGGTTAATCATCCTTTTTGTTCCTCCATATAGAAAACTTTATTCTTTTAGACTCAAATGACTTGTTCTTGTAAGTAGCGTATAATAAATTATTTTGATTAGTTTTTTGTGGGGACGGAGCGCACGCGCGCGCGCGCGCACGCACACACACACATATACGCTACTTATATATATTTCACATATTTATAGTTTTCTTTAATTTTTATGCAATTTTACCTGTTTATAAATATTTACTGTCATTATATTATTTTATAAAATATTAAAAATTAAATACCTATGGGGCTTACGCCTCACTGAGGCATATGTAAAATACCTCGCCTTACGCCCACGTCTTTTAAAAACTGCCCCTTACCAACATAATTAGGTACTATCCTAATTTACTTAAAATACTAATCACTTTTAACATACTTTATACACCTTACTATCATGGTCATGCGGTACATTGTATGGCACTAGTCCATAAATACGGGGTATTATAGCTTCGACCGTATTTTATCCCAAATTGTCAAACTTCAACGAAACTCATTTTTTTTGATTTGTTTATCCTCTAACCTTCACGGCACTTACTTATCACCTGTTATAAATAGCATAAATACTTATAACCTCAAAAAAATAATCTCATCCCCGAGCCTACGTCGATTAACTTACGACGAAACTTTAACGTACAAAAACGCGAAATATAACATCCTCCCCCCTTTAGAAACATTCGTCCTCGAATGTTTAACTTCCCGGGATCTATATAAATTTTGGCAGAATCGCCTTTGTAACAGTACTACTACCAACCCTTCCTGTAGAAAACTCAATAACTCAATGCCACATAGGGCCACAATCATCAATAATGACAACGGCCTCACACGACCAATGACAATAACTAACACAAGAATCCATACACGCACCTTAAGGCTGTGATGTCTCAGTCGGATCCTCCTATGGAAGAGGAAACAAGTGAGGATACCTAGACTTCATGTCTTCTTCAGCTTCCCATGTCATTTCTTCCACATTATTGTTTCTGCAAAGTACTTTAACCGAAGCTACGTCCTTAGTTCTCAATCTCCGAACATGTCTATCTAGTATAGCAATGGGAGCTTCCTCATATGATAACTACTCTGTGACCTGAACATCATCAACTGGCACGATTCTAGAAGGATCTCTGATATACTTACGGAGCATAGACACATGAAAGACTGGATGTACAGACTCCAAGTCAGAAGGAAAGTCTAACTCATATGCTACCTGGCCTACCTTGCGTATGATCTTATATGGTCCAATGTACCGAGGGCTAAGTTTTCCTTTCTTACCAAACCTCATAACACCTTTCATCGAACTTACGCTGGGTACGAGGTAGGCCTATGATGAAATCCATATTAATTACTTCCCACTTCCAAGTCGGAATCTCTATAGCCTGCAATAATCCACCAGGTTTTTGATGCTCAATCTGAACCTGCTAGTAGTTAGGGCACTGGACAACAAACTCCGCTATATCCTTTTTCATTTTGTCCCACCAATATATTTTCCTGATATCATGATACATCTTTGTTGCTCCTGGATGGACAGAATAACGAGAATAATGAGTCTCTCCCATAACCTGCCGGCGCAGCCCTGCAACATTGGGGACACATAATCATCCTCGATATCTGAGGACTCCATCTCCTGTAATCTCAAATGGTATCTTCTCCTTTTGAGGGGCTGTATCTCTGTAATGAGCTAACACATGATCCTCGTACTGGCGTTCCTTCACTTCAGTTACTAAAGAGGATATTGCCGTGTCTTGAATAGTAACTCCGGTATCACCTGAGTCCAGTAATCGAACTCCAAGACTAGCTAGATGATGAATCTTATGGGCTATCCCCCTCTTCTCTAGCTGTAAATATGACAGGCTACCCATAGATCTACGGCTGAGGGCATCGGCTACTACATTCGCCTTCCTGGATGGTATAGAATATCAACGTTATAGTCTTTCAGTAGCTCCAACCATCTCCTTTGGCGTAAATTCAATTCATTTTGCTTGAAGATATACTGAAGGATCTTATGATCCGTATAGATATCAACATGAATGCCATACAAATAGTGCCTCCACATCTTTAGTGCATGAATCACCGCCGCTAACTCTAAATCATGGGTGGGGTAATTCTTCTCATGCTTTCTTAGTTGTCTAGAAGTATAAGCTACAACCTTACCATGCTGCATCAATACACAACCCAATCCAATGCCCAAAGCATCACAATAGATATCATAACCATCAGTTCCCTCTGGGAATGTTAGAACCGGTGCTGAAGTTAATCTGTCCTTCAATGCCTGGAAACTCCGCTCGCAAGCATCAGTCCATTGAAACTTAGCTCCCTTCTGAGTCAACTTTGTCAATGGTGCTGAAAGAGAAGAAAATCCCTTTACGAATCTCCTGTAATAACCTGGCAAACCGAGGAAGCTACGAACCTCCGTCGGTATCGTGGGTCTAGGCCAAGTCTTCACTGCCTCAATCTTTTGGGTATCAACCCGGATACCCTCACCTAAAATAATATGCCTAAGGAAAGCTACAGAATTCACATTTAGAGAGTTTTGCGTACAACTTCTCTTTTTGTAGAACTCTGAGCACTGTACGCAAATGATCTGCATGCTCAGCCTCTGAACGGGAATAAACCAATATATCATCGATAAATACAATCACGAACAGATCTAGAAAGGGTCTGAACACACGGTTCATCAAGTCCATGAATACTGCTGGGGCATTGGTCAAACCGAATGACATAACACAAAACTCAAAGTGCCTGTATCTGGTCCTGAATGCTATCTTTGGAATATCTTTCTCCTTAACCCTTACCTGATGGTACCCGGACCTCAAGTCTATCTTCGAGAAACACTTGGCACCTTGCAACATATCAAATAATCATCCATCCTCGGGAGCGGATACTTATTCTTGATCGTCACCTTATTCAACTGTCTATAATTAATACACATCCGCAAGGAACCATCTTTCTTCCTCACAAATAACACAGGTGCTCCCCACGGTGATGTACTAGGTCTGATAAAGCCTTTTTCAAGCAAGTACCTTAGTTGTTAACTCTCTCAGCTTTGCAGGTGCCATTCTATAGGGAAGAATAGATATTGGTTGAGTATCTGGTAATATGTCAATAGCAAACTCAATTTCTCGCTCTGGCAGAAGACCCGGAAGCTCATCGGGAAACTCATTAACCACAGGGATAGACTGAACGGTTGGTGACTCTACTTTCACATCATGTGCCCGAACTAAGTGATAAATATATCCCTTTCTAATCATCTTCCTTGCCTTGAGATAGGAAATGAACCTACCTCTCGGCGATGCCGTATTTCCTTTCCACTCCAAAACAGGCTCCCCAGGGAACTAGAATCGAACCATCTTTGATCTACAATCAATGTTTGCATAACAAGAAGCCAACCAATCCATACCCATTATAACATCAAATTCTACCATATCTAACTCAATTAGGTATACTACTGTAGAACAACTATGAACTACTACTATACAATCTCTATATACCCGCCTAGCTATCACTGGATCCTCAACAGGTGTGGACACCTCAAATGGTTTAACCAACTCAAGTTTTATCCCAAACTTACTAGCAACCAACGAAGTGACATACGATAAGGTGGAACCTGGATCAATCAATGCATATACATCATATGAGGCGATTGGTAATATACCTGTAACAATATCAGGTGACGACTCCTGATCCTGTTGACCTGCTAATGCATAAATACGGTTCTGAGGACCGCTCGAGCTAGATGCTCCACCTCTGCCTCTACCACGATCGATTGGTGCTTGTGAACCTTGCCTAGGGGGTATACTGATGATGAAAAACCAACTAAAGATCCCGCTGGCTGAACTATACCTGCACCACCTCTCGTCGGACAATCTCTCATAATGTGGCCTGGATAACCACAAGTATAACAAACACCCAACCTCACAAGGCACTGCCCGGCATGCTGCTTACCACACTGAGCACATCGTGGCAAGGGCGGCCTTATCTGACTTGACTCACCCCTATACTGAGAACTAGAGGCCCTGGAATTCTGACTAGGCCCTAAATATATGGAACGATCAAATCTCCTATCGGCAAACTGAGGGGGTGCACTAGCCGATGGCTGGGCTGGATACATCAGGTATTGTTTTCTCTGACCACCTCGAAACTCACCATAAGGACCCGAAGATTTCGCTTTCTTACTCTGGCCCCTATCATGCTCACGATCGGCCCTCTGGTTTTGCTTACGCTCCTCTACACCCTGAGTGTATACCTGAATACGAGAAATATCCATGCCAGGCTGAAGGGAAACCGACATACAATCGTTAAGCATGTGCGGCTCCAACCCCATCATGAACCGGTGAACCTGATCCTCCATCTTAGATACAATAGTGGGAGCATACCTAGCCAACGAATCAAACTGAAGACTGTACTCCCGAACACTCATATTATCTTGCCGAAGGGTCAAGAACCTATCAACTCTGGCCCTTCTAAGCTCTGGTGGCAGATAATGACGAAGAAAAGCCTCTGTAAACTCCTGCCATACTGCTGGAGGGGCATCCTCACCTCTAGACAACTCCCAAGACTCGTACCAATTAACTGCAACATCCTGAAGTTTATAGGAAGCTAGCTCAATTGACTCAGTCACAGTGGCCTTCATTACCCTCAAAGTCCTCTGCATCCTATCTATAAATACCTAAGGGTCCTCGTTTAGATCTGCTCCAGTAAATACCGGAGGGTCCAAATTAATGAAATCACAAACCCTCGCTCTGATGGCCCTATCTGCATAGCCAATACCTACTTCCTGACGCCGAGATTGTGCGGCTACTAATCGAGTCAATAGCTGAATAACATATCTCATCTCCTGACCTGGTGCATCTGGCTGAGGAGCTGGGTGTGCAGGGGCAGGCGCTGGAGCTGGTGCCCCTCGGAGCTCCTCTGGAGAGGGCGGGGTATGTGAAATCTGAGACGGAATCTCACTATGAGACTCTCCCCGAGCCCTGGTAACTCATGGCGCTCGACTAGTAGTCTCATCAGCCACAGTTTTTAGGCATCGGTGAAAACATAACACATCGTTAGGAAAATGAATTCTTATATCGCACGATCTAAGATAAGAAGGGAGGATAACACCCTATATGTCATGTAGCCTACTGTTTATAAATGTGGTGCATAACACACTCATAAACAAGACTCTACTAGACACGGTTTGTAGACAACCCTAGGACAGAACTGCTCTGATATCACTTTTGTCACGACCCAAACCGATGGGCCATGACGAGTGCCCGAGTCCTACCTGTCGAACACCCCTAAGCATGTATCTAATATATAAACATGAATTAAGGGTAGGTCATGAATAACATCTGTCAATAAACTACTCAATCACGTCAATAACATAAGTGAGAAAAACATGTCCAAAAGACATATATACATATACAAGCGGAATATGGTAGGGAGAGCCGACATGGCTGCTATAGACAACTATATATCCAAAACTAGAAGCCGACAAGGCAACATACTATCCAACTATACATGACTGTCTACAGACCTCTAATAGAGTGTACAACTGTATAAAGGACGAGACTGGGCCCCGTCATACCCATATATGTATACAAACATATCGTACCAAAATTCAAAAGTAACTCCGGATCAAATGGAGCACACTAACTATCGCTGAACAAGGATCCTAAGAAGGGGGACCGTCAGCCTGTCTACCTGCACCTGCGGGCATGAAATGCAGGCCCTAGGAAATAAGGGCGTCAGTACAAATAATGTACCGAGTATTTATGAATCCGCTTGTAAACCTAAATAACTTTGTGAATCCTGAAATATTTATAATGTCATGCATGTGTGTATAAATGTCGTATCATGCATAGGTATATACGTACATAATGTCATCAAGCCTCTGAGGGCATCCCATCATATCATCTCGGCCTCAGTGGGCAAAATCATCAACGTATACCAACTGATCAGGTGGTGGTGCGTATATAACGCCGTAACCTTTCCCCATACCCCATATACATATAATATATGCGTATATAATACCATCTAGTCATGTGTCAATGTATATGTATAAATGAATGCAATAAAAAGTAAGTCAATAAGATCTCTCGTAATATCATAAAATCAATATGCCTTCGGATAAATTTTATCAACTACATATTTTTTTGAGACCCATGAACAGGAGATATAATAATAAGACACATGGGAAATCAAGAACATAGGCACCCCTAGTGCTTCTATGAATAGAGGCATTTATGAAAGTGGTGCGTTTACTCGTTTCGTTTGTATCATATGGATCATGCCAAAAGGATAGGGGATAACCTTAACATACCTGGGCCGATTCTCTTAACAATCCCTCTAACCCACGTCTTTTGTGATAAAACACGTAATGGCGGATTGAAGTAGGGAAAAATCCGTATGATATTCTTAAGAAAGGTTATACCGTGCTCCCTTAGAATTGCAAGTCACGTTGCTATTACATTAAGTAGTTTTGTATGAATTCCTTTGTATCTTTCATCCTCTACTTAGCAGATATATGTATCTCCCTTTAATGAATTAGGGAGGTCTCTTATCATAGTGGGTTGTGGGCCCCGCTTGATATGGATTACTTTGCCAAAATCTCCTAAATATGCCACCTAGCCACATAAGCCCAAGAGTCATTGTTTGGTCTTAGCAAACATAACCACCTTGCTTCCACGTTGGGGTGATGATTCCACCAAAAACTTATCCATAAATTTCTAATTAATTTGTTAACTTCCCATTCAAATTAATAATTAACCCATTACCAACATAATTAGGTACTATCCTAATTTACTTAAAATACTAATCACTTTTAACATACTTTATACACCTTACTATCATAGTCATGTGGTACATTGTATGGCACTAGTCCATAAATACGGGGTATTATAGCTTGGACCGTATTTTATTCCAAATTGTCAAACTTCAACGAAACTCATTTTCTTTGATTTGTCTACCCTCTAACCTTCACGGCACTTAATTGTCACCTGTTATAAATAGCATAAATACTTATAACCTGAAAAAAAAAATCTCATCCCGAGCCTACGTCGATTAACTTACACGAAACTTTAACATATGAAAACGCGAAATGTAACAGTAATGCTGATGTGCGAATGTGTGGCTAAGATGCCGCTTAGTAACTAGAAAGTCACTCCTGTTTTAGCCATGGTAGCTTATTTTGTCGTCTTTTCTTCTTCTTTTTGTGTTAACGGACCATGCTATTCTTTATTCAATAAAACATAGTCTGTCATTTTGTGTCCATTTTTTGCATAGTTCTTTTCATGCTAGTTCTAGTGACATGACATGCATGCAGAATTTTTGGCCGTCTTTTATAAAATTGATCTAGTCTTTAATTGGATAACTGAGAAAAAGACATTTTTGAGGATGAATAAAGAGTCGAAACACTTTGGAATTAAGCTCACTTCAAATTCATGTGGAACTAGAATAGTCGTACCCTTAGAGGTTAATGATCTTTACCTTCAAATCATTGTGAAGGTCGGGTTTGAGGAAGAACCAATTGAAGTTTGGTGGAAAGTTTGATATTAATGGATGGATGGTGGAAATTCAAAAATATATTTTTTTCCTTCTTTAGAAGTTTTTCTTTGTAAATTAGTTACTATGAAATTTCCTATGCTGTCAGTCCTAAATCCGATGGCCAATATGGGGAACGATTTGATCAAGGTTAAAATTTGAGTGTTGAATCCAAAGCAATCAAAATGGTTAAATGTCGTAGTAATGCTGATGTGCGAATGTGTGGCTAAGATGTCGCTTAGTAACTGAAAAGTCACTCCTTTTTTAGCCATGATAGCTTATTTTGTCGTCTTTTCTTCTTCTTTTTGTGTTAACGGACCCTGCTATCCTTTATTCAATAAAACAATAGTCTGTCATTTTGTGTCCATTTTGTGCATAGTTTTTTTCACGCTAGTTCTAGTGACATGACATGCATGCAGAATTTTCGGCCGACTTTTATAAAATTGATCTAGTCTTTAATTGGATAACTGAGAAAACGACATTTCTGAGGGTGAATAAAGAGTCAAAACACTTTGGAATTAAGCTCGGTTCAAATTCATGTGGAACTAGAATAGTCATACCCGTAGAGGTTAATGATCTTTACCTTCAAATCATTGTGAAAGTCGGGTTTGAGGAAGAACCAATTGAAGTTTGGTGGAAAGTTTGATATTAATGGATGGAAAGTGTCTTTCGACCACGACCCACCAAGAAGATAGACATGTTCATCAATGCTGTGAAAGGATACTATGTTTGGCGTTCTTGAGGCTGGGATGCCCTTTTTCTACTATCCAAACACTTTATACCATTTGTTACCCCTTTTGAGTTTGTGTTATTTTCTTTGACCACCCTCTTTTGGAATCAAGTTTCGAGTTAAAAGTCCAAAAAAAAAAAAATGAATAGAAAAGTCCTTGCCTCCAGAAAATAGAAGCTAGGGCAACCTATTTTGAACATAAAAAGAAAAGAAAAAATAAATAAAAAGACAATGAAAAAGAAAGAAAGATGAAATTTTTTAGTTAGGTCTGATGTTTGAACTACGTTTGACCTGATTCCTTTAAAAAAGGATACGTAGGCAGCCTTACACGGTTTGGTCCAATCAAATAAGAGTCAAAAAAAATTCCAAAACATTTCTAATGTCTGAAACTAGGGCAAAGATTTTATTTCACTTTTGAAAGAGTCGATTCCAAGAGTTGTAAGTCTACAACCCCCTCATTTTGTCTACTTTGAGCCTTCATGCCGTCCCTTCTTTCCAACCCTATCCAAAAATCTTCCAAATAAAGACCTCCCGATATGCCTTCAAGAATGCCAAGAGAACCATGCAATGAGCAACGATTGTCATACGACATAGAACACTGTCAAGTTGCTCACATAAGAAAGCAAAAGATCAAGAAAAAAAAAGAATAAAGAAAAATGAGAGTCTTACTAGTGAAAAACCCTCACGGGTACTGTAAGGCGACAGTAAGTAGAGATAAATAAGTGAAAGAGACTTGTTGGTGAAAATCCCTTGGGGCACCACTAGTCGAAAGTGAGTCGTGAAGTTGATGCAAACGATTGGAACGAACAAGCCCAACTTCAAAGATCATAAGAATGGTAAAAGGGAAGATTTCATTAGTTTGATAGATCAGGCCGTTAAGTCCAAAATGCATGTCATGATCATTAAGGCTAGTTATTGAAAAAAAAAACTCTTCCTTCTGTCCTTCCCGACAGGTCCATTTCTTGTTAATATTGTTTCTTTGCATCATTGTGTCCTTCACTCTGAGTCAGTCCTTGTCAAAACTGTAACGACCCGACCGGTCGTTTTAAGAGTTGTTGCCCCATTCCCCTATTTAATGCTCATTTAGTACTTTATAACTGTTATGTGATTTGCCGGGGTAGTCGGTTCGGGTCCGGAGAGATTTTGGAATGAATTGAGACACTTAGTCTTAAGGTTGAAAATTTAAGTGGAAAAGGTTGATCGGAATTTGACTTATGTGTAAACGACCCCGGAATAGAGTTTTGATGATTCCAATAGCTCTGTATGGTAATTGTGGACTTAGGAGCGTGCTGGGAAATTTATTTGGAAGTCCGTAGCTAAATTAGGCTTGAAATGACTAAAATAGAAATTTAAGTTTGGAAATTTGACCGGGGAGTTGACTTTTTGATATCGTAGTTGGAATCCAGTTCTGAAAACTTTCAAAGCTCTGTTATGTCATTTATGATTTGTGTGCAAAATTTGAGGCCAATCGGAATTGAATTGATAGGTTTCGGCATCGAATGTAGAAGTTGAAATTCGTTAGTTTCGTTAAGCTTGAATTGGGGTGTGAATTGTGATTTTTGCATTGTTTGATATGATTTGAGGTTTCAACTAAGTTCGTATAATGTTTTAGAACTTGTTGGTGTATTTGTATGAGGTCCGGGGGCCTCGGGTAAGTTTCAGATGGTTAACAGATCGAAATTTGGACTTAAACAGTTGCTGGAATTTTTCTGATGTTTGTATCTGGTTTCCTTCATCCGTTCGCGAAGAGGAAATTTGGACTGGCCCATTTTGTGCTAAGCATTCGTGACTGGGGGCACGTGTTCGCGATCGGAGGCACGCGTTCGCGACCTATTGCACGCGTTCGCGAAGAAGAAAAACGCCTGGACAAAAACTTTAAGTTCTGATTTTCCATTTTTGACAAATTGGAGCTCGGGGAGAGGCGATTTTCGAGAGATTTTCAAGGAAATTATCGGGGTAAGTGATTCTAACTCGGATTTGGTCAATATACACGAATATATCATTGTTTTCATCATTTAATTAGTATTTTGAGATAGAAATTTGGGAAAAATTGTAGAAATTTTATAAAATGAATTTTTGAGATTTGGATGTCGATCCGAAGTCGGATTTAAGTAAAACTAGTATGGTTGGAGTCTTGGTCGAATGGGTGTTCATAATTTATGACTTTTACCCGATTCCGAGATGTGGGCCTAGGTCGACTTTTTGGGCCGAATTTTCGATTCCTTGCTTAAGTCGTAATTTCATTATTTAAATTAGTTTTTTGTAGTTATATTTATAGTATGAAATTATTTTGGCTAGATTCGAGATGATCGGAGTTCGAAAATCGAGGGAAAGGGAAACTACTTGACTGATTGAGCGAGATTTGAGGTAAGTGACTTGTCTAACCTTGTGTGAGGGAAATTTCCCTTTACGATTGGTATTTATATGATAATTGTGATGTGTGGAAAGTCATGTACGCGAGGTAACGAGTGTGTACACGGGCTATATGTGGAAAACTGTAGTTTTAAATTGTGTAGATCTTTGTTACACATTAATTAAATTATTTTATCCGGTTATATTCATCATCATTGATCTATTTTTATATTTTAAATTTACCTGACCTGTTCCTGCTAGTGTTTTACCTGTTTAGTTGAAACTCTATTTCTTTTGTTCTGTGCATTATTTGAAGGTTGGATTTCTTAATTTAAATTTTATTAAAATAAAGTATTTTACATTTAAAATTTTTGATATTAAGGTAAGGTGTTAAATTTGTGAAATATTATTTTGCTGAGTTATTCATTCTTGAATATTTTGTGAGATTTTGTACTCATTGTGATTAAGCCGTGAGCTTCTTATTATGAAAAATATTGTTGTTGTTGATTTATTTTGACAAGTTGAAATATTTGGGCACTTGAGGTACAAATTGTGATATATTGTGATATTGATACGCATGCGGTGGTATAAGGTCTGGGTGTTGAAACGCATGCGGTGAGATAAGGGTGGCTTGATACGCGTGGCTAGTAGGGGAACTACTAGAAGTCATGCGGTGTGATAAGGGTGGCTAAAACGCGGGATGCTATTTCGGGAAAAATATTTTCTTTAAATAAATTGTGAAGGCTCCCGCGGTGATATAAGGAAATGAGATATTGTGAATTTATTTATGATTTGGGACTACGAGGCGGTACCTCGGGAGTGCCCTTGTTGATATTGATTTATGGCCGTAGTTGCCTTTGATTATTATTGTGATTTTCATAAAGTTGAAGGAAATTCTGTTTTGATTTCCACGAGATATTATTTGCAATTATTTGGTGTCATTAAATGTGACATACTATTTGATTCATTTTCAATGTCATTCCAGTCGATCAGGCCCGAGCCACTCCCAACAGCCTCGTCCTCCGAGGGCTTATTTTGAGTGTGGTGATACTCGTCATATAATGAGGGATTGCTCAGATTTAAGAGGGGTGCACCTCCACATATTTCTTAGGCCCCACCCATTTCATAGGGCCCCCAGGCTTCTCAGGCCATGATTACTGCACCAATTACTACTCCACTTGCATAACCAGCTAGAGGTGGAGGTCAAACAGGTAGAGGTCGCCCTAAGGTTTATGACATGGAGTTTCCTAAAGCCATTGCTAAGCTGGAATCATTGCATAAAAGAATACAAAGTGATGTTGTTCCATTAGTAAATAAGTCCAAGTATGATATGTATAATTGGTTCATTCACATTCTTGGCCTTCCTAGAACACCTAAGGTATTTTTGGAGGTATTGAACTATACTCTTATTTCTTATGTTGGTGACTTTATAATTTTTGTGGATGATGATATTTTGATGCATATCAAGTCATTAACTGTAATATCTAAGTTAAAGTGCAAGAGTAACTTACTTCCTTTTGAAATTGAGTATGACATAGATGATTATGCATTCCAACTTAGTGGAAAGAGGCATGAAATTTATGAGAAGAGGCTTGCTAATGAGTTAAATGTTCTTTCTTCTCTTATTCAAGTGTCTAATGAGTTTTCATGTGATAAATTGTTAGAATGTGAGTTTTGTTATTTGATGGGAAGTCATTCCTCTAGGCATGTTGATTGTGAGCCTGTAAAAGTATTTGCTACTATTAAAGAGGATATGCATGATTATTGTGACGTTAGTGATCAAATACTCTTTCATGAACCTATCTATGACTCTTTCTGTGACAGTTTGAGCAATTATGTAGAATCCATTGATGTTGCGAATATTATTGGGGAAAGTTATTATCATGAGCTTGAATGTATTGAAATTTGTATTTTGGAATTTATTGGTTCTTATGACCTTTCTGAGAATTTATGTGCTTCTTTGAATAACTTACATGTAGAAGAATCCATGGGATTTATAATTGATACTTGGCTATATCATAAGAGTGTCTTATTTGATACATGTGGTAGAGATACTTGTGTTAAATGGATGCCTGGCCAATATTTTGTAATTTCTTTGGTATGCAAATGTTTGGACTACCTTATTGACAAGATCGCATTGCAAATTTCATTAAATAGTGCATCTAAGAGAGGTTTTTATTGGACAACTCTAAGTAGGCATAAATTTTATTGGGATGATGTCCATATGCTTTATAAAGGAGTATTTACACCTATTAGGCTTAATTGGGTTAAGTGGACACATGGTCACTATCTTATTTTATTCCTACTATTTTTTCAGATTAGTGGATGCCATTTACTAGTGCGTGACTTCTTTTTCTTGCAAGGTCGAAATTCGAGGATGAATTTTCTTCAAGAAGAGGATAATGATAGAATCCTAGGAAGCTCAAATCTATTCAAGGACAAGAATGAAGCTTTGGAATCTCAAAGAGGGCCTTTAACAAAATGTCAAGCTAAAGAGTTGCAAAATAAGGTCATTAGACTTCAAGTACAAATAAAGAAGTTGTTAATTGGGATGGAGAGCTCAAGGATAAAGGATATGAGTTGTATAGGTATTATAATTATTTTATGGTCTAAATTCATGTCCAAGAAAAGGTGGATTAGATCCCAAGAGACATCCTCTGAAGAAGGTCCAAATCAGGCCATTATTGGACCTATTTGGCACCTAAAAATGTGTCAAAACTTGCAGCCCAATGAGTCCTACATGAATCCAAGTTTTTATAACATAAAAAGGACATACTTTCTGCCCAAGAAAGGTTCAATAGGCGTGATAGAAGTTGGGTACAAGTTGGTGCCAAGTTGCTTGCAAGTTGCCTCCAAGATTTCCAAGATCCTATCCATGATTGGTTTGCGACTTTCAAGATTCTATCTAAGATTGGTTTTAACTTATTTCCATATATTTTGGTACTAGATTTATTGCTTTCCTAGGTAGTTAAGATTATGTTTTCCTTTTCCTATGATTGTTGGAGTTACTTTCCAAGATTGACTTGGTTTTTGTTTCCTAGTATTTTTCCTTTTCCTAAGGTATTTGGACTTGTTGTCCAAAGTAGTTTAGGACTTTATTTTCTTGTTTTTAGGTAGGAATTTCGTGACCCCCTCTCTATATAAAGGGGTATATTCTTTGTTTTTAGATTTGGGATATTATTATATACTATTATCAATAAAAATTGTGAGATTTTTCTTGCACTCTTGTGTATGGCTACTCTTGGATTTATTCTTCAACCTTCAAGAATCAACTTAAGGTGGTAAGATTAAACTCTTTCGAAATATTATATCACTTCTAGGTATTCAAGAAAGGTGATAAGTTTAGGCTTATTGTTGTTCTTGTTATTCTAAAGGGTCGGGTTTCACAATCTATCTCTTGTTTTTAATTCTCTACCAAAGGTGATTAGTTCTTTGTTAGCTAATTGTTGTTGTTAGGATTCAACTTCAAGAATAGACTTCTTGAATTCAAGAAACTCTTTCTTGAATTCAATCTATCTTTAATTTTCCGTTGTTTTATTGTTTCTTTATTTTATTTTAGCTTCCGCACATTTCTTGATTTTCTTTAGTAATTCTTGGACCCCTATCATATTGTTATCACTAGTGATCATGATTACAAGGTCATTCTTGGTACTTGGCCGTATTTCATAACTCCAAACCTCTTTTCCACATTCAATATCATTTTCATCATCAACAACAATAAGGCTTCGCATTTAGGACATTAAATTCACATATGAGAAATTTGGGAATCTTAGGCACATAGAGACTTTTCATACAAATTGGGCATAACAACCTTTATTTTGATCTTGACATAAAATCTTAACATTTCTAACACATATTCCATATTTTTTAACACATCCTCAATAACAAGATAACATGATGAAGCATTTAGAATAAATATTGAACTTACATCCTTCAACACAAACACATTAGAAATCGCCAATTCTATAATAATCAAGGGCTTACTCTAATTACACGAACACCGTGGGATTCAATTCTAAGAAGAAGGGGGTTTAGACAACATGCCTCAATTGAGCTTCTTAAAACTCTAAGATGTTCCGGAATATTAGCCACATCAGTCTATTTTAGCAATATAACAAAATTGAACCAAAATTAGGAAGATGAACATGGTTTTAGCTCATTTGATTATATTATCAAACACTAGGTGTGCATCAATGTTTTAAGCCCCTTTTTGTGGAAGATTCCCTCTTTTCCCAACCCATTCTCTATCATATTTAGCACACAATCTTCCCACATACCTTAGGAACATATGCATCCAAAGTAAGCACCCCATCCTCGTGAATTATCTTACTAATGGCCCATTCTAGTCACATTTTGCAATTAAGAGTTTGGGTGATAGAATCTTACCTCTTAGGAAGAAGATCTAGGTCCCTCTCTTGATAATCCTCAAGGTTTTAGGTGAGAATTTAAGAACAATTTGGTGAAGATCACTTCTCCCTCTAGGACCCTCTCTCTCTCTGAGTCAGCATCTGTATAGCTCCCCTAAGATCCCCATCAAAAATACCAGAGCCGAAAGCTGGGGCTGAAGGTGGAATCGGAATGTCAGGTGGAGTACTCTCACTCTAAAAATATCTGAAAATATGATCAAAATGGTCCATGGGATGTATTTTAACGAAATAGGGTCGGGTTTAAAAACCCCAAAAAATGAAGCTCCGGAACGAGTTCTGCGGTCCGCATAATGACAGCTAAAATTGGTTGGGGAGGGGGGGAGGGGGCAAAACTGGAAAAGTACTGATATGGTATGCGGTCACTATGCGGCCCGCAGACCTGTTCTGCAGTCGTATAATGCACCGCAGAACTTCCCTCCAAAAAATCCTAAGGCGGGATATGCGACAAGAATGCGGCCCGCGAAACGGTTATGCGGTCGCATAACGGCCGCGAAATTGGGCATCAAAATGCCCTAGAGATCTGCCCCACTCTGCGACCAGTTTGTAGTCTACAGAAATGCATACTTCTGCCCAACATTTTTCTTCAACTCCCAGCGTACTGTTCAATCCAAAAAGTACGAACCGCGGCATCACGAAACCTGGGTTTTTAGGAAATATTTTACGGGGCCTTACAAATGCTCATCCTTGTTTACTTGACTTCTATGTGAGACTGACTCTATTGGCACGTGAGTCGTCAGTGCATTTATGAGGTGTTATGAGGGTACAGGATGCCAAGTGTTTGGGTTCAGTTATTGAGACCCGTGAGTTGTGATTGTCCGAGGTTCGGTACCTCATGGAGTTTGATGACTAAATCTTGATATAAAAGTGGTTGTAGTTGTTGAGTTATTACTTGTCCTTGCTGTATTTGTGATTCCAGATTTAGGTTGTGTTCCATTCATTTTTCTGTTTCATTTTTATGGTATTTCGCTGATACTTGTTGTTTCCTTTCTTATTGCCATTACTATATTGTGAGCCATATTGCATAGTTTTTATGTAGATATCATATTTCTGTTGTTCATATACTTTTACTTGTTCAGTTTATTAGACCAGTGGGTGTCTTGACTATTCCTCGTCACTACTCCACCAAGGTTAGTCTTGATACTTACTGGGCACCGCTGTGGTGTGCTCATTCTACACTTCTGCACATTTTTGTGCAGATACAAGTATTGTTCATTAGTAGCTATGCAGGTCATTGCTGTGGAGACTCAAGGTAAACCTGCTGCTGTGTTCGCAGGCTTCGGAGTCACCTTCAAGTTTTCGTTTTGCAATGTTATTCTTATTTCTGGACAATTGTATTTAGAAGTTTTCTAGCAAACACTCTGTAGAGCTTATGACTTGTACTACCAATTTTGGGAATGTTAAATTTTTAAGAGATTTCTATTTCAAATTGTTAGATGTTGTTTAAATAATGTTGTTGTTTCAATTAATGTTAGGCTTATCTAGTCCCTAAGACTATGTGCCATCACGATACCCAACAGAGAGAAAATTGGGTCGTGACACGTAGTTGATAAAGTTTATCCAAAAGGCATATTGGTTTTATGACATTATGAGAAATCTTATTAATGTATTTCATATGTATTTTATTCATTTATACATGTACATTGACCCATGACTAGATGGCGTTATATACGTGTATATTATATGTATATGGGATATGGAAAAAGGTTATGGCGTTATATACGCACCACCACCTGATCAGCTGGTATACGTTGATGATTTGCCCACAGTGGCCGAGATGATATGATGGGATGCCCTCAGAGGCTTGATGATATTATGTACGCATATACCTATGCATGGTACGACATTTATATGCATATGCATGACATTATAAATATGAAATGATTCATAGAGCTATTCAGACTTACATGTTAAGTCTTTTACTCCATGTTTCTCTATGTCTTTTATTTACTAATTATCATTCCTTGCATACTCGGTACATTATTTGTACTGACGTCCCTTTTACCTGGGGACACTGCATTTCATACTCGCAGGTCCCGATAGACAGGTCGAGAGTCCTCCAAGTAGGCTATCAGCTCAGCGGAAGGTGTTATTGCACTCCATTTGCTCCGGAGATGCTATTTGGTCAGAATGATTAAGATATGTATTGATTGGTATGGTGGGGCTCTGTCCCGACCTTTATGACAATTGTAACACACCGGAAAATTTCGAAGAACTTAAGTGTAAAGCCCGGTAAAATTTGCAAAGAAAATAATGTTTCATAGTGCCGGACTAGGCTTACGTGTTTGAGGAAAGTAAAGGAAAATTTTTGGCAGAAAAGTACGTTTATGCGGTCCATTATGCGATCGCATAATCACTCTGCGGGCCGCATAATGGCCGCAGAAGTGAGCAGGAGAGGGCAATTCTTGAAGAATCTATGCGGTTGATTATGTGACCGCATAATTATGCGACTGCATAACAGTTATGCGGACCGCATTGTGACCGCATACACAGATAGATTTTTGATCATTTTTGTCAGTAATTATGCGACCGATATGCGGTCCGCATATCCATTATGCTGTCGCATATGCGACCGCAGAACCGTTCCAGAGCTCCATTTTTGGGTTTTTAAAACCTGACCCTGTTTCGTTAAATACACTCTTTGGGCCATTTTTGAGCAATAATCTGACACTTTAGAGTGAGAGAGAGTGCCCTAGAGTGAGAAGGTGTTCTTCAATAATTGTTCTTTAATTCTTGCTCAAGTTTTGGAAGATTAAGCAGGGAAACTCACTAGGTCTTTATCCTAGAGGTAAGATTCTACACCCTAACCCTCAATTTCGAATTGTGTAGGAATGGATAATTAGAAAGATAATATTTGGGCATGAGGGTTGTTTATTTTACATGCATGTGTTATCAAAGGGTGTAGGAAGATTGTTGAGCTAAAAATGGTAAAGATTGGGTTGTGGGATGATGGAATCCTTCATAAAAAGGACCTTGAAACCTTATGCACACCTAGTGTTTAATAAATTGCTCAAGTGAGCTAGAACCATGATCATCTTCCTAAGTTTGGTTTAAATTGTTATATTTCTAAAATAGATTGAAGTTGCTAAGAATTCCGGAACATTTAGAGTGTAAGGAAGCTCAAGGGAGGTATGTTGGCTAAACTCTTCTCTTAGAATTGAATCCCACGATATTCATGTAAATTATGTAAGTCCCGAGTGATTCATTATGAAACTGGCTATTCCGAGTAAGATTGGGTTGAAAGATATATGTTCAACAAGCATCTCAAATGCTTTATTCATGTTATGTTACCAATTGAGGATGTGTTAAAATATGGGATGTGCATTAATAATGTTTCGACTTTAAGTCAAGTTCAAATGAAGGCTATTATGCCAAATTTTGTGAAATATCTCTATGTGCCTTAGACTCTAAATTGCTCACATGTGTACTACACACCTTGATTTGAATTGTATTTGTTGTTGATGATGATAATGATATTTGAAATTGATAAGGTGAGCATGAAATACTGAATATGGCCAACGTGCCAAGAATGATTTATATAATTTTGGCCACTAGTGCCAATGAGATGAAAAGATGTAAAGAAGTATGTAATGTGATGATTGATATAAAAAGGTTGATGTCTCGAATAAGACAGCCTAGCCGATCAGGTCATGATCGGACACCATGCCACACACATGGTGGTGATTGTGTTGGAAATTATAATTGAAATCGAAATTTTGGTTGATGTCTTCAAATAAGACAGCCTAGCCGATCGGGTCGTGATCGGACTCCGTGCTAAAATGACGGTGGTATTGGTACTTATAGTAATTATGGTTGATTCTCTAAGGAGATAGCCTAGCCGATAGGGTCGTGATAGGACTCCGTGTTAAAGACAGTGGTATTGATATTGAGAGTAATTGTGGTTGATGTCTCTAATGAGATAACCTAGCCGATCGGGTCGTGATCGCACTCTGTACTGAGAATACAGTGGTACTGGTATTGTGGACAATGGTATATTGATACTAAAAATCTTCCAATGTGAGATATGGAAATTAATTTGAACACTGTCTTGATCCTAAATTGAGGTTTGATGTTGATTACGGCTTTCATTGATACTATGATAATCTTGTTTGTATTATTTGTCATTCTATTGAGGGGGTGTTTAGTTATACATACTAGTACTATTCGATGGTACTAATGTCCCTTTTTCCAGGGGCGCTACATCTTTCAATGGATGTAGGTGGTTCCACAGCATGAGATATTGATCAGTGATAGCAGTGCACCTTCTTCCTAGCTGACTTGATGAGCCCCACTTCATTCTAGGGTCATGAATCTTTTGTAATTTGTGTATTCTGTTTGAGGTATAGTCGGGGCCTTGTTGCCGGCATTATCATTGTACTCTTCTTTATCTATAGAGACTCTGTAGATATAGTGTAGGTTGTGTATTGGTGCTGGGAAACTCAAAATATACATTATGTTGTGGTTGTATTACTTGTTCATTTGAGACTTTAAAATGCTGAAACTATTGGAAATGAATTGGTATTGTAGACATGAACACCTTTTGTCTAATTAATGAAAATATGTATTATCTCCATTCGTGGATGAGTTTGGGTAGAAGAAAATCTAACAGGTTTGCTCGGTCGGGTTTACTCGATTGAGCACCGGTCGGGCTCCTCGGTTTTGGGGCATGACAAACTTGGTATCAAAGCCTAAAGTTTTAATGTGTCCTAGGATATCTCGGAGCCGTGTCTAGTAGAGTCCTTATTATCGGTATGTTGTCGACCACATCTATAATTAGGATGCCACATGGACATTTAGGAATAATACCCTTCTTTCATGTTCTTGATCGTGCGACAAAGCTGGTTGTAAGATTGTTCCTCCTCTAACTCCTAAGTTGCTCTGATTTTCAGTACATGGCACCTAAGAAGAAGGCAAGAACTGGCCAAAGAGCCAATGTCACCCCAGGAGTGATAGTTGATCGTATAATTGATGATGCAGGTGAGCACCCAAGGAGTGAGGATATTCCTCCAGTTACTACACTACCTGACCCTACTACAACTGATCAGACTGCACCTGTCCCTACTCCAACTAATATACCAGTTCTACTTCCAGTTCCAGCTTCTGATTCTGGTGTTTCTGATGTTGATCTTAGGGGAGCCATACAGATGTTGGCTCAAATAGTGGCTTCCCAGACCTAGAGGTCTAATGTTGCACCCACTTCTTCTAGTCAGCCAGGGGATTCTACTGGTTCTAGGGTGAACAGGTTTCTCCAGTTGGATTCTCCAGTGTTCACGGGTACTAACCCAGAGGAAGATCCCCAGGATTTTATGGATGAGATGCACAAGACTCTCAGAGTTATGCGTGCTACTAAAACAGAGGCAGTGGAATTGGCCTCCTACCGCCTGAAAGAGGTGGCATATTCTTGGTTTGAACTATGGGAGGAGTCCCGTGAAGAAGGGAGCCCTCCGGCGAGGTGGGGTGAGTTTGTTGATTCCTTCATTGATCATATCTTGCCTGCCGAGACTAAGGTAGCCCGTGAGGCTAAGTTTGAGAACTTGAGGCAAAGTAGCCTGAGTGTGGGATTACCATATGAGATTTGCGTACCTGTCTAAGTATGCTATTTACATGTTGCCCACTATGGAGGCTAGAGTGCGCCTATTTGTATAGGGCCTTAGTCCCTTGGTAATTAATGAGGCTGCTACAACTACCTTGAATTCTGATATGAACTATGGAAAGATGGTGGTATTCTCTCAAGCCACAGAGACCCGAAAATTAAGGAACAGAATGGAGCGAGAGGGTAATAAGGCGGCCCAGTCTACAGGCAATTTTGGTGGTTCTTCGGGTGGTGGCAAGTCAACATTTAGAGGAGGATCGTTAGGGCCATCACAGTCCTTTGCTCAGTCTTCGGCTAGTGCACCGCCATCAGGGCCTAGTCAGCAACAGCAATTGAGCCGTTTCAGACCCAGTCAGGGAAATAGGGGCTCATATCAGCAGGGTCGTCATGGTGGTAGGTTCCAGCAGCAGAGGAGGCCCCCATGTCCTTATTGTGGAAAGATGCACCTAGGAATATGCTACATGGACTTACCCAAATGCTACGGATGCAGATTGAGGGGTCATATTCAGAGGGATTGTCATTCGTCCCGCCAGGGTACGGGCAGGGACATGGCTCAGCCATCCAATTCTGCAGCTACTACATCCGCAGCACCTCCTCCAGCTCGAGGCACTCCAACACCCGTAGGGTGTGGTGCAGCTAGGGGTGGAGCACAGAGTTTAGGAGGATCCGGCCGTTTCTATGCTATGAGGGGTCGCCAGAATTCAGAGGCTTCTCCAGATGTTGTCACAGGTATATTGACTGTCCAATCTCATGATGTATATGCTCTTATTGATCCCGGTTCCACTTTGTCATATGTCACACCTTATGTTGCTATGGAATTTGGGATAGAACCAAAACATCTTTATGAGCCGTTCTCTGTATCTACTCCGGTCGGTGAGTCTATTTTGGCCGCGCGGGTTTATAGGGATTGTGTTGTCACGTTGCGTGGTCGGAACACCGTGGCCGATCTTATTGAATTGAGAATGGTCGATTTTGATATGATAATGGGGATGGATTGGCTTTATTCATGTTTTGCCAAGCTTGATTGCCGAACCAGGACTGTTAGGTTCGAATTTACAAATGAGCCAGTTATTGAGTGGAAGGGTGATGATGTAGTGCCGAAGGGTAGGTTTATTTCTTACCTTAAGGCCACAAAGATGATCAACAAGGGATGTATTTACCATTTGGTCCGGGTTACAGACACCGATGCTGAGGCACCTACACTTGAGTCCGTGCCTATTGTGAATGAATTTTCGGGAGTCTTTCCGAATGAACTCCCTAGGATCCCACCAGACAGGGAGATTGATTTTGGAATTGATGTGATGCCAGACACACATTCTATATCTATTCCACCCTACAGAATGGCACCGGCAGAATTGAAGGAGCTAAAGGAACAATTAAGAGATTTGTTAGAAAAGGGTTTCATCCGGCCGAGTGTGTCGCCTTGGGGCGCACCGGTCCTTTTTGTAAGAAAGAAAGATACTGAGAATTTGTATTGACTATCGGCAACTTAATAAAGTCACAATCGAGAATAAGTACCCACTGCCAAGGATAAATGACTTGTTTAATCAATTGCAAGGTGCCCGGTACTTCTCCAAGATTGATTTAAGATCCGGGTATCACCAATTGAAGATCAGGGAGCGGGATATTTCGAAAACAGCTTTTAGGACTTGGTATGGGCATTTTGAATTTCTGGTGATGTCTTTTGGGCTAACAAATGCCCCAGCAGCCTTCATGGATCTTAAGAATCGCGTTTTTAAGCCATTCCTCGACTCTTTTGTGATTGTGTTTATTGACGATATTCTCGTATATTCACGAAGTCGAGAAGACCATGCCGATCATCTCAGGGTAGTTCTGCAAACCCTGCATTAGCACCAGTTATATGCAAAGTTTTCAAAGTCTGAATTTTGGCTTGAATCAGTCATATTCTTGGGTCATGTAGTCTCTAATGAAGGAATTATGGTTGATCCTCAATAAATTTCAGCTGTGAAAAATTGGTCGAGGCCTACAACTCCAATAGAGATTCACAGTTTCTTAGGCTTAGCTGGATATTACAGAAAGTTTGTGGAGGGTTTTTTTTACTCTTGCCTCCCCATTGACTAAATTTACGCGTAAGGCAATTAAGTTCTAATCGTCAGATGCTTGTGAAAAGAGTTTCCAAGAATTGAAAGCAAGATTGACTACGGCACCGATGTTGACTCTGCCAGAGGGTATAGATGGATTTATGGTATATTGTGATGCTTTAAGAATTGGGCTTGGGTGTGTATTAATGCAACATGGGAAGGTGATAGCTTATACTTCCAGGCAACTCAAGAATCATGAAAAGAACTGATATCATCCTAGGAAGCTCAGCTCTATTCAAGGACAAGGATGAAGCTTTGGAATCTCAAAGATGGCCTTTAACAAGACGTCAAGCTAAAGAGTTGCAAAACAAGGCCATTAGACTTCAAGTGCAAATAAAGAAGCTTTTAATTGTGGAGGACGAGCTCAAGACCAAAGGAGATAAATTTTACAAGATATACAATTATTTGGTGGCCCAAATTGAAGTCCAAGAGGAGGAAGATTGGGTCCCGAACTCGGCCCTTGAAATCTAGCAAAAGGGCACCCAGAAGAGCCCAAAATGAGCTTAAAAGAGGTCCAAATGGGGGTGTTTGAAATGGAGCCCAATTGGAGTCCAAACCAATGGCCCAAACTAGTACTTTTAAGGCCCAAATCTGCCCCAAAAGGATTTGGCCGCCCCCTATCTAATTTGTGACTTTTCTTATTTCTTAGCATCCATCCTACCTAATTTTGATGATTTTGTTACCCCTTAGCAGCCCCAACCTAATTTGATGACTTTTGTTACTCCTTAGCAACCACCCTACCTAATTGTAATGACTTTTTATGCCTTAGTACTCCTATAAATATGGAGTTCTTCTCATTCATTGAGAGACTTCATTATTGATTAAGTATATCATCTTTGAGAGTTCTTTTGAACCTTTGTTACTTGTGCTTTGAGATTTATCTTTCAACCTTTAGTAGTTCATAGTTCAAGGTAGTAAGATTACTTCTCTATTGTGATATCTTTGATTCCTTTGTGGTATTCTTAGAAGGCGATTAATACTAGTTATTAATTGTTGTCTCAAGTTACTCGTAAAGCGGTCAAGATCCGAATCTATTGTTTTGATTTGCTTTTAAGTAAAGGTGTTTGATTTCTTCAATAAATCAAGACGTTGTTGCTTTGATCTTGTCAAGGCTATAGAACTTGCGTTCTTGGAAGTTCTTTGGAATTCTTTCCTTGAATTTTCCCATATCCTTTATTTTCTTCCCCTTAGTTCTAGTTGTTCAATTCCTTATTGTTATTGCTTCCGCATTTACTTTTAAAATTCTTACTCTAGTTTGGAATCCCGACCTTGTTGTTATCAAGAACTATCCAACACATGATTTAGAACTTGCAGCAGTGGTATTTGCATTGAAAATTTGGCGTCATTATTTATATGGGGTCCATGTAAATATATTCACGGACCATAAGAGCCTTCAATATATTTTCAAACAAAAGGAATTGAATCTGAGGCAGAGAAGGTGGCTTGAATTACTCAAGGATTATGGCATTGATATTTTATACCATCCGGGGAAGGCTAATGTTGTGGAAGATGCTCTTAGCTGAAAATCTATGGGTAGCTTAGTACACTTGGAGGCATATCAAAGGCCATTGGCCAAGGAAGTTCACCGATTGGCTAGTTTGGGAGTTCGTCTTGCGGACTCTAGTGAAGGAGGGGTAATTGTGTAAAATAGGGCTGAATCATCACTTGTAGTGGAAGTCAAAGAAAAACAATACCACGACGCATTATTGGTACAGTTGAGAGAGGGAATTCATAAACATAAGACCATGGCCTTTTCTCTCGGCATGGATGATAGTACACTAAGGTACCAAGGGCGACTATGTGTTCCAAATGTGGATGGTCTCCGGGAAAGGATTATGACTAAAGCTCACACATCAAGGCATTTCGTGCACCCAGGTTCTACAAAAATGTATCACGATCTTAAGGAAGTCTATTGGTGGAATGATATGAAGAGGAATATGGCGGACTTTGTGGCAAGATGTCCGAATTGTCAGCAAGTGAAGGCCGAACACCAACGACCCGATGGGTTGGCACAGAACATAGAAATTCCAATGTGGAAGTGGGAAATGATTAATATGGACTTTGTGGTAGGATTACCGCGCACTCCGTGCAAGTTTGACTCAATTTGGGTGATTGTGGATCGACTCACGAAATCAGCACACTTTTTGCCGGTTAAGTCTACCGACACAGCGGAGCAGTATGCTCAGTTGTATATCAAAGAAATAGTCAGGTTGCATGGCACCCCAGTTTCCATCATTTCTGATCGGGGAGTACAATTCACTGCTAACTTTTGGAAGAAATTTCAGCAAGGTTTGGGTACTCAGGTGTATCTTAGTACAGCCTTTCACCCGCAAACTGATAGGCAGGCAGAGCGGACTATTTAGAAGCTTGAGGATATGTTGCGTGCTTGTGTTCTAGACTTCAAAGGTAACTGGGATGCTTATTAACCACTCATAGAATTTGCATACAACAATAGCTATCATGCTAGCATTCAAATAGCACCGTTCGAGGCTTTATATGGTAGGAGATGTAGATCTCCCATTGTGTGGTTCGAAATTAGGGAAGCAGAGTTGATAGGGCCAGACCTCGTGCATCATGCTATGGAAAAAGTTAAAATCATTAAGGAGCGGTTAAAGACTACTCAGAGTCATCAGAAATCCTATTCGGATGTTCGTTGTAGGGATTTGGAGTTCAAAGAAGATGATTGGGTATTCTTGAAAATTTCCCCCATGAAGGGTGTAATGCGATTTGGTAAGAAAGGGAAATTGAGTCCGAGGTATGTCGGACCGTACAAAATCATTCAGAGGATCAGTGAGGTGGCGTACAAGCTTGAGCTACCACCTGAGATGTCATTAGTACACCTGGTGTTTCATGTGTCTATGTTGAAGAAAGTAGTTGGAGATCCGTCACTCATTGTTCCGGTTGAGACTATTGAGGTAAATGAGAAATTGACTTACGAAGAGATTCTGGTTTCTATTATTGATCGCCAAGTCCGGAAATTGAGAAATAAAAAAATTACCTCCGTGAAAGTGTTTTGGCTAAACCAACAGGTTAAAGAGGCTACTTGGGAGGCTGAGGAAGAAATGAAGAAAAAGTATCCTTATTTGTTTGAATGACCATGTATTTATAAAGTTGTGATCTAGGAAAATTATAAGACTTACTTTCTATGAATTATGTATGATTTGTACATTTAATGTTGAGGGTGTTCCGTTCTGGAAATATATTGCTTATGAGGCCACAGTTGGTGTTGTTTCATATTATGTTATGTCGTTGGATTATGTATATGCTGTTAGGATGTGTTTCTAGGGCTCTCTGACAGGTGGATAGGCCTAATTACAAAGGAAACTCTAGCGAAATATTTGGAAATTTAGGGAGTTAGTCAAATTTGGGGCTGCTAGTTTGTGGTATAAAACAAACAGAGTTGCATAAGATGCTAATGACGGATTTTTACCCTCATTCAAGGACGAATGATCCTAAGCGGAGGAGAATGTAACACCTCGGAAAATTTCGAAGAACTTAAGTGTAAAGCCCAGTAAAATTTGCAAAGAAAATAATATTTCATGGTGCCGGACTAGGCTTACGGGTTTGATAAAAGTAAAGGAAAATTATTGGTGAAAAAGTGCGTTTATGCGGTCCATTTTGCGACCGCATAATTACTCTGCGGGCCGCACAATGGCCGCAGAAGTGAGCAGGAGAGGGAAATTCTGGAAGCAGCTATGCGGTTGATTATGCGACCGCATAACAATTATGCGGTGCATTATGCGTCCGCATAACAGTTATGCGGACCGCATACACAGACAAATTGTTGATCATTTTTGTCAGCAATTATGCGACCGATATACGGTCCGCATATCCATTATGCGGTCGCATATGTGACTGCAGAACCATTCCGGAGCTCCATTTTGGGTTTTTAAAACCCTACCCTATTTCGTTAAATACACTCTTTGGGCCATTTTTTAGCAATAATCTGACACTTTAGAGTGAGAGTGAGTTCCCTAGAGTGAGAAGGTGTTCTTCAATAATTGTTCTTCAATTCTTGCTCAAGTTTTGGAAGATTAAGGAGGGAAACTCACTAGGTCTTCATCCTAAAGGTATGATTCTACACCCTAACCCTCAATTTCGAATTTCGTGTAGGAATGGATAATTAGCAAGATAATATTTGGGCATGGGGATTGTTTATTTTACATTCATGTGTTATCAAAGGGTGTAAGAAGATTGTTGAGCTAAAAATGGTAAATATTGGGTTTGTGGGATGATGGAATCCTTCATAAAAAGGACCTTGAAACCTTATGCACATTTAGTGTTTGATAAAATGCTCAAGTGAGCTAGAACCATGATCATCTTCCTAATTTTGGTTCAATTTGTTATATTTCTAAAATAGGTTGAAGTTGCTAAGAATTCCGGAACATTTAGAGTTTAAGGAAGCTCAAGTGAGATGTGTTGGCTAAATTCTTCTCTTAGAATTGAATCCCACGATATTCATGTAAATTATGTAAGTCCCGAGTGATTCATTATGAAACTGGCTACTCTGAGTAAGATTGGGTTGAAAGATATATGTTCAACAAGCATCCCAAATGCTTTATTCATGTTATGTTACCAATTGAGGATGTGTTAAATTATGGGTTGTGCATTAATAATGTTTCAACTTTAAGTCAAGTTTAAATGAAGGCTATTATGCCAAATTTTATGAAATATCTCTATGTGCCTTAGACTCTAAATTGCTCACATGTGTACTACACACCTTGATTTGAATTGTATTTGTTGTTGATGATGATAATGATATTTGAAATTGATAAAGTGAGCATGAAATACTGAATATTGCCAACGTGCCTTAATGATTTATATAATTTTGGCCACTAGTGCCAATGAGATGAAAAGATGTAAAGAAGTATGTAATGTGACGATTGATATAAAAAGGTTGATGTCTCGAATAAGACAGCCTAGCCGATCGGGTCGTGATCGGACACCATGCCACACACATGGTGGTGATTGTGTTGGAAATTGTAATTGAAATTGAGATTTTGGTTGATGTCTTCAAATAAGACAGCCTAGCCGATCGGGTCGTGATCGGACTCCCTGCTAAAATGACGGTGGTATTGGTACTGATAGTAATTATGGTTGATTCTTTAAGGATATAGCCTAGCCGATCGGGTCGTGATCGGACTCTGTGTTAAAGATGGTGGTATTGATATTAAGAGTAATTGTGGTTGATGTCTCTAATGAGATAGCCTAGCCGATCGAGTCGTGATCGGACTCCGTACTGAGAATATAGTGGTACTGGTATTGTGGACAATGGTATATCGATACTAAAAATCTTCCAATGTGAGATATGGAAATTAATTTGAACACTGTCTTGATCCTAAATTGAGGTTTTATGTTGATTAAGGCTTTCATTGATACTATGATAATCTTGTTTGTATTATTTGTCATTCTATTGAGAGGGTGTTTAGTTATACATACTAGTACTATTTGACGGTACTAACGTCTCTTTTGCCGGGGGCGCTGCATCTTTCAATAGATGCAGGTGGTTCCACAGCAGGAGGTGGTTCCACAGCATGAGATATTGATCAGCGATAGCAGTGCACCTTCTTCCCAGCTGACTTGGTGAGCCCCACTATATTCTGGGGTCATGAATCTTTTGTACTTTGATTATTTTTCTTGAGGTATAGCCGGGGCCTTGTTGCCGGCATTATCATTGTACTCTTCTTTATCTATAGAGGCTCCGTAGATATAGTGTGGCTTGTGTATTGGTGCTGGTAAAGTCAAAATATATATTATGTTGTGGTTGTATTACTTGTCCATTTGAGACTTTAAAAATGATGAAACTATTGGAAATGAATTGGTATTGTAGACGTGAACACCTTTTGTCTAATTAATGAAAATATGTATTATCCCCATTTGTGGATGAGTTTGGGTAGAAGGAAATCTAATAGGCTTGCTCAGTCGGTTGAGCGCCGGTCGCGCTCCTCGGTTTTGGGGCGTGACAATAATTATGTATTCTTAGAGGCTTGTAGACAAATGTCATGTATATGAAAGATTGTATGGCCTTATCGGCCTATGTTCAGTGTACGAGTGATCATTTTGATCTTATATGTCGTATGTCTTATGTTTAAGTTGGTATTATATGTTTTATTCTAGTTATCTCGTGGAAGCCTTTCCATCTCATTTTCCTATGATAGTATGATACAAAAAGATACATTATGTTGGTACTCGGTTGAGTAAGGTACCGAGTGCCCGTCGTGGCCCATCGGTTTGGGTCGTGACAAAAGTGGTATCAGAGCAGTTCTACAAGCCGTGTCTAGTAGAGTCTTGTTTATGGGTGTGTTGTGCACCACACTTATAAGTAGGAGGCTATAGGGCATTTAGGACTATCACTCTTGCTTCTTACTCTAGATCATGTGGTAGAGCTTAGTTATAAGAACTCAATTTCCTAAACTCTATATTATTCATAATACGACGATGCCTACATCCAGAAAGATGGTTGGTAAGAAATATAGTTGTGGAAGAATTGAGTCAGAGGAACTCAATTTTTGCATCATGCTTATGATGGATAAATATGAGGTATTCAGCAAATCATGTGTGTACTAAGATGTGTAAGCTTCTTGGTAAGGATCCCTAAAGCAAGAATGTCTATCCACTCTTACGGTAAAAAGGAATAAGAGAATCGGAAGGTAGACACAAGTTTCAGCAAGTAAAAGAAGCAAGATGAAAAAGGGTACGAGGTACCCAGCTAATGAAGATTATCGCGGAGGAATATAAGCCTTTTGAGTTACCTTCAACAATAACAGAGGTATGTACAATTGGCCACACCCATCTCATTTATGCCGTATGGGGGCTAACAGAAGTAGTATAAGAGAAGGCAGGATATCAGGATCTAGTTGGGGTTAGGGTAACCCAAAATGGTGGATGGATTGTTAGCGTTAGCTGACATTTCCGAAGGATATTGCAAATGTGCTAATAGATCTCCTTGTGAGACACCCAGATGGTACACTCTAAAATAGTACAGCTAGATATGAGTACTACAAAGATAGGCAATTGAAGCCTTGAAGGGATAAATATGACCTTAGTGCGGCTCCCGTCCCTAGTAGAGAGAGAATGTTAGGCAACCCGAAGAGCCGGTGGATGGATCAAGGGGAGCTAAAAGCAAAAGGATGTCTTGTTGAAGTTTTCTGAATAAAGTAATAGACAAAAATGTTAGCAGGGAAATAAGAAGAGAGTTAATGAAGCATTATGAGTAAGATGTGATACATGGATAACAACGGTAGATAAAAAAAAATAGTATTATAGAGTCTATAGTCAAGTGAAGGAAAAGACGAGAGGTGACAGGCTTTGAGACAACAAAAGAGTATAGGCCATAAAGTCATATCCTTATTTCGAGAAATAAGTTCGTGACTCCAATACGGCTACCAGAAGGAAAAGTTAGACCCCAGAATAATAGAAATCGGTATGGGTTGGTGAACAAGATAAACTGAACATGAATTAGGGACTGAGTGATTTGATAATAGTCGACATTATGAGAATTTCAGATTGCGTTCCGGCAATAATAGAATGGACGATAGAAGAATAACCTTTAAAGGTCATTTAGGAAGACGCTTTCCTAAAGAAAGAAATGTGAGCAAAGTTAAGCTTAAGGGACTATGTGTGCCAGTTACACTAGATGTCTCCCTCACGAGTAAGGAATTTTGTTATCCTTGGTACAGAAGGATTACCGCAAGGCGAGTAAGGGTCATCGATGATGTGAAAAGACGCCAAAGATGAAGAGATAAAACATCTATAGGTAGCTCGTCGTAACACTAAATCTTAGTACTCCCCTAAAGGGGGGAATATGGAGTGATGTGGCATTAAGTCAGAATTAAGTGGTTCTAGTAACTATGGAATAGTAAAGGAAGAATGCGATAAAAATGAGAAAGGAATGAGATTGCACTTATTCAAATCCTATAGATATGCTATTATTCTAGAACATTATGCAAACACGACGTCAAGGAGAGAAAGTAAGGGTTCCTGCCCGAGATGTTATTAATAGAAAAGGAGCCAGTGCGAGACATAAGTTAAGATAAAGGAGATAACCCAAGAAAGATTACGCGGAATATTGATATGAGAATGGGCCAACCAGTAGTTAGTAGTTGATCCAGGAAGAGACTAGTTATAGTTAAACAAGAGGACACAGACAAATCAACAGATTGTGCAAGATGAACACAGTGAACCCCAACATAGGGAATTCAGTCTCGCAGATATGACATCGTGATCCTTGAGATATATTCAGATAGGATGGGTAGTTAAAGGTAAATAAAAGAGAATGCCATTGTGAAGACAGTCAAAATATTAGTTCAGAAGCAACACTACCAGTACAAGGACGTGGAAATAAGTAACTACGGATAATAATTATAGGCGGGGAAGAACATCAAAAATTCCGTCAAGTATACGATGTGATAAGCTTGTAACTTTACAAGAGCCAGAAGGTCTACCTAAGTACTACAACGAAAGACTAGTTGAGTAAATAAGGAAGAAGGCTTCAACCTAAGCACAGTGATCTAAAGAGGAAATGGTCTTGTAACAATAGTCTCACAACAACAATGTATGCACTCCATAAGAAAGTGGCAGCTATCGTGGCTAATGAACGGGAAGAAGAAAAAAATCAAAAGGTGATATTCAAGATCATATGGATTGTATGGAATTCCAATATGTGTGGGCACTAAAATGAGCCAAGTATTCATGCAACAAATGGCAAAACGACCAGGAAAAGTAATTGCTTACATTTAAAGAAAGTTGAGAAGGAATAAAAGGAATTATTCGATCAATGATCCAGAGTTAGTTACATTATGAACGCACTTAAGATTTCAGAGTATTATCCATGCAACATATATGTTGATAATGATACAGCCGTAGAAGACTCCGGTATAAGTTAAAAGAAAGAATTGAGTCCAAGTCATAGATAAAGGATTGAATTTTTAGAAGATTGTATCATGGATATTCCATAGAGCCCATGAAAGGCTAAAGAAATAACTAATACCAGGAGCCGCAGAGCGGAAGATAGCTTAAGCCTACATAAAGGCTGATCAGAAGAAAGAGGAAACTAAAGAGTTACATCAATCAAGTAAATCGGGAGTTTGATTATTGGACCCAGGAAATTATAGAAATCGTGATTGAGAACATTACAGGATCACCATTAATATCAGAGGTACAAGGGAGATAGTACAACAACCATAGTCTATAACGGCTCTATGATAAAGCCAGTTAGAAGAGTACCAGCCTTATAAGAAGTCAGTATGAAGCTCCAACCGGATTGTGTATGCACCAGTGGTGCAAGTATTATAATAGAGCTTTAGGTTGTGGACGTGAATTATACCTATGTTGAAGGGAAGTCATGAAATAGATAGAAGATGTGATGCGAGATTTTAAGGTAAGTAAGGTAAAGGTGAACAATGTATGAGATACTCAGGTGCAGAAGAGTGTGAATAATCCATACTTCAGATAGAGGGCTAGAAGCGTTGGGATTCAGTATCCAGGAAGGATAACGGTGTCATTAGTGGCATATCTTCCAACCTATGGTTTCTAGGTATCGAGAGGTCTAGTTAAATGAGTAAATAAGAGTTTGAGACGATGTGATGTCTCGCTTGATGTTCTAGAATAACATAAGGAAATCTATGGTGCAAGCAAGTTGAAGGAAGGTTGCGAGTAGTATAAATGAATATGTGTAGGTCGCAAGCTAAGTATGGTAAAGCGACAAGGTTTTAGGAAGAAATGAGTAAGGATAAGAAAGGGAGAGTGAGAAGGTGATGAGAATGGATAAGTCCTCAGGATTAAGCCCATGAAAACAAGAAAGCTGATGGTTTCTCTAAGTTATAGAAAGCTCAGTATAGCCTGAATAAACTCAAAGGAAACTATGACTAGTAGCATTTAGAAGAGATAGAATGCTACCCTGGTAGTAGAATGAAGGTGTAATTGTGATAGATGAAGGATACTGTTTGGGCCTTCGATTGAGTAATGATTTTATGAATTGTACAGGATTAAAATATCACGCAAGGTAAATCACATTGGGATGCTATGAAATACGGTTATGGAAGTATAGTATCGTATCACCCCCAGGTGGATCAGGAAAATCACTTCAAATGTTCCAATGCAACGTGAGCCCTAATGATTACATAAGAGGTTTTGAGTTATCAGTGGTAGATTGTAGATCAATATTGAGGTGAATCAACAATGGATGGAGAAAAGTCACAAAGTATGAGATGAGATTAGGCCGTCATTCTTAAGATGAACAGTAATGAGGAAGCATTAAAGGACTTAGATTTATACATATAGGATAAGCAATGAAAGTAACCTGGAGTTTGGTAGCAGACCTTAGTAACGAAAAATCGAGGTAAGAGTTATGGTATAGTATGACCTACTTAGATGCAGTAAAGTCATACAGATAGATAACCGGGCCTACGAAATAAGATATATCAATATTTGTAAGTTCGACAAAGTACCGAGCGAAGAACTTCAGTATACCTATAGATGCCCAGAGGGACATCTTGTCAAGATCTGTATATGTTTACAAAGTGAGGCCTGAAGATTGGCTAAAAACTAGAGGAAAAAAGGAGAGAAGAATCGCATAGGCGCACTTACGAGGTCAGAGTCGTACATGCTGCATAATAAAAGGTAGCAAGAGTTACGAGATTAGAAGAATTCCGACCACAAGTCGTGGTGTGAGAAAGAGGCTTAAAAGGGGGAATGCCCTGGCCCTTGGATTTATTCACAGAACAGTTGCCTAGATGGCAAGAAGAGTACTAAAGTATTCGCAAGAACTATAGGTTATGATAATGATAAGTGCATCAGTCAACATTCGAGGACGAATGTTCCAAAGGGGGGAATGATGTTACATCCCGCATTTTCGTATGTTAAAGTTTCGTCGTAAGTTAATCGACGTAAGTTCGGGAATGAGATTATTTTGAGATTATAAGCATTATGCTATTTTAAACAAGTGATGAGTAAATTCGTGAAGGAGAGAGGGTAAGAAAATCGAAGAAAATGAGTTTCGTCGAAGTTTGTCAATTTGGGATAGAATACGGTCCGGGCTATAATACCCCGTATTTATGGACTAGTGCCATACAAGGTACCACATGACCATGATAGAAAGATATATAAAGTGGGTTAAAAGTGAGTAGTATTTTAAGTAAGTTGAGATAATTCTTATTTATGTGGATAATTGGTTAATGGGGGAATTAACTAGTTAATTAAGAGATTAATGGATAATTAATGATAATCTTGGATAAGCCTAAGGAACTTTTAATGTGGCAGCCAAGGGGACTTGATTAAAGCCCAACTATGTGACTCTTGAATCATATAGCAAGGAGGCATATGTTGAGGATTTTTGTGGCTAAGTCACCTTAAAGTGGGGCCCACTCTCTTTGAAGAAGACACCAACATAAGTCATTAAAATACATATGTTTAGAAGGCAACAGATGTAGCTTTACCCAAAAGCTCTTATGAACCAACAATTATAAAAGATTTTCCTATATCATTAAGAAGTGAGATGCTTATGTTTGCTAAGCTATCGGATGAAAGCCACAAAATTAATACGAGACTACGTAATGTAATAGCAACGGGATTTTCAATTCTAAAAGAGTACGGTACAATCTTTCTCAAGAATATCATACGGATTTTTCCCTACTTCGATCCGCCGTTACATGTTTTGTTGTATTTGACGTGTGTTGGAAGGATTGTCAAGAGAATCGGCTCAGGTATGTTAAGGCTATACCTTTCTTCCTTTTGGCATGATCCATACGATACAAACGAAATGAGTAAACGCATAATTTTCATAAATGACTCTATTAATAGAAGTACCAGGGGTGTCTATATTCTTGATTCCCCATGCGAATTATTATTATATTTTCTGTTCATGGGTCTCAGAAAAATATGTAGTTGATAAAGTTTATCCGAAAGGCATATTGATTTTATGACATTCCGAGAAATCTTATTAACGTATTTCATATGCATTTCATTCATTTATACATGTACATTGACCCATGACCAGATGGCGTTATATACACGTATATTATATGTATATGGGATATGGGAAAAGGTTATGGCGTTATATATACACCACCACCTGATCAGCTGGTATACGTTGATGATTTGCCCACAGTGGCCGAGATGATATGATGGGATGCCCTCAGAGGCTTGATGATGTTATGTACGCATATACCTATGCATGGTACGACATTTATATGCATATTCATGCCATTATAAATATGAAATGATTCGCAGAGCTATTTAGACTTACATGTTGAGTCTTTTACTCCATGTTTCTCTGTGTTTTATTTACTGATTTTTATTCCTTACATACTCGGTACATTATTTGTACTGAAGTCCCTTTTACCTGGGGACGATGCGTTTCATGCCCGCAGGTCCCAATAGACAGGTCAAGAGTCCTCCAAGTAGGCTATCAGCTCAGTGGAAGGTGTTGGTGCGCTCAATTTGCTCCGGAGTTGCTATTTGGTCAGTATGATTAAGATATGTATTGATTGGTATGGCGGGGCTCTGTCCCTACCTTTATGACAATTATGTATTCTTAGAGGCTTGTAGATAGATGTCATGTATATGAAAGATTGTATGGCCTTATCGGCCTATGTTAAGGGTACGAGTGATCATTTTGGTCTTATAGGTCATATGTCTTATGGATAAGTTGGTATTACATGTTTCGACCTTGCAAGAAAAAGAAGTCACGCACTAGTAAATGGCATCCACTAATCTGAAAAAATGGTAGGAATAAAACAAGATAGTGACCATGTGTCCACTTAATCCAATTAAGCCTAATAGGTGTAAATACTCCTTTATAAAGCATATGGACATCATCATCCTAATAAAATTTATGCCTACTTAGAGTTGTCCAATAAAAACCTCTCTTAGATGCACTATGTAATGAAATTTGCAATGTGATCTTGTCAATAAGGTAGTCCAAACATGTGCATGTCAAAAAAATTACAAAATATTGGTCATGCATCCATTTAACACAAGTATCTCTGCCACATGTATCAAATAAGACATTCTTATGATATAGCCAAGTATCAATTGTAAATCCCATGGATTCTTCTACATGTAAGTAATTCAAGGAAGCACATAAATTCTCAGAAAGGTCAGAAGAACCCATAAATTCCAAAATACAAATTTCAATACATTCAAGCTCATGATTATAACTTTTCCCAATAATATTCGCAACATCAATGGATTCTACATAATTGCTCAAACTGTCACAGAAAGAGTCATAGATAGGTTCATGAAAGAGTATTTGATCACTAACGTCACAATAATCATGCATATCCTCTTTACTAGTAGCAAACACTTTTACAGGCTCACAATCAACAATCAACATGACTTTCCATCAAACAACAAAACTCACATTCTAGCAATTTATCACATAAAAACTCATTAGACACTTGAATAAGAGAAGAAAGAACATTTAACTCATTAGCAAGCCTCTTCTCATAAATTTCATGCCTCTTTCCACCAAGTTGGAATGCATAATCATCTATGTCATACTCAATTTCAAAAGGAAGCAAATTACTCTTGCACTTTAACTTAGATATTATAGTTAATGACTTGATATGCATCAAAATATCATCATCCACAAAAATTATAAAGTCACCAACATAAGAAATAAGAGTATAGTTCATTACCTCCAAACATACTTTAGGTGTTCTAGAAAGGCCAAGAATGTGAATGAAACAATTATACATACCATACTTGGACTTATTTACTAATGGAACAACATCACCTTTTATTCTCTTATGCAATGGCTCTAACTTAGCAATGCCTTTAGGGAACTCCATGTTATAAACCTGTAAATAAGGATCAAAATAGTCAAAAGGTTCAACAACAAAAAAATTAACCAAGCTTTTATCTTCCACCATCCAACAAGAATTGATTTCTCTAAATTCATGTTGGAATTCGATTGGATCCTTTGCTGCCATCTCTTGTGTCTCACCTCCCCTTTCAAAAGGTCTTTCTACATATGGTTTTACAAAATCACAAGAACTAAAACAAGAAAGATTTAATAGGTTAGGAAGTAAAGAAAATATTTTCTTGCTTACACTCTTTTTGGCTTTTATCATAAAACTAAATTTTCCCTCACCCTTAGCCTCTTTTCTCTCACTAAAGTTTTTTTTCTTCTTCTTTGCTCAAACCCTCTTATTTTTCTCTCTCTACCTTAAAGACTTTTCTTATCTCATTGCCTTCTCTCATTTCTTTTCCCTCAAGCTCACTTTTTTTCTCAATTGACATCCCATTCTCTTCACTCAATACAACCTCTCCTTTTTCCTCTGTTGGGATGTCAACCTGCACTCCCTTACTCCTCTCATTCTTTTCTCTCTCATATTTTTCCATATTCTCTTTAACATTCTTTTCATCTTCATAAATTTGTGAGAGAGTCAAAGGTCCAGGAATAAGTTTCTTCCCGTTAACCTCAAAAGAGTATCTATTTTTTTACCATATTATATGAAGCTCTTCTATAAGCATACCATGGCTTTCCCAACAAGATATGATAATTATTCATGGGAATCACATCACACCAGATCGCTTCCTCATACCTTCCAATAGAGAATAGTAATAACACTCTCTTATCTACCTTTACTCCTCTCAACATGTAGGGTTCAATATGCTCAACACAAGATAAGTTTAATTTTTCAACCATATAAGTGCTAATTGAGTTATAGTCAAACTCTTTGTCAATTCTAAGGGCACAAATCACAGACATCACTTTAGCTCTTGTTTGAAAATTAATTTTACCATTGTCTTCCTTCCATTCGGTATACTGTAAGTTTGACTTTTCAAGTTATTGAGTCATAACTCGCCTCCTTTCACTATAACTACATGTTTGAAACATCTTGACTTTTATGTATCTCTTAAACTTTGGCTTTTTCCTCTAATGTTCTCGCCTCTCATGCCTTTTTTCACTCAAAGCAACTCTTGGTCATTAAACTATAGATTTATTAATAATCCTTACTAGTCACAACTCTTAGTGATAAGAATGTGGAGTTAGAAAAAGAAAAGAAAAGTGAAGGACCAAACCTTGCAAGAATAGGAATTGGTTATGTAGAAAAAATAAGGAAAGAATTTAAGAAATCCAAAACCCACAAGAATAAGGAAAGAAGTTACCTTAATCTTCAAGAACTAGGATCCCCTCTTCTTGTTTCCTTTCTTGACTTGGAAACCAAATAACACTTGGATTCTACAAATAATAATGAGCCATAAAGCTTTTCTTTTGACTGATTTTCATTTTCTTTTTTGGTGTTTTTTTTGGTTTTGTTTTGCTCAAGAACCTTCCAAGATTATCAAGATTAAAATCTTGATTAACCTGGCTCTGATACCACTTGATAACAATACGATAGGGGTTCAAGAATTACTAAAGAAAATCAAAAAATGTGCGGAAGCTAAAAGAAAATAAAGAAACAGAAAACCGACGGAAAATTAAAGATAGATTGAATTCAAGAAAGAGTTGCTTGAATTCAAGAAGTCTATTCTTGAAGTTGAATCCTAACAACAACAATTAGCTAACAAAGAACTAATCGCCTTTGGTAGAGAATTAAAAACAAGAGATAGATTGTGAAACCTAACCCTTTAGAATAACAAGCACAACAATAAGCCTAAACTTATCACCTTTCTTGAATACGTACAAGTGATCTAAGATTTCAAAAGAGTTTAATCTTACCACCTTAAGTTGAGTCTTGAAGGTTGAAGAATAAATCCAAGAGTAGCCACACACAAGAGTGCAAGAAAAATCTCACAATTTTTATTGATATTGTCTATAATAATCTAACATCTAAAAACAAAGAAGACACCCCTTTATATAGAGAGGGGGTCACGAAATTCCTACCTAAAAATTAAGAAAATAAAGTCCTAAACTACTTTGGATAACATGTCCAAATACCTTAGGAAAAGAAAAAAATACTAGGAAACAAAAATCAAGTCAATCTTGGAAAGTAACTCCAACAATCTTAGGAAAAGGAAAGTATAACCTTAACTACCTAGGAAAACAATAAATATAATACCAAAATATATGGAAATAAGTTAAAAACCAATGTTGGATAGAATCTTGAAAGTCCCAAACCAATCATGGATAGGATCTTGGAAATCTTGAAGGCAACTTGCAAGCAACTTGTACCCAACTTCTATCACGCCTATTGAACCTTTCTTGGGCAGCAAGCAAGTTCTTTTTATGTTATAAAAATGTGGCTTCATGTAGGACTTATTGGGTTGCAAGTTTGAACACATTTTTAGGTGCCAAATAGGTCCAATTGTGGCCTGATTTGGACCTTCTTCAGAGGATGTTTCTTGGGATCTAATCCACCTCTTCTTAGACATGAATTTGGGCCATAAAATTATTATAACACTTAGACAACTCATATCTTTTATTCTTGAGCTCTCCACCATAATGAACAACTTCTTTATTTGCACTTGAAGTCTAATGACCTTGTTTTGCCACTCTTTAGCTTGACATCTTGTTAAAGGCCCTCCTTGAAATTCTAAAGCTTCATTCTTGTCCTTGGATAGATTTGAGCTTCCTAGGATGCTATCACCCTGCCCTGCCCTACCCTACCCTGCCCCATTTACATCCCTAACCGAGGGTCATAGGACCCACGTAAAATACGAGGATGCAACTGGTAAAGTAGGACAACCCTAATGTGGTAATTATGTATTATCCTTTTCTAAATAGATGTTCCGTTTACTCAGTAATGAGCGCCATTAAAAAAAAATTATTATCCACTGATTGATTTCGAGATTTACTATTTTTACTTTTTGTTAATAATAAAGAGTTAGGTAGGTTTGGTAAACTGAGCTAAACAAAGAACCGCAGACAAATTAGACAAAACAGACAAAAGAAGAAAGAAAAACAAAGTGGAGTTTCTACGCTTTCTTTGAGAAGACTTGGAACAACGGGCCATGTGTGATGCTGAGTTTAATGAAGTTTCGTGATGAATTTTTCGGTTTCAGTAATTTTCCAAAAATAAGTGGGCAAGTAATTAAAATAACATTGGGATCTAGCTATTGTCATGACCCAAATCGATGGGCCGCGATGGGCATTCGGTGCCTTTCCCAACCGAGCACTAACGTAGCATACCTTTCTTATCATACCATCATGGGTAAATGGGCCAGAAGGGCGTCATGATATAACCAGAATAAAACATAAGGGGATACTCAACATAGGACGACCCAACATGGAATACAAACTTATACATGTGACATACAGGCCAATAAGGCCGACATGATCATTTGTACACTCAAAACATAGGCCGACAAGGCCATACAAGTATCCATATACATGACATATGTCTACAAGCCTCTAAGAGTACATAAATATCATAAAGGTCGGGACAGGGCCCCGCTATACTAATCAATACATGTCCTAATCATACTGACCACATAAGCAACTTCGGAGCAAGTGGAGTGCACCAACACCTTCCGCTGAGCTAATAGCCTACTAGGAGGACTCTCTGCATGTCTATCGGGACCTGCAGGCATGAAACACAGCATCCCCAGGCAAAGGGGACGTCAGTAAAAATAAAGTATCGAGTATGTAAGACATGAAAATAGTATATAAAAGACATGAAAGAAACATGGAGTAAAGAACTCAACCTGTAAGTCTGAATAGCTGTGGGAATCATGAAACATTTATAATGTCATGAATATGCGTATAAATGTCATATCATGCATAGGTATATGCGTACATAACATCATCAAGCCTTTGAGGGCATCCCATCATATCATCTCGGCCTCTGTGGGCGAAATCATCAACGTATACCAACTGATCAGGTGGTGGTGCGTATATAACGTCGTAACCTTTCCCCATATCGCATATACATATAATATACGCGTATATAACGCCATCTGGTCATGGGTCAATGTACATGTATAAATGAATGCAATGCATAATGAAGTAAGTCAATAAGATCTCTCGGATAAACTTTATCAACTTACGTATTTTTCTAAGACCCATGGATAGATAATATAATAATAGAACACATGGAAAATCAAGAACATAGGCACTCTTAATACTTCTACGAATAGAGCCATTTATAAAAGTTGTGCGTTTACTCGTTTCATTTATATCATATGGATCATGCTAAAAGGGAAGAAGGGATAGCCTTAACATACCTCAAGTCGTCAATGCAACTCAACAAAAAGCTTATGACAACTAGCGCGCCATCCATATAACAAAGAAATAAATGTACAACTTAGATGGCGCTAGTATATCACGTATCTCAAACGATAACTCGATTCTAAATAAACGGGCAATATTTTCCCTGATTTTACTGTTCCCTCAAGCCTACCAAAGGAGAGATACAACCACCATACAATCAGCAACTCAAAAACAACCCAACTACAATTCGGGACCTTCAATACAACAAAAACCCCAAATATACCATAACATAGCCACTCAACAAGTTATCAATTAGCCTAAAATTACAACGACGAGCGACCAGCGCACTACCCTACCACATGTGGTCTTTCTACACGCCCTTTATCATTCTAAACTCCATAAATATGCAACACAAGAGGCCAACACGAGTGAACCACAAAACAGTCCGCTAAAAGTGGAATAAATCGAACTCACAGCTTCCGATCACCGTCCAGTGAGTTCTAACTATTAGGAAACGAATTTATCAACCTTTCTTGATATTTAAAAGCTTAAATACAGAAAGTAGACATTTTCTTAACTATGAAGTACCTTCCAAAACTCAAAGTAGAAAGAAAAAGAGAGGAGGTATAATGATACTTACGTCGTAGGGATCGTTCTAATGTTATCGCTTCTTGATTTGTACCCGGGATGTTAATCTTACTTGGAATTTCTTGAAACAGCCTTGGAGAGCTTGAGAGTGTTTTGGGGTAAGTGTTCTCTAAACCCACCGCCTCCATTCTCCAAGTAGGTGGGTAAGCTGCCTGCTTGGCAGCTTGAGCGGTGCAACTTCAGACGCTTGTATCTCTCTACTCCGATATCATATTGACAAACGGTTTACAGCGTTGGAATTTAGACACACGAGTATTTAATTCCATATAAAGATATCCCTGTAACTCTCAATATATTGGGAGAAAACGGCCTTGCAACCTGGCCTATAAACCTGCAAGTTTCTCCGAAGTGCGGCGATGTGACTTGGCGACCCTACTTTAAAAATTTATATTTCTCTACCCCTGATATCGTATAAATAAATGGTTTGGAGCATTGGAAACTAGGTTCCAAGACATTCATTTTGTATGAGATATGTCCCAAAATGACATAATAAAACTTACGAATTTAATTTTTCAAAATGGCTCGTTACAAGGCAAATCTTAACTCGATTTTTCCGTAAGTTAAATCTTATTTCTCTCAAACTTTATATTTTATATTCAAACATCATATATAGTCATATTATGACTTTATACTCATTTAAATCATGATTACCAAGTCTCATATTCATTATACATTACTTTGGGATGCACAAAATGTAATAATTATCTTATTTGTTTTTTTTCAAGTCTCATTCATCTTAACTTACAAGACTTCGATAAACCTTCCTTATCCTTGTAGAAGAATTTCATCTTTTTTGAGCTTACATTAGATAATCTTATAATGACAGTGACGTCTGAAGTACGGGGTGTAACATCCTTCCCTCCTTAGAAACATTCGTCCCCAAATGTTAACTCTTAAAGGCTTGCGAAAATGGCGCGTAATATCATTCTCCCCTTTGGAACATTCGTCCTCGAATGTTGGCTGATACACTTATCGTTCTCATAACCTATGGCTCTTACAAATACTTAATATTGTCCTTTGCCATCTAGGCAGCTGTGGTGTGAATAAATCCAAAGGTCAGGGCATTCCCCCCTTTAGGCCTCTTTCTCACACTACCACTTGTGATCGGGATTCTTCCAATCTCGTAACTGTTGCTACCTTATGTGATGCAGCCTGTACGACACTAGCCTTGTATGTGCGCCTATGCAACTTTTCTCTCCTTTTTCCTCAAGCTTTTAGCCAATATCTAGGCCTCACTTTGTAAACATATACAGAACTATGACAAGTTGTCCCTCTAGGCACCTATATGTGTATTGACGTTATTTGCTCGGTACTTTTTCAAACTTACGACTATTGCTATATCTTGTTTCATAACCTCGGTTATCTATGCTTATGGCTTTACTGCATCTAGGTTGTTCAGACTATACCATAACACTTACTTCGATTTATTATTACCGAGGTCAGCTACCCAACTCCAAGTTACTCTCTCGCTGCTTATCCTATATGTATAAATCTAAGTCCTTTAATGCTTCCTCATTACTGTTCATCTTAAGAATGACAACCTAATCTCATCTCATACTTTGTAACTTTTATCCATCTATTATTGATTCACCTTAATGTTGATCTATAATCTACCACTGATAACTTGAAACCTCTTACGTAATACATTTTCACTAGGGCTCATGTCTCATCGGGAACATCTGCAATTATTTGCCTGATCCACCTAGGGATGATACTAAACTTCAATAACCATATTTCATATCATCCCAACGTGATTCATCTAATGGGGGTATTCTAATCCCGTGCAATTCATGAAATGACTTCTCTTTGAATTATTACTCAATCGAAGGCCTAAATTTCATCCCCTCATCATTTGTCACAATTACACCCTTATTCTACTACCAGGGTAGCATTCCCTATTTTTTAAATGCTCCTACTCTTAAACTCCTCTAAGTTCATTCAAGCTGTATTGAGTTTTTATAACTTACGGAAACCATCAGCTCTCTTATTTTGATGGGCTTAATTCTGAGGCCTTACCTATTCTTGTTACCTTCTCACTCACCTTTTCTTATCCATACTCCTATCTACCTAAAACCTTGTCGCTCTACCATACTTTAGCTTCTGACCTACACATATCTATTTATACTACTCGCAATCTTCCTTTAACTTGCTAGCACCATAAATTTCCTTTCGTGCCTTCTCGGTTGTCTTTAAATGTAAGCAATTATTTTTCCTGGTCGTCCCGCCATTTGCTGCATGGATACTTGGCTTATCTTAGTGCCCACAAATACTGGAATTCCCTGTAACAAATATGATCTCAAATATCACTTTTGACTTCCAGTTCATTAGTCACGATAGGTGCCACTTTCTTATGGAGTGCATACAATGTTGTTGTAGTGAGACTGTTATTATAAAACCATTTCTTCTTCAAGTTACTATGCTTAGGTTGAAGCCTTCTTCCTTATTTCCTCAGCTAGTCTTTCGTTGTAGTACTTAGGGGAGATCCTCTGACTCATGTAAAGCTGCGAGCTTATTACATCGTATACTCGACAGAATATTTTAATATTCTTCCTCGCCTATAATTATCCTTAATTACTTACCTCCATGCCCTTGTGCTTGTAGGGTTGTTTCTGAACTGATATTTTGACTGTCTTCCCAGTGGCACTCACTCTCTTTTATTTCCGTAACACCTATCCGAATATTTCTCAAGGATTACAATGTCATAACTGCGAGACTGAATTCACCATATTGGGTTTCACTATGTTTATTTTGCACGATCTACTGATTTGTCTGTATCCTCTTGTCTAGCCATAACTAGGCTCTTCCTAAATTAACTACTAACTACTCGTTGGTCCATTCTCATATCTATATTCCGCGTAATATCTCTTGGGATATGTCCTTTGTCTTAACTTACCTCTCGCAATGGCTACTTATGTATCAAGTATTCATTCGTACTTATTTATCAATAACATCCTGGTCGGGAACCTTTACTGCCCCTTCCTACCGTCGTGCTTGCGTAATGTTCTGGAGTCGTAACCTATCTGTGGGATTTGAATAAGTGCAACCTCACCCCTTTCTCATTTTATCGCATTTTTCTTTTACTATTCCATAGTTCCCTGAACCATATAAATCCTACTTAATACCATATCACACCATCTTTCCCCTTCTATTCATCTTTAGCATCTTTTTACATATTCACTTACTCTTACTCGCTTTGCGGTAATCCTTCTATATCAAGGATTACGAAATTTCTTATTCACGAGGGTGACACCTAGTGTAAGTGGCACACTTAGTCCCTTAAGCTTAACTCTGCTCACAGTGCTTGCTTTACGGAAGCATCTTTCTTAATGAACTTTAAAGGTTATTCTTTTGTTATCCATTCTATTATTTCCTGAACGCTATCTATGAAATTCTCATGATGCCGACTATTATAAAATCCTTCGGAAATGTCAGCTAACGCTAACAATCCATCCACCATTTTGGGTTAATCTAACCCCAGCTGGATCCTGATATCCTGTCCTTCTCTTAAACTACATCTGTTGGCTCCCATGGAGCATAACTGAGATGGGTGTGCCAATTGTACATACCTCTGTTACAATTGAAGGTAACTCAAAATGCTTATATTTCTCTGCCTGAATTGTAAATACTGATAATCTTCACTAATTGGGTACCTCGTACCCTTCTTCACTTTGCTTGTTTTACTTGTTGAAATTTGTATCTAACTTCTGATTCTCTCGTTGCTTTAAACCATATGGGTGGATAGATATTCATGCCTTAGGGCTCCTTATCAAGAAGCTTACACGTCTTAGTACACACATGATCTACTGAAGACCTCACATTTACTCATCATAAGCTTGATGCAAAATTGAGTTCCTCTGACTCAACTCTTCCACAGCCACAGCCACAGCCACCGTCACTCTCTTACCAGCTATTTTTCTAGATGTAGGTATCATTGTTTTACGAATAAAATAGAATTTAGGATTTAGAATTCTTACAATTGAGCTTTACCACACGATTTAGAGTAAGAAGAAAGAGTGACAGTCCTAAATGCCCTGTAGCCTTATGCTTATAACTGTGGTGCATAAACAAGACTCTACTAGACACGACTTGTAGACTCCCTAGGACAAAACTGCTTTGATACCACTTTTGTCATGACCCAAACCGATGGACCGCGACGGGCACTCGGTGCCTTACCCAACCGAGCACCAACGTAATGTATCTTTCTTATCATACCATCATGGGTGGCAAGAAGGGTCGTCATGATATAACCAGAATAAAACATAAGGGGATACTCGACATAGGACGATCCAACATGAAATACAAACTTATACATGTGACATACAGGCCTATAAGGCCGACATGATCATTTGTACACTCAAAACATAGGTCGACAAGGCCATACAAGTATTCATATACATGACATCTGTCTACAAGCCTCTAAGATTACATAAATGCCATAAAGGTTGGGACAGGGCCCCGCCATACCAATCAATTACATGTCCAAATCAAACTAACCAAATAGGAAACTCTGGAGCAAGTGGAGTTCACCAACACCTTCCGCTGAGCTGATAGCGTACTAGGAGGACTCTCAACCTGTCTATCGGGACCTGCGGGCATGAAACCCAGCATCCCCAGGCAAAAAGGACATCAGTACAAATAAAGTATCGATTATGTAAGGCATGAAAATGGTATATAAAAGACATGAAAGAAATATAGAGTAAAGAACTCAACCTGTAAGTCTGAATAGATGTGTGAATCATGAAACATTTATAATGTCATGCATATGCATATAAATGTCACATCATGCATAGGTATATGCGTACCTAACATCATCAAGCCTTTGAGGGCATCCCATCATATCATCTCAGCCTCTGTGGGAGAAATCATCAACGTATACGAGATGATCAGGTGGTGGTGCATATATAACGCCATAACCTTTCCTCCTATCCCATATACATATAATATACGCATATATAACGCCATCTGGTCATGGTCAATGTACATGTATAAATGAATGCAATGCATAACGAAGTAAGTCAATAAAATCTCTCGGATAAACTTTATCAACTTACATATTTTTCTAAGACCCATGAACAGATAATATAATAATAGAACACACGGGGAATCAAGAATATAGGCACTCCTAGTACTCCTATGAATAGAGCCATTTATGAAAGTTGTGCGTTTACTAATTTCTTTTGTATCATATGGATCATGACAAAAGGGAAGAAGGAATAGCCTTAACATACCTCAAGTATTCAATGCAACTCAACAACAAGCTTATGTTAACTAGCACGCCATCCCTATAACCAAGAAATACATGTACAACTTAGATGGCGCTAGTATATCACGTATCTCAAATGATAACTTGATTCTAAATAAAACGGGCAGCATTCCCCCTGATTTTACTGCTCCCTCAAACCTATAATAGGCGAGATACAAACACCATATAATCAACTACTCAAAAACAACCCAACAACAATTCGGGACCTTCAATACAACAAAAACCCTAAATATACCATTACACACCCAATCAAAAAAAATTCAATTAGCCTGAAATTGCAACGACGAGCGACCAACCCACTACCCTACCATATGTGGAGTTTCTCCATGCCATTTATCCTTCTAAACTCCATAAATCAGCAGCACAAGAGGCCAACACGAGAGGACACAAAACAATCCGCTAAAAGTGGAATAAATCGAACTCACAGATGTCGATCACCGTCCCGTGAGTTCTAACTATTAAGAATTGAATTTATCAACCTTCCTTGATATTTAAAAGCTTAAATATAGAAATTAAGCATTTTTTAAATTATGAAGTACCTTCCAAAACTCAAACTACAAAGAAAAAGAGAGGCGGTATAATGATACTTACATCATAGGGATCGTTCTAATGTTATAGCTTCTTGATTTTGTACCTGGGATCTTAATCTTGCTTGGAATTTCTTGGAACAGCCTTGGAGAGGTTGAGAGTGTTTTGCGGTAAGTGTTCTCTGAATATTGACGAGATATATATGGGAAAAGATCACTTATAAGCCCACCGCCTCAATTTTCCAAGCAGGTGGGGAAGCTGCCTGCTTGGCAGCTTGAGCGGTGAAACTTCGGACGCTTGTATCTCTCTACTCCAAAATTGTATTGATAAATGATTTGCAGCGTTGGAAACTAGACACATGGGAATTTAATTCCATATAAAGATCTCCCTATAACTCTCAATATATTGGGAGAAAACGGCCTCGCAACCTGGCCTATAAACCTGTCAGTTTCTCCGAAGTACGGCAATGTGACTTGGTGACCCTACTTTAAAAATTCATATTTCTCTACCCCTGATGTCGTATTAATAAATGGTTTGGACCATTGAAAAATAGGTTCCAAGACCTTCATTTTGGTATGAGATATGTCCCAAAATGACATCATAAAGCTTACGAATTTTATTTCTCAAAACGGCTCGTTACAAGGCAAATCTTAACTCAATTTTTCCGTAAGTTAAATCCGATTTCTCCCAAGCTTTATATTTTATATCCAAACATTATATATAGTCATATTATGACTTTACACTCATTTAAATTATGCTTAACAAGTCTCATATTCATTATACATCACTTTGGGATGCACAAAATGTAATAATTATCTCATTTATTTTTCTTCCAAGTCTCATTCATCTTAACTTACTTAAGACTTCGATAAACCTTCCTTATCCTTGTAGAAGAATTTCATATTTTTTGAGCTTACGTAAGATTATCTTATAATGATAGTGACGTCTGAAGTACGGGGTTGTAACGAACCGACCGGTTGTTTCGAGAGTTATAGCCCTGTTTCCCCCATTTCTGCTTCTTTTTATTTAATTTAGCTATATTGTGTTACACCGGGTTAGTTGGTTCGGGTCCGGAGTGGTTTCAGAGTGGATTGAGACACTTAGTCTCTAAAGTAGAAGCTTAAGTTGGAAAAGACAATCAGATGTAGACTTATGTGTAAACGATCTCGGATTTGAATTTTTATTATTCCGTTAGATCCATTAGGTGATTTTGGACTTAGGAGTGCGTCCAGAATGTGATTTGGAGGTCCGTAGTAGAATTAGGCTTGAATTGGCGAAAGTTGGAAATTTGGCAATTTTGGTCGGCAGTGGAAAATTTGATATCGGGGCCGGAATGGAATTTTGGAAGTTGAAGTAGGTTCATAGTGTCATTTGTGACGTGTGTACAAAATTTGAGGTCATTCAGATGTGGTTTGGTAGGTTTCAGCGTCGTTTGCGGAATTTGAAAGTTTAAAAGTTCTTAGGCTTGAATCCGAGGGTAATTTGGTATTTTTATGTTGTTTTGAGTTTTTCGAAGGTTCGACTAAGTTCATATGTTGATATATGACTTGTTGGTATGGTTGGTTGAGATCCAGAGGGCCTCGGGTGTGTTTCGGGTGGTTAACAGATCATTTATTGGTGTTGGGAGATAACTGGTTTGCTGGTTTCTGAAGCTGCTGGTGATTTCCACACCTGCGGAAGGGGAGCCGTAGCTGCGAGGTCGCAGGCACACGTGGGAGTTTGTAGGTGCGTACAGTGTTGAGGTAGTCCGCAGGTGCGTAGGAGAGGTCGCATCTGCGAGTCCGCGGATGCGGATAAGTGCCAGCAGAAGCAGAAGTGAGGAGGTCAGGCAGTGGCTGCAGGTGCGAGGGCTTTTCCGCACCTGCGTGGTCGCAGATGTGAATATGGATCGCAGGTGTGAAGTTGGGGGTTTTAATGATTTTTTGCAGGTGCGGAGGTTCTTGTGCAGAGGCGGCACCGCAGGTGCGCATATTTAGCCGCAGGTGCGAAACAGAAACTATAAATAGAACACTTCGCGAATTTTGGTTCATTTCCACCATTTTCAAGTCGGTTTTTAGAGCTTTTGTAGTGATTTTGAAGGGAGATTCAAGGGTTTTCAGTGAGGTAAGTTGCTTGGGCTCTAATACTCCTATCTATGGTGTTTTCCCATTGTATCATCATCTAATTAGTGGAATTTAGGGGTGAAAATATGGGGTTAGGGCTTGGGATTTTAGAGAGTAATTTGGGGATTTGAGGGACCAAATGAGGTCGGATTTTGATGAATTTAGTATGGTAAACTCCGTAGTGAATGGGCTTTCGGGTTTTGTGACTTTTGTCGGATTTCGAGACGTGGGCCCGGGGGCCGGGTTTGAGTGAATTTCGGGAATTGGCCTATAATTTGGTATTTTCCTTGTGGGATTCATTCTTTAGCTCATATTGATCGTATTTATTGCTTGTGGCTAGATTCGGGTCATTTGGAGGCCGGTTAGAGAGGAAAGAGCATTCCGGAGTAGGAGTTCTACACTGTTGAGGTAAGTAACAATTTTAAATCTTGTCTTGAGGGTGTGAAACCCGGAGTTTGGTATAATGTGACTGTTTGGAGTTGGCACCCATGCTAGGTGATGGGCGTGAGGATGTACGCCGTGAGGGATTGCGACTTTGGTCTGTCCCGGGAGACTGTGAGTCTAATAGTCTTTATTTGTGTTTGTATGCATTATTGTCTACTAGAACTTGACTTCCTTTCATGTTAGAAATCATGCTTAGGCTATATTCCTGCTCCTGGTAGTTATATTCAGTCATAGTGATTCTTGTACATGTTTACCTCAGTCTCTGCTATTTTACCTGATGATATACTGTAACACTTTGATTTGGTCTATTTTTTCTTTCTTTATTGAGAGCTACGAGACTAGAGAGGTTCATGACTGAGTAAGGCCGAGGGCCTGGTTGTGAGGTATTGTTATTGTAACACGCCGAAAAATTTTGAAGAACTTAAGTGTAAAGCCCGATAAAATTTGCAAAGAAAATAATGTTTCATGGTGCCGGACTAGGCTTACGTGTTTGAGGATTATAGAAGCCCAGACTTTTTTGGTTGAACAATGCACGGGAAAGTAAAGGAATATTGTTGACGCAACTGTGCATTTATGCGGTCCATTATGCGACCGTAGAATCACTCTGCGGACCGCATAATGGCCGCAGAGTGACACAGTTGTTTGGGTATGTTGGAAGCAATTATGCAGTCGACTATGCGACCGCATAACTGTTATGCGGACCGCATAATGACCGCAAACTTAGGTAGATTTTTGGTCATTTTGGACACCAATTATGCGACCGATATGCGATCGCATATGCGACCGCAGAACCTGTCTGGAGCTTCATTTTTGGGTTTTTAAAACCCGACCCTATTTCGTTAAATACACTCTTTGTGCCATTTTTGAGACATAATCTGATATTTTAGAGTGAGAGAGAGTGCCCTAGAGTAAGAAGGTGTTGTTCAATAATTGTTCTTCAAGTCTTGCTCAAATCCTGGAAGATTAGCAAGGGAAACTCACAAGTTCTTTATCTAAGAGGTAAGGTTCCATACCCTAATTTTCAATTTCGAATTTGGGTAAAAGATGGTTGATTAGGAGTATGATTCATGGGTATGAGAGTATTCTTTATACATGCATGTACCAACAAGAATGGTGGGAGGATTGTTGAACTTAAATAAGTAAGGATTGGGTTGTGCAGTGAAGGAAATCTTGTAGGTGAACCTTGTGGTTAAATTTGCACACCTAGTGTGTGATAAAATGCTCAAATGAGCTGAGACCATGAATATCTTCCTAATTATGGTTCAATTTTGTTATGTCTCAAATAGATTGGGATTGCTAGAATTTTCGGAATGTTGTAGTAATTTAAGGAAAGCTCAATTGAGGTATGTTGGCTAAACCTTCTCTCTTGGAATTGAATTCCATAATGTTACCGTGAGTTTCAAAGTATGGGTTGCGTATTAGAATGTTGTGGCTTTGAATCGTATTTCAAAAGAAAGCTAGTATGCCAAATTGTGTGAGAAAATCTCAATATTCTTAAGACTCTTAATTGCTCATATGTGTACCTAAAGTCTTGATTGGGAATGTCTTATTGTTGGTAACCTATAAAGATGGTTGGAAGTAAAATAAGTGAACTGGGAATATAAAGTGTGGCCAACGTGCCAATAGTGAAAGGTATACTTGTGGCCAATGGTGCCGATGTAATGAAATAATGTGAGAAAGGTTATGAAATGAACTTTGACTCAAGTATTCCAAAATTTACTTCAACAATATAATCTGCTAAAAGTTTATGAACTCAAGTGATGCCCATATGTGTCTGTTTTAGCTAATGCTATGCTTTGTAAGTAATTTTCAATGTGCTTTGCATTCTTACACATTCGTGAGTGAAAATTGTGTATGATTATAATTTGTTCTTCGATTGCCAATCATTTTACTCCATTTATTGGAAAGAAATCGATTATGTTTAAAGCCTTCATTACTAATGAACTTAAAGTTGTGATTTCCGAAATATTCTACTTGTTGATAATTATGATGATGATCTATGAAAGGGAAGAAATGAAAGTGTGGAATATAAAATACATCCATTGTGCCATGAATAAAGAATCATATGTATGGCCAAGAAAGCTAATGAAATAATAATGTTGTAAGTGGTTGAAAGTACAGATTAGGTGATATGAAAGGTTATGAGATGTACGTATTTGTACTTTTATTTCCAATGTGTTGTGAGACACTATGGACGGTCTATGAACACCTGTATATTGTGTTATGAAATCCTGTGGACGGTCTATGAAATGCATAGGTACATTGTATTATGAAATCCTGTGGACGGTCTATGAAACGCATAGGTACATTATGTTATGAAATCCTGTGGACGGTCTATGAACGCATAGGTATATTGTGTTATGAAATCCTATGGACGGTCTATGAAACGCATAGGTACATTGTATTATGTAATCCTGTGGACGGTCTATGAAATGCATAGGTACAGTATGTTGTGAAATCCTGTGGACGGTCTATGAATGCATAGGTATACTGTGTTATGAAATCCTATGGACGGTCTATGAAACGCATAGGTATATTGTGTGATGAAATCCTGTGGACGGTCTAATGAGACACATTATTAATGCAGACAATAGGTGCCCCTTTTGTTGTCCTTATTTGTACAGGTTGTTTCAATTACATTATATTATGTGTTCTACGTATAGATCATATGGGCATTCTATTTTGAAAGAGGATTTCTAGCTATACATACTAGTGCTATTCGACAGTACTAACGTCCCTTTTGCCGGGGGCGTTGCATCTATAATGGATGCAGGTGGTTTTACAGTAGGTGGCATTGATCAGTGATAGTAGTGCACTCCTTTCAGCCGATTTGGTGAGCCCCACTTCATTTTGGGGTCATGTATCTTTTGTTTCTCATGTACTTTGTGGTTGAGGTATAGCCGGAGCCTTGTTGCCGGTATTTCCATATTACTCTTCAGTTGTACTTAGAGGCTCCGTAGACCGGTTGGGTTATGGTTGATGTTGGGAATTGAACTAGAAATGTTGGTACTTGGAAATTATGTTTTTCATTAATTCTATAAACTCGTAATGTTTTGGAAATTATGAATGGAGCTACTCATGGGAATGAAAAGGAAGTTGTTAATAAAATCTTTTCAGTGATTGATTAATGGAGTACATCTCCTCTTTATTCATGGATGAGTTTGGGTAGAAGGAAGTCTAATAGGCTTGCTCGGCCGGGTTCTCTCAGTTGAGCGCCGGTCGCGCTCCCTGAGTTTGGCGCGTGACAGTTATATGGCACGTGTGTTGTCCGTGCGGATCCTTATGTTTATACTATGGCACGTGAGTTGTCCGTGTAGCACGTGAGTTGTCCGTGCGGATCCAGATATGATATTATAGCACGTGAGTTGTCCGTGCAGATTATAGCGCCTGGGCTGTAGGAGTCCCTCATGAGTCTGAACACCCCCAGTGAGCGCAGGTACCTATTGAGCGTGTGCATTGAGGGCTGAGAGTTGAGTGTCGAGTTATTGAGGGTTTGAGTGACAGTGTCTGTGAGGTTTCATCTATTTCACTTTGTTGCTGCATCTAGCTGATAATTGTTTGGCTGGAATTGTTAATTATGCAATTGATCTTTTACTCATGTTTACTCTTAACTGTGAAAATTATCAACTGAATTGTTTTGTATAGCTCGTCACTACTTCTCGATTCCTTATTTATTTCTGTTACTTGCTGAGTTAGTTGTACTCATACTACACCCCGGCACTACATGTGCAGATCCAGGTGTGTCTGAGCACGAAGATTGTTGAGTCCAGGCCTGTTTGAGTTTCGGAGACTGCAAGATAGCCAGCGTCCGCAGGACCTTGTTACTCTTTCCACATTTCTTGCCGTTTTGTATTGATATTTAGACATTGGCTGTAATAGTTTTAAATACTTAGACGCTCATGACTTGGATGACACCCCGATGTTTGGGGCTCGTTTTTTCGCACTTTGTTCCAAATTTGAGTTTAACTTTGATTTTACGAAAAATTCCTCATATGGAAAGCTTTACTTTACTTTTATATTTAGTTTGGAAGTATTTTTGGGAAGGTCGGCTTGCCTAGTAGCACCGATAGGTGCCATCACGACACGTTAGGTTTTGGGGTCGTGAGAGGGGTGTAACATCCTTCCCTCCTTAGAAACATTCTGTCACGACCCAATTCTCCTTCTGTAAGACGTCGTGACGGCACCTAGTCTCTACGACTAGGTAAGCCTAACGAAATGCGGAAATAACAAAATGGAAACAAAACTTAACGACTATCTGCAACAAGTAACTAAATGACTGGTAACAATGCCGCTTGGCATGTACAGTAGCCATCACTCCAGTAATACATAATATTTCCATAACCCGGAACATCATAAGTCACAAGCTACAAAGGAAACTAGTATCTCTATACACCAGAGTCTAATAACAGAAGTAAGGAAGGTAAATGACATAGGAGGGAATAGAGGGGGATTTCGAGGTCTACGAACGCGGCAGATATACCTTGAAGTATCCGTACAGCAGCAAGCACTCTCAACTAGTAGCGGGGCTGATAAGAAGTACCTGGATCTGCACACAAAATATGTGCAGAAGAGTAGCATGAGTTCACTACAACGGTACCCAGTAAGTGCCAAGCCTAACCTCGGTCGAGTAATGACGAGATCAGGTCAGGGCCCTACTGGTATATATATAATAAACTAAGACAGAATGAAATATTGCAGTAAAATAAGTACTAAAATTGAACAAAGAATGAAATCGTAGCAAGTCAACAACTCAGTACACTGAAATAACAACATGGGATCTATTAGAATACCGTTCTTTAGTCTCAAAGTAAATATGCAGAGCAGGGGGATCTACCGGAATACCGTTCCGTAGTCCCAAAGTAAATATGAAGAGCAGGGGGTCTACCGGAATACTATTCCATAGTCCCCAAGTAAATATGCAGAGCAGGGGGATCTACCGGAATACCGTTTCATAGTCCCAAAGTAAATATGTAGAGCAGGGGGATCTACCGGAATACCGTTCCGTAGTCCCAAAGTAAATATGCGGAGCAGGGGGATCTACTGGCATACCGTTCCGTAGTCCCAAAGTAAATATGCAGCGCAAGCCATAGAAATACAACTACATCACGAAATCTTACGATTTAGACTAAGTACCAGTCAAGGAAAGAGGCAGGAAATTCACAAAGCATGCTGCACAGAGTTCACATAAGCAATTAAGACACGTAGACATATTGTCCTAGACTAAACAGGATAATTCATATGCTAGTATAGCTCAGTTAACGGAAGACAAGTATTTTACTTAATGAAAATGGAGTTTTGCAACAACAGCCCGTGTACGCACTCGTCACCTCACATACACGGCGCTCATATATCAAAAACAGTACCAAATCCTAAGGAGAGTTCCCCCACACAAGGTTAGGCAAGCCACTTACCTCGAACCAAGCTCAATCAATCGGTAACAATGCCTTTCCACGAATATCCGACTCTGAATGGCCCAAATATAGCCAAAAACAATTGCATATCATAAATACAACTATAATAGACTCATCTAATTAATGAAATCAATACTTTAACAAAAAGTTTGAAATTTGCCCTAAAAAGTCGACCTGGGCCCACGTCTCGGAATCGAAAAAAAATCACAAAATCCGAAAGCCCATTTACTCACGAGTCCAACCATACCAAATTTATCAAAATCCGACCTCAAATGACCACTCAAAACCCCAAATCAAACTCTTCAAATCCCTAGCCTCCAACTCCCAATTTTCACCTTAAATACACACTAACTAGGTAGGAAAATAAATGGGAAAGCAAGATTATTGATCAAAAATAAGCACAACGGACTTACCTCATGTCACGACCCAATTTTCCCTTCGTTGGGTGTCGTGATGGCGCCTAGTCTTAGGGAATAGGTAAGCCTAACATTAATTGAAGCAACAACATTATTTAAATAACATCTAACAATTTGAAGCAGAAATCCCTTAAATTTACAATTCCCAAAATCGGTAGTACAAGTCATAAGCTCTACAGAGTGTTTGCTAGAAAACTTCTAAATTCAACTGTCCAGAAATAAGAATAAACAGTGCAAAATAAAAATTTGAAGGTGACTCCGAAGCCTGCGAACGCAGCAACAAGTTTAACTTGAGTCTCCACAACAACAGTACACACAGCTAGCTAATGAACAAGTACCTGGATCTGCACAAAAATGTGCAGAAGTGTAGAATAAGCACACCATAACGGTGCCTAGTAAGTATCCAGACTAACCTCAGTGGAGTAGTGACGAGGAACAATCAAGACACCCACTAGTCTAATAAACTGAACATGTATAAGTATATGAACAACAGAAGTATGATGTCTACATAAAGACTGCAATATGGCTCACAATACAGTAATGGCAATAAGGAAGGAAACAACAAGTATCAGGGGAATATCATGAAAATGACACAGAAAAGTGAATGGAACACAACCTAAATCCGAAATCACAAATACAACAAGGACAAGTAATAACTCAGCAACTACAATCGCTTTTACATTAGGTTTTAGTCAACAACTCCACGAGGTACCGAACCTCGGACAAATCACAACTCACGGGTCTCAATACCTGAACCCTAACACTTGGCATCCTGTGCCCTCATAACATCTCATAACCGCACTGACGACTCACGTGCGAATAGAGCCATTCTCACATAGAAGGCAAGTAAACAAGGGTGAGCATCTATGCTCAACAATATCAAGAACACCTCTTATCTGATAAGAGTGCTTAACTACGTGTATGCTTGTGCAAGTGTCCTACCATAGTCCATATCAGCAAATAAGCATAAGGAAAAAAAATGGCCAACACGTACAATATTTTCTCACAGCTTTCACAAAATAAAGCTCACACAGGTACGTATACCACTACAAAAATATCAACAACAAGAATGCCCCCAGGCCACAAATCATCACAAATCAATCCCTGACACAACCCACCTTGTCTCGCCACGTGTGCAATAATAAAGTAAGTGCCCGTCTTGTCTCACCACACGTGCATAACAATGTTTCCACCTTGTCTCGCCACATGCGCAACCCACAAATATATGCGATGTGTTAAAATATGGGCTATGTATTAATAATGTGTTAAAATATGGGCTATGCATTAATAATGTTTCGACTTTAAGTCAAGTTCAAACGAAGGCTATTACGCCAAATTTTGTGAAATATCTCTATGTGCCTTAGACTCTAAATTGCTCACATGTGTACTACACACCTTGATTTGAATTGTATTGGTTTTTGTTGATGATGATGATATTTGAAATTGATAAGGTGAGCATGAAATACTGAATATGGCCAACATGCCATGAATGATCTTATAAATTATGGCCACTAGTGCCAATAAAACGAAAAGATGTGAAAGTAATGTGAAATGTGGTGATTGATATAAAAAGGTTGATGTCTCAAATAAGACAACCTAGCCGGTCGGGTCGTGATCGGACACCATGCCGCACACATGTTGGTGATTGTGCTGGAAATTGTAATTGAAATTGTGATTATGGTTGATGTCCCTAATGGATAGTCTATCCGATCGGGTCGTGATCGGACTCCGTGTTAATGACGGTGGTACTGATACTGAAAGTAATTGTGGTTGATGTCTCTAATAAGATAGCTTAGCTGATCGGGTCATGATTGGACTCCGTGCTAAGAGTACACTGGTATTGGTTTTGTGAATAATGGTATTGGTATTTGTGAATAATGGTATTGGTATTGTGAATAATAGTATTAGAATTGTGAATAATGGTATTGGTATTGTGAATAATGGTATTGTGGACAATGGTATATCGATACTAAAACTCTCCCAATGTGAAATATGGAAATTGATTAAAACACTGTCTTGATCCTAAATTGAGGTTTGATGTTGATTAAAGCTTCCATTAACATTATGATAATCTTGTTTGTATTATTTGTCATTCTATTGAGAGGGTGTTGAGTTATACATACTAGTGCTATTCGACAGTACTTACATCCTTTATGCCGGGGGTGGGCTACCAAGAGCACCAAAATATTACCATATTTGTACTTTGTACAAGAGCTGATCAAGAGGTTCACGAACATAGAGTTTAAACATGTTCCGAGGATACAAAATGAGTTTGCAGATGCATTGGCCACTTTGTCTTCCATGATACAACACCTAGACAAGAACTTCATCGATCCTATCCCAATAGGAATTCATAAACAACCGACTTATTGTGCTCATGTTGAAGAAGAAAGGGATGGGAATCCTTGGTTCCACGATATCAACGAATACTTGGCAAAGGGAGAGTATCGGGAATATGCAACTCATACTCAGAAGCGCACACTCCGAAGGTTAGCCAACCATTTCTTTCAAAGCGGAGGAATTCTATATAGAAGGACTCCAGATCTAGGATTATTACGGTGTGTCGATGCCAAGGAAGCATCCAAATTGCTCGAGGAAATATATGCTGGAACCTGTAGACCGCACATGAATGGCTTTGTCTTAGCCAAGAAAATACTAAGAGAAGGATATTTCTGGATGACTATGGAAACAGACTGCATCAAGTATGTCCAGAAGTGTCACCAGTGCCAGATACATGCTGATATGATATGAGTGCCGCCCAATGAACTCAATGCAACAAGTGCACCCTGACCTTTTTCCGCTTGGGGCATGAATGTCATCAGTCCAATCGAACTCGCTGCTTCAAATGGGCATAGGTTCATTCTAGTGGCCATAGATTATTTCACAATGTGTGTTGAGGCCGAATCTTACAAAGTTGTAACTAAGAAGGTCGTCGCAGATTTTGTTCGGGATCACATTGTTTGTCGGTTTGGAGTACCAGAGTCAATCATCACCGACAACGCCGCCAATCTCAACAGTGATTTAATGAAAGCCATGTGTGAAACTTTCAAGATCAAGCATAAGAACTCCAAAGCAGGCTGCAGATGAATGGAGTTGTAGAAGCCGCCAACAAAAACATCAAGAAAATACTAAGGAAAATGGTAGACAATTACAAACAATGGCACGAGAAGCTGCCATTTGCTCTGCTCAAGTATCGTACAATGGTTCGCACATCAACCGGGCAACTCCCTACTTATTGGTTTATGGTACTGAAGTGGTTATTCCTGCCGAAGTAGAGATCCCTTCTTTAAGAATTATACAAGAAGCTGAGCTCAACGACACAGAATGGGTACAGAGCCGATATGAACAACTGGATCTCATCGATGGAAAAAGAATGAATGCGGTATGTCACGGTAAAATCTACCATAATAAAATGGCAAGAGTTTTCAACAAAAAGGCCAGACCAAGGCAATTCGCACAGGGGCATTGGTGCTAAAGAAAATTTCCCCGCATCAAGATGAAGCTAAAGGGAAATTTTCACCCAATTGGCAAGGTCCCTACATGGTTCATCGAGTATTAATAGGAGGAGCACCTATATTTGTAGAAATGGACGGAGAGATTTGGCCAAAACCTATCAACTCAGACGCAGTCAAGAGATACTATGTTTAGGATTGTTTACATTTCTACATTTGATGTAACTGAACTACGCTTGACCTGATTCCTGTTAAAGAGGGGATACGTAGGCAGCCATGTGGGTTCGGTCACATCTTAATAAAATCTTCATTTTCCCCCCGATTAGAAACTGGGGCAAAATCGCAAGTTCAGCCAACTTCGTCATATGCGGAACAACCAAAAGTATTGTCAAAAGTATGCATTTAAACTAGGACCCTCAAAATTCTGAGGCAAGGAGGTCACGATGTCTCTAAAATATGTCACAGTCATCGGTTCATCTAAATTACTTGATATCGCATACTACTACATTTCAAATAACTATATTTATCAAATGCATGCATATTTTTTGGAAAACTTTATTTCTATGACAGCCAGATGTAACTAGGGTAACTCAAACAGGATCTCAAGGTAGGAGCAAAGACAAAGCAAGAAGACTAAAGCACGAACCAACCTTCCCCCCATAAAATTTACGATTTTTCTTTGGATGCAGGCACGATAAAACAACATTATCCGCAGATACATCAAGTCACTACCTTCATGGCGACAAATTACCTAGCGCAAATACCTCCAGCTAAGAAATACCTTACTTTCTCACCGCCTTTTCATCATTTCCAAAAGATTAAGCTCCCTCTCCTCTTTGCATGAGGCTAAGCATTTCCTCCCTAATTGCATAAGGCTAAGCACTGCCTTTCTTTGCATCGAGACTGAGAATTGTCTCGTATTCCTACATAAGACTAAGCATTGTGTCCTCTTTGCATGAGGCTAAGCATTGCCTCCCTAATTGCATAAGGCTAAGCACTGCCTTTCCCTGCATGAGACTAAGCATTGTCTCCTCTTTGCATGAGGCTAAGCATTGCCTCCCTAATTGCATAAGGCTAAGCACTGCCTTTCCCTGCATGAGACTAAGCATTGTCTCCTCTTTGCATGAGGCTAAGCATTGCCTCCCTAATTACATAAGGCTAAGCATTGCTTTCCCTGCATGAGACTAAGCATTGTCTCATCTTTGCATGAGGCTAAGCATTGCCTCCCTAATTGCATAAGGCTAAGCACTGCCTTTCCCTTCATGAGACTAAGCATTGTATCCTCTTTGCATGAGGTTAAGCATTGCCCCCCTAATCGCATAAGGCTAAGCACTTCCTTTACCTGCATGAGACTAAGAATTGTCTCCTCTTTGCATGAGGCTAAACGTTGCCTCCCTAATTGCATGAGGCTAAACATTGCCTCCCTAATTGCATAAGGCTAAGCACTGCCTTTCTTCGCATCGAGATTGAACATTGCCTCACTAATTGCATAAGTCTAAGTACTGCCTTTTCCTCGCATAAGATTAAATACTATCTCCATTACGCTATCTAAGACTTGGCACTATCCTCTATTCACCTAGGGCTATGCACTGCCCTCATCTTACACAAGACTAAGCCTTGTCTTGTCTCATTTCGCATATGACCAAGCATCATATCTTTACATTTCATGGGCTGAAACATCGCCAGTTTGTCCAAAGGCGCCATAGTCCGAAGGCATCATCCTCATAGTCGGGAGACACCATTCCATGGCGTGAGGATCTCTCAAAATTGCACACCATTAGTCAAAGGCGTCATAGTCCAGAGGCACCATCCTCACAGCCCGAGGACACCATCTCATGGCCTGCGAATCCCTTATCACGCGCTTCATGGCCCAGGACGTCATGGTCTAAGGATATTATCCTCACCGTCCAAAGACAACCTTCATGGTCCGAAGGGAATTTGCATAACGTTTAAATTCTCGCAATAACCCGTATATATTTGCATGCACCATGTTTTAAGTTTTGCAGGTAATCTAGGAGGTAACCGTTCTCCAAACGGTAGCAATCTTCGCTCCAGTTTCCGTTCACAACGTTCACATCCTACAGTTATTTCAAACATAACCGACCACCATCAATTCCTGCCTTTCACTCTATGACCGTTCAAATATTTGTTTAGTGATATATCTGCAACATTTCAAATTCACATTCATGATTTCGCATAAATACATCCGATACTATCATGCCCAAAAGAACCCTTTCCAAAAACATACGATCATTCTTATAACAACTCCCTCGGTTTCGTTTGTCGTTTGATCCAGAACTACATACGGCCTGATTCCCGTAACACCAGAGATATGTAGGCAACTCAGGAACTAGGGGTCGGCCCCAACTTTTAAGATCAAATCATTTCTCACTCAATTCGGCCAAAATTTGTCATCATTTTCTTTACCCAACAGCTCTTTCATCATTCCCAGGTAAAGAGGGGCGGCTGTTGATACCCAATTTTACCCTCATATTTTCTTAAATAATATATATACTTTCAAATATCATTTTTCGCATCATTATTTAGTTTACAAATCTATACGAGCATTTTCTATAATTTTTCATAATTTTTAGAGTTTTTAAATTGATTTCCCTGTACTTAAATTAGTTGAATAATTATTAATTACTCCTTCAAATTATTTTGTGATGACTTAGTTACCTAATTATTACCACCAACTTAAAATCTTTTAGTTCGGAAACATTTTCAAGAAGTACTTTCCAACTTTAACGCGTCTCTCTCTAACATCTTTCTCCGATCTCTCCATCATCCCTATCACCGGACCTCCGGCGACCACCGGACCAGGTAAGACTCCCACCCCACCCCACCCCACCCCATATCTTCTTTTCCTCTCTTTCTCTCTCCTTCTTTCTTCTTCTTCCCCGTTACTTCCCTTTCTTTCTTGTCTTCTTGTCCCCCCCTTTTGCTTTCAAGATCTCCCCCCCCCTTTTATATTTCCCTTTTCTTCTTCACCCTTCTTTCTCTCTCCCCTATTCCTCGTCTCTTTCACCCTGGTCCCCCTATTTTCTGGCGTACTGACGTAGCCTAGCGGCGGCAGCTGAGACAATTTTCCAGCGAGCCTCGGGCGAAGCAGGCGGGAACTTCCAAAATATAGCTGTTGTGGACAACACCTTTCTCGGCACTCGTTGTGACTTCAGGTTCTATTGTTCTTGCTTAGAATTTGCTATTTGGTAATATTGGACTCGCATGAGTTGGTACCTACCATTTTCCAGTTTCCCTTTGTTGTGTTAGTTAAATTGCTATCATCTTAGTTCATATTAGTTTATTCACCGTATTAGTGTGCTTGTAGTTGCAACTTGTCTTCTTCTGGTTTGGTCTGTTGCCTTGTGTGTGATAGTGATTCCCTTTACTCTGCCGTAGGTATAGTGATTGTGGTCTGGGATGGTCGAGTGAGGTCATGTCCTTGGGGGATGGGGCGGGAGGTAGGGAAGGGGTTAGGGGGTGGGGCAGGAGGCAAGGGAGGTAAAGGGAACAAGGGTGTCTGTAGGTTGAGAATTGGGTCATGGAACGTAGGTACATTGACGGGTAAGTCTATAGAGTTGGCGAAGATCCTCCAGAAGAGGAGGGTCAATATAGCGTGTGTCCAGGAGACTAGGTGGGTAGGGTCGAGGGCGAATGACGCAGACGGGTATAAACTTTGGTACTCAGGAGTCCAGAAAGGTAAGAATGGAGTGGGCATATTGGTGGAAAGGGAACTTAGAGAGTCTGTGGTCGAGGTTAGACGAGTGAATGATAGATTGATAATTATTAAGTTGGTGGTTGGAGAGTGCACCTAAACGTCGTGAGCGCCTATGCGCCGCATATGGGCCTAGATGAGGAGGTTAAACGGCGCTTCTGGGAGGGGTTAGATGAGATTGTGTGCCAGGTTCCGCCTACTGAGAAGCTATTCATATGAGGGGATTTCAATGGGCATATTGGGTTGACTACAGGTGGTTATGGCGAGGTTCATGGAGGCTTCGGTTTTGGGGAGAGGAACAGAGGAGGTACATAGCTGTTGGACTTCGCTAAGGCTTTTGGGTTGGTGATTGCGAACTCTAGCTTTCTGAAGAGGGAGGGGCATTTGGTTACTTTTCAAAATGCGGTGGCAAAGACTCAGATTGACTATCTCCTCCTCAGGAGGGGTCAGAGAGGATTGTGCAAAGATTGCAAGGTGATTCCGGGTGAGATACTCGTGACTCAGCATAGGCTCTTGGTGATGGACGTTGGTATTATGTTAAAGAGGAGGAAAAAGTCTACTCGAGGAAGACCGAGAATTAGGTGGAGAGCCTTAACTAAGGATAAATCCCAAGAGTTGGAGGGGCGGTTGTCGGCAATGGGAGCTTGGAGGAGCAGTGGTGACGCGAGCACTATGTGTTCAGCGACAACAGACTATATTAGGGAGGCTACGAGAGAGGTGTTATGAGTCTCGATGGGTGTCTCTGGTGGGCAAAAATGAGACTGGTGGTGGAATGAAGTGGTCCAAGGTAAAGTGGAAGCGAAGAAGGTGCCGTACCTGAAGTTAGTGGGGAGCATAGGTGAGGAGGAGAGGCGAGCGTGCATGGAGAGGTATAAGATAGCTAGGAAGGAGGCTAAGCTGGTGGTCACAGAGGCTAAGACTGCGGCTTATGGTCGTATGTACGAGGAACTGAGTAAAAAAGGCGGGGAGAAGAAGTTATTCCGTCTAGCCAAGTTGAGAGAGAGGAAGGCTCAGAATTTGGACCAAGTGAGATGCATCAAGGCAGAAGATGGTAGAGTATTGATGGAAGATACCCAGATTAAGAGGAGATGGCAGACTTACTTTCATAAACTTCTGAATGAAGAAGGGGATCGGGATATTGTGCTAGGCGAATTGGAGCATTCCGAGAGTCACCATGACTTTGGATACTGCAGGTGTATCGAGGTTGAAGAGGTCGTGGGAGCTATGCGTAAGATGAGTTGGAGCAGACTACGCCAGACGAGATTCCGATGGAATTTTGGAAGTGTGTGGGTATAACAGGTTTGGAGTGGTTGACTAGGTTGTTTAATGTTGTTTTTATGGTGAAGAGGATGCCGGATGAGTGGAGGTGGAGTACGGTGGTCCCATTGTATAAGAACAAAGGTGATATCCAGAGTTGTAATAATTATAGGGGTATCAAATTATTGAGTCATACCATGAAAGTGTGGGAGAGGGTGGTTGAAGTGAGGGTGAGGATGATAATGTCTGTATCCGACAACCAATTCGGGTTCATGCCGGGTCGTTAGACTACAGAAGCTATACACCTTGTTAGGAAGTTGGTGGAACTGTACAGAGAGAGGAAGAAGAATCTGCACATGGTCTTTATTGACATAGAGAAAGCGTATGACAAGGTTCCTAGAGAAGTTCTCTGGAGATACCTGGAGGCAAAAGGTATGTCGGTTCCCTACCTTATTGCGATTAAGGACATGTATGATGGGGCTTCCGGTTGTAATGGGGTTACACCAAGGTTCTGCGCTCAGTCCGTTCTTATTCGCCCTGGTGATCGACGCGTTAACACACCATATTCAAAGGGAGTATCATGATGCACGTTATTCGCCGATGACATAGTTCTGATTGATGAGTCGCGAGCCGGTGTTAACGAGAGGATGGATGTTTGGAGACAGGCTCTTGAGTCTAAGGGTTTCAAGCTGAGAAGGATGAAGACGGAATACCTGGAGTGTAAGTTCAGCGCTGAGTTGGGGGAAGTAGGCGTGGATGTGAGGCTTGAATCACAGGTCATCCCGAGTAGAGGCAGCTTCAAGTACCTTGGTTTGGTTATCCAGGGGGGAGGGGAGATTGACGAGGATGTCACACACCGTATTGGGGTAGGATGGATGAAGTGGAGGTTAGCATTTGAAGTCCTGTGTGACAAGAGAGTGCCACCAATACTCAAAGGTAAGTTCTATAAAGCGGTGGTTAGACCGGCCATGATGTATGGGGCTGAGCGTTGGCCTGTTAAGAACTCACATATCCAGAAGATGAAAGTAGCAGAAATGAGGATGTTGAGGTTCATGTGCGGGCACACTAGGATAGATAAGATTAGGAATGATGTTATTCGGGAGAAGGTGCATGTGGCTCCAATTGATGACAAGATGCGGGAAGCGAGGCTTAGATGGTTCGGACATGTTCAAAGGAGAAGCCTAGATGCTTCGGTACAGAGGTGTGAGCGACTGGTTGTGGAGGGCACGATAAGATGTTGAGGGCGGCCTTAGAAGTATTGGGGAGAGGTGATCAGACAGGATATGGCGAGGCTCCAGATTTCCGAGGACATGATACTTGATAGGAAGATGTGGAGGTCGAGTATTAGAGTTGTAGGTTAGGATGTAGTTGAGTCTTGCCTTACTTCGTATCATTATGGGACTAGCCAGGTAGGGTTTTTGTCTAAGATAGCTAGTGACAATGTTGTGTTTTACTACTTCGCTTTTTAGTGCATATCATATTTACTAGCTATCGTTTTTGCTTTGCATCTTTCTTCTGCATTTCATGGTGTTCCTATTTTTCCTATGATTGCTGTGGTGATACTAATATTGTCTCCTTTTGTCCTTTTGTCTTTTTGTTTTCTTGAGCCGAGGGTCTTTCGGAAATAGCCTTCCTACTCCTTCGGGGTAGGGGTAAGGTCTGCGTACACACTACCCTCCCAAGACCCCATTAGTGGGATTTTACTGGGTTGTTGTTGTTGTTGTTAGTTACCTAAAATTATTATTTACACCTTAACACAGGTTTCAAATATTTTACTTCATATTTTTATATAATTACATTAGTATTTTAAAGGCTATTTGCACAATTTTACAGTAATAACCCTTATTCATACATAAATGCTCTTTATTTATATTATTTATGTCAAAATAGCATTTTATATTTTTTATAATAGTAAGTTATTATTTTTAATCATTTTGGTGCATAAATAATATTTTTATTTATTTATTAATCATTTTTATAAGTTACTTTCGATAAATATTGCCTATTTAAATAATAGTCCAGATTTATACTAATTGTTTGGACCAAAATTGGCCCCGTATCCTTAGCCCAACCCCCTGGCCCAAGACCAAATGACCTCTTTAGTTATAACCCGGTCGGGACCCGTTCCTTGATCCACCCGCTTCTCCTCTAATCCTGGCCATTCCCCCATTTTAATTAACCTAACTCGCCCCAAAACCCTATCATTTTCCTCCCAGACGCTTCCTTTGAATCCTCTCTTCTCATCTCCTCAAAAATCGTAGCCGACCTCTCAATTTTCTCCAAATCCGTCTCAATCATGCATTCTTTCCATGATTTCCTTACCTTTTATGTGTTATCTCGGTACTACTTGCAAGGCTATGCTATCACTTATTACTTGCCTAAACTTGGCAAGTACTATCTCTTAGATTTGGGTCCGTTCAACTTCAATCGCTTGAATCTGGACAGTATTTAGTCCATATACATCATGACCAGGCTATATGGGTCCGATTAGCCAGGATTTCTAGCCAATTTCTGATTTCTGTCAACTAGGGTTTACCTATTTTTTCCCCTAGTCCGATTTTTATTGATTCTTCATGTTATTACTTCCTTATTTATGTTTGATTTTACAGTGTTTCTTGTTTACTTGTTCGATTTCACTCACTATATAAACCCCTCCCATTCCCTTTTGAGACGGACCTTAATCGCTAGATTTTCACTAAATATTGGAGCTATCACTTTATTGTTCTCTCGTTCTCTTGTTCTATACCTTGATTCTTGGTCGGCTGAAAGCCAAGGCTACCGGGATTTGACTTTCCAACCTTTTCTTGGTGCGAGCACTGCCCGAGGTTCCTTTGAAGCCCTTGGTAACTTTGACGCATTGAGATTCTGGGTTCTTATTCTTTGTTGATACTCAGAAACATTGTGGAATTTGTTCTTTCTTATTGTCCGTTTAACTGGTAAGTCATTTGGCTTTGCAATTTCTTTCTTATGTGTTTATGAATCGCACATTCTTACCTCTGAAATTCATGGCTTAATGTGTTTTGGGCTACTTTTGTGTGCAACTTTGATTAGTTTTGCATTTGTTTTGAACCTCTTTAGTATTTAATTTTACCTAATGCTGCCAGTTCTGAGACATGTTTATGCCTAATTTGAATAATTTGAACCCTCTTAAGTGCATTAGTCTACTATGTAAATACTTGAATGCCTACGTTTGCTATTTGACATGAGCTTGGTTTCCCACTATGTCCTAAATATCTGTAACGACAGACTTGCACATGTAATGTGTTCTAATCTATGTTAAGACCTTTTCTATCAACTATGATCTGCCCCCCTCCTCTGTTGATATGTCTCACAGCATGTCTCTATTTTGCTTAATCCTATATCCTTAGTAACTGTTTGAAACCTTTAGAATAGTTATCTTAGTTTGTGTTTTCATACCATGTTTGATACTTTTCTGCTTCATGATATAAGTTAACAGGGCTGTCTTATATTGTGATGAATCCTTAGCATAATTTGGACCTTTAAGCTTTAAACCTTTTAAGTTAGTGCCCCACTTAGACTTGTTTAATAATATGCACCTTAGTATGATAATCTGGTTGATCTTGTAATCTCAGGGAACTTGATTCTCCTCCAACTCCTAACGTGCTTTCTGACAATATGTTATTTTTGCTAAGTGTTGCACCTGCTTCTAAATCTTCTTGACCTTTTGATTAACTATTCTGTGTTCTCAACTTTGCTATGTCTTCTTTCTAAACTATAAGTGTATTTCCTCAACTTCTGTCCCTTCACCACTGTCCACTCCCTCTCATTTGTTACCTATGCTATTCTGAACTTATCATTCTTGGCCGGCTGAAAGCCATGGCCACCAAGACTATTACTACTGACCTCCCTAGTGTGAGCACTGCTCAGGGTCCATTTGAGACTCTTGTGAACTCTGACACGCTAGGATTTGGGGTCTTTTAGCCACTCTCTTTGCTACTGAGACCTGAGCTATCTCTGACACTCATCTCTTTCTTTCTACTATCCACGAAATATGTAAACTGTTTAGTTTAAGTGATTGAATGCCTGGGTAATATTTGTCAATCTATGGATGTTAGGTTTGGCTTGAGTTCTACTATGGCTTCTGGGTTATGCTGATGAATATAGTTCCCTGCTGGGAATCTGGGTATGCTCTGTGAGAGTTGTTGAAGGACCAGGCAATGCTGGGTATTTCCTTTTGGGCCCGTTGTGGCCTATTGTCATTGCTTGAATAATATTTTGTAATTATGTTTATCATTGGGGCTGTAATAACTTTGTAATGAACAATTGGGGTGATAGTGAAACTGGGGAACGGGTATACTCTGATATTTGCATGCAAGGGTAGAAAATATGCCCATAGGATTCATGTGATTTACTTGTTATCTGACTTGCTGTATATGCCATTTAACTTCCACTGGTAGAAATCATGCCTTTAGGAAACTCACACACTCACATAACTTGTCTACCATCAAAGCACGGGTGTAAACTCTCTATTTATTCTACTGCTATGTGCTACTAGATAGCATACAGGAAATAAATGCCAGTGAACTTTCTTTCGATTTGTATGATTATAACATATTCTTTAGATACCCTGCCTATAGGATCTCACTAGCTTATGTTTTATTTTCACCTAGAAGTCATGCCTGTAGGACCTTGACTAATCAATTAGCTACTGTTATTGTTATTGCTCCACCTAGATAACCTGCTCATAGAGGTAAAGTGTTATAAAATCAAGGTTCGATTGTCAATTGTTAGAGATCTGTCCTATAGGATACTGTCATTCGCTTAATGTTTATCCCCTTGTCAAGTCTGGGTTCCCAGAACTATTTTCATTTGCTTAACTATGCCACTATTAGATATCATGTCTGTAGGACAATGTCACCTTTCTAAAACTGGTATCTAAAACCAGCGTTAACAACAAATGGTTTACTGCTTCCTCGTCTAAGCCACTAGAAGCAGTAATGTCATATATGCGCGTTTGAATCCAAGGTCACATAGAAACCATGACTATAGGGCTTAATGATTTCTAATTGTCTTCAGTTCTAAAACTGTCCAATGCTCAATGTGAAAACCTATTTTACGTGCATTTGTTGTCTAAGTGTGGAGGCTAACTTGAGCCTTTAACTGCTCTCATTTGAAGTCCAATTTGTTTTGTATGTCGCCTAGTTTTATCATTTTGAGCAGCCTAAGTTAAGTCTAGAACCACCCTAAATAGAGGTCCAATGCCTCCTAGACCATAGGTATGGGATGGATAGTGCACACATAGGGCACGACTAAGAATTGGATTAGAGCGCTTAGGTAAACAACTTTAACATAAAAATCGGGCAGTAGGAGATGATAGTCTGTGCCCGCTGAATAATATGCGTAACTACCTACCTCAAGGGAGTTGCAAAGTATTATTTATATTGTACGGGGTGATCCTTTAGGCTAAAAAACTTAAGACCCCCTCCCCCTCTTTTATATGTTGTTATTAGATCCAAATAGTTGTATCTCTATATTCGTACTAAGATCTATACTAATCAGGTTGTAATGAAATTCTTTGACCTTTACATTCACTTTGTTTATTTGATCACTTAGCCTAATTGTAATCCACATAATCTTATTTTCGGTCGGGACCCACAGTTGTGGACCTCGAAGAGTGCCTAACACTTTCTATTTGAGGTAATTTGAGCCCTTACCCGATCTTTGGTGATGCTGACTAGTCAAACAGAGTCATTTGCATAATAGGTGCCCTAACGCATCTTAAAAATCATTAGGTGGCGACTCTTCTTCTTTTAAAACTTTACCTCCCACTCAAAAGAGTTGTCACAATGCCGAAAGCCCGCTTTCACGAGAAAATGGGTCGCGACAACGAGCTTGCCCAATTGCTGTCATTTCTGCTTTAAACTCCCTTTCTGCTTCATCACCCAACTTCTCCAGTCGTTTTACAGCAATCGTTCTATTACCTTCTGATAAAATTCCTTTATAGAGATTTCCAAATGAACCATGCCTTATCTCTTCCTTGAAATGTTCAGTGGCTTTTTCAAGCTCGCTGTAAGAAAATGATCGAAGAGTGAACTCCTCGTTTGGCCCCAAATATGGATTTTCCAACAGTTTTTGATATTGGCCCTCACTGCTTCTGTAGAAATGATAACTACAAATTGCAACAACCGTACGCATAAATGCTACGAAGCCAAGAGTCAGGGATAGAATCAAGATTATCTCTTTCCGGCTTTTATTTCTATTCCCAGCTTTTCCAGGATAGGGAACAGTGTGGCCTGCAATTTGGGAAATATTGTAGCTCTGCTTGACAAAAGCCTTGACAGACTGATAAGTTGGATCAAGTGTTGAATAGATTAATGGAAGCTTGAATTTGCTGCAAACTCCATTCACATATTGAGTAGCCCAACAAGTACAATCCTCCAAGCAAGATTTTCTGCAATCCTGCTCAACGATTGAAACCTAAGAAAATGGATATCCTCAAGTTTTAAGTGTTGAATCATGGTGAGATTGTAGGCCAATAATGTAGAGTTGCTTCTTTCACAAGACTCTTCATAAACAAATCTCCGATAGCGCCCTTGGAATTTCATTTCATGGTTGACATATAAAAATACTGGTAAACAAGAACAAGCACATGTGATGCTGCCATTTCTTGCAGTACAATAACTGTTTACACCATAGAATCCCCTGGCTTGGCATTGATTTTTTAGCGATGACCAATTAATTTCCAAGCTCGATTCATCTATGCCTTCAAAACTGTGTGTATAAAGCCTAAACATACCATTAGGATCAAGAGTAGTGCGATAAATCACTGTCTTATTTGGTGTTCGAGTTGAACTATTTGCTATTTCATTCACTTGAAAACCAAAATCATTAGAAGCATTTCTAAACAGTTGTCCTCTTGGAGTAAGACTCACAAAAACTGAATCAACATTACCGAATTCGCCTCTACTTTGTTACATGAAAGCCCGGTAGGAAGCCTCAGGTATATGTAATTGGTTGGATATGCAACAAGGTTCCCATCAGCCTGCATACTCAAATAAAATCTCTCAATTGAATGATCAATTTCACTGACACTAGAGACAAGGTTGTGGCCCGATATTAGGCGCTGGCCAACGAGGAGGGTGTCCGTTGGATAATCAAAACATTCCCAAATGACATCTGTTTTATTATAGATAACAAAGTTACCAGAATCAAGCATGTAAGCTGAAGTAATTGGCTTTGGAGATTCTGCAATGACTTTCATGTTCTACTTTGTCCATAGAATAAGTTTGCCTTCTTTTGTAAACTCGAGGTATCCACCCGAATGAACTGGAGGATCATCTCTACTAGCAGTCCAAGCGACAATGTTTTCAAACCATATGCCAACTTGAAATCCATCCCCTTTTGAGTAGAAACCAAATGCAAAATGGCCTGAAGAAGATAGCCAAGAACTCAAATTTCGGTTTGGATAAAGAATAGAACCTAAGGTTATGTTGGAAGGTTGCTTATGTGCTCCAACTTAAACAGCTGCAAATAGCATTGAAAGCATCAAGAATATGAAAGTAATTGTTAAATTAGCCATGGCAGAAGATCGGAAAATAGAGTGTGAGATCCAATATTTCCTACTTTTCGTATACGGATATTTTGACTAATATACGCAGTGGCATTTTCAATTTAAATGGTACCAATGATTTACACGTTGACATAAATTATGTAATAACTGAGTCAACTTCTTATTAAATTTTTCAAAACTCCGTCTTACGTACTGAGACGTTAAGATTTTGCCAATTCCTATTTGATTTTTTCTACCTTCATTTGCGTGTTAGGTGGTTTAAGTTTGTCTTTTGCGCGTTGGAGGGTTATATATGTTTTGATTTCATTAAACAAAAAATTCTCTCTTTCCCCCTTCCATGTTTTTTCTTTCGTTATAAAAAGAAGACGATTAACCCAAAAAAGAAATGCTAAAAAGAATTACATTTGGAATTGCATCACTAAAGTCAGGGATTACGTAGGGCATGGTTCTCCTCAGATTGGTCTTGTTTGACAAAACCAGCTAGGATGAATTTTTCTGTTACAAAGGTCAGAAAATCGGAAAAATTAGCAGAAAGCTACGAAGTGCAAAACAAGCTCTTTTTTAATTATTTTTCAGGGATTTTTTTACCATGGAAACTATTACAAACTTTTGTAATATGTACTATATTACAAACCATTTACCCTATTTTACTATGATTTACTAAGTATCAAAACTAAATGTATCTTCTTTACAAATTATATACATTCCCACAAAGGAGACTCCTTCTAACTGGTTATTACCTTTTAAAATCAGTGATTAGTGCAAACCAATGATATCTTCTGTTTCAGAAACAAAGATACACAAAAATCACATACAAATAAGGTCAAAAAGTAATTGAACTAAACAACTGATTGAGTTGTTTAAACAACTTTATTAGTTGTTTAAACAACTAATTAAGTCACTTAAATAACTTTGCTAGTTGTTTAAATAAATAATTGATTTACTTAGATAAATTTTGTAGTTATCTAAATAACTAATTGAGTTGTTTAAATAAGTAATCGAGTTGTTAAACAAACTCTTGTTTGAGAAAGTGGTTGAGTACATTAGATGATCGGCGTGGATAGGGGGTAACTATAACTGTGACGACCCGATAAGTCGTTTTGAGTGCTAGCCCTTACTTTTGTATTTCGAGACCTCCACTAGCTTTGCTTGGTGATTCTTGATTTACGTGCATGGTCCGTGTCTTTTTCCAGAAAGATTTTGCATAAAAAATTGAAGAAAATGTGATTTTTGGCATTAGAAAAAACTTGAGTTGACTACAGTCAATATTTTGGGTAAACGATCCCGGATCAATATTTTGATAATTCTGGTAGGTTCATATTGTGATTTTGGGCTTGGGCATATACCCGAAAATAAACTCGGAGGTCCCTATGTTGATTTGACTTATTTTGCCGAAAGTTAGCAATTGGAATATTTGGAAATTCCCTAGGTTTGACTGTAGGTTGATTTTATGGTTATCAAGTTCCGATTTTAGTTTTGGGACTTGGTATAGGTCCATTTTTCTATTTGAAATTTGTCTGCAAAATTTGGTGCAATTTGGAGTTGGATTGATAGGATTCAGACGTTTGGTTATGATTTTAGAGGTTCTTGAGTTTTCTTTTGAATTTCATACGTTTTGATGTTCGATTCGTGGTTCTAGAAGTTTTTTTAAAATTAACAATTCTAAAATTGGAATAATTAATTAATATACCTAAGGGAATAATTTCCTCTTACAAGGTTAGGCAAAAGATTTACCTTACTTCTAAGTTCACTATCCGGCTCTTAACCTCACTAGAAATCCCGAAAGGATGCCGAGCAATCCGAAACTAGTCAACCATTTTATAAACTAATCAATATATGCTCAAAAGATAATTTAACTATTAAACTAATTTTCCAACCAAAAGTTCATAAAAGTCAACCCCGGGCCCACGTGCCCGGATTCCAAAAATATATAATTTATTTCCAATTCTATAATTAATTTCATAGTAAAATCCATTTTTACCAAACCCTAGGTTCCAAATAAAATCCCAAAAAATTTCTCTAATTCCATGTTAAATCTACCCATAATCCATATATTTAACTCAAGAATTGATAGAAATAACTTACCTTGTGATGTTAATGAAATCCCCCCAAAAGTGCTCTCAATTTCTCCTAAGACCAAGTGAAAATGTGGAAATATCAGGGTGAGTCCCGAAATAAAAGTGTTCTGCCAGGCCCATTCTTCTTCGCGTTCGCGAAAGATTCCTCGCGATCGGGTAGGCCAATTTCCAATAGCTTCCCAGATTACCCTACATGTTCACGACCTTAACGTCGCATTCGCGATAACCAATTATGCCTGTCCTTTACGCTCGGTTCCACCAGTCACGTTCAAGAAGGCAAACAGCCTTCTGGCCCATCCCACTCCTAACCTTCTTCTCGTTCGCGAATAGGCCTACGCGTTCACGAAGGAGGACCGGGTCCTTCACCACATTCACGTTAGCCTCATCACGTTCGCGAATAGTAAAATCCAGGAACCTTCACCAGTCTTCTTCGTGATCGCAGGACTACCTTCGCGATCGCAAAGCACATTAGCACACCAACACACCGGCAATTCTAGCCACGGTCAATCATGCTCCGGGTAGTCTGAAACACACCCGAGCCACCCTGGACCCTGTCCAAAGGCACCAACAAGTCCATAAATATACTACGAACTTACTCGAAGCCTTTGAACACATAAAATAACACTTGAACCAAGAATCTCACCTCAAAACCAAATTAATCAACTTCTAAGCTTCAAACTCATTTCAACCAACTTCGAATGCAACGAAACATACTTAGACAACTCATAATGACGCCAAATTTTATGCACAAGTCATTAATCACAATACGAACCTATTCCATGGCTCGGAATCCCAAAGGGACATCGATAACACCAAAGTCCACTTATAGTCAAACTTAAGAAATTCTAAAACCTTCAAAATGTCAACTTTTAACAATAAGAGCCGAAACGCTCCTGGTTCACCTGAAACTCGATCCGATCATACGCCCAAGTCCAAAATCATCATACGAACCTATTGGAACCTTCAAATCCCCGTTCCGAGGTCGATTACTCAAAGTGTTGACTCAAGTCAAACTTGGCCACTATTATGAAACTAAGTGTTCTGAATTCAACCTCAATCCTTCCAAAACCAAACCAACCTTCTCCGCAAGTCATAAAACAGTAAAAACACATATGTAAAGTCTTAAATAGGGGAACGAGGATCTATTAAGCAAAATGACCGGTTAGGTTGTTACATTCTCCACCTCTTAAACGAGCGTTCATCCTCAAACGGGTCTAGAATCATACCTGGAGTGCTGAATAAGTGTGGATATCTTCTCCTCATGTCCTCCTCGGCCTCTCTAGTCGCCTCCTCGACTGGTTGACCCCTCCACTAGACCTTCACTGCTGAAATCTTCTTGGACATCAACTTGTGAACCTGCCTGTCAACTATGGCAACTGGCTCCTCCTCATTACCCAAGGTCTCATCAAGGTCCACCGTACTGTAATCTAACACATGTGACCTGTCTGCATGGTACCTCCAGAGCATAGACACGTGGAAAATTGGATGAACTCCCGATAAACTGGGAGGAAAGGAAAGCTTGTAAGCAACCTCCCCAACTTGCTCCAACACCTCAAATGGACCAACGAACCTCGGACTCAGCTTACCTTTCTTTCCGAACCTCATGATACCCTTCATCGGTGAGACTTTCATGAGAACTTTCTCGCCTACCATAAATGATAAATCACGCGCCGTCTGGTCCGCATAACTCTTCTGTCTGGATTGTGCTATGCAGAGTCGCTCCTGAATTAACTTTACCTTATCTAAAGCATCCTTTACCAAATCGGTACCATATAACCTAGCCGTCCCTGCCATCTCGATGCTGGACTGATAACTATTATTATAAACAAACTCGGCCAATGGTAAGAATCGATCCCGCTGCCCTCCGAAGTCAATCACACATGGTCTGAGCATATCCTCAAGAATCTAAATATTCCCCTCGAACTGTCCATCGGTCTGCGGATGAAAGGCCATACTGAGCTCTACCGAGTACCCAATTCACTTTGTACAGATCTCCAAAAATGCGAAGTGAACTGAGAGCCTCTATCTGAAATGATGGAAATAGGCACACCATGCAACCAGACAATTTCCTAAATGTAAATATGGGCCAACCTCTCTGAAAAGTATGTAGTCACCATCGGAATAAAGTGTGCAGACATGGTCAGTCTGTCGACAATGACCCAAACGACATCAAATTTCCTCAACGTCCACGGTAACCCAACTACGAAGTCCATAGTAATGCGCTCCCACCTCCACTTCAGTATAACCATCTGCTGAAGTAAAACACCTGGCCTCTAGTGCTCATACTTAACTTGCTGGCAATTTAGACATCTCACCACATACTCTACTATGTCCTTCTTCATCCATTGCACCTGTAGTCTATCTTAGGTCATGATACATCTTCGTAGCACCTAGATGAATAGAATATCGCGAACTGTGTGCCTCCTTTAGAATCGTCTCCCTCAAGCCATCAATATTAGGAACACATAAGCGACCCTGGAGTCACAGAACACCATCATCACCGATAATAACCTCCTTGGCATCACCCCATAACACCGTCTCTCTAAGGACCAACAAGTGCAGACCATCATACTAACGAGCCTTGATCCACTCGAATAAAGAAGACTGAGCCACAACACATGCAAAAACTTGACTTGGCTAAACAATATACAACCTCACAAGTCAGTTGGTTAGGGACTGGATGTCCAAAGACAATGGCCTCTCGTCCACTGAAATGGATGCCAAACTACCCATACTATCGGCTTTTCTGCTCAAGGCATCCGCGTCCACATTCGCCTTGCCCGGGTAATAGAGAATCATTTTGAGTTGGTTTGATAGAATTCAGACGTTTAGTTGTAATTCTAGAGATTCTTGAACTTTACTTTGAAACTTATGCGTTATAGTGTTCGATTTGTAGTTTTAGATGTTATTTTTGTGTTTTGATTGTGCATGTGAGTTTGTATGATGTTTTTAGACTTGTGTAGATGTATGGTTTAGAGCCCCGAGGGCTCGAATGAGTTTCAGACATGTTGCAAAGTGTTTTGGACTGAAATTGCAGATTTTGGTGTGCTGATGCTTCAAGTATCGTATTTGCGAACACTAGGTTCGCAATTGGGAGCTTAGCAGGGGGGGCCTCAGGTATCGCAATTGCGAAGTGGTCTAGGAGTTTGGGTAGTTCGCATTTGCGACTAAATTGTCGCTTTTGCGAAAGGGGCAAGGTTCGCATTAGTGAACCCATTGATCGCAATTGTGAGGTCCCAGTAGGAAAGTCAGTGGCCACATTTGCGATGTATTCTTCGCAAATGCGAACCCATGTTGCATTTGCGACATCAGCAGCTGATCAAAAGGGCTTGATGTTAGGATTTCATCTCACATTCTCTCATTTTAGAACCCTAGACTCGGTGGGAGGCGATTTGGAGAGGGGATTTTAATCTACAAACTTTTGATAAGTGATTCTAATCTATTTCCAATCATATTACATCAATATATCTTAGATTTTAACATCAAAATCATGTGAATCAAAGTGAAAATTTGTGAAACTTTATCAAGTTTTTGAAAAATAAGAATTTGAGTTTTGAGAGTCGATTTGGATGCGGATTTTGAAACTAATCATATATATATAGAGTCGTGGGGTCATGGGTAGTCGGAATATACCATTGGACCCAGGTTTTGATCGGGCGAGCCCCGGGTCATGTGTACGCAAGGTGACGAGTGGGTACACGGGTTGTACATGGTATTTGAACGTTTTAGGCTACTTAGACTCTTTCCATGCTTTAATTGAGATGTCACATCATTTTCTAAATTTTCATAGTCAGTCTATTCTTACCTGTGCTAGTCTATCCTTACATGCCTTAAATATCTTTGTTAATACTTATTCTATATCCTACTTGATAATTTGCTCTTATGCTTTAGTTGAAATTGTTGCCTCTTTTATTGTTACATATTATCTCTTTCATTGTTGATTATCATTGTTTGAAGTCATTGTACATGTCATTTCTTTCATTGTTGATTATCATTATTTGAAGTCATTGTTACAAGTTATCCCTTTCATTGCTATCATTCTTACTTGATGTCATGTTATCTCTTCCATTGTGAGTTATTTCTATTTAGTTTTGTGGTTACGCATTATCTTTCTCATTGTTGAGCTGTTGGTGTTGAAGTTGTGAAAGTCCTATCACATTGAGGCGAAGTTATTAATTGTTGATATATCTTTCTTGTTGAGAATTTTACATTCATTGTTATTGTTGATATTCTTGTACACGTTGTGGTAAATCCATGGGCTATTATTATGGCATCATTGATATTGTTGATTGTTGTTAAGTTGTGACATATGGGAACTTGTGGTGCGAGCTGTTATTGTGATGTGATATTAACGCACATGTGGCGGTATAAGGCTAGGGGTTAATGTGCATGCGGCGGTATAAGGTGGGACTTATGTGTGTGTTGCATGTATAAGGTGGGACTTATGTGTGTGTTGCATGTAAGTGAATTACGTGAAGCCGCGCAACGTCATAAACTGGGCTAAAGTAAGCATAGCTATTTCAGGAAAACTATTTTCAAAATTATTTAAATGTAAGGCTCACGCGGCGATATAAGAAAAGATTGTGATTGAAATTGAGAAATGTGAATACTAGGCGGTACCTCGGTTGTGATTCTTGTTATATGTCAGCAATGCGAGCCTTTCCTATTCTAGACCTTCTTCGCAACTGCGATCCAGGTATTGCAATTGAGACACCTGAGACCCCCTGCTAATATCGCAATCGCAATGTTGGTGTTCGCAATTGTAACACCTAAGGCATCAGCACACCAGCAGTCCAATTTTAGTTCAAAACCATTCCAAAGCATGTCCAAAACTCAACCGAGCCCTCGGGGCTCCAATCCAAAAATCCACACAAGTCTAAAAATATAATACAAACTTGCTCGAGTGATCAAAACACATAAATAACATCTAAAACTACGAATCAGACATCAAAACGCATGAATTACAAAGAAAAGTTCAAGAACCTCTAGAATTGCCACCAAGCGTCCGAATCCTATCAAACCAACACTGATTGACACCCAATTTTGCAGACAGGTTCCAAATAGAAAAAAGAACCTATTCCAAGTCTCAAAACTAAATTCGAACCCGATAGACAAAAAGTCAACCGACGGTCAAACTTGGGAAGCCTTCTAAATCTCAAATTGCCAACTTTCAGCAAAATAAGTCAAATCAACCTAGAGACATCTGAATTCGATTTTGGGCATATGCCCAAGTCCAAAATAACGATAGGAAGCTATCAGAGCCATCAAAACACCATTTCGAGGGCGTTTTCACAAAAGTCAAACTTTGGTCAACATCCTTAACCTAGACTTCTAAGCCATGAACAAAAGGGTTCCAAATCAACCCAAAACCTTCCCGGAACGAAACTAATCAACCCCGTAAGTCATAAAACCATAAATATGCATGTGTGAATCATAAAAGGGGAAACATGGCTCAAATACACCAAACGACTGGCTGGGTCATTACATTCTCCCCCTCTTAAAACAAATGTTCGTCCTCGAACGTGCATAGAGACATACCTTAAGTGATGAAAAACTAAGGATAACGACTCCGCATGTCGTGCTCCGTCTCCCAGGCCGCCTCCTTGACCAGATGACCCCTCTATTGAACCTTCACTGAAGCAATGTTCTTTGACCTCAACTTTCAGACATGTATATCCAAGATGGCCACCGGCTCCTCATCATAAGTCAAATATTTGTCCAATTAGACTGAGCTAAAATCTAATACAAGTGATGGATCACCGCAATACTTTCGGTGCATGGAGACATGCAACATCGGGTGAAATGCCGATAATCTTGGTATCAATGCAAGCTTGCAGGCCACCTCACCAAATCTCTCAAGGGTCTTAAAAGGACCAATATAGTTAGGGCTCAACTTACCCTTCTTAGCGAACGTCATCACACCCTTCATGGGTGGATATCTAAGCAAAACCCTCTCTCATACCATATATGCTACATCACGAGCCCTCCGATCAGCATTACTCTTCTGCCTGGACTGCGTGGTATGAAGCCGATCCTCAATCAACTTGACTTTCTCCAAGGCATCCCGAACCAAATTAGTGCCCAACAACCTAGCCTCACATGGCTCAAACTAACCAATTGGAGAATGAAGCTGCCTTCCATATAAGGCATCATAAGGAGCCATTTGAATACTCGATTGGTAGTTATTGTTATAGACGAACTCTGCAAGTGGTAGGAACTAATCCCATGAACACCCAAAATCCATAACATATGCACATAACATATCTTCCAAGATCTGAATGGTGTGCTCAAACTGCCTGTTCATCTGGGGGTAAAATATTGCACTCAATTCAACCCGTGTGCCTAACTCCCGCTGCATGGCTCCCCAAAAATATGATGTGAACTGTGTGCCTCGGTCAAAGATGATGGACACCGGCACACCATGGAGATGAACAATCTCACGAATATAGATCTGAGCCAGCTGCTCTGAAGAATAGGTAGTCACCATTGGGATGAAATGTGCCGACATGGTCAGCCTATCAACAATAACCCATACAACATCAAATTTCATCAATATCCGGGGGAGCCCAGCAACAAAATCCATGGTAACACGCTCCCATTTCCACTCGGGAATCTCAAGTCTCAAAGTAAATTGCCCGGCCTCTGATGCTCGTACTTCACCTGCTGACAGTTCAAGCATCGAGCCACACATTGTACTATATCTTTCTTCATTCTTCTCCACCAATTGTGCTGCCTCAAATCATGATACATCTTCATGGCACTCGGATAAATGGAATACTGTGAACTATGGGCCTCTTCAAGGATCAACTCACGCAACTCATCTACATTGGGTACACATAATCGGCCGTGCATCTTCAACACCCTATCATCTCTGATAGAAACCTCCTTGGCAACATCGTATTAGACTGTGTCTTTAAGGATAAATAAATGGGGGTCGTCATACTGACGCACTCATACAAAGAAGATCGAGAAACCATGCAAGCTAGATCCCGGCTAGGCTCTAAAACATCCAACCTCACAAACTGATTAGCCAGTGCCTAAACATCCAATGCTAACGATCTCTCCCCAAATAGAATATATGCAAGGCTACCCATACTCTCCGCCTTCCTACTCAAGGCATCGGCCACCACATTGGCCTTCCCGCGATGATACAGAATTGTGATAACATAGTCTTTTAACAAATCCAACCACCTCCGCTGCCTCAAGTTCAGATCCTTTTTCTTAAACAAGTTTTGTAGACTCTAATGATTTGTGAATACCTCGCAAGACACGCCGTAGAGATAGTGCCTCCAAATCTTCAACGTGTGAACAATAGCTGCCAATTCTAGATCATGAAGGGGGTAGTTCTTCTCATGGGGTTTCAACTAGCATGAAGCATAAACAATTACCCTACCCTCCTTCATCAAGACACACCTAATACCATTCGGCGAAGCGTCACAATACACTGTCTAAGAGCCCGATGCTGAAGGTAAAACCAGAACTGGAGATGTGGTCAAGGCAGGCTTGAGATTCTCAAAGCTCTCCTCACACTCCTCGGACCACCGGAATGGAGCACCCTTTTAGGTCAATCTAGTCAAAGGTGCAGCAATGGATGAAAATCCCTCCACGAAACGGTTATAGTAACCAGCCAAGCCTAGAAAACTTCGTATCTCTGTAGCAAAACACAGTCTGGGCAACTCTGAACTACCTCCACCTCTTTTGTATTTACCTTAATTCCCTCACTCGACAGCACATGACCCCAAAACGCCACCGAATCAAGCAAGAATTCACGCTTTGAGAATTTTGTATATAACTTCTTTTCTCTCAATGTCTGGAGTACGATCCTGAAATGCTGCTCATGATCCTCCCAGCTGTGAGAATATACCAAGATGTCGTAGATTAATATGATTACGAAAGAAGCAAGATATGGATGGAATACACTGTTCATCAAATGCATAAATATTGTTGGGGCGTTGGTCAACCCAAATGACACTACTAGAAACTCGTAGTCACCATACCGAGTCCTGAAAGTAGTCTTCGGGATATAAGAGTCCTGAATCTTCAGCTGATGATACCCTGACCTCAAATCAATCTTTGAGAACACTCTAGCACCCTGAAGCTGGTCAAATAATTCATCAATGCACGGTAAAAGGGTACTTGTTCTTGACTGTGACTTTGTTCAGCTGCCTATAATCAATACACAACCACATGAATCCATCTTTCTTCTTCACGAACAAGACTGGAGAACCCCAAGGTGAGACACTCGGCTAGATGAAACCATTATAGAGCAACTCCTAAAGTTGCTCTTTCAATTCCTTCAACTCCATAGGTGCCATACAATATTGTAATGACTTAACTTGTCATTTTAAGAATTTATGCCCCATTCAGCTACTTAATGTCCCGAACAACTTTGTAATACGTATATGACTTGCGTGTGTAGTCGTTTGATTTTTGGAAGATTCAGAATTTAAATTGAAAGAATAATTCTATTTTTTGAAGCTTAAATGAAAAGAGTTGACCGGAGTTTTACATTTTAGCAAACGACTTCGGAATAAAATATGATAATTCCAATAGGTCCGTATGATGATTTCGGACTTGGGCGTATGTTCAGGTCGAGTATCAGGTGGCCCGGGAGTATTTCGGCCCCTATTACTGAAGGTTAACATTTTTAAAGTTTAAAAATTTCCTATGTTTGGGTTGAAGTGGATTTTGATGTTATCGATGTCCGTTTGGGATTCCGAGCTTGAGAATAGCTCCGCATGGTGATTCTGGTCTTAGGGGAGCGTCCGGGTGTGGATTTGGAAGTCTGTAGGTCATTTCGGGGTCATTTGGCGAAAGTTGGAAATTTGAAGGTTTTTTAGAAGTTTGACCGGGAGTGGACTTTTTGATATCGGGGTCGGATTCCAATTCCGGAAGTGGGAGTAGATCCATAATGTCAATTATGACTTGTTTTCAAAATTTGAGGTCAATCAGATTTGATTTGATAAGTTTCGGCGTCGAATGTAGAAGTTTGAAGTTCTATAGTTCATAAATCTTGAATTAGGGTGCGATTCATGGTTTTGTTATTATTTGATGTGATTTGAGGCCTCAAGTAGGTTCGTGTTGTGTATTAGGACTGGTTGGTACGATTGGACGGGGTCCCGGGGGGCCTCGGGTTTGATTTGGGGTGGTTTCGGACCAAGTTTGGGTGTTTTGATGCTGCTGGTTGCTGGTTCTGGTGTTGTTTTTTGCGTACACGAGGAGCCTCTCGCGTTTGCGAAAAAGGATTTTGCTGTTGGGACTTTGTTCTTCGCGTTCGCGAAGAAGGAATTTTTGCTGTCCATCGTCTGACTTTGGAGGCTCATATCTCTCAATATATAAGAAATTTGGAGATGATCCAAAAATGATAGTTTTAGCCCTTTGTGTCTAGTTTTCAGAAAGGTAAACCTTTTGTCATTTGGAGTTGTGTACAAAAATTTATGGTGGATACACTACAGGCTATCTTGGAAGAGTTAGGTAATCTCTATTGCACAAGGTTGACTTTTGAAACTTATATCTCACAATCTATAAGGAATTGGGAGATGAGCAACAAATACAAATTATAGCCCATGGAGTCTTGTTTTTAGAAAGTTAAACCATTCATCATTTGGTGGTTTGTACAAAATGTTATGACCATTATATTAGAGGCTATCTGAGAAGAGTTTGAAAATGGCTGTTGGAGAATATGTTCATCGCGAACGCGAGGGGAGGGTCGCGAACGTGAAGAACAAACCCCTGGGCAGCAGAAAAAACTCCAAATTCATCTCATTCTGCCATTTTTGGACTAAGGAAGCTTGGGTGAGGTGATATTTCGAGAGTTTTTCAAGGAAAACATTGGGGTAAGAATTCCTAACTTGATTTTGGTTAAATTACATGAATTTATTGTTGTTTTTATCACTAAATTAGTGAATTGGGTTGAAAATGGTTGAAATCCTCTAGGCTTTAATTTAAGATTTGAAGGGAGATCCGTTATCGAAATTTGATAATCTTGGTATGGTTAAACTCGTATCGGAATGGGTGTTCGGATTCCGTAAAAAATTTGTCGGGTTCCGAGGGGCGGGCCCTGCGCTGACTTTTTAGAATAAAATTTTAAGTTGGTGTTTTATTATCCGGAATTGTTTCCGATGAATTTTAATGAAGTTATACAATTAATTTGAATAGATTTGAGCTGTTCGGAGGATTTATTCAAGCAAGACGACTATTTTGGAATATCGGCATAACTTCAAAAAGGTATGTATCTTGCCTAACCTTGAGTGGGGGAATTATCCCTTAGGCACCGATCTTATGTGCTATTTGTGAAATATAAAAAGCCGTGTACGCAAGGTGACGAGTACGTACTCGGGCTTATATGTGCAAAATTGATTAGGTTAAAGTCTTAGGCATATTGTATAGTAAATTAGATAATTGTTGGCATTTATTAAATTATCTATTTTCCATGCCTCAATTCACGTTTGTTGAATTTGTTTTTATATGACAATTTGATGTGGTTATTGCTTGTATATTTATGTGAATTCAGTGAGTTTGGTGATTTGATATTTTCTAGAAATAATGATATTATGGATTTTCCATATGCAAATAATTAATAAAATAAGTTTAAACCGAGGCGCTATATAATTATCAAGAATTTGGATTAATGAAGGCGTTGCCCTATATTGAGTATTTTCCATCTTTGTTGTTGTTTTGAGGTTATATACACATTGTGTGGAGTCTTGGGCTATTTGTTGTGAAATTAATTGATTTTGTTATGTTGCCATGATAATATTCGGTATAAATTGTTTTGTTATTTGAGTTATTATTTTGAGGATATAAGGGTGGCATTTCACCGTTGATATTATGTGGGTATAAGGGTGGCATTTCACTGCTGTTATGTGTGTTGGGATATTGTCTGGGCTTGGCGATAAGGGTGGCTATAAGAGCAATAAGGGTGACTATTGATATTGTCAGGGCGGAGGGACAAGGAAGGCTATTATAGGAGTGATAAGGGTGGCTATAGGAGAGATAAGAGTGGCTATTGTCAGGGATGATATGTGATGATGTGGGGTTATTGTTTTGGTAATTTTTATGTGATGTTGTAATTTTTCTTGTGTTTATTTTTATACCTTGTGCAATTTGTCTTGTTGTTGGTAAATTGCTAATAGTCTGATCTATGTTGAAATTAGGAGCCTGTGGCTGGCGGATTATGAAATGAAATGTGGGCACGAGGTGCCGTGAGTAAATAATGATGATATTGGCACGTGAACTGTCCCTGCAGTTGTGATATGAAATATGGGCACGAAGTGCCGTGAGTAAATAATGATTATATTGGCACGTGAATTGTCCGTGCAGTTGTGATATGAAATGTGGGCATGAGGTGCTGTGGTTAAATGATGATGACATTTGGCACGTGAGTTGTCCGTGCGGTTGTGATAGAGAAATTGGCATGAGGTGCTGTGGAAATATGAAAGTGGGCTGAGACCCGTATTTTATGATTTTGAAATGTCGTGTCACAGGGTGACTTTTATTCGAAAGAGATTTATTTGAAAGAATTCTATTTGAAAGATATTTATATGAAGGAAAGAGATTTGAAAGAGATTTATTCGAAAGAGATTTATTTGAAAGTATTATATCCTGAAGATTTCTATTTGAAAAATATATAGGCGAAAGATTTATATTGGAAGGACTTGATTAATTGGTTGTACTTGTATTCATTATTTGTTGCGCAATATTTATGGTGTTCTTGTCGCCCTGCTATGTATATCACTGGTTGATTATTTTTGCCAACATTGTTATTTGTTTCCTATTATTTTTGCATAATATATTGCAGAGTTTATTAGAGTAATGAGTGTCTCGATTGTACCTCGTCACTACTCCACTAAGGTTAGTCTTGATACTTACTGGTTACTGACCGTGGTGTACTCATACTACACTTCTACACATTTTTGTGCAGAGCCAGGTGTTGGAGATATTGGACTCGGACGGAGTTAAAGTGCGATCGCAAGGATTCAAGGTAGAGCTGCTTGGTCGTCGCAGTCCCTAAGAGTCTTTCCATTTTATTGTACCGTTAATTATTAATCAAACAGTATTGACTATTCGATCCTTGAGATCATTCCATGTATTCAGTTAGAGTTCGTGACTCAGTATTACCAGTCTTGGGAGGTTGTTATATTTGTAATTATTTTCGTTGTTGGTTTATATATATTAAAAAACAAATATGGCTTGAATTGTTATTATAATCGACTTAACTAGTCTTAGAGACTAAGTGCCATTACGACGCATGTGGCGGGATTTTGGGTCGTGACAAGTTGGTATTAGAGCTCTAGGTTCATAGGTTCTACGAGTGACGAACGAGTTTAGCAGAGTCTTGCGGATCGGTACGGAGACGTCTGTACTTATCTTCGAGATGCTACAGAGCTAGTAGGAAATTTTTTCACTTCTTTCATTTCTTATCCTGCGGTATTTATTCAGCTTAAGGCATATATCTTATGTTCTTTTGCATCCACTCATGTATGAAATTGCGCACTCGGTATCAACTATGCGTCAATGGTTCGTGATACTACAAAGGGGTTATAAGGGAGCCAGAGTTGCTCAACCATTCCTACAACGTGTCGTCCAGATCGAGGATGCGGAATTATTGAGAGATCATTTAGTTGTGCACATGGGGATGCAGCGGGTTCTGACATCTGGTTGATAAGTACGATCTTAAGAAGGTTTAATTAGTTGCCTAATCGTCACAATTGTGGTAGGGTTACGAGGTGGATGTAGATTTGAAGATAGTTGGTGGTATTAGAGACTATGTAGTTCGTATGGGGCTTCTATTTAGCGAAGGGTACATAATGGCATCTAAGACACTGGAGGAAGTGATTTTAACTTTCACAAGGATGACATGCGCTAAATAAATGATTTGAGGTGTCTTATGACCGGTGTCGTACGAGCGATGAAGGTTAGTATTGTGGATCATCGGAATGTGTCCTATGGCTTCACGCCAAGTGAGGGGAGTCCACTATCAACGATCAGATTGCGGGGTCATATGTTATATCCGTTTTGGCATGAGATGTATTTATGTGGTATTGAAAGGTTCTCCGAAACGTGTATATGATTAAGAGATGATATTTGTATGGGATGATCTTAGGACTTGCAGTATTCCCACGTCCTTAATAATTCTACATTTCAGTATCAGCAGGGCCATGGAAACAATTTTAGAATACTCAGGGTGCTCCAGTAAGTTCATTTAATGCACCACCAGCACGAGGTTCCTATAATGATTGTTCCAGTTATCCGGCACAGACTCAGTATAAGCAGCTGAACCCGCAGTGGGGTTGTTATCAGTGTAGTGATACTAGGCATATCATGAGAGATTGTCCCAGACTTGGGATAAGCAGATTTCATCAGAATACTCATGCTACATGCTCTATTCCAGTTATTACCCCACATGCACAGTCAGTTAGGGGTGGAGGACTTGTGAGTAAGGGGCTCCCTAGAGGGGGAGGCCCGACCCATTGATATAATTGATATGGTATGGCTGAGGCCGCTACACAAGATGGTGTCGTTACAGGTATGATTTAATTTGTAATAGAGGAGCACTGTTCTTATTTTGATTCAATTCCAATTATCGGGGTGAGCCCTCCTATCATGCTCCATGTATGGTGAGTTAGTGATTTTGTGCACCACTCACGTGTTTATCCCTGTTGGGAGATTTGATGATGTTAGCCCATGTCTATCATTTTTATTTTTGTTCACTATTGAGGGCTATAAGTCTAAAAATGACTTTCTATTACTCACTAAAGTGCGTTTTGATGTGATTTCGGAATAATTAATTTCAATTTTATGAATTATATGCCCTATTGGTATGTGGGTTCATTATGTGTTGTGAAAACAAACAAATTGTTTACGAAATTTATTGAAAAGAAGAAAGAAGGGAAATTGAAAATTTCAGTTGGCACAATGTGCAAAATACTTGTGATTCTGAGTTGAGGACGAGATCCTCGCATTTTAATATGATGTGAAATATTTAAACTGGGCTACAAGCTACGGTGGAAGTTCTATAAGGACGAGGTCCTTGTGGTGAAATATTTATGAGTTTAAATTCTCCCTTTGTGAAATTTAATTTGTACTATAGTACTAATAGGGAGTCATGCCTGATAGGCTTATATGATAATTCTTTTATGTGTTTCTGTGCCATAATTGTACTGTAATTATTGAGTTTTAGCCTACGAGGTGAGTGCCCAGTCCGCGTTAAATGTGACTCGTTAACCTGAGTAAATAATTATGAGGTCTTCATGCCTCGCGTGTTGCCGTCAGTGTTGTGAAAATTAGATATGAGATTTTTGTTAAGATGAGATTAATTGAGGATGCTGAAGTTAATTATAAACAGCTATTATGACCAGCGATGTGGTTATGGACATACATATGATGTGTGCGTAGGCACGAGTTGCTACAGCCAATTGAAACTAATACCGTGTGTTGATGTAAGGAATTTGAAATTGATTGGAATGTAAGGAATTGGCTTTAAAGCTTATATGTGTGAGTAACAGAAATAATCTCCACTGAGATGATGTTGTCGGACCCCTGTTAAATTTACGGTGACGTAGAATCACCCGTGAGTATGTGTGAAATAATGCAGTCAGTAATTTAATGTCATCAGAATAATTCTTGGCACGTTCGAGGATGAACGTATGTTTAAGAGGGAGAGAATGTAACGACCCGACTTGTCATTTTAAGAATTTATACCCCATTCAGCTACTTATGGTCCCGAGCAACTTAGTAATATGTTTTATTACTTGCGTGTGCGGTCGTTTGATTTTCAGAAGATTAAGAATTTAAATTGAAAGAATAATTCTCATTTTTGAAGCTTAAATGAAAAGAGTTGACCAGAGTTTGACTTTTTAGCAAACGACTTCGGAATAAAATTATGATAATTCCAATAGGTCTGTATGATGATTTCGGACTTGGGCGTATGTTCAGGTCGAGTATCACGTGGCCCGGGAGTAGTTCAGCGCCTATTACTGAAGGATGGCATTTTTAAAGTTTAAAAATTTCCTAAGTTTGGGTTGAAGTGGATTTTGATGTTATCGATGTTCGTTTGGGATTCTGAGCTTGGGATATTGCTCTGCATGGTGATTCTGGTCTTAGGGGAGCGTTCAAATGTGGATTTGGAAGTCTGTAGGTCATTTCGAGGTCATTTGGCGAAAGTTGAAAATTGGAAAGTTTTTTAGAAGTTTGACCGGGAGTGGACTTTTTGATATCGGGGTCGGATTCCGATTCCGAAAGTGGGAGTAGATCTGTAATGTCAATTATGACTTGTGTGCAAAATTCGAGGTCAATCGGATTTGATTTGATAGGTTTCGACGTCGAATATAGATGTTTGAAGTTCTAAAGTTCATAAAGCTTGAATTGGGGTGCGATTAGTGCTTTTGATGTTGTTTGATGTGATTTGAGGCCTCGAGCAGGTTCGTGTTATGTAATGGGAATGGTTGGTATGATTGGACGGGGTCCCGGGGGCCTCAGGTTTGATTTGGAGTGGTTCCGGACCAAGTTTGGATGTTTTGATGTTGCTGGTTCTGGTGTTGTTCTCCGAGTTCACGAGGAGCCTCTCACGTTCGCGAAAAAGGATTTTGTTGTTGGGACTTTGTTCTTCGCGTTCGCGAAGAAGGAATTTTTGCTGTCCATCGTCTGACTTTGGAGGCTCATATCTCGCAATATATAATGAATTTGGAGATGATCCAAAATGAAAGTTGTAGCCCTTTGTGTCTCGTTTTCAGAAAGGTAAACCATTTGTCATTTGGAGTTGTGTACAAAACGTTATGGTGGATATACTATAAGTTGTTTGGGAAGAGTTTGGAAATCTCTATTGCACAAGGTTGACTTTGGAAGCTTATATCTCGCAATTTATAAGGAATTGGGAGATGAGCAACAAATAAAAGTTATAGCTCTTGGAGTTTTATTTTCAAAAAGTTAAACTATTTATCATTTGGAGTTCGTACAAAATGTTATGACCATTATACTAGAGGCTGTCTGAGAAGAGTTTGAAAATGGCTGTTGGAGAATTTATTCATCGCGAACGCGAGGGGAGGGTCGCGAACGCGAAGAACAAACCCTTGGGCAGCAGAATAAAGTCCAAATTCATCTCATTCTTCCATATTTTGACCAAGGAAGCTCGGGTAAGGCGAGTTTTCGAGAGTTTTTCAAGAAAAACATTGGGGTAAGAATTCTTAACTTGATTTTGGTTAGATTACATGAATCTATTGTTGTTTTTATCACTAAATTAGTGAATTGGGTTGAAAATGGTAGAAATCCTCTAGACTTTAATTTAAGATTTGAAGGGCGATCCTTTATCGGAATTTGATAATTTTGGTATAGTTGAACACGTATTGGAATGGATATACGGATTCTGTAAAAGTTTTGTCGGGTTCCGAGGGGCGGGCCCTGCGCTGACTTTTTAGAATAAAATTTTAAGTTGGTGTTTTATTATCCGCAATTATTTTTGATGAATTTTAATGAAGTTATACAATTAATTTGAATAGATTTGAGCTGTCCGGAGGATTTATTCAAGCAAGACGACTATTTTGGAATATCGGCATAACTTTAAAAAGGTAAGTATCTTTCCTAACCTTGAGTTGGGGAATTATCCCTTAGGCATCAAGTCTTATGTTCCATTTGTGAATTGTGAAAAGCCGTGTACGCAAGGTGACGAGTACGTACTCGGGCTTACATGTGCAAAATTGATTGGGTTAAAGTCTTAGGCATATTGTGTAGTAAATTGGATAGTTGTTGGCATTTATTAAATCATCTATTTGTCATGCCTCAATTCGCGTTTGTTGAATTTATTTTTATATGACAATTTGATGTGGTTATTGCTTGTATATTTATGTGAATTCCGTGAGTTTGGTGATTTGATATTTTCTGAAAATAATTATATTATAGATTTTCCATCTGCAAATAATTAATGAAATAAGTTTAAACCGAGGCGTTATAAAATTATCAAGAATTTGGATTAATGAAGGCGTTGCCCTATACTGAGTATTTTTCATCTCTGTTGTTTTGAGGTTTCATACATATTGTGTGGAGTCTTGGGCTATTTGTTGTGAAATTAATTGATTTTGTTATATGTTTGGAATTGATTGTGGCCATTAGGAAAATTGTGATATGAATTGATTTTGTTATGTTGCCGTGATAATATTCGGTGTAAATTATTTTGTTATTTGAGTTATTATTTTCAGGATATAAGGGTGGCATTTCACTGTTGATATTATGTGGGTATAAGGATGGCATTTCACTATTGTTATGTGTGTTGGGATATTGTTTGGGTTGAGCGATAAGGGTGGCTATTGGTATTGTCTGGGCGGAGGGATAAGGGAGGCTATTATAGGAGTAATAAGGGTGGCTATAGGAGAGATAAGGGTGGCTATTGTCAGGGATGATATGTGATGATGTGGGATTATTGTGTTGGTAATTTTCATGTGATGTTGTAATTTTTCTTGTATTTGTTTTTATACCTTGTGCAATTTTTCTTGTTGTTGGTAAATTGATAATAGTCTGATCTATGTTGAAATAGGGAGCCTGTGGTTATTGCCAAGCAGATTATGAAATGAAATGTGGGCACGAGGTGCCGTGAGTAAATAATGATGATATTGGCACGTGAACTGTCCCTGCAGTTGTGATATGAAATATGGGCACGAAGTGCCGTGAGTAAATAATGATTATATTGGCACGTGAATTGTCCGTGCAGTTGTAATATGAAATGTGGGCACGAGGTGCCGTGGTTAAATGATGATGACATTTGGCACGTGAGTTGTCCGTGCGGTTGTGAGAGAAATTGGCATGAGGTGCCGTGAAAATATGAAAGTGGGCTGAGACCCGTATTTTATGATTTTGAAATGCCGTGTCACAGGGTGACTTTTATTCGAAAAAGATTCATTTGAAAGAATTCTATTTGAAAGATATTTATTTGAAGGAAAACGATTTGAAAGAGATTTATTTGAAAGTATTATATCCTGAAGATTTCTATTTGAAAAATATATAGGCGAAAGATTTATATTGGAAGGACTTGATTAATTAGTTATACTTGTATTCATTATTTGTTGCGCAATATTTATGGTGTTCTTGTCGCCCTGCTGTGTATATCACTGGTTGATTATTTTTTCCATCATTGTTATTTGTTTCCTATTATTTTTGCATAATATATTGCAGAGTTTATTAGAGTAATGAGTGTCTCGATTGTACCTCGTCACTACTCCACTGAGGTTAGTCTTGATACTTACTGGTTACTGACCGTGGTGTACTCATACTACACTTCTACACATTTTTGTGCAGAGCCAGGAGTTGGAGATATCAGACTCGGACAGAGTTAAAGTGTGATCGCAAGGAATCAAGGTAGAGCTGCTTGGTCGTCGCAGTCCCTTGGAGTCTTTCAATTTTATTGTACTGTTAATTATTAATCAAAAAGTATTGAGTATTCGACCTTGAGATCATTCCATGTATTCAGTTAGAGTTCGTGACTCAGTATTACCAGTCTTGGGAGGTTGTTATATTTGTAATTATTTCTGCTGTTGGTTTATATATATTTAAAAAAATATGGCTTAAATGTAATTGTATTCGGCTTACCTAGTCTTAGAGACTAAGTGCCATCACGATGCCTGTGGCAGGATTTTGGGTCGTGACAGATATGGTGGAATAGAAATGGGTTGAGTACCCAGCACCAAGTCAATACCAAAATAGATATTCCTATCGGGTAGGATGCCCGGTAGGTCTGCTAGAAACATATCTGGAAAATCTCTCACTACCAGAACAGACTCAACGGTAGGAGTATCAGCACTGACATCTCTCACAAAGGCTAAGTATGCATCACACCCCTTCTTGACCATTCGCCGTGCCTTTAGAACGGACACCACCCTGTTAGAAATATAATCCAACGTACCTGTCCACTCCAACTGCGACAACACTTGCATAGCCATTGTCATGGTCTTGGCGTGATAGTCCAAAATAGCATGATAGGGCGATAACTAATCCATGCCCAAGATCACATCAAAGTCTACCATATTTAATAGCAATAGATCAACTCTGGTCTCATAACCACTAATAGTAACTAAAAACGACCGATAAACACGGTATACAATAATAGAATCTCCCACAGACGTGGACACATATATAAGAACACTCAAAGAATCACGTGATATATCCTAATACGGAGCAAAGTAAGATAACACATATGAGTAAGTGGATCCCCGATCAAATAAGACCGATGCATCCCTAAGACAAAGCGGAACCATACCTGTGATTACTGCATCTGATGCGACTGCCTCCGTCCTACCCGGGAAAGCATAGAATATGTCTTGGCCTCCCCATCTAGGGCAACCTCTACCCGCCTGACCTCCACCCCTAACTGGCGGTGCAGGTGGAGTGGCAACTGGAGCAACAACCATAGCCTGAGAACCATGTGGACCCTGTAGAATCTGTGGCACCAGTGTAGGCTGTGGAGGTGCACCCCTCCTAATTTTGGGACAGTCTCTCACCATAAATCTGGTATCCCCACACTCAAAACAAACTCTCAGTGGGCGTGGCTGCTGAAACTGACTCTCGCCTGGTTAGCTAGACTGACTGCTGAAGGCACCCCATGTAGGAGGTGCACTGGAAAGTGGTTGTGCATAGTGTGCAACCTAAGACCTAAGAAGAGCCGGAGCACTACTAGTAGCGGAAGTGCTGAATGAACTGGCCGACTCACATATCCCCTGCCATATCGGGTTGTAGCTGCAGCGTGGTCACCACTAAATTCTCCAGTACCTCGAGGCCTCTTGGCCTCCCTGTCCTCTCTCTTGGCCCCGCATACACCCTAACCTCCGCGCGATCTCTACCACCTGTCAAAATGGAGTATCCACCTCCACTCTCGAGCTATGTCGAATCTAAGAGCATAGCTGAGCCCTTCGATGAACCTGCAGACTCGCTCTCCAACTTTAAAAACCAAGGTAGGTGCATGTCGGGACAACTCACTGAATTTGATAGCGTACTCTAACACTGACATAATACCCTGGTGCAGCTACTCAAACTCTATGGGCCATGCATCCCCAAGGGTCTGGGGAACAAGCTCTCTCAAGAACATCTCTGAAAATTGAGCCCAAGTGAGTGGGGCTGCATCAACTGGCCTACCTTCCTCGTAAGCCTGCCACCATCTGTATGCTGCTCCTAACAGCTTAAATGTAGTAAAGGGAACTCCGATCGTCTCCAAAATACCCATGGTGCGGAGAATACGGTGGCACTTCTCTAAAAAAATCTTGCACATTCTCGGCAGTTGTGCCACTTTGAGTAGGAGGGTGATACTTTTTAAACCTCTCAAGTCTCAGCAACTCCTCCTCAGATGTCTCTTCCTTAACCTCGAGCTGAACCAGAATAACAGGCTGCGCTGGCATAACTCTCAGGACCTGATCAACATGGACCCAATGCTCTAGAGTACGGGCCGCGGGAGTCTGATCTCCTCCCCTAGCGTGGGATGTAGCTGGTGCAAGGGGGGTCAATCCTGCTTGAGCTAGAGTGCCGAACATTCTCAAAAGTTCTGCTAGGGTCTCTTGATGTGCAGGGGTGACAACAGGCACCTCGGGTTCCTGTCCCTCAATCGGAGCTACTGGTGGCTCTTTTATGGCTGCTCGAACAGGTGCTCTGGTTGAATCATATGCCCTACCACAGCCTCTACCCCGGCCCCGGCCTCTCGCGACTTTAGCAGGGAGCGCGAGTGTCTGATCATTGGATCCAGTAGTGCGTGTCCTAACCATATGTGAGAGAATAGAAAGACAAAAATTCAGATTTCGAAATCAACAAATTCGCACGATAAGGAATCAAAGAAGTTGAATTTTTCCTAACAGTTTTGTAGCCTCTCGAAGATAAGTACGACGTCTCCATACCGATCTGCAAGACTCTACTAAACTTGCTTATGACTCGTAACACCTATCAACCAATTTGTCATGACCCCAAAATCCCACCTAAGGTAGTCGTAATGGCACCTAGTCTGTAAGACTAGGTAAGCCTAACATTCATGAATAACTTAACAGAAATAACAAACTAAGATAATAAAAGCTCATAATAACTCCAAAGCAGAAACATCTGTAACAAGATCCCTAAAACCGGTGAAACTGAGTCATAAGCTCTATAGAATGTACTAAGATCTCTAATACAACTCTGTCTGATTATAAGATAAATAGTAGTAAAGAAAATAATAGATGGTGACTCTGAGGCCTGCGAACGTTGAGCAGGTATACCTTGAAGTCTCCGGAGATAACAATACGATCACTAGCGCCCGACACGAGTAGATGTATACGGATATGCACAAAAATATGCAGAAGCATAGCATGAGTACACCACAATGGTACCCAGTAAGTATGAAGCCTAACCTCGGTGGAGTAGTGATGAGGCCAGGTCAATACACCTACTAGGATAAGAAAAACTATAGTATTGTCTACTAATGGAAAGCGGGGAAATAATGACAACAAAGAAATATAATAATGTAAGCTACAACGGAAATTAAGGCGGTAAAAGAAAAAAAAAGTGAACCGATGATGAGAACAATAAGTAATCCAATACGGACAAATTCAAGCAAGACAGTGAGGAAAACAGCAAGAGCTATTCAACCAACAAGCCTTTTTAACATAAAATGTACAACAATAATTACAACTGAGGTGACACAGCTCATAACCTCATTTCACATTTCACAATCACAACCTAACCTTATATCGCCGCGTGAGCCTTACATTTAGATTTTTGAAAATAATTTTCCCGAAATAGCTACACGCATTTAGCCCCTTATGTAGTCGTGTGGCTTCATGTAATTCCTTTACTAGCAACACGCACATAAATCCCACCTTATGCCGCCGCATGCACATTAACACCTATCCTTATACCGCCACATGCACATCAATATCACAATACAATAACAACTCGCACCACAAGTGCCCATATGCCACAACTTGCCAAAATCAACAATACTAAAGTTACCACAACATATGGCCCAGGGCTCAACCACAATGTGAATAAGAATCTCAAGAATAACAAAATGAATGAGATTTACTCAACAAGGAAAGATATCTCAATAATCAACAACTTCAAACTCAATGTGATAATAGCTTTCATAACTCTAACTTCAATAACTCAAATGAAGGTATTCCCACAAAAGACAACTTTAAATTCAATTGTATAACATAAGTTTAACAACGAAAAATGTAGTATGTAATAGCAACTACGTCTAAATGCATGAGAACAATTCAACATGAAGAGACATCATGGAATAACTACTTCAAATGAGAATAACTCCATAATTAAAAAGGCACATGACAATACGAGAGATAACAATATCAATTAAGGCATTTAAAAGCCTGTTTGACAATAAAAGATAGAGCATGTGATAATAACATCAAGTAATGCACGTAAGAGTAATTTAACAATGGAAGATATAACATGATATTACAATTTCCAATTAAACGCATGAAAGAGCATAAGAGTCTAAACTAGTCAAAATACCACATATAATCCCGTGTACATACTCGTCACCTCGTGTACACATCTTTCACATGATTCAAATAACATGAATCAACCCAAGTCCTAAGGGGAAATTCTCCCACACAAAGTTAGGCAAAATACTTACCTCAACTAGGCCAAATCAATCCTCGAAAATGTCACGATCCTATCCTAGGACCGTGACGGGCAACTGGCGCTAACCACCGATTAATGCTAACCTATTATCTCATACTCATACATAAACTAGTAAAATCATAAATAAAGCTTTAAAGGGGAAACATACTATATACAGGGATTTTAATAACTAGATGGCTGATAAGACATAAAATGACTGCTATACATACTATATCTAAACCAGATAATTCATGTCTACAAGCCTTCTAAGAATAACTGCAAAACTGAACATAAGGACGGGACATGACCCCACCATAACCATCTATAAAACAAGACATACCACAGTACTCGCAACTCCGGAACAAAAGAATTCCTTCAAGACTGCTACCTGTTGTCTTACATATGTGTGTTTTTTCTTGAACTACCTAGACCTGCGAGCATGAAAACGCAGCATCCCCAAGGAGAAAAGGACATTTGTACGACTGATGTAGTGAGTATGTAAGGTAGAAATATAATCATAAAAAAACTAAGTAATATCATGGACAGTAATAAAGTTACTGAAATACAAGCACTTCTCTGAACTCTCTAAATGTTAGCCTAGAAAGATAGTAGAAGAAAGAAGAAGGTAACTAAAGTATATCAGAAGGACTGAGAATGCATCTGAAACATATGGCATACTCTGGAACTTCCATCCATACTGAAATAAAGAGCAACGCAAAGAAGCTCAAAATATAACTGAAGTGTATCGCTTACTTCTGAATCTGTTATCATACTAGTAATACCAGAATTATATATGTGGTGTCTCTCATATTTGTATACATACTATCATAATCTATATAAGTGCCTGAACGCTATCTCATTCAATGGCGTCTGCACACCCTAACATGTATATCCATCTGAACAGTCTCAATGCATCTGAACGCTATGTGTCTGAACACTCTGCATCTGAACGCTATGTGTCTGAAAACTCTGCGTCTGAACGCTACCGTCTGAACGGTTACTAACTATATTTATATGCATCTAAAAGTCTGAATGTCTATCTCATGTATAACTATAGAGTGCTAAATCAATATACGGAACATGCTACGTTCATCATCTACATGTGTCTAAGCACTTACATATCCATACTATCTATGCACACATATATACATAATCGTCGCTTAACAGAACTGTCGTGGACTTTCGGAGAGATCATAGTACATAACCGGACCTTTCCAAATCTCAAACTAACTTCTAGCCAGAGAGAATTGCAGACCTCAATGGGTCCACTACATAATACAATGGGCTGCACACCTCAAGCAATAGCCAACACCCACTCAATTCTGAACCTAAGAGCTCAAGTACGGAGAATTTCCAATGTACTAGGTATAAGGTTACAACAAAGCATAGAACATTCAAACACAACCAAGACAAGAAATTTGAGCTTCTTAAATATATTATAACTGAGTTTCAAAGCTCGCAACTCAGCAAGAAACAAGGAAAACGCATAATCAAATTCAGAGTCTCATAGGGATCAGTTTTACTGTATTTGGCAAGTTCATGCCTCCAAAGAAGAAAGGTAAAATTTATATACAACAAAGTCTTGAAATTTAGTTTCTAAATTGATTATGGTTGAATTTCAAGGTTCATATCATAATAAAAACAAGGAAAGTTTCATACTTGAACAATATTTTCTCAAGAATCATATGAAGCAAATGAATTGTAACTTGAGTTTATTTCATGCATATGAAGAAAGAAGTTAAACTTCACATACCTTAGACTTTCTTTACTTCAAATCATCATCAACAGTAATTCTTGAAATATTACTGCAAGGTTTCCTTCAAATTAAGGTTTGCTTCAACAAGAAAAACTCCTTAAAATCCAATTAGGAGGTACAACATGAACATCCCCACGCCTCTCAAGCCTTGCGTGAATTATTCTACCCAAAGTTACTGAATTGTTTGGATAATTTACAAGGAGAACATGAGAGAATATTTGAGGAATTGTTTTACCACAAGAGGTTCTGGATATGTTCTAAAAAAACTTGAGAACAAACTGAATATAAAAAGCTACCGCTTCACTAAGCAAGTAGGTGACTAAGCTGCTTTTTGGAAGCTTGAGTGACCCTACTTTGAACCCTCATTTCTCCCTACTCCAATGTCGTATCAACAAATGCCTTAATGTTCTGGAAACTAGATTCAACAAACTCCAACTTTTATGTTCGAATCATCCTCAAATTCCTTATGGACTGGGAGAAAACTGACCTGTAAGTTGGCCTAGTAACCTGCCTGCTTTTGCCGTAATACTCTAGTGACGTGTTGGCAGCCCTACTTCGGATGCTCATAGATTTGTATTCTGACATCGTATTGATGTACAGTTTAAAGCAATAGAAACTACATACATAGACATTCGATATCATATATAATTTATCCCCAAAAGGCTCCATATGCTAGGAACAATGCTGGTCACAATGTGATCTAGTTACATGTCGTATCTCAACCTAAATTGCAACAACTCAAGCCGACTTTTCTAATATTCCATGTTTGGGTATATATACATAACGTATAATTGATGTACATTATATATGGCATGTAAAATAAATTTCTAAACATGTCAAATTCTTTTAAATCGTACTTGCCATGTCACGCGTAGAATAAATAAAGTCACAAAAAAACTCGGGGTGTAGTATTCTCCCCCCCTAAGAACATTCGTCCTCGAATGTTCAAGAACTCAAATAATATGAAGATTGGTAGCAAGTTTATGTACCTGATCTGGATGTTGCTGGTCTACCTCTACCTCGATTGGTTGCATGCTTCCATTAGGGATCTGGCTAGAAACTCTGTTGGCTGCACCACACTCTCATTATCATTACGCGTACAATCTCGCACTTTGTGGCTGGATATCCATTGATATAACATCCGCCACTGCCCAAATGGTACTGGACTTCATGAAATCTACGACAATTCCTACCTCATGGAAAGGTTCATTCTAGCTGACAAGAGACACTTCTGTGTTGTGATGAAGAAGCTCTGGAACTCTGACTAGCCTCAGGACGTATAGATCTAGGCTCTATAAACTGAGGTGACATGTTGGTCATTGGCTGTCTGAACTCGGGTTGTCTATTACTATTTGAACGCTCGCCAAAGGACCTTGAGAACCTAGTCCTTTTACATTGACTCCAATTCGATTCTCGCTTAGCTTGCTGTTGCTCCTCTCGTACTTCTAGGTTTTCAGCATAGGCCAGCATATAGGCTATGTCCATGCCTGGTTGTAACACAACAGTCATACATTCGGTTATCAAGTGTGGTCCTAGACCTACCACGTATCTGTGTACCCTATCTTCCATCTATGCTTGATAGTTGGGGCGTACCTTGCTAACAAATTAAACTGAAGGCCGTACTCTTTGGCACTCATTCTACCCTTGCGTAAATTCAAGAAACTATCAACTTTGGCTCGCTTAGTCTCTACTGGCATGTAATGTTTAAGAAAGGCCTCCGAGAATTCCTACCAATATGCTGGAGGTGCATGTGTTCCCCTAGATAATTCCCAAGTACGATACCAACCTACTACAAGGTCATGCAGGCGATAGGAGGCTAACTCTACTGATTCGGTTTTTGTAGCATGCATAACTCGTAATGTTCTTCTTACCCTGTCTGTGAAGTCTTACGGTTCTTTATCTATTCTGGATCATGTTTGAGTTTGAGGGTCTAATTCTAGGAAATCCCAAACTCTCGTACTAGCAACTCCCCTAACATAAACATCATTATTTTGTCGCTGAGCTTGAGCTGCTGCTAGTTCAGTCAAGAGTCTGATGGCGTCTCGTACGTCCTGCCTCTGAGTATCCGATGGAAGAACAGAAGGTGTAGTAGTTGCAGTATGTCTTAGTTCCTCTAGTGGGGGAGGGGTCTGCAGTGTCTCAAATCGAACTTCGTCATGTGCTTGGCTCTGCTCTACCTACTAATGGAACTTGACTGGTGCCCTCGTCTGCTATTGATTTGCCTTTTTGGGCAACTAAAGCTCTTCTACTCATAGCACACACACTGTAATCAAAACATTCTGTTAGCTGACTAAACTCTTATACTATGGATATATCGCACGATCTGAATGAGAAGCAATGATGACTCTCCTAATTTGGCTGTAGACACCCCTAGGACTAAACTTCTCTGATACAACTTTTGTCATGACCCCATCCTAGGGCCGCGATAGGCAACTGGCGCTAACAAACGATTATCGCTGACCTGCTATCTCATACTCATACATAAACTACTAAAATCATAAATAAAGCTTTAAATGGGAAATACACTATATACAGGGATTTCATACAACTGGATGGCCGATAAGACCTAACATGACTGCTATACAGACTATATCTAAATCACAGGATTCATGTCTACAAGCCTTCTAAGAATAACTGCTTAACTGAACATAAGGATGGGATAGGACTCTGCCATACCCATCTATAAAACTTGACATACCACTGTACTCGCAACTCCGGAACAAAGTAGTGCTTTCGAGTATGCTACCTGTTGTCCTATAGATGTCTGTCTTTTTCCGAACTACCTAAACCTGCAGGCATGAAAACGTTGCGTCCCCCCAGGAGAAAGGGACATCAGTACGACTGATGTACTGAGTATGTAAGATAGAAATATAATCATAAAGAAACTAAGTAATATCATGGACAGTAATAATGTAACTGAAATACAAGTACTTCTCTGAACTGTCTATATGTTAGCCTAGAAAGACAGTACAAGAAACAAGAAGGTAACTAAAGTATATCAGAAGGGCTGAGAATGCATCTGAAACATATGGCACACTCTGGAACTTCCATCCTTACTGAAATAAAGAGTAACGTAAAGAAGCTCAAAATATAACTGAAGTGCATCGCCTACTTCTGAATCTGTTATCATACTAGTAATTCCAGATCTATATATGTAGTGTCTCTCATATTTGTATACATACTATCATAATCTATATAAGTGCCTGAACGCTATCTCACTTAATAGCTTCAGCACACCTTAACATGTATATCCGTCTGAACGGTCTCAATGCGTCTGAACGCTATCTGTCTGAACACTCTGTGTCTGAAGGCTATGCCTCTGAACACTACCGTCTGAACGGTTACTATCTATATTATATGCATCTAAAAGTCTGAATGTTTATCTCATGTATAACTATAGATTGCCTAAATCAATATATGGAACATGCTACATTCATCATCTATATGTGTCTAAACACTTACACATCCATACTATCCATGCATACATATATACATAATTGTTGCTTAACGGAACTATCGTGGACTTGTGGGCTGATTATGGTACATAAACAGACCTTTTTGAACCTCAAACTCACTCCTGGGCAGAGAAAATTATGGACCTCAATGGGTCCATTACATACCACAATGGGCTACACACCTCAAGCAATGGCCAACACCCACTCAATTGCGAACCTCAGAGCGCAAGTACGGGGAATTTCCAGTGAACTGGGTATAAGGTTACAACAAAGCATAGGCCATTAAAATACAACCAAGACATGAAATTTATCTTCTCAAATAGATTATAACTGAGTTTCAAAGCTCGCAACTCAGCAAGAAACTAGGAAAACTCATAACCGAATTCTGAGTCTCATAGGGATCAATTTTACCGTATTTGGAAAGTTCATGCCTCCAAAGAAGAAAGGTGAAACTTAAATACAACAAAGTCTTGAAGTTGAGCTTTCTAAATTGATTATGGATGAATTTCAAGTCTCATATCTTAAGAAGAACAAGGAAAGATAATATTTTCTCAAGAATCATATGAAGCAAATGAATTGTAACTTGACAAAACTCATGCCTATGAAGAAAGAAGTTAAACCTCACGTACCTTAGCCTTTCTTTGTTTCAAATCCTCATAAAAAATAATTCTTGAAATATTATAGCAAGGTTTCCTTCAAATTAAGGTTGGCTTCAACAAGAAAAACTCGTTAAAACTCAAGTAGGAGATACAACATGAACACCCCCGCGCCTCTCAAGTCTTGCGTGAATATTTCTACCCAGAGTTACTAAATTTGTTGGACAATTTATAAGGAGAACATGAGAGAATATTTGGGGACTTGTTTCACCTCAATAGGTGCTGGATATGTTCTGAAAAACTTGAGAACAAACTGAATATAAAAAGCCACTGCCTCACTAAGCTAGTAGGTGACTAAGCTGCTTTTTGGAAGCTTGAGTGACCCTACTTTGAACCCTCATTTCTCCCTACTCCAATGTCGTATCAACAAATGCCTTAATGTTCTGGAAACTAGATTCAACAAACAATAACTTTCATGTTTGATTCTCCCAAGAAATGCCTTATTTAACGTTGTGGCACGACACAATGTCATAGCATCCTCGAGTGAAGTAAATAACCGCCACCATGTGGCTCTCTCCAACTTTTTCAAGTAGTGCTTCACTCGGTGACCATTGACTCGGAATATTTTATTGTTCTTGTTCTTTAAAATCCAATGCACGAAAGGGTGTCACACCACTCCACTTTGACTTAAGCTTCCCGGAAAACATCCCCAACCTTGAGTTAAATAACAACACTAGATCATCGGCCTTGAACTCCTTATTTCAAATGTACTTGTAATGAAGATATTTCATCTTTTCTTTGTACAAGGATGAATTCTCATAAGCATGATACCAGAAATTATCCAATTAATTCAACTGTGTAACATGCAAGTTAGCGACTACATCCCAATCAAGATTCAATTGCTTCAAGGCTCACATTGCCTTATGCTCTAGTTCCACCGAAATATGATAAGCCTTTACGAACATTAACTAGTATGGGGACATTCCGATAGGTGTTTTGTAAGCCGTCTGATAAGCCCATAGTGCATCATCAAGCTTCTTGGACCAATCCATCTGATTTGCATTCACCGTTTTGGACAAGATACTCTTTATCTCTTGGTTGGAGACTTCCACTTGACCACTAGCTTGTGGGTGATAGGGAGATGTTACCTTGTGAGTAACACCATACTTGCTAAATAAAATGTCGAAAGCCTTGTTACAAAAATGTGACCCCTATCGTTTACCATTGCAAGTGGAGTACAAAATCTCGTAAAAATATTCTTCTTCAAGAAGGACACTACACTTCTAGCCTCATTGTTGGGTAAGGTAACAACCTCAACACATTTGGACACGTAATCCACCGCGACCAAAATATAAGTGTTTCCACAAGAACTCACAAAAGGGCCCATAAAGTCAATGTCCCAAACATCAAAAATATCAATCTCCAAGATGGTTGTAAGAGGCATCTCATTTTTCTTTTAAATTCCACCGGCTTGTTGACATTCGTCACATCTTTTCATCAAGTCATTTGCATCTTTGTAGAGAGTAGGCCAATATAAACCACAACTTAGAACTTTAGCTACCATTCTTGCTCCACCATGATGACCACCATACGGCGATGAATGACAAGCTCCAAGAATATCACCTTGCTCTTCTTCCGGCACACACCTCTTAATCACCCCATCCGTGCAAATCTGAAAAAGGTATGGCTCATCCCAATAGTAGTCTTGACAATCTCTTCTGAGCTTCTTTCATTGGTTTGAAGAGAACTCATCCGAAATGATACCACTCACAAGAAAATTTGCTAATTCCACAAACCACGGTACCTATTTCATTGGTAGTGCAAAAAGTTGCTCATCAGGGAAACAGTCATTTATTTCAAGGCCTTCATGTGGTCTCCCCTCCTCCTCCAAACGAGACAAGTGGTCCGCCACTTGGTTTTCACTATCCTTCTTGTCTTGAATGTCAATATCAATTTTTTACAAAACACGTACCCATCTCATCAACCGAGCTTTAGATTCTTTTTTGCTCATAAGATAGCAAAGTATTGCATGATCCGTGTGGACAATAACTTTGGCACCCATAAAGTACGCGCGGAACTTCTCAATAGCAAACACCATATCAAGGTGGTTTTCTCTTGATCTCTCGGAGCAATAATAATTTTGTTGTAGCCCGAATAATCATCAAGGAAATAATAGAAAGCACGGTCGACCAACCTATCAAGGAACATGATAGTGATCCTTCCTTGTAACTTTGTTGAGCATACAATAATCCATACAAACTCTCCAACCGCTGACCATTCTTGTAGGAATCAACTTATTCTTATCATTGGTAACAATCGTCATGCCTCCCTTATTTGGGACACATTGAACCGAAGAGGTCCATGAACTATCAGAAATGGGATAGACAACCCCGATATCCAATTACTTGATAATCTTCTTTTTGATCACTTCTTGCATAGCTTCATTGAGTCTTCTTTGATGTTCAATGGACGATTTAGCACCATTCTCCAACTTGATCTTATGCATGCAAAATGCGGGACTTATACCCCGAATATCCGCCAAAGTCCACCCAATAGCCTTCTTCTTTTGCAACACCGCCCATGTTTAATCAACCTGCACGTTAGTCAAACAAGAGGAAAGAATAACTGGTAATGTAGAACAAGGACCGAGAAATTGTAGCCACTCGGGATTGAAATTGTGGACCCTTGGTCCTCTTCTTGTTGACCTACATATTTACCCTTTCCATAACGTGAACCTTATTAGGAGCTTGTACTTGATTAAGTTGGCCTTAGAGAGTTGGGTCATAATTGTTGTAAATTCGGCAATGGCTTTCCCATGGCATTGCAACTCTTTATGAAGATGAATCATGTTAGGATCACCTTGGGAAACATTAGCTCGGGATTGATAATTGATTGACCACACATTGATTCTTAGTATTAATACCATTGTAGAGAGGTTGTTGGATCATGTTGTCGTTCATATCTTTATTCGGGCACTCCTTCACCATTGTCAAATATCGCTCCCAAATTTCATGCAAAGTTTCATTGGGCTCTTGCTTGAAAGAAAATATTTCATCCCTAAGAGTAGCCATGTGCCGGGGAGAGAAAAACTTTGCTATAAATATTGCCGCCAATTCATCCCATGTATGGATAGAATGATTAGGCAAGCTTTCCAACCAATCCAAAGCTTTATCCCTTAGAGAGAAGGGAAAAATACATAGCCTCAAATAATCTTCCGAAACATTATTTGTTTGCTCCACTAAGACGTATCCAAAAAACCCTTTAAATGCTTGTAAGCATTTTGATTCGGCACCCCGGTGAAATAACCTCGTTGCTCGAGCAAAGTAAGCATAACATTGGTAATTTCAAAATTTCACGCCCTAATGTGAGGGGGACTGTAACACCCCGGAAAAATTTTGAAGTACTTAAGTGTAAAGCCCAGTAAATATTGCAAAGAAAATAATATTTCATGGTGCCAGACTAGGCTTACGATGTTTCATGTGTCTATGTTAAAGAAAGTAGTTGGAGACCCCACAGTCATTGTTCCGGTTGAGATTATTGAGGTTAATGAAGAATTGACTTATGAAGAGATTCCAGTTTCTATTATTGATCGGCAAGTCCAAAAGTTGAGAAACAAAGAAATTGCATCCGTAAAAGTGCTATGGCGAAACCAACAGGTTGAAGAGGCTACTTGGGAGGCTGAGGAAGAAATGAAGAAAAAGTATCCTTATTTGTTTGAATGTCCATGTATTTATAGAGTTGTGATCTAGGAAAATTATAATACTTACTTTTTATGAATTTTGTATCATTTGAACAATTGGCGTTACGGGTGTTCCTTTCTGGAAATATATTGCTTATGAGGCCATAGTTGGTGTTGTTTTGTATTATATTACGTCGTTGGAATATGTATATGTTGTTAGGATGTGTTTCTGGGGCTCTCTGACAGGTGGATAGGCCTAATTACAAAGGAAACTTTGACGAAATATTTGAAATTTAGGGAGTTAGTCAAATCTGGGGCTGTTAGTTTGTGGTATAAAACAAACTAAGTTGCGTAAGATGCTAATGAGGGATTCTTACCCTCATTCGAGGATGAATGATCCTAAGCGGGGGAGAATTTAACACCCCGGAAAAATTTTGAAGTACTTAAGTGTAAAGCCCAGTAAATTTGCAAAGAAAATAATGTTTCATGGTGCCGCGGCTCGAAATATTTGGGTTGAACAATGCATCGGAAAGTAAAGGAACATTTTTGGCGGAAAAGCGCGTTTATGCGGTCCATTATGCAACCACATAATCACTCTGTGGGCCGCATAATGGCCGCTGAAGTGAGCAGGAGAGGGCCATTCTGGAAGCAGCTATGCGATCGACTATGCGACCGCATAGTGACCGTATACACAGACAGATTTTTGATCATTTTTGTCAGTAATTAGGCGACCGATATGAGGTCGCATATGCGACCGCAGAACCGTTTCAGAGCTCCATTTTTGGGTTTTTTAAACCCGACCCTATTTCGTTAAATACACTCTTTGGGCCATTTTTGAGCTATAATCTGATATTTTAGAGTGAGAGAGAGTGCCCTAGAGTGAGAAGGTGTTCTTCAATAATTGTTCTTTAATTCTTGCCCAAGTTTTGGAAGATTAAGAAGGGAAACTCACTAGGTCTTCATCCTAGATGTAAGATTCTACACCCTAACCCTCACTTTTGAATTTTATGTAGAAATGGACAATTAGCAAGATAATTTCTGGGCAGGATGGTTGTTTATTTACATGCATGTGTTATAAAAGGGTGTACGAAGATTGTTGAGCTAAAAACGGTAAAGATTGAATTGTGGGATGATGGAATTCTCCATAAAAGGACCTTGGAACCTTAATGAACACTAAGTGTTTGATAAAATGCTCAAATGAGCTAGAACCATGATCATCTTCCTAATTTTGATTCAATTTGTTATATTTCTACAATAGATTGAAGTTGCTAAGAATTCTAAAACATTTAGAGTGTAAGGAAGCTCAAGTGAGGTATGTTGGCTAAACTCTTCTCTTAGAATTGGATCCTATGATATTCATGTGAATTATGTAAGCACCGAGTGGTTCATATAAAATTGGCTATTCCGAGTAAGATTGGGATGAAAGATATATGTTTAACAAGCATCCCAAATGCTTTATTCATGTTATGTTATCGATTAAGGATGTGTTAAAATATGGGCTGTGTATTAATAATGTTTTGACTTCAAGTCAAGTTCAAACGAAGGCTATTATGCCAAATTTTGTGAAGAATCTCTATGTGCCTTAGACTCTTAATTGCTCACATGTGTACTATATGCCTTGATTTGAATTGTTGTTGTTACTGTTGATGATGTTGATGTTAGAAAGTTAAAAAGGTGAGCATGAAATACTAAATACGACCAACGTGCCAAAAATGATCTTATAATGATGACCATTAGTGCCAATGAAATGAAAATATATGAAAGTAATATGAAATGCAATGATTGATACAAAAAGGTTGATGTCTCGAATAAGACAGCCTAGCTGATTGGGTCGTGATCGGACACCATGCCGCACACATGGTGGTGATTGTGTTGGAATTTGTAATTGAAATTGTGATTATGGTCGATGTCCCTAATGGATAGCCTAGCCGATCGTGTCATGATCGGACTCCGTGTTAAAGACGGTGGTACTGATACTGAAAGTAATTGCGGTTGATGTCTCTAATGAGATAGCCTAGCCAATTGGGTCGTGATCGGACTCTGTGCTAAGAATACAGTGGTATTGGTATTGTGAATAATGGTATTGTGAACAATGGAATATAGATACTAAAAATCTCCTAATGTGAGATATGAAAATTAATTTGAACACTGTCCTGATCCTAAATTGAGGTTTGATGTTGATTAAGGCTTTCATTGATATTATGATATTCTTGTTTGTATTATTTGTTCTATTGAGAGGGTGTTTAGTTATACATACTAGTGCTATTCGATGGTACTAACGTCCCTTTTGCCGGGGGCGCTGCATTTTTAAATGGATGCAGGTGGTTCCACAACAGGAGATATTGATCAGTGATAGCAGTACACCTTCTTCCCAGTAGACTTGGTGAGCCCCACTTCATCCCGGGGTCATGTATCTTTTGTTCTTTATGTATTATGGTTGAGGTACAGCCAGGGCCTTGTTGCCGGCATTATCATAGTACTCTTCTTTATCTATAGAGGCTCCATAGACATAGTGTGGGTTGTGTATTGGTGTTGGAAAAGTCAAAATATGTTATGTTGTGGTTGTATACTTGTCCATTTGAGACTTTAAAAATGATGAAACTATTGGTAATGAATTGGTATTGTAGACATGGACACCATTTTGTCTAATTAATGAAAATATGTATTATCTCCATTCGTGGATGAGTTTGGGGAGAATTAAATCTAACAGGCTTGCTCGGTCGGGTTCACTCGGTTGAGTGCCGATCGCGCTCCTTGGTTTTGGGGCATGACAGGGACTATGGCACTTGCCTCATTGGGAAAAATTCGATGTTACGCCACTTGTGGTTGTGGTGGTGGGGGTGGGGGAGGTGGAGACACATTGTCTTATTGACCATGGCCTCGGTGATTTTGTTGTGGAACTTGAGGCATTTCATGAAGTTGCTCGTCTTCGCCATCCACCTCTCCCAAAGGCAAATTTCCAAGCTCGTTGTTCGCCATTTGGTACCTACGATCACTTCAACAAATTAGAATCACGAAAGTAAAAGAAGGTATTTCAAGAAACAAACTCAAGCATATAGCTAACACCGTAAACACTCCCCGAAAACTGTGCCAAAAATTGGTCAATTCCAATCCACACTTAATATTAAGTTGTAAACGGTCGTTGCAATTATAATATCGAACTTGAGTCGGGGTCGAATTTCTCAGGGAGTTTATAATCGGTATTAAGGTAAATACTTGAAAAGAGAACGTGAAATAGCTTAATTATACTTCCAAACAAAGAGGATGATTTCTATCTAATTTAACAATTAAGAAATTAGACTAAATAAAAGCAAATAGAGAATGAAATGTTTTTGGTATTTTTAAACAATTGAGGAAAATCCTAGGGGTGTAACCTTCACCTTGGTGTAAACCTAATGGGTATACTAAGTTAATGCTTTTTTGGTAGATCGGCGTGTATTATGACTCTCAATTCTCAATTACTCACTCAATACCTCTTAGTCATAAAGTGGTTATGCCCAAATTGGCTTTCTCATGTCCAAATGGGTATCAATCTAAGCCATTGATACGAGTCCAAGTTGGATTATCTCTATCTCTAGTTCAAATCCTTTAATCAAACTAGTCAAAACCTTAACTAGCTCAATTTCTTGTTAGCCAAGTTTTTCTAGACTAGGCTCCTCTTTGTCAAGTACGAACTAAGTCAAATAGGCATGAATTAATGTTTTCAACCGTCAATTCTTAATATAATGCATAAAAAAGGCTAAATAACAAATACTCAATGATAAACAAGCATTAGTATTAACAATCCATAAGTTTTACACACTAGGGTTGGGTCACAACCCTAGATAAAATTTATCTACTCATGATAATTGACATAGAAAAATAAAGAGAAGAAGTAATTAAAGACATAAAACTAGAATTAAAGTGTAAAATTAATGGGTCTTCTCTAATTGTTTCTCCAAATATCCCAAAATAGCTAAATATAATCACTAGCTGCTGCTACAATACAAAAATTGCCCTAAAAAGTGTTTCCCGTCTATTTCTAGTGTCCGTAATTTCTCTAACAAAAATGCCCTTCGGGAGGTTCTGCGTCCGTGCAATCATCTCTGCGGCTGCACTTCAGCTTCTACGATCGCACAATTATCAATGAAGTTGCACTTTCAAGAGGCTTCATACTTGATCTTTTGCACCTTCTCTGAACTTATCATGCTTTGTTAGTGTGACCAGCTTATGCATCCGCATAATTTGGTGTGAGGACCGCGCTTATGCTAAACTCCACTGAGGCTTCAAGGGATCATCTGTGGCCGTGCTACAATTTCTATGGACTTCATAATCATCTGCGGACCGCACTTCTGCTCCGCATTTTCCCTTTTTGCCTTGTTGAGCTGGACTACTCCTTTTTGAGTTAGATTTCTTTATTAAGCTCCAATCCTCAAACATGCCTACAATTCACAAAATTTCATTAGATTTGGAAACAAAAAGTACTAGTTTCAGACTAAAACTAAAGCAAGAAGGTACTAATAAGTGGTAAAAATCCACACTTATCACGACTGTCGATCGAAAAAAAGTATGGCGGAATTGGATTTGAAGAGATAAGAGCTTGAAGAATTTGAAGTTAGTCCTTAACCATATGAGAAAATGAATTGAATGATGAAGGAGAGATAAGGGCTCATGAGATGGTAGTGGGTCCGTAATTTCTCATAGTGTGCTCCGGTATCCTTCGATTCCTATCGATCCTCCGCTCAAAGAAAAAATTCTTAGTAGGGAGGGCCCATGAGTTCGTGTTGATTGTGGGTTTGGCCTTTCCCCGGATCTGGCAGATTATGCCACGAAGTTTGACAAGTGGAAATAGAGTTTTTTTCTTTTAAAAAAAATATATATTGAAAATCATTTATCATTATGGCAAATGTCATTGTTACGGATTTCCCGTTGATGACGATTTCTATAGATGACCCTGATGAAGTAGCTTCTTGTTGTCGCGATCGTATCCTAATCTAAACAAATGCATTACAAAGGCTTTCCTAGTGTTATGATCGAACCTTTTCAGGTTGCCTACGTATCCGATCACAATCAGGTCAGAACGTAGTTCAAGGATAATGAATGAATTACGATGGAATGACTGAGCATAACTCAAGCAGCCAATGCATCCAAATGGAATCAGGTAAAAATGTAGTTCGATTATAATAGATGCAAAATGATAAGGAGTTGAAATGAAGTGGCCGAGTCGGACTCAGACTGCCTACGTATCCAAATGGGATCAGGCCAAAACATAGTTTAATTACAATAGATGACTGAATCCGATGTTGATTGCCTACGTATTCCCACCAAAGGAAATCAAGTCGTGGTGTTGTTCCGAATACATATAAAATGATATTTGGATTTTCTATTACAAAAGGGGGAGGGATACTGGATCCTATGTGGGTTGCCTACGTATCCCACCGTGGGAAGTCAGGTCAGGTGTAGTTCTGTTATAACCAAAACCTAATTCTACTATCTTCAAATGTAGTATCCCTTGATTGCGTCTGATTTGATGGGCTTCGTGCTGACTCTGCCATCCATTTTTGCTAGGATCAATGCTCCTCCAGACAATACTCGTTGTACCACGTAAGGATCTTGCCATTTCGGTGCGAATTTACCTTTGGCCTCTTCTTGATGAGGGAATATCTTATTCAAAACCAGTTGCCCTGGTGTCAATTGCCGAGGTTTCACCTTTCTGTTGAACGTGTTGGACATCCTATTTTGATAAAGCTTACCATGAAATACTACGTCCATTCTCTTTTCATCGATGAGCATGAGTTGTTCTTGCCCGACATGTATCCATTCTGCATCATATAGTTTAGCTTCCTTAATGACTCTTAAGGATGGTATTTCGACCTCTGCGGGTATCACAGCTTTTGTGCCATATACCAACATGTATGGCATTTCCCTAGTGGACGTTCTCACAGTGGTGCAGTCACCCAGTATGGCGAAGGATAGCTTCTTGTGCCACTGCCTGTGATTTTCCATTATCTTCCGTAAGATCCTCTTTAGGTTTTTATTGGCTGCTTCAACCGCTCCATTCATTTATAGCGTGTAGGCTATGGAATTATGGTGGACGATTCTAAACTTCTCATAAATCTTTCTCATGAGATCGCTGTTGAGATTAGCTGCATTGTTAGTTATGATTTACTCTGGGATCCGAATGTAAAAACTATGTTGTTACGGATGAAATCTGCCACCACCTTCTTTGTGACAACCTTGTATGTAGAGGCCTCGACCCGTTTGGTGAAGTAGTCGATGGCTAACACGATAAAACGATGTTCGTTGTATGCGAGGGGTTCTATAAGTCCAATCACGTCCATGAACCCAGTGGCGAATAGCCAAGGAGAACCCATTACGTTCAACACATTAGGTGGAACTCGGCTGAAATCCCCGTGAATCTAGCACTGGTGACACTTCTGCGCGTAACAGATACTATCACTTTCTATGGTAATCCAAATGTATCCGGTTCTTAAAATCTTCTTGGCTAAAGTGAAACCGTTCATGTGAGGCCCGCATTTTTCCTGCATGTATCTTTTCCAGTAATCTCGTTGCTTCAGCATCATCTGCACACCTTAACAGACTTAATTACGGGGTCCTTCTATATATGACGTCCCCGTTAAGGAAAGAGGGATTTGCTAATCTTCTTAGTGCTCGCTTCTAACAATTGGTAGAATTCTCTGCGTATTCTCTTACTTCGAGGAACCTTTTGATATCATAGTACCAAGGTTAACCATCTGGCTCTTTATCTACATGAAAACAATATGCATGCTGATCTCGGACCTCTATCTCGATGGAATCGATGTAATTCTTGTCCGGATACTAGATCATAGATGAAAAGGTTGCAAGAGCATAGGTGAACTCATTCTGGAATCTGGGAACATATTTGAACTCGATCATGGTGAACTTCTTACACAACTCTTTTACACAGTGCAAGTATGGAAGGATCTTGACATTTTTGGTAGTCCATTCACCCTGAACTTGGTGTATCAGCAAATCGGAATCTCCTATGACCATAAGTTCCTTGATGTTCATGCCGACTGCTATCCTAATCCCGAGATGCATACTTCATATTCTGCCACATTTTTTGTGCAAGGGAACCTTATCTTGGCTGAAGCTGGGTAATGCTGTCTTGACTCAGAAATTAGGTCTTCCCCTACACATGTTAAATTTTTCGCTCCGTCGAAAACATTCTCCACCCTGAGTATGACTCTGCAATGTCTTCCCCTGTGAACAACACTTCTTTATCTGGGAAGTATGTGGTAAGTGGTTCGTCATACTTATCCATCGGGTTTTCCGCGAGATGATCGGCCAAATACTTGTCCCTTGATAGCTTTTTGCGTCATATACACAATATCAAATTCACTGAGAATAATTTGCCATTTGGCCAGCTTTCCTGTAGGCATTTGCTTCTGGAAGATGTACTTGAGCGGGTTGAGTCGGGAAATGAGATGCGTGGTATATACTGACAGGTAATGCCTTAACTTCTGAGCTATCCAGGTTAAAGCGCAACAGGTTCGTTCTAACAAGGTTTATCCGGCCCCGTATAGTGTGAATTTCTTGCTCAAATAATAAATATCTTGCTCCCTCCTTCCAGTATCGTCGTGTTGTCCCGACATGTATCCGAATACATTATCCGGGATGGACATGTATATTAGCGGAGACTTCCCAGGTTCAAGAGAAACTAGCACTGGTGGATTCGACAAATACTCCTTGATTATATCAAAAACTTTTTGAGACTCTTCCATCCACTTTGTAGTTGCATATTTCTTCAACAAATTGAAAATGGGCTCGTAGATTACTATTTACTGGGCTATGAACCTACTAATGTAAAATAATCTGCCGAAGAAACTCATCACGTCCTTCTTGCTTTTGGGTGGAGGCAAGTCTTGAATGGACTTGATCTTTGAGGGATCCAGCTCTATCCCTTTCCTGCAGATGATGAAACCTAATAGATTTCCTGTGGGGACTCCGAATGCACACTTTGTAGGATTCAACTTCACACTGTACCTCCAAAAACGCACAAAGAACTTCTTTAAGTCACTCAGATGATCTGCATTTTTTCGAGACTTGATGATGATATCATCCACATAAACCTCAATTTCCTTGTGGATCATGTCGTGAAAGAGGGCCATCACGACCCTCATGTAGGTAGCACTCGCGTTCTTGATACCAAATGGCATGACCCTATGGCAATAAACTCCCCACAGCATAGTGAACACCAGTTTCTCTACATCTTATTCATGCATCAGAATCCAGTGGCATCCGGCGAAACAATCCACGAACAAATGTAACTCATGCTTATCGCGATAAGGATGTGAGTATTTAGTAGAGGAAAATCATCCTTTGGACTATATTTGTTGAGATCTCGATAGTTCACACATATCCTAAGCTTCCCATCCTTCTTTAGTACCGATACGATGTCGGTACTCAGTCTGGGCATGTTGTCATATGACCAAGCGATACATCAAGGTATTGTCAGAGGAGCTCTACCAATTCTTCCCTCTATTCTATCTTCAGATGGATGCTGATTCGAGTTTCTTTCACGTCTTCTTCACTTCCCAAGTTGATTACTTTTATTTCTTCAAGGTTGGGCTTCTTCTGGCTCTCTAGTTGCTTGATCTCTTGTGGGAGGTACTCAGGCATCATGCACTTGTCGTATTCTTTGAAGTATGGATCATTTTTCTCAAGGGTTTTGTTACATGTCATAATTGCGAAACGCGGGTTTTTACCGATTTGATTACTAAAAAGGAAAAACTGATTATAAATAAGAGTTAAAAATGGATTTGCAATGGTGTCAGGAAAAATACTTCTTTTTATTTCATCAAAAAGAACGTCTCAGCATTCAAAGTGTCAATTAACAAAAAACTACAGGCACGATTCAAGTCTCAATTGACTGTGCGTTCTTCAAAATTACTACAATTTCACACTACCAATACTCCCGGCGAAGTAGAGATGGACTGGCTATCCAATTCTACAAGGTCTCTCTAGGTTCAGCATCCAGAATGGTCGGTGTCTTGATATCAGCTTCGCTGCAACTTTTCTCGATCATAGTCACGAACAATCTTCCCATTTTGTCAACAATGTCATCCTCTCGTGGTGAGCTCTGACCCGTGCCCGAAACACTCTTTGGTACAAAAGCCTTCTTCCCAAGGTTACCGGTATAGGTCTTTCCAGTTGTAGGTTGGTACCCCAAGCCAGCAGTACCCTTCTGTCCTTTTGGTTCAATTGGCTTTGTTGTCCCATCTGATAGGGCTTCCAACCCAGTCCCTGGTCGGTACTTGTACTTCATCATCTCTCGCATTGCCATCTTTGGACTATACGGTAACTACACACCATGGTTCTGCTCGCTATTCTCCATTGCTATTGCTTGCATGATCTCGACCGCGTGAAAGACGACCCTATATAATCTTTCTATGAAAGGGACCATATGCTTCAGGTAAGCTGACTGACTCCACTCCCCATGTGTCACAATCTCTTGGAAATCCTCCTAGAATTTCATACACTTGTGGAGAGTAGAAGGAACTGACTCTATCATATGTATCCAGTGCCTTCCCATCAACATATTGTATGACGATGATATGTCCATCAATTGAAACAATATCGGGAACTCAACTGGTCCAATCTATAAGGCTAAGTAGATTTCTTGTATGACATCCTTCTGCGACCCATCAGAAGCCCTCACTCTTACACGACTTTCTTTCACTTCCCTCAAATGAACACCCAATTCTTACAGAGTAGAGAATGGGCAAATGTTTACTCCGGACACTCCGTCGACAAATACTCGAGACACCTCTTTGTCCCCATACTTGACTGTGATATGCAGGGCTCTGTTATGATCCATACCTTCCATATGATGTTCATTCCTTCGAAAGGAAATCATGTTTGCTTTGACCATCTTCCTAATGGTTCTCGCTAATGTCTCACTGGTAGCATTTCTTGGAAGACTTACTCTGCTTAGAACCTTCATCAAAGCATCCCTATGACTGTTGGAGCTCATCCACAAATCCATGATAGATATGTGAGTAGGGATCTTCCTCAACTGTTCTTCTACAGAATATTCTTTAACCGGCATCTTCCTCCAAACCTCTGCTGCCTCAGCGTCCGTTATGTTTCTTCTTTGGTTCTATTCTCTAATCGGGTTCCCTCAGTTTACCTCTTCTGGAGCGTAACACCTTCCCGATCTAGTCATCCCGTGGCACTCTTGCAGCTTCAACATTCTAAATCGTGACAATGGTCCCATTCAAATCATAATCCTCGTCCAATGCAATCATGTTGGCTCCTTGATTTCTATGGTTTGGCAATGGGTTACGGTTTACATTCGGTGGAGCTGGGTACACTGGATGGATCCACTCTTAATTAGAAGCTCGATATCATTCTTCACTCTATACTAGTCCTCAGTATCATGCCGAGGAACACCCAAATAATAGGCACAATGCTTGGTTGCATCAAAATATTTGGAGGGTTTGTCGGGTATTCTCCCTTCCACTGGGTATATCGATCTGACTCTCATCAGCCTTTCGAATAACTGGGCTAAGGGTTCAATAATTGGAGTGAAGTTTCTGGAATTTCTTTCTTCAAAGTTTAGGTGTGGTCATGGTGCAAGGAGGGTCTATTTTGGTGGGTGGTGGTTTGAAATGGGCATATGGTCGGGGTGGGTTTGGATGTGTATTGTCTCGAGGCGGGTCGTATTGAGGTTGAGCATTATAGTATTGTTGAGTGTTATATACTGGGGCGTAGGTGGGTTGATGTGAGGCATGGGCATTTATGGGATAAGAGTTATTTCTGCGAGGAGGACTTGGGTGATAGTAGGGGGTGATTGCCGTTACGTCCTCTTTCTTCATCTTCCCACTGCCTATGGAACCAAATTGTATGGCCTTGCTGACAGCACGGTCGTTGATTGTATTTTTCCCGATTTGATACCTTCTTCTAAGAAGTCTCCCATTTTAACCTGATTGGGAAATTTCTGACCCATCATCTTTTCAAAATAAATCCCCCTCTTGGGCTCGGATAAAATACTTGGTTAGCTCATTATCATCAAAGTGAGGTTGGGTCATGGCAGCTTCCGATCTCCAACATCGATCATACTATTGAAATGATTCTGAGGGTTTCATCTGCAAATTTACCAAAGCGAACCTGCATGGAGTGATCTCGGTATTAAATCTGAAGCGATTCATAAAATTCTTTACCATGTCTTGCCACACTCTCCACTACCTAGGGTATTGGCTGGTATACTAAGTAAGCGTTTCTCCTATCAGACTCCTTATAAACAACATAATTCTCAGCTTTTCATTTCTTCCTACCCCAACCAACTTGTCACAGTAGGCCCTCAAATGAGCATAGGGTTCACCCGTTTCGTCAAAGATGTCAAACTTTGGAGTCTAATACCTTACATGCATGTCAACATCGGGATGTATACACAAGTCCTCATAATCCAAGCTCACGCTCCCTCGAGCAACCTGGGGATTCTTCATCTGCTTCCTGAACACGCGCAAATATTCTGACACTCACTCATGTTCCTTGTACTTTGCTTATTTATCCATCTCAGCATAGTGATCAATATCGTATGGCATATTGACCGTGGTGGGCATGGTAAAGGTTGGATCAGATGTGGCATATACAGGTGAAACATACCGCTCATATGTGGCATTGTGTGCCGCAAGTATGTGCTGGGTCTGTTTGTTGGCAAAAGTGACATTGGCACGAGGAGAGGTGTGAACTAAATTGGTAGTGGCTGGTGCATTTTGTGGTGTTTGGACATAATTCGGGACTTATGGTGTGTGTATATGGGGATTTGGCGAATTTGCGGTGGTCACTGGTGGTATAACTTGGGTTGCGGGATTTGTGGTGACAGTGGTTGGGGTACTGGTTGTTTGCCTGGCTACTGAAAGAAAATGATCAGGGATTGAATCTAAGGAAGGGAAGCGGGGTGGTTGCGCAAGAGTCGTCACGGCCAAATGTGCCAGCTCCCGGATATGTTGTACTTCTTCTCTTAGTGACTCCATTTCCTGTGCCATTTTGGCAACGTGCTCATCCTTTCGGGTATCGTCCTTTTCCCACGATTGCCCTGGGTTGTTGGCTATTACTAGAGCGTTTCCAGTCGGGTCATCGGTTGCAGACATCTTTCCCTTGAATCTTAGATTGTGTGGTGGCTCAGCTAGTTTTACATATCAACACAAACCAACCTCTATTTTGGGGATAAAATAAAGCAATAAAGCGAGAAAATGGGGAAAAGTAGAAGTTAGTTTTAGAGATTGCACAAATATGAGCACATAGAGCAATTAATTCATATATTCATGTTAGCGCGTTTCCTAAGATACGAAGGACCTCTCTTTGTCGGATATAGGCCTATGTCGCGAATGTTTAATGAACAATCAGGTTTTGACATATTTCGATCCGGAGAAAACGTTTAGTTTTCATTGATAGGCTTTGGGTTTACAATATATGGGAGCGGTGATTACAACATTGTTTTCAAAGTTCAAAAAGATAACATGGGCTTGTAGGTTCACCCTTAGGGAAGTGAAAAACGGGGTACAAGATAAATGAAAATCAACTAGCCACTTAATAATCGTCCCCGGAGTCGCCTCCCAAGCTATCTTCTTCAGGATCCTCCTCAGGGTCCTCTTCAACTTCTTCTTCCTTTTTTTCATTGTTGTACTCTGGTTTTTTATTACACCCCATATTTTCGTAAGTGAGAGTACGTCGTAAGTAAATTGATGTAAGCTCAGAAATTAGATTATATTTGGATGTACATAAAGTAAGTTAATCGTATTACCTTAGAGGTTACAAATATTTAAGATTATGAATAACAAGTACCAAAAGGGTTCGAAGGCTTAGAAGCTAAACGAACTGGAAAAAATAAGTTTTGTCAAAAATTGATAAGTTGGGAATGTTATAACATGTACTTTTCGGGTGAGACGAGGGTGCTTGACATGATAAGAAGGTTATGTTATGAGTTATTATAGTCTAAGATAGTCGTATGTTGAGTTTTTAAGTCAAGCAAGTTGTGGAACAAAAGTTGGCAAAAGTCATCATAAGTTACATTCATAAATATGCTGAATATTAGGTAAATTGTAGCAAACATTTTCTATCAATATTATAAGAATTACGGGGTGATCAACCTATCAAATTGATGGTCTACGAGTCTAGTTTCCAACACATCAAACCGTTTGTCGATACGACATTGGAGTAGAGAGATATTCGCATTTTCGCGAGACTGCATAAGCAGCTCCCTATGGGACCCACTTAGGCGGTTGAGATATCTTGATATATATGTGACGTCTAAATCCCGTTTTAACTCATTCTTTTTCACTATCTTCTGACCCTAGATACCTAAAACTTTCTCTCAAAGTTCTCTCACGATCCAAGACCCAAACCAAGGGCAAACAACAAAAATCAAGTGTCGGGAATCCCGTGGTGCTAGTGAGTTTCTTGTTCTTCTTGTGGTTGTTGATTTTGGTGTGGTTCCATATCGTGTTGGTAGTTGTTTAAAGTGGTTTAATTTCTATAAAATACTCACACAAGGTTTTCATATCAACCCTAGGCGATTTCATGTTTTCCAAAGTGATTCTAGTGCCGAGAAGCCTGAATTGCTTCCTTGTTCTCGTGGCTAGGATATTTCGTGGTCAAGTAAGCTCAAATATCATTTGTTCTATTTTTTAAAGGAAAACAACCTCTTACTCTACACGTATTTAAGTTTATCCAAGTTATGTCTAAGTCGTTGCAGCTAGAACTTGTGAGATATCGATCGAAAGACTTGTTAGTAATGTTGTTGATTGTTGGACTGTTTGGGAGGTGTTCTTGCAGCATTTTATGGCTGGAAAAATTATGGAATAACCTGAGTATATATAAATAAGAAATAAAGGGTTCAAAACATAGTGTTATTAGACATGAACCTAGCTTACCGCTCGACGTGTTATTGTGCTGGTTGTGTTCCATATAACTACTGTTTGTTATATGGGCTATTTGGTGACTTTTAGCAACTTATGGAATGTAGTACAAATAGGGGAGGTGCTGTCCATTTTCTTGTAGAATATTGGTTTTGAGATATGAGAGTTACAATGATTATCTGATGATGACGAAGTCGGTTTACTCATTGGAGACGTAAGAAGATCATATTGTGCTTAGTTGACGATTGGAGAGAAGATTGCAAAGGTATGTTACGACAGTTCCTTCTTTCTTTTGTCATGATCTAAAGTGAAATCAACATAAATGATACGCTATTTCATAACAGATCTACTCCTAGCAACTAAGGCTGCCCGTGTTGTTCTTTCCTTATAAAGTTATTCTAAGCAAGTATGTATGATCCTTGAATCCTATTGAGGTTCATATTGATGGTATGGATGTCCATAATATTAATCGAAGGTGCGATGACCTTACATCACTCCGAAAGGGTTAGAACGTGATTCCATGAGTCGAGCATGCATTATATATATGTATCTATTTTACTCTACCGCGCCGCGCTATAGTCGGCTGGGTACGGCACCTATTGTGCAACCATAGATCAGTTGGGTTTACCGAGCTCCACGTGGCTGGGTATGATTCTACCGAGCCTTAAGATGTATGATGGCTGGGTACGTTTTTACCAAGTCCTATTCGAGGCCGGGGATATGATGATGATGATGCCCACAGAGGCGTATGTTTTTAAAAGTATATGTAAATATATGTATCATGCATTTCATGTCAGTCGCCTTTAGAGGCACTCAGATGTTACAGGTTGTATCTTCTCTATCTCTCTCTACATTACTGTTCTTATTTATGCTTTTCTACCTTACATACTCGGTACTTTATTTGTACTAACGTCCCTTTTGCTTGGGGACACTGTGTTTCATGCCCAAAGGTCCCGATAGACAGGTTGACAGTCTTCCTATTAGGCTATCAGCTCAGCGGAAGGTGTTGGCCCACTCCACTTGCTTTAGAGTTGCATATTTGGTCAGTATGCTTTGGACATGTGTTGATTGGTATGGCGAGGCCCTATCCTGACCTTTATGAAGTTTATGTACTCTTAGAGGCTTGTAGATAGATTTCATATATATGGATACTTGGATGGCCTTGTCGGCCTATGTTTTGAGTGTACAAATGATCATGCCATCCTTATAGGCCCGTATGTCACATATATAAGTTTGTATATCATGTTGGGTCGTCCTATATCAAGTATTCCCTTATGTTTTATTCTTGTTATCTCATGACGGCCTTTTCGGCTCATTTACCCATGATAGTATGATAAGAAAGATATGTTACAGTTGTACTCGGTTGAGTAAGGCACTAGGTGCCCGTTGCGGCCCTTTAGTTTTCGGTCGTAACAAACTTGGTATCAGAGCAATTCTATTCTAGGGAGTCTACAAGCCATGTCTAGTAGAATCTTGTTTATGGGTGTGTTGTGCACCACACTTATAAGCAGGAGTCCACATGGCATTTAGGACTGTCACTTTGTTTTTCTTACTCTAGATCGTGTGGTAGAGCTCAGTTGTATGAATTGAAACTCCTAAATTCTATTTTATTCGTAATACAATGATACCTACATCTAGAAAGAAAGTTTGTAAGAGATTGAATGTGGATGTGGAAGAGTTGAGTCAAAGGAACTCGATTTTGTATCATGCTTATGATGATTAAATGTGAGGTCTTTAGCATATCATGTGTGTACTAAGACGTGTAAGCTTCTTGATAAGGAGCCCTAAGGCATGAATATTTATCCACCCCTATGGTCATAAGCAATGAGAGAATCAGAAGGTAGATACAAGTTTCAACAAGTAAAAGAGGCAACCTGAAGAAGGGTACGAGGTACCCAGTTAGTGAAGATTATCAGTATTTACAATTCAGGAAGAGAAATATAGGCATTTTGAGTTACCTTCAATAGTAATAGAGGTATGTAAAAATTGGCCACACCCATCTTAGTTATGCCCTGTGGGAGATAACAAATATAATTTAAGAGAAGGACGGGATATCAGGATCTAGCTGTTATTAGAGTAACCCAAAATGGTGGATGGATTGTTAGTGTTAGCTGACATTTTCGAAGCATATTGCAAATGTGGTAATAGTTCTCCTTGTGAGACACCCAGATGGTACACTCAAGAATAGTATAGTTAGATATGAATACTAGCATGTTCATAAAATTCAGAAGATAGGTACTAGAATCCTAGAAGGGATAAATATTTAACTTAGTATGGCTCCCTTCCCTAGTCAAGAGATAATGTTAGGTGACCCGAAGAGCTAGTGGATGGAGAAAGGGGAGCTAAAAGCGAAAGAATGTTTTGTTGATGTTTACAGAATAAAGTAATAGATGAAAATATTAGCAGGAGAATAAGAAGAGAGTAAATGAAGTATTAAGAGTAAGATGTGATAAATGGGTGATAACGGTAAATAAAACTATAACAAGATGACAATGTCTATATTCACTGAGGGAAAGTACAAGAGGAGACAAGCCTTGATACAATAAAAGAGTATAAACCATAAAGTCATATCCTCATTTTGAGAAATGAGTTGGTAATTCCAACGTGATTACCAGAAGGCTAAGTTAGACCCCAGAGTAACAAAAATTAATAAGGGCTAGTAAAAAAGATGAAACTGAACATGAGTTAGGGATCAGAGGGTTCGATAATAGCCGGCATCGTGATAATTTCAGAGATCGCATTCCTGTAATAATATAATGGACAACAGAAGGATAACATTTACCTTTAAAGGTAATTTAGGAAGACACTTCCCTAAAGCAAGCATTGTGAGCAGAGTTAAGGTTAAGGGACTAATTATGCCAGTTACACTAGGTGTCACCCTCGTGTGTAAGAAATTTAGATATCCCAATAGAAGCGTAATCGCAAGGCGAGTAAGATGTCAGTGAAGATGTGAAAAGACACCAAAGATGATGAGGTAACTATGGAATAGTAAAGGAAGAATGCGGTAAAAAGGCGAAAGGAATGAGAGTGCATTTATTCAAATCCTTCATATATGTTACGACTCCAGAACATTATGCAAGCACGACATCGGGGAGAGGCAGTAAGGGTTCCCGCCTGGGATGTCATTGATAAATAAGTACGAATGAACACTTCATACATAAGGACCCAGTGCGAGAGGTAAGTTAGGACAAAGGAGTAACCCAAGAGAGATTGTGCGGAATATAGATATGTGAATGGACCAACGAGTAGTTAGTAGTTGATTCAGTAAGAGTATAGTTAGGGCTATACAAAAGGACACGGATAAATCAACAGATCGAGCAAGATAAACGTAGTGAACCCCAACATAGGGAATTCAGTATCGCAGATATGATGACATCGTGATCCTTGAAAAATATTCAGATACGAGTTGGAGTAGTTAAAGGTACCATATATGTGTTACGAAAATAAAAGAAAGTACCTCTGGGGTGACAGTCAAAACTTTAGCTCAGAAGCAACCCTACGAGCACAAGGGCGTGCAGGTAAGTAACTAAGGATAATTATAGGCGAGTAAGAACATCAAAAATTCTTTCGGTATATGATGTAATAAGCTTGCAGCTTTATAGGAGTCAGAGGGTCTCCCCTATGTACTACCACGAAAGACTAGCTGAGGAAATAAGGAAGAAGACTTCAACCTAAGCATAGTGGACCTAAAGAAATAATGGTCTTGTAACAGCAGTCTCACTACAACATCGTATACACCTTATAAGAAAGTGGCACCTATTGTGACTGATGAATGGGAAGAAAAATCAAAAGTAACATTCGAGATCATATGGGTTGCATGGAATTCCAATATGTGTGGGCACTAAGATAAGCAATGTATTCATGCAAAAAGTGGTAGAACAACCACGAAAAGTAATTGCTTACATTTAAAGATAACTGAGAAGGCACGAAAGGAAATCTATGGTGCTAGCAATTTAAAGGAAGATAGCGAGTAGTATAAATAGATATGTGTAGGTCACAAGCTAAAGTATGGTAGAGCGACAAGGTTTTAGATAGATAGGAGTAAGGAAAAGAAAAGGTGAGTGAGAAGGTGACAAGAATAGGTAAGGCCTCAGAATTAAGCCCATCAAAATAAGAGAGCTGATGATTTCCGCAAGTTATAGAAAGCACAGTATAGCCTGAATGAACTCAAAGGAGTTTACAACTAGGAGTATTTAGAAGAGATGGAATGTTGTCCTGGTAGTAAAGTAAGGGTGTAATTGTGATAAATTATAAGAGGAAGATGTTTAGGCCTTTGATTGAGTAATGATTTAAAGAAAAGGTATTTCATGAATTTCACAAGACTAGAATACCCCCATAAGATGAATCACATTGGGATGCTATGAAATACGATTATTGAAGTATAGTACCGCCCCTAGGTGGATCATGAAAATCACTTCACATGTTCCTCGATGAGACGTGAGCCCTATTGACAATATATTACGTACGAGGTTTCACGTTATCAGTGGTAAATTATAGGTCGACATTAAGGTGAATAAACAATAAATGGATAAAAGTTCCAAAGTATGAGATGAGATTTGGTCGTCATTATTAAGATGAACAGTAATAACGAAGCATTAAAGGACTTAGATTTATACATATAGGATAAGTAGTGAGAGAGGAGTTGGGTAGCAGACCTCGGTAATAATAAATTGAAGTAACAGTTATGATATAGTATGACCTACCTAGATGTAGTAAATCCATAAGCATAGATAACCAAGACTATGAAATAAGATATAGCAATAAGCATAGTTCGACAAAGTACCGAGCGAAGAACTTCAGTACACCTATAGATGCCCAAAGGGACACCTTGTCATAGTTTTGTATATATTCACAAAGTGAGGCCTAGAGATTGGCTAAAAGTTGGGGGAAAAGAGAGAAGAGTCGCATAGGCACGCATACAAGGACAGAGTCATACAGGCTGCATGACATAGGGTAGCAACAGTTATGAGGTTGGAAGAATTCCGACCACAACTCGTGGTGTGAGAAAGAGGCCTAAAGTGGGGGGGGGGGATGCCCTAGTGTTTGGATTCATTCACCGAACAGTTGATGAGATGGCAAGGAGAGTACTAAAGTATTTGCAAGAGATATAGTTTATGATACGGATAAGCGCATCACTCAACATTCGAGGATGAATGTTCCAAAGGGGGGAATGATGTTACACCCCATATTTTCGTACGTGAGAGTGCGCTGTATGTTAATTGATGTAAGCTTAGAAATGAGATTATATTTGGAAGTACACAAAGTAAGTTAATCGTGTTACCTTGAAGGTTTCAAATATTTATGATCATGAATAACAAGTACCAAGAGGGTTGGAAGGCTTAGAAGCTAAACGAATTGAAGAAAATAAGTTTCGTCGGAAATTGACAAGTTGGGAATGTTATAACAAGTAATATTTGGGTCAGACTAGGGTGCTTAACATGATAAATAGGTTATTTTATGTGTTATTATAGTCTTATGATAGTCGTATGTTGAGGTTTGAAGTCAAGCGAGTTGTCGAACAAAAGTTGGCAAAGGTCATCGCAAGTTACATTCATAAATATGCTAAATATTAGGTCAAATATAGCAGAGCTTTTCTCTCAATATAATAAGAATTATGGGGTGATAACCTATAATATTTAAGTACTACGAGTCTAGTTTCCAACGCATTAAACTGTTTGTCTATACAACATCGGAGTGGAGATATATTCGCATTTTTGTGAGACCGCGCAAGCAGCTCCCTGTGGGACCCGCTTACGTGGTTGAGATATCTTGATATATATGTGACATATAAAGCCCATTTTAACTCATTCATTTTCACTCTCTTCAGACCCTTGACACCTAAAAACGTTCTCTAAAAGTTGTCTCATGATCGAAGACCCAAACCAAAGGCAGACAACACAAATCAAGTGTCGGTAATCCCGTAGTGCTAGTGAGTTTGTTCTTCTTCTTGTGGTTGCTGATTTTGGTGTGATTCCAGCTCGTGTGGGGAGTTTTTTAATGTGGTTTAAGTTCTTTAAAATACTCTCCCAAGGTTTTCATATCAACCCTAGGTGATTCTAGTGCCGAGAAACCCATATTGATTGCTAGTTTCGCTTCCTTGTTCTTGTGGTTGTGTTGGAAGGATATTTCATGGTGAAGTAAGCTAAAATTGTATCTGTTATATATATTTAAAGGTAATGAATCTCTTACTCTACACTTATTTAAGTTTATCCAAGTTATAGCTAAGTCGTTGAAGCTAGAAATTTTGAGATATCGATCGAAAGGCTTATTAGTAATGTTGTTGAATGTTGGACTGTTTGGGACGTGTTATTGCAGCGTTTTATGGCTGGAAAATTTATGGAGTAACCTGATTATATTGTGTTGTTATTATCAACATTTTCCTTAATATAAATAAGAGGGAAAGGGTTCAAAATATAGTGTTATTAGACATGAACCGAACTTGCCGCTCGACGTGTTATTGTGCTGGTTGCGTTGCATATAGCTACTGGTTGTTGTTTGGGCTGTTTGTTGACTTTTAGTAACTTATGGGATGTAGTAAAAATAGGGGAGGTGCTGTTCATTTTCTTGTAGAATATTGGTTTTGACATATGAGACTTACAACGCTTATGTGATGATGACGACATCGGTTTACTCATTGGAGACGTAAGAAGAACATATTGAGCTTGGTTGACGCTTGGAGAGAAGATTACAAAGGTATGTTAAGGCACTTCCTAATTATTTTGGCACGATCTAAAGTGAAATGACCGTAAACAATACGCTATTTCATAACGAATCTACTACTAGCAACTAAGGTTGTCCATGTTGTTCTTTCCTTATAAAGTTATTCTAAGAAAGTATGTATGATCCTTGAATCCTATTGAGGTTCATATTGATGGTATGGATGTCCATAATGTTAATCGAAGGCGCGACGACCTTACGTCACTTAGAAAGGTTTAGAACGTGTTTCCATGAATCTAGCATGCATTATATTTATGTATCTATTTTACTCTATCGAGCCGCGCTATAGTCGGTAGGGTACGATACCTATTGTGCAATCACTGATCAGTTGGGTTACCATGCTCCACGTGGTCGGGTATGATTCTACCGAGCCTTATGATGGTCGGGTATATTTTTACTGAGTCCTCTTCGAGGCCGGGGATGATATGATGATGATGATGCCTACAGAGGCATATGTTTTTAAAAGTATATGTATATATATGTATCATGCATCTCATGTCAGTCGCCCTCAGAGGCACTCAGATGTTATAGGTTGTATCTTATCTATCTCTCTGTACATTACTGTTCTTATTTATGCTTTCCTGCCTTACATACTCGGTGCTTTATTCGTACTAAAGTACCTTTTGCCTGGGGACACTGCATTTCTTGCCCTCAAGTCCCGATAGACAGGTTGACAGTTTTCCTATTAGGCTATCAGCTCAGTGAAAGGTGTTGGCGCACTTCACTTGCTCTAAAGTTGCCTTTTTGGTCAGTATACTTTGTACATGTATTGATTACGGGGCCCTTTCCCGACCTTTATGACGTTTATATACTCTTAGAAGCTTGTAAACAGATGTCATGTATATGATACTTGGATGGCCTTGTCGGCCTATGTGTTGAGTGTACAAATGATCATGTCGGCCTTATAGGCCCGAATGTCACATGTATAAGTTTGGTTATCATGTTGGGTCGTCCTATATTGAGTATTCCCTTATGTTTTATTCTGATTATTTCATGACGGCCATTCCGTCTCATTTACCCATGATAGTACTATATGAAAGATATGTTACATTGGTACTCAGTTGAGTAAGGCACCGGGTGCCTGTCGCGGCCCTTCAGTTTGGGTCGTTCCATTCTTCCTCACGATTCTCCTCCGGCTCTATTTGTGACTCAATTTGTATGTACTCGATCACCTGATCATCATCCTCCGATGGTGGCAACATATGGTCGACCGACCCTGGAACAACTTGTCGATGCATGGAGGTGGTGACGATATAGTGGGGCAAAATCTCGTGATATATCTGCAGAGCCATTGTTGAATCCTCTAGTCCGGTCAATCCCTCTCTACTAGGTCAGGCCAACTCATCCTCTTCATTGATCATCATGACGTACGCAGGCGTACACCGGGAATTCTGCCCCATTGGCATCATGTTCAAGTCGTTCCATTTATCTTGAAGCCCCCTCACCCTCGAGATTGGAATTTTTCCATTCTAATAATCTTCATACAAAGATGTCCTTGACCAGAACGGACACGTCTTGAATCAGACAAAATTGCCTTAGAACCCTTAGAGGTGCGTACGGCTGAATTCCTTCATGTCCCACTAACTCGATGAAGTACTTTCCCAGGCTCCTCAGAATTTCCCTACCACCTAACCATGAAATTTTCCAGTGCACAAATTCTCCACTAAGATGGGTCAACATGTCTCGCCACTCCTCTTGCACGTGCGATGTAACCTAGTATCTCATCCTTTTATTATGGCTCCTGATCATCTTACTGATGCCCACAAAATAGTCGACGGTTGTCTCCCTCTGAAAGAAATATTCTGTGTCCCATATCTGGAGTAGTAGGTTGCTGCCTTTGAAAAACTCATATCCTCTGGAACATGCTAACACTACCCTGAATGTTTCTGCTAATATCATGGGAACGAGGGTGACTTGCAGATTCCCTTAAAAGGAGTTGATATTGATTCATCCCTTTCTTTGCGGGAAAACTAATAATCCCAATAGTGTCAGAGAAAAGGTTAGGCACAGAGACTCGCCCATGCTGCTTGATCGCATTGAAATTCTTCAAGGTGCCAGTCGTAACTTTCCCGGTGTCCGAATCTGTCTAACAACTAGTCTAAACTCAGCCATCTATCTTTAGTTTTTCTCAAATTTCTATTGTTTTTCAGACCTTATGCATGAAGGACACTGTGGTCGAGCATGACAACTGACAGTATTGGTTTCCTCCCGGCAAACGGTAACTCCGTGAAGCTCATGATTTCCTCCAGTGTTGTCGTTAACTCACAGTCAACAAACTTGAAAACAACCTTAGCTAGGTTCGAAAACTCCATCAGTAGTCTAGTAAGAACTTTGTCGGCTCGGATGATTATCAAGGCGGTCAGTGCTCCCGGGTGTGTTCTAATCTTGTTTGTATGCTCCCGTTGGATGTTTCTCCATAACTGCTTCAGCTTGTGTGGTGCAACCATGTCGTTCTCTATATCTACTCCGGTTGGCGAGTCTATTATGGCCGCACGGGTTTATAGTTGTTGTGTTATCACGATGCGTGGTCGGGACACCGTGGCCTACCTCATTGAATTGGGGATGGTTGATTTTGATGTAATTATGGGAATGGATTGTCTTTATTCATGGTTTGCTAAGCTCGACTACCTAACTAGAACTGTGAGGTTTGAATTTCCTAATGAGTTAGTTGTTGAGTGGAAAGGGGATAATGTGATGCTGAAGGGTAGGTTTATTTCTTACCTTAAGGCCAAAAAGATGATTAACAAGGGGTGTATCTATCATTTGGTCCGGGTTACGGACACCGACGCTGAGGCGCCTACACTCGAGTCTGTGCCAGTTGTGAATGAATTTCTAGAGGTCTTTCCTAATGAGCTCCATGGGATTCCGCCAGACAAGGAGATTGATTTTGGGATTGATGTGATGCCATGCATGCAGCTTATATCTATTCCGCCCTACGGAATGACACCCGTAGAATTGAAGGAACTAAAGGAACAATTGAAGGATTTGTTAGAAAAGGGTTTCATCTAACCAAGTGTGGCACCATGGGGCGCATCGGTTCTCTTTGTGAGGAAGAAAGATGGATCACTGAGGATGTGTATTGACTACCGGTAGCTCAACAAATTCACAATCAAAAACAAATACTCACTACCAACAATAGATAATTTGTATGATCAGCTACAGGGTGCTAGATACTTCTCCAAAATTGATTAACGATCCGGGTATCACCAACTGAAAATCAGAGAGCAGGATATTCCGAAAATAGCTTTTAGGACCCGATATGGGCATTTTGAATTTCTAGTGATGTCTTTTGGGCAAACAAATGCCCCAGCGGCTTTCATGGATCTTATGAATCGAGTTTTCAAGCCTTTCCTTGACTCCTTTGTGATAGTCTTCATTGACGATATTCTTGTGTATTCATGAGGTTGGGAGGACCATGCCAATCATCTCAAGGCAGTGTTGGAGACTCTTCATCAGCACCAATTGTATGCGAAGTTTTCAAAGTGTGAATTTTGGCTCGAATCTGTCACATTCTTGGGTCATGTTGTCTCTAGAGAAAGAATCAAGGTTGATCCTCAAAATATTTCAGCAGAAAGAATTGGCCTAGACCTAAAACGCCCACCGAGATTCATAGTTTCTTGGGCTTAGTAGGGTATTATAGTAAGTTTGTGAAGGGGTTCTCTACTCTTGCCTCTCCGTTGACTAAATTGACTCTGAAAGCAGTTAAGTTTCAATGGTTCGATGCTTGTGAAAGGAGCTTCCAGGAGTTGAAATCAAGATTGATTGCAGCGCCGGTGTTGACCCTGCCAGAGGGTACGGATGAATTCGTGGTATATTGTGATGCTTCAAGAATTGGGCTTGGGTGTGTATTAATGCAACACGACAAGGGTATAGTCTATGCATCTAGGCAACTCAAAAATCATGAAAAGAATTATCCAACTCATGACTTAGAACTCGCGGCGGTGGTTTTTGCATTGAAAATTTGGCGTCACTATTTGTATGGGGTCCATGTGGAGGTATTCACGGACCACAAGAGTCTTCAATATATTTTCAAACAAAAAGAGCAGATCTGAGGCAAAGAAGATGGCTTGAGTTACTCAAGGATTATGACATCGATATTCTATATCACCCGGGGAAAGCCAATGTTATGGCGGATGCGCTTAGCCGGAAATCTATGGGTAGTTTAGCACACTTGGAGTCATATCAAAGGCCATTGGCCAAGGAATTCCATCGATTGGCTAGTTTGGGAGTTCGTCTTACGGACTCTAATGAAGGAGGGGTAATTGTACAAAATAGGGTCGAATCATCATTTGTTGTGGAAGTCAAAGAGAAGCAATACAACGACCCATTTTTGGTGAAATTGAAGGAGGGGATTCAAAAATATAAGACTGCGGCTTTTGCTCTTGGCATGGATGATAGTACACTAAGGTACCAAGAGCGGCTATGTGTTCCGAATATAGATGGTCTCCAGGAAAGAATCATGACCAAGGCTCATGCTTCTAGGTATTTCGTGCATCCAGGTTCTCAAGGGGTCCGAATCGTCAGCAAATGAAGGTCGAACATCAACGGCCTGGTGGGTTATCACAGAATATAGAAATTCCAATGTGGAAGTGGGAGATGATTAATATAGATTTTGTGGTAGGATTACCACGCACTTCGCGCAAGTTTGACTCAATTTGGGTGATCGTGGACCGACTCACGAAATCAGCTCATTTCTTGCTAGTTAAATCTACCGACACAGTAGAACATTATGCCCAGTTGTATATCAAGGAAATAGTCAGGCTGCATGGTACTCCAGTTTCTATCATTTCCGATTGATGCGCTCAGTTCACGGCCAATCTTTGGAAGAAATTTCAGCAAGGTTTGGGTACTCAGGTGAATTTTAATACAGCCCTCCATCCACAGACCGATGGGCAAGCAGAGTGGACTATTCAGATGCTTGAGGACATGTTGCGTGCTTGTGCTCTTGAATTCAAGGGTAGCTGGGATGATCATTTGCCACTCAAAGAGTTTGATTATAACAACAGCTTTCATTCTAGTATTCAGATGGCACCATTTGAGGCATTGTATGTTAGGAGATGTAGATCTCCCATTAGGTGGTTCGAGATTGGGGAAGCCGAGTTGATAGGGCCAGACCTTGTACATCAGGCTATGAAAAAAATGAAGATCATAAATGAGCGGTTGAAAATAGCTCAGCGTCGTCAAAATTCCTATTCGAATGTTCGTCGCAGACACTTAGAGTTCAAGGAAGATGACTGGGTATTCTTGAAGGTTCCCCCATGAAGGGTATTATGCGGTTTGGGAAAAGGGGAAATTGAGTCTGAGGTATGTTGGGTCGTACAAAATCATTCAGAGAATTGGCCAGGTGGCATACAAGCTTGAGCTACCACCTGAAATGTCATTAGTCCACCCGGTATTCCATGTGTCTATGTTGAAAAAGGTAGTTAGAGATCCGTCAGCTATTGTGCCGGTTGAGACCATTGAGGTTAATGAAGAATTGTCATATCAAGAAATTCTAGTTGCCATTCTTGATAGGTGAGTCTGAAAGTTGAGGAATAAAGAAATTGCCTCCGTGAAAGTATTATGGCGAAACTAGCAGGTTGAAGAGGCGACGTGGGAGGCCGAGGAAGAAATGAAGAAGAAGTATCCTTACTTGTTTGAATAGCTGTGTAATCCTTTTTTTTTATGAACTTGTCACCTATGAATTTAGTATCACTTGTTCAGTTAATGTAAAGGTGTTCCTTTTGATTATGTGTTGCTTATGAGGCCACGGTTGGTACTGTTATGACTTTGTTACGTCGCTGAGTTGTGCATATGTTTGTAAGATGTGTTTTTGGGGCTCTCTGGCAGGTGGATAAGCCTAGTTACAAAGGGAACTCTAGCAAAATATTTGGAAATTTAGGGAGTTAGTTAAATTTGGGGTTGTTGGTGTAGGGTATTATAACTGAGTTGCACAAGGTGCTAATAATGGACGATGATCCTCATTCGATGACGAATGATCTTAAGTGGGGGAGGATGTAAGGCCCCGTAAAATTTTTCCTAAAAACACTGTTTCCGTGATGCCAACGTAGGTGTAGAGGTTATATCCTGATAACGACAAAGTCGGGAATCCAAACTAGAGTAAGAATTTGAAAAGTAAATGCGGAAGCAATAACAATAAGGAATTGAACAACTAGCACTTAAGGGCAGAAAATAAAGGATATGGGAAAATTCAAGGAAAGAATTCCAAGAACTTCCAAGAACGCAAGTTCTATAGCCTTGACAAGATCAAAGTAACAATGTCGGCCGCCCCTACCTAATTTTGTGACTTTTCTTATTTCTTAGCAACCACCCTACCTAATTTTGATGACTTTGTTACCCCTTAGCAGCCCCCTACCTAATTGTAATGACTTTTTGTGCCTTAGTACTCCTATAAATAAGGAGTTCTTCTCATTCATTGAGACACTTCATTATTGATTAAGTATATCATACTTTGAGAGTTCTTTTGAACCTTAAAACAATAGATCCGAATCTCTTAGTATTCAAGAAATCCCTAGAATTATCAAGAACGAAACCTTGATAGAACCGCTCTGATACCACTTGATAACGACAAGGTCGGGAATCCAAACTAGAGTAAGAATTTGAAAAGTAAATGCGGAAGCAATAACAATAAGGAATTGAACAACTAGCACTTAAGGGCAGAAAATAAAGGATATGGGAAAATTCAAGGAAAGAATTCCAAGAACTTCCAAGAACGCAAGTTCTATAGCCTTGACAAGATCAAAGCAAGGTTCAAAAGAACTCTCAAAGTATGATATACTTAATCAATAATGAAGTGTCTTAATGAATGAGAAGAACTCCTTATTTATAGGAGTACTAAGGCATAAAAAGTCATTACAATTAGGTAGGGGGCTGCTAAGGGGTAACAAAGTCATCAAAATTAGGTAGGGTGGTTGCTAAGAAATAAGAAAAGTCACAAAATTAGGTAGGGGCGGCCAAATCCCTTTGGGGCAGATTTGGGCCGGCCTTTAACAATATGTCAAGCTAAAGAGTTGCAAAATAAGGCCATTAGACTTCAAATGCAATTAAAGAAGCTTTTAATTGTGGAGGACGAGCTCAAGACCAAAGGAGATAAATTATACAAGTTTTACAATTATTTGGTGGCCCAAATTGAAGTCCAAGAGGAGGAAGATTGAGTCCCGAACTCGGCCCGATAACGACAAGGTCAGGAATCCAAACTAGAGTAAGAATTTGAAAAGTAAATGCGGAAGCAATAACAATAAGGAATTGAACAACTAGCACTTAAGGGCAGAAAATAAAGGATATGGGAAAATTCAAGGAAAGAATTCCAAGAACTTCCAAGCATTGGGATTTTTTGGAGGGAGGTTCTGCGGTGCACTATGCGACCGCAGAACCGTTCTGTAGTGCATTATGCGACCGCAGAATAGGTCTGCGGGCCCGCATAGTGACCGCAAACCAGGTCAGTTTCTTTCCAGCTCTGTCACTCATTTTCGCGGTCATTTCGCGGACCGCATAACCATTATGCGGTCGCATATGCGACCGCAGAACCCGTTACGGAGCTTCATTTCTGGGGTTTTTAAACCCGACCCAATTCCATTAAAACACACCCCATAGGCCATTTTAATCATATTTTCTGATATTTTTAGAGTGAGAGAAAGGGTCCTAGAGCCTTAAAACCTTAATGCACACCTAGTGTTTGATAAAATGCTCAAATGAGCTAAAACCATGATCGTCTTCCTAATTTTTGGTTCAACTTGTTATATTTCTAAAATAGATTGAAGTTGCTAAGAATTCCGGATCATTTTACAGTTTGAGAAGCTCAATTGAGGTATGTTGGCTAACCCCCCTTCTTCTTAGAATCAAATCCCACGGTGTTTATGTAATTGAAGTAAGTCCTTGATCATTATTGAATTGGATTTTCCTAATGTGGTTGTGTTGAAGGATGTTTGTTCAATGTTTATTCTAAATGATTCATCATGTCATCTTGCCATTTGAGAATATGTTCAAAATGTGAAATATGTGTTAGGAATGTTAAAACTTCATGTCAAGACCGAAATAAAGGTTGTTATGCCAAATTGTATGAAAGGCCTCTATGTGCCTAAGATTTCCCAAAATGCTCATATGGAAATAAATGTCTTGAATGGGAACCCCTATTGATGTTGATAATGATAATGATATTTGAATGTGGAAAAGGGAACTGGAACTATGAAATACGGCCAAGTGCCAAGAATGACTTTGTAATTGTTAAGAAGTACGATGTGAGATGATTGACTGAAGAAGGTAATGTCTCAAATGAGATGGCCTAGCCGATAGGGCCGAGATCGGACTCCGTGTAAGAACACGGTGGTATTGTGGATGAAATTGTGATAATGTCTCAAATGAGATGGCCTAGCCGATCGGGCCGTGATCGGACGCCATGCCACACACATGGTGGTACTGCGTTGGAAATTATAATGAAATTGTGGTAATGTCTCAAATGAGATGACCTAGCCGATCGGGTCGAGATCGGACTCCGTGTAAGAATACAGAGGTATTGTGAATTGTGGAATATCGGTACTAAAGATCACCCAACCTAATAATATGGAAATTGACTTGAAAACGTATATGATCCTTAACTTGTTGTTTTAATATTATTTGAAGCCCTTATTGAATTCTTGAATGTTCCTCTTATATTATTATTCATTCTATTGAGTTGGTGTTTAGCTTTACATACTAGTGCTATTCGACGGTACTAACGTCCCTTTTGTCGGGGGCGCTGCATCTTTAAATGGATGCAGGTGGTTACATAGCAGACAGTGTTGATCACAGATAGTGTTGTATCCTCTTCTCAGCGGACTCGGTGAGCCCCATTTCATTCCGAGGTCAAGTATTGTACCTTTGGTTTATATTGTGGTCACATTTTGAGGTATAGCCAGGGCCTTGCCGGCACCATCTTTACTCTCTTTTGTATCTTTAGAGGCTCCATAGACACTATGTGGGTTGTGCATGGGGTGCTAGAAAGGTCAAACGGATTATGTTGTATTTTGGATTTTTGTTCCACTAAATCACAAAATGTATGCCTTTTGAAACTTAACAAGAAGTAGAAAAAATGAAATGGTTTGATAATGTCTATGCATATGGTCCTTCTACTGGTTAGCTAATAAAAACATGCCTTCTCTTACCATGGGTGAGTTGGGTAGAAAGTATATAACATGCTTGCTCGGCCGGATTCACTCGGTTGAGCACCGGTCGCGCCTCCTGAGGTTGGGGCGTGACACGATCGGCATAGCTCTTTTGTCTATACTGCGCCGTGCGAAGCCGATCGTGAATCAAGTTAACCTCATCCAAATCATCCTGAACCAAGTCAGTACCCAATTACCTAGCCTCATGCGGCTCAAACTGACCCACCAGAGACCGACACCATCTACAGTACAAAGCCTCATGCAGAGCCATCTGAATGCTCGATTGGTAGCTGTTGTTATAGGCAAACTCTGCAAGCGGCAGAAACTGATCCCAAGAAACCCTGAAATCCATGACATAAGCGCGTAGCATATCCTCTAATATCTGAATAGTACGCTCGGACTGACCATCCATCTGAGGGTGGAATTTTGTATTCAACTCAACCTGTATGGCTAACTCTCGGTGCACTGCCCTCCAAAACTCTAATGTAAACTGCGTGCCCTGATCTGAAATGATGGACATCGGCACATCATGAAGGCGAACAATCTCGCGGATGTAGATCTCAACCAACCGCTCCGAAGAATAAGTAGTCCCAATAGGAAAGCGCGAACTTGGTCAACCAATCTATAATCACCCAAATAACATCAAACTTCCTCGAAGTCCATGGGATCCTAACTACAAATTCCATGGTGACACGCTCCCATTTCCACTCTGGAATCTCAAGCCTCTGAAGCAATTCGCCCGGTCTCTGATGCTCGTACTTCACCTGCTGACAATTTAGGCACCGAGCTACAAACCCCGCTATGTCTTTCTTCATCCTCCTCCACCAGTAGTGCTACCTCAAGTCCTGATACATATTTGCGGCACCTGTATGAATGGAATACCACAAATTGTGAGCCTCCTAAAGAATCAACTCACGTAGCCCATCCAAATTGGGCACACAAATCTGACCCTGCATCCGCAACAGACCATCATCCCCAATAGTAAACCCCTTGGCATCACCGTGCTAAAACGTGTCCTTGAGGACAAGCAAATAGGGGTATTCATACTGACACTCTCTGATGCGATCATATAAGGAAGTCCGAGAAACCACACAAGCTAGAACCCAACTGGGCTCTGAAATATCTAACCTTACGAACTGATTGGACAAGGCCTGAACATCTTATGCAAGCGGTCTCTCACCAACATGAATAAATGCAAGGCTACCCATACTCACCGCCTTTATACTCAAGGCATCAGCCACCACATTGGCCTTCCCGGGATGATACAGAATTGTAATATCATAGTCCTTTAGCAGCTCCACCCATCTCTGCTGCCTCGAATTTAGATCCTTTTGTTTGACCAAGTGTTGGAGACTCCTATGATCTGTAAATAGCTCACAAGACACTCCGTAGAGAAAATGCCTCCAAATCTTCAATGCATGAACGATGGTTGCCAACTCCAAATCATTAATAGGGTAGTTCTTCTCGTGAGGCTTCAACTGGCGTGAAGCATAAGCCATCACTCTACTCTCCTGCATCAATACACACCTAATACCAATCCGAGAAGCATCACAATACACTGTATAGGAACCCAACACTTAAGGCAAAACTAGAATTCGAGTTGTGGTCAAGGCAGTCTTGAGCTTCTAAAAGCTCTCCTCACACTCATCTGACGACCAGAATGGAGAACCCTTCTGGGTAAACCTGGTCAAAGGCACTGCAATGGATGAGAAACCCTCAATCAACCGACGATAATATCCGGGCAAGCCGAGAAACTCCGAATCTCAGTAACTGAAGACGGTCTGGGCCAGCTCTGAACCACCTCTATCTTCTTTGCATCCACCTTAATCCCCTCACTGGACACCACGTGTCCCAAGAACACCACTGAACTGAACCAAAACTCACACTTGGAGAACTTGGCATAAAGCTGCTCCTCCCTCAACCTCTAAAGTACAATCCTTAAATGTTGTGCATACTCCTCCTGGCTACATGAGTACACCAGGATATCATCAATAAATACTTTGACAAACGAATCAAGATATGGCTGGAATACACTATTCATCAGATGCATGAATGTTGTTGGGGTGTTGGTCAGCCCAAACAAACATCACAAGGAACTCATAGTGACCATAGCAGTTCCTGAATGCCATCTTCCGAATATTTGACTCCAGAATCATCAACTGGTGATACCCAGACATCAAATCAATCTTAGAGAACACCCTCACTCGCCTCTTGGGCCATAATAACCTGAATCCCACACTGCAATCCCGTAATGAACCTTCGGCGCTCTCTCTTCCTCTATGGGAAGTATGATAGCTGCATGACGAGACAACTCAGTGAATCTCACCTCATAATCAATCATAGACATCTTACCCTACTGGAGCTGCTCGAACTCACCCCGTAACTCCTCCCTCTATGAAGCCAGAATATACTTCTTCAGGAAGATGTGCGTGAACTAATCCCAAGTCAAGGGATGTGAACTTGCTGGCCTACTTAGGAGATAAGACTACCAGCATTTACGGGCCTTCCCCTCTTGCTGAAATATGGTGAAATCTACCCCAATTCACTCCGCTAATCCCAAATTATACAGCCACTCCCAACAACGACCAATGAAATTATGTGGGTCATATGACTCCTCACTGTTAAAGCTAGGAGGATGAAGTGTAATGACCCGACCAGATATTTTAAGAATTGGAATTTCGTTCAATGGTCGGAAGTCTTGAGTAGCTTCATATGATGTATTATGACTTTCGTGCATGGATGGTTTTGATTTTCGGGAAGCTCAGGAATGATTCGGAAGAGTAATTCTCTATTTGGAAGCTTTAAGTTGTAGAGTTGACTAAGGTTTGACTTTTATGTAAACGGCCACAAATTAGTGTTTTTATGATTCCAATAGGTTCATATGGTGATTTTGGACTTAGACGTATATTTGGATTATTATTTGGAGGTTCCTAGGTTGATTTGGCTCTATTTGGCAGAAGTTGGCAATTTGAAGGTTTACAAATTTCACATGTTTTGTTACACCCTATGTTTTCGTACGTGGAAGTATGCCATAAGTAAATTGATATAAGCTCGGAAATGAGATGTTACATTCTACATTTTCGTACGTTAAAGTTTCGTCGTAAGCTAATCGACATAAGTTCGGGAATGAGATTATAAGCATTATGTTATTTCAAAGAAGTGATGAGTAAATTCATGAAGGTGAGAGGGTAAGCAAATCAAAGAAAATGAATTTTCGTCGAAGTTTAACATTTTGAGATAAAATACTGTCCAAGCTACAATACCCCGTATTTATGGACTAATACCATACAAGGTACCACATGACCATGATAGTATGATGTATAAAGTGTGTTAAAAATGAGTAGTATATTTAGTAATTGAAGATAATTCTTAATTATGTGGGTAATTGGTTAATTATTGGGTAATGAAAGATTACCTAATTAATTAAGGAATCATTGGGTAATTAATTAAAGATTTGGATAAGATAAGACCCTCACCCACGTGGCAACAAGCCACCCCAAGGAATTGTGACTCTTAAGTTATTATGCTATGTGGAAAGATTAGAGAGGTGATATTTGGCAAGTCTTAAAGACATGAGTCACATATTCATTTAATAAAAGAGATCCGTTTTAAGTCTTAAGCATATGAGAGCAATTTTAAGTCTTAAGAATGTGAGTTTCTTCAAATGAATTCATGTGTACATTTTAAATCAAATGAGTTCTTCATGTGTGCAATTCACGCTTTAGAGAGTGGCTGGCCGTGAGTTCTTCAAAGAGCAAAATAATTCCATACCAAAATTAGATAACATTGGTTGTTGATTCTGTAAAACTTGAATTGCAAATTCTAAGAGAATCGATTTCAGGTATGTTAAGGCTATCCCTTCTTTCCTTTTGGCATGATCCAAATGATACAAATGAAACGAGCAAAATACGCAACTTTCATAAATGACTCTATTGATAGAAATACTATGGGTGTAAATATTCTTGATTCCCCATGTGAATTATTATTATATCTTCTGTTCATGGATCTCAGAAAAATACCTATTTGATAAAGTTTATCCGACAGGAATATTATTTTTATGACATTCCGAGAAATCTTATTAATGTATTTCTTATGCATTTCATGCATTTATACATATACATTGACCCATGACCATATTGCGTTATATACGCGTATATTATATGTATATGGGATATGGGAAAGGGTTACGGCGTTATATACGCACCACTACCTGATCATCTGGTATACGTTGATGATTTACCCACAGTGGCCGAGATGATATGATGGGATGCCCTCAGAGGTTTGATGATGTTATGAACGCATATACCCATGCATGGTATAACATTTATACGCATATGCATGACATTATAAGTATTAAATGATTCACATAGCTATTCAGATATACATGTTGAGTCTTTTACTCCATGTTTCTCTCGTGTCTATTGTTTACTGATTTTCATTCCTTACATACTCAGTACATTATTTGTACTGACGTCCCTTTTTCCTGGGGATGCTGTGTTTCATGCCCGCAGGTCCCGATAGACAGTTTGAGAGTCCTCCAAGTAGGTTATCAGCTCAGCGGAAGATGTTGGTGCGCTCCATTTGCTCCGGAGTTGCTCATTTGGTTAGTATGATTTAGCCATGTATCGATTGGTATGTCGGGGCCCTGTCCCGGCCTTATGATGTTTATGTACTCTTAGAGGTTTGTAGATACATGTCATGTATATGAAAGATTGAATGGCCTTGTCGGCCTATGTACAGTGTAGGAGTGATTATTTTGGCCTTATAGGCATGTACGTCATATGTATAAGTCAGTATATCAGGTTGGGTCATTTTATGTTAAGTGTTCTCTCATGTTTTATTTTTGTTACCTCATACGGCCCTTCTGGCCCATTTACCCATGTTGATGTAATGAGAAAGATACGTTACGTTGGTACTCGATTGAGTAAGGGTACCTGGTGCCCGTCGCGGCCCATCGGTTTGGGTCGTGACAAAAGTGGTATCAGAGGCCCATATGTCTTATGTATAAGTTGGTATTACATGTTGTATTCTACCTATCTCACGGCAGCCTCTCCGGCTTAGTTATCTATAATAGTATGATACGAAAAGATACGTTATGTTGGTACTCGGTTGAGTAAGGTACCGGGTGCTCGTCGCGGCCCATCTGTTTGGGTCGTGACCAAAGTGGTATCAGAGCAGTTCTGTCCTATTGAGTCTACAAGCCGTGTCTAGTAGAGTCTTATTTATGGGTGTGTCGTGTACCAAACTTATAAGGATAAGGCTTTAGGGCATTTCAGACTATCACTGTTTCTTCTTACTCTAGATTGTGTGGTAGAGCTTAGTTGTAAGAACTCAATTTCCTAAACTCTATCTCATTCATAATACGACGATACCTACATCCAGAAAGATAGTTGGTAGGAGATATAGTTGTGGAAGAGTTGAGTTAGAGGAACTCGAGTTTGCATCATTCCTATGATGGATAAATGTGAGGTATTCAGCAGATCATGTGTGTACTAAGACGTGTAAGCTTCTTGATAAGGATCCCTAAGGCAAGAATATCTATCCACCTCTAGTTTGAAAGGCAATGAGAGATTCAGAAGATAGATACAAGCTTCAATAAGTAAAAGAAGCAAGGTGAAGAAGGGTACTAGGTACCTCGTTAATGAAGATTAACAGTATTTACAATTCAAGCAGAGAAATATAAGCATTGTGACTTACCCTCAACAGTAACAGATGTATGTAGAATTGGCCACACCCATCTCAGTTATACCCTATTGGGGGCTAATATGTGTAGTTTAAGAAAAGGACAGGATATTAGGATCCGGCTGGGGTTAGAGTAACCCAAAATGGTAAATGGATTGTTTGTGTTAGTTGACATTTCCGAAGGATATTACAAAGGTGCTAATAGATCTCCTTGTGAGGCACCGAGATGGTGCACTCTAGATTATGACAATTAGATATGAATATTAGCATGAAAAAAAAATTAGAAGATAGGCATGGAAAGCCTGGAAGGGATAAATATTACCTTTGTGTGGCTCGCGTCCCTAGTAGAGCGAGAACGTTAAGCAACCCGAAGAGCCACTCGATGGAGCAAAGGGGAGCTAAAAGCAAAAGAATGTCTTGTTCGAGTTTTTAGAATAAAGTGATTGACATAAATGTTAGCAGGAAATAAGAAAAGAGTTAATGAAGCATTATGAGTAAGATATGATATATGGATGACAACGGTAGATCAAAATGATGACAGTATTACAGAGTCTATAGTCAATTGAAGGAAAAGATGAGAGGCGACAGGCCTTGAGACAACAAAAAAGTATAGGCCATAAAGTCATATCCTCATTTCAAGAAATAAGTTCGTGACTCCAACGCGACTAACGGAAGGAAAAGTTAGACCCCAAAACAATAGAAATCAGTATGGGCTGGTGAACAAGATAAACTAAACATGAATTCGGGACTGAGAGATTGGATAATAGTAAGCATCATGAGAATTTCAGATTTCGTTCCGGCGATAATAGAGTGGACGACAGAAGAAGATTCATGAGAAATTCATAGAATGATCATTCAGGAAGACGCTTCCCTTAAAGCAAGCAATGTGAGTAAAGTTAATCTTAAGGGACTGTATGTGCCAGTTATACTAAGTGTCACCCTCGTGAGTAAGGAATTTGTTATCCTTGTTACAGAAGGATTGTCGCCAGGCAAGTAAGGAATCATTAGGTAATTAATTAAAGAATTGGGTAAGATAAGACCCTCCCCCACATGGAAACAAGCCACCCCAAGGAATTATGACTCTCAAGTTATTATGTTATGTGGCAAGATTAGACATATTTGGCAAGTCTTAAAGACATGAGTCACATATTCATTTAATGAAAGAGAGCCATTTTAAGTCTTAAGCATATGAGTCACATATCCATCTAATGAAAGAGAGCAATTTTAAGTCTTAAGAACGTGAGTTTCTTCAAATGAATTCATGTGTACATTATAAATCAAATGAGTTATTCATGTGTTCAATTCACACTTTAGAGAGTGGCTGGTCGTGAGTTCCTCAAAGAGCAAAACAATTCCATACCAAAATTAGATAATGTTGGTTGTTGATTCTGTAAAGCTTGAATTGCAAATTCTTAGAGAATCGGTTCAGGTATGTTAAGGCTATCTCTTCTTTCCTTTTGGCATGATCCAAATGATACAAATGAAACGAGCAAAATACGCAACTTTCATAAATGACTCTATTGATAGAAATACTAGGGGTGTAAATATTCTTGATTCCCCGTGTGAATTATTATTATATTTTCTATTCATGGGTCTCAGAAAAATACATATTTGATAAAGTTTATCCGACAGGCATATTATGTTTATGACATTCCGAGAAATCTTATTAACGTATTTCTTATGCATTGCATGCATTTATACATATATATTGACCCATGACCATATGGTGTTATATACGCGTATATTATATGTATATGGGATATGGGAAAGGGTTACGACGTTATATACGTACTACCACCTGATTAGTTGGTATATGTTGATGATTTGCCCACAGTGGCCGAGATGATATGATGGGATGCCCTCAGAGGCTTGATGATGTTATGAACGTATATACCCATACATGGTATGATATTTATACGCATATGCATGACATTATAAGTATTAAATGATTCACATAGCTATTCAGATATACATGTTGAGTGTTTTACTCCATGTGTTCTCTCATGTCTATTGTTTACTGATTTTTATTCCTTACATACTCAGTACATTATTAGTACTGACGTCCCTTTTGCCTGGGTACGCTGCATTTCATGCCCGCAGGTCCCGATAGACAGGTTGAGAGTCCTCCAAGTAGGTTATCAGCTCAGTGGAAGATGTTGGTGCGCTCCATTTGCTCCGGAGTTGCTCATTTGGTTAGTATGATTTAGCCATGTATCGATTGGTATGTCGGGGCCCTGTCCCAACCTTATGACGTTTATGTACTCTTAGAGAGGCTTGTAGACACATGTCATGTATATGAAAGATTGTATGGCCTTGTCGGCCTATGTTCAGTGTACGAGTGATTATTTTGGCCTTATAGGCATGTACGTCATATATATAAGTCAGTATATCAGGTTGGGTCGTTTTATATTAAGTGTTCTCTCATGTTTTATTCTTGTTACCTCATACGACCCTTCTGGCTCATTTACCCATGTTGATGTAATGAGAAAGATACGTTACGTTGGTACTCGGTTGAGTAAGGGTACGGGGTGCCCGCCGCGGCCCATCGCTTTGGGTCGTGACAAAAGTGGTATCAGAGGCCCATATGTCTTATGTATATATTGGTATTACATGTTGTATTCTACCTATCTCACGCCAGCTTCTCCGGCTCAGTTATCTATGATAGTATGATACGAAAAGATATGTTATGTTGGTAGTCGGTTGAGTAAGGTACCGGGTGCTCGTCGCGGCCCATCGGTTTGGGTCGTGGCAAGTTTGACCGGGAGTTGACTTTGATGATAAACGAGTTCGGATTGTTGTTTCGGAAGTTGGAATAGTTTTATTACTTTATCTGAACTTTTGTGCGAAGTTTGGTTTCATTCCAAGTTTGTTAGGCATGAATCGCACACTAGGTTGGAAGTTTAGAAGTTTATGGACCTAAGAGAGTTCAACATGTGGTTTCATCTTTGAACTTTGATGTGAAGTTTCCGTTTGTGTTTTGAGACCTTGTATAGGTCCAGGTAGTGTTTATGTAATTGTTAGTAATATAGGATGGGGTCCCGAGAGGTTCAGGTTAGTTTTGAACAAGTTTGGGCATTTTGGCACTTTGATGATATCTTGAAGCTGCTGAAGTGCGGAGGGAACTTTTTGTAGGGCTGGGGGCACTTTTAAAGTGCTGAGACATAGCCTCAAGTGCGGCCGCAAACCCCCAAGTGCGGTGCAGTGGCCAAAGTGCGGATAGCGCTGAGGGCCGCAACAAAAAATCTACAGGTTCATTGGTCTAACTTCGGAAGCTTATATCTCTCAATCTATAAGGGATTTCAGGATGTTTCAAAAGTGAAAGTTGTAGCCCTTTGAGTCTAGTTTCTAGAAAATAAAATTATTTTCCATTGACATTTGAACAGAATTTTATGGTCATTATACTAAAGGCTAGAAGTGTAGTTACTGCTTTATTTCCACCGCACAACATGGATTACGGCCGCACAACTTGGAAGTGCGGACGACACTAGGAAAAGTGCGGTCAGTATGGTGGGAGATCATATGTTTGTATATAAACAGGGTTTTTGGATTTTTATTTCATTCTTCACCACTTTTGAGACTTGGGAGCTCGATTTTGAGGGTTTCAACCTAGACCTTCATCTATAATCTTGGGGTAAGTGACTCTAACATATATCTATGAGATTTACATGAATCCATCACTAGATTTAACATCAATACATGGGAATTAACAAGAAAAATTGGGGATTTTGACTATGATTTTGGAAAGTGAAAAATGGAGATTCGAACCCTCATTTGGAGTCAATTTTGGATGAAACTTTTATGATTAGACTCATATTCGAATGAGTTTTTTGAATTTGTGAGTTTTGTCATGTTCAGGGGTGCGGACCCAGGTTGACTTTGAGTATTTGATTTAAGATTCCACTTTATTTGACTGGGCTTATTTTCTATGGCATTATTTGATGTTACTGAGTTATTTTTGGCTATATTCGAGTCCGTTCGGGGGTCGATTCATGCGGGAAAGCGTTTTTAGAGTATTGATTGTTTGAGGTAAGTGTCTTGCCTAGATTTAGTGGAGTGAATTTTTCCTACTAATTGATATTGTTTGCTACATGCGGGGGTGATGTATATATGAGTGACGAGCGTATATACATGTGTCATGGGTATTCATGCTCGGGGTAGATTATAGCATACTCTATGCTTTATTTGATTGTGTGTTGTACGTGATTCTATGTATTGTTCCATTAATTGACTCTGTGAGCACCATAAACCATGCTAGAGAAATGTTGAGACTATTAGTACCTTATTTTCAATGTGTTTAGAAAATCTTGAGACATATGCTATACTTGCCTCGGAGATAGATGCACATAGGTTATGAACACCCACTCAGACTTGTTTTTGTAAAGTGTCTTGATTGGGATGTGTACACTCTGTGATACATATGTGATCTTTTGTATGACTACTTGAACTTGGTTGCTATAAGTGATTTAGCCATAGTCGTGCTTCATCCGCATTTTTATTGTTATCATGTCCTTGTTCGTTTTATTGATGGCTTATGAGGATATGCCTCTTGATTATAAATTATTATCTTCCATTGTTGTGATAATTTCTTAACATTTAAACATGTTGTGTGGGTTGATTGTTGTTGTGTGGAAATAATGGTGGCATTTTACTTGGAGTATAAGGGTGGCGAGATGCGCATGCGACGACATAAGGGAGGCATTTCATTGTTATGTGCATGCAGCGAAATAAGTGTGGCTTATGCGCACGCAGTGCCATAAGGGAGGCATTTTACTGTGACGCACGTACGGCGAAATAAGGGTGGCGATTTGCGCATGCGGCGAAGTAAGGGTGGCATTGTGGGGATGTTATGTGAGGGACTGTAGTTTTTTTTATTATGTATGTTTATGAATTGTACAAGGGTGACATCCTTGAATATGCATGTGATTTCCTTGTGTGTGTCATACATTGTTTTACATGTTTTGTTGCGTTGAATTTAATATACTAAGCCATGCCTCTGTTATTACTTGATGATTTGGTTGCCAAGATGGATTTACCTATGTAGAGTTGATATCCCATATTTTGTTGAGTTATTGGAAGCATATCGGATTGACGAGATGAGGAAATTATCATCATGCATTAATATATATATATATATATGATTGTTGAATAGTTCTCTTGAACGTTTTATTTGATAATTGATATGGAATCGGTTTATAATGTGGCACGAGGTCTTTGTCGTGCAGGTGTGACTCATGTTGAGGCACGAGGTCATTGCCGTGTGAGGGTGAGTGATAATGTAGGCATGAGGTGCCATATGTGTGTGTTTCTATTTGATGGCTTGTTGTTGAAGCTAAGCCTTTACTTGTATTGAATTGTTATCACCTGTTTTGATGAGATTATAGTTATTGTTTTTCTGATATACTTCATGTTGTCAGTCTTTAATATATTGCACAGGTTATTTGACTAGAGAGTATCTTTTGACTGAAAAATCATGTCACTACTTCTCTGAGGTTAGTCAAGATACTTATTGAGTACATGGGGTCGGTTGTACTCATACTACACTTTTACACCTTGCGTGCAGTGTCTGGAGCTGAGTAGCTGTGGATGTCGAAGCCTTGCATTGGAGACCCACCAGCATGCCGGATTCATGCTACCTTTTGACCACGGTAACATAGGATTTCATTTCTGTTTATGTAACCTTCAAACATATGTTATATTTATTCTTTTACCAACTTTGTAAATCAAATTTATAGTGGCTCATGACCTGTACCTTCAAATAGATGTTGTATTTACTTCTTTTACCAGCTTTGTAAATCAAATTTATAGTGGTTCATGACTTGTACTACCAGTCCTTAGGGTAGTTGCATTAAATAATTTTGAGATTTTATTAATATATTGATAATTTCTCTTTGTTGTAGTAGCTTATACTATTTGACTTACCTAGCACGATGGGTTAGGTTCCATTATAATTAGGTGGTGTTTTGGGTGGTGACATGAAGCCTAGTAAATCTATCCAGCCGCTTCTACTCCGTAACAATCGCGGCCAGTCAGGTCACTGCCCTAGTCGTGGCAGCTGACTGAACTTCACCCGCATGTACTACACCTGGGGTCTGATAAATAGTAGTGGCATACCCTGGCGCATGAGCGATAGGGGTCTATGCTTGTAATGACCCGACCAGTCGTTTTGAGCATTTGCACTTCGCTCGGTAGTTTGAGGGCATGAGTAGCTCCGTATGATGTATTATGACTTGTGTGAATCGTTGGTTTTGTTTTTCAGGTTGTTCTGAATCGATTTAGAAGAATGAATTTCATTGTTAAAGCTTTAAGTTGGAATAGTTGACCAAATTTGACTTTTTAGCATTTGAGCTCGGATTGGAGTTTTGATGGTTCTATTAGGTCCGGATGGTGATTTTGGACTCGGGCGTATACACAGATTTGCAATTGGATATTTCTAGAAGGATTCGGCACTAATTGGCGAAAGTTGGAAATTTGAAGGGTTAGAAAGTTCATAAGTTTGATCGGATGATGACTTTGAGGATATCAGATTCAGATTGTGGTTCTGGGAATTGGAATAGCTTCCTTGTGTCATTTGGGACTTGTATGCAAAATTTGGGTTCATTCCAGGTTGTTTTGATATGTTTCGGCGCGCGTTTTGGAAGTTGAAAGTCCAAAGTTCAGTTAAATTCGAATTGAGGTGTGATTCGTCGTTTCGATATTGTTATGTGTGATTTGAGGCCTCGCATAAGTCCATTTTATATTACAGGATATGTTGGTATGTTCGGATGGGGTCCCGAAGGGTTCGGGTGTGTTTCGTATAGGTTTGGGTTGTGTTGCACTCGTTTATTTTGTTTCGACGTCGTTTCTTCAAGCATAAATGGTACCACATTAAGCAAATGAGCTCCAATCTTTGTTTTGATTGGATAATTAGATTCGTATAATAATTTTAGAATTATAGCAATTGGAATCATCAAGTTTCGACATCGTATGAGGAATTTATGGTCATTTTACTAAGAATTGGATTGCTAGATTTTCCAGATTAATTACACAATTGCCACTGCATTCGTATTTAAAAATCTGCACTATTTGCAAATATTAAAACTAACATATCTCCTTCATTATAAGGTCAAATGAAGTGATTCAAAAGCCTAACTTGACTGGAATTTCACAAGAAATCCACTGCAGGCATCAAAAGTAAGTTTCGGGATCGTTTGGCATGATAAACGAGGCAGAACAGCTGGGCGGAAGCATATAAATCAAGGATTTGTTCATTTGGTCATATTTTGAGTTGGGGAGCTCGGATTTGGACGATTTCTGAAGTGATTTTCACCACATGGATTGGGATAAGTGTTATATACTCATTTTGGGTTATATTTCATGAATCTATCTTCATTTTTGGTAATTGGTTGATGATTTCAAAAGTGAAATTTGGGAGGTTTTGACTAAAATTTCATAAAGTGAAGTTTTGAGTTTTGAACATCGATTTGGAGTCGTATTGGAGTAAATCTAGTGTGATTGGACTCGTAATTGAATGGGTTGTCGGATTTTATAAGTTTTGTCGAGTTTCGAGGCGCGGGCCCGGGTTGGACTTTTTGGTTGATTTTTTGCTTTTGAGTAATGATTCGACCTTTATTAATTGGAATTATTTCCTTATGCTTTATTTGATGTATTTGAGTTGCTTTTGGCTAGTATCGAGCCGTTCGGAGGTCGGTACGCGCGGAATGGCATTTATGGAGTATCATTTGGCTTGCTCGGTGTTGGATTTGGCTTGTTCGAGATAAGTAACACTTTTAAACTTGGTGCTGAGGGTGGGTATGAATCCCAAATATATGTGATATGTGTTTGGTGTTGAGGTGACGCACATGCTAGGTGACGGGCGTGTGGGCATTCACCTTGTGAATTGTGACTCGATTATTTCTGTGATACTATGTAGTCACCTAATCTTATTTGTATCCATGAAATCTCTACGTGCTAGAGTAATTGAGTTGTAATCCATGTTAGAAATCATGTCTAGGCTATATGCTTATCTTGTTGGGACCCACTGGGGTCATTTCCGTTGTTGAGTTACTTATTTTTATTGAAATTACATACTCAGTCACACGCATTCATCTACATATCATATCTCAGACTCTGTTACCATTTACTGATACATCACATCATTATTTTTGGGCTGATCTTTCATGACATTGTGAGCCCAAAAGACTGGAGAGATTGATGACTGAGTGAGGCCTAGGGCATGTTTGTGAGTGATATTTATGGGATGGCCTGCACGCCACAGCATGTTATTTTGATTTATGCCATGATTGGCTTATTATAGCGCTTGGGCTGAAGGAGCCCCTCCGGAGTCTGTACATACCACCAGTGAGCGCAGGTACCTACTGAGTGCGAGTGCCGAGTGATTGGGAAGATTGAGTGACTGTGAGAACTGAGTGGCTGTGAGGACTGAGTGACTGGGAGGACTGAGTGAATTGATACTATGAGAGTATGCATATGATTTTATCACTGAGTTGCATCGCATTCGACATGCACACTTGACATGTAGGCATAGAGATGTATTTTCCTCATGCCATTTGAAAATGAAACATTTACCTGTTGAAAGCTTTGGGAAAAATTACAGTTTTCAAACTTACTCATACTTTTGGTATTTTTGGTGAAAGATTTGGGATTTACTATTATACTTGAAAAGCATGCCTATTTTTCCGTAACTATGAATGAGCCGAGCATCATGTCTCTGAGTTACTTCGCGTACCATTTTTTATTATATTGTTATCCACTGTTGCTGGTTATTAGAGTTGGACTCTGACCCTTATCCCAGCTCGTCGCTACATTCAACCTAAGATTAAGCTTGTTACTTATTGAGTACATGGGGCCAGTTGTACTCATACTACAGTTCTGCACCTTGCGTGCAGACTTGGATGCTGATGTTGCTGTGTATGATGGGAGCTAGCATTGAAGACGTACCTGCGTTCCGGTAATAGCTGCCTCTTGTTCATAATAGCTCTAGACTTAGAAAAAATCTGCCTCTTGTTCGGATAGATGATGTATTTATTTTACTCTAGCTTTGTAAACTCTAAATCTTAGAAGCTCATGATTTGTACTACCAGTCCTTGCTAAATGTATAAAATTTAGATATTTTCTTTTATTTATTTGTCTCATTAAATTTCATTGGAATTGGTTTATTGTCAATTGGCTTACCTAGCGGGTTGGGTTAGGTGCCATCACGACTAGTTGGATTTTGGGTCGTGACAAGTTGGTATCAGAGCCCTAGGTTCATAGGTTCTACAAGTCATGAGCAAGTGTCTAATAGAGTCTTGCGAAATGGTATGATGACATCCATATCTATCTTTGAGAGGCTATATGACATTTAGGATAGATTTCTCATCTTTCTTTCTCTATCATGCGACATTAATTCAGTTTTAAGAGTAACTTTTTGAATTCCTTCCACACATTCGTATGATGCCCTATCCTCCAACAGGAGCTCTGGCCCTCCCTTGTCCTCTTCTTCAACCTCTGAAGACTGGGGGAGCAGCCCCTCTGCCGCCCGAAGATGCCGTCGCGCGCGTTCTAACCATCTGTGAGAGAATAAGAGAAAAATTTAGACTTATAATAACATTGATAGCACGATAGGAAATGAAGAAAGTGAAGTTTTCTAATACCCTATAGGCTCTCAAAGATAAGCAGAGATGTCATACATCGATCCGCAAAACTGTATCAGGTCTACTCATGACTCGTGAAACTTATGTGAACCTAGTGCTCTGATACCAAGCTGTCACGGTCCAATTCCTACCATAGGCCGTGATGTCACCTAACGCTGCCGTTAGGCAAGCCAACGGTAAGCCATCAACACAAACAACCGCTCATAACACTTTTTAAAATCAGGAATTACAATAATAGAGCGGAGATAGGTTTAGAAACCATGATAAAATACTTTTACTCTTAATAATTCATGAGATATGAACAAAACATAAAGTGAATGATATAAGTATAAGGTACAACCACGAACATCTTCTAAAATTTCCAAAACCTGAGGTCACAAGTGCATGAGCATCTAATGGAATATACAAAACCACTACAACTACTGTCTGAAATAAAAATAGATAGAATAAAATAAATATAAGAGGAAGGAGACTCGGGTGCTGCGGGTCAGAGCATGGAAAGTAGCTCACCATTAAGTCTCCGGCTAAATCAACGTGTACTCAGTAAGGATCTAGTCTAACCTCGAAGAAGTAGTGGCGAGAGGTCGACATTGACAGTTACTAGTGGTCCAATAATAATGTACATAAAAGTAAACAGGCATGCAACACAACAGGTAACAATATAATAGGTAATTATAATTAACATGACTCTTAACATAAGAACAATTAAGAAATCATTTAATGCCATATACTGCCTCGAATGAAGCAAAAGACAATGAATATCAGATGCAATGTCAAATCTCAAGTCAGGAAAAACTCATATGTGCTCTAACTCCATGTCGAATATTACACATGAATTCAACCGAGGTTGTACGGCCCGATCCTTAAGAATAGTGTTACATAACACTACCGAGGTCGTTCAACCCGATCCATAGATACCTCTCATAATATTGCCGAGGCGAACGGCCCGATCTCATAGGAATAGAGAAACTTCATCAGGCCTCTAGCCCCACTCACGAAGGTACGTGCGAGTCGAAGAATCCTGGAACTATCATTGACATAAACACAACATGAGGATATGAATGAAAGATAAAATACAATTTTACTGACAGTCAAGTATCCCGCAAAGACTTAAATTAAAGAGGCTCGGTCAAATACATAATTTCTAGTCTCAAGCTCAGTTATGCATTCAAGTAATCAAACATGCAAGATTAATTCAAGTAATCAAACAGGCATGATGTAAGTCTAAATCTACCTGGAAATAAACAAGAATCAATCTTACGTATGAACGCTTGTCATCTCGTACATACGTAGCACCCATAGCACGTAGCACATAATAAATAAAATACCTACGGGGATAATTTCCCTCTTACAAGATTAGGAAAGAGACTTACCTTGCTTCCAAGTCCACAACTCGGCTCCCTGACCTCACTAATCACCTCAAATCGATGCCGAGAAACTCGAAACTAGCCAAAGGGACATGCAAACCAATTAAAATATACTCAAGAACTCATAATTTTACTATTAGATCCCAGGAAGTCAACAAAAGTCAACCCCTAGCCCACGCTCCAGGATTCTGAAATTTTTTAAAGATAAATGTTACCCATGGCATCACAAACACAAATATGTAATTTATACCCAATACAACACCAATAACAAACCTAGTATATTCCCACAAGTGGAGTCTGGGAGGGTAGTATGTATGCAGACCTTACCCCTACCTTCAAAAGGTAGAGAGGTTATTTCTCGTAGGCCCACGGCTCAGGAAAGATAAGAGGGAAGGGGAAATGGCAAGCAACCAAATCAGAAAACCAAGAAAAAACACAAAGCTAACACTAAGGTAGTGCAATTAGAAAACCAAAGCGAAAGAAACAACAAGTAATAACAGAAGTCTAGAAAGACGAAAATACAAGAAAGACACTAAGTGGTGTACTAAAGCTGCTATAACAAAACAAAGACAAAACTCGCCTACCTAACCCTCTACTCTAATTCTCAACATCCACATCTTCCAATCCATGGTCATGTCCTCAGTAAGTTGGAGCAACTCCATATCTTGCCTAAATACCATAACCAATTTCGTGTTCAAATCTCATTTTTAACCGATTCTAGATTTTTCAATAAAATCCCAAAATTCTACTAATTTTCATGATAAAATCCCCACGTAATCCATGCATTTTACTCACAATTATTATAAATCACTTAACTAGTGATACTTGATGAAACTTTCCCTTAAAAAAGCTCCCAAATCGTCCAAACCAAGAGAAAATATGATATAATGAGCCTAAATCCCGAAATTAAACTTATATTCTGCCCAGGTTCTTCCTCTTCGCGATCGCAGAAGCACCCTCCGAAATGCCAATTTTCGACAACAAGCGCCGAATCACTCCCGGATGGCCTGAAACTTAATCCAAACACACCCAAGTCAAAAAACACCATATGTGCCTATTGGAACCTTTAGATCCTAAGTCCGAGGTCATTTACTCAAAGTGTTGACCAAAGTCAAACTTGGTCACCTTAAGCCATTATTATGGAACTAAATGTTCTAGATTCAACCTGAACCCTTCTAAAACCAAACCATCCACCCCCCGCAAGTCATAAAATAGGAAAAGCATATTTAGTATGTCTTAAATAGTGAAACACAGTTCGAGAAATGTCACAATCTAAAATTCACCTAGTTGTGATGACACCTAACCCAACTCGCTAGGTAAGCCAAACAATAGTCAACCCAACTCAAATAAGTATAATAATAGTCAATAAGTGAAATAACTTAATTTCCTTATAATAACTCAAGGATTGGTAATACAAATCATGAACCGCTAAGACTTAGATTTACAAAACTGGTATAAAAAGAAATACAACATCTGTTTAAAATGTACATAAACATAATTCGAATCTAAAGCTACCAAGGACAAGTGGTAGCCATTACTGGAACGCGAGTACATCTTCAATGGCAGCTCCCGCCATACACAACAACATTAACTCCAAGATCTACACGCAAGGTGCAGAAGTATAGTATGATTACAACCGACCCCATGTACTCAGAAAGTATCATAAATATCCTCGGCGAGATAATAGAAGCAAGAATTATAAATGATACTCGCTTGTCACAGTTCATAATTCCAACAACTACAAAATAGTAATATGTTCAAGTCATTAATCACAGATAAACTCACCTTGGTGCACACAATAACTTAACATACTCTGCCTAGTCAACAATCCAGCATATAAAGAAGATATGCAAATAAATCAGGTAAACAAACAAGGAGATTGCATGTAAAGAAGAAATGCAATAACCAAATCAAACACTACCCAGATTTCCTCAAAAACACAATAACCCAACCAAACCACTGATCAGCTTTTTCCAAAGTCCACATCAACCAGAAACCCATCGATTTCCCATAATCCGCGTGTATACGATCAAGAAGGAACATGAGAGGGTGGCCCTATGGGGATGGATCCATATCCACACGCTGCACGGACAACTCATATGCTAATAATATAAATCACACACACGACTCATGTGTTGCACAGACAACTCACGTGCCAATAATAACAATATCTTAGATCTGCACGGACAACTCATGTGCTTAGTATCACAATCCGCCCGACGTCGTCACAAACTCAATATCACAATTCGTCTTACATGGTAACAGACTCAATATCATAATACACCCAGCATGGTCACATGCTCAATATCACAATCCACCTGGCGTGGTCACATGCTCATTATCAAAATCCATACGGCGTGGTCCTGTGCTACCAGTCCAATCCATGTCACACAAAAAGCAGATATATAAGAAGACATGTACATGATCAATGAACATCAAATTTCATACTCCTGGACTGGTATAAGTGATATGCTAAGGTGTATGCATGTGCAAAGTGTGCTATCATAGCTCAAATCAGGCAAATACATAATGAAAGTAGCAATTATTTGGTTTAATCAGGAAATTAACTCTATGTAACCTTAAAACATGGCTCAAATAGCTCAGCACAAGGGTACAAATATAAGAACCATCACATCATGAAACTTAGCAATCAATCTAAGGCATATCATAGCCTAAACACTACCTCGAGCATGAAATAATACCCAGTGCACGCACATGGGCTCAACCCTACACACATGCGCCACCCATAGCACATAGCTATCACAAATGGCTCAAGCAACTAGTGAATCAATCAAGTATAAGTAAGATACTTACCTCAAGCAAGCCAATCGATACTCTATAAGTGCCATCCCACATGAATCCACCTCCAAACGGCTAGAAACTAGCAGAAAGTAACTCAAAACCATCAAATAAAGCCATAGGAATCAAACCCAAATGATATAGGTCGAATCTATAATCAAATACTCAAAGTCAACAAAAATATCAACCTGGGCCCACATTCCGGAACCCGACAAAACTGATAAATTCTAATAACCCATTCAAATAGAAGTCAAAGCATACTAGTTTCATCCAACTCCGACTCCCAATCGATGTTCAAAACCCAATTATTCTCTTTATATATATTTTTGACAAAACCTCCCAAATTCTCCAATCAAAATATGGATTTATTCACACATGAACGAGTGTAATCATCCTAAAATACAACAATTGAGGTTAGATACTGAACCCTAGTGAAAAAAAGAGAAGAACTCCGCTAAAATCAACTCAAATAGAGCTATAGAACTCAAGATATGCTCAAAATACCAAATTGAACGCAGTCTGGTTTTTTAATACGCAAAGATTCCGCACCCAAAAAGCCACACTTGTGGTCTACCAGCTGTTATGTTAGAACCTGCGGACCATTTTTCGCATATGCGGCATTGCGGGTGCGGACCCCACTTCGCATCTGCGAAGCACTAGCACCAACTATCTTCCCCGACACTAAAATGGACATAACTCCCTCATACGACGTACAAATTTGATGATTCTTTTTGCCATAGTTCCATAATTACGATATGGATCTAATGATTTGATAAAAATATAATTTAGAGCTTATTTACTTAATGTGTTACCATTTATGCCTAAGAAAACGACGTCGAAAGATCGAATACGAGCGCAACATAACCCAAACCTATCTGAAACTCACCTAAGCCCCTCGGAACCTCGTCTGAACATACCAATTAGTCTCAAAACATAATACGGACCTGCTCGAGGCCTCAAATATCATATAACAATATCAAAATCATGAATCGCACCTCAAAACAAGATTAATAAACTACTTCAAATTTCTAAATTCCAAACTTACGTCGAACACGTCTAAACAACTCAGAATCACCTCAAATTTTGCACACAAGTTCCAAATGACATAATGAACCTATTCCAACTCCGAAATAATAATCCGAACCCAATAACATCGAAGTCAACTCCCGGTCAAGCCTATGAACTTTTCAAACCTTCAAATTGCCGACCTTCGCCAATTAGGGCCAAAACTTTCTTGAAATTTCCAAATGCAAATCCGGACATACACCCAAGTCCAAAATCACCATTCGAACCTAATGAAACCATAAAAACACCGATCTGAGGTCAAATAAATAAAAGTCAAACTTGATCAACTCTTTCAACTTTAAGCTTCCAAATTGAGAATCATTCTTTCAAATCAATCGTGAATCACTAGAAAATTACAAATCATCGATACATACAAGTAATAATACATCATATGAAGCTACTCATGACCTCAAACCACCGAACTGAAAACAAATGCTCAAAACAAGAGGTCGTGTTGTTACAAGAAAGAAAAACGTCTTATCGGGTCATTACACTTTTGTAATGAGGTCGGCTCATTCATTTAGTGAATTTGGTTGAATTTCCACAGGGGTGTTGGTCTTGATTTTTATACCCTTTCGAGCTTGGGTAATTTTTCACGTAAAATCATGTGTGCCTTGTCTGTCTATATTCTTGTTTAATTTGTCAACCTACAATGATTAAGTTTGAACAACTCTTAAAACATTTTCTTCGAAACTGTTACAACACTTCAGAAAACTTGGTTAAAATTTGAGAAAATGCAAAAATATTTACCGAATTGATTCAACCCCTCCCACTCCCATCCCAGAATGTCGTATGAGGGCTAAATCTAGTAGAGTAGAAATCAAAGAAACGGAGAATGAAAAACAAGATAGATAGCAAAAACCAATAAGCTACAAACCTATAAAATTAAAGACATGGAAGGCTCGGATGAAAGAAAAAACGAGCAGACTATGGCTTTATTATGAAAGGTATTCTTGAAATTGTAAATTATTTAAAAGATAAAATAATAATATACTCGGTCAAACTAAAAAGGTCATTAAGCTAAAAAGCCTTAAGTTGGGTTTGATTAGCTTATGACTTGTTTGTTTTAAGTACTTTAAGTTTATTATAAGCAGTTTATAGTATTGGCACAATGGAAAAAATTATAAAACAAAAAGAGAGAGAGGGTAAAATCTTATTTAACTAGCTTAAAAGCCAATCCAAACACTCTCTAAGATTGACTTGGAGTTGAAGGGAGTAATTTAAGAACAAAAGAAGGGACAATTCGCTTGCGATGTTTTAGTGTCCAAATGCACACTGGCGCTCATTGAGAGTTTTGTTGAAGAGAGAAACAAAGATGTAAGACAAACTAGTTTCTCATGTTTAATCATTCAATAAATGAAGTATATTGATTTGACTAATTCAAATTCGTATCAACTAAAACTATTAAGAAAAGAACAAGTCAAGAAAAAATATTTTTGGCTATGCAATGGTCTTTAGAAAACTTGGCAAATCCTTTTAGAAAGTAAAATTCATCATTTATCCTATTGAAAGTTTGATCTAACATTCCCAATAATGGTACCATTGGGAAACTTATTAACCTCAAAAAGAAAAAGGGAAAAGAATATTTCTCTCCAGTATTCTGCTATGTTAAAGGCAAAATAGCCTAATAAACACTCGTATTTGTAACGATTTGATATCCCGGTCCCCTTACTTCACCGAGTTTCATCGATGCACTTTACATTAATCATATATGCTCTTTTAAATCCCTTTGATGGTTGACCAAACTTATATGGCATTGACTTAATTGAGGTGGACAAAATAAGTATAATGCATGCGAATAGGGAGAGTTGTCACGACCCCAAATCCCAGCAAAGTCGTGACGGTGCCTAACACTACTTGCTAGGCAAGCCAATATTCAATATACAGAAATAAACTCTAATAACAATAAGTAGAAGTCTCAAAAGCAAAATATGATAAAATAACGATAACAATATAGCCATACAATTGAAATAGCATCCCACAACCGAGTACATGAGCTCTATAGAATCAATAAGTACAATTGTCTGAGTAATAATAAAATATTATATGAAGTACATAAACAGTAATAACAAAAATAAAGGAAGGGACTCCAAGGCCCTCGGGCAGAAAAAGGAGTGCTACCTTGAAATCACCAGCGGGAACCGGTACAACTCTCTAACAATCAGCTTTATCAGCACCACTTGGATATGCGCATGGAGTGCAGAGTATAGTATGAGTACAACCGACCTATGAACTCGGTAAGTAGCAAGTCTAACCTTGGATTGAAGGTAGTGACAACATTGGCAAAAGTCTGCTATTGTCACGCCCTTAACCATGGCCTAGGCGTAACACAGCACTCGGTGCCTGACTGCATGTGACCGAGCGAACCAACTGGATGGTTGGATCCACATGTGGTATAACTATAATCTAGATATAAATATACCACATTATTATCAACTAAAGAGTCTGACTGACATATCATAAATGCGGAAAGTACTGAAAAGTCTACAAGTATAAATGAGTAGCCGACAAGGCTAACACATAATAGCCTGCTAACATTTGACTGACTGGACTATAGTCTACGAAGCCTCTAAGAATACTAAAATGCTAATTGTTTATCGGGACAAGAATCACACCCCGACCTAGGGGAGCGCGACCGGTGCTCAACCTAGATACCCTGGTCAACCAAGCCTTTACAATGTCTTCTACCCAACTCGCCCATGAATAAAGAGAAGATACATTTATATCATTTATTAAATGTTAAGTGAATTCTGTGAACAATGCCAATTCCATTACCATTAGTCACTTCATTTTATAGTCTCAAAATACATACACAATCATAGTAAAAGTGCACAAGTGATTCAAATACAACAAGGCTAGTTTTACTTTCCTAACACCCATATACAACCTATATTGTGTCTACAGAGCCTCTACGGATACAAAATACTATGATAACGCCGACAACAAGGCCTCGGCTATACCTCAAAACATAATACACGTGGGACAAACGATGCACGACCCCGAATGAAGTGGGGATCACCAAATCTGCTGAGAAGAGGGTGTACTACAATCAATGAAGAATGCCACCTGCTGCGGAACCACCTGCGTCCATTAACGATGCAGTGCCCCCGAAAAAAAGGACGTTAGTACATATGGAATAGTACTAGTATGAATGACTAAACACCCTCTCAATAGAATGAATGATAACACAAGGAATGACAATCATAAAATCAATGGGAGCCTCAAACAATACCAAAACATCAAATTAGGAGCAAGACAAGTTTTCAAGTACATTTCAATATTTTAAGTTTGGGAGATCTTTGCACCGATATGCCACCGTGATCCTGAGCATGGAGTCCGATCACGGCCCGATCGGCTAAGCCGTCTCATCCAAAGACATCAACCACAACCACAATCATTATCTCAGTCTCAATCATTGTTTTAATCATAATCTCAAGCACAATCACTACCATATGTGCGGCATAGCGTCTGATCATGACCCGGCCGACTAGGCCGTCTCCCCACAATGCCGTGTGGATCGACATCACCATTTTCTAGCAATCATCTTATCCCAATAAAGGGAAATATTTTCATCACATAATTCTCATCCCTATAAAGGGGTACAATCATACTTCGCTCCTACACCAGTATGTGTAGTTTTGGGGTTAGGCTATTTCAACCTACCCTTCCTCGGTGACTAACGACACTCCCAGGGTATTTATTTATTTAAAGGATTGACAACCCATTTCATTATCTTTTATATACCATTCGTTTCATTGTCACCAATGGCCATAACACAATGTCACTCTTGGCATGTTGGTCGTATTTCATATTTCATATTCATCTCTTTCACTTTCAAACATTATCACGGATCATCAACAACAGAGCATTTTTATTCAAAACTTTAAGTCCACATATTGAGCAAATAAGAATGTTAAACACATTGAGATTTCTTACACAATTTGGCATAATAGCCTTCATTTGAATCACGACTTAAAGATATAACATTTGGATATGCAACCCATCCCTCGAGCACATTTTCAGATAGAATATAACATAACAAGAACATTGGAATACATATTGAGCATATATCTTTCAACACAAGGCTTATTCGGAATAATCAATTCATAATGAACAACTCGGGACTTACAAGGATATTGTGGGGTTCAATTCTAAGAGATGAGTTTAGCCAACATACCTCGCCTCAAGCTTTTTAAATTACTACAATATTCCGGAATTCTTAGCCTCTTCGATCTATTTAGAAATATAGCAAAATTGAACACAAATTAGGAGAGAGTTTATGGTTCCAGCTCATTTGAGTATTTTATCAAATACTAGGTGGGTATTATGATTTCAAGGTCCTTCTATGGTGGATTCCTCCATCCACTACCCAAAGTCTACCCAATTTAGCTCAACATTCTTCTCCCAACCCTTGATAGTATATGCATGCATAATGGAAAACTCCCACACTTAAGATTTGCTTTTCTCATTACCTATTTGTAGTAAAATCGTGAAATTAAGGGTTAGGGAGTAGAATCTTACCTCTAGAATGAAGACCTAGTGAATTATTCAACTTGGAGCAAGAGTTAATAATTAATAAGCTTAGGAACTTCCCCTCTCACTCTATGGTAATCCCTCTCTCTAGATATATCAGATTTTTGCTTCAAAAGTGACCCTTTGCCTCAATATATCAAAATATGGTCGGTTCATAAATTATAAGAAAAGAAGCCCCAATGAAGATCTGCGATCGCATATGCGACCGCATAATGCTTCTGCGGTCCGCAAAATGGACCGCACAATGGCTCTCTGGAATTAGGCACTCATGCCTCACTCTGCGACCGGTCTGTGGTCCGCAAACCTATTCTGCGGTCGCATAATGCGCCGCAGAACTTCCCTCCGAATTTTTTTGTGCTCGATCTGCGAGGGGCTATGTGGCCCGCAAAATGATTATGCAGCTGCATAATGGACCGCATAATGGTCCAAAAAAATTTTTCCAAATTTCTACTTCAGTCGGCGGCAGATATGCGGTCCGCAGATCAGTTCTGCGACTGCAGAAACACCCAGTATTTCCAAAAAATATTTTAATTCTCCAACGTACTATTCAACCCAAAAAGTCTGAACTGCGGCGAGCTTGCTCGCCGCGAAGAATCTCTGAAATCATCAATACATAAGTCCACTTCGGCACCACGAAACCCCGGGGGTTAGGTAAAATCTTACGGGGCCTTGCATCAAGGTCCCCGGCATACCTTACTAACTGAAATACTCTAAAGATTGGAAAAAAGGGATAATGCCCCGAAAGACTGTGGCTCACCAATAGATGATACGAGATGTCCTAACAAGCAGAATCGTCAACTTGTAAATTGTTACCTGCATCACGAGATGCAGGCCCCGGGAAAAAAGGGACGTCAGTACATTTGATTTGCACTAGTATGTAAAACAACTAAAAGAAAGAACTGTAAATACTGAAACTGAAAGGATAACGAATAATTGATAACTAAACTAAACATAGGAAGTAAGGATATGAATACTCCCTCCACTGAATGATGAATCACATGTTTATCTGAATAAATAAACTACGACCTCAGGCCCATTATATATGTGCACAAGCTACGGTATCGGGCCCAAATATACGTATACATAATTACGGCCTCAAGCCCAAAGATGCATAAAGCATAAAGTACAGCCTCGGGCCCAAATACAGGTGTTCAACATTCAGGAATTTAGAATCAGAAACTGAGAATCATACTGCAATACATGATACTGAAATACTGAACCATACTGAGTTACATGATACTGGAATGCTGAATAGAACTAGACTGAGATATGTATTCATAATTAATTGATTTATCATAACTGAAACTCATAGGATATTGAACGATTATGAAACTATGCCATCTAGAGAATAGAAGTTCTACAACTATTCGTGGAACTAAGGAATAATTACTTTCTGAGGAAACTCGTAATAGACATAAAGAATAAGACGTAGGGAGAATCATAAAAATTCCCAAACATAAAGAGAGTTAGCCTCACATACCTTAACCCTGGCCCTTTTTAAGAGTATCACAATGTTCGTCATCTCTTTCACGATAATCTATGTCAATATATATCAGGAGGAACCAATATTAGTGCTATGGCTCATGTTTTGATAACTTAGGAATTTTATCAAATATCTTTTGGGCGTAAAGCCTCATAGCCCTCATTAATGGTGTTTTCTTCACCCAATTCTCATTCTACTACTTCTAGGTGGTTCTACAATCCCAAATAGATGTAACTAACACCATTTGTCATCACGCAAATGATTATAACAATCTTAAATCAACAATGCAAAACCCTAACACAGTTCATTTGATTCCCTTTATCAAACCCATCTACTATTCTCCCAAAAACTCATCAATTCATAGTTATAAATGATTAGGGAGTAGAAGCATTACCTTTTTGAAGTTCAATCTTCTTGAATTCGAGTTCTTGGGTTTCTTTTCTCAATAATGGTATCTCGATCGAATATCTAATAATAAGGTGTTGGAGAATTGAAATTAACTTAGAATCATCGTTAGAACTTACCTTGGATGATGGAAGGACCTTGGGGAAGTTAGGTTCTTGAGAGCCCTTTCTAGAGTAAGTTTTCATTTTTGGGGTGTGGGGGATAAGGTAGGGCTTTTAAATAAGTGAATACGTCCCAAAATTGAGGAGGAAATAAAAGTAGCTCGGATAACTATCGCCGACATGGGGCATCATCAGAGGCGCCAAAATAATTGTGCAAGGCGCCATCAGAGGCGCCAAAACTACAGTGGCTTGCACTGTCAGGGGCGCTAAGGTTAATGCCCTGGATAGTGCCTTGCACTGTCAGGGGTGCTGAGGTTAATGCCCTGGGCAGTGCCTTGCACTGTCTATGGTTGTGAGTTTTCATGGCCTTGCACTATCTAAGGCTGTGAATTTTGCGTTGTCTAAGGCTGTAAGATGGACCTCCCATAAACATAGTCGATTCTATCTAATTTTATGCACCTCACTCTAGGTCTTGATTCCAAAACAACTGTTTCCCCCCATACTTATCCTGATAGGAGTTCACATGTTAAAAAGTAACATTAATACTCATTTAATACATCCATAACTAATTCTAATTTACAGAATGTTACATTATCTCCCCCTTGGGATCATTTGTCCTCGAATGATTATCCTGATTGTAACTACGGCTAACTCCAGACCTTAAACATGACTGATGGAAACATGTGAACACTGAAATGTCATGAACACGTTCATACTAAACTGAATGAATACACTGATTACTGAACTGCTGAGATACTGAACTAAATAGGTACTAAACTAAATGGCTAATGAACTTACTGAATACTGAAAGACATGGAGATTATAATATAAGGTCTGGATCAGAAGGTTAGTTATCTTCAACATTTCTCCATAACACTTGCCAATGAGATGGGGATATCGGGACTTTATGTCCTCTTCGGCTTCCCACACAGCCTCTTCAACCTTTTGATTCCTCCAAAGCACTTTCACTGAAGCAATTTCCTTAGTTCTGAGCTTGCCGATTTGACAATCAAGGATAGCCACCGGAATTTCTTCATAAGTTAGGCTATCTTTAACCCCTATAAACTCAGTAGGAACCACAAGAGAAAGGTCTCCCATGAATTTCTTCAACATAGACACATGAAACACTGGTGTGCAGCAGCTAATTCCTGCGGCAATTCTAGCTCATAAGCCACATGCCCAATCCTTCGCAAGGATTTATATGGCCCAACATAGCGGGGACTAAGCTTCCCCTTCTTCCCAAATCTCATAACGCCTTTCATAGGCAAAACTTTCAGAAACACCCAATCATCAACTTGGAACTCTAAGTCTCTATGCTGCACATCCGAATAGGACTTTTGGCAAATCTAACCCATCTTCAAATGCTCTTGAATCAACTTGACTTTCTCCATAGCCTGATAGACCAAATCGGGTCCTAACAACTCTACTTTGCCAACTTCGAACCAACCAATTGGTGATCTACACCTTCGCCCATACAGAGCTTCGTACTATGCCATCTTGATACTAGAGTGGTAGCTTTTATTATAAGCAAACTCAATGAGTGGTAGATGATCATCCAAATTACCTTTAAAACCAATAACGCACACCCTCAACATATCCTCAAGAGTCTGAATGGCGTGCTCTGCCTGGCCATCTATCTGAGGATGAAAAGTTGTACTGAGGTTCACTTTTGTGCCCAATCCTTTCTGAAAGAATTTCAAAAAGTTCGCTGTGAATTGAGCACCACGATCTGAGATGATAGACAAAGGAGTCCCATGCAATCTGACAATTGCCTGGATATACAACTTGGCATAATGTTCTGCTGAATCTATTGTCTTCACTGTCAAGAAGTGAGCTGACTTGGTAAGTCGGTCTACAATCATCCAAATTGAATCATGCTTCTGAAACGAGCGTGGTAAACCTGTTATGAAGTCCATGTTTATCATCTCCCATTTCCAAACGGGAATTTCTATACTCTGAGCCAAACCACCAGGCCTATGGTGTTCAGTTTTCACTTGCTGACAATTTGGGCACTTAGCCACAAAATTTACTACGTTCTTTTTCATGTCGTTCCACCAATAGATCTCCTTAAGATCATGATGCATCTTTGTGAAACCTGGGTGAATAGAATACCTGGAATTGTGGGCTTCTAACATAATCTACTCTTTGAGCCCATCTAGGTCTGGAACACATAGTCTTCCTCTGTACCTCAAAGTACCATCATCTCCGCCTTGTTCAAAAGTTGTAGTCATGGGTTTGTGAATCCCCTCCTTCAGCTGCAATAAGTAGGGAACACTAAACTGCTTTTCCTTCACGCCGGCTACTAAGGAGGATTCAGCCATGTTCTGAAGAACAACGCCACCATCTTCGGAGTCCAAACGTCGAATTCCTAGACTTGCTAAGCGGTGGACTTCCTTCGTCATACTTCTCTTGTCTGCTTCAACATGAGCTACGCTTCCCATAGAACGTCGACTGAGAGCATCGGCTACAACATTTGCTTTCCCCGGGTAATAGAGGATATCAACATCGTAATCCTTGAGCAATTCAAGCCACCTTCTCTGATGAAAATTCAATTCTCTTTTCTTGAAGATGTACTGCAGACTCTTGTGATCTGTGAAAATATCAACATGCACTCCATACAAATAATGGCGCCAGATCTTTAGCGCAAATACTACCACAGCTAACTCAAGATCATGAGTCGGATAATTCTTCTCGTGAGCCCTGAGTTATCTTGATGCGTAGGCTATGATCGTACTGTGCTGCACTAACACGCATCCAAGACCAAACCCTGAAGCATGACAATAAATAATGAACCCTTCAGTCCTCCTGTAGCATCAAGACTGGAGCTGAAGTCAACCTCTTCTTCAACTCCTCAAAACTTTTCTCGCAAGCATCTGACCACTGAAGCATAACCTTCTTTAGAGTCAGTCTAGTCAAAGGGGACGAGATAGAGGAAAATCCCTCTACGAAATGCCTATACTAGCCTACTATACCCAAGAAACTTCTTATATCAGATACTGAGGTGGATCCCGGATCCATAAGAGCATAAACATCAAAGGTGAAGAATGTTAGCATACCTGTGACCACATCTCCATGAGCCTCTATATCCTGACGGCTTGCCAGCGTATACAAGCGGTTCCAACCACCGCCCGCATTACCGGACTTTTCTGAACCATGCCCTTGTTGGGCATGAGAGTTATGAGGGGTTGTTGAATTAGTGGACTGAGCTACATTGCCTCTATTATTCTGCTTTATTAATGGACAATCCCTCTAGAAGTGGCACGGCTGACCACACCCAAAGCAACTATTTGTGCCCGAATGACACACCCCTGGGTGTTTCTTACCACACGTGTTGCAAGTAGGGTACTCAAGGCCTCTTTAACCCACACCTAGCATGTGACTGTGAGCCTACTGCTCTGAAATTCTGGCTTTTCTTGTTATACTTGGACCTCTAAACTGGTGCACTAGCTGAAGATGGAGCAGGTCCTGATTTTGGTTTCTCGAAGAACTTGCGAGTACCACCTCCTTGAGATCTCTCATGGCTGAAATTTCCTGCAGACTTAGCTCTCTTGCTGAATTCCCTGTCGTTCTCTCTCTATAACCGCTCTTCTTCCTTCAGCCAGTCTTCGTTCCCTTGAACAATGGCAACCATCGTAGTAATGATTATGTCACTGTTTTGAGCAGTTATATTAGCATCAGCAAACAAGTCATCTAAAAGCCCTAAACAAATCGCCTAACTCTGGTCCTCATATCACGTACCCTTTCCGGAGCATACTTGGCCAGAGAGACGAACTTGAGTTAGTACTCATTCACATTCATCTCATTCTGTTTGAGTCTCTCAAACTCTAAAGCCTTAGCTTCCAAGACCTCAATAGGTAGCAAATGCTGAAGAAACGCATCTGCAAACTCTTTCCAAGTCGCAGGAACCGCATCCTCCCCTCGGGACTCTTCCCATGTTTCATACCAAGTGTGAGCAACATCCTTCAGCTGGTACGCACTAAGCTCTACTGCCTCAGTGACTGGAGCATGCATCACTCAAAATATCTTTTGAACATCATCAATGAAGTTTTGCGGATCCTCATCCTTTTTGGACCCTTTGAAAACTAGAGGTTTCATGCTGAGGAATTCCTTGGACCTGGAACTACCCGTCTAATCAACAACACTTGTTCCCTGCCTTTGAGCCTAAGTAGCAACAATTTGAGTGAGCAACTGGATAGCTCCCCTTACATCCATATCTAAAGCACTGGGCACTGAGCCTGATGCAACTCCCTAGGTCGGAGTGACCTCCTCCAGAGAAGCATTAGTCGTAGCCCCCTGGCTAGTAGCTGAAGCCCTCTTGGTGTACTTTCTTTTTGCAGGCATTTTCTGAAATACGTAATTCGCACGAGTTAGATGGATTCCTGAAAGCATAGCTCTAACTGCACGATCTAGAGTATGAAAGAAATGAAACAATCCTAGATGTCTTGGTGGTCAATTGTTTACATGTGTGGCGCGCACACACACATAAAAGTGACCCCACTGGACACGGATTCATAGACTCCTTAGGAGTCTTGAACCTAGGCTCGGATACCATCTGTAAAAGCCCAGCCTGCTAGTGATATTGCCCGCTCTGGGCCTAGGCCCTCACGGGTTTAAACACGTCACTAGGGTCTAAGGCTTGTTAACTTATTTACCCAGCATCACTCTTGTGTTTTGTCGATGTGGGACTTTGTCCAAAGTCTGGGGGGCTACATGCACCCCCTCTTATGGACTCAGCGTCCTCACTGATGTTTGGCCCACCGCATGGGATTTACTCAGTTGAACTCCGACCCACCATCGGGAAGGCTGACACAAGAGTGGCTCTGATAGTTACTTACTTTCAATAATCAACAACAACAGTAACATCATAATAATGAACATAAAGTGAAAAACAGCTTAGAGTTAACAAGTTCAGCTTATTCACATTTACAGGAAATAGCCATGTTTTCCAATCAAATCAGTTAAAGCGTAAATTTCAAGATATAAGATTTCAACTAACATGAGAAAGAAACATCTATATGCCTGTATGACAAGTAACAATGACAAACTCAGCAAATTCATAGTGAAATCATCAAATAAGAACACTCTCAGCATTGTACAAGTGTCTGGCATAAAGCCCCTCACTCAGCACATACCAAGTGCCTGCACTCACAGGACCTAAAGACCATGGGTTATCACCTGACTCCGTAGGGGCTGATCCTAGCCCAAGCACAAGATCGGATCAAAAGTCAACAATCATCTTAACTCAGCCCAAATGTCCTGGCGCATGCATCGCCTCAATATCAATACCACTTAGCCCAATAGGTGTTACACCCTATATTTTCGAACGTAGAAGTACATCGTAAGTCAACTGATGTAAGCTCAAAAATGAGATCATCTTTATAAGTACATAAATTAAGTTAATAATATTACTTTAGAGGTTAAAAATATTAAAGATCATGGATAACAAGTACCAAGAGGGTTGGAAGGCTTAGAAGTTAAACGAATTGAAGAAAATAAGTTTCGTCGAAAGTCGACAAGTTGGGAATGTTATAACGTGTACTTTTGGGGTGAGACTAGGGTGTTTAATATGATAAGGAGTTTATGTTATGAGTTATTTTAGTTGTATGATAGTCATGTGTTATGTTTTTAAGTCAAGCGAGTTGTGGAGCAAAAGTTGGCAAATGTCATCACAAGTTACATTCATAAATGTGCTGAAATTAGGTCAAATATAGCTGAGCTTTTCACCCAATGTAATTTGAATTGTAGGGGGGGTCCACATATCAAATTGAAGATCTACGAGTATAGTTTCTAACGCATTAAACTGTTTGTCGATAAGACATCACAGTACAGAGATATTCATATTTTCGCGAGACTGCGCAACCAGCTCCATCGGACCCACAAAGTCGGTGTAAAACTCTAGCTTGTATATAAGTTTATTCTAAGTCGTTTTAACTCATTTTTGTAGACCAAACCAGTTCCTAAACCCTCATAGATTATCTACAAGGGGTCCCCCATGATCCTAGAGTGAATTAAAAGATAAACCACGCAAGTTCGACGTAAAGAATATCGTGGTTACCATTAACTCCCTTTCCTTCTCGTTGTGACGACTTAGGAAGTAACTTGGTGTTGAAGTGAGTTAAAGAACAGAGGGTTATTGGTATATTTGAGGTGAGTTTCATATTTCATAACCTAATCTTAAGTTTTCACAAGTGTTGGGTTGACTTTTATTGGAGGATTCTTGAAGAAACTAGTAACTATGAAACTTGAAGTTGAGCTATGTTGTGTGGGATGTTTTTACATGTTTTAAGATACCAAATGGAATTTTAAAGGTATGGATATCGTGGTAAGGATGAGGGAAAGTGAAGATGAAGGTCATTGTGCTAGAACATGTTTAATTGGAGCTATAAAAGACCCTATGAAGTTATGCACATAAGTTGTTCGATAAAATGGCTAAATGAACTTCCATATAGAATATGAAGTCGATATTGATACCAATCCTTTGTATGATATATATTACCATCCGTAAGAGGTGCGAGGACTTGTGCAACAGTTGTAACTTTGTTGATAAGGTATGTTAAGGCTATCCCTTCTTTCCTTTTGGCATGATCCATAAAATACAACGAAACTAGCAAACACACAACTTTTACAAATGACTCTATTCTAAGAAGTACTAGGGTTTTCTATGTTCTTGATTCCCCATATGTCCTATAATAATATCGTATGTTCATGGGTCTCAGAAAATACATAAGTTGAGAAATTTATTTTATGATATTAACCGAAGGCATATTGATCTAATGACATTCCGAGAGATCTTATTGACTTACTTCATTATGCATTGCATTCATTTATACATGTATATTGACCAGTGAACAGATGGAATTATATATGCGTAGATTATATGTATATGGGGTATGGGGAAACGTTATGGCATTATATACACACCACCACCTAATCAGATAGCATACCTTGATGATTTCGCCTACTGAGACCGAGATGATATGATAGGATGCCCTCCTAGGCTTGATGATGTTATGTATGCATATACCTATGCATGATATGACATTTATACGCATATGCATGACATTATAAATGTTTCATGACTCACAGAGCTATTCAGACTTACAGGTTGAGTCTTTTACTCCATGTATCTTTCATGTCTTTTATATACTAATTTTTATGCCTTATATACTCGGTACATTATTTGTACTGACATCTTTTTTTCTGGAGACGTTGCATTTCATGCCTGCAGGTCCTGATAGACAACTAGATAGACCTTCCCATTACACAGAGTCAAACATCAGCTTGGTTGGTATGCTCCACTTCCTCGGAGTTACCTGGTCTAGACCTTGGAGTCCATTTTATATATATAGGTTTGATGTGTAGGTTGAGGTCCTGTTCTGACCATGATACAGTTCAGTTATCTCTAGAGGCAAGTAGACGAGTCTTGTATATTTTGTATATCAGTATTGTGGACTTGCCAGCATTGTGTACATGTTTGTTTGGTATTGCTGGTTGTAGACATTCATGGTGGCCTCGTCGGCCTTGATTGGTATTTTCAACTCGCAGGTAGGCATCGTCAGCCTAAGTTGAGGTTTACCCCTCAAGAGTTCATAGTTACATAGTGGCACGCTTGGGCCAAATATGGCACAGATGCCGACCATGCCTCCCCAAGTTTGGGGCATGACAATAGGGGTCTGGCATACGCGTTACCTCAATATTAATATAAATATGTCTTTATGGCCCAACTCGGTCATTAGTCTACTCAAATCATAATATGACAATACCTCACATCATTAGAAATCAATATACCGTACAATTGCACCAACATGCCACAATTCCACTCAACCTGTAGAACTCAAGTAAGAAAGTCTACAACATATGAGATAATAGGTAATAAGTATACATAAATGATGAATAACACGCGGATATATTATCATGACTGAAAGGGTATGACTAGTTTCAAGGCAAACGGCCCAAAATAGCAAAATAGCCCAAACATGTCTCGAACGGATAATAGTCCAAGTGGTCATACAAGTAATGAAAAAAAGGTAACACAAAGGCATGATAGTAATACAAGGCATATAAAAGCCTAAGGTCTATCCAGATCATGAATAATCATAGTGTACATAAATACGCTCGTCACCTCGTACGTGCATCACTCCCAACACATAACAAGCATCGAAATCTAGAGGGAAAATGCCCTCAAGCTAAGCCTAGGAATTATACTTACCTCAAAGCGCGAGAATCAATACTCTAAAAAGCCCTTCCCAAGCAAATCGACCTCCAAACGGCTCGAATCTAGTCAAAAATAACTCGATAATTTCAAATACGGCTATAGATTTCGATTCCAAGTAATAAAGCTCCAATCTTTATCAAATAACAAAAAGTCAACCAAAAACTCAACCAAGGCCGCCCCCCGAAACACGACAAAGTCACAAATCCCGACTACCCATTCCAATACGAGTCCAAATATACAACTTTCATTCAAATTCGACTCCAAATCGTGGTTCAAATATCCATTTTTCACTTTAGAAAAGTATTCCCCAAAACCCCAATATTCCTCTTTTAGATTCACCAATCGAATACCAAAATCAATAATAAAATCATGAATAATAATCAAATCTGAGTAAAGAATACTTACCCCAATCCAAGTGGTGAAAATAACCTAAAATACCGCCTCAATCCGAGCTCCTAATCTTAAAATTTTATAAAACAAAGCTATCCCTCTATAAAATATATTCTTCCCAACACTTCCGCTTCTACGACCAAAACGGTCGCTTCTGTGGTATCACTTTTGCAACAAAAATGCTCGCTTTTGCAAGTTTCACTTAACCTTTGCCCCTTCGCTTCTGTGGACATAAATTCGTTTCTGCAGAGCCGCTTTTGCGCTCCAAGTAACGCACCTGAGCAAGGACTGCCGCATCTACGGAAATCCTTCATCCCGGTAAACTTTGCATCTACACCCTATGTCTGCTTCTACGGACTCGCACCTACGGCCAAATTTCACAGATGCGAAAACACAAGACTTTATCAGCCAATTCAATCGTAAATGATCTGAAGCCAGTCCGAAACTCACCCGACGCCTCCAGGATCCCATCCAATCATACCAACCAGTCCCAAAAAATAACGCGGACTTATTCGAGGACTCAAATCACACAAAGTAACATCAAACTATGAATTGAATCTCAATTCAAGCTTAGTAAGCTAACCAACTTTCAAACTTCCAAAACTCATTCTGAACCACGTCTAACCAACTCGGAATAATCCCAAATTTTGCACACAAATTTCAAATGACAAACGAATGTATTCCAACTCCTGGAACAACAATCCGAGCTCGATAGTCTCAAAGTCAACCCCCTGTCAAACCTATGAATCTTCCATACCTTCAAATTTCCAACTTCAGCCAAATAGAGCCAAATCAACCTAGTAACCTCCAAATCTGAAGACGGTCATACACCTAAGTCCAAAATCACATACGAACCTATTGAATCCATGAAACAACCATGCCATTCCGAGGTCAGTTACATAAAAGTCAAAACTAAGTTAATCCATATAACTAAGCTTCCATCTTTGGAACTAAGTGTTCCAATTCACTCCAAGACTTTCCCGAAACGAAACCAACCATCCTCACAAGTTACAAAATAACAAAAAAGCATACAGGAAAATATCTAAAAGAGCCTTTTTCCTCCAGTCCTTCTCCCTCCTTATTGTCGCCGTTCCCTATCTCCATTTCTCTTCTTCTTCCCCTCTATTTTTTCATTTATTATCACGATCCAAAACTACCATCCGGTCATAAGGACGCCTAACTCACTTGCTAGGCATGCCATGCATAACAATTATGATTCAAGAGATCAAATTGCGAAATAATATAAATCAAAATTCAAATATCATAAATATAGATGGTCCAGATACAATAAAATCCTCCAGAACTAGTAGTAGAGAGTCATGAACTCTACAAAAGGAGTAAAGGTCTGATAATATAAAAGTATTGTCTGAACAATAATAACAATAATAGAAATGGAAAGTGACGCCAAGATTTGCAAACGGAATGTAGCTTTACCTCGTCTCTTGGCAGCTCCATAGTAATCCAATAGAGCTCTCAGCTAGGTCCCACACCTAGATCTTCACAATAAGTGCAAAGTGTAGTATGAGTACAACCGACCCAGTGTACTCTGTATGTATCATGACTAACCTCGGTGAGGAAGTCACAAGAAACATCATCAATGATACTCACATGATATAATTTGTACAAGTCATGAATATACCTACGAATACACAGTAACATAGCAAAAGTCTATGCCTAGCTGCAGGTAAAACTCTTGGTGCACTTAGAGATGATATGCACGAACGTTTAACAGGATAATGATGCATCACATAGAGGAGATATGCAAAAAAGGAAAGTCAAATCACACGGAGGATGACATATAGAGAAGATACGTAATGTGTGTCATTTAACCAAAACAAAGGCATATAGAGAAGATTGCAATAAGAGGCATGTATACAAGTGTGGAGCCAGCATATAGAGGAGATATGCAACATAAATTATGTATACACCCAAGAAATTTGCATATAGAGAAGATATACAAAGACCCAACATTGATCAGTTTTCCACAACCACGTGTACGTCATCAAGGAGAAACATGAGAGGATGACCCTAGTTGGATGGATCCTTATCTACACGCTGCATGGACACCAATAACTCAGTAAACTAGTGCCTCAACCAAGTTAGGCAAGAAACTTACCTTAAATAAGCCAAATCAATACTCAAAAAATGCCTTCCCACACAAATCGACCTCCGAACGGTTCGAATATAGTAAAAAAAACTCAATTACATCAAATAAAGCCATAGAAAATAACCCCAAATAATAAAGCTTTCATTTTATACAAATACACAAAGTCAAGAAAAATGTCAACCCAGGGATACATCCCAGAACCGGACCAAACTCACAAATCCCGATTTTCCATTCTACTACGAGTCCAACCATACAAGTTTTATTCAAAATCGAGTCCAAATCGAGGTTCAAATCTCAAATGTTCATTCTCCAAAGTTATAACATAAAACCCCCAAATTTCACTTCCAAAATCCAAAATCTATGTGTAAATCCCATGGGGAAATGAGATATATCAATAAAATCAAGTAGAAATCACCTACCATCCATAGTGTGCTGAAATTCGCCTTAAATATTGCCTAAATCCGAGCTCCTAATCTCAAAAAATAATAAACTAGGCCAAACCCTCGCTTTAACACCACTGTCAGTGATCATCGCATTTTCGGACAAGATGCTCGCTTCTGCGAGCTCACTCCTGCGGAAAAAGGCTCCCATTTGTGAGTTCACTCACAACCCCAACTATCAGCTTCTGTGGTCCACCTTCCACATCAGCAGACGCACACCTGCGCATAAACACTCTCTTCCGCTTCTGCGCTGCCCCCTTCGCAGATGCGGCCTCGCACCTGTGAACAAAATAAATAGGTGTGATACACCAGCACCAGGTCTACCATCTAACACCAAAATGCACTACAAGAAAAATGGCCTTCAACGAAAGGAAATTCAGTCGTTAAAGGTCAAAATTCCGTCGTTATAAATCAATAACGACCGATAAAGATCCGGTCGTCATCGGTCGTTAAAAGTTTCGACGTTAAAAGTTAATGACCGGATCTCAATCCGGTCGTTAAATATCCTTTAACGACAACAAAATTTCCGGTCGTTATTTCCTTTAGCTACCGGTTTTCCCTTCGCGAATTGCCAAAGTTCCCTTCGTTAATGCCCATTTAACCATTAGAAAATCTTGTCATTAAAGAGTTATAAAAACAACAATTCCCTTCGCTAATATGAATTTTAATAAAAATCAATACATATATTTATATTTGTCCCTGTAGATTTATCAGTAGTAATCATTATTTGCTATACTTTCTCACACATACATACAACACACCTACATCTCAAAATATACCAAATAATCAAAATTCATTAATGTTTCATTGTTAATTACAAAGAACTTAAGGATCACATTGTCGGAAAATATACCCATCCAAATAGCACGACACTATTTTTATCAACACTAAAAACAGAGACAGTAAAACTGTAGTAGAATGTACAGAGGCCAACATCTTTAAACCACCACTAACAAAACAAAATTCCTATTTTGCTTCAATTTGCTCCGCACTTTCTTCGAGGACAGGTTCTTCACACTTCAAATTCTTGATCTGTTAAAAAAAAAAAAGTTCATGTAAGAGTAGTGAAAAACTCCTACTAGCTACTTTATTTAGAAAATAAATGAATAATTTAATCACTAAATTAACTAAACAATAGGAGTAAATATTTTTTGATTGAACTGATGCAGCCAACAAATAGTTTTAAAAGGCTATCTTTTATGTTTAAGTGGATGAAATTTAGACCTCAAGCTAGCAAAGTCCTAAGATTTCAAGGCAGAGAAGGGTTGATAACATGGCTACTGTTTTAATTAACAAAAAAGTACACTGAATGCAAGTATAAAAGCCCCTAATAAATAGAGTGAATCTTAAATAAACAGAACATTAAACTTTGGCATAAAATGCAATTACCAAGCAATTACGATTGCTAAAAGAGTAGGAAAAATCCAGACCTGTCAACTTGTTAATGCTCCAAGTCCAAATCAAGTCTTTCTCTAATCAAAACCATTCTCCTTAAGTAAAACTTCCCAAGGCTTTGCATCAAAAAGGGATTAACTTCTTTGAGCTCCAGGTGCACACAAATGTGAGTTACTCATATTTAAATATTGAAGATTAAAGATTGAATTTAGGTTAGAAGTATTACAAGATTCACCTTGTATTTCACTTTTGAAGAAATACCATTGCATGGGTTCATCTCATTGGTATATGCTTATTTTAAAATTGTGCCATAGTGCTTGAGTTGATATAATGAACTGACTCTCAAAACATGTGATACTATGCTCTTTATTACATCAAAGTCAATGGAAGAAACAATTAAGCACACAGCTTAAACCCAAAAGATAAGTGAGAAACAATCGTCTTTCTTCTTAAAAGAAATTTAAGTTTGAAGTATTTCTTTGTACTTTCATCCCCTGTTGTACGACTTTGTTGAATTCTCTGTATTAAATCACTAACATAAACAACGCTTCCGTTTTTCCAGTTTATAAGCCTCACAATTTATTTCCACACTAAATAGAAAAATCATGGAAAGTATAAAAAAAAACTACCTAAATTACGTACATATTTAGCAATATGACTTTTATTAATATGTAGCGGAGAGTCCGGTGACGTCCTCATTTTGCATTTGGGGCTTAGGGTTTTTTGAATAGAGCAAAGAAAACGAACTAAAATCTTATTGGAGAGTGTTGTCGCTTTTTTGTTTCGGATATTTTTGCCAAATTTGTAGTAGCATAAACAACCGGATATCTTAATATTAATGGACCGGATATTATCATTTTGTTATTTTCGAATTAAGAATTGTCTTTAACCACCGAAAATATTTTTTGTCACTATAAGTATACCTATAACGACCGGATTCACATCCCTTCATTAAGAAGTGGTCGCTAAAAGACAAATTTCTTGTAGTGATACTCCGAAATCTATCTAAAACACACCCGTGGCCCCCGAGACCCAGTCCAATAACACCAACAAGTCCTAATACCTTCCCCAAACCTACCCAAAGGATCAAAACACTCAGATTAACATTAAAATCACCAATCGTCAATCAAGATCAATCTCTTAAGTTCATGAACTTTCACCGTCAAACCAAGCGTCCGATTTAAGCCTAACCAATTCGGAATGAACCCAAACTTCGCACACAAGTTTCAAATGATAAAACAAACTTGTACAAATTCTCGGAATAACAATCCGAGCCCGATAGCCTCAAAGTCAACCCGTAGTAAAACTTATTAACCTTCCAAACTTTCAAATTTCCAACTTTCGACAATTAGAGCCGAAACCACCTAGGAACCTCCAAATCCAAATTCGGGCACAAGCCTAAGTTCGAAATTACCACACAAACCTATTGGAACCTTCAAAATACGAATCCGAGGTCGGTTACTCAAAAGTCAACTCTTGGTCAACTCTTACAACGTAAGCTTCAAAAATGAGACTGAGTGTCTCGATTCACTCCATTACCTTCCCGAAATCAATCCCAGCAATCCCCGAAAATCAAAAAATATCAAATACACATACAGAGAACATCAAACGGGGTAACCGGGTTAAAATACAGAAAGCCACCGGCCGGGTCGTTACATTCTCTCCCTTTTTAACAAATATTCGTCCTCAAACGATTTTAGAGTCATACTTGAAATACCAAAAAGTTGAAGATATATGCTCTGCAAATCATGCTCGATCTCCCAAGTTGCCTCATCGACCGGTTGACCTCTCCACTGAACTTTCACCGATGCAATATCTTTCCATCTCAGCTTCCGAACCTGTCTATCAAAATTGGTCATAGGCTCCTCATCGTAAGTCAAAATCCTTGTCCAACTACACCTAGCTAAAATCCAACATATGTGACAGATTCTCATAGTACTTGCGAAGCATGGAAATATGGAATATTGGATGAACATGTCACGCTCCGACCTCGGGGAGCACGACCGACGCCCAACCGAGATACCTCGGTCAAGCAAGCCTACTTGATACCTTATACCCAACCTTACCCATGAACAATTTAAAAACCAATAACAAGATATAGACATGAGAAGAGTCAAGTGCTTCACATTCTTTTCCATTACTCAAAGGATATTCATTTACAATTTTCAAAAAATATCACAAATTCATATTTATGAGAGAAAACATGTTTTCTAAAATACCAACACTTCTAGTTCATTTTCCAACATTGAACACCACCCACAACATGTCTACGGAGCCTCTAAGTACAACAAAAGAGTAATATGGAAGTGTCGGCGACAAGGCCCCGGTTATACCTCAAAACACAAAGTACAACATCAAGTGAAATCAGGCCCAGAGCAGAATAGGGCTCACCAAAACCTGCTGAATAGAGAGTAACTGCTAAACGAGGACCAAAGCTGCCCGCTGACGAACCACCTGCATCCATTGAAGATGCAGCGCACCCGGCAAAAGAGACATTAGTACATGTCGAATAGTACTAGTATGAAAACCAAACACCCCCTTCAAGGATTGGAAGTACAACATGAATGTGACGAATCATGAAAGCAATAAAAGAGATTAAATAATTGTTAAAACCATAGAAAATACATTTAAAGCTTTCAATAACATTTATAAATTTCAAGTTGGGGATCCTCTGTAACAAACTCTACCACAATACCACAATCTCTACACAAAGCGGCCTTGCCGCCTCGCCCTAATGTGTGCGGGTGGAGGTGTAATCACAATGCAACAATCTCTACACAAAGCGGCCCTACCGCCTCACCCCAATCTGTGCGGGTGGAGGTGTAATCACAATACCAAGAAACTCTACACAAAGCAGCCCTGCCACCTTACCCCAATGTGTACGGGTAGAGGTGTAATCACAATACCACAATCTCTACACAAAGTAGCCATGTCTCCTCACCCCAATGTGTGCGGGTGGAGGTGTAATCACAATACCACAATCTCTACACAAAGCGGCCCTGCCGCCTTACCCCTATGTGTGTGGGTGGGGGTTCAATCACAATACCACAATCTCTACACAAAGCGGCCCTGCCGCCTCACCCCAATGTGTGCGAGTGGAGGTATAATCACAATACCACAATCTCTACACAAAGTGGCCCTGCCGCCTCACCCTAATGTGTGCGGGTGGAGGTGTAATTGCAACACAAGTTAGAAATCATAACGAGTAATGCACCATTTCTTCATGAAATACTTCTCTAAAAAGGCAATGCACAGTTTCAACTCATGGGTAAATAAGGACTAAAAACACATTGGAAACACTTACGAAGGAGATCATGGTGATTTACGATTGAAACATAGATTCAAATCATATGCACTAGTTACCACAACCATGGCCACACTTTATATCTCACTCTTACTTCTTTCACTTCCAAACATAGTCATAGTTTATCAACAATAAAGGAATTTGGAAATAGAAATTAGATAAGTATATGAGCTATATGAGTTTTAAGCACATTGGGTTTCCTTTCCAAGTCAAGCATAATGAACTTTCATTTGAAACATGAATTGTAGTTATAACATTTAATACCTAAAACTTACTGGAACACATTCCCCGAAGGAGATCATGACGAGATAAGAGCAACTGGAACACGTTTTGAGCGTATACATCTTTCAACACAACGCTTACTTGGTATATTCGGATTTATTAGGAAAAACTCGGAACATGAGAATTAGGAACCTGGGCCAACCATACTTAAAACTTACGGGAACATCGTGGAATTCGGTTACTAAGAGATCAGTTTAGCCAACATACCTTGCTTGAGCTTTCCTTAAGTTACTACAACGTCCCAACACTTCTAGCAATATAAATCTATAGGAAGATAGCGAAAATCGGATAATAATTAGAAGGATTCTCATGGTGTAACTCTCTTATGAATTTTGTTAAACACCTATTATGCAAAATCGACTACGAAGCTCTACCATGGTAATCCCTTCCTCCCTCAACCAATTTCAACAAGAACTACCCAAAATGGTTCTTTAACCGTACATACTACAACCTATTGTCACATGCATAGCCTATTTCCAACTCCATAACCTAATTAAACCCACAACAATTGCATGAAGGTTTTAGGACAAGGTCTTACCCGGGTAGATGATGGTCTAGTGAATGATTCCCTTGAATCTTCAAGATTGGGGCAGGGATTAATGATCAATGCACTTAGGGCTCCTTCCTCTCTCTCTAAAGCACTCCCTTCTCTCTAAAATATGTGTTTAACCCGGCCAAAATAACCCTAAAGTCATTTTATAAGAAATGGGGTCGGGTTATAAAAATAGAAAATGGACCCTCTGAACTCAACTCTGCGATCGCAGGGTGGATCGCAGAATAGGTATGCGACCCGTAAAATGGACCGCAAAAATGATCCCAAAAACTGGGCTGGTCTAGACAGTCTGCAGTAGGTCTGAGGTCCGCAGACCAGTTATGCGGCCGTGAAATGGGCCGCAGAATCACCCTTCAAAATTCTTCATGCTAACTCTGCAACGGAAGTGCAGACCATAAAACAGATACGCGATCGCATAATGGACCGCAAAATGACCTTCAAAATTCGACAAATTTTCTGCTCAACTTCGCGATGGATATACGGCCCGCGGAACGAATATGCGGTAGCGAAACTGACCGCATAATTGCCTTCTTCTGCCAAACCTTTCCTCCAACTCCTCAATGCATTCTTCAACCCAAAAAGTCTGTGTTGCGGATTTACAACCTTCGTACATACTAGTCTACCTCGGCACCACAAAACCTTAAAATCCTTGGTGAAATTTTAGTGGCCTTACAGAACCCCCGAAGCACTGGGTGGCAAAGCAAGCCTGAAGGCCACCTCACCAACTCTCTCCAAGACCTCAAATGGACCAATAAACTGTGAATTCAACATTCCCTTCTTCCCGAACCTCAACACGCCTTTTTATAGGCAAAACTCTGAGTAGAAACTTCTCACCCACCATGAATGTCACATCACGAGCCTTTCTATTTGTATAACGTTTCTACCTGGACAGTAGGTGTGAAGCCTCTCCCGAATCAACTTCACTTTCTCTAAAGCATCTCGATCAGATCGGTGCCTAATAATCTAGCCTCTCCAGGCTCAAACCAATCAACCGAAGAACCACATCATCTACCATATAAAGCCTCGTACGAAGCCATCTCGATACTAGACTTGTAGCTATTAATATATGAAAACTCCGCAAACTGTAGAAACTGATCCCACTGGCCTCCAAAATCAATAATGCAGGCCCTTAACATATCCTTCAAGATCAGAATGGTCCGCTCGACCTACCCGTCCTTCTGAGGGTGAAATCTGATACTTAACCTAACATGCATGTGCAACTCGTGCTGCACATCTCTCCGAAAAACCAAGGTAAACTGAGTGACGCAATTTGAGATGATAGAAAAAGGTACACATTGCAAGCGAACAATCTCCTAGATGTAGATCTAGCCATCTGCTCTGAAGTTTAAGAAGTCATAACTGGAATGAAATGCGCCGATTTGGTCAATCGATCCATAATGACCCAAATGCGACCAAACTTTCTCAAGGTCCATGGCAACCCAACCACGAAGTCCATAGTGATACGCTCCTACTTTCACTCCAGTATATCAATCTTCTGAAGCAAACCGCCCAATCTCTTATGCTCATACTTAACCTGCTGACAGTTCAAATAGCGTGCAACATGCCCAACAATATCCTTCTTCATCTTTATCCACCAATAACAATGCTTCAAATCATGATACATCTTCGTAGAACCTAGATGAATGGCATACCATGAACTATGAGCCTCCTCAAGAATCAACTCACTCGAGCCATCCACATTAGGAACACATATCGGACCCTGATGCCTCAATACCCCATCATCACCAATAGTCACCACCTTAGCATCACCGTACATTTGTACCGTGTCCTTCAGGACAACTAAGTGGGGATCATCATACTGTCACACCTTAATGCACTCAAACAAGGGCAACCGAGATACAATACAATCAAGGAATCTACTCGGCGCTGAAATGCCCAATCACACCAACCTATTTGCCAATGCCTGAACATCCATGGCTAATGGCCTCTCCCCAGCTGGAATAAATGCTAAACTCCCCATACTCTCTGCCTTTCTATTCAAGGCATATGCTACCGCATTGGCTTCCCCGGATGATAAAGAATAGTGATACCATAGTCCTTCAATAACTCCAACCACCTCTGGTGCCTCAATTTCAATTCTTTTTGTTTAAAATGATGCTAAAGACTACGATGATCTGTATACACCTCACAAGGCACGTCATAAAGACAATGGCTCCAAATCTTGAGCGTTGTATAATAGAAGCTACCAACTCCAAATCTTGGAACGAATAGTTCTTCTCATGGGGATTCAATTGGGCCAACGCATAGGCAATCACCCTACCATCTTGCATCAACACACACCCAAGACCAATCTATGAAGCATCACAATAAACTGTATATCATCCCGATCCCGAAAGCAAAACCAAAATTGGAGCGGTAGTCAAGGCAGTCTTAAGCTTTTGAAAGCTCTTCTCACACTCGTCAGACAACCTGAATGGAGCACCTTTCTTGGTCAATTTAATCAATAAAGCTGCTATAGATTAAAACCCCTCCACAAATCGATGGTAGCAACCATCCAACCCTAAAAAACTCCTAATCTCAGCTGCGGTAGAAGGTCTGGGCCAACTCTGAACTGCTTCAATCTTCTTCAGTACCTTGATCCACTCACTGAACACCATGTGGCACAAGAACACCACCTAATCAAACCAAAATTCACACTTAGAGAACTTTTGATATAACACCTTCTCCCTCAAAATCTATAGCACAACCCTCAAATGTTGCTCGTGCTCCTCCCTACTACGGGAATGCACCAATATATCATAAATGAATACAATAATGAAGGAATACAAATAAGGATGAAACACATTGTTTATCAAATGCATAAAAGTTGTTGGGGCATTAGTCAAGCCAAAAGATATCACCAAGAACTCATAATGCCCATAACGGGTCCTAGAAACTGTCTTAGGAATGTACGAAGCCCTAATCTTCAACTGATGATACCCCGATCTTAGATCAATATTGGATAACACCCTAGTAGCCTAAAGTTGATCAAATAAATTATTAATGCGCGGTAGTGGATACTTATTCTTGATGGTAACCTTGTTCAACTGCTGGTAATCAATGCACATTCTCATAAAACAATATTTCTTCTTCAAACAATAGCACTAGTGTACCCCATGGTGACACACTATGTATTATGAAATTATTATCCAACAACTCCTACAATTTTTCATTCAATTCCTTAAAATCTGTTGGCACCATGCAATATGGTAGAATAGAGATGGGCTGATTGCCCGACAGCAGGTCAATACCAAATATCTCTATCGGATGGCATGCCTAGTAGGTCTGCAGGGAACATATCTGGTAACTCCCTGACTACTGGAACTAATTGGGCAGTAGGAGTATTAGCACTAACATCTCTCACAAAGGCAAGATACGCCAAACTCCCCTTCTCAACCATTTGTTGTGCCTTCATAAAGGAAATCACTCTACTAAGAGTGTGTCCAATAGAACCCTTCCACTCTAACGTTATGTCCAATATAAACCTTCCACTCTAACGTTGGCAACCCCAACATAGCCAACGTCACGATCGATCTTAGCGTGACAATCAAGAATAGCGTGGTACGGAGATAGCCAATCCATACCCAAAATCACCTCAAAATCAACCATATTGAGCAATAAAATATCAACCCTAGTCTCATAACCCCCAATGGTAACCACACAAGACCGATACACGCGATCTACCACAATAAAATCACCAACAAGTGTAGACACATGTACAAGAATATCAAGAGAACTACGAGGCATATTCAAGTAGTGTGCAAAATATCATGACACATAAGAATAAGTTGAACCAGGGTCAATAACATTGAATCATCCCTGTGACACACTGAAAAAATACATGTGATCACGGCGTCTAAAGAACTTGCCTCTGGTCTGTCTAGAAAGGCATAGCAATGGGCTGGTTCTCCATTTGACTGACCAACCCCTCTACGACACCCTTGAATAGACTGAGTTCTACCCCTGGATGACTGTGTAGATGGTGTAACTACTGGCTCTAGAACCATGGACTGTGTGCCCTGATGTGGTGCACTACTCAAAAGTCTGGGCAATCTCTCATGAGATGTCCTAAATCCCCACACTCAAAATAACCTTTCCTCTTTTAGGGATGCTAAACCTACATCTGACCCTAAGAACCTGAATATTCGCCTATGGAACCTTGAATAGATGGAGCTCAGTATGAACTCTGTGTTGATAGCGCACTGAGAGATGAATGGCCCGGTTGAGCACTATATGAATTGTGGCTGACTGAAGAATCACAACGAACCTGTTGAGCTGACTAAACATGCCTGAAAGGACGGCCTATACTGCGAAGTCCCTGGTCCCCAGATGAGGCACCACTAAAACCACCTAAGCCACGGGCTTTCTTGGAGTCCCACTCCTCTCTCTCCTGCTTGTGAATCTTCTCCAAGCTCCTGGCAACCTCAACTACCCGAAGAAAAGTTGTATCAGTCTAGGCCTCCCCTGCTAACCCATACAAGATACATATGTTGAGGCCCTCAATGAACCTCCTAACCCTCTCCCTTTCAGTAGTGATCAATTACCCTGCATGATGAGCTAACTCCGTGTACCTCATCTCGTACTGAGTCACAGTCATACCCTCCTGGAGTAGCTGCGAAACTCCCTATGCAACTCCTCTCTATGAGTTTGTGGAATGAACTTCTCTACGAAGAGAACTGAGAACTGATCCCATGAAAGTGGTGATATCCCGGATGTCCCGCCCGATTCATAGGTCTGCCACCACCTGTAGGCTGGCCTTGACAGCTGAAAAATAGTGAAGTCAACTCCATTTGAACCCAGAAGACCCAATGTGCGTAGAATCCGCTGAGACTTCTAGGAAACCACGTGCATCGTCAAAATTCCCTCTGTTGAACTAGGGAGGACGAAGTTTCTAGAATTGCTCTAGCCTCTTCTGCTCATCAGTAGTCAAGAATGGTCTAACATCGGTTTGAGCTTCAATGACTAGCTGATAGGCAGAACCCCTGGTGTATGAAATCCCTGAGACAACTGCTCTTGTGTACGGGCGGCGAGAGACGGGGCTCCTCCCCCAGCCTGTGAGGTGGTTGGTGCAACTGATATCATATCTGCATGAGTCAAGCTCGAATACACATAGAATCTAAGCCAAAGTCTACTGAAGATCAGGCATAGTAATAGGTACTGCTGGAGCCTGAGCTGGTCCCACCGACTCAACAAAATTCAAAACCTGCTCCTCAGTTGGAGCAACTGGTGGCTCCACAACTACTACTCTAGTCGGGGCTCTAGCTGCGGCGTATGCTGCACCTCGGCCCTGGTCCCTCACGGCCCTGACAGGAGGCATAGGTTCCTGCTCAACTGATCTGACAGATTGTGTCCTCACAATCTTTGAGAGAATAGAAGAGAAAAAAATTCAAATTCCAGAACAAACAAATCCGCATGATATAGAATGAAAGAAAGAGAAGTTTCCTAACAGTCTGGTAGCCTATCGCAGATAAGTACAGACATTTCCATACCGATCTGCATGACTCTACTAAACCTTCTCATGACCCGTAAAACCTTGGGCTCTAATATAAATTTACCACGATCCAAAATAACTATCCGATCATGATGGCACCTAACTCACTTGCTAGGCAAGCCAAGCATAACAATAATGATTCAAGATAGCAAATTGTGAAATAATACAAGTCAAAATCCAAATATCATAAATAAAGACAACGCTAATACAATAAAAAAAACCATAATTGATAATACAGAGTCATGAGCTCTACAGTAGGAGTACAAGTATGATAATATAAAAGTATTGTATGAACAACAATAACGGTAATAGAAATGAAAAGAGATGCCAAGATCTACAAACAGAATGCAACTCTACCACGTCTCTCGGCAGCTCCACAACAATCCAATACAGCTTTCAGCTAGGTCCCACACCTGGATTTACATAATTAAGTGCAGAGTGTAGTATGAGTACAACCAAACTCATGTACTCCGTGAGTATCATGACTAACCTCCAAGAGGGAGTCGCAAAAATCATCAATGTTACTTACGTGATATAATTTGTACAAGTCATGAATATATATATATATATATACGAATATGCAATAACAATGCCTAGCTACACGTAAATCTCATGGTGCACATAGAGATGATATGCACAAATGTTTAACACGATAACGATGCAGTATATAGAAGAGATATGCGAAAAAGGCAAGTCAAATAACACAGAGGAAGACATATAGAAAAGATATATATTGTGTGTTATTTCACTAAAAGTAACAACATATAGAAAAGATATGCAATAGCAAGCATGTATACAAGTACGGTGCTATCATATAGAGGAGATATGCATTATAAATAATGTAGACACCCAAGGAAGAAGATATACAAAAACCCAACACTGATCAGTTTTTCACAACCGCATGTACGTCATCAAGGAGAAATATGATAGGAAGACCCTAAGGGAATGGATAATTATCCACACACTTAACTCATGTTCCATAACAACCGCACGGATAACTCACGTGCAACAATCAACTCAACTCGCACGGGCAACTTACGTGTTGTCAAACCAGTCCGGAACACAGAAGCATATACAAGAATACATGTAAACAATCAATAAAAATCAATTCAAGTACTCCTGGACTAATAAAATAAAATGCTAAAGTGTATGCATGTGCAAAGTGTACAATTACAACTCTGATTAGCTCGATACGCCTCAAAATAGCAGTTATCAAGTTTGGACAGGAGATTACCCTACAGCAATCCCTAACACAATTCACGAAGTCATGTAGTCGTACAACATATAAAGTATGATAGTAAGAATCACAAATATTCATAACAAGACATAATATAGCCTAAATACTACCCCGAACATGAATACAACCCGGTACACACACATGGGCGCAACCCCTCGCATGTACGCCACCCTTAGCATGTAGCCAACACCAATAACTCAGGAAACTAGTGCCTCAACCAAGTTTAGGCAAGATACTTACCTCAAACAAGATAAACCAATACTCCAAAAATGCCTTCACATGCGAATTGACCTCCGAACGGCCCGAATCTAGTCAAAAATAACTCAATAACATCAAACAAAGCTATAGAAAATTACCCCAAATAATAAAGCTTCTATCTTTATACAATTACACAGTCAACCAAAAGGTACACTCAAGGTCGCATCCCAAAACTCGACCAAACTCACAAATTTTGGTTACCCATTCCGATACGAGTTCAAATATACAAGTTTCATTCAAAACCGACTTCAAATCAGGGTTCAAATCTAAAATATTCATTCTCCAAAGTTTTAACACAAAACTCCCAAATTCCACTTCTAAAATGCAAAATCTATGGAATCCAAACTAGAGTAAGAATTTGAAAAGTAAATGCGGAAGCAATAACAATAAGGAATTGAGCAACTAGAACTAAATGGCAGAAAATAAAGGATATGGGAAAATTCAAGGAAAGAATTCCAAGAACTTCCAAGAACGCAAGTTCTATAGCCTTGACAAGATCAAAGCAACAACGTCTTGATTTATTGAAGAAATCAAACGCCTTTACTTAAAAGCAAATCAAAACAATAGATTCGGATCTTGACCGCTTTACGAGTAACTTGAGACAACAATTAATAACTAGTATTAATCGCCTTCTAAGAATACCACAAAGGAATCAAAGATATCACAATAGAGAAGTAATCTTACTACCTTGAACTATGAACTAGTAAAGGTTGAAAGATAAATCTCAAAGCACAAGTTACAAAGGTTCAAAAGAACTCTCAAAGTATGATATACTTAATCAATAATCAAGTGTCTCAATGAATGAGAAGAACTCCTTATTTATAGGAGTACTAAGGCACAAAAAGTCCTTAAAATTAGGTAGGGTGGTTGCTAAGGCATAAAAAGTCATTACAATTAGGTAGGGTAATTGCTAAGGAGTAAGAAAAGTCATTACAATTAGGTGGGGGCGGCCAAATCCCTTTGGGGCAGATTTGGACCTTAAAACTACTAGTTTGGGCCATTGATTTGGACTCCAATTGGGCTCCCTTTGAAACACCCCCTTTTGGACCTCTTTTAAGCTCATTTTGAGCTCCTTTGGTGGACTTCAAGGGCTGATTTGGTGGCCCAATCGTCCTCCTCTTGGACTTCAATTTGGATCACCAAATAATTATAAAACTTGGATAATTCATCTACTTTGGGCTTGAGCTCTTCCTTTATAATTAAAAACTTCTTTATTTGCCATTGAAGTCCAGCAACCTTAGAGTGCAACTCTTTAGCTTGAGATCTTGTAAATGGCCTTGGAGCTTCCAAAACTCTATCCTTGTCCTTGATGCTATCAACCTCTTTCATTGTTGGTTATTATTATTTGAAGTTATATTCCGTGTTATCTTTTTCACTATTGATTATCATACTTGAAGTTATTGTTCACGTTGTCTCCTTCCTTGTTGATTTAGCTATTTCCGAGTGTTGAATTAGCCTAGTTGAGGTAAGTGTCTTGCCTAACTTTGTGTGGGGGAACTACCCCTTAGGATTGGTATTGATTGATTCATTTGTGCTATGTGAAAGCTGTGTATGCAAGGTGACAAATGGGTACACGAGTTGTACGTGGTATTTGACTAGTCTAGGCTACTCTTTCCATGCATTAATTGAATTATAGTATCATGTTCCAAATTCTAATAGTCAATCTATTCTTACTTGTGTTAGTATATCCTTACATGCCTTAAATGATTTCGTTAACACTTGTTCTACACTCTAAGTGATAAATTGCTCTCGTGCTTTAGTTTAACTTGTTGCCTCTATTATTTTTACATGTTACCTCTTTCATTGTTGATTATCATTATTTGAAGTTATTGTTCGTGTTATCTTTTTCATTATTGATTATCATACATGAAGTTATTGTTCACGTTGTCTCCTTCCTTGTTGATTTAGCTATTTTCGAGTGTTGAATTTGCCTAGTTGAGGTAAGTGTCTTGCCTAACTATGTGTGGGGGAACTACCCCTTAGGATTGGTATTTATTGAGTTATTTTTGCTATGTGAAAGCCGCGTACGCAAAGTGACGAGTGGGTACACGAGTTGTACGTGGTATTTGACTAGTCTAGGCTACTTAGACTCTTTCTATGCTTTAATTGAATTATAGTATCATGTTCTAAATTCTCATAGTCAATGTATTCTTACTAGTGTTAGTCTATCCTTACATTCCTTAAATAATTTCGTTAACACTTGTTCTACACTCTAAGTGATAAATTGCTCTCATGCTTTAGTTGAACTTTTTGCCTCTATTAATGTTACATGCTACCTCTTTCATTGTTGATTATCATTATTTGAAGTTATTGTTCATGTTATCTTATTCACTATTGATTATCATACTTGAATTTATTGTTCACGTTGTCTCTTTCCTTGTTGATTTAGCTATTTCTGAGTGTTGAATTAGCCTAGTTGAGGTAAATGTCTTGCCTAACTTTGTGTGGGGGAACTACCGCTTAGGATTGGTATTGATTGATTCATTTGTACTATGTGAAAGCCGTGTACACAAGGTGACAAGTGGGTACAATAGTTGTACGTGGTATTTGACTAGTCTAGGCTACTTAGACTCTTTCCATGCTTTAATTGAACAATAGTATCATGTTCTAAATTCTCATAATCAATCTATTCTTACTTGTGTTAGTCTATCCTTACATGCCTTAAATGATTTCGTTAACACTTGTTCTACAATCTAAGTAATAAATTGCTCTCATGCTTTATTTTATCTTGTTGCCTCTATTAATGTTACATGTTACCTCTTTTACTGTTGATTATCATTATTTGAAGTTATTGTCCGTGTTATCTTTTTCACTATTGATTTTCATAGTTAAAGTTATTGTTCACGTTGTCTCTTCCCTTGTTGATTTAGCTATTTCCGAGTGTTGAATTAGCCTAGTTGAGGTAAGTGTCTTGCCTAACTTTTTCTGGGAGAACTACCCCTTAGGATTGGTATTGATTGATTCATTTGTGCTATGTGAAAGCCATGCACGCAAGATGACGAGTGAGTACACGAGTTGTACGTGGTATTTGACCGGTTTAGGCTACTTAGACTTTTTCCATGCTTTAATTGAATTATAGCATCATGTTCTAAATTCTCATTGTCAATCTATTCTTACTTGTGTTAGTCTATCCTTACATGCCTTAAATGATTTCGTTAACACTTGTTCTACACTCTAAGTGATAGATTGCTCTTCATGCTTTAGTTGAACTTGTTGCCTCTATTATTGTTACGTGTTACCTCTTTCATTGTTGATTATTATTATTTGAAGTTATTGTCCGTGTTATCATTTCCACTATTGATTATCATACTTGAAGTTATTGTTCAAGTTGTCTCTTTCCCTGTTGATATAGCTATTTCTTAGTGTTGAATTAGCCTAGTTGAGGTAAGTATCTTGCCTAACTTTGTATGGGGGAACTACCCCTTACGATTGGTATTGATTGATTCATTTGTGCAATGTGAAATTCGTGTACGCAAGGTGATGAGTGGGTACACGAGTTGTACGTGGTATTTGACCGGTTTAGGCTACTTAGACTCTTTCCATGCTTTAATTGAATTATAGTATCATGTTCCAAATTCTCATAGTCAATCTATTCTTATTGTGTTAGTCTATCCTTATATGCCTTAAATGATTTTGTTAACACTTGTTCTACAATCTAAGTAATAAATTGCTCTCATGCTTTTGTTTATCTTGTTGCCTCTATTAATGTTACATGTTACCTCATTCACTGTTGATTATCATTATTTGAAGTTATATTCCGTGTTATCTTTTTCACTATTGATTATCATACTTGAAGTTATTGTTCACGTTGTCTCCTTCCTTGTTGATTTAGTTATTTCCATGTGTTGAATTAGCCTAGTTGAGGTAAGTGTCTTGCCTAACTTTGTGTGGGGGAACTACCGCTTAGGATTGGTATTGATTGATTCATTTGGGCAATGTGAAAGCCGTGTACGCAAGGTGACGAGTGGGTACACGAGTTGTATGTGGTATTTGACTAGTCTAGGCTACTTAGACTCTTTCCATGCTTTAATTGAATTATAGTATCATGTTCTAAATTCACATATTCAATCTAATCTTACTTGTTTAGTCTATCATTACATGCCTTAAATAATTTAGTTAACACTTGTTCTAAAATCTAAGTAATAAATTGCTCTCATGCTTTAGTTTATCTTGTTGCCTCTATTAATGTTACATGTTACCTCATTCACTGTTGATTGTCATTATTTGAAGTTATTGTCCATGTTATCTTTTTCACTATTATGTATCATAGCTGAAGTTATTGTTCATGTTGTCTCTTTCCTTGTTGATTTAGCTATTTCCATGTGTTGAATTAGCCTAGTTGAGGTAAGTGTCTTGCCTAACTTTGTGTGGGGGAACTACCGCTTAGGATTGGTATTGATTGATTTATTTGGGCAATGTGAAAGCCGTGTACGCAAGGTGACGAGTGGGTACACGAGTTGTACGTGGTATTTGACCGGTTTAGGCTACTTAGACTCTTTCCATGCTTTAATTGAATTATAGTATCATGTTCCAAATTCTCATAGTCAATCTATTCTTACTTGTGTTAGTCTATCCTTATATGCCTTAAATGATTTCGTTAACACTTGTTCTATAATCTAAGTAATAAATTGCTCTCATGCTTTTGTTTATCTTGTTGCCTCTATTAATGTTACATGTTACCTCATTCACTGTTGATTGTCATTATTTGAAGTTATTGTCCATGTTATCTTTTTCACTATTATGTATCATAGCTGAAGTTATTGTTCATGTTGTCTCTTTCCTTGTTGATTTAGCTATTTCCATGTGTTGAATTAGCCTAGTTGAGGTAAGTGTCTTGCCTAACTTTGTGTGGGGGAACTACCGCTTAGGATTGGTATTGATTGATTTATTTGGGCAATGTGAAAGCCGTGTACGCAAGGTGACGAGTGGGTACACGAGTTGTATGTGGTATTTGACTAGTCTAGGCTACTTAGACTCTTTTCATGCTTTAATTGAATTATAGTATCATGTTCTAAATTCACATAGTAAATCTAATCTTACTTGTTTAGTCTATCATTACATGCCTTAAATAATTTAGTTAACACTTGTTCTAAAATCTAAGTAATAAATTGCTCTCATGCTTTAGTTTATCTTGTTGCCTCTAATAATGTTACATATTACCTCTTTCATTGTTGGTTATCATTATTTGAAGTTATATTCCGTGTTATCTTTTTCACTATTGATTATCATACTTGAAGTTATTGTTCACGTTGTCTCCTTCCTTGTTGATTTAGCTATTTCCGAGTGTTGAATTAGCCTAGTTGAGGTAAGTGTTTTCGGATACGGTGGGTGTTGATTCTCTGCGCAGCTTGATCGTTTGGAAATTCCAAGGTAGTTGCCCGGCGTTCGCATACCTTGTCTCTCCTTCTCTATCTTTTCGCTTTATGTATTTAGTTTCAAACTATCATAGACAGTATTTTCAGAATTGTGTTGTATAGACGCTCATGTACTCAGTGACACCCCGATGGTGGGAATTTTTGTATTGAATTTTGACCTTCTATCCAGTTTTTGAGAGTTTAATGATTTAAACTTGTGTTGTTTTATTTTTCATTTAAAAGTGTTGGAAGTATTTTTGAAGTGTCGGCTTGCCTAGTACCACGTTAGGCGCCATCACAACAGGCTATGTTTTGGGCTGTGACAAAAAATTATCTGGATTTTAACACTATACATTAAAACTATCCAATAATGTTTTCTGAGCCATACCACTAAAGTCTGGCAGAGGATAGTGAAGATAAAGGTGAGAAGGAGTGTGCCTATTTTCGAAAATCAGTTCGAATTCATGCCGCGCGATCAACTACAGAAGCCATTCACCTTGTGAGGAGACTGGTGGAGCAGTATGGGGAGAGGAAGAGAGACCTGCATATGGTGTCCATTGGCTTAGAAAAAGCATACAATAAAGTCTCAAAAGAGGTTCCATAGAGATGTTTGGAGGCTATAGGCATACATGTAGAATATACTAGGGTGATTAGGGACATGCACGAAGGAGCCAAGACCAGGGTAAGGATTGTCGGAGGAAACTCGGGACTTTTTCTAGTCATGATAGGGTTGCACCATTTTTATTTGCCTTGATGATGGATGCAAGACGCATCACATTCAGGGGGGTGTCATGGTGGATGTTATTTGCAGATGACATAGTACTGATACGCGAGTCGGTATTAACATTAGGCTGGAGGTTTAGATACATACCCTGGAGCCGAAAGGTTTCAGGTTGAGAAGCATTGAGACATAGTACTTGGAGTGCAAATTCAGTGACGTAACTCATGAGGTTTGCGTGGAAGTGAGGCTTGGTTCACAAGTTATCCCCAAGAGAGAAAGCTTTAAGTATCTTGGATCGATAATCCGAGGAAATGGGGACAATGATATCACATCGTATTGGAAAGGGTGGATGAAATAGAGGCTAGCATCCGGTGTCTTGTGTGATAAGAACGTGCCGCCAAAATTTAAAGGTAAATTATACAAAATGGTTGTTAGACCGACTATGTTGTATGGAGTAGAGTGTTGTTCAGTCAAGAATTCTTTATGTCCAGAAGATACAAATAACAGAAATGAGGATGCTGAGATGGATGTGCGGGGCATACTACGAGAGATAAGATTAGGAATGAAAATATTCGGGACAAGGTGGAGCCTCTTAGTGGACAAGATGCGAGAAGCAAGTTTAAGATAGTTTGAGCATATGAAGAGGGGATGTCCAGATGACTCAGTAAGGAGGTATGAGAGGTTAGGCATGGTGGGTTTGAGGAGAGGCAGAGTTAGGCCTAAGAAGTATTAGGGAGAGGTAATTAGGCATGACATAGCATAGCTGCGACTTACCGAAGAAATGCCCCTACTAGGAGAGTGTGGAGGTCGAGAATTAAGGTAGAAGGCTAGTAGGTAGTCGAGCATCTATCTAATGCATACTTGATGTATCTGTATTATTCGCGTATTTTCTTTTCCTTAGATTTTGATACTACAGGTTGTTTCTTGTGCTTCGATTATCTCATTATCTTGTTGTTATTCTTGCTTTTTTCATGGCTTCTCCACTGTCGTATTTATTTTTATAATTGTTGTGATTATGCTTGTTTTTAGCCGAGGGTCTATTGAGAACAACCTCTCTATCTTTACAAGGTAGGGGTAAGATCTGCATACACACTACCCTCTCCAAACTCTGTTTGTGATATTACACTAAGTTTATTATTGTTGTTGTTGTAATAATATTTGCTGAATGATAATTGTAAGAAAGAAAAAAAGGTCAATTTCCAATCCCTTTACTTTTTTATTTTTCTTCCACTTTAGGTGCAGGGCATCATGCACGTTTTGCTTTGGGGAAATTAAGGGCCTGAAGAATTGGACCTCCCTATGCCAGAAGTTTCTAGTTTATGATCCTCATTTTGTTTAAATAAATATGGAATATCCCACTGTAGAGGCACACAATTAAATAATGAACCACATCCACTCGCAATTAAAGATGTAAGAAACACCAGAAAGAAGAAAAAAGAAAAAGAGGATGCGACTCCTTATTCTGCTTGTATTTTCTATAGAAAATTGACAATCACAAAGATCCCAACCCCCCTTTTTTCTCTGCGCGAAATCACAACATAAATAATTCAATATTTTTGAAAACTTAAAACTTATAACTTTTTATACTTGCGTTCTGAGTTTTTAAAGTCAAAATTAAAAATTACATTCGGGAGATTTAAAGTTCTGCAAGCCAAGCCAAGCCAAGGGCGTGCGGTTCTAAACACACCCTTTTATAAAGTCTATTATCTTTTGTTGTTTTCTTCAGAGAAACATTCCTCCAAGATTAAATTACATATCGTTCCATTATAGGAAAACGATGCATCAAAATTTGGTTTTATTGTGTTGCAATATAATTCCTCGATGATTGTATACTGTATAGCCAAAATCATTTGGCACAAGGGCAAATTGGCCATTTTAAACTAGGTTAAACCAATCATCAATAACCTCATGGAAATACAATTGAAAATCCCTCCAATTGACCAGGAGGTTTGTCCCGACTAAGACAAAAGGCCATATTTAATAAATATATATTGAATTCGTGGAAAGAAACTAATATATTACAAAGTGTAGATCCCTCATCCAAGGGTAATCTGCATTGACGTTTTTAGCCTCAAAACATTTGCTGAAAACGCCTAGAAGATTATGTCAATATGCGGTTCAGAATTTCTGTATCCACACAAAATAGTAGTGATTTCCTCAAACTGACGCTAAAATAGAAACTTTCTCATTCAATAAATATTAACATAAGTGTTTTAAGAAATAAAAAGAACCACAAAAGCGCGAATCCAGATAAAGAAGAAAATGAGAGAAGACAAGGAAAAAAAAACAAGACAATCACTCTCCTCAAACTACAACCAACCTAGAAGAGAAAAGACTTCGAGCTGGGGATGGTGCCAGGCCAAAAAGGTCACTGCAGGAGGCACCTCACAAATATGCTGAGAAGATAACCCAAATTGAGTTGAAACATGAGATACACTGGCAATAATTGTTTGTTGCCCTCCATTCATAGCCCCACCTCCAAACTTATCCATCCCAGCAAAACCACATTTACTGGGGACATAATAGCAAAAGCGGGAAAACAAATAGGAAACTTGCACTTTAAGTAAAAATAACAGCACCTTAAAAGCACTTCCTGTGAACAATGGAAGGACCAGACTCATCATACTCACCCTTTGAGATCCACATCTGATTAAGCACAAAGACAACAAAAATTCAGTCTAACTAGTAAATGTAATTTGAAATGGAGAATATTAATCCAAGAAGAATAAAAAGCTCACCTGTTGGAATGTGCTGAGGGATGCAAGAATGGATCCTCCAATCCAGACACTGTACTTTCTCTCTGGTGGTGCAACAACCTTAATCTTCATGCTGCTTGGAGCTAACGCAGTGATTTCCTTGCTCATCCGATCAGCAATACCAGGGAACATGGTGGAGCCACCACTGAGAACAATGTTACCATAGAGGTCCTTCCTAATATCCACATCACATTTCATGATGGAGTTGTAGGTAGTCTCATGGATACCTGCAGCTTCCATCCCGATCATCGATGGTTGGAAGAGAACTTCCGGGCAACGGAACCTTTCAGCACCAATAGTAATAACCTGTCCATCTGGCAATTCATAGTTCTTTTCAATGGAGGAACTGCTCCTGGCAGTTTCAAGTTCCTGCTCGTAGTCAAGAGCCACATAGGCAAGCTTTTCTTTCATATCACGGACAATTTCCCGTTCAGCGGTGGTGGTGAACATGTATCCTCTCTCAGTGAGGATCTTCATCAGGCTATCAGTAAGGTCACGACCAGCAAGATCCAAACGAAGAATGGCATGGGACAAAGCATAACCTTCATAGATAGGGACGGTGTGACTCACACCATCACCAGAGTCCAACACAATACCTGTCAAAAGTTATTTATTAATTCAAAATTATTTCATCAGGCAGACAAACTTGGATCATGGAAGGACTAGTACTAACCAGTGGTACGACCGCTAGCATACAATGAGAGCACGGCCTGAATAGCAACATACATAGCTGGAACGTTAAATGTCTCAAACATAATCTGGGTCATCTTCTCTCTGTTGGCCTTAGGATTAAGGGGTGCCTCAGTCAGGAGAACAGGGTGTTCTTCAGGAGCAACTCGAAGCTCATTGTAGAAAGTATGATGCCATATTTTCTCCATATCATCCCAGTTGCTGACTATACCATGCTCAATAGGATATTTCAAGGTCAAGATACCTCTCTTGGATTGAGCTTCATCACCCACATAAGCATCCTTCTGTCCCATTCCGACCATAACACCAGTGTGCCGAGGGCGACCCACAATGCTGGGAAATACTGCTCGAGGAGCATCATCACCAGCAAATCCAGCCTACATTTCAAACACAAATTATTCATTAAAAAACCTATACAGTTCATTCACATTAAAAATTTAGCTATCACCGGTGGCTTTATGTAAAAACAAAAGAATATAAACACAAACTAACCTTAACCATTCCAGTTCCATTGTCACAAACAAGGGGCTGAATATCCTCGCCGTCGGCCATCTTAATTCACCTGAAAATAAAAGAAAGTAAAATGAGCACCCTAGTATGAGTAGGTGGCATAGCTTAGTGTATAAGGGGGGAGGGGGGGGGTCAATTGAATTCTCCTCGTCGGAGAGTTACAGTGTGCAAATAGGCTAAAAACAAATTTTCTGTACATATATAAAATGTTGAATCCCTTGATAACTTAGTGTATTCACGGCGTGGAAAGTTTGCAATTTTTTAATCCCTTTGTAGCCGCTGAGCACAAATATAATAATTTTTTGAAATAATTACACTTCTGTTTATCAGAATATATACAATTTTAGGTGTCAACACATAAAAAAACATCACGATACAGATTGAGGTGGGCGTTTTACTTGTAAGTTAGACAAGTGAAATGCACTAAATCCCGGTCAATTTAGCTCTCAGTTAGGCAAATACAAATGATATAATACTGCAGACATCATTATAAAGGGTAACCTTGTTTTTCTCGTATCCCAGCAGAAATCCTTATTTTCAGTTAAAGCAATGTTTTGTGACAAACAAAATGAGTATACAGAGATTCAAAAGAGCAATTATGGAAACAGTTCGATTATGCAACAACAAGAGAGGTTATTAAAAATAATCAATCATTTGAAATAGTAAAAAATGGTAGATCTAGGAAAATCCTGAGCAAAAATCACTTTCATGACAGATTCACAAGGGAAGAAATCATAAAAATAACAGATCTTCATAAATTCAACCGAATATCACCCCTAAATCTAACCTCATCTCACCAATTAGAGCAGTAAATACATCAGAAAGACAAACAGCAAAAAAACTAAACAAAGCATCAATTGAACATCAGAAACCATAGCTCTTTTACCACGGCTAATAGATCTCAATGCAAAAACTGAAATACTTTGATTTTTTTAGCTATTAAGCTATTAAAAAAAACAAGATCTGATAAAGCAGAGGATAGCTTACCTGAAAACGATAGAGGAAAAAAGAGATGAAGATGGATCCGAGAAGCAAAGCCAACCAAAGACGAAGGCCGGCTCGCTTTCTCTCTCTACACTCTGTTGAAACGCTGTAAGGAGGTTGAAAGAGAATCAATGTGTTAAGACAGCAGACAACAATACATATATATATAATATATATTGGGAACAAAACAGAGTGGCTTTGAATTTATGATTTCTTTTTGTTTTTTTCATATGTTACTGGAATATATTCATTTGTGTGCATTTTGAATTTGATGAAAAGAGGTGGTGAGCAAAAAAAGAGATCCCGGAACCAAAGTACTCATAAACAAAATTGGTAAAAAATATAAATGATGTGAATAAATAAAGAACAAAATACATATAGCATATGATAGCATACGGTGTATGAGTTTGGGTAACAGTCCAGCCTTTAAACCAGGTCAAACTCACCCATGCGCTATATTACCCTCTCTTTTTTTTTGGTTTCATATTAAATGTATTTTACTTATACGTATTATGTGACGCTTATTTGGCGATTTTTACTTCTTCACTATTATTTATATTGTTAAGAATATTAAACATGGTTACAATTAAATTAAAATAAGCCATCAAATATTTGCCTTAGCCTAAAAATAATCAATAACTCCTTAAATTTTTAAATATACTCATCATTAAAATAATATTTACACAAAAAATTAATATTTAATTTAATATATACGAAGTCTACTAGCTATCAATGGGTCTCACATCATGTATGCCTTAGCCTATTTGTCGGCCTAAGGAGCATACCATCCAACCACCCACAGTATTAGGGTCATCCCTATCCCGCTTCCTCTTAATAAAATGTGTTTCTCTCTTCTTTGCATTGATTGGAATAGACTTCTCCTTCTGACCACTTGGCACTAGCACTACCCTGAGCATCTCATCTAGGTCATCGAAATCAACGGGAGCATCAAGATCGGTAGATCATCAACGGAACAGGAATCATCTAAATTATTAGGATCAACGGGATACTCGGCAGTATGGCTAGACGGATCTATAGAAGAGTCTCTATGCACCGATCGAAGCTATAAAATTATATTTAAAAATAAAAAATTTTGACTAATATTCAATGAATATTGAATAAATTAAATATTATTATGGTCTAATATGTGTCTCAACGGGTCCCTAAACGGCCTCCTCGATGGGATGCTCGGGGAAATTGCTAAATGAATTTCGCACAGCTGTGGTGTCTCCAGCAGACGGGTTTCCTAAGCTACTAACACCGTCACATGTGCCAAAGGAAGCTAAAAATCATATAAATATATTAGTAATTATTGTTAAATATTTAGAGTTTAATGAATAATATAGATATTATTAAAGTGTAACATGTGTCTCAACGGATGCTTGGGGTGATCTTCTAATGGAACTGCACCACTAGACGGGTTTGATGTCGCCAGCGGATGGGTATCTATATGTCACGCCCCAAAATTATGTGTCAGGCACTCGATATCTTACCCGACCCGAGTGGACCAACCCATACAATAATATCCACATATATGCCTATTAGATGCATGCGAAAGCCTTTTTAAAGTATCATCATTTTAATAAATAAGACAAAGCATGAATATCGCCTTTAAGTCGACCTTCTTTATTTAAATGATAACTTCATAAAGGTAAAGAGTTTCATTCATGCATGTCATATGAATAATTATAGAATTACAATCAAAAAATAAATAAAACTATTGTCTATGGAATCTTTATGACATGGAATGAAATAGTTATCTGAGGCATACCTCAGTAGGTATGACTCAAAACAATAGTAATAAAGTCCTCCACGAGTACAGGTGTGGAGTCTCACCAAAAAGTAACAACAGGAGATATAGAACAATCCTACCCACGATGCTCAAGCTGCTCACGTCCGATCCCGAAATAGATAAATAAAAATTTGGCCAACAAGCCTAAGCTCCACATGCTTAGTACGAATCATAACCCGTTTTCCAAAATAAAGAAAGTGGAACAAGATTTTAGAAATATTAGATATGCATAACAATTGATACATGAAGGAAACATTTATATCCATTAATAATGACAATGAAATAAGGCAATAATGTGAAACATATTTCAAAATATTCATTTACTATCAAGCTTTAATAAAATCAATTGAGAATTATCTTTAACCGGGACCATTATACTGACACCTATATAATAAACAACTACTAGATGATCAACCTAGCAATAAGTATTTGACCTACTTGTCCGGGCGGCTTCCCGTAGTACCATACAAGTCAAATTAACCTTATTTCATTAAATAATAATTAATTGCCCTCACAATGGAGGGACTTTATCTCATAAATCTTGGCTTAGCCTTGAAATTTGTCCCTACACTGGTATGTGTAGTTCCATGATAACAAACTCAATATTCGAATCAATCTTGGTGGTCTCCACTAGTAACTTTCATAATATTTGATATTACAAATAGATTCATAGACTAAAAGCTTCAAAGAATTCATTTTATCAAATCATAGTGTTTATAACCGATCCAACCTTTTGAACAAAATCAAGTAAAATTCCTTTCTCAATTCTTGTAATAGTAATTAACAAATGAGAATTTACCTTTTTATTCAACAAGTGTTACCTTAATGTGTATTTCTAAATATTTTTACTTCACACTTTATAAGAGAAATCATATATCTTTTACAATGCAAGGAGTGGTACAATCCCAACCCGCTCATTCCCACAAGTTATGACTCACATTTAGAATCCATTTCTAAATCAATTTTCGATATGAATTTGGAGAAAAGCTCTAAAAGGTGTTGGTAGGCTATAATCTTGTATTTTAGTCACATATTACACTTTAATTGAGTTAGAGTTTTAATCGCTAGTGTTTTGTACTAATTATGTATTTTATGCCTTGTATGAGTGATTTCGAATTATGTAGATGTTTTGGAATGAATTCGGGTTGTTCTGAAGCTTTGAAGTCTGAGTAAGAACCCAAGGATTAAGTTGGAGTCGTGTTTGGGGATCAACGGGCAATAGTACACTTAACGGGAGAAACAAATCGCGAGCAAGAGGTCACCTAGGTGCGCGATCGCGCAATGGGTGCACAAGTAGAGAAGTACACTATCCAAAGTGCGCATCCATATGCACGAGAACACCTCCAGGTGCGCGGATGCACACGTCCAATCCCGGAATTGTCCTATTTCGCGTAGGAAAAGGTGTGTTCATTTGGGCCCGACCCTAATTGATATATATACATGGAAAAATAGTATTTTCTGGACTTTTGGCACATCTAAGACCTAAGGAGGCTAAGGAGGAGTTGGAGAGAAGCAAAAGTACAAGGAGTTCATCATTCAATCCTCACTCAAGACAAGAATTTGGATTGTTTTATGTTTTCCTTTACTTTAAACATAATTGTGATGAATTGCTCCATATCTATGGAGTAGTTCTCTTTAGGGTTTGATAGATTTGGTGTGTTGATATTTATTTATGGATTATAACTCTAGTTTTTATGTATTAAATTATTTTGGATGATTTAATTGTTGCATCTATATTCACATATTCATGTAATCGAGAGAGGCATAACTTATGATATCGTTGCATTATCTTGTTGGTTGAGTTCATTAATTCTTCTTAGTAATCGAAAGAGACTAGTTGAATTATTGTTTAACCCTAGTTAGGAGGATAATTGAGAGAGGTTCTCCTAAAGATCAATCCACTATGAATTCTAGCATATCTTCACTGAGCTTAAATTGGTTCATATTGTGAGGTTGAGACTTAATCGAGAGAAGAGTTTCTACTAAACGTTTGAACTAAAAATTGAGTGAATTCGAGAGAATCACTTGAACATTAAAAGTGAATTAACTAGAGTTACATCCCAAACATTTATCTTGCACCTATCCAATCAATCCTTATTTTCTCCCATTGATATTTTCCTTGTTTATTGTCACGAGCCAATTTCCCCTCCGTGTGACATCGTGACGGCACCTAGTCTCTACAACTAGGTAAGCCTAACATTTTGCGGAATAATGAAATAAAAATATAAATTTAACCAACTATTCAAAAATACACAACAAATCTCAAAACCCGGAACATCATGAATCACAAACTACAAAAGGAAAAATCTAGTGTCTCTATACATTAGAGTCTAACAAGGAAAAATACAGAAGATAATGGACATGGGAAAGAGTAGAAGGGGACTCTGAGGTCTGCGGACGCGACATATATACCTTGAAGTTTCCAAAGCTGTCCCGACTCATTGATAGTGCGGCTGTTAAGGTGCACCTGGATCTGCACACGAAAAATATGTGCAGAGAGTAGCATGAGTACACCACAATGGTACCCAGTAAGTGTCAAGCCTAACCTAGGTCGAGTAGTGACGAGGTTAGGTCAAGGCCCTACCGGAGTAAATATAATAAATTAAACAGTAAAAGATATAAGTAAAGTTTACGGTAATACAGTTAAAGAAATTCTCGAAAATTTAACAGTTAAGGGAGACCTCGGCTCAGAACAAGGTAAACACAATGTGGAAACTCCCGGGATACCGTCCCGTAGTTCCGAATAAATATGCAGTACATGGGGGATCTCCCAGAATACGTCTGTAGTCCCAAAGTAAATATGCAATATTGGGGGATCTCCCGGAATATGTCTGTAGTCCCAAAATAAATATGCAAGACAGGGGGATCTCCCGTAATACGTTCGTAGTCCAAATTTAAATATGCAAGACAGAGGTATCTCCCGGAATACGTCCGCAGTCCTAATTTAAATATGCAACGCAAGATGAAATGACTGGTATGGCATCGAGTTATACAATTTACACTGAACACAGATAAGGAAGGTAAGGACTCAACTAAGCATGGCGCACAGAATGTCAAATAGGCAGTTAAAACACGTAAGCATGCTTCTCTAATCTAAGCTAAACAATTAAACGTATTGGTGTAATTTAATAAGGGAAAAACAGTTTATGATTTAGAAAGGAAAAACGGGATTTTTGCAATAATAGCCCGTGTACGTACTCGTCACCTCACGTACACGGCGCCCACACATCAATTAATATCAAACATCCTAAGGGGAAAGTCCCCAACACAAGGTTAGGCAAGCCACTTACCTCAAGCCGCTCAAATCAACTCGATATCACGTTCTTGCCACGAGTATCCGACTCCAAATGGCCCGAATCTATTCAAATTAATTGCATAATGTAAATATAACTACAAGTAACTAATTTAACTAATTAATTCGAAGCTAAAGCGTGAAATTAGGAAAAATGCCCAAAACGTCTCCCCGGGCCCACATCTCGGATTCGAGTAAATATTACAAATTATGAACACCCATTCACTCACGAGTTCACTCGAATAAAAATCATCTAAATCCGACGTCAAATTCCAATTCAAATCTCAGATTTATAATTGGGGAACCTTTTCCTCCATTTCCAAACCTCTACCCTCAAATTCCTTAATTAGACGAGGAAAACAACAATAGATTAATGTATTATGATCAAAATAGAGTTAGAATTAGTTACCCAATAGTTCTCCTTCAAAATCCCTCGAGAAATCGTCTCCCACCAAGCTCTAAATCGAATTTTGTGTTATGAAATTTCAAACCCTCGAAATCCCCTTTTCTGCCCAGCGATCCTCGCACCTGCAGCCGTTTCTCGCACATGCGGTCCAAACAGTGCATCTGCGCATTTCATTTACCTCCTCTGCCTCCGCACCTGCGATGAAAGGGTCGCACCTGCGCGCCTGCAGAAATCCCTTCCTCTTCTGCGGACCTTGCGCACATGGGATGACCCTAATGGATCTGCGAGCATCGCAGATGCGGAATTCAACTCGCACTTGCGACCCCTGGCACTCCTCCACCTTTCCGCTTCTGCGCTTGCCTCTCCGCACGTGCGATCCCGCACCTGCAGTCTCTCCACCACCGGTGCAAAAATACCAGATGCCTGAAGACTTCAGCAGCAACACAAATTCAACTTTTCGATCCGTTAGGCACTCGAAACTCACCCGAGGCCCTCGGAACCTCAACGAAACATACCAATCAATCCTAAAACACCATACGAACTTAGTCGAGCCTTCAAACCACATCGAACAATAACAAAATCATGAATTAAGCACAGATTCAAGCCTAAAAATTTAGAATTTTCCAAATTTTACAAACGACGCCGAACCATATCAAATCTAGTCCGAATGACCTCAAATTTTACACACAGGTCAGAAATGACACTACGAACCTACAGCCACTTTCGGAATTCCATTCCGAGCTCGATATCAAAATTTTCACTATCGACCGAAATCGCCGAAAAACTAACTTTCGCCAATTCAAGCCTAAATCTACTACAGACCTCCAAAACACATTTTGGATGCGCTTCTAACCCCAAAATCACTCAACGGAGCTAACGGAGTAGACGGAATTTCATTTCGGATCTATCTTCATACTGTTCCGACTACGGTCCAAACTTTAAGGTTGAAACTCACAACTAGGGACTAAGTGTCCCAAAACTCTACGAATTCCATAACCAATCACTTCGGCAAGTCCCAATAGCGGAAATAAACGTGGGAAAAACAGTTATTAGGGGATCAGGGCTCTAACTCTCAAATCGACCGGCCGGGTCATTACATCCTCCCCCTCTTAAAACAATCGTTCATCCTCGAACGAGTATAAAGACATACCTAAAACTGTGAAAAGATGAGGGTACTGGCTACGCATATCCTGCTCGGTCTCCCAAGTCGCCTCCTCGACCGGCTGACCCCTCCACTGTACCTTTACTGAAGCAATATTCTTTGACCTGAGCTTTCTGACCTGCCTGTCCAAAATGGCTATTGGCTCCTCAACATAAGATAGATCCTTGTCCATCTGGACTGAGCTGAAATCCAATACATGAGTAGAATCACCGTGATACTTCCGGAGCATAGACACGTGGAATACCGGGTGAACTCCTGCTAGGCTGGAAGGCAAGGCAAGCTCATAAGCAACCTCCCCAACTTGCCGTAATATCTCAAAAGGACCAATGAACCTCGGGCTTAGCTTGCCGTTCTTCCCGAACCTCATGACGCCCTTCATAGGTGATACTCGAAGCAAGACCCGCTCACCAACCATAAATGCCAAATCATGAACCTTACAGTCTGCATAACTCTTTTGCCTGGACTGGGCTGTGCAAAGTCTCTCCTGAATCACCTTCACCTTATCCATGGCATCCTGGACCAAATCTGTACCCAACAATCAGGCCTCGCCCGGCTCAAACCATCCCACAGGGGACCGACACCGCCTACCATACAAAGCCTCATACGGTGCCATCTGAATGATGGACTGGTAACTGTTGTTGTAAGGAAATTCTGCAAGTGGCAAGTATTAGTCCCATGACCCTCCGAACTCCATCACACAGGTACGAAGCATATCCTCAAGAATTTGAATCGTGCGCTCGGATTGCCCGTCCGTCTGAGGGTGAAAGGTTGTGCTCAGCTCCACCCTAGTACCTAACTCCTGTTGTACGGCTCTCCAAAACCGTGATGTGAACTGTGTACCTCTGTCTGAAATGATGGATACTGGAATACCATGAAGGCGGACAATCTCTCTTATATAAATCTCAGCCAACCTCTCAGAAGAATAAGTGGTCAACACTGGAATAAAATGAGCTGACTTGGTCAGCCGATCCACTATCACCCAAATAGCATTGAACTTTCTCAAAGTCCGTGGAAGTCCAACTACAAAGTCCATGGTAATCTGCTCCCACTTTCACTGTGGGATCTCTAACCTCTGAAGTAATCCACCCGACCTTTGGTACTCATATTTGACCTGCTGTCAGTTGAGACACTTGGCCACAAACCCAACTATATCATTCTTCATCCTCCTCCACCAGTAGTTCTGTCTCAAATCCTGGTACATCTTCGTGGACCGGGATGAATGGAGTACCGCGAGCTGTGGGCCTCCTCGAGAATCAACTCCCGAAGCCCATCTACATTGGGCAAATAGATCCGGCCCTGCATCCTCATCACACCGTCATCACCAATAGTCACATCTCTGGCATCACCTCGCCGAACCCTATCCTGAAGAACTAGAAGATGAGGATCATCATACTGGCGCTCCCTGATATAGTCATAAAGAGAAGATCGAGCAACCACAAAAGCTAATACCCGGCTAAGCTCTAAAATATCCAATCTCACGATCTGGTTGGCTAAGGCCTGAACATCCAAGGCTAAGGGCCTCTCAGATGCCGGAAGATATGCCAAACTGCCCAAACTCTCTGCCCGGCGACTCAAGACGTCGACCACTACATTGGCTTTCCCCGGGTGGTACAATATAGTGATATCATAGTCTTTAAGTAGCTCCAACCCCGCCAACGCAAATTAAGGTCCTTCTACCTTAGCAAGTACTGCAAACCCCGGTGATCAGTGTAGATCTCACAAGGAACACCGTACAAATAATGACGCCAGATCTTCAGGGCGTGAACAATAGCTGCTAACTCGAGATCATGGACCGGATAATTCTTTGCATGCACCTTCAACTGTCTAGACGCGTAGGCAATCACCCTACCATCCTTCATCAATACCGCTCCAAGGCCAATCCTCGAGGCATCACAATAGATAGTGTAGGACCCCGAACCTGTAGGCAATACTAATACTGGGTTGTAGTCAAAGATGTCTTGAGCTTCTGAAAGCTCTCCTCACACTCCTCGGTCCACCTGAATGGAGCACCCTTCTGGGTCAGCCTGGTCATAAGTGCTGCAATGGATGAAAATCCCTCCACAAAGCAACGGTAATACCCCACCAAACCAATGAAACTGCGTATCTCCGTAGCTGATGACAGTCTAGGCCAACTCTGCACTGCCTCCACCTTCTTCGGATCTACTTTGATCCCATCATAAGACACTATGTAGCCCAAGAATTCCACTGAATCAAGCCAGAATTCACACTTAGAAAATTTTGCATACAACCTCTTCTCCCTCAAAGTCTGAAGCACGGTCCTCAGGTGCTGCTCATGATCTTCCCGAGACCGGAAATATACCAGGATGTCATCAATAAACACAATGACAAAGGAATCAAGATAAGGCCAGAACACACTGTGCATCAAATGCATAAAGGCTGCTGGGGCATTGGTCAGCCCAAATGACATGACAAGAAACTCATAGTGACCATATCTGGTCCTGAAAGCAGTCTTCGGGATATCCGGCTCCCGAATTTTCAACTAATGATAGCCAGAACGTAAGTCAATCTTGGAAAACACCTTGGTACCTTGTAACTGATCAAATAAATCATCGATACGAGGCAAAGGATACATGTTCTTCACTGTAACCTTGTTCAACTGCCAATAATCAATACACATACGCATAGAACCACCCTTCTTCTTCACAAATAAGACCGGAGCACCCCAAGGTGATACACTAGGCCTGATGAAACCCTTATCAAGCAACTCCTGCAACTGCTCCTTCAACTCCTTCAACTCAGGAGAAGCCATACGGTAAGGAGGAATAGATATGGGCTGAGTTCCCGGCAACAAATCAATGCCGAAATTAATATCTCTATCGAGCGGCATATCCGGAAGATCAGTTGGAAACACATCAAGGAAGTCCCTCACTACTGGGACTGACTCAACTGTAGGGGTATCAATACTGACATCTCTCACATAGGCCAAATACGCATCACACCCCTTCTCAACCATTCGCTGAGCCTTAAGAAATGAAATGACCATGCAGGGAGTATACTCTAAGGTACCTCTCCAATTTAATCTCGGCAAGCCTGGCATAACCAGCGTCACGGTCTTAGCGTGATAATCAAGAATCACATAATGGGGCGACAACCAGTCCATGCCCAAGATAACATCAAAATCTACCATACTGAGTAATAACAAATCAGCTCTGGTCCTAAAACCACTAAGAGCAATCAAACACGAACGATATACGCGGTCCACAACAAGAGAATCTCCCACGGGAGTAGATACATAAACAGGGGAACTCAAAGAATCCCGAAATATCCCCAAATGTGGAGCAAAATAAGAAGACACATATGAATACGTAGAGCTTGGGTCAAATAATACTGATGCATCCCTATGAGAGACAGGGACGATACCTATGATGACTGAATCTGAAGCAACGGCCTCGGAACGGGCTAGAAAAGCATAGTATCTGGCCTGGCCTCCCCCTCTAGGGCGACCTCGACCTCCACCTCGAGCTGGTTGAGGAGGTGGGGTGGCAGCTGGGGCTGGAAGAATGGCTGGAGGACCCGGTGGAGCACGTGGAGGCTGATAAGTCTGTGAAGGTGCACCCCTCCTGGCTCTGGGGCAATCTCTAACCATGTGACGAGTGTCACCACACTCAAAACAACCCCTCGGAGGACGCGGCGACTAAGACTAACTCGGACCTGGCCTACTGGACTGGACGGTAATAGCACCTCGAGCAGCAGGCACACTGGATACTGGCGGTGCATAATAGGGCTCCTGAGGTCTATGAGGAGCTGGAACACTGCTGGCTGCAGGAAGAGCTAAATGAACAGGGCGACTCACAAAACCCCTACCATAGCGTGCTGCCGGTGCACGAGCTCCTGAGTAATGACCAGTCTCTCGAGACCTCTTGGCCTCCCTCTCCTCTCTGTCCCGGGAAAACATGCCCTCCACTCTCCTAGTAATGCTCACTGCCTGCTGATAAGTGATGTCCATCTCCAACTCCCTGGCCATACTGGTTCGAATACTGGGGTGGAGTCCCTCAATGAAGCGACGAACCCTCTCTCTGACTGTAGTAACCAGAGCCGGTGCATGGCAAGCTAACTCACTAAAACGGACTCATACTCCGACAAAGTCATAAAACCCTGATGCAGCTGCTCAAACTCTGCGTGCCAAGCATCCCTGAGGCTCTGAGGAACATACTCAAGCAAGAACATCTCTGAAAACTGAGTCCAAGTGAGTGAGGCTGCCTCGTCCGGACTACTCAGCTCATAGGCATGTCACCACTGATATGCCGCTCCCCTCAGCTGGAAAGCGGTGAAAGAAACCCCACTCGTCTCCACAATGCCCAAAGTGCGGAGAATACGATGACACTCCTCAAAAAAACCCGGAGCATCATCTGAAGCTAGTCCACTGAAAGTAGGTGGGTGGTACTTCTTGTACCTCTCAAGTCTGAGCTGCTCTGCCTCAGAAGTAGCTACCCTGGTCTCATGCTGAACCGGAGCCACTGGGGGCATAGGAATATACTCTGGGGCCTGATCAACCTGGACCCTCTGCTCAGGAGTGCGGGTTGCGGGAGTCTGTGCCCCTCCCCTAGCCTGAGATGTAGCGGGATCTATCGGAAATAGTCCAGCCTGAGCCAGAGTGCTGAACATACTCATGAACTGAGCTAAAGTCTCCTAGAGGGCTGGAGTAGCAATAGGGATCTTCGGTGCCGGTCCTCTAGCTGGAGCTGCTGAGGGCTCCTCTAACGCAGCTCTCGCAGGTGCTCGGGCTGCACCTCGTGGTCGTTCTTTACCCCAACCCCGGCCTCTGATGGCTCTGACAGGGGGCTTGGGTGCCTGATCGTCGGTCCTCCCGGTACGGGTCCTCATAATCTGTGACAAAGAATAGAATAGAGTTATAGAATTTTGATGTCAATAACTCGCACGACAAGGAAATCAAAGGAATATGATTATTCTTAACAGTTACATAGCCTCCCAAAAATAAGTACACACGTCTCCGCACCGATCCGCGAGACTCTACTCAACCGGTTTGTGACTCACGACACCTATGAACCTAGAGCTCTGATACCAACTTGTCACAACCCAATTTTCCCTCCGTGTGACGTCGTGACGACACCTAGTCTCTACAACTAGGTAAGCCTAATATTTTGCGGAATAATGAAATAAAAATAAATTTAACCAACTATTCAAAAATACACAACAAATCCCAAAACCTGGAACATCGTGAATCACAAACTACAAAAGGAAAGATCTAGTGTCTCTATACATCAGAGTCTAACAAGGAAAAAATACAGAAGATAATGGACATGGGAAAGAGTAGAAGGGGACTCTGAGGTCTGTGGACACGGCAGATATACCTTGAAGTCTCCAAAGCTGTCCCGGCTCACTGATAGTGCGGCTGATAAGGTGCACCTGGATCTGCACACGAAAAACATGTGTAGAGAGTAGCATGAGTACACCACAATGGTACCCAGTAAGTGTCAAGCCTAAACTCGGTCGAGTAGTGGCGAGGTTAGGTCAAGGCCCTACCGGAGTAAATATAATAAATTAAACAGTAAAAGATATAAGTAAAGTTTACGGTAACATAGTTAAAGAAATTCTCGAAAATTTAATAGTTAAGGGAGACCTCAGCTCAGAACAAGGTAAACACAATGTGGAAACTCCCGGGATACTGTCCCGTAGTTCCGAATGAATATGCAGTACAGGGGGATCTCCCGGAATACGTCCGTAGACCCAAAGTAAATATGCAATATTGGGGAATCTCCCGGAATATGTCTGTAGTCCCAAAATAAATATGCAAGACAGGGGGATCTCCCGTAATACGTTCGTAGTCCAAATTTAAATATGCAAGACAGAGGTATCTCCCGGAATACGTCCGCAGTCCCAAATTAAATATGCAAGGCAAGATGAAATGACAGGTATGGCATCGAGTTATACAGCTTACACTGAACACAGATAAGGAAGGTAGGGACTCAACTAAGCATGGCGCACAGAATGTCAAATAGGCAGCTAAAATACGTAAGCATGCTTCTCTAATCTAAGCTAAACAATTAAACGTATTAGTGCAATTTAATAAGGGAAAAACAGTTTATGATTTAGAAAGGAAAAATGGAATTTTTGCAATAATAGCCCGTGTACGTACTCGTCACCTCACGTACACGGCGCCCACACATCAATTAATATCAAACATCCTAATGGGAAAGTCCCCAACACAAGGTTAGGCAAGCCACTTACCTCGAACCGCTCAAATCAACTCGATATCACGTTCTTTCCACGAGTATCCAACTCCAAATGGCCCGAATCTATTCTAATGAATTGCATAATGTAAATATAACTACAAGTAACTAATTAAACTAATTAATTCGAAGCTAAAGCGTGAAATTAGGAAAAAGCCCAAAAAGTCTCCCCGGGCCCACGTCTCGGATTCGGGTAAAATTTACGAATTATGAACACTCATTCACTCACGAGTTCACTCGAACAAAAATCATCTAAATCCGACGTCAAATTCCCATTCAAATCTCAGATTTTCCATTGGGCAACCTTTTCCCCCATTTCCAAACTTCTACCCTCAAATTCCTTAATTAGATGAGGAAAACAACAATAGATTAATGTATTATGATTAAAATGGAGTTAGAATTAGTTACCCAATAGTTCTCCTTCAAAATCCCTCGAGAAATCGTCTCCCACCGAGCTCTAAATCGAATTTTGTGTTATGAAATTTCAAACCCTCGAAATCCCCTTTTCTGCCCAGTGATCCTCGCAACTGCGGTCGTTTCTCGCACCTGCGGTCCAAATGGCACATCTGCGCATTTCATTTACCTCCTCTGCCTCCGCACATGCGATGAAAGGGTCGCACCTGCACGTGCGTGCCTGCGGAAATCCCTTCCTCTTCTGCGGACCTTGCGTATATGCGATGACCCTAACGCATCTGCGGGTATCGCAGATGCGGAATTCAACTCGCACCTGCGACCCCTGGCACTCCTCCACCTTTCCGCTTCTGCGCTTGCCTCTCCGCATGTGCGATCCCGCACCTGCGGTCTCTCCACCGCAAGTGCGAATATACCAGATGCCTGAAGACTTCAGCAGCAACACAAATCCAACTTTTCGATCCGTTAGGCACTCGAAACTCACCCGAGGCCCCCGGGACCTCAACCAAACATACTAATTAATCCTAAAACACCATACGAACTTAGTCGAGCCTTCAAACCACATCGAACAACACCAAAATCATGAATTAAGCACAGATTCAAGCCTAAGAATTTAGAATTTTCCAAATTCTATAAACGACGTCGAACCACATCAAATCTAGTCCGAATAACCTCAAATTTTACACACAGGTCACAAATGACACTACGAACCTACAACCACTTTCAGAATTCCATTCCGAGCTCGATATCAAAATTTCCACTATCGGCCGAAATCGCCGAAAAATTAACTTTCGCCAATTCAAGCCTAAATCTACTACAGACCTCCAAAACACATTCCGGACGTGCTCCTAACTCCAAAATCACTCAACGGAGCTAACATAGTTGACGAAATTCTATCTCAGATCCGTCTTCACACAGTTTCGACTACGGTCCAAACTCTAAGGCTGAAACTCACAACTAGGGACTAAGTGTCCCAAAACTCTCCGAATTCCATAACCAATCACTTCGGCAAGTCCCAATAGCGGAAACAAACGTGGGGAATATAGTTATTAGGGGATCGGGGCTCTAACTCTGAAAATGACCGGCCGGGTCGTTACACTTACTTTTGTTCGGGTGTCATTCGTCAATAAGTTAGACTCTTAGTTAATTTTAGTTTCAATCACATAAATCTCAATTGTTGATCATCTTGGATTGTAATCAAGCTATAAACTATGAAAATACTGTTTAACTCCAATCCCTGTGGATACGATATTATATTATACTATATTCGACTAGCGAGCATATTAAAGTGTGTGTTTTGCGCTCGTCAAAAGGAAGTTAAGTTTCAACATAACTCAATATTCCTAACCTCACCTCAACAATCCAACATCACCAATAATCCACAACCTACATAATAATAATCAATGGATATTAAGAGTCATCCACTTGTTGCTTACAAGACCCATTTAGGGTTCAAACTTAGTGAAAATACCCCTAAATGATCATCCTCGAATTAAAGCCTTAATACATGTTATACAACCCAATGTGTACTCATATATAAGCTATTGAAGTTCTTTTAATCACACAACAATAATTTAAGAATCACCAAGTCACTATTCATCTTCATCCATATTCAAGAACCCTAGTTCATAAATACATATTTCAAGAATTAGTATTATTCCTTAACTAAATGGTGATTTCTATCTCATAATACACCCAAATTACTCTATTACGGCCCAAAATCCCCCTTCAAGGTCGTGATGGTGCCTAGCCGAACTTTCTAAGTAAGCCAACTCGAAAATAACAAATAAAGTCTATTTTTATCATTTAACAGAGTTTTATAACAATGGAAGATGGATGTAGTCTCAAAAGTAGTGAAAATATCTGATAAACAACAAGCGAGGCTAAACACGGCTAATACAATACCTCTCCAAGACTAGGTGACACAAGTACATGAGCAACTACGGAAATGAGATCAAGTCTGTATACTTGTCAAGCTGTCTGAAGTACAATAAGACAGAAATATAATAAGGAACAAGGACTCGGGAACTGTGAAGTAGATCCATAAAGTGCAGCTCACCTTTAGTCACCGTAAGATCTTCTAGCCCAAACGGGAAGCTCTGCTAGGATCAACCTGAGGATCTGTACAAAAAGATGTGCAGAAGCGTAGTATGAATACACCACAGTCGGCACCCAGTAAGTATCGAGTCTAACCTCAAAGAAGTAGTAGCGAGGCTAGATGCTTTTGAATACTTACCACATAGATACAATAACATAATAAGAACTGAAACAGCGAATAATATCATGAATATCATAAATCACAGATATCAATAGTTGAAAGGTACTAAGCATGCTTTTCTTGTGCAGAAATAACCCTATGACTGCTCAAATATAACAATGAAAGATGACATACTCAAATAACTGATCCGGACTCCTAATTAGCATAAAAGGGCATCAAGTACAAATTACAATGAGATAAATACTTCAAATCGAATCAAATACTAATAATGCATATTCAACTGGTACAAGATCCATGTACCCCGATACACAATCCATATATCACATAACCCGATACAAATTCATATGTCGACCTTGTACAAACTTCATGTACCGACCACACTAACAGGGTCTAAAGTAACATGGATTATCACCTGACTCCGAAGGGACGGATCCAAATCCAAGCGTAAGAGGGGTATAATAGCATCACTCATAAATCAATATCCAATCATTATGTCGAGTATGCCAAAACTATATCTCACCCGCACGCTTAACCTTCGTGCCAAAGTCCTCAGTCCGATTCACGTATTCATTAAAAAATGTATGTAGATGTTCAAGAATTTAAGATAAAAGGTGCACAAGCACTTAATAAATATCATAAAGATATGTGCTCATGAAATCTCTATGTGACTATGGATAATTATCCATTTCAACATATCAAGAATAAGTTCTCATGCTTTCATATTAATCATAAGCCTAAGCATGATTTCTCACATGAATAATAGAGCAAACGTAGTCACATAAGCCAAATAAATTAGGAATCACACGAGCACATAGTCAAACAAAGCAATATGAAATATTCCAATTTCTACCTTCGATCATGATATAAACTCGATAAATGCAAATACGCTCTCCATCATGTATATACACTACCCCGAATACTTTAAACACATAGCAAATAAGTCAAATCGGGTTTCCCTCTTAACAAGGTTAGCCAAGAGATTTACCTCCACCCGGTAGCCTCTAATCACCCAAAATAGCCTTCCCTCTCAAATCAACCTCTGAACGAGCTGATTCTAGCCAAATACAACTTAATAATGTCAAACAAGGCCATAGAAATCAAACCCAAACAATAAAGCTTGAATCTTTAATCAATTGCATAAAGTCAACTAAAAGGTCAACCCGGGCCTGCCTCCCAAAACCCGACAAAATTCACAAATCCCTAACACCCATTCAAATAAGAGTCCAAATATATAAGTCTTATCCAAAACCAACTCTAAATCGGGGTTCAAATCTCCATTTTTTACTTTAGAAAGGTTTTGCCAAAATCCATATTTTTCCCTCTTAGATTCACCAACCAAAGACCAAAAGCAAAGATAGAATCATGGAATAAAATCAAATCTAAGTCAAGAATACTTACCCAAATCCAAGTGGTGAAAACCGCCTAAATAATCGCCCAAATCCGAGCTCCCAATCTCAAAATGTGATAAATGAGGCCAAACCCTCGATTAAAAAAGACATTGCCTAGTGATTCCTCTTCTGTGGTCCAAATGTTGCATCTGTGACACCGCATCTATGGAAAATCCCTCACAGATGCGGAAATTTACTTAAACTCCAGCCTTTGCTTCTGCGTTCCAGACTCTGCTTCTGCGGAGTCGCTTCTGCGATCCCCTAGGAGCACACGCGCCTCCGCTTTTATGACCAACCTTCCGCCTATGCAAACTCCTCCTGCCCAGCTTCCCTCCACATCTATGACCCACTGTCTGCATCTGTGAACTCGCACTTGCGAAAAAAACCTCACAAGTGCGAAAGTACCAGAACGAAACTTGCCAATTCAACCTTAAATGATCTGGAACCCATACGAAATACACCTGAGGCCCCCGAGATCCTGTCCATTCACACCAACCAATCCCAAAACATAAACGGACCAACTCAAGGTCTCGAATCCCATAAAATAACATCAAAACTACAATGAACTAATCAAACTTTCAACTTCCAAAACTCATGCCGACATTTGGGAATTCCTTCAAAGATAGAAGTTTTATGGATTAGGATCGTTTCCTATCGCATTGGTGGACTTCCTTGGTCGATATTTGGCTATATTTGAGCCGGTTAGAGGTGATTTCTCATGGAATGCGGCTTTGGAGCTTCAGACTAGTTTGGTTGAGGTAAGTATCTTACCTAACTTGTTGAGGGAATAACCCTTAGGAGATGACCTTTTTTGTCTAATTGAAATGTGTGAGATGCGAGGTTACGAGTATTGCATCCTATTTTGCATTGGTCAAAATAAAATACAACTAGTCATTCCTCTGAAGTTGATGAAAAAAAGTCGCCACCTAATATTTTTATAGGTATACTAGGGTACCTATAAGTCTATAAGGTCATTGTCCTAATGGTCTACTAACTAATGAGATTCGAGTAAAGGTGTCACGACCCAAATTTCCCTCCGTAGGATGTCGTGACGGCACCTAGTCTCTAAGAGTAGGTAAGCCTAACACTTACTGAATTAAGACAGAATTTAACCAGAACAACTACGAAGCATGAAACTGGAATTTCTATAGTAAAACTAAAGATCCTAGGTGCAATACAATACCCAAAACCGGTAGTACAAGTCAAAAGCTCTACTGAGTTTTCTAGAAAATCCCTAAATACAACTGTTCGAAATAGAATTAAACAGTACAAGTACAATATTAGAAGGTGACTCTGAGGCCTGCGACCGCGATGACAGGTTTACCTTGAGTCTCCACAGCAATGCTCGACCAGCTAGCTAATAATCAACAGTATCCGAGACACCTGGATCTGCACAAAAAATGTGCAGAAGCTAGGCATAGTATGAGTACACCACAGTGGTACCCAGTAAGTATCAAGACTAACCTCGGTAGAGTAGTGACGAGGAACAGTCAATACACCCACTCGACTAAACAACATGAACAAGTATAAATGTAGAATTAACAAGGAACAATATTAATATAAAGCTAGGCATGATGGCAACAATAATACAATGTTTGTAATAGGGACTAAAAGCAACAGTTAGCAATGAAACACAACAGGTAATAACACTGTGGAGTAAGCTGAATACAGTTCAAATCCGGTGAAACCAAATAAAGGAAAACAAGTGACAACTCAATAGGAACAACGGCTTCCACATCAGGTTTATCCAAGAATTTCCACGAGGTACCAAACCTCAAAATCACAAATCACGAGTTCCAATTCGTGAACCCTAATCACTTGGCATCTTGTGCCCACATTACAATTCATAACAACATGGATGACTCATGTGCCAAGGGAGTGACAATATCTAATATCCTCACGGACCTCTCACGTGCCAACAATAATAATGACTCATGACTGCGCAGACAACTCACGTGCCAACAGGATAACTCTCACACATAAGGCAAGTACATGAGATTACATGTAAATGGTCAAAACATCAGGATTCATCTTCTTAGACCGATATAGGTGATTAATTTACGTGTATGCTTCTGCAAGTGTTCTACCGCAATTCAAGTCAACAAGTAAGAGTAGAGACAATGAACGGCACATAAGAAATGATCACCACAAAATGTACAGTGTAATAAAGATAGCAATGAAATTGAAACGACGAATAGTACAACAAGATTAGCTACATATGTCACGCCCCAAAACCGACGAGCGCGACCGGTGCTCAATCGAGTGAACCCGACCGAGCAAGCCTGTTAGATTTCATTCTACCCAAATTCATCCATGAATAGAGATAATACATGTTATCATTAATTAGACGAAAATGTGTTCATGTCTACAATACCAATTCATTTCCAATAGTTTTATCATTTTTAAAGTCTCAAATGGGCAAGTAGCATGTCCACAACATAACATAGTTTGTCTTTCCCCAGCGCCAATACACAACCCACACTATGTCTACGGAGCCTCTATAGATAAAGAAGAGTACAATAATAATGCCAGCAACAAGGCCCCGGCTATACCTCAAATAGGATACACAAGTACAAAAGATTCATGACCCCGAAATAAAGTGGGGCTGACCAAGTCAACTGGGAAGAAGGTGCACTGCTATCGCTGATCAATATCTCCTGTTATGGAACCACCTGCAGCCAATTAAAGATGCAGCGCCCTCGGCAAAAGGGACGTTAGTACCGTCGAATAGCACTAGTATGTATAATTAAACAGCCTCTCAATAGAATGATAAATAATACAAGAAAGATTATCATAATATCAATGAAAGCCTTAATTAACATCGAACCCCAATTTAGGATCAAGACAGTGTTCAAATTAATTCCCATATCTCACATTGGGAGATTTTTAGTATCGATATACCATTGCCCACAATACCATTATTCACAAAACCAGTACCACCGTACTCTTAGCACGGGTCCGATCACGACCCGATCGGCTAGGCCATCTCATTAGAGACATCAACTATAATTTCTCTCAATATCAATACCACCGTCTTTAACACGGATTATGATCACGACCCGATCGGCTGGGCCATCTCATTAGGGACATCAACCACAATTACCATTTCAATTATAATTTCCAGCACAATCACCACCATGTGTCCGGCATGGTGTCCGATCACGACCCGATCGGCTAGGCTGTCTTATTTGAGACATCATCCTTTTTATATCAATCATTGCATTTCATATTACTTTCACATCTTTTCATTTCGTTGGCACTAGTGGCCATAATTATAAGATCATTCTTGGCACGTTGGCCATATTCACTATTTCATGCTCACCTTATCAATTTCAAATATCATTAACATCATCAACAACAAATACAATTCAAATCAAGGTGTGTAATACACATGTGAGAAATTTAGAGTCTAGGTCACATAGAGATATTTCACAAAATTTGGCATAATAGCCTTCATTTGAATTTGACTTAAAGTCGAAACGTTATTAATGCACATCCCATATTTTAACACATCCTCAATTGGTAACATAACATGAATAAAGCATTTGGGATGCTTGTTGAATATCTTTCAACCCAATCTTACTCGGAATAGCCAGATTCATAATGAATCACTCGGGACTTACATAATTTACATGAATATCGTGGGATTCAATTCTAAGAGAAGAGTTTAGCCAACATACCTCACTTGAGCTTCCTTAAACTCTAAAACGTTCCGGAATTCTTAGCAACTTCAATCTATTGTAGAAATATAACAAATTGAATCAAAATTTGGAAGATGATCATGGTTCTAGATCACTTGAGCATTTTATCAAACACTAGGTGTGCATAACGTTTCAATGTCCTTTTTATGAAGGATTCCATTATCCCACAACCCAATTTTATTATCATTTTTAGCTCAACAATCTTCCTACACCCTTTGATATTTTATGCATGTAAAATAATCAACTCTCATGCCCAAAACTTATCTTGCTAATTACCCATTTTCAGATGATTTCGAAATTAGGGTTTAGGGTGTAGAATCTTACCTCTAGGATGAAGACCTAGTGAGTTTCCCTTCACAATCTTCCAAAACTTGGGCAAGAATTGAAGAACAATTATTGGAGAACACCTTCTCACTCTAGGGCACCCTCTCTCACTCTAATATGTCAGATAATAGCTCAAAAATGACCCAAAGAGTGTATTTAACGAAATAGGGTCGGGTTTTAAAAACCCAAAATTGGAGCTCCGGAACAAGGTATGCGATCGCATAACCGATATGCGGACCGCATATCGGTCGCATATTTGGTTACAAAATAGCCAAAAGAACTGCCTGTGTATGCGGTCACTATGCGGTCCACATAACTGTTATGCGGCCGCATAATCGACCGCATAGCTGCTTCCAGAATAGCCCTCACCTGCTCACTTCTGCGGCTATTATGCAGTCTGCAAGTGATTATGCGGTCGCATAATGGACCGCATAAATGCACATTTCTGGCAAAAAATTTCCTTTCCTAAAACACGTAAGCCTAGTCCGGCACCATGAAATATTATTTTCTTTGCATATTTTATTGGGCTTTACACTTAAGTACTTCAAAATTTTCTGGAGTGTTACAACATAGAGCTAAGAAAATAGTGCAACACGGAGAAAGATATTTAATAGTATGCTAAGGAAACAATAATCAAAGACAAGTACAAAAGAATGGGGAAATGTCAACAAGAGTCACTACCGAGGTACCGCCTTGTAGTCTCAAATCACAAAATGAATCACAATCTTTCCTTATATCACCGCGGGAGCCTTTACATTTAGTTTTGAAAATCATTTTCCCCGAAATAGCATCTTGGGTTTTAATCCACCTTATCACACTGCATGGATTCTAATAGTTCTCCTACTAGCCACGCGTATCAAGCGCACCTTATCTCACCGCATGCGTTTCAACACTCGGACCTTATACCACCGCATGCGTATCAATATCACAACGTATCACAAATCGCACCTCAAGTGCCCAAAATCGCAATTTGCCAGAGAAACCAAACAATAACCGAATTTCACAATAAGGAGCCCACGGCACAACCACAACGTACAGCAACAACAATAACAACAACAATAACATGAGAATACGACAAGTAAATCATCATAAGAACTTTAGATTACAAAGAAACAGAAGAACGAACTCACAAAAAAAGACACAATAGGGAATAATGGTCTCAACAAGGAAGAGATAATGTGTAACAATGATTCCATAAAAGTACAATTAGAGGACAAGAGAGATAAAATGAATCAATGACCCCAAATAAGAATACGTCAACAATGAAAGGGATAACAAACTTCAAATAACGCTAATCAATTAGGGAAAAGATAATAGTAATTTCAATAAAGGTTTAGCAAATTATGGAAGATATAATAATAATTTCAATTAGGGTTAAGCAATTACAGAAAGGATTGCATGACAATAAAAGAGGTAACAATTTTCACATAAGAGTTTAATCGACAATAAGGGTTGACTTTTCGGGAATTAGATAAAGATTGTAACTTAATTAATTGGAATTGATTCCTAAACCGTTATACAAAGTTATTGAGTTATTTTTGGCTAGATTTGAGCCAGACAAAGGTGATTTTTTAGAGGATAGTCTATTTAAAGGTTTGATTTGAGCTCATTAAGGTGTCTTGCCTAGCTTGGGTTGAGGAATATTTCCTTCTAACTGATATTGTTAGCTACATGTGGGGGTGATGTATCTATTAGGTGACGAGCGTATACACATGTGCCATGGAAATAATGTTGGGGGTAGATTCTAGCTTACTCTATCTCTTGTTTGGTGTGTGTTTTACTTGATTCTATATTTTACTTAATTAATCGACCACGTGAGCACAATAAATCATGCTAGAGAAATATTGAGGCTATTAATACCTTTGTTGAACATGATGAGCAAATCTTGAGATTTATGCTAAGCTTTCCTCGGAGGTAGATACATGTATGTTATGAACACACATTCGTACTCGTTCTTGTGTTGTACCTTGATTGGGACATGCCAATTTTGTGACACATATGTGATTATTTGTTTCACTACTTGAACTCTTTACTATATCTGATTTTGCCGTAGTCATGTTTCATGTGTTGAACCCCATTCACACTTGTGTGGATTATATCCTTGTGAACTTTATTGGTGAGTTATGAGGGTATGTTTCTTGATGATGATTTGATATTTTGCATGTTATGATTGTGAGTATGTGGACATGTTGGGCAGAGTGTTACGGGTAGCTATTGTGATTTTGTCAGGGCGGAGTGATATGGGTGGCAATTGTGAATTTGTTAGGGTAGCGTGACGCGGGTGGCTATTATGATTTTGTCAGGGCAGAGTGATACGGGTTTCTTTTGTGATCTTACCATGGCGGAGTGATAAGGGTTGATATTGTTATTGTGGCAGAAATGCGGGCACAAGGTGCCATATGTTTGTGTATCTATTTGATGACTTATTGTAAAAACTAGGTGTTGCCTTGAATTTGCAAGTGATTCTTTATTATTTGTCGTGCATGTTAATCTATGTCTCTGTTGTTTTTTGACCATTTGATTGCAATCGAATTACCTGTGTTGAGTTGACATCTCATGTTTTGTTGAGTTGCTGGTAGCGTAATGGATTGATGTTAAAAGGAAGTTGTTATCATGCATTGATACATTTAATTCTTGAAAGGTTCTCTTGAATGTGTTATTTGGTAAATGATATGAAATTAGATCATGTTGGTTGGGCAACTTTTAATGTTGATATCCTTTATTCCGTATTTTTCTATCTGGAATATTTTCTCTGTGTTATACATGTTATTGAGCTGCATAGGTTCTGCAAGTGAGTATCTTTTGACTTAATAACCTCGTCACTACTTCTTTGAGGTTAGTCAATATACTTACTGAGCACATGGGATTGGTTATACTCACTATGCACCTTGCGTGCAGATTTTGGAGCTGGGTAACTCTAAAGGCGGAGTTTGCATTGGAGACGTACCAGCATGCCGCATTCATACTACCTTTTTTTTGGTTCATGGCAGTTAGGATTTCATTTCTGTTTATGTAACTTTCAGACAGATATATTTATTCCTTTGACCAGATGTGTAAATCTAAATCATAGTGGCTCATGGCTTGTACTATCAGTCATTAAGATAGTTGTATTGAATTTTGTTGCAGTCTTTGTTAGTTATATATTGTTGATTTTTTCTCAGTTTAGTAGTAACTTATACTATTTGACTTACCTAGTGGGTTGGGTTAGGTGACATCATGACTTGGTAGGGTTTTGGGTCTTAACACTACCTCGACCTCGACCTCTCATGGCCCTAGCCTGGGGTACTGGCACATGCTCAGTTGTACCTGATGATCTTGTCCTCACCATTTGTGAAAGAATAGAAGAGAAAAAGATTTAGACTTAGGAATAATCAAATCCGCATGACAGAGAATGAAAGAAAGTAAAGTTTCCTAACAACCTCATAACCTCTCCAAGATAAGTACATAAACCTCCGTACCGATCCGCAAGAGTCTACTAGACTTGCTCATGACTCGTGAGACCAAAGCAACCTAGTTCTCTAATACAAACTTATCACGACACGAACTCCCACCGGAGCCGTGACGGCACTTAACACCGCTTACCCTCAATCAATAACTAGCAATAAACTCAAATAACGATATTAAATATTCTCAACAACGAAACAATCATAAGTAATTAAAGCCAATAGTCATAATACAACTAAAACCATCCCATGATCTGGTGTCAATAAGCACTGGAGCACAATATAATTTAAATACAAAACTGTCTGCAAGATAAAGTAGTAGCAACATAAACAAAAGCGGAAGGGGACTTCAAGGCATGCGCATGGAATCAACACCTATCTCGAAATCTCCAAGAAACTGGTATTGGTGCAACTCACTAGCGATCACCTCTCTCGGCAGTACCTCGATTTGCACATGAAGTATTGAGTGTAGTATGAGTACAATTGCCCCAATGTACACAATAAATAACAAACCTAACCTCAGACTGAAAGCAACAACGGGCTTGTCAAGTGTCCAATATTCAATACCAATAACCGATAACAACAAAGATAGGATAGTAGCGTTAAAGAAAATTAGCTCAAGCAATATTTAATTTAACTTTTTTTACATATTGCAAAACAATAGGCATGCTTTTCAAGAATAGCAGTTAAGGCATGATTTCATTCACGATAATACCATGCGTCTTTGCCTACAGTTAATATCTGACTCTCGAGGTGCGGGTCCTTTCCCATGCGTTGATCGGAGCTAAGTCAATAATCAATATCACTTAGCCCAGTATAGGGCCTAGCGCATGCGTCACCTCATAATCAGTAACACTCAGCCCAACGTAGTGCCTGACGTATGCGTCACCTCACCATCAGTATCAAATCAGTTTTATGGCCCAAGATCAATCATCAACTGCTCAAATATTCACATCTCACAGCACTCAACTCAAATCGTGTAACACATATAAAGGCATTAACAACATGTGAGATAATATGTTAATAGTGCATAAAGATAGATATATAATACGCGGATGTACATAATGATTGAGAATATGACCATAATTAAGTCAAACAACTCAATTTAGCAAGAATAGCCCTATCATGTCTCAAACAGGTGAGCACATAGCCTAAACATGATTTCTAGAATGAATAATAGTTCAAGTAGTCATACAAGTAGAGAAAACACGAATGTAACGAGGCATGATAGCAAAACCAGGCACATAATAGCCTAAGGTCTACCCGGATCATTAATAACCCCGGTGAAAGCACACACGCCCATCACCTAGCACGTGTATCACCCCAAACGTATCTCAAATATCATAGCCAACGGGGAAATTACCCTCAAACCAAGTTTAGACATGTTACTTACTCAAAGCGCGTGACTCAATACTCCAAAAAGCCCTTCCCACTCGAATCGACCTTCAAACAGCTTGAATCCAGTGAAAAATAACTCATAACATCAAACAAGGCTATAGAAATCGATTCCAAGTAATAAAGCTCCAATCTCAATCACATTCCAAAAAGTCAACAAACAATTTAACCCAAGCCCACCTCTCGGAACCCGACAAAAGTCACAAACCCCGACTATCCATTCGAATATGATTCCATATGTACAAATTTCATCCAAATCCGACTTCAAATCGGGGTTCAAATCTCCACTTTTCACTTTAGAAAGTTTTGCAAAACCCCCCCAATTTTTCTCTCTTAGACTCACCAATCAAATACCAAAATCAAAGATGGAATCATGAATAATAATCAAATCCGAGTCAATAACATTTACCCCATCCAAGTGGGTGAAAATCTCCTCCAAAATTGACTCAATCCGAGTTCCCAATCTCAAAATGTTATAAAATGATCTCAAAGTCCCGAAAATGACATCTTATACTTCTGTCCAGTTATACACTTCGCGACCGCGGACATCGTGATCGCGGGACCCACATCGCGATCGTGAAGGACAAATTCTATACTAGCTGATGCCCCTTCTTCACGAATGCGAAGACCTTACGCAAAGGCGATGCCTGACCACCTGCTAAGCCAACGCGAATGTGAGCCTAGCTCCGCGAACGCGATGGCATTCCTCCCCTTTGGCATCATTCCTTCGCGAACGCATCCCCCTCATGCAATCGCGCTCCTTCAGCTCCCTCGTATCCGTGAACGCGTTAGCCCCTTATGAATGCGAAGAGGAAAATCCTTCTGCCTTCTCTCACTTCTCTACGATCTTGAGACTAGCTCCACTATCGCGAAATACTTGCAACTCATCAGAAACCAGCAATCCAAAACCATGAAAAAATTATCCGAATACATCCGGAAACACACCTGGCCAACTAATCCCGAAACATATTATGAACCTACTCGAAGCCTCAAATAACACAAAAAAATATCAAAACCACAAATTGCACCCTCAATTTAAGCTTAATGAACAAATCAACTTCCAACTTTAAAAACTCATGCCGAACCATGTCTAATCAACTCGACATGACCTCAAATTTTGCATACAAGTTTCAAATGACACGAGAAACCTATCCCAACTCTCGAAATCTGAAATAGACCTCGATAACCAAAAACCTATGAACCTTACAAACCTTCAACTTTTCAACTATCGCCAAAAAGAGCCAAATCAACCTAGGAACCTCCAAATCAAAATTCGGACATACTCCTAAGTCCAAAATTACCATACAAACCTATTGGAACCATCAAAACACCATTCTGGGGTCGTCACATAATAGTTAAAGCTCGGTCAACTCTTATGACTTAAGCTTCCAACCTTTGAACTAAATATTCTAATTAACCCCAAAACATCACCGAAACCAAACCAACCATCCCCGCAGTCACAAAACAACAAAGAAGCATACAAAAAAGCATTTAATAGGGGAATAGATCTTGTCACGAACCCAATTTTCCACCTTAGGGTGTCGTGATGGCACCTAGTCTATAAGACTAGGTATGCCTAACATTCATTCATAGCTTAACAAAAATAACAAACTAAGATTATAAAATAAGCTAATAAAGCTCGTAACAACTCCAAATACAGAACATCAATAAAATAATTCCAAAAACCGGGGGAACTGAGTCATAAGCTCTATAGAATATACTAAGATCTCTAATACATCTATGTCTGATAATAAGATAAACAATACTAAGTAAAATAAAAGAAGGTGACTCTGAGGCCTGCGAACATCGAGCAAGTATACCTTGAAGTCTCCGGAGATAACAATACGATCACTAGTGTTCGACACTAGCAGATGTACCTGGATCTGCACAAAAATGTGCAGAAGTGTAGCATGAGTACACCACGATGGTACCCAGTAAGTATGAAGCCTAAACTCGGTAGAGTAGTGACGAGGCCAAATCAAGACACCTACGAGGATAAGAAAAACTGAACAAAGTATAGTGTAGTCAATTAATGGAAGACGAGGAAATGAATGATAATAAAACGGTTCAATAATGTAAGCTAACAACGGAATTTAAAGCAATAAAGGCAACAAGGAGTTAATACATGATAACGGAAAAATACAGTAAGGCATATAAAGAGATAACAAAAATATTCAACCAACAAGCCTCTTTAATATAGAATGTGCAACAAGAATCACAACCGAGGTACCATGCCTCATATCCACATTTCACAATTCAAAATCACAACCTTTCCTTATACCACCACGTGAGCCTTACATTTAGATTTTTTTGAAAATAATTTTTCCGAAATAGCTACATGTACTTTAGCCCCCTTATGTCAGCGCGTGGCTTCAAGTGATTCCCTTACTAGCAACATGTACATAAATCCCACCTTATGATTCCACATGCATATTAACCCCTTATCCTTATACTGCCGCATGCGCATCAATATCAAAACACAATAACAACTCGCACTACAAGTGCCGATATGCCACAACATGCTAAAATCAACAATACCAAGGTTACCACAACATATAGCCCACAGCTGAACCATAATGTGAACAAGAATCTCAATAATAACAAAATGAATGAGATTTACTGAACGAGAAAATATATCTCAATAATCAACTAGTTTAACCTCAATGTGATAATAGCTTTTATAACTTCAACTTCAATAACTCAGAATGAAGTTATTTCCACGAAAAGACAACTTCAAATTCAATTGTGTAACATAAGCATAACAATGAAAAAGAAAGCATGAAATAGCAACTACGTCTAAATGTATGAGAATAATTCAACACCAAGAGAGACATCATGGAATAATGAGAATAACTCCACAATTAAAAAGGCACATGACAATAAGAGAGATAACAACAACAATTAAGGCATATAAAATCTTGTTTCACAATAAAAGATAGATCATGTGATAACAACATCAAGTAAAGCATGTAAGAGCAATTTAACAATGGAAGATATAACATGATATTATAATTTCTAATTTAATGCATGAAAGAGTCTAATCCGGTCAAAATAACACACATATGCCCGTGTATACACTCGGCACCTCATGTACACGTCTTTCACATAATTCAAATAACACAAATACACCCAAGTCGTCTTAAGGGATATTTCTCTCACACAAAGTCAGACAATATACTTACCTTAATCAAGCTAAATTTGTCACGACCCAAACCGAAGGGCCGCGACGGGCACCCGATGCCTAACTCAACCGAGTACCAATATAACATATCCTTCTTATCATACTATCATGGGTAAATGAGTTGGAAAGGCCGTCATGCTATAACCAGAATTAAATATAAGAGAATACTCGACATAGGATGACCCAACATGGAATACAAACTTATACATGTGACATATAGGCCTATAAGGCTGACATGATCATTTGTACACTCAAAACATAGGCCGACAAGGACATACAATCATACATATATATGACATATGTCAACAAGCCTCTAAGAGTACATAAACGTCATAAAGGCTGGGAAAGGGCCCCTCCATACCAATCTATACATGTCCAAAGCATACTGACCAAATAGGCAACTCCAGAGCAAGTGGAGTGCACCAACACCTTCCGCTGAGCTGATAGCCTACTAGGAGGACTGTCAACCTGTCTATCGGGACCTGCAGGCATGAAACGCAACGTCCCCGGGCAAAAGGGACGTCAGTGCAAATAAAGTACCGAGTATGTAAGGCATGAAAGTAGAATATAAAAGACATGAAAGAAACATGGAGTAAAGAACTTAACCTCTAAGTTTGAATAGCTCTATGAGTCATGAAACATTTATAATGTCATGCATATGCGTATAAATATCATATCATGCATAGGTATATGTGTACATAATATCATCAAGCCTCTGAGGGCATCCCATCATATCATCTCGGCCTCTGTGGGCAAAATCATCAACGTATGCTAGCTGATCAAGTGGTGGTGCGTATATAACGCCATAACCTTACCACATACCCCATATACATATAATAAACATGTATATAACTCCATCGTGTCATGGGTCAATATTCATGTATAAATTAATGCAATGCATAAGAATTAAGTCAATAAGATCTCTCGGAATGTCATAAGATCAATATGCATTCGGTTAATATCACGAAATAAACTTTATCACTTATGTATTTTCTGAGACCCATGAACAGACGATATAATTATAGGACATATAGAGAATCAAGAACATAGGCAACCCTAGTACTTCTAAGAATACAACCATTTGTGAAAGTTGTGTGTTTGCACGTTTCATTGTATCATATGGATCATGCCAAAAGGAAAGAAGGGATAGCCTTAACATACCTTATAGAAATCTGTCCTATAACTCTAAGCTTAGCTCACTTCACCTTAATCTACAACAACGACAATGAAGCTATTGTCAAGTTACGAATGACTCTCTTATTTATATAATGAAAGTAACTTAATCTGTAAAAAATAACGGGCAGCATTTCCCCCGATTTTACCGGTCCCTTTAGCCTACTATAGGTGAGACAACAACACAATACAATTAGCAACTCGAAAAGAACCTAACTACAATTCGGGACCTTTAATACAACAAAAACCCCAAGTATACCATAACACACCCAATCAACAAGTTATCAAGTAGCCTGAAAATGCAACGACGAGCGACCAGCGAACTATCCTACAACATGTGGCGTTTCTCCACGCCCTTTATCCTCCCAAGCTCCATAAATCATCAGCACAAGAGGACAACATGAGTGGACTACAAAATAGTCCGTTAAAAGTGGAATAAATCAAACTCATGACTTTCGATCACCGTCCCGTGAGTTCTAACTATTAGGAAACGAATTTATCAACCTTCCTTGATATTTAAAAGCTTAAATACATAAAGTAAGCATTTTCTTAACTATGAAGTACCTTCAAAAAATCAAACTACAAAAACAAAGAGAGGCGGTACAATGATACTTAGGTTGTAGGGATCGTTCTAATGTTATCGCTTCTTGATTTCGTACCCGGGATGGTAATCTTCTTTGAAATTTCATACCCGGGATGTTAATCTTCATTGAAACCCTTGTAGAGAGTTTAAGGATTGGTTTATGGGGGGTTCTCTGTTCGTTTTCTATGAAAAATTAAGAAAAATACAAATTAAAACCTATATATATATATATATCAACTTTTGAAAAGTAAAAGAGGTGCTAGCTTGGCACCCTAGCATTGGCCCTTCTTCATGCGCTCATATCGTTTTATCCGGACGTCGTATGAATGAACGGTTAAGAGTGTTAGAAACAACATTCCAAGATATTCAATTTGGTATATAATATGTCCCAAAAAGACCTCATATAACACATGAAATATATTTCTCAAAAATCTTCGTTACAAGGCAAATCCTTAGTTTTTCCGCAACTTAAATCCGATTTTTCCCAAACTTTATATTTTATATCCAAACATCGTATATAGTCATATTATGACTTTAAACTCATTAAAATCATGATTAAAAAGTTTTATATTCATTATACGTCACCTTGGGATGCACAGGGTGTAACAAATTCCATGTATATTGGGAGAAAATCGCAGCTACATTTTACCAAATTTTCAGCACATTTATGAATGTAACTTGTGATGACCTTTGCCAAATTTTGTTTCACAACTCGCTTGACTTCAAAACGTAATACACGACTATCATACGACTAAAATAACCCATAACATAACCTCATTATCATGTTAAGAACCCTATTCTTATCCCAAGAGTACATGTTATAATATTCCTAACTTGTCGACTTTCGACGAAACTTATTTTCTTCAGTTTGTTTAGCTTCTAAGTCTTTCAACCCTATTGGTACTTGTTATCCATGATCTTATAGATTTGTAACCTACAAGGTAACATGATTAACTTACCTTATGTACTTTCAAAAATGATCTCATTTCTGAGCTTACATCAATTGTCTTACGACGTACTCTTGCGTACGAAAACATGGAGGGTAACATCATTCCCCCCTTTGGAACATTCGTCCCCAAATGTTGACTGATGTGTTTATCAATCTTATAACCTATAGCTCTTGTGAATACTTTAATATTGTCCTTGCCATCTAGGCAATTGTTCTGTGAATAAATTCAAAGGCCAAGGCATTCCCCCCCTTTAGGCCTCTTTCTCACACCATGACTTGTGGTCGGAATCCTTTCAATCTCGTAACTGTTGCTACCTTCTATCATGCAGCCTATACAACTCTGTCCTTGTAAGTGCACCTATTTGACTCTTTTCAACTTTTTCCTCCAGTTGTTAGCCAATCTCTAGGCCTTGCTTTGTGAACATATATAGAACTATGACAAGCTGTCCCTCGCGGAATCTATAGGTGTACTGAAGTTTTTCTCTCGGTACTTTGTCGAACTTACGACCATTGCTATATCTTGTTTCATAGCCTCAGTTATCTATACTTATAAATTTAATATATCTAGGAAGGTTATACTATACTATAACACTTACTTCGATTTATTATTACCGAGGTCTGCTACCCAACTCCAGGTTACTCCCTCGCTGCTTATCATGTATGTATAAATCTAAGTCCTTTAGTTCTTCTTCATTACTGTTCATCTTAAGAACGGCATCCTAATCTCGTCTCATACATTTTTACTTTTATCCATCCATTCTTGATTCACCTTAATGTTGATCCATAATTAACCATTGATAACTTGAAGCCTCTTATGTAATACATTGTCACTAGGGCTCACGTCTCATCGGGGAACATTTGAAGTGATTTGCCTGATCCACCTAGGGATGATACTATACTTCAATAACCGTATTTCATAACAACCCAACGTGATTTATCATATGGGTATAATCCCATGCAATTCATGAAATCCCTTTTCTCAAAATCTTTTCTCAATCAAAGGCCTAAACGTCATCCTCTTATCTATCACCATTACACCCTTATTCTACTATTAGGGCATCATTTCATCTCTTGTAATTGCTCCTAGTCTTAGACTCCTCTGAGTTCATTCAGGTTGTACCAAGCTTTCTTTAACTTATGGAAGCCATCAACTCTCTTGTTTTGATGGGTTTAATCCCGAGGCCTTACCTATTATCGTCACTTTCTCACTCACATTTTCTTATCCTTAGTCCTGTCTACCTAAAACCTTGTTGCTCTACCATAATTTAGCTTGCGACGTATTCATAATACTTGCAACCTTCCTTTAACTTGCTAGCACCATAGATTTCCTTTCGTGTTTTCTCAGTTGTCTTTAAACATAAGCAATTACTTTTCCTGGTCGTTCTGCCACTTGTTGCATGAATACATGGCTTATCTCATTGCCCATGAATACTGGAATTTCTTGTAACTCATATGATCTCAAATATCACCTTTTGATTTTTTTCTTCTTCTCGTTCATTAGCCATGATAGGTGCCACTTTCTTATGGAGTGCATACAATATTGTAGTGAGACTATTGTTACAAGACCATTTCTTCTTTATGTAACTATGCTTAAGTTGAAGCCTTCTTCCTTATTTCCTCAGCTAGGCTTTTTTTTGTAGTACTTAAGGGAGACCTTTTGACTCCTATAAAGCTGCGAGCTTATTACATCGTGTACCCGAAAGAATTTTTGATGTTCTTACTCACCTATAATTATCCTTAGTTACTTACCTCTCCTTGTGCTCGTAGGGTTGCTTCTGAACTGAAATTTTTGATTGTCTTCCCAGTGGCACTATCTTTTATTTTCGTAACACTTATACGATACCTTTAACTACCCCAACTCCTATCTGAATATTTCTCAAGGATTACGATGGCATATCTGCGAGACTGAATTCACTATGTTAGGTTCACTACGTTTATCTTCCATAATCTGCTGATTTGTCTGTATCCTCTTATCTAGCCATAACTTTGTTCTTCCTGAATCAACTACTAACTACTCGTTGGTCCATTCTCATATCTATATTCTACGTAATCTCCCTTGGGTTATGTCATTTGTCTTAACTTACCCCTCACACTGGATCCTTATGTATCAAGTGTTTATTTTCACTTATTTATCAATAACATCTAGTGTTGGAACCCTTACTGCCTCTCCCCGGTGTCGTGCTTGCATAATGTTCAGGAGTCGTATCATATCCGTAGGATCTGAATAAATGCAATCTCATTCCTTTCGCCTTTCTACCACATTATTCCTTTACTATTCCATAGTTACCTGAACCACATAACTCCGACTTAATACCATATCACACTATCTTCCCCCATTAGGGGAGTACTAACATTTAATGCTATGAAGATTTACCTATAAATGTTTTACCTCTTCATCTTTGGCGTCTTTTCACATTTTCACGGACTCTTACTCGCCTTGCGGTAACCCTTCTGTACTAGGGATAACTGAATTTCTTTTGCACGAAGGTCACACCTAGTGTAACTGACATACTTAGTCCCTTAAACTTAACTCTTCTCATGGTGCTTGCTTTAGGGAAGCGTCTTACTGAATGACCTTTAAAGGTTATTCTTTTGTTGTCCATTTTATTATTGCCGGAATGCGATCTTTGAAATTGTCACGATGCCGAATATTATCAAATCTTCCGATCCATAATTCATGTTCAGTTTATCTTGTTCACTAGCCCATACTGAATTCTATTACTCCGGGATCTAACTTAGCCTTCTAGTAATCACGTTTGAGTCACCAACATAATTTTTGAAATGAGGATATGACTTTATGACTTATAACCTTTTATTGTCTCAAGGCCTGTCAGCTCTTGTCTTTTCCTTCACTTGACTATAGACACTGTCATCGTGTCATATTTTTATTTATCGTTATCACCCATTTATCAGATCTTACTCATAATGCTTCATTTACTCTCTTCTTATTCTCCTTCTAGTATTTCTATCTATAACCTTATTCTACAAACTTCAACAAAATATTCTTTCGCTTTTAGCTCCCCTTGCTCTATCCACTGGCTATTCGGGTTACCTAACATTCTCTCTTTACCATGGGCGGGAGCCATACAAAGGTGAATATTTATCCCTTCTAGGAATCCAGTACCAATCTTCTATATTTTTTCTGGACGTTCTAGTATTTCATATCTAAATATACTATTCTAGAGTGCACCATCGAGGTGTCTCACAAGGAGAACTATTACCACGTTTGCACTATCCTTCAGAAATGTTTGCTAATGATAACAATCTATCCACAATTTGGGATACTCTAACCCCAACTGCATCCTGATTTGTCATCCTTCTCATAAAATATATTTGTTATCTCCCATAGGGTATAACTGAGATGGGTGTGGCCAATTTTATATATATTTGTTACTATTGAAAGTAACTCAAAATTCTTATATTTCTCTGCTTGAATTGTAAATACTAATAATCTTCACTAACTGGGTACCTCGTACCCTTCTTCACCTTGCTTCTTTTACTTGTTGAAACGTGTATCTACCTTATGATTCTCTTTTTGCTTTTTACCATGTGGGTGGATAGATATTCATACCTTAGGGTTCCTTATCAAAAAGTTTACACGTCTTAGTACACATATGATCTACTGCAAACCTCACATTTACTCATCATAAGCATGATGTAAAATCGAGTTCCTCTGACTCAACTCTACCACAGCCACATTAAATCTCTTACCAACTTTCTTTCTAGATGTAAGTTTCGTTGTATTACGAATAAGTAGAATTTAGGTTTTTGAATTCTTACAACTGAGCTCTACCATACGATCTAGAGTAAGAAGAAAGAGTGACAGTACTAAATACCCTGTAGCCTCCTACTTATAAGTGTGGTGCACAACACACACATAAACAAGACTCTACTAGACACAACTTGTAGACTCTCTAAGACAGAATTGCTCTGATACCACTTCTGTCACGACCCAAACCGCAAGGCCACGACGGGCACCTGGTGCCTTACTTAACCGAGTACCAACTTAATAAATTTTTCTTATTATACCATCATGGGTAAATGGGCCAGAAGGGCCTTCATGAGATTACCAGAATAAAACATAAGGGAATACTCGACATAGGCCGACAAGGCCATACAAGTATCCATATATATGACATCTATCTACAAACCTCTAAGAGTACATAAATGTCATAAAGGCCGGAACAAGGACCCGCCATATCAATTATTACATGCCCAACGCATACTAACCAAATAGACAACTCCAGAGCAAGTGGAGTGCCCCAACACCTTCCGCTGAGCTGATAGCCTATTAGAGGGACTATCAACCTATCTATCGGGACCGGCGGGCATGAAATGCAATATCCCCAGGAAAAAGGGACGTCAGTACGGATAACGTACTGAGTATGTAAGGCATGAAAAATAGTATATAAAAGACATGAAAGAAACATGGAGTAAAGAACCCAACCTGTAAGTCTGAATAGCTCTCTGAAGCATGAAACATTTATAATGTCATGCATGTGTATAAATGTCATATCATGCATAGGTATATGCTTACATACTTGTCACGCCCCAAAATCGAGGAGCGAAACCGGCGCTCAACCGAGTGAACCCGGCCGAGCAAGCCTATTAGATTTCCTTCTACCCAAACTCATTCATGAATAAAGAGAATATATATGTTTTCGTTAATCAACCAATAAAGTGATCATGTTGCAATACCAATTTCTTACCATCAGTTATTTTATTTTAAAGTATAAATTCCAAACACATTTTTCATAATCTAAAGTGGAAATAGTAATTCAAGCACAACACACGAGTTTGACTTCCCCAGAACCATTATACAACCTACACTATGTCTACGGAGCCTCTATAGAGAAAGATGAGTGCAATGATAATGTCGGCAACAAGGCCCCGGCTATACCTCAAACAGAATACAAAAAGAACAAAAGATACATTACCCCAGGATGAAGTGGGGCTCACCAAGTCAGCTGGGAAGAAGGTGTGCTGCTATCACTGATCAATATCTCCTGCTCTGGAACCACCTGCATCCATTTAAAAGATGCAAGGCCCCGGCAAAAAGGGACGTTAGTACCGTCGAATAGTGCTAGTATGAAAACTAAACACTAATTTAAGAATTCAAAAATACAAGATGAATATGATGAACCAGTGCAGCAATAGAATAATATAGATAACTGTTTAAACCATAGCAAGCTTATTAAAAGCTATAAATAACATTTATAGGATTTAAGATGAGATCCTCTGTAACCATCTTCACACAAAGCGGCCCCGCCGCCTCACCCGATGTATACAGGTGGAAGTGTACGTACAATACCACAACTCTAACCAAGCGTCCATGCCGCCTCACCCCAATGTATGCGGGTGGATGTAAAACCACAGTACCAAGAACCTACACAAAGCGGCTATGCCGCCTCACCCCAATGTATGCGGGTGGAAATGCATCAACGATACCAATACCAACACAAAGCGGCTATGCCACCTCACCCCAATGTATGCGGGTGGTGGTGCCACACCAATACCAAAACTATACACAAAGCGGTCGTACCGCCTCACCCCAATGTAAGTTGGTGGAGCACAATACCATAATCCCTACACAAAGCGGTCATGTCCCCTCACCCAAATATATATGCGGGTGGAGGTGTATAATAATCACAATCTCTATACCATAATCCCCACACAAAGCGGTCATACCGCCTCACCCCAGTTTATGCGGGTGGAGGTGTATCACAATCACAAACTCTACACAACTTGGCATAATAACTTTCACATAAATCATGACTAGAAATTATAACATGTTGATACATAATCCATAGTTTAGGACACAACCTCAATTTATAATGCAATATGATAAGAGCATTTGAAACACGAATTGAACGTATATCTTTATCACAAAACTTATCGGAATACTCCATTTATAATCAATATCTCAGAACTTACAAGGATATTGGGAATTCCAATTCTTAAAGAAGAGTTTAGCCAACATACCTCACTTGAGCTTCTTTACACTCTAAATGTTCCGAAATTCTTAGGAACTTCAATCTATTTTAGAAATATAACAAATTGAACCAAAATTAGGAAGATGATCATGGTTCTAGCTCATTTGAGCATTTTATCAAACACAAGGTGTGCATAAGGTTTCAAGGCCCTTTTTATGGAGAATTCCATCATCCCACAACCCAATATTTACCATGCCTAGTTCAACAATCTTCCTATACCCCTTGATATCACATGCATGTAAATAAACAACCCTCCTGCCCCAAAATTATCTTGCTAATTATCCAATTCTACACAAAATTCGAAAGTGAGGGTTAGGATGTAGAATCTTACCTCTAGGATGAAGACCTAGTGAGTTTCCCTTCTTAATCTTCCAAAACTTGGGCAAGAATTGAAGAACAATTATTGAAGAACACCTTCTCACTCTAGGGCACTGTCTCTCACTCTAAAATATCAGATTATAGTTCAAAAAATGGCCCAAAGAGTGTATTTAACAAAATAGGGTCGGGTTTTAAAAACCCAAAAATGGAGCTCCGGAACGGTTCTGCTGTCGCATAATTGCTGACAAAAATGATCAAAAATATGTCTGTGTATGCGGTCCGCATAACTGTTATGCAGTCGCATAATGCACCGCATAATAGTTATGCGGTCGCATAGTCGACCACATAGCTACTTCCAGAATGGCCCTCTCCTGCCCACTTCTGCGGCCATTATGCGGCCCGTAGAGTGATTATGCGGTCGCATAATGGACCGCATAAATGCGCTTTTCCACCAAAAAATTTACTTTACTTTCCGGTGCATTCTTCAACGCAAAAAGTCCGAGCACCATGAAACATTATTTTCTTTGCAAATTTTACCGGGCTTTACACTTAAGTACTTCAAAATTTTCTAGGGTGTTACAATAATATCATCAAGCCTCTGAGGGCATCATATCATCTCGGCCTCTGTGGGCGAAATCATCAACGTATACCTTATATACATATATATAATGCCATAACCTTTCCCCATACCTTATATACATATAATATACGCGTATATAACGTCATCTGGTCATGAGTCAATGTATATGTATAAATAAGAAGTAAATCAATAAGATCTCTCGGGATGTCATAAGATCAATATGCCTTCGGTTAATATCACAAAGGAAACTTTATCAACTTACGTATTTTTTTGATACCCATGCTATTGTATTTAGGTTGTTTGACCCCAAAAGAATCATACTTAGTCTCCTCGTAATATTTATGAGTACTTTAATGTTTATTGTGCCAAACTGCCAATCATAAGGAAATGCATTTCCGTTTTCAATTTATTGGTCAAATTATTTTACTCAGTCTTAGTAATACAATCTTAATGTTTATACTCACTTGAGAACTCATTCGATTGTTCCAAAGTAAAAAAGCAGAAAGTCAAAATAATAAAAACCGATAGTATTGTGAATTAACTTCGCTTATATATCAAAGTGACATAATCGATTTTATATTTTATTCAATAAAAATCGGCTAGTGAACTATGAAAACCGGTCCTATGCGATACAAATCCATATTAGTCAATATCATGAGTACTGTATATCCAATGATGAACAAAAAATACCCCTAAAAGAAGTGAAAGTCGAAGAGACAAAAGCTTTATATATTATCTGATGGTGCTATAACATAAGGGGAATAAAAGGAAACGAGAGAGATAATCCATTTATTTTATTATCTTAGTTTGTTATTTCTGTTGAACTATCATTGAATGATAGGCTTCTTAGAGACTAGGTGCCATCAATACATCCTAAGGGGGGGATTTTGGGGCCGTGACAAGTTGGTATAAGATCTCTAGGTTCATAGGTGCCACGAGTCATAAGCAAGTTTTGTAGAGTCTTGCGTATTAGTGCAAGGACGTTGGTACTTATCTTCGAGAGGCTACAAAACTATTAGGAAAATTTCACTTCTTTGATTCCTTATCGTGCGAATTTATTTATTTCAAAATCTGAGTTTTTGTCTTTCTATTCTCTCACAGATGGTGAGGACACGCACTGCTGGGTATGATGATCAGACACTCGCACCACCTACTAGGGAAGCATGAGGCTGAGGTCGGGGCAACGGCTAAGTATGGGCAAGTGCTGCAGCTAGAGTACCTACACGAGCAGTGATTGAGGAGCCACCAGTAGCTCCGATTGGGCGGCTCCCGAGGCGTCTGTTGTCACCCTTGCACTTCAGAATATCTTAACACAGTTTTTGAGCATGTTCGGCACTCTAGCTCAGGAGGGATTAATTCCCCTTGCACTAGCTACATCTCAGGTTGGGGGAGGAGCTCAGACTCTCACGGCATGTACTCCAGAACAACGAGTCCATATTGATCACATCCCGGGAGTTATGCTAGAGCAACCTGTTATTCCGGTTCAGCCCGAGGTTAGGGCGGAGGCATCTGAGTAGCAACAACTGAGACTTGAGAGGTTCAAGAAGTATCACCCATCTACTTATAGTTGCACAACTACTGAGGATGCACAAGGTTTTTTAGTGAAGTGCCATCGTATTCTCTACACCATGGGTATTGTGGAGATAAGCGGAGTTGCCTTTACTACGTTTTTGCTGTCAGGAGCAGCCTACAGGTGGTGGCAGGCTTACGAGGAGGGTAGGCCAGCTGATGCAGTACCACTCACTTGGGCTCAGTTTTCAGAGATGTTCTTGAAAGAGTTTGTTCCTTATACCCTTTGGGATGCATGGAGCACAGAGGTTGAGCAGCTGCGTCAAGTGACTATGACTGTGTTAGAGTATGCTATAAGATTCAGTGAGTTGTCCGGACATGCACCTACCTTGGTTTCTACAGTTAGAGAGTGAGTCCGCAGATTCATCGATGGGCACAACTATGGTATTAGATTCAGCATGGCTTAAGAGTTGGAGACGGATACTCCATTTCAGCAGGTGGTGGAGATTGTGCGGAGGTTGGAGGGTATGCGGGGACGAGAGAGAGAGAGAGAGAGGCCAGGGAGGCCAAGAGGCCTCGAAGTACTAGAGGATTTAGTTGTGTCCATGCTGCAGCTACAGCCCGACATGGCAGGGGATATGTGAGTCGGCCAGTTCATTCAGCACTTTCAGCTACTAGTAGTGCTCCGGCTACTTCTAGGTATCAGGTTTCCCACTATGCACAGCCACTTTCTAGTGCACCTCCCACTCGGGGTGCCTTCAGCGGTCAGTCCAACCGACTAGGCCGGAGTATGTTTTAGGAGCCACGCTCATAGTGAGATTATTTTGAGTGTGGTGATACCAGACAGATGGTGAGGGACTACCCCAGACTTAGGAGGGTGCACCTCCACAGACTACCCAGGCTCCACAGATTCCAAAGCTTGTAATAACTCCAAATACAGAATATCAGTAACATAATCCCAAAAACCAGTGAAACTGAGTCATAAGCTTTATAGAATGTATTAAGATATCTAATACAACTTTGTCTGCTAATAACATACACAGTAGTAAAGGAAATAACAGAAGGTGACTCTTAGACCTGCGAACGTCTAACAAGTATACCTTGAAGTCTTCGGAGATAACAATACGATCACTGGTGTGCGGCACGAGAAGATGTACTTGGATCTGCACAAAAATATGCAGAAGCGTAGTATGAGTACACCACAGTGATACCCGGTAAGTATCAAGCCTAACCTCGATAGAGTAGTGACGAGGCCAGGTCAAGACATCTACTAGGATTAGAAAAATTCAACAAAGTATAGTGTAGTCAAATAATGGAAGATGAGGACATGAATGACAATAAAGCAGTTCAACAATGTAAGATAACAATGGAATTTAAAGCAATAAAGGCAACAGGGAGTGAACACGTGATAAGAACATCAAGAAATCAATACGGACAAATATAGTAAGGCAAATAAAGAGATAACAAAATTGTTCAACCAATAAGCCTCTTTAACATAGAATGTACAACAAGAATCAGAATCGAGGTACCACGTCTCAAATTGACATTTCACAATTCAAAATCATAACCTTTTCTTATACTGACGCTTGAGCCTTACATTTAGATATTTTTGCAAATATTTTTCCCGAAATAGCTTCACGCACTTTAGCCCCCTTATATTGCCGCGTGGCTTCAAGTAATTCCCTTACTAGCAACAAGCATATAAATCCCACCTTATGCCGCCACATGCACATTAACCCCTATCCTTATACCGCCGCATGTACATCAATATCACAACACAATAATAACTCGCACCACAAGTGCCCATATGCCATAACTTGCCAAAATCAACATACAAAAGTTACCAAACATATAGTCCACAGCTCAATCACAATGTGAACAAGAATCTCAATAATGACAAAATAAATGAGAATTACTCAACAAGGAAAGATATCTCAATAATCAACAACTTCAACCTCAATGTGATGATAGATTTTATAACTTAAACTTCAATAACTCAAAATGAAGGTATTTCCACGAAAAGACAACCTCAAATTCAACTGTATAACATAAGCATAACAATGAAAAAGAAAGTCTGAAATAGCAACTACGTCTAAATGTATGAGAATAATTCAACATGAAGTGACATCATGGAATACAACTTCAAATGAGAATAACTCCACAATTAAAAAGGCACATGACAATAAGAGAGATAACAACATCAATTAAGACATATAAAAGCATGTTTGACAATAAAAGACAGAGCATGTGATAACAACATCAAGTAAAGCATGTAAGAGCAATTTAACAATGGAAGATATAACATGATATTACAATTTCTAATTAAATGCATGAAAGCTTAGAGTCTAATCCGATCAAATACCACACATAAGCCCGTGTACACACACGTCACCTCGTGTACACGTCTTTCACCTAATTCAAATAACAAAAATCAACCCAAGTCCTAAGGGGTATTTCCCCACAAAAAGTTAAACCAGATACTTACCTCAATCAAACTAAATCAATCCCCTAATAAGCCTTTCCCGCGAAAATCCAACTTCGGACGGCTCAAATCTAGCCAAAATAACTTAATACCATAAATACAAGCCATATGAAGCAATTTCAGATAATAAAGTTTCAATCTTTAAAGAAAATCATAAAGTCAACTCAAAAAGTCAACCCCAGGCCCGTACCTCGGAACCCAACCAAACTTACAAAATCTGAATACTAATTCCGATACGTGTTCAACCATACTAATATTATCCAATTCCAATCTCAAACCGACCTTCAAATATTCAATTTGTGGTTTAGGAAAGTTTTTACAAAAATTCCTAATATCTCCTACTCAAATCACTAATTAAATGATTAAAACAATGATGGAATCATGATAAATGTACAAAACCGAGTCAAAAACACTTAACCCTGATCGAATCCTTAAAAATCACCTAAAAATCACCCAAAAGCGAGTTGTCTAACTGAAAATGTGGAAAATGAAATAACCCCTCGATTCCATCCTTTTTCTACCCAGTGATTTTCGGTTTTGCGGTCAAATTGTCGCATTTGTGACTCTGCATCTGCAAAAAATTCATCGCAGATGCGACTTCCACTTAAGCCCAGAACTCCTATTTCTGCGGACCCCTACGCTCTCTTACACATCTGCTTCAGGGGAAAATGACTACACCTGCGGTCCTAAGCCAACCAATCAAACTCCGCTTCTGCGGAAGAAATCCGCATCTGCGGTTGCGCACGAATGTCTGAACATACGGACCCAGATTCCCAGCCCAAATCTCGCATCTCCGACTCAGATTCTGCTTCTGCAGTGCCACACGTGTGGCCCAATTATCACAGGTGGGATTGCACCAGACTCCAACATTCTCAACAAATCCTTCTAAGTGCCCAAAAGGCCCGAAATCAACCCGATACACACCTAGAGTCTCCGGGACCCTATCCGAATATACTATCGAGTCCCAAAACACAACCTGAACCTACTCGAGGCCTTAAATCACATCAAACAACATCAAATCTATGAATCGCCCCCAATTTAAGCCTATTGAATTAATGAACATTCAACTTCTAAAACTAATGCCGAATCATATCAAACCAACTTTGAATCAGCTCAAAGTTTGCGTGCAAGTCCCAAATTACACAACGGATAGACCAACTCCCGGAACTGCAATCCGAACCCACTATCAATAATGTCAACCCTCGGTCAAACCTATCAACCTTCCAAACCTTCAACTTTCCAACTTTTGCCAAAAAGCACCAACTCAACCTACCGACCTCCAAATCAATATTCGGCCATACGCCTTATTCCAAAATAACCCTAGAAAGCTATCGGAACCATCAAAACTCCCTTCCGGAGTCGTCAACACAAAAGTCAAACTCCGATCAACTCTTCCAACTTAATCTTTCAACCTTGGGACTAAGTGTCCCAATTCACTTAGAAGTTCACCCGAAACCAAACTATCCACCCCGACAAGTCATATAACCACAAATGAGCATAGAAGAAATCATAAATAGGGAAATGGGGCTACAATACTCAAAATGATCGGCCGAGTCATTACAGGTACATAAAATGACCGGCTGGGTCATTACAAATATCATCTCAAATAGTTATCTTAGAATAACTTATCAGTGAAAAATCAACCCAATATCGATGTTCATTACTATGGTAGATTGGGCAAACAGAATTTGGACAACTACCAAAGTGCAACAATGGGCAAGAAGAAAAAACGTTAGAAAGTAGTGAAAATATTTTGGCTTGCACATTTGCAAGAGTAGATTTTCAGAGGCTTACCACAATTTCCAGGTGTGGATCCAACTAAAAGTTTTGGTGTTGTTATAAAGTAATATGATACTCCTACATGGGAGACATGAAAGAATTTGTTTCTTGTGTATAAAGCTGAATTGTGCTCCTGAGAGTCGAGATAGACATGTGTTTAAATGGACGCACGGTTGATTTATGTGACATTAAATTTTGAAAGAAGCCCCAGATTAAGAAAACTAGACATATGAGTGAAAGAAAGATTGTGAAAGATCACGTCTTTTGGAGAATAAGCTTAACTACAAGTGTAGATGCACATATCAGAAAAATCCTTGAGATTTGAAGCTGAAAAATATCGAGGAATTTCTAAGGATGATTAGAGTTTACAGCAAGATGTCTTTTTTTATGGGAATAGAAAGTCATGCCCAAAGAATAACATCTTCATCGGACATTAGGAACTTGGGGTGGATTTAAAAGAATTCTAAAAATTGGTAGAAGTATTAGTCGGAGGTTATAGATTAGCTTAAAGTGCTACTTCGTTAAGGACTTTGTAAGAAACAAACTAGTAGCATCAGGATACGAAAAGCAAATCATAAATAATGAGTACACAAGTATGTCCACAAATGAGAAAGTAAGCACATATTCATAGATATAGCATATTGGATGAAGAAATAAGGATGTGAGCATAAAACCCGTTGAGGTAAGCGAAGTTTTTCCACAATTGTGGGGTCAATACTAGGGATTTTCCCACCTGGAGTGTATGCAATATAATATAAATCATTCTAGGAGTAGAGAATTTTCTTAATTTTTTCAGAATGTGAGACTGAATAACTGCGAGACGATATGTCAGTTGAACTCACATGTCGTTCTCTGAAACTACAGAGTTTTAAAAGAAGGTTTGAGGTATGAAAACATAGCCCTTGCGTGACTTGTGTATGATTGTGTACAGCCAAGACTCAATAGAAAAATATGACGAAAGTTTATGGAAAGCGACAACAAATAATTGCGATAAATATTTGACAGTATTAGTGATAAAGCAATAGACATTTATAGCATGTTGTGAAAGAATGTAAATAAACATGTATTGATAGTTAAACAAATATCTTACATAATATCAACAAACATCTCCAAGTATTAGAAATTAAACTAGTCCTCTAAGGTTAGAACCTAAAGCCCCCAGCAGAGTGGCCATGTTGTTCCGCCCTATTTTACACAAGTTAAGATATGATTCAACATAATAGAAATTTTGAGGTTCATTAAACGTATAGAGTCGTCACCTAATAATTAAAGGTATATTAGGGTACCTATAAGTTAAAAAAAAATGAACTCTTAAAAAAGTCAGTTAAACCAGTGAGATTCTAGGTAAGGGTACAAGTTATTCTAAGGGAAAGGTGTAAGGCACCTCTTATAATGTCACGGCCCAAATTCCGCCTAGTCGTGATGGCATCTATCGCAACCGGCTAGGTAGGCTAATTAACAGTCAAAACAATTGTACTGAAATTAATATGAAGTCAATAAGTAAAATAACTGAAGTTCTATACAATAACCCAAAAATTGGTAGTACAAGTCATGAGGCTCTAAGACTTAGATTCACAAAGCTGGTATGAACATGATACAACATCTGTTTGAAGTATACATAAATAGAATTTAAGTCCTAAAGTACCATGAACACGAGGTAGCTTGAATCTGGAACACTAGAATGTCTTTAATGCCAGGCTTCGTATTTCATAGCTACATAGCTCCAAGATCTGCACGCAAGGTGCAGAAGTGTAGTATGAGTACAACTGGCCCCATGTACTCAGTAAGTATCTTAACTAACCTCAGTGAAGTAGTGGCGATGTTTTATGTCAAAAGATACTCACTCAATATTTTACCTGTGCAGATAATAAGCAGAAAGAGCAATACGAGAAAGAGACATGAAAAATTACGTAATAAATAAAACAAGAATACAAATGACAACAGGCCCCAGAATATCACCTATGCTCAATTCACAGTTCTATACAGATATAGAACACCATCAAGAACAATAATAACATTTCTCCTCCAAAGCAGTTAAATATGCCTTCTCCGTTGTGACGCGCAACCCAATCCACAAATATATATATAACATGTCTTCTCTGTTGCAGTGTACAACCCGATCCATAAATATATACAAATATTATGGCGGCGTGTAGCCCGATCCCAAACAGTAATACCAATATTCCGTTGGAGCATGCAACCTGATCCCACACAATAATATCAATATCCGTTGCGGCGTACATCTCGATCCCACACAATAATATCAATATCCGTTGCAGCATGCAACCCAATCCCACACAATATATCAATATAGATTCTTATGAAACTATTCAACAACAACAGCACGGGAAATTCATAACGTAACACCAAGGAAACTAACACGCGGAATTCAACTAGGAATACAAACTCAAACAAATTATGGTGAGCAACATAGCACCCTAGATCTAATCTCCCACATTTTAAAACCAAATCTTCCATAAAACATAAACACACAACCAATCAAAACGTCACCCAATCCGGCTAAGCAAGGAAGGGTAGAGCATGAAGTGAGAAATGATGTACGTCAAATAAAAAAAGGATCGAGTGTAGGTGCGTAAGAAGTAAAATCATGTAACATATGGAGGCACATAGCAAATAAAGACATATAACATATGAAGGCAGATAGTAAGTGATGGCATGTAATATGTTAAGACAACTAATAAATAAATCACGTAACAAATAGAAGAATGTAACATGTACGACCCAATCGGTCGTTTTGAGAACTTGCATTTCGTTCGGCTGTTTGAAGTCTTGAGTAGCTTCATATGATATATAATTACTTATGTGTATTGTCGGTTTCGATTTTCGGGTCATTCGGAATTAGTTTGGAAGAATATTTTCATGCTTGAAGCCTTAAGTTGGAAGAGATGACCAAGTTTGACTTTTTAGTATTTGACCTCAGATCAGAGTTTTGATGGTTCTGTTAAGTCCATGTGGTGATTTCGGACTTGGGCGTATGCCAGGATTTGCATTTGAATATTTTTAGAAGGTTTCAGCACTAATTGGCGAAAGCTAGAAATTTGAAGGTTTGGAATGTTTATAAGTTTGACCGAGAGTTGACTTTGATGATATCGGGTTCGAATTGTTTTTCCGGGAATTGGAATAGGTTCGTTATGTCATTTGGAATGTGTATGCAAAATTTGGGTTAATTTCGAATTGGTTAGGCTTGAATCAGACGCTTGGTTAGAAATTTGAAGTTTATGAACTTAAGAGATTGATCTTGATCAATGATACATGATTTCGATATTGTTATGTGTGATTTGAGGCCTCGAATAGGTCTGTGTTATATTTTGGGGCTTGTTGGTATTTTCTGACGTGGTTCCAAGGGGCTCTGGTGAGCTTCGTGGTGGTTTCAGACCATTTCTAGGCTTTTTTTAGCTGTTGGTTTTTGGCTACAGGGGTATACATTGCGTTCACGTAGAATTGGTCGCGATCGCGAAGAGTAAAATGGGGAAATGGACTTGTGCATTGTGCTCGCGGAGGAGGCTTCGCATTCGCGAAGAAGAAATTCTGTTGTCGCTGACCCGACTTTGGAAGCTTATATCTTGCAATCTATAAGGAATTTGAAGATAATTCAAAAAAGAAAGTTGTAGCCCTTTGTGTCTAGTTTTTAAAAAATAAAACTACTTGTCATTTGGAGTTATGAACAAAAGGTTATGATTGATATACTACATGCTGTCTGAGACGAGTTTGGGAAGGGTTAATGGAGGTTTGTTCATCGCGATCGCGGGGAAATGGCCGCGATCGCAAAGGATAAAAATTGTCCTGGAAAATTTTGTAATTATGATCGTGAAGGGTACCTCTGGAACAATGTATAAAGTACTATATTTTGGAGATTTCAGCCTTTTAAGCATATTTTGAGCTATATAGCTCTGATTGAAGCGATTTTTGAGGCAATTTTCACCACATGGAATGAGGTAAGTGTTTTCTACCCAGTCTTGTTTTTATTCCACGATTCCATCTTTGTTTTTGGCATTTGATTGATGATTTTAAACGAGAAATTATGAGGGGGGGGGGGGGGGTTTGTCTAAAATTTCATAAAGTGAATTTTTGAGTTTTGAACATCGATTCGGAGTCGGATTTGAGTAAAACTAATATGGTTAGACTGGTAAATGAATGGGTTGTCAAATTTTGTGAGTTTTTCGGGGTCCGAGGTGTGGGCCCAGGTTTGACTTTTTGGGTTGACTTTGGGCTTTGGATACTAGATTCTACTTTTATTGATGCGGTTTGTTTTCTTTGGCATTATTTGATGTTCTTGAGTTGCTTTTGGCTAGTTTTAAGCCATTCAGAGGTCGGTACGCGCGGGATGGCATTTCTAGAGTATTGTTTGGCTTGATCGGTATTGGATTCGACTTGTTTGAGGGAAGTAACACTTCTAAACTTGGTGCTGAGGGTATGAATCCCTGAATATACGTGTTATGTGTTGGTGTTGAGGTGACGCACATTCTTGGTGACGAGTGTATGGCCGTGCACCATGTGAATTATGACTCGATTGATTCTGTGGTACTCTGTAGTTATCTAATCTTGTTTCTATCCATGAAATTTCTACGTGCTAGAGTAATTGAGCTGTGATCCATGTTAGAAACTATGTTTAGGCTATATGCTTATTTTGTTGGGACCCAATGAGGTCATTTCTGCTGTTGAGTTATTCGCTTAAATTGCAATTACATACTCAGTCATATTCATTCATTTGCATATCATATCTCAGTCTTTGTTATCATTTATTGTTACATCATGTATCATTGTTTGGACTGAGTTGAGGCTGAGGGTCTAAATGTAAGTGATATATATGGGATCAGGCTACACGCTGCAACAGGTTTTATTGATTCATGATGGGATCAGGCTGCACGTCGCAGCAGGCCTTCTTGGCTTTATATATATTATTATTATATGGATCAGGCTGCACGCCGTAGCAGGACATATAGGCTTTATTATTATTGATGGGATCGGGCTACACGCCACACCAGGCTATATTGGCTTTACATTTCAAACATATGATGTATTTATTTCATGCTACCCTTGTAAACTCTAAATCTTAGAAGCTCATGATCTGTACTATAAATCCTTGGGGATTCCTTGTATAAAAGTTCAGTTATTTTATCATTATTTTTCTCAGTAGATCTCCTTTGAGTTGGATTATTGTTAAATTGGCTTAACGCGATTTGGGTTAGGTGTCATCACAACTAGTTAGATTTTGGGTCGTGACACAAGGTAGAAATAGGGATATAACAGTATAAGGCAAATTATGAAACACAGAGATAACTACATAATGAACACGAAAGTGAAAGTAACTTACAAGACAGTAAACATTAATAGAAACCAGAGTAGAGGGCACGTAAGTGTTTAATGAAAGAGTAATCATAACATAAAAATCAAATTCATCTCAGACGGTAACAACCAACCGGCCAATCATATCTCGCACTGCACGACAATACTCATCGTGCCAACATCATATCAAACGCACGGAAATAACCCTCGTAACAAACATAGCCCTAAGGACCCAATCCTTATCTCTTATTACGGATCAAGAAGCTCAGGTAGCAAGACAATAACAGGTATAAATGGGTGTTCATGATACTACGATCAATTAAGTATGTAAATAGTCCGAAAAAAACACATCAAATCCTTTTTAAGATGTCATATGTTCTAACATGATTTCTAACGCGGTTAATTGAGTGTAGTTATAGAATTTAATAAATCATTAGTCAAAGAATCAATAAGTTCATCAAAGCACAAACAAAGCATATAATTGCCCCCTCCCGAGCATGGAAACTCTGGCACACGCATATACGCTAGTCACCTCGTCTATGCACCACCCTTGTATGTAGCAAACAATATCATTTAGTAGGAAAAATTCCCTCAACAAAGCTAAGCAAGACATTTACCTAAAATAAGCCAAATCAATACACTAGAAGTGCCATCCCGTAGAAATCAATCGCCAAACGGCTCGAAACTAGCCAAAAGCAATTCAAAATAATCAAATAATGCCATAGGAAGCAAACCCAAACGATAAAGGTCGAATATTTAATCAAATACTCAAATTCAACCAAAATGTTAACCTAGGCCTACACCCCGGAATCTGACAAAAATTACAAATTCCGGCAACCCATTCAAGTATGAGTCCAACCATACTAATTTCACTCAAATCCGACTCCAAATCGATGTTCAAATATCAGATATTCACTTTAGAAAAGTTTAGACAAAAAACCCCCAATTTCTCTTTTAGATTCATCAACAAAATGCCAAAATCGAAGATAGAATCATGTATTATAATCCAAATCGAGTAAAAAATACTTACCCGAATCCAAATTGAGAAAATCACCTCCAAGATTGCCCAAATCCGAGCTATATAACTCAAAACGTGATGAAATAACCAGAACATTTTAAATAGAGTACTTGTAAGCACTACCCAGTTATCTACGTCGCCATCGCGTCATAGCCCTCGCGATCGCATAGAAGAAAATAGCAATGCCAGCAAATACACTTCGCGTTCGTGGCTACTCTCCCACAAACGCGATGAACACAGACAACTGACCTTCGCGAACGCGACCGGTCTCATGCGACCACGAAGAGGAGCTTCCTCTGCTCCACACTGCATTGCGATCGCTGACCTCTACTGCGAATGCGATGGACCAACCACACAAACCTCCGCGAACATGACCCTGCACTCGCGAACATGTGGAGGAAAAGAAGCCAACTCCATCTTACACACCACGATCGCGACCACACCTTCGCGATCGTGAAGACCACCTAAAGCATCACAAAACCCATCCGAAATGATCCGAAATCACCCCAAAACTCAGTCGAGCCCCTCACGACCCCGTCCGAACGTACCAACAAGTCCCGGAACATAACACCAGCCTACTCGAGGACTCAAATCACACATAACCATATCAAAACCACGCATTGCACCTCAAATCATGCTTAAAGAAGTATTTCAAATTTCAATATTTTGAACTTATGCCGAACACGTCTAAACAACCCAAATTTTTCACAAAAGTTCCAAATGACACAACGAACATATTCCAACTTCTGGAATAACAATCTGAACATAACAACGTTGAAGTTAACTACCGGTCAAACCTATGAACTTTTCAAACCTTTAAATTGCCAACTTTTGCCAAATTGTGCTAAAACCTTCTAGAAACATCCAAATGCGAATCTGTGCATACGCCTAGGTCCAAAATCACCATCTAGACCTAACAGAACCATAAAAAATCCAATCTGAGGTCAAATTCACAAAAGTCAAACTTGGTCAACTCTTCAAAATTAAAGCTTCTAAATTGAGAATTATTCTTCCAAATCAATACCGAATCACTCGAAAACCAAAACCGACGATACATGAAACTCATAATATACCATATTATGCTACTCATGACCTCAAACTACCGAATTGAATGCAAATGCTAAAAATGACCGGTCAGGTTGTTGCATTCTCCCCTACTTAAACTTACGTTCGTATTTGAACGTGCCAAGAGTTGTTCCAAAGCCATCAAATCACTGCATGCACATACCCATGGGTAATCCCACGTCACTCCAATCCATATAAGCCTGACAACACAACCTAGCTGAAGATCCTTACTTCAACCTTAGCCCATAAACCTTAGAACCCAGTCTCCAACATCTGAAATCCATTATAAGATTTGATTCTTGTACATATACACTGTATCCACCCCCAACAAGCTGCGTCAAGCCTCCAATACACTGCCAAGATCAAACCACATGATGTGCCACATAACGCATGCACACACAACAATAACTTTCGACCACAATAGCTGCTCATTTCCAAACCTGGTACCTGTAATATACTTCATATCAAATAAAACCTTATTTCGGACCTTCGCGACACTTTTAGTGATAAAAGAAACATGCAGAAACTCGTGCAGGAACTCGTAACCACCCGTGAAATCAACAAGTTGAGAAACTCCCTCATCCGACAAAGACTATTGCCAAATTCTGATATGAAATATGGTATTATTCTTCCAAACATTCCTTATCCCAATATGATGGTGCAGATCCCAGGTCTTGAAACCTCGCCTCACCCAATACGACGATCCCAACAAACAAGTCACACAAAAAATCACATGGATCCTCACACAACGCTGTCCGTTCACCAAACAAGAAATAACTCAAATATATCCAAAAATGGAAAGAAAGCAAGGTACGAGGACTATCCAACAAGTACAACTGATATAACAACAAAAGCATAATTTTATGAACTCATCCCACAAAGGGAAAATAAAATCTGAAATTAATAGAAGGAAGGGTATCCCACATAACTCCATAGCGGTATGCAACCCGATCTCAAATATATCAATCTGCATAGGGATACCCATCGAGCCATAATGCTCGGGCTCACGAATCACATGTGAGTCAACATCAAGCACGATAGAATGCACAAATATAATTGTGGAAAGATGAAGAGGAATAATACAATACGGATAAAGGAAAGCACAACTAAGGTGCAATAAGCAAATCAACATCACGAGGGCCATCTGGCCCATATAGCCATAAGGCCCAAACGGGATTACAACATGCGTGCGAATAATCATGTAGCCTCACAACCTGTCATAGCATAAGAGAGAACATATAACATAGACCAGGGCACGAAATATATTCATTTCGCCCAATGATATACCTACGACAATAGTTGCGTAAGAGCGGGCAAACCCGATCCAATACTAACACACATTATCATTAGACCATCAAATAGCCCCCAAACAAATTTCGATCATACCCAAAAAGATATATAACCTTCCAAAAGTCCATAGAACCTTATCCATAATGCATACCCTTAGCTATCAAATTTTCAACATTTCTTCACAATCCACAATCAAGGAATAGTTTGCCTACGAGGACATCCAGTCTCTTAGCTATCAAATTTTCAATATTTCTCCACTACTCAAGTAGTTGCTACATCACTCATACTCCATCATCTTACAGAAAATAGACACATAGATCTTCTGCGCCACATAGCAAAACCTGAACCTCAGCAGCCCAACGCCAGACGATCACTGTAACACTAGTCAAGCATCCACAAGTCAAAACACAATGCGCCTTCTAAAATGCGCACCCTTCTCAAGCGACATTAAAATAATGTCGGCATTCTCTTACATTTCTGAAATTGTCCGTGCAATTAAAGACTCATAACATTCCCTTCAAAACTAAATTTCAACCTCGTACTCGCCATTTTCTATCACACACGGTGCACCGCCACTATCATGCTAACTTACAAAAATACGAAAACTTATAATCAGCTCTGAATCACCAGGAGGATGAACACCTCATCAACCAAGAACCTTTCATTCAACTCAATCTAGGAGGACATCACCACACACAACACACCTTCTATACCCGTAGAAGACATCAACCCCGAGTCGTGGCCATAAGTGTAACACCTCGAAAAATTTCAAAGTACTTAAGAGCTATTAAGAAAGTAGATGTGCGCTAATTATATTATTTTGTGTGTAGACAAGGACTATTATATGAATGATATCAATTGATCATGATAATATATGTATGAGGTGCATTAAGAATAGTTTATGGTCTAAGAAGAGCCCATGGCTAAGTCAAGTTGAAATATTTATGATGGAATAAAGTTTCAAGTGAGTTCGCACAACACCTAACTTCAAACGATCATACCTCTCTTGATAAGAATAGTTTTATGGTATTTTACCTCTCAAATAAAATACCTTTGATTCTAGTTTCCAACGCTTCAAACCGTTCGTCATTTGGACATTCCTACAAGAAGTTATGACCAAATTACCAAAGGCTGCCAGAATGCAATTCTGCGACCATTATGCGATCGCAAAATGGTTATGCGACCGCAAACTGGTCGCATAATGGAACAGAACAGCCCAGTTCTGGGCATCGAATTGTGTGACTCGCACACCAATTGTGCGGTCCATTGTGGGACCGCATAGTTGAATTCGGAGGGTTAATTTTCCTCTTTTCATAACCCGACCCCATTTTGATAAATAGGCTTTGGGGCTTATTTTGGAGTATTTTTCTAAGGATTTTAGAGAGAGGTAAGAGCATTTTAGAGAGAGAAGGAGGGAACCTAATATTATAATCATCCAATGTTGCACCAATCTTCAAGAATCAAGGAAGCTAATCACAAGATCTTCATCTAAGAGGTAAGGTTCCATACCCTAGTTTCCAATTTAAAATTTGGGTAAAAGATGGTTGATTTGGAGTATGATTCTTGTGTATAAGAGCATTATTTATACATGCTTGTACTAATAAGGTTTGTGGGAAGATTGTTGAGCTCAAATAAGTAATGATTGGGTTGTGGAGTGAAGGAAATCTTGTAGAAGAACCTTGTAGTTAGATTTGCACACCTAGTGTTTGATAAAATGCTCAAATGAGCCGAGATCATGAATATCTTCCTAATAATGGTTCAATTTTTGTTATGTCTCAAAATAGATTGGTAATGCTAGAATTTTCGGAACGTTGTAATAATTTAAGGAAAGCTCAAATCAAGGTATGTTGGCTAAACTTTCTCTCTTAGAATAGATATCTATAATATTTCCGTAAGATCAAGTATGATTGGCTCAAGATTCCTAACTTCTATATTCCGGGTTATTCCCTATAAACTTGTTTATTCCGAATGAGTCTTATGTTGAAAGATAGATGTTCAAAGTATGGTTTGTATATTGAAATGTTGTGGCTTTGAGTCGTGTTTTAAATGAGAACTAGTATACCAATTGGGTGATAAAAACGCGATATGCTTAAGACTCATAATTGTTCATATGTGTACCTAAAGACTTGATGGGAAGTGTCTTGTTGTTGATAGCCTATAAATGTGGTTGGAAATGAAATAATTGAATTGGGGATATAGAGTGTGGCCAACGTGCCAAGAGATTAAGTTACGATTGTGGCTAGTAGTGTAAATGATTTAAAAAATGCGATAAAGAATATGAAATGAGCCTCGACTCAATTTTTTAAAAATGACTTTGAAGATAGAATTGCCTAAAAGCTTTTGTACTCAATTCATGCCCATTAGTGGCTGCTTTAACTAATGCTTTACTTTATAAATATATCTAGTGTGATTCGAGTTCTATATACTCATGTGTTAAAATTGTACATTGTCATTTCTGGGGAAGAGTATTGCAAGAGTAAATGTTGTATTGACTGTTTATGATTTTTTATGTGTGTTTCTATTGTTGGTTGGTATGCCTCATTCTTTGGGAAGAAACCATTTGTGTTTGAAGTTCCCATTTCAAATGGATTGGAAGTATATGATTTCTGAAATTTTCTATATGTTGATATTTGATGGTGATATTTGAAATTGAAAAAGGTGAAAGTGTGGAATATGAAATACGGCCATCGTGCCAGGAATAAAGAATATTGTGAATGGCCTAATGAGCCAAGGAAATATTGTCGTTGTGAATAACTGGAAATACTAATGAGAATTTATACAATGTGAAAGATGTTGAGGTGAGTACAATTGTATTTATGATATTTCTGTTTGCAAATCAAATTAAAAATATTTTTGGGAGTATCATTAGCAATACCGAGGAAGGGTGGGTCATAAGTCCTACACCTAAAACTACACGTGCCGGTGTAGGGGTGGATTGGGATTATTTCCCTTATTTGGGATGAAATTGGAACCTTTGGGAAATTGTGATTGTCACGCCCCAAACTCAGGGAGCGCGACCGGCGCTCAACCGAGAGAACCCGTCCGAGCAAGCCTATTAGACTTACTTCTACCCACACTCATCCATGAATAAAGAGGAGATGTACTCCATTAATCAATCATTGAAAAGATTTTATTAACAACTCCCTTTTCATTCCCATTAGTAGCTTCATTCATAATTTCCAAAACATTACGAGTTTATAGAATTAATAAAAACATAATTTCCAAGTACCAACATTTCTAGTTCAATTCCCAACATCAACCATAACCCACAACCTGTCTACGGAGCCTCTAAATACAATAAAAGAGTAATATGGAAATGCCGGCAACAAGGCCCCGACTATACCTCAAAACACTGTACATGAGAAACAAAAGATACATGACCCCGAAATGAAGTGGGGCTCACCAAATCAGCTGAAAAGAGTGTACTGCTATCACTGATCAATGCCGTCTGCTGAAGAACCACCTGCATCCATTAAAGATGCAGCGCCCCCGGCAAAATGGACGTTAGTACTGTCGAATAACACTAGTATGTATAGCTAAAAGTTTTCTTTCAAAATAAAATGCCCATATGAGAAAAGGCAACACATAGAAACAACAAGTCATAATCAACAATATCCAAATGTTCAGTTAAAATATAATACTTTTCAAAATACGAACATCATATACAATTTTGGTTGGGAGATCATTAACACCGATATACCACCGTCTTTGTTAGCACGGAGTCCGATCACGCCCGATCGGCTAGGCCATCTCCCCACGAACAATGTGGTTTAACATGTGATGCGAAAGAAAGTTGTTACCAAGAGTAGTACCACCATATGCGCAATATGGCGTCTGATCTCCACCCGATCAGCTAGTCCGCCTTCCCACATATGCCGTGTGGGTTGACTTTTCCAATCCACAAAGGTTCCAGTTTCATCCCAATTAAGGGGAATAATATCACAATTTCCAAAAGTTCCAATTTCATCCCAAATAAGGGGAATAATCCCAATCCACCCCTACACCGGCACGTGTAGTTTCAGGTGTGGGCCTTATGACCCACCCTTCCTCGGTATTGCTAATGATGCTCCCAAAAATAGTTTTGATTTGATTTGCAAACAGAAATATCATAATTACAATTGTACTCACCTCAACATCTTTCACATTGTATGAACTCATTAGTATTTCCAGTCATTCACAACGACAATATTTCCTTGGCTCATTAGGCCATTCACCAGATTCTTTATTCCTGGCACGATGGCCGTATTTCATATTCCACACTTTCACCTCTTTCAATTTCAAAGATCACCATCAAGTATCAACATATAGGATATTTCAGAAATCATAAACTTCAAATCCATTTGAAATGGAAACTTCAAACACAAATGGTTTCTTCCCAAAGAATGAGGCATACCAACTAACAATAGAAATACATATGAAAAATCATAAACAGTCAATACACCATTTACTCTTGCAATACTCTTCCCCAGAAATGACAATGTACAATTTTAACACATGAGTATATAGAACTCAAATCACACTGGATATATTTATAAATCAAAGCATTAGGTAAAGCAGCCACTAATGGACATGAATTTAGTACAAAAGTTTTTAGACAATTCTATCTTCGATGTCATTTTTAAACAATTGAGTCGAGGCTCATTTCACATTATTTATCGCATCTTCTCAAATCATTTGCATTACTAGACACAATCATAACTTAAATTCTTGGCACGTTGGCCACACTCTATATCCTCAATTAACTTATTTCACTTCCAACCATCTTTATAGATTATCAACAATAAGACATTTCCAAATCAAGACTTTAGGTACACATATGAGCAATTAAGAGTCTTAAGAATATTGAGATTTTCTCACACAATTTGGCATACTATCTTTCATTGAAACACGACTCAAAACCATAACCTTTTAATACGTAACCCATACTTTGAAACTTACGGAAATTTTATGGAATTCGATTCCAAGAGAGAAAGTTTAGCCAACATACCTCAATCGAGCTTCCTTAACTCTAGAATGATCCGGAATTCTTAGCAATCCCGATCTATTTTGAGACATAACAAAATTGAACCATAATTAGGAAGATATTCATGGTCTCAGCTCATTTGAACTTTTTATCAGACACTAGGTGTGAAAATTTAACCACAAGGTTCTCCTACAAGATTTCCTTCACTCCACAACCCAATCCTTACTTATTTCAGTTCAATAATCTTTCCACAGTTCTTATTGGTACATACATGTATAAATAATAATCTCATACCCATGAATCATACTCCTAATCAACCATCTACCCAAATTCAAAATTGAAAACTAGGGTATGGAACCTTACCTCTTAGATGAAGAACTTGTGGGTTTTCCTTGTTAATCTTCCAAGATTTGAGCAAGACTTTATGAATAATTAGCCTAGGGTTTTCCACTCTCTAAAACACTCTCCCTTCTCTCTAAAACATCAGTTTTTTGCTCAGAAATGACCCAAAACATGTATTTAACGAAGTAGGGTCGGGTTTTAAAAACCCAAAAATGGAGCTCCGGAACAGGTTCTACGGTCGCATATGCGACCACATATCGGTCGCATAATTACAGACCAAAACGATCAAAACATCTACTCGTGTATGCGGTCACTATGCGGGCCGCATAACTGCTATGCGATCGCATAATGCACCGCATAACAGTTATGCGATCGCATAGCCGACCGCAAAATTGCCCCCAGACTGGCCTTCTCCTACTAACTTCTGCGGCCATTATGCGGCCCACAGAGTTATTATGCAGTCGCATAATGGACCGCATAAAAGCGCTTTTCCGCCAAAAAATTTTCCTTTACTTTTCGGTGCATGGTTCAACCCAAAAAGTCCGAACATGCAAGCCTACTCTGGCACCACGAAACCTTGAATTCACTTGCGAAATTTACGGGGATTTACACTAAAATACTTCAAAATTTTCCGGGGTGTTACATTCTCCCCTGCTTAGGATCATTCGTCCTCGAATGAGGGTCAAAATCCGTCATTAGCATTCAATGTGGTTCAACTGTTGGTTCACACACACCAGTAGTTTCAAAATTTGGCTAACTCCCTAAATTTCTAAAAATTTTGCTATAGTCTCCCCTGTAACTGGGTCTATCCACCTGCTAGTGTAACACCAAAACAATTCCTAACAACACATCCACAACTTGAAAAAATATCACCATGTATAACAACGTCACTAATCTCAGCATTACAGGCATTATACTACCAAGAGTGGTATCTAGACATGAGCTGCACATATTTAAATCATAACACAAAGAAGTACCTTTCAAATCACAATCATTTAACTATAAACTCAAGTGAGAACATTTTATTTCCTTAACACGTTTGCCCCTCCATGTGGTCTCCTCGACTTACAGACTTCACCATAGCACATTAACGGAGACAATCTCAACTCCCGGACATTTCTAACAAGGATAGCAAATAGTTGCTCCTCATAATCCCATTATCCCTTGTCGTCACTTTATTAGACATAGATATATAAAACACCGGGTATACAGAGAACAATAATAGGGAAACATCATACTCATAGTTTAGCCTATTTCCTTTCAAAATTTCACAAGGCCTAATGTGACTTCACATACTTTACCTTTATTAACAATTCACATAGCATCCTCATGCAGAAAATATTTAGAATAACCCATTCACTTTCTTTAACTCTAAATCTCCACGTCGAACACCCAAACTAAACCTTTGGCAACCTCCAACAATTTCTCTAAGATGTGCTAGCTTGGCTATGACCATAAAATTTCCTATCCCATATATTTGATCATGGGATGATGCTTCTTGATTGACATGCCTGAACCTACAATACTTGATAGATTTGCTACAAACAGGAACAACGAGGTTCGAGATTTCGCTTGAAATATTCAAGAATCCATCAACGTGCTGAGCACGACATTTCAGGAGGTTATATCCTAAGAGACATGAAGGTCACTACCAATAGCGCTGACATGGTGATTCGTTGTGGCAACACCATCGGTTCAACAAATAAGTCATAGAATTGCCTAGTAGGCATAGATAATGTAGGGATCAGGTGCATGATTAGGAGATTTAAAAGAAATGAGTCATGAAAAGGACATCAACAGTTGTTTCATTCCATTCGTGCCTTATTTGGCAATAGTAAGCCTCAAAGAGAGCTAACACTTATGTGACACCAGTCGCCTCTTGGTATGTAGGAGTTTAACTCGAAAAGAGAATATTCTAGCACCCTGAATATGATATGGGTTTCAAGATACACAAAGTTGCATTACACTCTTAACAGTAACTAGCACAAGGAATCTATGCCACAAGCTTACGAGGATGAAAAGAAGTTGAACACTTGTGAGATTATTATCATTCCCACAGCTTAACCTTTGCCAATATTTGATCCTATGTGAGAGGACTAGAGATACGACGAGTTTGTCTTTCAATTCAATATGCTCATCATAAGGCTGCTTAACTTTCAATCTCACACAAGTGGAATCATGTAGCTAGGACATCTTAATGTTGGGATGAAATCATGTATTAGTTAGAGAGAATGAACACTTTGCCGTGAGCTAGACATGTTTTTGCCATAACAACTCTAAAGTTGCCATATCAGGCCAATTCACAGGCAACCACAATACTGGGAACAAGGTGAGTTACTCACTGAGGCATGATCTAGGTGGACATGAAAGTCATACTGAGATGGGTAAACAACAAGACCTCCCTATAACGAATTTGTGATAAATCTAAAGTTGCTCAAAAACTTTATGCGGATAAGTGGCCCCTTTCAATTGGAATGTACACACATGATAGGTGCGAAGATATACTCTCATATTACTAGACAATGAAAAGGATTCATGATACTATTCATAAAGGAGTAGAATAATTTTTCCAACCATAGAAGTCACATATACCGGAGAGGAAAATAGTGACACAAGAAGGATCTCAACACTATGCTGCTTTCCATTGGATATGATACCGCATAGGTAAATATTATGGTGATGCATGTATAGGCACAAATGGGTAGATGTTATCCATTTGAATCAAAAGGTTCTGTACGAAATTCATCAGGTATTGTCCCTTGTTGAGAATTTAGGGAAGCAATGGGAAGTATTAACCCAGAGTTATAACGCAATTCAAGGAACCCATTATAGAACTCAATTTCTCAAGAGGTTGTAAATATAAGGAATTGTGATAAAGAGGCTTCAAGAATACTGTGTCTCGTTCTAAGAGTAGATACAGAGAACGACTCATAAATTTGTTTCGGTTCTATCCCAACTTCCATAGTAGCATAAGGAGTTACATATGACAAAGTGGAACCGGGATCAATAAGAGCATACACATCACGAGATTGGACAGTCAATATACTTGTAACCACATCTGGAGAAGCCTTAAACTTTTGAGGTCTCCTCATAGCATAAAACCTGCTGGGCCCTCCCGAGCTCTGAATACCACCCCTAGCTGTCCCACGCCCTGTAGGCGTTATAGTGCCTCTAGTTGGGGGAGGCGTTGTGGATGTAGTAGCTATAGAACTGGTGGGCTGTGCCAAACCCTTGCCCATGCTCTGGCGAGACAAATAACAATCTCTTTGAAAGTGGCCCGTCATACAACACTTGTAGCATACCTTTGTACCATAGTGACACACTCCCGGATGGCATCTCCCACACTTCACACAATGGGGATGAGGTCCGTTGAACTGACTCGTCTCACTGACCTAATATTTACCTTTTTTACATACATCATAAGCGTACCCCTTATCCTTCCTCCAAGCTTCCAATGCGGGATTAACAATTCCAGCACCGGATTGCTGTGTGGCCCTTTGGAATTGCCCAAAGATACCACCTCTAACGCGTTGCTGAGCATACTCACAACACGATGCCAAATGTTCCTTCCCGCATGACGGACATAACTGGATGGGTGTACCCAACCTAGGGCATTTGTTCTTCTTGTGCCCCCTCTTTCCACAGCCATAACATATTTCAAGCGTCATCTAACATGTTCCCAAGTGTCGCTTCTTGCAAATCACACAATCCGGTTCATTAGCACCAATAACCCTCTTTCGTTTCTTAGATTCTCTCACCACACAATCCGGTGGTGCGGTAACATTGGTAGGAATAAGGACACTTCCCTTAGCAACAAGTTCTTCCAACCCCTCCACGGCTCAAAGCATTCACCCAACGAAGTCTTGTGTAATCTTCCCCAGATTCAATGGAGCGGTCATTCCCTCCTCATTGTTTTGAACTCATGGATTACTCATTGAAAACTATCATGAGATATAACGAGGAAATTAGTTTCCTATCTTGAGCTCTATTGCACGATCTGAAGTATCAAAGAAGTGTGAAATTCCTAAATGTCCAAGTAGCCTCCTCATTATAGATGTGGTCGACAACACACCGATAAGAAGGACTCTACTAGACACGGCTTCGAGACATCCTAGGACACTTTAAAACCTTAGGCTATGATACTAAGTTTGTCACACCCCAAACTCAAGGAGCATGACCGATGCTCAACCGAGAGAACCCGGCCGAGCAAGCCTGGTCTGTTTTTTCATTTGTCACTTATGTGCAAAATTTGGGGTCAATCGGACGTGATTTGATAGGTTTTGGCATCGAATGTAGAAGTTAGAAGTTTAAAAGTTTATTAGGCATGAATCGATGCGCGATTCATAGTTTTAGCATTGTTTGATGTGATTTGAAGGCTCGACTAAGTTCGTATCATATTTTTGGACTTGTTGGTATATTTGGTTGAGGTCCCAGGGGCCTCGGGTGAAGTTCGGATGATTATCAGATCAAGTTTAGAGTTAAAAGGTGATGTAGCTGGAGTCTTCTGGTGCAATCGCACCTGCGGAGTTTTGGTCGCAGGTGCGAGATGGGAAGCGCAGATGAGGCCATGAGTGAGGAAGGCTATGGTTGCAGGTGCAATGGATTGTCCACACCTGCGTGGTCGCAGATGCGGAGAGGTTGAGCACAAAAATGAGGGGTCAGCGCAGGAGTGAGAAGATGGTCTCACCTGCGTTTGCGCAGAAGCGGAGTATTTTTCGCATGTGCGAAGGCTTGGTTCCAGTGGTTCATCGCATAAGCAGAAGGATTGTCTCTTTTGCGACACTGCAGATGTGGTTAAGTTGTCGCAGGTACGAAAACACTGGGAAGAGTATTAAAATTGAAGGTTCTGTGATTTTCTTCATTTTGAAAATTTCAAGCTCGGGATTAGGCGAGTTTTGAGAGGGATTTCGAAGGGATTCTTGAGGTAATTCACTTGTGGTTAAATTAATTCAATATTTATGTTTCCCTATTGAATTTCCCACCTAGATTGTATGGTTTTGAGGTGTAATTTTGGGAGTTGAGGCTAGGGATTTGGAGAGTTTAAATTGGGGATTTGGGTATGGAATTGGTGTCGGATTTTGACAAATTTGGTATGGTTAGGCTCATGGTTGGATGGGCTTTCGAATATTGTGACTTTTATCAGATTTTGAGACGTGGGCCCGCGGGCCGAACTTTGAGTTGACTTTTTGACTTTTGATTAAGAACTTAGTATTTTCTTATGGAATTGATTCCTTTAGCTCGTGTCGATTGTATCGAACTGTTTGTGGCTAGATTCGAGGTCTTCGGAGGCCGTTTTGCGAGGCAAGGGCGTGTTAAAGTAGAGATTTGCACGGTTTGAGGTAAGTAACACTTCTAAACTTGGTTTTGAGGGTACGAAACCCCGAATTATGTGTTATGTGATTGGTGCTGAGTTGACGCATATGCTAGGTGATGGGCGTGTGGGAGTGCACCGTAAGAATTGTGACTTGGTCGATTCCATGGAACTACATAGCTGATTTATCTTGTCGTTATTCGTATTTTCATCATGTGTTAAAGAAATTGAGCTGCCAGTCATGTTAGAAATCATACTTAGGCTATGTGTTGGTACTGTAGGGACCCGTAGAGGTCATGTTATATGTTGAGTTATTTGTTAAACTATCATTTTGTACTCAGTCATAGCTTTTACTGCATATTCTATCTCAGTCTCTGTTTTCCTTTATTGATACATTATATCTTCATTGTTTGGGCTGATTATCATGATTCTTGAGATCCCGAGAGACTGGAGAGATTGATGACTGAGTGAGGCCGAGGGCCTGATTGTGAGGATATTTATGGGAGCAGGCTGCACGCCACAGCATGTTATTTTGATTCATGATATGATTGGCCTATTATAGCGATTGGGCTAGAAATTCCCCTCAGGAGTCTACACATCCACAGTGAGCGCAGGTAACTACTGAGTGAGAGTGCGAGTTTCGAGCACGAGTGCCAAGCGACTGAGAGGATTGAGTGATTGTGAGGAATGAGTGACTATGAGGTTGGAGTGAATGGGAGGACTGAGTGTCTATTACTCTGAGAGTTTGCACCTGATTTCATTATACAGTACTTCAGCTGGCATATATAACAGTCATGTAGTTACTAAGATGTACTATATCATGTTTTAATTGAACTTGACATGATTTAATTGTTTTTGCCTTAACTGTCGAACTTGAAAGCATGCATACTTTTCTGTGCCATATTTCTGTAATTGAACTGCACCCGTGAAGCTCGCCACTGCTTTCAGTCCAATAGTTAGTCTTGTTACTTACTGAGTTGGTTGTACTCACGCTACAACCTGCACTTCGTAGCAGATCCAGGTATTTCCGAACACGGTGGGTGCTGATTATCTGAGCAACTTATTCATTCGGAGATTTCGAGGTAGCTGCCCGACGTCCGCATACCTTGACTCTCCCTCTCTATCATTTAGCTTTATGTATTTAGTGTCAGCTTTTCATAGACAATATTTTTTTAGACTTGTGTTGTATAGACGCTCATGTACTCAGTGACACCCTGATTTTCAGAATTTTTGAGTTGAGTCTTGACCTTTTATCTAGTTTATGAAAGCTTTAATTTTTCAAACCTGTTTTAGTTCATCTTTTATCTAAAAGTGTTGGAATTTATTGAGTTTTCGGCTTGCCTAGTACCAATTATGGTAGTTAGTTTACATTGAAAGGGCCTCATTGGCACTTAAACCCATAGGAAAAAATGAGTCGTTAGTGGTTAGGGTATTTGGGAGTGGAGTTTAACTCTAGGTTGGGCTTCTCTCACTAGCACAAGTATTGCCCTGGGCCTTGAAACCCTTGGGAACTTTGAAGTGTCGAGGGATTCAAAGTGGGCATCGAACTTGAGTAGAACTCTTTCCTAAGCCCCTTAATTCATTGATACTTGTTGTTCTTTAGGGGTTTAGTGTTTAATGACAACGAAAGGTTTTCAATATAAATTGTTTGCCATGTATAACCACCACATTAATATAAGTTTCTCATAGTATTTGCGTATTGATATTTTGTTATATTTTGCTTCAATCATTTGTTTACGTGTTTCATACCTAGTTGAACATGCATAATCTGTATCTAATGACCTTCTTGTTTTTACATGTACATCTGTTTGGGCCTGCTGAGTTCTTAAGGAACTCAGGCCGAAGCCCAGTACTGCTGCATTTTTCTGGAAGTCTGAAGTCAGTTGTAGCCGTATCTTTTACTGCTGGGCCTGCCTCTTTGAGTCCCAAATACCATAGTCTAATCCTTTCCCTCTAAATTCATTTACTATTATTTACTGCTTCGTTAACTTAGTGTACTGCCTTGTTGCACTTTGTTGCATTATTTTTGTTCTATCTCACATGTATACAACACTTATATATTGGATTGCATGCTTTATTTTATACCTTAAGTCATATACAACTTAGGCAAGCCCTAAATGACATAGGATTAAAAAGAATTTGTTAGTAACTAATCTCCCATTTGGTAATTATAATTTGTTTATATCATTACTATGTTTTCAATCACCTTCTCGTCTCAAAGATTTTGAAACCCAAAACTTAGCAAAAACAGAGTGTCGTCCCCAAAAAGGATTTTCAAAAATTGTTTTTCTCCAAGTCTAAAAGATCAAGGTACATTTAGGCCTACTCATGCTTTAGGGTCAAGTGTTTAACTTGGTTCCCCCTTTTTCACTACAAACATCCTATATCTCTTTTTTAAAAGTTTCTTTTCAAGTATACACGTACTAATATTATTTTCCTCTATAAATTCATACCCTTTTTAAACTACACCCTCCCTTTGTAAGAATTATGTCCTATCATACGGTAAGCCTTATCTTTAGAACACTAGTTAAGGCATAGTATAAATAATTGATTCCAAATCTAGTCTAAGTCCTATGGAGCTACCTCAGGTAGATGTTAAGGGGTGCCTAACATCTTCCTCATAGAAGAACAAGAAACCTTACCCATAATCTCACCGGTTAGCAGACTAATAAAGAATATGAGTTAGTAATTAAATAGGTACCCTTGTATACCTTTAAATATTAGGTGACGACTCTCTTTCATCAATAACAGAGAAACCACAAGTTGAATCTTGTTTTGACTAGTGCAAAATAGGGTGCAACAACATGGCGACTCTGTTGGGGATCTCACACTTAGGTTCTGACCTTAGCAGGCTTAGACTAATTTTCCATTTAGATTCACTTGTACATTGCCTTAATTGTAGATAATATTGCAATTACGTGCTTACCTGCCTTATTTGCTCTTCATACTTATGTTTATGCTTATTGTTTCTACACTCTTGTATGTTACTGCTTTATATACACTGTCATCACATTTCTTCCTATCGAGTCTTGGCCATACACTACCACACATAATGAAAAGCGAGGGTTGTCTTTTACACCCCTCCGAACCTTCTTTTCAAAACTCTCTAGTTTCAGAGAATGACTTTGTCAGGTCAATTGACATAACTTGTCGCTGCCTTCAGTCCTACTCAAAAGTAGGAAACACTCTACTCTAGCAAAAATAGGTCATACTGCATAAACCTTAGGTGATCCGGTCCTTGGCATCAACACACAATTAGGGAAGCCACCCTAATGTCAACGGGTCATGCACCCAACGACATGACTTCTGTGGAAAGACAAACAAAAATGACAAGACACTTAAAAATCTGAAGCAAACACTTACCAAACACCTTTCTTTTACCCACCTCAAAAAATGGAAATCAACCAAAACATCCATGAGATTAACATGGTAATGGGAGCGCCACATAAGTTGAAGCCGTGGTGGAAGAATATTCGCCGGGAACATGGAGATGAGGTTCGGACGCACCTAGGGGCACTGACCGCTTTGCTGAACATCAAAGTAGACAGGGTGCTCACTCGCTTGTTGATCTATTGGGATCCGGCTAAGGTGGTGCTCAAGTTTGTCAATTGTGAGCTAGTACCGACATTGGAGGAAGCCACTAATTTCACGGAGTTGCCAATCAACGAATGGAAGCCGATATTGCCAGTTACTCTGCCTGATTACCGATTCTTAGATGCTTTGGCCCTGGCCAACAGTAGGGGTCTCATAAATATCGAGGACGGATGGGTGAACCTTGACCACCTATTCGACAGATTTGGGCACCGTGAAAGCTACGAGTGGTATTCAGGAGAGTTTCAATTTGACAAAGCGACGTGGGAGAGTCTCAGGCCTATCACTTTCTCAATGGCACTATTGAGATTATTGGTCTTCCCGTAGAGAAGGGTCGGATCGACATCAACTTATTACTTGTGGCTCTGGCGACTTTCCGTGGCAACCTTCAAATTACTTTGGTGTCGATGGTGCTAGCTGAGATGTTGAGTACATTATCCCCATGTGCACGAGGGTATGATTTCTTTAAGGGTTGTAATTTGCTGCTTCAGATCTGGGCTACTGAACATTTCTTCTAGCGAGAGGCCACCATTGACTACTTTGTGGGCATCAGTAACATGATCCACAGCCACAACGAGAGAATGAGGCATTGGGTCTCCCCACATGGGCAAGAAGAATGGAGGGAAATGCTGACCAATCTGAGCGGAGAATGGATCAACAAGAAGCTATCATGGTTAGGTGGAAGAGAAATCTTAAGGACTCCTCAGAAATACTTCATTGAGCTTATCGGTGTTACACCCCATATTTTCGTACGTGAAAGTACGCCATAAGGGAACTGATGAAAGCTTGAAAATGAGATATTACATCCTGCATTTTTCGTACGTTAAATTTTCGTCGTAAGTTGATCGACGTAAGTTCGGGAATGAGATTATTTTAAGATTTTAAGCATTTTATGCTATTTCAAACAAGTAATGAGTAAATTCGTGAAGGTATGTGGGTAAGCAAATCGAAGAAAATGAATTTCGTCGAAGTTTGACATTTTGGGATAAAATACGGCCCGAGCTAAAATACCCGGTATTTATGGACTAGTACCATACAAGGTACCACATGACCATGATAGTAAGGTGTATTAAAATTGAGTAGTATTTTAAGTAAGTTGAGATAATTCTTAATTATGTGGGTAATTGGTTAATTATTGGGTAATGGGACATTACCTATTAATTAATAATTAGTGGTTGTCTTTGGATAAAGACTAAGGTCTTTGGATAAGAAGTAAATCAACCAATGTGGCAGCCCCCATGCTAATTAAAGTGACTCACCATTTTGATTGAAAGGTGGCCATTTTTAAGTAAAGACATGACACCTACGTGAAGGCCTTTAGGAGTTGGCTTCATTTGGTCTTAAATAATCAAATCTTATAACCTTCTTCCTAATTCAAACCTTGCAAAAACAGATTTTAACCTCAATCCAACAAAAATTCTTAATACTTAGCAACGTGATTCCTTAGCAATTTCCTACAAATTCCCACAAAAACATTATAACGTGATTTCTTCAACAAAAATCCAATGAGATTTCTTAGCACGTTAGCAATGTGAGATTTTGCGATTCTAAGGGAGTACAATGCAACCTTTTCCAAGAATATCATACGGATTTTTTCCTACTCCAGGTATGTTAAGGCTATCCCTTCTTTCCTTTTGGCATGATCTATACGACACGAACGAAACGAGCAAATGCACAATTTCCATAAATGACTCTATTCATAGAAATACTAGGGGTGTCTATATTCTTGATTCCCCATGTGAATTATTATTATATCTTCTGTTCATGGGTCTCAGAAAAATACGTATTTGATAAAATTTATCCGACAGACATTATTTTTATGCCATTCCGAGAAAATCTTTTTAACGTATTTCTTATGCATTTCATGCATTTATACATGTACATTGACCAATGACCAAATGACGTTATATATATGCGTATATTATATGTATATTGTATATGGAAAAAAGTTATGGCATTATATACGCACCACCACCTGATCAGCTAGTATACGTTGATGAATTGCCCATAGTGGCCGAAATGATAGGATGGGATGCCCTCAGAGGCTTGATGATATTATGAACACATATACATATGCATGGTATGATATTTATATACATATCCATGACATTATAAAAATGAAATAATTCACAGAGCTATGCAGACGTACATGTCGAGTCTTTTACTCCATGTTTCTCTCATGTCTATTATTTACTGATTTTGCATTCCTTACATACTCGGTACATTATTTGAACTGACGTCCCTTTTTGCCTGGGGACGCTGCGTTTCATGCCCGCAGGTCCCGATAGACAGGTCGAGAGCCCTCCAAGTAGGCTATCAGCTTAGCGGAAGATGTTGGTGCGCTCCATTTGCTCCAGAGTTGCTTGTTTGGTCAGTATGATTTAGACGTGTATTGTTTGGTATGGCATGACTCTGTCCTGACCTTTATGACAATTATGTATTCTTAGAGGCTTGTAGACAGATGTCATGTACGTAAAAGATTGTACAGCCTTGTCGGCCTATGTTCAGTGTACGAGTGATTATTTTGGTCTTATAGGCCCGTATATCTTATGTATAAGTTGGTATTACATATTGTATTCTACTTATCTCATGGCAGCTTTTCCGGCTCAGGTATCTATGATAGTATGATATGAAAAGACATGTTATGTTGGTACTCGGTTGAGTAAGGTACCAGGTGGCCGTCGTAGCCCATCGGTTTGGGTCATGACAATCAGACTTGAAGGTATTCAACCATACTCAACCCTGCGGGTCCTCAGGAAGTTCGGGATGATCCAAGATGTGCCTTTGTGGACAAGGACAACCCTATACGATGAGTACAATGGATAAATTTGAATCACAGGATAAGAAGGCTCCAAGAAGAATGGAACGACCTGGTCACAATGTCGATGGGTCAAAACTCGTGGTGTACTCTTGAGTATTATGTATGGATCAATGAGGAAGATGAGCTGGCCCGACCAAGCAGAGAGGGTATAGCCTGTTTAGAGGACATAGTGGCTGCTTTGCAAATTTACCATGAGATCCTAGCACATTACCTTGTGACTACTTCGATGCACCGTCAAGTGGTCCTAGGATCCATCGATCATATGTTGCCACCTATTGAAGATGATGATCGGGTAGTGGAGTGCATCCAAATTGAGTCTAGCACAGATCCAGAAGAATATCCGGAGGAGGAGTCAGAGTTCAACGATGACGAGGAAGAGTTTGAAGATGACCCAGAGGAGGATCCGGAAGAAGAGCCAGAAGAAGAGGAGGAGATGGGAAACGACTTAGAGGATGGTTATTAGAGTTGGTTGATTTCTCCTTCTTTCCCACTTTATACCCTTAGTTTTCTTTTACTTTCCAAAAGAGAAAGTTGTCCAAGCCCATGCAGTTCTATGAAACAGTGGTGTAACCTTTGTTCCCACTTATATCAGTCCAATTATCGATGAAAACAAACTTGCTTCGGATCCAAATGTGTCAAGTCTAAATATTTGTCAAATATCTGTGATCTAGGCCTACCTCTGGCAATGAGAGGTACCCGCGAATTCTAGGAAGCGTGCTAGCCTTAATGCGTGATTTAATTGCTCTGTGTGATTTCCTGCTTGTATAAATGAATAAGTTGACTCCTGTTTCTTTTTCTCTTTCTTCTTATTTTTCTTTTGCTTTATTATTACCCCCAAAAGAAAAAGAAAGTTGGTTTGTGTTGACCGAAACTGACAGAACCATCGTATAATCTAAGATCAAAGTGAAAGATGTCAGCTACAGAAAATCCAACTAAACATGCTCTGGCCATAGCCGACAGCCCAGGGCGATTGGGGGAGAAGGGAGATACCAGGAATAATGAACATATGGCTAGGATGGCCCAGGAAATGAAATCTCTAAGGGAGGAAGTACAGCATATCAGGGAACTAACACATCTAGCCGTGACAACGCTTCCTCAACCACCTTGATTTCCTTCTTTGGATTCAATTACTGAACATTTTCCTTCCACATCACGCCAAAACTACAACACCCCAACTTCAGTTCCTACCACTCAATTCATACCTCCAGTAACCCCCGCAAACCCACCCAACCCCCCTATCCACACTCCATACGTACCATAGTACGTTCAGACACCACAAAACCTGCCTATCACCACCAATGTAGCCCACACCCCTCCTCATGACGGAGTCACTTTTACCACTCACCAGCACATACATATAGCACACATCGCCGCCCATAAGCGGTATGTTCCCCTTGTATATGCCATTTCTGAACGTACCTTTACAGCGCCTACCACAGTCAGGGTGCCTTATGAGATTGACTAATACGCCGAGATGGAAAGGGAGGCCAGGCGTAAGGAAGAAGCGTCAGTATCTAAGTAGTTGCAAATCTTGAGAAAGAAAATGAAGAACCTCCAAGTTGCCCGAGGAAGTGAAAGTTTGGACTACGAGGATTTTTGTATTCATCCGAATGTGGATTACCAGCAGGGTATAAAACTCCAAAGTTCAACATCTTCGATGGGACGGGTGATCCCCATGCACATTTGAGGGCATATTGTGACAAGTTAGTCGGAGTGGGGAGGAATGAGAAGCTAAGGATGAAGTTATTTATAAGGAGTCTGATGGGAGAAACACTCACCTGGTATACTCGACAGGATCCGCAAAATAGGAGAACTTGCCAAGATATGGCAGAGGACTTCATGAATTGCTTTCGATTCAGCACAAAGATCACTCCTCATCGATTCGCACTGGTGAACTTGTAGAAAAAACCATCTGAGTCATTCCAAGAATATGCATGTTAGTGGAAGTTAAAGGCCGCCTAGGCACAACCTCTGCTGGACGACAGTGAATTAACCAATTTCATCAGAGCTTAGGAAGGGATATACTTTGAAAAGATGATGGGAATGATGGGATAGAAATTCCTCGAGTTGGTAAGATGGGAGATTTCATAGAAGAGGGTATAAAATCCGGTAAAGTACAATCCATGGCAGCACTGCAAGTGGCCAGCAATGCCATCCAATCAGGGTCAATCGAAAGTGTAAAGAAGAAGAAAGAGGAGGTCTCAGCAGTCGTCCCTTACTATCAACCCAATCCACATCACAGAAACACTTCCTATTCCCTAAACAATCATTCACCACCAACCACTTACGCGATTGTCTATAACACCCAGCCATTTTATCACCCTCAACCACGATACAAACCTCCTTGAGCCAATAACAACCCGAACCCACAACGACCATATGCTCCTGTCCACACCAGTACTTACCAAAATCGACCCGCTTATGCACTACGCCCTAGTCCCAAATTTGAAGATAGGGGTCCTAGAAATTATACCCCAATTTTTGAGCCTCTGGCCCAACTGTTTGAAAGATTGAGAAGAGCAGGATTTATACATCTAGTGGAAGGAAGGGTTCCTGAGTATCCCTCCAAGTATATTGATGCAACTAAGAGGTGCGTGTACCATTCCAACGTGCCTGGGAATGATACTGAAGATTATTTTAAGCTAAAATATTAGATTGAAACATTGATCGAGAGCGGAGCCATCCAACAATGTGAATCGCAATCCACTACCAGATCACCGAAATGAGGGAGTTAACACGATCACATTGGACCAAGAGTATGACCTAAAGGGAACGATTATCACTATATGAAATGCATAAGCTGCCAGGATCCCTTCTCAAAGGGCTCCAATGATTACAGTACAAGTGAGACCTATGATGATTGTTCAGACTTATCAGCGACATCTTGTCATTGCTATAGAAGACGAAGAAAGTCGGGAATACAAAACCGTCCCTTGGACGTACAAGCAGATTGGGAAGGCAAAAATGACAGACTCTGCCGCAACCTATGGTATGACTAGGTCTGGGAGATGCTACGCTCCTGAAGATGTCAATCGAGGGAACTTGGGAAGAGAGCAAATTCAAAAAAGGAACATAACAGACCTAGAAGTTGCTGAGTTCTAGAAGAGAATGTCGACCAAAGAGTATTCCGTGGAGAAGCAGCTGAAGAAGACTCCAGCACAGATTTCAATCATAGATTTGTTAATGAGCTCCAACAGCCATAAGGACACCCTATTGAAAGTACTAAGCGGGGTAAGTATACCAAGTAACACCACAAGTGAGGCGTTGGCTGCGATAATTGGAAAAATGGTCGAAGAAAATATGATCACTTTCAGAAGAGACAAACTTCATGTCGAAGGCGCAAATCACAACAAAGCTCTTCATATCACTGTCAAATGCAGGGACAAAGTGGTGTCCCGAGTGTTGGTCGATGGAGGGTCAAGAGTCAACATTTGATCGCTCTCCATCCTACAGAAGCTAGGAATTCATTTGAGGGAAGCCACGTGAGGGTGAGGTCCTTTGACGGTTCACAAAAGGATGTTATTGGAGAAATTTATTTGGCCTTGCAGATCAGGCCGGTCGAATTTCCCATATTATTTCAAGTAATGGATATCTCTCATTCCTACAACTTGCTGCTGGGAAGGCCCTGGATACACATGACAGGGGTCGTCCCATCCAATTTACACCAATGCATAAAATTTGAGTGGGGTGTCAAGAGATCGTGGTCCACGGCGAGTGGGTTCACTCCGCTTATTTGGAGCATGTTGTTCCATTCATTGAAGGGCTAGACATAGTTGCTTTCCATGTAGTGTAAATCATGCAGACTACTGAAATGGAAGAGACCAAACAAAACTTGGAAATGCAGTTGTCGTATAGATCTATGATGGCCATGAGGGAGATGATGAAATATGGATACAGGACAGAAACGGGACTGGGAGCCAGGTCGGACGGGATCACAAAGCCAATTGAACCTAACGGGCAGAAAAGAAGGGCCGACATAGGATATCAGCCTCCAGAAGGGAGAGCTCATACTGTTAGCTACGGGAAAAAGGTTTTTGTGCCAGAACATGTTTCAAGTTCGGGTCAGGGATCGGTACCAGAAGATGATATCATCGATGGTATGGGAAAGCTGTTTGTGAATATGATTGAAGAATTCTATGAAGGGACTAAAATCAAGACACTCGACTATCAGGGATGCCGAACCAGGAGAAGAGCTTCAGAATTGGGCCGCCAGTCCATCTTTGGTTAGCCGGGAGTCTTGGTAGTACGAAACTTTAAAAGTTCTCTATTGAAAAGCGCACGGTCAATTGAGGCTTGCACCATGTCTGTACCTTTTTATCATTTGTCTCTTTTGATGAAATAAAAACAATCATTTTCTCAAATATTGAAACTTTATTTACCGCTTCATTTATACTTAGATTTTCTTTTCAGTAATCAAATTCCTAAAAACCCGCATTTCGCGATTGTGACATGTAACAAAATCGTCGAGCGAAACGACCCAGATTACGAGGAGTGTGATAAGAGTATGATGCCAGACAATCTTTCGCAGGAGATCAAACAGCTGGAGAGTCAGAAAAAGGCCAACCTCGAAGAAATGGAAGAGGTCAATCTTGGAAGTGAAGAAGACGTAAAAGAAACCAAGATCAGCATTCATCTAGAAGCCGAGCAAAAGGAAATATTGGTTGAGGTCCTCCGACAGTAAATCGATGTGTTCGCAAGGTCATATGATGATATGACGGGATTAAGCACCAATATTGTCTCGCATCGACTGCCCACCGATCCTACCAGACTGCCAGTCAAGCAAAAACCCAGGAAATTCAAACCTAATTTAAGTCTGAGGATATAGGAAGAAGTGACCAAGCATATAGAGGCGAATGTGGTAAGGGTCACCAATTATCCTAGCTGGTTGGAAAATATCATCCCAGTACCCAAGAAAGATGAAAAGATCAGAATATGCGTGGATTACCGAGATCTCAACAAAGCTAGTCCAAACGACGATTTTCCTCTGCCAAATATCCACATCTTCATCAACAAGTGTACAAAGCATGAACTATAGTCGTTTGTGGATTGTTTCGCCAGATATCACCAAATCTTGATGCACAAAAAAGATGCAGAGAAGACAGCCTTCACCATACCTTGGGGAGTTTACTGCTATAGGGTCATGCGGTTCGGTCTCAAGAATGTCGGCGCCACCTACATGAGGGCCATGATGACCTATTCTTTATGACATGATTCATAAGGAGATTGAAGTGTATGTGGATAACGTCATTTAAAGTCTTGAAAGAGTTCAGAGCACTTGAACGATTTGAGGAAATATTTCAAACGCCTGCGAAGGTACAGTTTAAAGTTGAACCCGGCAATGTGCGCGTTCGGAGTCCCTACTGGAAAACTATTGGGCTTCATTGTAACCAAGAAGGGAATAGAACTGGACCCATCAAAAATCAAGGTCATTCAGGAATTACCGCCACCAAAGAGCAAGAAAGATGTAATGAGTTTCCTGGGTAGATTGAATTACACCAGTCGCTTCATAACCCAGTCCATGGTAATTTGTGAACCAATTTTCAAGTTGCTGAAAAAGGATGCTGCCACAAAAGGGACAGAAGAGTTCCAGAAAGCCTTCGACATAATCAAGGAATATCTATCAAATCCACCAGTGTTGGTTCCCCCTGAACTAGGGAAGCCATTGTTACTATATTTGTCAGTCTTGGATAACGCCTTCGGCTGTGTGTTGGGACAGCATGACGAAACTAGGAGAAAGGAGCAGGTCATCTACTACTTAAATAAGAAGTTCACGTCCTATAAGGCCAAGTATACATTGATAGAACGCACTTTCTCTCTGACTTGGATTGCCCAGAAACTAAGGCATTATATGTCAGCATACACTACGCATCTGATATCTCGGCTCGACCCGCTCAAGTACATCTTCCAAAAGTCGATGCCTACTGGAAAGCTAGCTAAATGGCATATTCTTCTTGGCGAAGTTGACATTGTATACATAACTCAGAAGGCTATCAAAGGGAAAACTTTAGCTGACCACCTCGCAGAGAATCCGGTAGATGGGGATTACGAGCCACTTACTACGTATTTTTCCGATGAAGAAGTGTTGTTTGTTGGAGAAGATATTGCAGACTCATACCCTAGATGGAAAATGTTTTTCGATAGAGCGGCAAACTTCAAAGGAGTCGGAATTGGGGCAGTCCTAATTTTGGAATTTGGACAGCACTACCCAGCATCTGCAAAGATAAGGTTCCCTTGTACTAATAATATGGCTGAATACGATGCATGCATCCTTGGGATCGGAATGGCAGTCAACATGAACGTCAAAGAACTTTTGGTCATAGGGGATTCCAATATATTGATACACTAAGTCCAAGGGGAATAGTCCACCAAGAATGTCAAGATACTTCCGTACCTGCACTGCGTGAAGGAGCTATGCAAGAAGTTTACGAAGATAGAGTTCAAGCACGTCCCCAGGATTTAAAACGAGTTTGCTGACGCCCTTGCAACCCTATCATCTATGATTCAGCATCCAGACAAGAAATACATCGACCCTATTGAGGTAGAGATCAGGGATAAACATGCCTATTGCGTCCATATAGATGAAGAACCAGATGGTAAACCATGGTATTACAACATCAGGAAATTCCTTGCAACCAGAGAATACTCGGAGAATGCTACTAATGGTCAAAAGTGAGCCCTCGGGAGGCTGGTAAACCACTTTTTCATTAACGGGGAAATCTTGTACAGGAGGACCCCCAGATTTAGGGTTGTTAAGATGTGTAGACTCTACCGAGGCAACCAGACTATTGGAGGAAATACATGCAGGAACGTGCGGACCCCACATGAACGGGTTCACATTAGCCAAGAAATTGTTGAGAACTGGATATTTTTGGATGACTATGGAAAGTAATAGTATCCACTACGTACAGAAGTGTCACCAGTACCAGATTCACGGGGATTTCATCTGGGTTCCGCCAAATGAGTTAAATGTAATGGGTTCACCCTGGTCGTTTGCCGCTTGGGGCATGGACGTGATTCAACCTATAGAGCCTGCCGCGTCATATGGACATCGTTTTATATTGGTAGCTATTGACTATTTCACCAAATGGGTCGAGGAATCTACTTACAATGCCGTCACGAAGAAAGTAGGGGCTGATTTTGTCAGAAAAAACATCGTCTGCAGATTTGGGATATCAGAGTCTATTATCACTGACAATGCCGCTAACCTCAACAACGACCTCATGAGAGAAATCTGTGAGAAGTTCATAATCATCCATTGCGATTCCACACCCTACAGACCACAAATGAGAGGGGCAGTCGAGGCAGCCAACAAGACTATCAAAAGAATTCTATGAAAGATAGTGGACAATCACAGACAATGGCACGAGAAACTATCTTTTGCTTTACTAGGTTATCGGACCACCATGAGAACATCCACTAGGGCAACGTCATACATGTTGGTATATGGCACTGAAGCTGTGATACCCGCAGAGGTCGAAATACCATCTTTAAGGGTCATTCAAGAAGCAAAATTGGATGACGTAGAATGGATACGGGTCAGACATGAGCTTCTCATGTTCATCGGCGAGAAAAGAATGGAAGCAGTATGCCATTATCATCTATACCAGAATAGGATGGCCAATACATTTAACAAGAGAGTGAAGCCTCGCCAGTTCGTACCGGGGCAATTTGTCTTGAAGAAAATCTTTCCCCACCAAGAATAAGCCAAAGGAAAGTTCGCACCTAACTGGCAAGGTCCTTACGTGGTTCACCGAGAACTGTCGGGTGGAGCTCTAATCTTGGCAGAAATGGATGGAAGGATCAACACGAAGCCTATCAACTCAGACGCAATCAAGAGATACTATGTTTGAAGACAAATAGAGTTAGGTTTTGATGTAATAGAACTACGTTCAACCTGACTTCCCAATGAGGGATACGTAGGCAACCCACATAGGGTTCAGTTTCTCTCCCCCTTCTCTTTTGTAATAGAAAACCAAATATCACTTTTTTATGTTGCTCAGGAATTACACCGACTTGATTTCCTTAGAAAAGAATACGTAGGCAATCCTCATCAGATTCACTCATCTTTTGTAATTGAGCTACATTCTGGCCTGATTCCATTTGGATACGTATGCAGTCTGAGTCAGACTCGACCATTTCCATTCTTAATCTCATCATTTTACATATGTTGTAATCGAACTACGTCTTGACCCGATTCCATTTGGATACGTAGGCTGCCTGAGTCAGGCTCAGTCATCTTCATCATATTTTATCGTAATCCATGAACTACGTTCAGACCTGATTCTATTTTTGATACGTAGGCAACCTGAAAGGGTTCGGTCATAACCTTAGGAAAACCTTTGTAATTCATTAGTTTGAATTAGGGCGTAGTCCCAACGGCCAGCAGTCGCATTGTCAAGCATCACGAAGGATCGACATCAACGAGGCAAAGTTTTCAGGAAGAAATGTTCGTGTGTAGAGAACCTTTCATGACATGTCATAATTCGGAACAACGACATTTGTCTTAAAAGTGAAGTATTTCCAAAATGGTTTCTAAAAAATACAGTAATTGGTTCCACCTACCAAACTTCGCAGCGCAACCATACCAAAGGTCGGGGCAAACCAACACTTTGGTAGACACAAACCAACTTCCCCGCCCCCCACTAAGAATTATTTTTTGAGTGCAGGGTCAATAGGGAGCAAGGAAATACTAAGACCACACTGGGGCAAATGACGGATCCGCCACTTGCCTAAGATTATCTCACTTTCTCTTTACTTGAATCTTTTTGGTACAGCTAGGGCTAATCTTTGAATCCTCTGCAGGTACCTTGGAGCCAAACTGCTGATACGAAAAACTTATACATAGCAAACAGCCCGCTCAAACAATCGAAGCACCTTGTACAAAATGAGTTGTTGGCTTCATCAATGGAAGCCTTGTATATAGCAAATCCCCTGCTCAACTAATCGGAAAACCTTGTACAAACGAGCCGTCGGTGAAGTCTTGTATATAGCAAACCGCCAGCTCAATCGATCGGAGCGCCCTATACAAATCAAAAGTCGGCTTCGCCAATTGGAGCCTTGTATATCGCAAACTATTCATCTCGCCAACAGAACAATCCGCATAGACGCTCCGTCGTAACGGATGCCATAATAGACAGTCGCCAACCTCATCACAAACATTCTGCTAATCGATGGCCACAACGTAGCTTCGCAGTCAAGAGTATCTTTTGGGCATGCTTTTATTTCCTTTGTTATTACTTTGAATGTTTTGATATTTTGCTCATGCAGCTTCAGGCATGATTATGGTTTTAGTCAATTACTCCCAAGAGGAGATTACTTTATATTTCAGTGCAAAGCTCTCCCAGTTAGCGGAGACGCACTCTACAAATCAAGCTCTCCCAACAAGCAGAGATAGCTCTCCCAACAAGCAGAGACAATTTGCAAATGCTACGACAGCTGCGGAACGGTACACAGCCCGACTAACAAATCGAGTCAAGATCAAGTATCCCATCATCCCGATCCTAAATAACGGCTCGCTGGCAGCCAGGCATCATCATTCCTGCATCATTTACATCGCATCTTAATATATTCTATATTGCAATATATTGGTATGCGTGTATTTCATTTATTTTGTAGGAACAAACACCGTAGTGTAAAACTTTTCTAAGCAGCATACCAAACAACAACGCTACAAGGGACAGCAAACCCATTAGCGGGCCAAAGATCCAAGTTCAAGCACAAAACGACCAGTGAAACTCAAAATTTTCAAATCCTTCAAATCAAGCCGCAAAATTCAAGCCATCAAGAGTGCACAATCCTCCTTCTCACAGTATCGTCATAATACGATACTGAGGCAATTCCTGTGAGTATCTCCTCCTCAAAAATCTTCACTCCAGAACTACATGAGGATTGATCCTCATTAAGCCCGAGGTATGTAAGAAATTCAAAGCCAGAATTCGACCCAGATCTCTACAAAATTCTTCCTAGAATCCTTCTAGAATCTTCTTTAACTCTAAATCCTGCAGCTCATAATCTTCATGCCACTCCTACAATGTATGCTTAGTCAGGACAAAATTGGCTTTGCTTTAATTCTTTTGCCCGAAAACTCTTTCATCGTCTCCCGCCAAAGAGGAGCAGCTGTTGACAGACAATTTTGACCCTCCCTTTTAAAATTAATTTACTTATACTTAATAATTTACAATAAATACTTTAAAAGTATTTTCTAGTAATAAATACCTATTTCTGCAAAATAATTAAGTATTAGTTTTGAAATTAATCACTTAATATTAGTATTATGTAATTGCAAAATATTTACTACTTTAAGAAGATTAAAATAACCTTCATATACATCACATAGGCCTTATAATTAATTTGGAAACATTACTCCTTAATTTCTAGTAAATTAGGTTACTATGTTAATATTTTGAAATTAGTGCTATAATTTGAAAAATAAAGTATTTATAAATAAATTAATTAAAATAATTAGTAGTCCATTTGATAATTATGATTTTACCATATTTTATTAGAAATTAGTTAAGTTTATCTAAATTAATTTCAAAAGGGATTAAAAGACAAAAGGCTACAATTGCAAATCTCCAATTAAATACAAAGTGGCTATTCTTTAAAGCAATTCCGGCCCAAATGGCCAAGCCCAGTCCGAAAATACCGAACCCAAACAATCCCTTCAATCCATGTTGGCAATCCTTGCCATCACTTTTAACCAATCACGATCTGCCATGTCACCTGCATCCCATACTCAGAAAACAAACACAAACCATCTGGGCCGTCCATTCCTTAAATCAACGGCCCACGATTTTTAACACTATTTCCTCTTTAATTTTTCAATCATCCAGAGATTTAATCTCAACCGTTGGATCACAACGATCCAACAACCCTCAAATTTTGCCCATAAAAAATGTTTAATGACCAAATTATCAGGACCGTTGATCTCAAAGATCAACGGCCCAAATTCTATCTCTCAACTTTAACCATAGAGACAGACTCCCCAGTTATCCAAACCCTAATCATTTTTCTTTTTGACACAACCGCCTCTTTTTCTCTTTCCTCTCTCTATTCTCTCAAGTCGTCAGCCCATCAATCTCTAAAACCTTGCACAAATTTGTGCAAGGTCACTCAAAATCATCCATTTTGTCCCTGCTACACTGTGAATCCAACCTGAACATTTCCAATTTCATCATTCAAATCTTCTTATGCTCTGTCAAATCGGAGCATGCATGGAGCTTCTTCAGAGATTCATTATTGGAATTCTATATCTAGAGGTCAAACACAGTGACCTCTGGGTTTTAGGATTTGTCCGTTGGTTTTTTGCTTTCAACGGTCGATTCCCCACTCAGGTAAATCTTCTCACGATTTCCCCCCTGATTTCTTCAATTTTCACTCGTTTGCTTGCACCATCTGAGCTTCGTCACTTTTCACTATCATTTTGAATCTGTTGAAACCCTAGAGCCTTAAATGACACTATAAATAGAGCCTTGATTTCTCTCACCTACAATAACCAACCATCGTAGAAAAACAACACCAAGAACACCTAACAAAAGCAGAAAATAAATATAGTAGTGTTTTAGAACTTCTTCGACTAAGGTTAAGTTCTTACTCGATTTCTGATTTTGCTCTGAGGTACTCATTGGTTGAAGTTTTTGAGTTCTTTGATCCTAAACAGCTAAACAAACTTTTATTTGGTCTGCTGCCCTAGAGGAGGTCAGTACACCTTCACCCCCTTCTCTTTTGATTGTCTTACTTAAATATCATGAGCATGTTGTTACCTTTAGTCAATTATGTTCGTTTATGATGTTTGTAATTAGTGTATAAATGTCATTTCCAATTCATGATAGTGTGTTGTTAACTTGTGGTCATCTGTCATACTTTGAATGTCTCTAATCAGTGTTGATTAAGCTTTTGTGACCTGTCACGACCTGAAATTCCAAACTTCGGACCGTGATGGCGCCTAACATTTCACTTGCGGCAAGCCAATGTTAGAATAATTTTTACATTAATAATAATCAAGGAACCAAAAGCGGAAGCAAATTTTGAAATATAGTGAAATAATCCATAAAAATAACAGTGTCTAAATACCATCCCAGAATTGGTGTCATAAGTGCACGAGCTTCTAGAATAAATATAAATAAAGGTCTGAATAAAATAAAGCTGTCTGGAAATAAACACACAGCTAAAGTAAAATAGACGGGGACTTCAGAACTGCAGACGCCATGCAGTTATACCTCAAGTCTCCTCTGGTAGCTGGAATGCGAGCAAGTCTATGGTACGCCATTGGGACCAACTCCAAAATTTGCACAAGAAGTCCAGAGTGTAGTATCAGTACAACCGACCCCATGTACTGGTAAGTGCTGAGCCTAACCTCGACGAAGTAGTGACGAGGCTAAGGCGGTTCACTTACAGTAACCTGTACGCAATATTAATAACAACAACAAATAATAAAAATAAATCAGGTAACTCATTTATAATAATTGAAGCCAACTCAGCAGTCATAATCCATTATTATTCCAACCAATTATGTTGCAGCGTACAACCCGCTCTCACAATATATTCACATTCAATTCTGTCATATATTTATTTCAATCAAGTATATATATCGACTTTTAAATAAGTCTGTTGCGGCGTGCAATCCGATCACCCAATATTGACTTTTAATAAGTCTGTTACGGCGTGCAACCCGATCCTCCAATATGGACTTTTTAATAAGTCTGTTGTGGCGTGCAACCCGATCCTCCAATATTGACTTTTAATAAGTCTGTTGCGGCGTGCAACCCGATCCTCCAATATATCCATCTCAATCAATTCTTATAGAAGAAATTTCCCCAATAAATGCAACAATTAATATAAAATTATAAGACAACAAGTATGCAACAATTATGATTTAATTATGAAACAAACAATGACAAATAGCAAATTATTATAGAAATTAGAGAGAACATAGGCAGTTTAATATTTAATAGGCTAAATGTCAAATAACAATTAAAACACATAATTCAAATAGCATGTAACAATTAATACATGAATTTAATAATTAATATTTGACAAAGAATAGGAGAGTAACAATTATTATAATAATTAATTTATGATTTAAAATAATTTATAATTTTTCAAGTAAGCAGGCAAATAATTAATTTCACGACGTATAGACACTTGTCACCTCGCCTATACGTCGTTCAAATGCTTTTCACATAACAAATAATTTAAGGGTTCTATTCCCTCAAGTCAAGGTTAACCAAGACACTTACCTCGCTTTGCAAATTCCAATCAATTACTCGACCACAACTTTTTCTTTTAAATTTGTCTCCAAAAGCTTCAAATCTATTCACAAACAATTCGATATACTCAATACGAATCATAGGAATTAATTCCATATGAATTTATAAATTTTCCGTATAAAAATTCGAAATTCATTAAAATATTCGGTTGTGGAACCCACGTCTCAAATCCCGATTTGAAATCCGAACACCCATTCTGAGATGAGTCCAACCATTTAAAAATCATCCAATTCCGGTGTCAAATGGACCTTCAAATCTTAAATTTTCATTTTTGAAAGATTTTATAAAAATCTGATTTTTCTTCCATAAAGTCACGGATTCATGATATAAATAAGTATGAAATCATGAAACATAATCAATATAGGATAAGGAACACTTACCCCAATGTTTTCCCGTGAAAATTGCCCAAAACTCGCCTTACCCGAGCTCAAAAATGGAAAAGGGTTGAAAATGGGACGAATCCCATTTTCCATAACTTAAGTTCTGTTTCTGGGACTTTTACCCTTCGCAAATACGCTCAGTGCCTCGTGTTCGCGAAGCACAAATCCCTACTGCCCAATTTTACTCTTCGCGAACGCGAAGCTTGCCTGGCTTGGCCTTCGCGAACGCGAAGCTTGCCTGGCTTGGCCTTCGCGAACGCGAAGGCAAATGTCCTGGCCAACCCCTTTCCCTTCGCGAACGCGAGGCTTCGATCATGAACGCGAAGCTTCACACCTCAAGCCTTCACGAATGCGTTCTCTCTGTCGCGAATGCGAAGCACAAAATGTGCCAGCCCCAATTTCCTCTTCGCGAACGCGAAACTCCCCTCGCGAACACGAAGAAGGAAACCAGAAGCAGGTTTCTGCAGTTTCCTCAAGTCCAAAAATGACCCGTTAACCACCCGAAACCAACCCGAGCCCTCAGGGCTCCAAATCAAACATGCACCCAAGTCCTAAAACATCATACGAACTTGCTCGCGTGATCAAATCACCAAAATAACACCAAGAACTATGAATCAGACACCAAATCAAAGAAAGTTTCCAAGAAAACTTTAAAACTTATATTTTTACAACCGGACGTCCAAATCATGTCAAATCAACTCTGTTTCTCACCAAATCCGGCAGACAAGTCATAAATATTATAGTGGACCTGTGCCGGGCTCCGGAACCAAAATACGGACCCGGGGTCAATAAATCCAATATCAGTAATTTCTTAAAAATCGTTAAGCTTTTAATTTTTCTTCAAAATTCCATATCTCGAGTTAGGGACCTCGGAATTCGATTCCGGACATACGCCCAAGTCCCAAATCACGATACGGACCTATCAGAATTGTCAAAACAGTGATCTGGGTCCGTTTGCTCAAAATGTTGACTAAGTCAACTCAGTTGAGTTTTTAAAACTCTATTTCATATTTTAATCCATTTTTCACATAAAAACTTTCCGAAAAATTTTACGGACTGCACGTAAGTCGAAGAATAATAAATGGTGTTTTTCGAGGTCTTAGAACATAGAATTACTTATTAAATTTAAAGATGACATTTTGGATCATCACATTCTCCACCTCTAAAACAAACGTTCGTCCTCGAACGGAGTTAGAAAAAGTACCTGAGCTGGAGAAAAGGTGTGGATATTTACTCCGCATATCCGACTCGGAATCCCAGGTAGATGCCTCTACCAGCTGACCTCTCCATTGCACCCGAACTGAAGGATAACTCTTAGACCTCAACTGTCGGACTTGCTGGGCTAGAATAGCCACCGGCTCCTCCTCGTAAGTCAAATCTTTGTCCAATTGGATTGAGCTGAAATCTAACACATAGGACGGATCACCATGATATTTCCGGAGCATAGACACATGGAACACCGGATGAACCACTGATAAATTAGGTGGTAATGCAAGTCTGTAGGCTACTTCACCCACCCTTTCAAGAATTTCAAAGGGTCCGATATACCTAGGGCTCAACTTGCCCTTCTTTCCGAACCTCATTACACCTTTCATAGGTGAAACCCGGAGCAATATTCTTTCTCCAACCATGAATGCAATATCAAGAACTTTACGGTCGACATAACTCTTTTGCCTTGATTGAGCTGTGTGAAGTCGATCCTGAATAATCTTGACCTTATTCAAGGCATCATGTACCAAATCGGTACCCAACAACCGAGCCTCTCCCGGTTCAAACCAACCAACTGGTGATCGGCATCGCCTTTCATATAATTCCTCATATGGAGCCATTTGTATGCTCGACTGGTAGCTATTATTATAAGCAAACCCCGTAAGTGGTAAGAAATGATCCCAAGAACCTCCAAAGTCTATAACACAAGCGCGACGCATATCTTCTAATATCTGAATAGTGCGCTCTGACTGTCCGTCTGTCTGTGGATGAAATGTTATACTCAACTCCACCCGCGTGCCTAACTCACGCTGTACAGCCCTCCAGAAATGTGAGGTAAACTGTGTACCTCGATCTGAAATAATAGACACGGGCACACCGTGAAGGCGGACAATCTCACGAATGTAAATTTCAGCTAAACTCTCTGAAGAATAGGTAACTGCCACTGGAATGAAATGCGCTGACTTGGTCAACCTATCCACAATGACCCAAACTGCGTCAAACTTTCTCTGAGTCTGTGGGAGCCCAACAACAAAATCCATAGTGATATGCTCCCACTTCCACTCAGGAATTTCTAACTTCTAAAACAAACCACCAGGTCTCTGATGCTCGTACTTAACTTGCTGACAATTCAGACACGGAGCTACATATGCAACTATATCCTTTTTCATTATCCTCCACAAATAATGTTGCCGCAAATCTTGATATATTTTGGCAGTACCTGGATGAATAGAATACATGGAACTGTGTGCTTTTTCAAGAATTAATTCATGAAGCCCATCCACATTAGGCACACAAATACGACCATGCATTCGCAGAACCTTATCTTCCCCCATAGAAACCTGTTTGGCATCACCGTGCTGCACTGTGTCCTTAAGGACAAGTAAGTGAGGATCATCATAATGCCTCTCTCTAATGCGCTCATATAAAGAAGACAGGGCGACTGTGCAAGCTAGAACCCGACTGGGTTCTAAAATATCTAACCTCACGAACTGATTAGGTAAAGTCTGAACATCTGCAGCTAATGGCCTCTCACCAATCGGAATATATGCAAGACTGCCCATACTCACAGTCTTTCTACTCAAAGCATAGGCCACCACATTAGCCTTTCTGGGGTGATACAAAATGGTGATATCATAGTCTTTCAACAACTCCAACCATCTTCTCTGCCTCAAATTAAGATCTTTTTGTTTGAACAGATACTGAAGGCTGTGATGATCAGTAAATACCTCACACGAGACAGTGTAGAGGTAATGCCTTCAAATCTTCAGCGCATGAACAATGGCTGGCAATTCTAAGTCATGAACAGGATAATTCTTCTTGTGAACTTTCAACTGCCGCGATGCATATGCAATTACCTTGCCACTTTGCATTAATACTGCACCAAGCCCAATGTGAGATGCATCACAATATACCGTATACGATCCTGAACTTATGGGTAATACCAACACTGGCGCTGTAGTCAAAGTGGTCTTGAGCTTCTGAAAGCTCAACTCACACTCGTCTGACCATCTGAATGGGACACCCTTCTGGGTTAGTCTGGTTAGTGTGCTTGCTATAGATGAAAACCCTTCCACGAATCGACGATAATAACCTTCTAAACCTAGGAAACTCCGGATCTCTGTAACTGAAGTAGGTCTAGGCCAATTTTGAATAGCCTCAATCTTTTTAAGATCCACCTTTATGCCTTCTGTCGATACCACATGCCCCAAAAAGGCAACTGAGTCTAAACAAAACTCACATTTTGAAAACTTGGCATATAACTGATTATTCTTCAAAGTGTGAAGCACACTTCGAAGATGCTGCTCAAGCTCCTCTCGACTGGTGGAGTAAATTAAGATATCATCAATGAATACAACAACAAAAGAGTCCAAATAAGGCTTGAACACTTGATTCATCAAATCCATAAATGTTGTCGGGGCATTTGTCAACCCAAATGACATCAGTAGGAATTCGTAATGCCCATACCGAGTCCGAAAAGCTATTTTAGGGACATCCGATGCCCTAATCTTCAACTGGTGGTAACCAGACCTCAAATCGATCTTCAAAAATACCTTGGCACCCTGAAGCTGATCAAATAAATCATCGATTATTGGCAGCGGATATTTGTTTTTGATAGTGGCTTTCTTCAACTGCCGATAATCTATACACATCCGCATAGAGCCATCTTTATTCTTTACAAATAATACTGGTGCACCCCAGGGCGAGACACTGGGTCTAATGAATCCATGATCAAGCAAGTCTTGTAACTGCTCTTTCAATTCTTTCAACTCCGGTGGGGCCATACGGTATGGTGGAATAGAAATGGGCTGAGTGCCCGGAACCAAATCAATACAGAAGTCAATATCTCTGTCGGGTGGCATCCCTGGCAAATCTACAGGAAATACTTCTGGAAATTTACGAACAACCGGTACTGAGTCCATAGAAGGGGCATCTGCACTAGGATCGCGAATATAAGCCAAATAGGCTAGACACCCTTTCTCTACCATACGCCGAGCTTTCATATAAGAAATAACCCTGCTGGCATAATGGCCATGAGTTCCTTTCCACTCTAACCGAGGTAACCCCAGCATAGCTAGGGTCACTGTCTTGGCATGACAATCCAATATAGCATGATAAGTGGACAGTCAATCCATACCCAAGATAACATCAAAATCTACCATATCAAGAAGTAGAAGATCCACACTAGTCTCAAGATTACCAATAGTAACCATACACGAACGATAGACATGATCTACTACAACAGAGTCTCCTACCGATGTAGATACACACACAGAAGCACTTAGAGAATAACAAGGCATAACCAAATATAAAGCAAAATAGGAGGACACATAGGAATAAGTAGATCTTGGATCAAATAGAACTGAAGCATCTCTATGGCAAACTGGAATAATACATGTGATCATAGCATCAGATGACTCGACCTCAGGCCTAGCTGGAAAAGCATAAAATTGGGGCTGGGCCCCACCACTCTGAACTGCGTCTCTGGGACGGCCTGGGATAGCCTCTCCTCCACCTCTAACGGTCTGACCTCCACCTCTAATGGCCTGACCTCCACCTCTAATAGCCTGACCTCCACCTCTAGCTACCTGACCCCTACCTCTAGCTGGCTGAGCAGGCGGTGAAGCAATCGGTGCCGGTATGATGGCACGAGAATCTTGCCGAGATCTGTTACTCGCCAATCTAGGGCAATACCTCCTGATGTGACCAATGTTTCCACACTCATAACACCCATCCTGATGTCGTGGCTGCTGAAGCTGAAGCTGACCCAAATGGGCCGGATAACAGATGTAGCAACTCTGGAGTGGTGATGCACTGATATGAGCTGAATATGTACTGAATACTGGATGTCCAGAGTAAGGCATAATAGGACAATGACTCCCTGAAGCACCGGGAGATACATGAAGTGCTGCTGAATGAAACGGTTTGGGAGGATGACCCCTACCAAAATTACCCCTGCCTCCAGACGAGGCACTACTGAAGCCACCGAACTGACGAGGCCTCTTATCGGACCTCTACCCTCTCTCCTGTGCAAGAACCATATCGATCCTCCTTGCGACATTAGTAGCCGCCTGAAAAGAAATCTCACTTCCGGTCTCCTTGGCCATTTGAAGTCTGATAGGGTGAGTGAGTCTCAATAAACCTCCTCACTCTCTCCCCCTCCGTAGGTAGTAAAAGGAGAGCATGACGGGCCAAATCCATAAAACGGGACTCATACTGTGTAACAGTCATACTGCCCTATTGTAGACGCTAAAGTTGCTTGCAGAATTCCTCTCTCACTGTGATAGGGAGGAACTTCTCCAGAAATAGCTGAGAGAGCTGCTCCCAGGTAAGTGCAGGCGATCCGACTAGCCTGGTCAATATATAATCTCTCCACCACCTCTTGGCGGAACCCGTCATCTGAAATACAGCAAAATCAACCCCATTGGTCTCAACTATACCCATGTTCCGCAGCACCTCGTGGCAGTGTTCAAGATAATCCTGTGGGTCCTCAGAAGGTGTACCACTGAAGTGAACTGAAAAGAGCTTGGTAAACTTATCCAGTCTCAATAAGGCCTCGAAAGATATGGCGGGCCTATCACCGATCTGTGCCGCAACAATTGGCTGAACTACCCCAACTGGTGGGGCTGTTGGAGCCTGATTCAGGGGAGCCATCTGCTCCGGAGCAGGAGTAGTGGGAGTTTGTGTTCCTCCCCAGCCTGTGAGACGGATGGTACCATTGGAAATGTACCATTCTAGGCCATGCCCTCCATAAGACTTACCAAACGGACTAGAGCGTCCTGAAGTACTAGAGGTGGCTATGAATCCTTCCGGGACCTGAACTGGTCCAACTGGTACATTCTAAACTGGAACCTCCTCCTGAAGGTCCACCTGAGGTTCTTCAATAGGTGCAGTTGCTCGAACTCTAGACTGAGCTCTACCTCGTCCTCGGCCTCGACCTCTACCCCTGGTCATAGTTGCCACCGGAGGTTCTAGTCCCTGTCCATCAGTAGAGGTGTTACGTGTTCTCACCATCTGCGAGAGAATAAGAGTAGAATGGTTCAATCATCGATGATAGAATAAAATCGCACGATAGAATAAGAAAGAAGTGATATTGTTCCTAAACTTTATAGCCTCTGAGAGATAAGTACAGACGTCTCCGTACCGTTCCTTCAGACTCTACTAAGCTTGCTCGTGACTCGTGAGACCTATGTAACCTAGTGCTCTGATACCAATTGTCACGACCCAAAATTCTCACCTTCGGACCGTGATGGCGCTTAACATTTCACTTGCTAGGCAAGCCAATGTTAGAATAATATTAACCAATTTTTAAACAATTTTTACATTATTAATAATCAAGGAACCAAAAGCGGAAGCAAAGTTTGAAATATAGTGAAATAATCCATAAAAACAACGGTGTCTAAATACCATCCCAGAATTGGTGTCACAAGTGCACGAGCTTCTAGAATAAATATAAATAAAGGTCTGAATAAAATAAAGCTGTCTGGAAATAAACACACAGCTAAAGTAAAATAGACGGGGACTTCAAAACTGCGGACGCCATGCAGTTATGCCTCAAGTCTCCTCTGGTAGCTGGAATGCGAGCAAGTCTATGGTACGCCGCTGGTACCAACTCCAAAATCTGCACAAGAAGTGCAAAGTGTAGTATCAGTACAACCGACCCCATGTACTGGTAAGTGCTGAGCCTAACCTCGACGAAGTAGTGACGAGGCTAAGGCGGTTCACTTACATTAACCTGTATGCAATATTAATAACAACAACAAATAATAGAAATAAATCAGGTAACTCATTTATAATAATTGAAGCCAACTCAGCAGTCATAATCCATTATTATTTCAACCAATTCTGTTGCAGCGTGCAACCCGCTCTCACAATATATTCACATTCAATTCTGTTGCAGCGTGCAACCCGCTCTCCCAATATTTTCCTTTTAATCAAGTCTGTCATATATTTATTTCAATCAAGTATATATATAGACTTTTAAATAAGTCTGTTGCAGCGTATAATCCGATCTCCCAATATTGACTTTTAATAAGTCTGTTACGGCGTGCAACCCGATCCTCCAATATGGACTTTTTAATAAGTCTGTTGCGGAGTGCAACCCGATCCTCCAATATTGACTTTTAATAAGTCTGTCATATATTTATTTCAATCAAGTATATATATAGACTTTTAAATACGTCTGTCATATATTTATTTCAATCAAGTATATATATAGACTTTTAAATAAGTCTGTTGCAGCGTGCAATCTGATCCCCCAATATTGACTTTTAATAAGTCTGTTACGGGGTGCAACCCGATCCTCCAATATGGACTTTTTAATAATGCTGTTGCGGCGTGCAACCCGATCCTTCAATATTGACTTTTAATAAGTCTGTTGCGGCGTGCAACTCAATTCTCCAATATATCCATTTCAATCAATTCTTATAGAAGAAATTTTTCCAATAAATGCAATAATTAATATAAAATTATAAGATAACAAGCATGAAACAATTATGATTTAATTATGAAACAAACAATGATAAATAGCAAATTATTATAGAAATCAGGGAGAACATAGGCAGTTTAATATTTAATATGCTAAATGTCAAATAACAATTAAAACACATAATTCAAATAGCATGTAAAAATTAATACAGGAATTCAAGAATTAATATTTGACAAAGAATAGGAGAGAAATAATTATTATAATAATTAATTTATGATTTAAAATAATTTATGATTGTGCAAGTAAGTAGGCAAACAATAATTTCACGACTTATAGACACTCGTCACCTCGCTTATACGTCGTTCACATGCTTTTCACATAACAAATAATTTAAGGGTTCTATTTCCTCAAGTCAAGGTTAACCACGACACTTACCTCGCTTTGCAAATTCCAATCAATTAATCTACCATAGCTTTTCATTTTAAATTTGTCTCCAAAAGCTTCAAATCTATTCACAAACAATTCGATATACTCAATAATAGGAATTAATTCCATATGAATTTATAAATTTTCCGGATAAAAATCAGAAATTCATTAAAATATTCGGCAGTGGGACCCACGTCTCAAATCCCAGAAAACTTATGAAATCCGAACACTCATTCCGAGACGAGTCCAACCAAACAAAAATTATCCAATTCCGATGTCAAATGGACCTTCAAATCTTAAATTTGTTTTTTGGAAGATTTTATAAAATTTGATTTTTTGTTCCATAAATTCCCGGATTCATGATATAAATAAGTATGAAATCATGAAACATAATCAATATAGGATAAGGAACACTTACCCCAATGTTTTCCCGTAAAAATCGCCCAAAAATCGCCTTACCCGAGCTCAAAAATGGAAAAGGGTTGAAAATGGGACCAGAACTTAAGTTCTGTTTCTAGGACTTTTACCCTTCGCGAACGCGGTTAGTGCCTCGCGTTCGCGAAGCACAAATTCCTACTGCCCAATTTTACTCTTCGCGAACGCGAAGCTTGCCTGGCTTGGCCTTCGCGAACGCGTCTTCGCGAACGCGAGACTCCCCTCGCGAACGGAAAGAAGGAAACCAGAAGTAGGTTTCTGCAGTTTCCTCAAGTCCAAAAATGATCCATTAACCACCCGAAACCAACCCGAGCCCTCGGGGCTCCAAACCAACATGCACCCAAGTCCTAAAGTATTTTGTAAAACATTTTCACCCAAGAAAAATGACTCGTTTAAAAAACCATTGCTCTTATAAAAAAGCTGTCTGTTTTTTCGAAATGTAATCATTAGAAGTGCAAAACATCATACGAACTTGCTCACGCGATCAAATCACCAAAATAACACCAAGAACTACGAATCGAACACCAAATCAAAGGAGGTTTCTAAGAAAACTTTAAAAGTTATATTTTTACAACCGGATGTCCGAATCACGTCAAATCAACTCTGTTTCTCACCAAATTCGGCAGACAAGTCATAAATATTATAGTGGACCTTTGCCGGGCTCCAGAACTAAAATACGAACCCGAGGTCAATAAATCCAATATCAGTAATTTCTTAAAAATCATTAAGCTTTCAAGCTTTTAATTTTTATTCAAAATTCCATATCTCGAGCTAGGGACCTCGGAATTCGATTTCGAGCATACGCCCAAGTCCCAAATCCCGATACGGACCTACCGAAATTGTCAAAATATTGATCCGGGTCAGTTTGCTCAAAAGGTTGATTAAAGTCAACTCAGTTGAGTTTTTAAAGCTCTATTTCACATTTTAATTCATTTTTCACATAAAATCTTTCCAGAAAATTTTACAGACTATGCACGCAAGTCGAGGAATAATAAATGGTATTTTTTGAGGTCTTAGAATACATAATTATTTATTAAATTTAAAGATGACATTTTGGGTCATCACATAACCATAATGACTCTCATTTCTGAATCTAAATAGTCTACATGATTAAGTTTCCTTAATATGTCTTAATGACTTCTCATGTTTACTTAGACTTCATAGTTTCCATTTCTGATCTTTATCCCTACACACTATTTTCCTGCATTCTATTGCTTTGTAGTTGAGATTATTGTTGATAATCTTAATTAGGATAAACCTGAAAGTTTATAAGTTTATATCCTTCACCATTTAACTAAAGCATGAGAAGTGTAAGTGTTTAAGTGCTCTCTTTCTCTATATATGTGTCAGTTAACTCTCAGAGCATCTTTCTGAGTTATTATTATGATAGTCTTATGTTCATGTGTAATTGTTGGTTGCACATATGTGAAACAGTCTTACTAATATGAACTCTTTTGAATATCAATAACTCGTCTGTTTATACTCTGTTAAGATTAAGTTATCCCTTTTTCATAAAAATAGATCATAGTTATATTTGTTATAGTTGAATGGTAATTGTTGTTAAGCTAAACATAACTACCTCATGTTTACATGGAACCCTAAGTTACATGGTTGAGTTAAACCTGTTTGGTATAGCACTTTTCTTGTCTTCAATCTCTCTTATGACGTTGCTGACTTTGTGAAGTTTACCCTATCTTCTATAAGATTATAACCTCATGTAAAGTATCTATGAGTAGTTGATTTAAAATGTTTCATGTCCCTCTGTTTGTCTGTATGACCTCATGTTCCTATACTTTGTATTGAAATTGCACTTGATCCTTTCTTTCCCTACTGATGAACTGAACTTAGTTTGCAAACCCTAAGAGAATTTCTTTTTGCTGTTGCTTGGACACAAATGTTTACCTAAGGCTAAATACTATGGAGATGTGATTTTGTCCTCAGTTCTAAAAAATGAAGTAAGATTGGTAATGTGTGATCCTGTTAAGCATTCTAGGAATTCCATTATTTAAATCTGAAAATCTATAGTCCTATTAATAGTTTTGATCATGTTCTGGTATCTCTAATAACACCTGTAAAAGTTGCAAGTTATAATTGTTTGTATGAACCTTTACTAATGCTTTTAGAAGTTCCAAGTAGTGTTGTTAATCTATACACGTACTGGTGATAAGATCCAAGCTAATCAATCTATAGTTAGTCTGCCGAGGCAGAAGTATCTATATTTCTAGGTTGCTGTGTAACACCCCGAAAAATTTCAAAGTACTTAAGTGTAAAGCCCGGTAAAATTTGCAAAGAAAATAATGTTTCATGGTGCCGGACAGCCTTTCACCCACAGACTGACGGGCAGGCAGAGCGGACTATTCAGACGCTTGAGGATATATTGCGCGCTTGTGTTATAGACTTCAAAGGTAGCTGGGATGATCATTTACCACTCATAGAATTTGCATATAACAATAGCTATCATGCTAGCATTCAAATGGAACCGTTCGAGGCTTTATATGGTAGGATATGTAGATCTCCCATTGGGTGGTTCGAAATTGGGGAAGAAGATTTGATAGGGCCAGACCTTGTGTATCAGGCTATGGAAAAAGTTAAAATCATTAAGGAGCAGTTGAAGACTGCTCAGAGTCGTCAGAAATCCTATTCGGATGTTCGTCGTAGGGATTTGGAGTTCAAAGAAGATGATAGGGTATTCTTGAAAATTTCCCCCATGAAGGGTGTAATGCGATTTGATAAGAAAGGAAACTGAGTCCGAGGTATATCGGGCCGTACAAAATCATTCAAAGGATCGGTGAGGTGGCGTACAAGCTTGAGCTACCACCTGAGATGTCATTAGTACACCCGGTGTTTCATGTGTCTATGTTGAAGAAAGTAGTTGGAGATCCGACACTCATTGTTCCGGTTGAGACTATTGAGGTAAATGAAAAATTGTCTTACGAAGAGATTCCGGTTTCTATTATTGATCGGCAAGTCCGAAAATAGAGAAATAAAGAAATTACCTCCGTGAAAGTGTTGTGGCAAAACCAACAGGTTGAAGAGGCTACTTGGGAGGTCGAGGAAGAAATGAAGAAAAAGTATCCTTATTTGTTTGAATGACCATGTATTTAAAGTTGTGATCTAGGAAAAACATTATAAGACCTACTTTTTATGAATTTTATATTATGTGAACAATTGACATTAAGGGTATTCCTTTCTGGATATATATTGCTTATGAGACTACAATTGGTATTGTTTTATATTATGTTACGTCGTTGAAATACGTATATGTTGTTAGGAAGTGTTTCTGGGGCTCTCTGATAGGTGGATAGGCCTAGTTACAAGGGAAACTCTGGCGAAATTTTTGAAAATTTTGGGAGTTAGTCAAATTTGGGGCTGCTCGAAAGTGGTATGAAACAAACTGAGTTGCATAAGATGCTAATGACGGATTTTTACCCTCATTCGAGGACGAATGATCCTAAGCGAGGGGAGAATGTAACACCCCGAAAAATTTTGAAGTACTTAAGTGTAAAGCCCGGTAAAATTTGCAAAGAAATAATGTTTCATGGTGCCGGATTAGGCTTATGTGTTTGAGGATTCTCGGACTTTTTGGGTTGAACAATGCACCGGAAAGTAAAGGAAAAATTTTGGCGAAAAAGTGTATTTCTGCGGTACATTATGCGACCACAGAACCACTCTGCGGACCGCATAATGGCCGCAGAGTAAGATAGTTAATTGGGTCAGTTGGAAGCAACTATGCGGTCGACTATGCGACCACATAACTGTTATGCGGTGCATTATGCGACCGCATAACAGTTATGTGGACCACATAGTGACCGCATACACAGAGAGTTATTTTGGCTATTTTGTAACCAATTATGCGACCGATATGCGGTCCGCATATCGGTTATGCGATCGCATACCTTGTTCTGGAGCTCCATTTTTGAGTTTTTCAAATCTGACCCTATTTCGTTAAATACACTCTTTGGGCCATTTTTGAGACATAATCTGATATTTTAGAGTGAGAGAGAGTGCCCTAAAGTGAGAAGGTGTTCTTCAATATGTTTTCTTCAATTCTTGCTCAAGTTTTGGAAGATTAAGAAGGGAAGCTCACTAGGTCTTCATCCTAGAGGTATGATTCTACACCCTAAACCATAATATCAAAATTTTCTAAAAATGGGTAACTAGCAAGATAATATTTGGGCATGAGAGTTGTTTATTTTACATGCATGTGTTATCAAAGGGTGTAGGAAGATTGTTGAGATAAAAATGGTAAAGATTGGGTTGTGGGATGATGGAATTCTCCATAAAAGGACCTTGGAACCTTAATGCACACTTAGTGTTTGATAAAATTCTCAAATGAGCTCGAACCATGATCAGCTTCCTAATTTTGATTCAATTTGTTATATTTCTACAATAGATTGAAGTTGCTAAGAATTCCGGAATATTTAGAGTGTAAGGAAGCTCAAGTGAGGTATGTTGGATAAACTCTTCTCTTAGAATTGAATCCCACGATATTCATATAAATTATGTTAGTCCCGAGTGATTCATTATGAGACGGGTCATTCTGAGTAAGATTGGGTTGAAAGATATATATTCAGCAAGCATCCTAAATGATTTATTCATGTTATGTTACCAATTGAGGATGTATTAAAATACGGGTTGTGCATTAATAATGTTTCTACTTTAAGTCAAGTTCAAATGAAGGCTATTATGCCAAATTTTGTGAAATATCTCTATGTGCCTTAGACTCTAAATTGCTCACATGCGTACTACACACCTTGATTTGAGTTGTATTTGTTGTTGATGATGATAATGATATTTGAAATTGATAAGGTGAGCACAAAATACTGAATATGGCCAACGTGCCAAGAATGATCTTATAATTATGGCCATTAGTGCCAATGAAATGAAAAGATGTGAAAGTAATATGAAATGCGATGATTGATATAAAAAGGTTGATATCTCAAATAAGACAGCCTAGCCGGTTGGGTCGTGATCGGACACCATGCCGCACACATGGTGGTGATTGTGTTGGAAATTGTAATTGAAATTGTGATTGTAGTCGATGTCCCTAATGGATAGCTTAGCCGATCGGGTCGTGATCGGACTCTGTGTAAAAGACAGTGGTATTGATATTGAGAGAAATTGTGGTTGATGTCTCTACTGAGATAGCCTAGCCGATCGGGTCCTGATCGGACTCTGTGCTAAGAGTGCAGTGGTACTGGTTTTGTGAATAATGGTATTGTGAATAGTGGTATTGGTATGGTGAATAATGGTACTGGTATTGTGGACAATGGTATATCGATGCTAAAAATAATCTCCCAATGTGATATATGGAAATTAATTTGAACACTGTCTTGACTAAATTGAGGTTTGATGTTGATTAAGGCTTTCATTGATATTATGATAATCTTGTTTGTATTATTTGTCATTCTATTGAGAGGATGTTTAGTTATACATACTAGTGCTATTCGACGGTACTAACGTCCCTTTTGCCGGGGGCGCTGCATCTTTCAATGGATGCAGGTGGTTCCACAGCAAGAGCAGGAGATATTGATCAGTGATAGCAGTGCACTTCCTTCCCAGCTGACTTGGTGAGCCCCACTTCATCCCGGGGTCATGTATCTTTTATACTTTGTGTATTCGGTTTGAGGTATAGCCGGTGCCATGTTGCTGGCATTACCATTGTACTGTTCTTTATCTATAGAGGCTCTGTAGACATAGTGTAGGTTGTGTATTGGTGCTGAGGAAAGACAAACTATGTTATGTTATGGATGTATTACTTGTCTCTTTTACTGCTGGGTCTTCCTCTTTGAGGCCCAAATACCAGAGTCCAATCCTATCCCTCTAAATTCCTTTACTATTATTTACTGCTTCGTTAACTTAGTCTACTGCCTTGTTGCACTTCGTTGCATTATTTTTGTTCTATCTCACATGCATACAACACTTATATATTGGATTGCATGCTTTATTTTATACCTTAAGTCATATAAAACTTAGGCAAGCCCTAAATGATATAGGATTAAAAAGAATTGGTTAGTAACTAATCTCCCATTCACTAATTACAATTTGTTTATATCATTACTATGTTTTCGCTCACCTTCTCGTCTCAAAGATTTTGAAGCCCAAAACTTTGCAAAAATGGCGGCCCCACTTTCAAAAGGAAAATCAGATCAGAAATGCAAGTTTTATCTCCAAAAGGGAATCAGATTATTTCGAAAATATGAAGTGTCGTCCCCCAAAAGGATTTTCAAAAACGATTTTTCTCCAAGTCTAAAAGATCATGGTACATTTAGGCATACTCATGCTTTAGGAACAAGTATTTAACTTAGCTCCCCATTTTTCACATACTTTCTTAAATACGAACATCCTATATCTCCTTTTTCAAAAGTTCTTTTCAAGTATACACGCACTAATGTTATTTTCCTCTATAAATTCATACCCCTTTTAAACTACACCCTCCCTTTGTAAGAATTATGTCCTAACATACGGTAAGCCATATCTTTAGAGCACTAGTTAAGGTATAGTATAAATAATTGATTCCAAATCTAGTCTAAGTCATATGGATCTACCTCGGGTAGATTTTAAGGGGTGCCTAACACCTTCCCCTTAGAACAAGAAACATTACCCATAATCTCACTGGTTAGCAGACTAATAAATAATATGACTTAGTAATTAAATAGGTACCCTAGTATACCTTTAAATATTAGGTGGCGACTCTCTTTCATCAACAATAGAGAAACCACAAGTTGAATCTTGTTTTGACTAGTGCAAAATAGGGTGCAACAGTCATGGGCGAGGATGTCACGACCCAAACCGGAGGGCCATGACTGGCACCCGGGCCGTACTTTCCTAGCACCAGCATACCTTTTATCTAACCTTTCTTATCATCTATAAGGGCTGACGAAATCAACATAAATGGTAGACATGAATAATAAATAACCAACAATGACAGATAATGGCATGAACATATATAACATGGGCCGACAAGGCTGTCATGAAGCTATATATAAGGTATGAGCCGACAAGGCTGCCATGATAGACTACACAACAAAACCCAGCCGACAAGGCTATCCAAAACAATACATAAGATGACACCTGTCTATGTGCCTCTAAAGGAACATAAGTGCTGCAACATTGCCGGAATAGGGCCCCGACATACCCATAATGTCTATAACAAAAATGCATACCAAGATCAAGGCAAGTCCCGAGAAGGGATCTCGCCAATAACTGTTGAATTGGGCAGCCCATTGTGGTGGGGGAGCTTCGTCTACCTGTCTATCAGGACCTGCAGCACGACATGTTGTGTCCACAAATAAAAGGGACGTCAGTACGAATAATGTACTGAGTATGTAAGGCAGGAAAGCACAAATAAGGACGGTAATGTAAACAGGGATAGAGAATACACATGTAACATCTGGGTACCTCTGAGGGCTACTGACATGAAATACATGATACATACATATATATATATATATATATATATATATATATATATATATATACACACTTTTAAAAACATACGCCTATGTGGGCATCATCATCATGTCGTACCCCGGCCGTAATAGGCTCGGTAAAAATGTAACCCGGCCGTCATAAGGCTCGGTAAAATTGTACCAGGCCACATGGAGCTCGGTAAAACCCAACTGATTAGTGGTTGCACAGTAGGTGCCATACCCAACCGACTATAGCGCGGCTCGGTAGAGTAAAATAGATACATATATATAATGCATGTTGGACTCATACAATCACGTTCTAAACCTTTTGGAGTGACGTAAGGTCAGTAACCTTCATATACGTTATTAGAGCTAATTCATCATCATGAATCTTATAGAAATCAGGAAATACCAACAACATTTGTTACCTAAAAATAAGAGAAGCAACATCAACATCAATCTTTCCATAAGAAGGGAAACAATATGAGTACTGCTAGCTTCTAAGAGTGGAGTATCTTTGGAAGCTCATTCGTTACATTATGTACAATCGAAGTCGTGCAAAAGAAAGAAAGAGATAGCCTCACATACTTTGTATATACTGCCCAACCTCAAGCTATGCAAGTCTCACGGCTCCTTAGTCTACAATAAGAGAAATGATACTATCGTTATCGTTTAAGCGTCGTAACTAGTACATATCAACTGCAACCTATTTTACGATGAAACAGACAGCACCTCCCCTATTTATATGACTTCTCACAAGTTAAAACAATCACCAAACAGCCCAAACAACATCAATAATAATCATATTAAGCATCCCAAAACAGTCCACCAATCAACAACATTACTAACAAGCCTTTCGACAGATATCTCACAAGTTCTAGCTTTAACAACTTAGCCGCAACTTGGATAAGCTTAAATACATGTAGAGTAAGACGTTCCTTACCTTTACTGAGATAGGAACAACTCCAATTTGAGCTTACTTCACCACGAAATATCCTACCAATGCAGCCATAAAAACAAGGAAGCGAAACTAGCAATCAATTCGGGTTCCTCGGCACTAGAATCACTTTGAAAGACTTGAAATCACCTAGGGTTGATATTAAAAACTTGAGAGATTATTTTACAAAACTTAAAACAACCTCCCACACGAGCTGGAACCACACAAAAATCAGCAACAACAAGAAGAACAAGAAACTTACTAGCGCCACGGGATTCCCGACACTTTATTTGTGTTGTTTGCCCTTTGTATGGGTCTTGTATCATGAGAGAACTTTGAGAGAAAGTTTTTAGGTGTCTAGGGTAAGAAGAGAGTGAAAAATAATGAGTTAAAACAGGCTTAAGGAGTCTCATATATATCAATATATCTCAACCGCCTAAGTGGGTTCCATAGAGAGCTGCTTGCATAGTCTCGCAAAAACGCAAATATCTCTCTACTCCGACGTCATATCGATGAACGATTTAATGCGTTAGAAACTAGACTCATAGATCTTCAAACTGGGGGGTGAATCACCCTGTAATTCCAAATAAATTGGGAGAAAATTTAAGTAACATTTGACCTAAATTTTATGTAAAATTATGAACGTAAGTTGCGACAACTTTTGTCGACTTTTGTTTCATAGATCGCTTGACTTCAAGACTTATGATACAGATATTATATGATTCAAATACCTTAAAACACGACCTCCTTAGCATATTAAGCACCTCTAGTTTTATCCGAAAATAAGGGTTACAACATCCTTGATTTGTTTAACTTCTAACTTCTAATACTTGTTAACCACTCTTATACACCCTTGTATCATTTAAGACCACTGGGATTAACTTCTTATCATCTCAAAGATAATCTCTTCCCGGAATTACGTCGACTAACTTACGGCGTGATCTAACGTATGCGAATATGGGTTGTAATAGAGGAAGTTCCTTATACGAAGGATTTACATGAGATGAATAGAAAGTGTTCAACATATCAAACTATGATTTTAGACACTAGAGTTCAGATTTTGACTTTTAGAATAGTTGTAGTTATTAATAAGTTTTCAAATATATTAGAAGAGGCGTATGTAGTGAAAATATGAAAAGATAAATTGAGTGTAACGAAGAAGTATTCGTACCTCTCTTTTTTAAGGTATTGCTTGTTTAACATTCGAGAACGAATATTTTTTTTAGTGGGGGAGAATGTAATAACCCGAAATTTTATATGTATACTTACTAATTGTAAAATTTGAGAAAGAAAAAAAATTATTTAACTTGTAGCTATTGGGCCACACACTACACAAACCTTAGAAATTAATTTTCATTAAAGGGATACAGTAAGTGGGCCAAGCCCAATCTTTTGTAGCTGCCACGTTTTAAGACCTAGGGAAATTGATCCCTTTGTTCCTGAAGCATATATAAGGGAAACACAGAGGAGAGCTTCAGGGGGGTTGGACGGCGGGATTGAGGGAAGTAATTGAAACAAGCACTGTGAAGGTTTAATAGCTCAGGTGTGGAGATTTACTTTGATTTGTTAGCTCACACTTTTGAGTATTATATATACATACCTTGTAGAGATATTTTTTTAAAAAAATAATGGCATCATAATAAACTAATGATTATTATTATGATTAGCCAATAATATTAGGATGGCAGTAACTTGCATCAGAAATTCAACTTTCGATTTATACTTTTGCTTCTTTTAAAAAATTAGAATACTAATGATTAGCCAATAATTATTTAATAATGAGAGGCTAGAGTAATTATGATTCAATGGTTGACAATGATTAGAATAATTATAATGAGTTAGGTGGATTAAGCATCAGAATGCATTCTGCAGCCAACTCTTTTTCGGTATTCTCTTTCACGTTCTGCGTTTAACGAATTGTGTACATATTTTATTAATTAGACTAGGGTTAACTTTAATTTTGACTCGTCCTAAGATTATGAAAATTATTCACCTAGCTTAATTAGGACGTGTTATTTAATATTTTAGATAGATTGAGGAGATTGGAGGTTGTTTGCTTGGTGTTCTGGATGTTGCAAGGTTGGGAAAGTGAGACTTTAAGCTTTGGTGTTTGCCTTTTCAAAACCCATTTTGAAAGTATGTTTTGTCTGACAGGTCTATGTGTTGGGACTAGCGTGCGCTCGACAGAATCGGTGGTCTTTGACCAGCCACAAATATATATTATTTTGTAAAAAAATTTAAAAATATTTATAAGTGATTTGTTGTGTGGTGTGATGTGGCATAGCCTCGTGCTATGCCGTTGGGGCGTTAGAAATTATTTCTTCGCTACCGTAATATATTTAGGGTATTGTGTATGCCGCCGTGATAGATTTGAGGCATTGTGTATGTTGTCGTGGACTCGTTGGGGTGTATGGTTAATTTTTTTCATTGTCGTTTATGACAAGTCCTTAGTATAGATTGTGCTGAGATATATGGTATTGTTGTTGAATAATTGTTTGGGCCTTATAGAGTTATTATATAGTGAAAGAATTTTTGGGCATATTATTTATGTGCTCGTTGAGTGTTTGTATTTTCGAACACTTATTCCATAGGTATTCAGAGTGGCGGGTCGAGAATCTTATTGAGTTATATTTACGTATAACTCACTCCTTACTTGCATGTCCATGCAGATACTGTTGACGAGGACGAGACTAGTGGCTAACAAGTTCGTTGAGTGGATTCCATTGCTGAGGTGAGCCGCCACATCATTCATGGAGGCCACTGTTTCAGTTCTACCTATCTTATGTTTATTATTTCTTTCGGGTTTGCATGCCCGTCGGTTTGACTTCTATTACTCTATTTAGATGTTGCACTGTCTTAGTATGGAATTTGGGTTAGAGATTTATTATTTGAGGGCTCATCATAATTTATAAATAAATTATGGTTTTAGTTGGATAATTATTTTATATTTAGTAATATTTAATGCGTTTGAACTAGTACGTATTTCTCTCAATGCTTATAAAAGGGTTAAGAATACAGGAATTGGTTCGCCTAGCGGGTAGTGTTAGCTGGGTGCCAGTCATGTCTAGGGAGTTTTGGACGTGACACTTAACAGATAGGAAATCGTAAGTACGGATGCAATGCACCTAACAGTTAAAAACGCTTCTATCGTGTATTTGAAAGGTTGCATGTTTCATCCCGGCTTATTTATTATCTCGCTCTATTTTTCATACCTCTTTTATATTACATCTCTCTTTTCTTTTCTTTTTTTTTAAAACTCTCTTTTTGGTCTTATCGCTCTTTGTTTTCTCTTTTTGTTTTGCTTTTTCCACTCATATTTCATTCGTGGTTTTGTTCGGGTTTTAGATCGCATCCTTCGAGGATTGCCTACGTATCATGATGTCGCTTGAATCAGACCATCACGTAGTTCAGAAAAATAAATGCAAAAATAAAAGGAGAGAATTTATAAGTTTTCAATATTTCATTAAACAAAAATCTTTTTGGGTTTTTAATACAAAGACTTTAAATGATATTAAAATTGACTTAGAAAAAAACATACAGACTCAAAGTGAAAGATAAACAACAGACTCGAAATGGACAATAAACAACAGATTCGAAATGGATAATAAACAACAGACTTGATGTGGGAAAGTAAACTACAGACTCGATAATCAAACGCAACTGATACAATGGACAAGCAGGGCCTCGTGTGACATCTGTTAGTCACTGCGTCGGTATGTTTCCAATAAAAAACTTCTAGATCACTCATGACCTGGCCAACAAAAGTCAACATTGTGGAGAAGAACATGACCATGGTCATCTTTTCACAGTCATTGCATTTCTTGGCAGCATAGTCGGATATTTCCTGAATGCTGAACTTCGTGATTCTTTGGTCCAGAAATATTAGTCTAATATGTAGATCTCGGGCTCCTACCAAGTATTATGTCTGATCCCTCTTGTTTTGTGGGTCTACCACATTCCCCTACAACTGGTTTAGCAAGTTGTAATAGTGTTCTCTTTCTGCCTTAAAGTCCTTAACTTGTTGACTCATTTTATTTTCAAGGATGGCCAAATCTTTCCTTAAACCAGCAACTTCTTCTTCGTGATTTTGCTTTGCTTGGCAGGCCAACCTTAGGCGGTTCTCAAAATCTTCACCTAATTGAACTATCCTCTCACGGGCCCTTGCTATCTCTTTCTTAGTTTTTGTCAAATCGGTTGCGTGATCAAACACACACTGCCTCAAATTTTTGATGATTTATTGATGTCTTTCACTTCTTACTTGTACCTCTGATGCCCTTTTCATCTCTCAGAGTTGGGTTCGAAGGGCCACATTATCGCGAGCCAATCTCTTCTTTTCTCTGTCATCCTCGGTAGCTTGCAATTCCTTCTCAAAGCTAAGGACCCTCACTTGCTCTTGTAGGGTATTGATTGTGGCCCTGTATTTTTCTATTTTTGCTACCCAAGCTCAGTGTTCTTGTGCCCTATCACCAAACTCTTGGACGTGGGGCCTCTTGGCTGGTCTTTTAGACTCATTATTTACCATTGCTCTCTTTCCATACTAAGTAGCATATCCGAGTTCAACCTCACCCTTTGATAAATCATGTACTCAGATATCTGGCCCCAAATACTGGCATTCTCTTCGCAGGTCTTTCAGACTATGTTTTCAGGGAACTGAGCTTCAGGATATAATTCGACCACATGAACACTAAGGTCCTCATCTTTAGGAACTAGCTAGCACCTCTCCAATGGGGCATAAGGCTGGATACTCCTAAGACCCATCAAGAGAAAATAAGGCCCGGTAGCTGGCATGTATGTGATCTCATCTACAAGAAGCCACCCAAAGTCCACTCTATTTGGTTTGAAGTTAATGAACGAAGGCGGGTGATCCAAGCCCTAACCCATTCTGGCATTATGAAACCAGTCACCCTTTTTTCAAACTCTTCAATGCAACTGGCCCCTAGCACCGCAGTTCATATATATGCGACGATGAAAAAAGTGATCTATCAACCACATTTGTAGCAATAGGATGCATCCCTAAAAAATTTGGCTTCGGCCTTGCAAGATGTCGAAGCTCGGAATATGTCTAATACAATCATAGGTATAAGGGTTCTTTTGTCTTGGGTAGTCAAAACTAGAACAACTCCGGCTAGGCGTAAATCAATGTTTCTATCCTCTCTCGAGAACACCAAGGTGCCTAAAAATGCCACTGTGAAATCAAAACCCCTGTGCATCTCCCACTTGGTCCGATTGCCTTTGTTGCAAAGCCCGTTTTCTTGAATCTCAAACCCCTTCGAATTCCCACAATGCTGATACAAAAATTGGAAAGAGCAAAACCCATCTGCCAGGTCCACGGTCTTAATCTTCCTTCTTATCTTCAAGAGATCTAAAAACCTGTGAGGAATGACGATCCTTAGGGCTATCAAATATTTTTTTACCTTAACCCTTCTGTAGTTCCAGCATAGCCCGCTATTTCCTCTGAAGTAGGTGTTAGCTCAAAGTTCGAGAAACGAATCATATTGTGAGCTGGATCCCAGAATAGCACCAATACCCCTATCAAGTCACTTCTGGGCTTAATCTTTAACAAACTGGTGAGTGCCCCCCAAGTAATGATTGACTAGATCCCATCCTTTTTACCCCAAGTCATCCCACCATATATGGAGCTTCAATGGGATCTCATCTATGACTCGTAGAGGTAAATTTTGGATAGTGCTCATTCTGCACATTTAAAGGATAAAATGGGTCAAAAAAGGGATATTATTTTCAAAATAACTATAGAAAAATAAATTTCGCAAAAATCTGATTTTTAAAACCAAGAAAAACACTCAGGTGGCCACTATTGTAAACACGACCCTTCAGCACTTCGGGGGATGATTTTAGGGTTGTGCCTGCTCAAGTGGCACAAAGTTTGAGGAAAAAGGGCCCAATGCTGCTATTTTGGTAAAAACAACCTTTCGGCGTCTCGAAGGAACATTTCTTGGCTATTTGGACAAGAACGGCGTAACACGACTTTATTTTGGAATCTACTTACTATAGTTCTCATTTTGGTCATACTTGTAAAAGGCGGGGCCAAACCTGATGAAGGTTGCCTACGTATATCACGACCAGTGAGAATTAGACCCGCGTAGTTCGGTAAATTTTTTCAAAACAGGGAGGATGCACGACACTTTGAAGATTTTGGCTCATTTGGTAACCACCTTTAAACTTTTTGATAAGGTTTCAGGATTTTTCAAATACCGGAATTTTACAAACAAAACGGGTGAATTTCTCTCATATATTCTCTCTCCTAATTTTTCGCGATTCTTTGCTATTTTAGAATCCAGTCAACATGCAACACATACCAAACAAATGTATAAGTAGCATGTAAGATGCATCACGCATGGTCTTTTAATCTTAGGTACAATTGTCCTAGACGGACTCAACCCCTGTGTTGAGTCCCCAAAGTCAAATACACATGATGTAAACAAGTGTACCTACTAGGGATCCAGCATGGGGCTATGTTATTCTAGGGTAAAGCCTTAAATGGCGTGGAATTCTAGACCTAGCTTACCCGAGCAGACAACTCGAGCCGGCGGAGGGGGGTAATATACCGGAAACCAAACAGCCATCTGGCTTTGTAACTAATCTGATCCCCATTCTAAGATTATGGGTGTGACACTTCTAAAAGAAAAGAGCCACACATACGTGCGCTCACAGTAGATGCAGTAAACTCAGAGAGAAGAAGGGTGTCGTAACAGTTGTTTATATACAATTCACAAATATTAAAGCTACAAATAAGCGGCACTTAGCACATTAGGCCTAAATATGTAATATTAGACAATCACAAGAAGACAATTATAAAAGTACTTTAAGCTCGAATTCTGAACCCTGAACCACAGATTCTAGGTTCGTGTCCCCAGGAGAGTCGCCAGAGCTGTCATACCTCCTTTTTCTCGGGGATTGTGGAAAGAAAGGAATTTTTTCGATTTAAGTGACATTATTGAAAAGGAATTAATTTTATTTTAATTTTTGAGTCGCCACTTGAAATAATTTAATTATGGTATTCCTAGTCACCGATTTATTTTAAATCCCAATTTAAGGAAAATTGACTCTGTTTAAGTGTGCGAAATACAGAACATCGTGTAAAAAATTATGTTAACCTGGGAGAAGGTGTGAAGCATGCTTGGATTTCGTGATTTTAGCACGGTCACTTAACAATTATATTTGGCTTAATTAATTTGATTATTATATATTTTAAACTTATGTGCATTTACCTTTTACCGCTTTTAATTGTATGTTTTTAACAATTAATGGAATTTATTTTAAACAAGTTACGATGTCGTACACTTGTTATTTTGTACACATTATAAATCACGTCACGTGAAATGCACCCGCAATTTACAATATGTTTATTTATCAAATTATTTGAAGTTGAGGATCAAGTTTCACGAACACACACTTGAATTGTTGAATTAGGTGTCATAATTATGCCACGGGAACCGTACCCAAAAATGCGATGATTTATTTTTATAAGCGCGCCTAAAGCAACTACAAATGTTCATAAGGTATTTTCCTAAACTAGTTTAAGGTTATTTGGTTAAGATCATTGCATATGGATATGTTGTGATAGGCCACGTATAATCTTTTTACTTGGACTAATTAATTGTTTGGGTTCTATTTAATCAATTAAGACTGATGTTATTCCTATTGTTGGTTATTTCTATTAACTAAATGTTGTGATGAGAAGATTGCTTAGCACTACAAAAGATCACAATTGAAAATGAGAATTTGATTGGTTCATTTTATAAAAGGCATCAGCAACGGATTTTTAACGAGTCTAAAGAACCACAACTTTGCTGGTTTTGTATATTAAAGAAAAATTATAAGTTTGGGCCTCGTTTAAATCTGCCTTCTAATAGATGAAGCCATACGCGAAGGATGCAGGCCTGGCCTGCTGGATTTAACTAGGCCCCAATCGAGTTCTTAATGATAAAGCCCAAAATCCTCAAAGGATATCAATTAAAGGATGGGCCTGAGGATAGGCGTGATTATAATTAGTCGTACCAGGCCTGGCTGGGCTGAATTCAAGTTTAGTCCAACTTCATTAACTTCGAAAGATCTGGGCTTCTAAAAAAGGACCGTCAAAACTAAATACTAGTTACCAACAGTGGCAACCACAACTTCCAATCATTAATCTAACCAAATACACAGCTGATGAAATCAACATTTTAATCATACATCACGGCTTAAACAAAACAGGAATTACATGGATTTTGCTAATCTGGATTCAGTTATGTGAATAACTATCTCCAATTCGTCTAGCCTAGCATTTATTCATGCGGACTCGGAATTTACACCCATATCTCGTGCACATCCATCAAGCAAACAAAAGTGAAGACTAAGATCCACCAGTCAATCTTTTGAAAATTATACATATGACATTAATAATATAACAATTGCACTCCTTCAAACTTAATAAGCCTTAATGTTCATAGATTTTTATACGAAATCATAACTTGATGTTGATAATCATTTTATTGTTAATTATGCTCACAACATGCCTTAACTATTCAATTAGTCATTGTATCAAGCATTTCAAGTATGTTTAGCATGTAACCAATAATTAAAATTAGAAGATGAGCCAAACAAAGGTCACATCACAAAAATTAGAAATTCATCATGCAGAAGAGTCGAGATACAAAGTAAGAAAAGTGTACCTAGTGTTCACATACCACTTATAATGCCAAATAAAGGCTAAGAAAGAAGAAGGATGGAGGGAGCTCAGCGAACAAGACAACAAAATCAGCAGCAACTAGAACCACTTTAGACTAAATTTACTCTTTGAAAATCCAGAAAAATACGAAGCAAACAAACAGAATTCAAAACAGCCTTTTCAATCCTTCTCTTATCCAATCTTTCTTTATTTTTTATGCATTTTCTTCTTCTAAATTAGTATTTTATGGGCAGCCTAATGTGTGTTTCTTAACTGATGAAGAGTCCCTCATATGTGAGGAAGAACACCTACTTATAATCTAGAATTTAGGGCTTTTCCTTTTAAATTCTTTTGCACCCCCTACTCCTTCTGCTTTTAAACACCTATGTCCCTCACACGACCTCTTTCTAGAGGGTTTCCTCTTCTTCTTTGCTACTTAGTCCTTTTCCCTATTTCCTGAAAACTTCCCAAGCAGTTAACAAAAAGATTTCTTAAGTTTATTTTTCCAATTACCCCTTTAAACCCCTGCTTTTACATTTTCTACCTTACCCTTTTAACAGCCTTCCCCGAATTACGGCCTCCTATTATAAACCTTATCAGATTCTAAAGGAAAAAGAATGGGCTTAGACCCATCTGTCCGACCCAGGAAATTGCTTACCCAATGGACACATGGGCTTGTACACCCGCTGAGAACAAGTCCAATCTATCAGATCCTCACAATTAACCAACAAATCAAGACAGCAAAATAATCCAAATTTAACAAACAATCACTAAGCAAATAAATTTTGACACGAAATCTAGCTTATTAGTAAACATGCAAACACTAGAGAACGTATATGAACAAAGGCTAAGAATAGAGAACCTAACCCAAATTCTGCCATTGAAATAACAAGACGGCAGGAAGGAGTAAAAAGGGAAAAGTAGAGAAATACCTTTCAAAAATCCTGAGCCAACGGGAGAAAATTAGATTCTGGCCGGTCAACGGTGAGTTGACTAGCGCCGATTGCCATTGAAATCTACCGAAACTGACATCAATTCCTGTTGGTTACAACCATGAATTGGGCTGGAAATGAAAAGGGGGAAACGACGGTTACGGTTTCGAGTCTAGTGGTAACGGGATGAAAATGGAGGTTCAATTTTGATGTAATGGGATAGGGAATAAGAGGAGGAGTCGATTGATATCGGTTTGCGGGGATTTGGTTGACTTTGTCCAGCGGAGACAATTTTCGGTCGGCGATTCATAGCGTAGAGGGGTGGAGAAGACGATGGGGTGATTAAGATTTAGAGTTTCGTCGTTTGGGCCATTTTATGAGATGGGAAATTAATTTTCGATTGTCGGATCAAAGGGAATGAAGGGTAGAGATGAAAATTTGACTAAAACTTGACACGAAACAGCATGAGTGGTCTTCCTGGACCGGGTATTTGGACTGATATGAGTATTGGGTTATTGAAGTAACCCGGTCGTCAAAATTGCCTAGCCCAATTGAAATGGAGAACAGATGGCCCCTTTAATCTTTTATTTTAAAATTCAACATTAGCCACTTAGTTCAATGTTCTAATTTAGGCTTGATTTTGCAAAATTAACCTGATTACCTATTTTATGTAACCATTAACTAAATAATTAATTAATATTACAAGTTAACAAAAGTATAATTAACTAAACCTGAAATGCAGAAAATGACTAGATTATTCATTTTTTGGGATTTTTATACTTTAACGATGCATTTAAAATGCGGTTAAATCTTAAAAATGCATTTAAGATCCTGAAATGCAATTAAATGAAAGATGAAATAATTTTGATGATTTTATGTACTTTCTGCAGTTTCCTAAATGAAGCAATAATGTGAATGACCTAATAATGCCATAAAATGCATTCAAATAAATAACAAAATTGCTAAAATTCTACAAAATAATTAAGAGCTAATTTTTTACTATTTTAGGAGTAGTTTAAGCACAGGGCAAAAATTATGTGCTCACAGTTATCATATGAATTAATGTTTTTAATTTATAAAGTTTAGCAGGATCACAAAATTATCCACACGTCTTGGGGGTACTTATACTAGTAATTAAATAAAATTGAGAATTTTAATCAAGGTTTTAGTTTAGTTTGCAGGAATTTCAATCATTTTCTTATCAAATCTGAAGACTTAAATAATTAGTAAATTGAGAATTTTAAGCAAGGTTTTATTCTAGTTTGCGGGAATTTCAATCATTTTCTTACCAAATTTGGAGATTTAAATTATTACTGAAACTAGTGTATTTGCCCGCTCTTTCCCCGGTTGTAAGAAAATTAAATATAATTAAATATTAATGACATAGTTTTTGTCACGACCCAAAATCCCACCTTAAGGATCGTGATGTCACCTAGTCTCTAAAACTTGGTAAGTCGATCACTTACAACAGTTAAATCAATAAAACATGATATTATAAAAGCAGAGTTTAATATAAATGCGGAAATAAAAGTGATACAAGCCAACACGGCGATAATCACAATAAATCCCCAAGACTAAGTAGTACAGAGTCACAAGCTCTAATTGAATACGTAAAAATAACTCAAAAGTACAGTATTATTTTGGATAGAGAATTGACAGTATAAATATACGAAAAGGGCTCCAAGGGACTATGACGAACAAAGCAGCACTACCTCGAATCTTTGCGATCAAAGAAGCTCTCACAGCCGGGGTCCGCTACCTCCAACACCTGGATCGGCACAAAAAATATGTAAAAGTATAGTATGAGTACACCACGGTCGGTACCCAGTAAGTATCAAGACTAACCTCGGTGGAGTAGTGACGAGGTTCAAGTCAAAACACTCACTAGTCAAATATAACCTGTACAAAATGTCAAAGACCGACAACAGGAGGAATAACATAAGCAATACTTGAATCTCATCAAAATAAGTGATAACAGTTTAGAACAATTAAAGGTCCAGTCTCGACGATAAGTCATCAAATTGAATCACACACATATGGCACCTTGTGCCCATATTATCAATTATCCTCACACGGCAAAGACCTCGTGCCACAATTTAATCAACCTCTCATTGCAAAGACCTCGTGCCACGACATAAGTCACACTCGTATAGCAAAGACCTCATGCCATAATATAAGTCACACTCACACGACAAAGACCTTGTGCCACAACATAAGTGACACTCGCGTCAGTTACCATTAACATGTTAAAGAGGGATTTATCGAGAATCAAATAAAGTAAATCATGATAATGATTTTCTTTTTACTTTAATCTATTATGTTACCAACAACTCAACAGAATATGAGATAACAACTCCACGTAGGTAAATGCATCTTGGCAACCAAATCATCAAGTAATAATAGAGACACTAATTAGCACATTGGAAATAACGCAACAAATCACGTAGAATGCATGACATACACAAGAAGTCATAAACCATTCCAACAAAAGAATAACAATAAGAGTCACTCCGATGTGCCACATATCAAAATATCAAATCATCCTTTTGACGTCGCGTGGGCTTCACATTTTTAATACATTTTCCCGAAATAGCTTCACGCACATAAGCCCCTTATCTCGCCGCGTGTGCATCACAATAAAGTATTTTCCCTTACTTGCACCACGCGCATGATCCCCCTTATCTCATTGCATGCACATCAATATACACATCACCCTTATGTCGTCGCATGCGCATCTCATCATAACACAACAATCAACCGTACCACAGGTGCACATATGCCTCAACATCACCACAACAACAACACCAATATCACAATAACATATAGTCCACGGCTCAACAATAATGTGTACAATAATCATAACAATCATATAAGGGCAAGGGTAATGAACAACAATAAGAGTGCTTCAAAAAACAAACAAGTTCCAATTTAAGGCAAATTAATAGCCTAAGTTCTAATCCGGTCAATTACCATACATACGTCCATGTACACACTCGTCACCTCATGTACATGTCGTTCCACATAATACAAATAATGTAATTAGACCAAATCCTAAGAAAAAATTCTCCTACGCAAAGTTAGGCAAGATATTTACCTTAAATAAGCTAAACCAACACTCTAAGAAGCCCGTCCCGCAGAAATCAACTTCCGGACGGCTCGAATCTAGCAAAAATAACTTAATATCATAAAATAAAAGTCATTGGAAACGATTTTGAATAATAAAGCTTCGATCTTTAACTAAAATAAAAAAGTCAACCTCCGACTCGCACCCTGAAACCCGACAAAACTTATAAATTCCGAACACCCATTTCAATACGAGTCCAAATATATGTGTTTCATCAAAATCCCATCTCAAATCGACCCACAAATCATCAATTTATGTTTTAGATAAGTTTTACGAAAACCCCCAATTTCTTCTATTTGTTTCATTAAACAATCATTAAATTCTAGGTTGGAATCATGAAATATAAAAAATTCGAGTCAAAGATACTTATCCAAATCTAAATCGTGAAAATCCCCTCCAAAATCGCCCAGATCCGAGCTCTATAACTCAAAATTGTGATAGAATAACATAAACCCTCGAAATAGAGTACTTAAATGGTCTGCCCAGGTATACACATCGCAATTGCGGAACAACCTTTGCGATCGGGAATAACAAACTCACCTAGCTGCTGCCCTCTTCTTCGCAAATGCGACATCCCATTTGTGAACGCATGTCTAACCCCGTTGTTCCTACGGGAACGCACCCAATCTCCCGCGAACGTGAAGACCAAAAGCCTGATGCCCAATCGGTCTTCCCTTCTACGCAAACGTCACCACAGGCTCGCGATCGTGAAGGCCACTGTCTCCCTAACCTACGCGAACGCGGACATCCCTTTGTGAACACGAAGAACAAAACTCACCTGCCCCCAGATTACCTTCCGCGAACGTGACCTTTATGTGGCGAACGCAAAGAAGGAAACTAGACTTGAGAAAATCAGCAGTCCAAATCAAGAGGAAATAGTATGAAACCAATACGAAACACACCCAAGGCCTCCAGAACTCCGTTCAATCACACCAACCAATCCAAAACATAACAGGAACCTGCTCGAGGCCACAAATAACACCAAACAACATCACAACTACGAATCACACCTTAATTTAAGCCTAATGAACTAGTGAACTTTCAACTTTCAAAACTCTTGTCGAACCATATTAAATCAACTCGGAATGACCTCAAATTTACATGCAAGTCCCAAATGGCATAACAGACCTATTCCAACTCCCGAAACCAAAATCTGAACTCGGTATCAACAAAGTCAATTCTCGGTCAAACCTATCAACCCTCCAAACCATCAACTTTTCAACTTTCGCCAATTCAAGCCAAATCAAACTAGAAATCTCCAAATCGTCCGGACATATGTCAAAGTCCAAAATCACCATACGAACCTATTAGAATCATCAGAACACGAATTTGAGAACGTTTACACCAAAGTCAAACCTTGGTCAATTCTTCAACTTTAAGCTTCCAAATATGAGAAATTTCTCTTCCAAATCAAATCCCGAACTTCTCGAACATCGAAACCAACCATACACACAAGTCGTAATCCATCGTTTGAAGCTACTCGAGACCTCAAATCACCAAACAGAGCGCGAAAGCTCAAAATGACCAGTCGGGTCGTTACATTCTCCCCTATATAAATATATGTTCGTCCTCGAACGTGCCAAGAATAATTCTGAGGTAATCAAATCGCTGCATATGCTCATCATACACTCACTAATGGATGACCCCACAGCACCACAAACCAGAAAAGCCCACCAACACAATCTCGACTGTCAATTCTACCTTCAACCTTAGCCAATAAGCTTCAGAACCAAATTTCAACATCCATCACTCCTTCTAAGGTCCAATTTTTGCATACACACATTCTACGATGCCAATGAGCTGCAAAAAGTCGTAAAAATATATTCACAAGACATAACCACACAATGTAACCCCTCGCTAATATGCCCATAACAATACCTCTGAACACAATAGCTGCTCATCACACAACCCGGTACTGAATACCTGCCTCATATCAAATAAAACCCCGTTCTAAACCTTCGTACGCTATCAAGCATGAAAGAAATACATAGAATCTCATAACCACTCATCAGGTCAACAAGTCATGGGGCTCACTCGTCCGAGAAGAATCATAGCCAAAATCTAAGCCGATTAATAACAACCTCATCCCAACATGCCTTATCCAAGTCTGATTGTGCAAATTCCCGGTCCAATAACCTTATCTCACCCGATAAAAGCTGCTCGACCAACATGCCACACCTAATGCAACCAAGAGTCACATATGACACAATTCGCACCCAGCAAGTAACAACTCATATATAACTGACAATAAAAATAGAACTGCATGAGAGAACCACCCAACAAATTCAACAAATACCACCACAAGACACAACACTATGATCCCATTTCACAAGAGAGAAGCAATACACGCAAAGCGAGCACAAATATCATTTCCCAACATAACTCTACTGCGGTGCATGACCAGATCCAAACATACCGATCCACATGAAATACCCGTCGAGCCATAATACTCATAATCAACAACTATATGTGTGCCAATAGCAACCCCACAAAATGCACTACCACAACTATGGAGAAATAGTTAGCACAATATACCATAGACAGGAAAATCATAACCAAGGCGCAATCAATCATTCAGTACCCCAAGAGCCATCTCGTTCGAACTTTCGCCACAGAGCCCAAACAAAACTGCATCATGTGTGTAAATAGTCAACAATCTCGTAACTCATCGTAGCATAGAAGAGTAACACATGGAGCATATCAGAACACGAATAAGATCAACCTCAACCGATAACACACCCCTCCACAATAGTTGCGCTGAGTAAACAAATCCTGATGTAGAATACACATGCCCACTAATCCTACTAGTGGTCTCCAAATCAATTTTGATCCTCCCGAAATGGGTAGGCAACCTCTGAATAGTCCACAATAACCTATTCATAGCACATACAATCAGTCGTCAACCTCTTAACATACCTTCCACCTGACCCCATCCAGAAGACAAACCATAACACATAACATACTCCTCATGCCGATAGCAGACCTCCATCCCAAGACGTGGTCGACACTATCAAGAACTCTTCTAATCCTGTCCGCACATAATTAAGCCATTAGAGCTAAATCCCCCTAACTTAACAAAGTCACACAAGTTGCCAAACCCGAGAGTATTGCCATAAAACACCGGTAAAGCCTCACCACACCAAAGGAATCAATCACCTTTATTACTATGTTGACCTAATCCACCACCAAGCTGACCCATTTCTACGAATTCTCCTCTACTAACTTTCAAGATAACACTTCTCCTTGCCAGTATACTACGATCCTAAAACAAAGCTCACCACAAAGGATCCTAGCATAAACCATGTCGTCCAAAAGCCCATAAACCACTGTATTCTCTATGAAGTACCCAATGATGCCGCAACCGAGATACCTACTCTGAAGAGACTTTCGTAAATCCGAAGTTGTTTCTTTAACCTCTCCGATACCGAAAATGTAGAATTACTAATGATTTAGAAATACCGCAAGTCTCAGCACCATCCAATACAAATCTCAGATCTTAGCCATGTACAAATCCGGAAAATCCACAAATCCCACATACGGACCTTGAACTTATTAGAACCTTCTCAAGAGTCACCCACTATGTTCTAATCCCCCAATGCACCGCCATTACGAGCTAAACGACTTGTACTCAATTAGCACACAAACACCTCAAGAAGTAACCCCATCATTAAGCAAACAAGTGAATCCCTACTCCATACACGCTACATCCACCACGAATGACAACCCGAATCATTCCAAGATTTTCATATACCCTAAAGTGTAATACATCATGCATCCTGAAATTTCCTTACTCGAGTGATCCTTGAAACTAAACTCTTCAAGTCATAACCAATCCACAATTATGCCTCAGACCAAAACTAATATAACACATGACCATGCAATCTAATTTGTGATAGTAGACTCCACCACTTGGCTCGAAGTCATAGAACATAACATTCGATAACCCACAATAACCTTACTCCATATCTTCCATGATCCCGTATTGTACTCTAAATAAATCCTTCATAAGCTCAGGTAGCACTAATCATAAGATACCTCAAACCATCTAGTAAGCACATATTCACCCTCGCGACAGTCGTGTGAACTTCCTCAACCGATTCAAGCTCAGATCGTGGTACATACACATCCCACTGGTAGAAGGAAACCCTTCACAGAACATCATAAGGATCACACAATCTCGGAATATCACGCAGGAGATATCCTACCTTCTTGGCCTCAAACTGGAATCTTTCTATGCCCTATCATGGTCACCACCACTATGAAATCACTTAATCTCCCTAGGGCCAAACTCGTCAGCAAGATATAAGAATATACTTCATTACACAAATGAACAACTGAAAAGTCCTTAACACACTCATAACTCAAGACCGTACAAACCATCAAGACAAAAATAAAGCATCCATAATCCTTTCGCGTTCAAAGCAAAATCCTTCTCGTCACATCCCAAATCATCTAAGCATATTCTGCAATAACATAATGCTCATCATATAGCCATCCACCCACTCACTAAGCCATCAAATCCCACTCCTAGGGACACTATCAGATATATAAGTCCAAATGCACACACTCACACTACTGAAACTACCGAGCCTAAGCTACTGTCTCTGCCTGGCCTCAAGTCCTCCAGACTAACCTATACCATAATACAGAAAACACATCTTGCACCTCATCCATGACATCACAAGCTGTCGATGCCCAGCTGATACCGACTGCTCGATATAATGTACGAGTGGATGGAAAGAAATCAAGAGATTTGCTTCAAGCTGAATCAATGTTGCACGATAGGAAACAAAGATGGGGAGTTTCCTACATGACTTGTAGCCTCTCGAAGATAGGTATGGACGCCATCATACTGTTCTGCATAACTCTACTAGACACATGCTCATGACTCATAGAACCTATGAACCTAGAACTCTGATACCAATATGTCATGACCCAAAATCCCACCTTAAGGATTGTGATGAAACCTAGTCTCTAAAACTAGGTAAGCCCATCACTTACAATAGTTAAACAAATAAAAATTGATCTTATGAAGAAGAGTTTAATATAAATGCGGAAACAAAGGTGATACAAGCCAACCCGATGATAAAACCAAAAAATCCCCAAGACTTTGTAGTACAGAGTCACGAGCTCTAACTGAATACATGAAAATATCTGAAAAATATAATACTGTTCGGATAGATAATTGACAGTATAAATGTAAGGAAATTATCCAAGGGACTGTGATGAACAAAGCAACTCTACCTTGAATCTGTACGATCAAAGAAGCTCTCACAGTCATGGTCCGCTACCTCCAACACCTAGATCTGCATAATAATGTGCAAAAGTATAGTATGAGTATACCACAGTCGGTACCCTGTAAGTATCAAGACTTACTTCGATAGAGTAGTGATGGGGTCAAGTCAAGACATTCACTAGTCAAATATAACCTGCGCTAAATGTCAAAGACCAACAACATGAGGAATAACATAAGGCAATAAATGAATCTCATCAGAATAAGTGATAACAATTTAGAACAAATAAAGGTCCAGTCTCGACGATAAGTCATCCGATTGAATCACACACATACGTCACCTTTTGCCCAATTATCAATCACCCTCGCACGGCAAAGACCTCGTGCCACAACATAAGCCACACCCGCACAACAAAGACCTCATGCCACAGTATAAGTCACACTCGCACGGTTAAGACCTCATGCCACCACGTATATCGTACCCGTGTCAGTTACCAATAGCATGTTCAAGAGAGATTTAATGAGAATCAATAAAGTAAAACATGATAACGATTTTCTTTTTACTTTAATCCATTATGTTACCAACAACTCAACAAAATATGAGATAACAACTCTATATAGGTAAATGCATCTTGGCAACCAATTCATCGAGTAATAACAGAGACACAAATTAGCACATTAGACACAACGTAACAAATCACGTAGAATGCATTACACACACAAAATCATAAATCATTCCAACACAAGAATAACAATAAGAGTCACACCGATGTGCCACATATCAAAATCACAAATCATCCTTATGACGCGTGAGCTTCATATTTTTAAAATATTTTTCCGAAATAGCTTCACGCGCATAAGACCCCTTATATCACCGCGTGGCATCACAATGAAGTATTTCCACTTACTTACATAATGCACATAAGACCCCTTACCTCACCACATGCGCATCAATATACACACCACCCTTGTGCCGCTGCATGCGAATCTCATCACAACACAACAGTCAACCGCACCACACGCGCACATATGCCTCAATATCACCACAACAACAATACCAATATCACAACAACATATAGCCCACAACTCAAAAATAATGTGTACAAGAATCATAACAATCATATAAGGGTACGGGGAATGAACAACAATAAGAATGCTTCAAACAAAAAATAAGTTCCAATTGAAGTCATATTAATAGCCTAAGGTTTGATCCAGTCAATTACCACACATACATCCATGTACACACCCATTACCTCATGTACATGTTATTTCACATAATACAAATAATGCAAATACTTACCTCAAATAAGCTAAATCGACACTCTAAGAAGCCCTTCCTGTGCAAATCAACCTCCGGACGACTCGAATCTAGCCAAAATAACTTAATATCATAAATAAAAGCCATAGGAATCAATTTCGAATAATAAAGCTTTAATCTTTAACTAAAATTAAAAATTCAACCCAAAAAGTCAACCACAGGCTCGTACTGCTAAACCCGTCAAAACTCATAAATTTCGAACACCCATTCCAATACAAGTCCAAATATATGTGTTTCATCCAAATCCAACCTTAATTCATCAATTTATGTTTTAGAAAATATTTTACTAAAATCCTCAATTTCTTTAATTTGATTCATCAAAAAATCCCTAAATTCAAGGTTGGAATCATGAAATATAAACAAATCTGAGTCAAAAATACTTACCCCAATCCAAATCGTGAAACTTTTCTCCAAATTGCCCAAATCCGAGCTCTATAACTCAAAATATGATGAAATAACAAAAACCCTCGAAATAGAGTACTTAAATGGTCTGCTCAGGTATACACATCGCGATCGCAAAACAACCTTCGCGATTGCGAAGAACAAACTGACCCAGTTTGCTGCCATGTTCTTCGCGAACGCGACATCCCAGTTGCGAACACGATGCCTAACCCCACTGTGCCTACACGAACGCACCCAATCTCCCGCGAACGCGAAGGCCAAAAGCCTGCTGCCCAGCCGAACTTCCCTTCTACGCGAACGTGACCCTAGGCTCACGATTGCGAAGGCCACTGCGTCCCCAAGCTACACGAACATGGGCATCCCTTCGCGAACGCGAAGAAAAAAACTCGCCTGCCCCCAGATTACCTTCCGCGAACGCGACCTCCATGTCGCGAATACGAAGATGGAAACCAGACTTGAGAAAAATAGCAATCCAAAACAAGAGGAAATAATCCGAAACCCATCTGAAACACACACGAGACCCCATGAAACCCCGTCCAATCATACCAACTAATCTCAAAACATTACATGAACATGCTCGAGGTCTCAAATCACACCAAAAAATATCAAAACTATGAATCGCACCTCAATTCAAGCCTAATGAACTAGTGAACTTTCCACATCCAAAACTCATGCCGAACCATATCTAATCAACTCGGAATGACCTCAAATTTTACATGCAAATCCCAAATGGCACAACGGACTTATTCCAACTCTCGGAACCAAAATCCAAACCCAATATCAACAAAGTCAACTATCGCTCATACCTTTCAACCTTCCAAACCTTCAACTTTCCAACTTTCACCAATTCAAGACAAATCAACCTAGAAATCTCCAAATCGAAATTCAGACATATGCCCAAGTGTAAAATCATCATACGTATTGGAATCATCAGAACACAAATCCGAAATCGTTTACACAAAAGTAAAACCTTGATAATTTCTTCAACTTTAAGCTTCCAATAAGAGAAATGTTTCTTCCAAATCAAATCCCGAACTTCTCGAATATCAAAATCAACAATACACACAAGTCGAAATCCTTCAGATGAAGCTACTCTAGACCTCAAACCACCGAAAGGAGCGCTAAAGCTCAAAACGATCGGTCGGGTCATTACAGTTTTTTAAAATAAATTCAATTTATACTATACAAGATTTTCATGATTATATCATTTTTAATGATTTTTCTAACATCCAACATAAAATTTTATCATCAGTAATAAACATATAAATTAACTATGAAATACTCCATTTATGCGCATGGCAGCGAAATGGATATCAAAAAGTATATATGAAACAATCCATTTAAATCTGTATATTTAAACTTGAAGAACAAAAAAAGACAAAATAAAACAAAAAAAATAGTAAAGAAAAAGAACACGAAAAAGATCAAGTCCGCCATTGTTGGGATCAAATATTCAAATAATTTTTAGGAAATTATCATTTCCATTCAAAAAATGAAAAGGCATATTATTTTCCCAACTATTAAATATTAATGGGGTTATTTGGTATTTATGCTTAATCATTCAGTGTCTAGCCATTTAAGGTAATTACATCATATTAATATGCAATTAAATATAAAATAAATATAGAATCAAATTTAATTCTCTTTAATTTAAATAAATATATGCAAAATCAAATATCCGATAATTATAAAAAGAGGAGGGAAAAATACACGTGATCAGTGATGGAACATGACAAACACATTAATCCTAATAAAGTAGAAATCAGTTGTAGTACAAAGAGGGAAAAGTAAGAATGACAAGAGAGTTAATTCTGGTGTTCAACAACATTAGAGAAAGTATAAAATAACAATTACTATTCAAATTTACAAAAACAAAAGTATACAAAATTGGATATAGAAAAGAACAGAAAACTAATAGTAACATATATATCAAGAAACCTAATAAATATATGAAACGAATGATCTCCAAAACAACCATTGTCACGACCCAACTCTCACCGGAGCTGCGACAACGCCTAACACTACTTGTTAGGGAAGCCAACAGTCACCAATAACAACGAATTTGATAAAAACACATTTAATTAAACTCAACAACAAAAATATCGTATTTGATAAAAATAACTACAATACTGCTACAGCTATCCCACGATCTGGTGTCAACGAGTACATGAGCATCAAAATACCAGCCAAATTCTCTGATACAACTGTCTGAACAATAGAACAGTAATGATATAAGTAACTGAAAGACAACTACATAGACAACTACTATTACTGAAAGACAGTAATAGAACAAGGACTGCAGATGACATAGCAGCTACCTCGTAGTTTCCTAAAAGCTAGTAGCAACTCAACTCTAGAAATCACTACGTACGGAAGTACCTAGATCTGCACACGAAGTGCAGAGTTTAGTATGAGTACAATCGAACCCAAGTACTCAATAAGTAACAACTCTAACCTTTGGCTGAAAGTAGTGACGAGCTCTGAAGAAAACAGTTAGAGACTAATTGTAACAACCCGACTGGTCGTTTTGAGCTCCAGCACGTCATTCGGCGGTTTGAGATTGTGAGTAGCTTCACTTCATAATTCATGACTTGTACATGTGGTCGGAATTGAATTTCGGGAAGTTCGGAATTGATTCGAAAGGAAATTCTCAATTCGGAAGCTTTAAGTTGGAAGAGTTGACCAAGATTTGACTTTTGAGTAAACGACCACGGAATCGGGATTTGAAGGTTCCAATAGGTTCGTATGATGATTCCGGACTTGGGCGTATGTTCGGGTTGAGTATCGGGTGGCTCGGAAGTAATTCGGCGCTTATTGTGGAAAGTTAGCATTTTGAAGGTTTTAGAATTTCCTAAGTTTGATTTGAAGTGAATTTTGATGTTATGGATATTCGTTTGGGATTTCGAGCCTTGGAATAAGTTCGTAACGTGATTTGTGACTTATACGTAAAGTTTAGCATCATTCCGGAATGTTTAAGTGTAATTCAGACGCGTTCGTTGAAGTTTATAAGTTTGAAATTTTAAAGAAAGGTTTCGATCATCGATTTATAATTTTGATATTGTTTGGTGTGATTTGAGGCCCCGAGCAAGTTCGTGTTATGTTTCGGGACTGGTTGGTATGATTGGACGGGGTCCCGGGGGCCTCGGGATGGTTTCGAACCATTTTTCTTTGTTTTGTGATTACTAGTTTCTAGTGTTTGGGTTGTTCATCGCGATCGCGTAGATAGGCTCGCGATCTCATAGTGTTGACTGAGAGCTGGCAAAGATGTTCTTTGCGATCGCATATAGTGGCTTGCGATCGCAGAGTTTTGTCTGATGGTTCATCGCGTTCGCATGGCAAGGGTCGCGAACGCGAAGTGTTAGTGGAGTGGCCTGGGCTTGGAAGGTTGTTCTTCACGATCACAGGGATAGGTTCGTGATCGCGAAAGGTATTGGTCTGAGGCATGAAGGTTTTGGCCTTCGTGTTCGCGGAGCTGGGCTCGCGTTCGCATAGGTTGATCAGGCAAAGGTTTGCTATTGTGTTTACTTTCTCGCGTTCGCGTAGAGGATATCTGGGGCAGCTGATTTTGGTCTTCGTGATAGCGAAGGTATTCCCACGATCGCGAAGAAGAAGGACCTGAGCAGACTTGTTTTTAAATCGGGACTCAACTCTCATTTCTCTAATTTTTCACTTGGATGGCCGAATTTGCGCACCTATTTTGAGGAGTTATTCATCAAGCAACACGAGGTAAGAGATTCCTACTTATTGCAAATTAAATACATGTGTTATATATGGATTAAACATGAAAATTAATGAAAATTGTGGGATTTAAGGGAAAACCTAGAGTTTGATATTTTTAGATTTTGACCACGAAATTAGACATGGAGTTAGGAATCGATTATATAGTTGAGTTCGTTGTATTATGGGTAAAGTTTATCTTCAAAATTTTTCAGAATCCGGGCACGTGGGTCCGAGGGTTGACTTTGTCGACTTTTCGAGCGGAGTTGGAAATTGTTAAAAATTAATTATTTATGAGTGTTGGAGCATATTTTCATTGGTTTGCATGTTTCTTGATTAGTTTCGGATCATTTGGCTTGGAATTGAGGAGTTAGAGAGGCATTGGAGCCGGTTATTGAAATTTCGGAGCGAGGTAAGTCTCATGTCTAACTTTGTGAGGGGGAAACTACCCCATAGGTGTTTAAATTATTACGTGCTACGTACGCACGAGGTGACGAGAGTTCGTGCGTATCTAAAATTCATGTTATGTCCGAGTAGACGTAGGCCTTATTTATGCAATTACTTGCACTGTTTGAACTCAATTTTCTAGTTTGAATTGATCGAATTAATGCATAAGAATTCAATTAAAGATTATGTTAAATCGAGATTCATTATCTAGAGATTTGGCGGACTGTTAATCATTGATGAGAATTTATGTTCTTTTATGGGCTTACCTCGATGTTTTAAATACAAAATTCATAAATCCAAAGAGTTTTCCTAATCCTGTGGATCGGGCCGAATGCCTCGGCGATATTTATATATATTATGGGATGCATCCATGAATCAGACCGTACGACCTCGGTATTGTATGTACACGACTATATGGATCGGTCCGAACCACCTCGGCATACTATGTGCGTAAAATCGCTAAGAGTCCGAATACCCACGAGATTACCCTCTTACTTAAACTTGGAAATTACGTAACACTTTCTCTATGACTTGAGATAGGATATTTAATTGATGGTTCCTATTTATTGAGATAACATGTGGCCTTTGGGGGCATTTTACCTGATAATATTTGTTAAAGGACTTCGTTATCTATTGTTCCTTATTCTTTTGGTCTTGTTGTATTCCATGCCTATTTATGCTCCCTGCATTTTATTTATTGGGCCTTTAGTAAGTGTCAATGTTGACCCATTGTCACTACGTCTTCGGGGTTAGGATAAATACTTACTGGATACACGTTGATTTACGTACTCATGCTACACTTCTGCACTAAATGTGCAGGATCTGACATGTGCCTTTGATGATCATCTTGGCGCATAGGCATAGCTGCTGAGAGGACATTATGATGAGTTGTATTCTATGCTACACATTGCAGCCCTCAGAGTCTCCATTTTATGTATTTACTTTATCCTATCTATCTCATATTCCAGACAGATATGGTATTATTATTGTACTCCTTAGTAGATGCTCATGCGCTTGTGACACCGAGTTTTGGGATGCTCTACTATCTATTTTATTTAAATTGTAGGTTTCTATGATTTTACTGCGTTAATTTCTTTATCTACTAAAACTTATGATTTCAAAAATAATGAAATGAATAATTGAATTAATAGTTCATCGTTGGCTTGCCTAACAACGACGTTGGGGCGCATCGCGACCTATAGTGAGAATTGGGCCGTGATTGCTTGGTATCAGAGCTCTACGTTCACTTGGGTCTCACGAGTCATGAGCAAGTCTAGTAGAGTCTCGCGGATAGGTACGGAGACGTCTGTACTTATCTTCGAGAGGCTACAGGGCTGTTAGAAGCACTTCCCTTCTTGATTCCTCATCGTGCGATTTGATTCCATTAAAGCTTATGCCCTCATTTCCTTCCTACTCATTCTTATACGATATTGAGCGCTCATTATCAATTGGGCATCGAGGAGTTGTAGTGGTACTGCAGATGTGGTGCAGGATGTTTCTCCCTGCGTATTCGAGCAAGTTATTATCGTCATCTTGTGGAAGGGTGTTCAGTTGTTTCAGCCTAGTGTTAGTGTTTCCTACAGTTTCGAGGTTATGCACAGTGTGTTATAAAGTTCGTGCGTTGTTATCGCGCAGTATTATTGTAAATGGTAGAGTGCCTATGTATGTGGCGTGGCAGTGAATGGCCCAAAATGAGGATTTCTTGTTTCCTGGATTAGAGGTTTGGCATTTAATTCCAGCGGAGGAAAAGCAATGGGACTATGGATGTTCAGGCCTTTGTTGGCGAAGTAGAGAGACTTGATATTTTCGAGCATGGTCGAATTTTTATTGTGGTGTGGTGTCGTCGTTCTTGTTGTGGCGCATTAAGGCCCGTCGGTGTTATGGTCTTCTTTGATTTGCCTTCGGGGCAAGGTGTTATGAAATGGTGCCTAAGAAGCGGTTGTCGGATGGCGGTGTATAGCGGTTTCAGAGTCAAATCGGTGTTTCTAATGTTGATGGTTCGAGAACGATGATCTTCGAGGAAGCTCAGAATTGGTAGCAATTTACTAGTTCGGGTGCTACAGAGATGGATTGTGATTTGAGGCAGTATTTGGGTAGCGAAGGATGAGGAAGGACATGGTGGGAGGTGTCCTACGGAGGTTGAATTGCTTGAGGTCGAGAAGTTTGCTTCGGAAGATGGTTAACTCAGAATGGGAGTGTTAGCATAGCGTACAGATTCTGTGATAGGATAGCCACGTGCTTTGAGAAAGTTTAGAGTGATTTGGGGATCATGGTGGATTGTCGTTTGATTATCGTTTTGGGATGCAACATGACTTCGAGTTTTGGAATGTATTATTGGACCTGTAGTTGATGCTAGTGGGGATGAACGAACTCTTACAGCTGGTGGACGAACATGGGCTCAGGAGGGTTTATTGATTTCGTGATAGTTGTAACCAGAGCTATGTCATTGGAAGATGTCGATGTGGAATTATACAGGTGGGCTATCTCCTGTGAGCAGGTTAGCGATTGCGTGATTTTGATGATGTTCCTACGAAGAGTTATACTTGCTAACTAGCGGGAGGCACGTAATGCGATGCAAGCTTGGATCACTTGAAGAAGATGATACGACTGCTAAGAGGTCGAATGTGCGATGGTGGCTGATAATTTAGGATGTTTTATGAAAAGTTTAACAAGAGATTTTGAGAAATTTTTCGGGTTAATGATGAGAGATCATGGTAATTGAGAAGGAGGAGTTGTTGTGGGTTATGGATTTATGTGATTGTGGCTTAAAGTTAAGTGGGGTAGCCCACCATCTACGATTGGGTCACGTGGTTGTGTGCCTTGGCAGTATCGGGTTATTGGTACATTGGTAGATTAGGATGGCTAGGGAAATAAAACATCAAGGGTAATTCGGGCAAAGGACTTGATGATTGTGTGCTACAGTTTGCCTCATCGATTCATGTGCAGATATTTGGATGACTCAGAGTTTATTCTTCTTGTGGATGTGATGTACAAGGAACAGAATTAGTCCGATTGTTTCTTTGGAAGTGTTCAGGTGCTAGCAGAGCACCAGTGTTTTGTTATACATTCGAAACCAGGTCAGAGTAGGTGACTCTCAAAAATAGTTTTAGTGGGTTCAAAAAAATTTAATTAAAGTGCGGTGTCTAAGTATTTTGGGTTCGTTATATAGATGATGACTGGGTATTGCAGCGGAGTGTGAGGAATACTTGGGGAATTTCTATATTATCACCAGGTCTATGGTGCAGCGTTAGAGAAATGGGAGAAACAACTTTGAATTCACAGAAGGTCTTCCAAAATGGATATATCAGTTAGAGATATTGTTGAGTGCTCGAGGAAGGTATGAGATGGCTTATGGGTATCGAGACAATGCGGTTTCGTAATTTGGGTCACTCAGGATGAGTGTTGTTTGAGGTCCGTTAAGTGTTTGAATATGACTATTATTCTAGAGGCAAGTCAAGAGTAAATTGGAAGAAGTTGAGTCAGTTAATAATGGTTTGAATCAGCATGGTTGTGGGAATTACCGGTCCCTTCATTGTTAAGCTATACAGGTGATTCGTGGCTATACGTGTGGTCTTGACGGCCACCGTAATTTGATTGATTTGGAGGTATTTGATTCTGATGGCCTTGTTATGGGTAAATGGATCCCGGAAGAGTCATAGCGGTCTACACTTCAACTTGAGGGTTGTATTTTCTGCGGTTATGGGAATTTGGTTGGGGTTGCAATTGTTCTTCTAAGATGAGTAGATTAAAAGGGGTTCTAGCCAATAAAGTGTTTATTCTACTTGTGGTTTAGGGGTTATGGTGACATTCTTGGACTCTCACGTAGCGGCATGATAGGTGCAGTGAGCGGTATGGAAATTGGAAGTTGAGGATCAAGGTTACAGTTCGGTTTTGATAAGAGCGTCACGAGCTCGGAGGAGCGAGGGATGATTTCAGATGTTTAGTGTAGGATGACACTATTGTTGGGCAGCCTTAGGATGGTCTATTTTGTGGTAGGAGTGTTGGGTATTGAAATGCGGATGCTTGGCTAGTACGATAGAAATAGCATGGTCGATGGCCATTGTTGTTCAGATTTTGCTACCTGGTGCGGAAGGTTGTGGGATTATATCCCACGGGAAGATCATATAACTGTAACGTGTTAGTCATTCGATTGTTAGAGATTGAAATAAGGTATGGAGATTTTTGTACTGTCGCCAATAGGAGAGGTTATTGCGTTGAGGCGCTCTATTCTTTTGGTTGTGGACTATGGGAGTTTGTTACGAATTTGACAATTGCTCGTATGTGTCATGAATAGGGTCATTGTGGATCCTTGAAATGTTATTGGCCAAGTATGGGATGATGAATCAGCTTGAGGTCCGTTAGTAAATCTAATGTGAATGTATGCTTTACATCAGGTCGGATGTGTTCATTCAGTATTGCATTGCTTATGGAGGAGTCTTCGGGTGTTGGATGTTATTCCTACCATCAGCTATTCTATGTAATACTCTATTATGCTATGATTGTGAGGCGGCTTGATTGTTCGCACATGTGTTGTGATCCCTTGTAGCTTGTGGTGTTATATGAGCATGATGGCTTTAGATATCAATCGGTTGTCTGATGCACCTTAGTCAAGCTTGGCTTTTGTAGTGCATGGCGCTATCCGTCTCCCTAGGGTTGTGTTTATTCACTTGGCTTGCTTGTGGTCGATATTTGGGCATTTAGTGGGTAGGAACAGTTTGGCTCGGTAGGTACTTCCTTGTTGATTGTTATGTATGGATTGGGTGGCACGCCGCCACGAGTATCATGTTTGAATCGGGTTACACACCGCAACGGTATCATGTGTGGATCGGGTTGCACGCCGCAACAGTGAGATGTTGAGCATGGTTCCTTATACTTATTTTGTGTGTCTTGTTTCTCATCTCTAAGATAGGTTCATAGCACCTGTTCTACCATTTTATTCGCTACGCGGGTTGGGTAGTTCCTTGCCAGAGTTTGTTCTTCCTTATGGGTCACATTTGAGTTGTAGCTTGTTGGCACATTGATGGCGTCATATGAGATTTTAGACGGTGTTTGAGGTGGCTTATTGCGCGAGCAACTTATACTGAGTGAGACGAGGTTATTGGACCTGAGATCAGTGCGATCAGGTTTATATAGGGTATATTAAATAGAAAATATTACTATTCAGTTCAGAATGAGGTAATGGTTCTTGTCAAGCGGAGAGACTCTATGATTTATAGATTTATAGCTTCTACGGTTGGAGGATGTTATTATGGGCATACGAATTATGCTGTGCATTGTGTTGTTTCTGCATGGGTGCATGATCATATTTGGTACAGAGGGTCGAGATTGATACGGTGTTTGTATGTTAGAATCAGGTCTTGTGAAGAATTCCGGGTGTTGGAATTTGGTTCTAAGGCTTGTTGGCTAAGGTAAAAAGGAAGGATCTTCAGCCTGGCTCGATCTAATGTTCTCATGTAGGATTAGTGAAACAACCTCGGAATCGAGATTTGAAGGTTCCAATAGGTTCGTATAATAATTTCAGACTTAGGTGTTTGTTCGGGTTTAGTATCGGGTATCTCGGGAGCACTTCGGCGCTTATTGTGGAAACTTAGCATTTTGAAGGTTTTAGAATTTCCTAAGTTTGATTTAAAGTGGATTTTTATGTTATGGATGTCTGTTTGGGATTTCGAGCCTTGGAATAAGTTCGTATCGTCATTTGTGACTTGTACATATAGTTTGGCGTCATTCCGGAATGTTTAAGTGTAATTCGGGCGCGTTCGTTGAAGTTTATAAGTTTGAAAATTTAAAGAAAGGTTTCGATCGTCGATTCATAGTTTTGATGTTGTTTGGTGTGATTTGAGGCCCCGAGCAGGTTCGTGTTTTGTTTTGGGACTGGTTGGTGTGATTGGATGGGGTCCTGGGGGCCTCGGGTGTGTCTCGGGATGGTTTCAGACCATTTTCCTTTGTTTTGTGATTTCTGGTTTCTGGAGTTTGGGTTGTTCATCTTGACCGCGTAGATAGTCTCGCGATCGCGTAGTGTTGACTGGAGCTGGTGAAGTTGTTCTTCGCGATCGCAGAGTTTTGTCTGATGGTTCATCACGTTCGTGTTGCAAGGGTCGCGAACGCGAAGTGTTAGCGAGGTGGCCTGGGCTTGGAAGGTTGTGCTTCGCGATCGCAGGGATAGGTTCCCGATCGCAGAGGGTTTTGGTCTGAGGCATGAAGGCTTGGCCTTCGCGTTCGCGTAGCTGGGCTCGCGTTCACGTAGGCTGATCAGGCAGAGTTTCGCGATCGTGTTGCTTTTGTCGCGTTCGTGTAGAGGGAATCTTGGACAACTGATTTTGGCCTTCGCCATCATGAAGGTATTCCCACGATCGCGAAGAAGAAGGACCTGGGCAAACTTTTTTTTAAATCGGGACTTAGCTCTCATTTCTCTCATTTTTCACTTGGATGGCCGAATTTAGGGAGCTATTTTGAGGAGTTATTCATCAAGCAATACGAGGTAAGTGATTCCCACTTATTGCAAGTTAAATACATGAGTTATATATGGATTAAACATGAAAATTCATGGAAATTGTGGGATTTTAAGGTAAAACCTAGAATTTGGTAGTTTTAGATTTTGACCACGAAATTGGATATTTAGTAAGGAATAGTTTATATAATTGAGTTTTTGGTGTTATGGGTAAAGTTTTCGGAATCCGGGCATGTGGGCCCGAGGGTTGACTTTTCGAGCGGAGTTGGAAATTGTTATAAATTAATTATTTATGAGTGTTGGAGCATATTTTCATTGGATTGAATGTTGTTTGATTAGTTTCGGATCATTTTGATTTGAATTGAGGAGTTAGAGAGGCATTGGAGCCGGTTATTGGAATTTCGGAGCGAGGTAAACGGTAAAATCATGGAAACCTACAATTTAAATAGAATAGATAGTAGAAGTGTGTGAAAGCTAAGCAAATCACAATGCAAATTCTAGAATATACCAAAATCCGGTGTCACAAGTGTATGAGCATCTATTAAGGAGTACAATAATAATACCACATTTGTCTGGAATATGAGATATAGAGGATAAAGTAAATACATAAAATGGAGACTCCGAGGGCTGCAGTGCGTAGCATAGAATACAGCTCCTCATAAAGTCTCCTCAGCAGCTACGCCTACTCACCAAGATGACCATCAAAGGAACCTGTCAGATCCTGCACATTTAGTGCAGAAGTGTAGCACGGGTACGTAAATCAACGCGTACCCAGTAAGTATCTAGCCTAACTCTGGAGAAGTAGTGATGAGGGTCTAACATCAACACTTAATAGTGGTCCAATAAATAAAATACAGGGAACATAAATAGCCATGGAATACAACAGGACCAATAGAATAAGGAACAGTAGATAACGAAGTCCTTTAACAAATATTATCAGGTAAAATGCCCCCAAAGGCCACATGCTATCTCAATAAATAGGAACCATCAATTAAATATCCGATCTCAAGTCATAGAGAAAGTGTTACGTAATTCCCAAGTTTAAGTAAGAGGGTAATCTCGTGGGTAATCAGACTCTTAGCGATTTTACGCACGAATTATGCTGAGGTCGTTCGGCCCGATACATATAGTCGTGTACATACACTGCCGAGGTCGTATGTCCCGATCCATGGATGCATCCCATAGTATATATAAATATCGCCGAGGCATTCAGCCCAATCCACAAGAAAAGGAAAACTCTTCGAATTTGCGAATTTTGTATTTACAACTTCGAGGTAAGCCCATAAAAGAACATAAATTATCATCAATGATTAACAGTCCGCCAAATCTCTAGATAATGAATCTCGATTTAACATAATCTTTAACTAAATTCTTACGCATTAATTCAATCAATTCAAACTAGAAAACTGAGTTCACATAGTGCAAGTAATAGCATAAATAAGGCCTACGTCTACCCGAACATAACATGAATTTTAGATACGCACGGAATCTCATCACCTCGTGCATACGTAAGCCCCACAATTAGTAGCAAATAACAATTTAAACACCTATGGGGTAGTTTTCCCCTCATAAAATTAGACAGGAGAGTTAATTTCTTTATCTACTAAAACTTATGATTTCAAAAATAATGAAAAGAATAATTGAATTGATAGTTCACCGTTGGCTTTCCTAAAGGCGACGTTGGGCGCCATCGCGACCTATAGTGGGAATTGGGTCGTGACACCAATAACAATAACCACTAACAGCTCAGATCGTAAAGAAAACAGTGCAAGTAAATAACTCAATGATATCATAATTAGCTTGTTCATATTTCAAGAATTTAGACATGCTTTGCAAGTATAACAGTTAAAACCCAACACAGGTAAAACAGTTCATTTACCAGCTAGCATGAGTAAAGTACATCTCTATGCCTATATGTCAAACCAACAATATCACAGTGGGTCCATCAGAATAATCGTACTTAGCACTGTACGAGTTCTTGGCATAACTGCCCATCATCAAAGCACGTATATAAAACATTGTGCCTACGCCCACTACTGGTATATCAGACTCCTGAGGGGCAGATCCTGCCTAAGCACTAATCATAATCGTATAGCCCAATACTGAGGTATGGTGCACACATTGCCCCAAATCAATAGCACTTAGCCCAATATGAGTTTGGCATACGCGTCACCTTATAATCAATACCAAATCAGCTCTTGCCCCAAATCTAGGCATGATTTATAACATGAATCATAGTTTAAATAATCAAACATGTAGGGAAAACATGTATGTAGCAAGGCATGATAGCAAAACAATCCCACAATATCCTAAAAGTCGCCACTAATAATGAGTAATCTGGTGCACGCACACACGCCCGTCACCTAGCGCGTACGTCACCCCAATACTTCTCTGATAATATAGTTCCCAAGGGTAAATACTCTCAAATATAAGTTTAAAAATATTTCTTATCTCAAAACACGCAACACAATACTCCAAAAATCACTTCCCACGTGAATTGACCTCCGAACGACTCGTATCTAGTCACAAATAACTTAATATCATCAAATAATGCCGTAGGAAACAACTTCAAACAATAAAGTTTCGGTCTTTATCAAAACCAAAAGTCATCCTGGGGCCTAGACCTCGGAACCCGACAAAGTCACAAATTCCGAACATCCATTCAATTACGAGTCCAACCATACCAAAATCATCCAATTCCAACCTCAAATCAACCTTCAAATCCTCAATTTAATTTTTAGAAAAGTTTTAACGAAAATTCCCAAGTTCTATAATTTAAATCACCAATTAAATGAAAAGAAATAAAGATGGAATCATGAAAACTGGACAAATCCGAGTCAAAAACACTTACCCCGATCCAAATCGTAAAAATCCTGTAAGGCCCCATAAGATTTCGCAAAGGAAAAATAATATTTCGTGGTGCCGAACTGGGCTTACGTGTTTGAGGATTGTATAAATTCTTCGCGGCGAGCTTGCTCACCGCGGCTCAAACTTTTTGGGTTGAACAATGCACTGGAAAGTAAAGAAAAAAAATTTGGGCAAAAGAAATGCACTCCTGCGGCCAAGTATGCGGCCACAGAATAACTCTGCGGGCCACATAATGGTCGCAGAGTGAGACAGTCTTTTGGGGCATTTTTGATGTCATTTTTCGGCCCATTATGCGACCGTAAAATCATTTCGCAGGCCGCACTCTAATTGCATATCCAGCTTTGAGATTTTTCGGAGGGAGTTTCTGCGGCACATTATGCGACCACAGAACAGGTCTGCGGGCCGCATAATGACCGCAAATCGAGTCAGATTTGCCCAGTTCTGGAGGGCAATTATGCGGCCTATTCTGCGGACCGCATAAGCATTATGCGGTCACATATTCACATACCCTGTTCTGGAGCTTCATTTTTGGGTTTTTATAACCCGACCCTACTTCGTTAAATAGATGATTTGTACCACTTTTGAGCTAAAATCTGATATTTTAAGGGTGAGGGAGTGCCCTAGAGTGGGAGAGTGATCTTCAACAATTTGGTCTTCAATTTTTGCTCGAACCTTTGAAGATTAACAAAGAAAACTCACTAGGTCATCATCCTAGAGGTAAGATTCTACACCCTAGCCCTTAATTTTGAAATTTATCTAAGAATGGGTAATTAGCAAGACAATTCTTTGGTTTGGGAGTTGTTATCTTGCATGCATGTGCTATCAGAGAATGTGGAAAGGTTGTGAGCTAAAAATGGTAGAGAATGGGTTGGGGAATGATGGAATCTTTCACAAAAGGACCTTAAAAACATTAATGCACACCTAGTGTTTGATAATGTGCTCAAATGAGCTAGAAGTATAACCATCTTCCTAATTTTGGTAAAACTTGTTATATTTCTAAAATAGATCAAAGTTGCTAAGAATTCCGGAACATTTTAGAGTTTAAAGGAAGCTCAATTGAGGTATGTTGGCTAAACCCCCTTCTTCTTAGAATCGAATCCCACCGTGTTCATGTAATTGGTATAAGTCCTAAATTGATCATAATAGAATTGGCTGTTCCGAATGTGCTTGTGTTGAAGGATATATGCTCAATAAGTATTGTAAATGCTTCATCATATCACCTTATCATTGAGAATGTATTCAAAACATGGAATATGTGTTAAAAATGTCAAGACTTCAAATCAAGATCGAAATAAAGGTTGTTATGCCAAATTGTATGAAAAGCCTCTATGTGCCTAAGATTCCCAAATTGCTCATATGTGAATTTAATGTCTTAAATAGGAAGCCTTATTGTTGTTGATGATGATAATGATGTTTGAATGTGGAAAGGGGAACTGGAATTATGAAATATGGCCAAGTGCCAAGAATGACTTTATAATTGTGGCCACTAGTGCCAAAGAATTAAAAGGATATGAAAGAAGTTTGATGTGAGATAATTGACTGAAAAAGGTAATGTCTCGGGTGAGACGGCCTAGCCGATCGGGTCGTGATCGGACGCCATGCCGCACACATGGTGGTGACTGTGCTGGAAATTATAATGAAATTGTGGTTATGGTTGATGTCTCAAATGAGACGACCTAGCCGATCGGGTCATGATCAGACTCCATGTAAGAATACGGTGGTATTGTGAATTATGGTATATCGGCACTAAAGATCACCCAACCTAATAACATGAAAATTGACTTGAAAACTTATGTGATCCTTAACTTGATGTTTTAGTATTATTTGAAGCTCTTATTGAATTCTTGACTGTTTCCCCTTGTATTATTATTCATTATATTGAGATGGTGTTTAGTTTTACATACTAGTACTATTCGACAGTACTAACGTCCCTTTTGCCTGGGGCGCTGCATCTTTAAATGGATGCAGGTGGTTCCATAGCAGGCAGTGTTGATCAGCGATAATGGTACATCCTCTTCACAGCAGACTTGGTGAGCCCCACTTCATCACGGGGTCATATATTGTATCTTTTGTTTATATTATCATCACGTCTCGAGGTATAGCCGGGGCCTTGTTGCCGGCACTATTATAACACTGTTTTGTATCTTTTAGAGGCTCTGTAGACACTATGTGGGTTGTATATGGGTGCTAGAAAAGTCAAACAAGTAATGTTGTGTTTTGATCACTTGTTCCACTCAAACTATAAGAATATGTGTATTTTGAGTCTTAAAAGTGAAGTAACTAATGAAATGATTTAGTATTGTGTACATGATCTCCCTACTGTCTAATTAACGAAATTATGTCTTCTCTTGATCATGGGTGCGTTGGGTAGAAAGCGTCTAACAGGCTTGCTTGACCGGGTTCACTCGGTTGGGCGCCGGTCGCGTTTTCCGAGTTTGGGGCGTGACAAACATGGTATCAGAGCCTAAGGTTTTAAAGTGTCCTAGGATGTCTCGGAGCCGTGTCTAGTAGAGTCCTCCTTATCGGTGTATTGTCGACCACATCTATAAGTTGGAGGCTACTTTGACATTTAGGAATAATACCCTTCTTTGATATACTGAATCATGCGATGAAACTGATTGTGAAACCGTTCCTCCTCTAACTCATGCATTCCTTTAACTTTCAGTACATGGCACCTAAGAAGAGAGCAAGAACTGGCCAAGGAGCCAATGCCGCCTGAGGAGTGGCAGTTGACCCTTTATTTGGTAATGCAGGGTGAATATCAGGGGGCTGGGGATAATACCCCGACTGCTACACTGCCTTATTCCACTACACCTGACCAGGTCACACCAGTTCCTGCATATACTGAGGGTGCAACGGTTCCTCCAACTGATTCCACCTCCAGCCCCAGCTTCCGGTTCTGGTATTTCTGATGGGGATCTTAGGGGAGCTATCCATATTGTGACATAGATAATGGCTTCTCAAGCCCAGAGATCAAATGTTGCACCCACTTCTTCTAGCCAACAAGGGGATTCTAGTGGTTCTAGAGTGAACAGGTTTCTTCAGTTGGATCCTTCGGTGTTCACAGGTGTTAATCTCGAGGAGGACCCATAGGACTTCATTAATGAGATGCATAAGACTCTCCAAGTTATGCACGCTACTGAGACAGAGGGAGTGGAGTTGGTCGCCTACCGCCTGAAAGGGGTGGCCTATTCTTGGTTTGAGCTGTGGGAGGACTCTCGGGAGGAGGGGAGCCCTCCAGCGATGTGGAGTGAGTCTGCTGACGCTTTCATGGACCATTTCTTGCCGGCCGAGACTACGGCAGCTCGTGCCGCAGAGTTTGAGAACCTTAAGCAAGGAAGTAAGAGTGTGTGAGAGTATCATATGGAGTTCGCACGTCTGTCTAAATATGCCATTCTCATGTTGCCTACTATGGAGGCTAGAGTGCGCCGGTTTGTGCAGAGCCTTAACCCCTTGGTTATCAATGAGGCCGCTACAACTGCCTTGAATTCAGATATGAACTATGGGAAGATTGTAGCATTTGCTCAAGCTACAGAGAACCGTAAGTTGAAGAACATAATGGAGCGAGAGGGTACCAGTAAGGCCCGGTCCGCGGGCAACCTTGGGGAGTCATTTGGTGGGGGAAGATCAGCTTTTAGAGGAGGGTCATCAGGGCCATCCCAGTCTTTTGCTTAGTCTTCAGCCAGTGCACTGCTAGCAGGGCCCAGTCAGCAGCATGGGAGTCGTTTCAGGCCCAATCAGGGCAGCAGGAGACCCCACCAGCAGGGCCAATTGATAACAACACGATAGGGGTCCAAGAATTACTAAAGAAAATTAAGAAACGTGCAGAAGCTAAAAGAAAATAAAGAAACAAAAAAACAACAGAAAATTAAAGATAGATTGAATTCAAGAAAGAGTTTCTTGAATTCAAGAAGTCTATTCTTGAAGTTGAATCCTAACAACAACAATTAGCTAACAAAGAACTAATCGCCTTTGGTAGAGAATTAAAAACAAGAGATAGATTGTGAAACCCGACCCTTTAGAATAACAAGAACAACAATAAGCCTAAACTTATCACCTTTCTTGAATACCTAGAAGTGATCTAAGATTTCGAAAGAGTTTAATCTTACCACCTTAAGTTGAGTCTTGAAGGTTGAAGAATAAATCCAAGAGTAGCCACACACAAGAGTGCAAGAAAAATCTCACAATTTTTATTGATATTGTCTATAATAATCTAAAATCTAAAAACAAAGAAGACACCCCTTTATATAGAAAGGGGGTCACGAAATTCCTACCTAAAAATAAGGAAATAAAGTCCTAAACTACTTTGGACAACAAGTCCAAATACCTTAGGAAAAAGGAAAAAATACTAGGAAACAAAAACCAAGTCAATCTTGGAAAGTAACTCCAACAATCTTAGGAAAAGGAAAACATAACCTTAATTACCTAGGAAAGCAATAAATCTAGTACCAAAATATATGGAAATAAGTTAAAACCAATCTTGGATAGAATCTTGAAAGTCCCAAACCAATCATGAATAGGATCTTGGAAATCTTGAAGGCAACTTGCAAGAAACTTGGCACCAACTTGTACCCAACTTCTATCACGCCTATTGAGCCTTTCTTGGGCAGCAAGTAAGTCATTTTTATGTTATAAAAACGTGGCTTCATGTAGGACTTATTGGGATGCAAGTTTGGACACATTTTTAGGTTCCAAATAGGTCCAATAGTGACCTGTTCTTGACCTTCTTCAGAGGATGTCTTTTGGGATCTAATCCACCTTTTCTTGGACATGAATTTGGACCATAAAATAATTATAATACCTAGACAACTCATATCCTTTATCCTTGAGCTCTCCATCCTAATTAACAACTTCTTTATTTGCACTTGAAGTCTAATGACCTTGTTTTGCAACTCTTTAGCTTGACATCTTGTTAAAGGCCCTCTTTGAGATTCCAAAGCTTCATTCTTGTCCTTGAATAGATTTGAGCTTCCTAGGATGCTATCATTCCCCTCTTCTTGAAGAAAATTCGTCCTCGAATTTCGACCTTGCAAGAAAAAGAAGTCACGCACTAGTAAATGGCATCCACTAATCTGAAAAAATGGTAGGAATAAAACAAGATAGTGACCATGTGTCCACTTAACCCAATTAATCCCAATAGGTGTAAATACTCCTTTATAAAGCATATGGACATCATCATCCCAATAAAATTTATGCCTACTTAGAGTTGTCCAATAAAAACCTCTCTTAGATGCACTCTGTAATGAAATTTGCAATGCGATCTTGTGAATAAGGTAGTCCAAACATGTGCATGCCAAAGAAATTACAAAATATTGGTCATGCATCCATTTAACACAAGTATCTCTGCCACATGTATCAAATAAGACACTCTTATGATATAACCAAGTATCAATTATAAATCCCATGGATTCTTCTACATGTAAGTTATTCAAAGAAGCACATAAATTCTCAGAAAGGTCATAAGAACCCATAAATTTCAAAATATAAATTTTAATACACTCAAGCTCATGATTATAACTTTCCCCAATAATATTCGCAACATCAATGGATTCTACATAATTGCTCAAACTGTCACAGAAAGAGTCATAGATAGGTTCATGAAAGAGTATTTGATCACTAACGTCATAATAATCATGCATATCCTCTTTAATAGTAGCAAATACTTTTACAGGCTCACAATTAACATGCCTAGAGGAATGACTTCCCATCAAACAACAAAACTCACATTCTAGCAATTTATCACATGAAAACTCATTAGACACTTGAATAAAAGAAGAAAGAACATTTAACTCATTAGCAAGCCTCTTCTCATAAATTTCATGCCTCTTTCCACCAAGTTGGAATGCATAATCATCTATGTCATACTCAATTTCAAAAGGAAGCAAATTACTCTTGCACTTTAACTTAGATATTACAGTTAATGACTTGATATGCATCAAAATATCATCATCCACAAAAATTATAAAGTCACCAACATACGAAATAAGAGTATAGTTCATTACCTCCAAAAATATCTTAGGTGTTCTAGGAAGGTCAAGAATGTGAATGAACCAATTATACGTATCATACTTGGACTTATTTACTAATGGAACAACATCACCTTGTATTCTTTTATGCAATGATTCCAGCTTAGCAATGGCTTTAGGAAACTCCATGTCATAAACCTGTAAATAAGAATTAAAATAGTCAAAAGGTTCAATAACAAAGAGTTTAACCAAGCTTTTATCTTCCACTATCCAACAAGAATTAATTTCGCCTAATTCATGTTGGAATCCAATTGGATCCTTTACTACCATTTCTCGCACCTCACCTCTCCTTTCAAAAGGTCTTTCAACACGTGGCTGCACAAAATCACAAGAACTAAAACAAAAATGAGTTAATGGGTTTGGAAGTAAAGAAATTTTATTCTTGCTTACACTCTCTTTGGATTTTATCACAAAACTAACTTTTCCCTCACCCTTAGGCTCTTTTCTCTCACTAAAGTTTTTTTCTTCTTCTTACTCAAACCCTCTTGTTTTTCTCTCTCTACCTCAAAGACTTTTCTTATCTCATTGCCTTCTCTCTTTTCTTTTCCCTCAAGCTCACTCTTTTTCTTAATTGACATCCTATTCTCTTCACTCAATACAACCTATCCTTTTTCCTCTCTTGGGATGTCAACATGCACTCTCTTACTCCTCTCATTCTTTTCTCTCTCATATTTTTTCATATTCTCTTTAACAGTCTTTTCATCTTCATAAATTTGTGAGGGAGTCAAAGGTCCAAGAATAAGTTTCTTCCTGTTAACCTCAAAAGAGTATCTATTTTTTTCCATGTTATATGAAACTCTTCTATAGGTATACCATGGCTTTCCCAACAAGATATGATAATTATTCATGGGAATCATATCACACCAGATCGCATCCTCATACCTTCCAATAGAGAATAGTAATAACACTCTTTTATCTACCTTTACTCCTCTCAACATGTAGGGTTCAATATGCTCAACACAAAGCAAGTTCAAGTTTTCAACCATATAAGTGCTAATTGAGTTATAGCCAAACTCTTTGTCAGTTCTAAGAGCACAAATCGAAGACATCACTTTAGCTCTTGTTTGAGAAATAATTTTACCATTGTCTTCCTTCCATTTAGTATACTGTAAGTTCGACTTTTCAAGTTGTTGAGTCATAGCTCGCCTCCTTTCACTATAACTACCTGTTTGAAACATCTTGAACAAAGATTAGAAGAATTATGTATCTCTCAAATTTTGGCTTTTTCCTCTAATGTTCTCGCCTCTCTTGCCTTTTTCCACTCAAAGCAACTCTTGGTCGTTAAACTTTAGATTTATTAATAAACCTTACTAGTCACAACCCTTAGTGATAAGAATGTGGAGTTAGAAAAAGAAAAGGAAAGTGAAGGACCAAACCTTGGAAGAATAGGAACTGGTTATGTAGAAAAAAATAAGGAAGGAATTTTGAAAACCCAAAACCTACAAGAATAAGGAAAGAAGTTACCTTAATCTTCAAGAACTAGGATCCCCTCTTCTTGTTTCCTTTCTTGACTTGGAAACCAAATAACACTTGAATTCTACAAATAATAATGAGCCATAATGTTTTTCTTTTAGCTGATTTTCGTTTTTTTTTTGGTTTTTTTTGGTTTTATTTTTGGTTTTGTTTTGCTCAAGAACCTTCCAAGATTATCAAGATTGAAATTTTGATTAGCCTATGCTCTGATACCACTTGATAACAACACGATAGGGGTCCAAGAATTACTAAAGAGAATCAAAAAACGTGCAGAAGCTAAAAGAAAATAAAGAAACAAAAAATAACGGAAAATTAAAGATAGATTGAATTCAAGAAAGAGTTTCTTGAATTCAAAAAGTCTATTCTTGAAGTTGAATCCTAACAACAACAATTAGCTAACAAAGAATTAATCGCCTTTGGTAGAGAATTAAAAACAAGAGATAGATTGTGAAACCCGACCATTTAGAATAACAAGAACAACAATAAGCCTAAACTTATCACCTTTCTTGAATACCTTGAAGTGATCTAAGATTTCGAAAGAGTTTAATCTTACCACCTTAAGTTGAGTCTTGAAGGTTGAAGAATAAATCCAAAAGTAGCCACACACAAGAGTGCAAGAAAAATCTCACAATTTTTATTGATATTGTCTATAATAATCTAAAATCTAAAAACAAAGAAGATACTCCTTTATATAGAGAGGGGGTCACGAAATTCCTACCTAAAAATAAGGAAATAAAGTCCTAAACTACTTTGGACAACAAGTCCAAATACCTTAGGAAAAGAAAAAATACTAGGAAACAAAAACCAAGTCAATCTTGGAAAGTAACTCCAACAATCTTAGAAAAAGGAAAACATAACCTTAATTACCTAGGAAAGCAATAAATCTAGTACCAAAATATATGGAAATAAGTTAAAACCAATCTTGGATAGAATCTTGAAAGTCCCAAATTAATCATGAATAGGATCTTGGAAATCTTGACGGGACCTTGCAAGAAACTTGGCACCAACTTGTACCCAACTTCTATCACACCTATTGAGCCTTTCTTGGGTAGAAAGTAAGTCCTTTTTATGTTATAAAAATGTGGCTTCATGTAGGACTTATTGGGCTGCAAGTTTGGACACATTTTTAGGTTCCAAATAGGTCCAATAGTCGCCTGATCTGGACCTTCTTCAGAGGATGTCTTTTGGGATCTAATCCACCTTTTCTTGGACATGAATTTGGACCATAAAATAATTATAATACCTAGACAACTCATATCATTTATCCTTGAGCTCTCCATCCCAATTAACAACTTCTTTATTTGCACTTGAAGTCTAATGACCTTGTTTTGCAACTCTTTAGCTTGACATCTTGTTAAAGGCCCTCTTTGAGATTCCAAATCTTCATTCTTGTCCTTGAATAGATTTGAGCTTCCTAGGATACTATCACCAATCAGGAGGGAGATTCCAGCAGCAGCGGAGGCCCCCATGCCCCAGGTGTGGGAAGATGCACCTGGGGATCTGATACATGGAGCTACCTATATGTTACGAGTGCGGATTGAGGGGTCATATTCATAGGGAGTGTCATTCATTCCGCCAGGGTGTGGGCAGGGGCACAGCACAACCATCCAGTTCTGCAGCTGCTACATCTTCAGCACCCCCTCCAGCTCGAGGCACTCCAGCACCAGCAGGGCGTGGTGCAGCTAGGGGTGGTGCGCAAAGTTCAGGAGGATCCAACCGTTTCTATACTATGAATGGACGCCAGAGTGCAAAGGCTTCTCCTAATGTTGTCACAAGTATATTGACAGTGCAATCTCATAATGTATATGCTCTTGTTGATCCCGGTTCCACCTTGTCCTATGTTACCCCTTATGTTGCTATGGAATTTGGGATAGAACTGGAATAACTTCCTAAGTGGTTCTCTGTATCTACTCCGGTTGGCGAGTTTATTGTGGTCGTAGGGGTTTATAGGGGTTGTGTTATCGCGGTGCGTGTTCAGGACACCTTGGCCGATCTCATTGAATTGAGGATGGTCGATTTTGATGTAATTATGGGAATGGATTGGCTTTATTCATGTTTTGCCAAGATCGATTGCCGAACTAGGACTGTGAGGTTTGAATTTCCAAATGAGCCAGTTGTTGAGTGGAAGGGGGATAATGTAATGCCAAAAGGTAGGTTTATTTCTTACCTTAAGGCCACGATGATGATTAATAAGGGGTGTATCTATCATTTGGTCCGGGTTTTAGACACCGATGCTAAGGCGCCTACACTCGAGTTTGTGCCAGTTGTGAATTAATTTCCAAAGGTCTCTCCTGTTGAGCTCCCTAGGATTCCGCCAGACAGGGAGATTGATTTTGGGGTTGATGTGATGCCAGGCATACAGCCTATATCTATTCTGCCCTACAGGATGGCACCAGAAGAATTGAAGGAACTAACGGAGCATCTAAAGGACTCTTTAGAGAAGGGTTTTGTCCGGCCGAGTGTGTCCGGCCGAGTGTGTCCGGTCCTTTTTGTAAGGAAGAAGGATGGGTCACTGAGAATGTGTATTGACTATCGGTAGTTCAACAAGGTCAAGATCAAGAATAAGTACCCACTGCCAAGGAGGGATGATTTGTTTGACCAATTGCAATGTACTAAGTACTTCTCCAAAATTGATTTATGATCCGGGTATCACCAATTGAAGATCAGGGAGCAGGATGTTCCGAAAATAGATTTTAGAACCCGATATGGGCACTTTGAATTTCTGGTAATGTCTTTTGGGCTAACAAATGCCCCAGCGGCTTTCATGGATCTTATGAATCGGGTTTTCAAGCCTTTTCTTGCTTCCTTTGTGATAGTATTCATTGATAATATTCTTGTGTATTCACGAGGTCGAGAGGACCATGCTGATCATCTCAGGGTAGTTTTGCAGACTCTACATCAGCACCAATTGTACAAAAAATTTTCAAAATATGAATTTTGGCTTGAGTCTGTCACAGTCTTGGGTCATGTTGTCTCCAGAGAAGGAATTAAGGTTGACCCTCAAAAGATTGCAGCGGTGAAGAATTGGCCTAGACCTACAACGCCAACCGAGATTCGCAGTTTCTTGGGCTTAGCAGGGTATTACAGGAAGTTTGTGGAGGGGTTCTCTACTCTTGCCTCTCCGTTGACTAAATTGACTAAAAAAGCGGTTAAGTTCCAATGGTATGATGCTTGTGAAAGGAGCTTCCAGGAGTTGAAATCAAGATTGACTACGGCGCAGGTGTTGACCCTGCCAGAGGGTACAGATGGGTTTGTGGTATATTGCGATGCTTCAAGGATCGGGCTTGGGTGTGTGTTAATGCAACACGACAAGGTGATAGCTTATGCTTCTAAACAACTCAAGAATCATGAAAAGAACTATCCAACACATGATTTAGAACTTGCGGCGGTGGTATTTGCATCAAAAATTTGGCCTCATTATTTGTATGGGGTCCATGTGGATATATTCACGGACCATAAGAGCCTTCAATATTTTTTCAAACAAAAGGAGCTGAATCTGAAGCAGAGAAGATGGCTTGAGTTACTCAAGGATTACGACATCGATATTCTATATCATCCGGGGAAAGCCAATGCTGTGGCGGATACTCTTAGCCAGAAATCTATGGATAGTTTAGCACACTTGGAGGCATATTAAAGGCCATTGGCTAAGGAAGTTCATCGATTGGCTAGTTTGGGAGTTCATCTTGCGTACTCTAGTGAAGGAGGGGTGATTGTACAAAATAGGGCTGAATCATCACTTGTTGTGGAAGTCAAGGAGAAATAGTACAATGATCCATTGTTGGCACAACTAAAAGAGGGGATTCATAAACGTAAGACCATGGCCTTTTCTCTTGGCATGGATGATGTTACACTAAGGTACCAAGGGCGTCTATGTGTTCCAAATGTAGATGGTCTCCAGGAGAGAATCATGACTGAGGCTCACACTTCTAGGTACTCCGTGCACCCGGGCTCTACAAAAATGTATCATGATCTTAAGGAAGTCTATTGGTGGAATGATATGAAAAGGAATGTAGTAGACTTTGTGGCGAGATGTCCAAATTGTCAGCAAGTGAAGGCCGAACACCAAAGGCCCGGTGGGTTGGCACAAAACATAGAAATTCCAATATGGAAGTGGGAAATGATTAATATGGACTTTGTGGTAGGACTACTGCGCACTCCGCTCAAGTTTGACTCAATTTGGGTGATTGTGGATCGACTCACGAAATCAGTACACTTTTTGATGGTTAAGGCTACTGACACAGCAGAACAATATGCTCAGTTGTATATGAAAGAAATAGTCAGGTTGCATGGCACTCCAGTTTCCATCATATCTGATCGGGGAGCACAATTCACTGCTAAATTTTGGAAGAAATTTCAGCAAGGTTTGGGTACTCAGGTGAATCTTAGTACAGCCTTTCACCTGCAGACTGACGGGCAGGTAGAGCGGACTATTCAGACGCTCAAGGATATGTTGCGTGCTTGTGTTCTTGACTTCAAGGGTAGCTGGGATGATCATCTTCCACTCATAGAATTTGTTTACAACAACAGCTATCATGCTAGCATTCAGATGGCACCGTTCGAGGCTTTATATGGAAGGAGATGTAGATCTCTCATTGGGTGGTTCGAGATTGGGGAAGTGTAACACCCCAAAATATTTTGAAGTACTTAAGTGTAAAGCCCGGTAAAATTTGCAAAGAAAATAATGTTTCATGGTGCCGGACTAGGCATACGTGTTTGAGGATTGTAAAAATTCTTGGGTTGAATAATGTACCAGAAAGTAAAGGAAAGTTTTTGGCAGAAAAGCACGTTTATGCGTTCTATTATGCGACCGCATAATCACTCTACGGGCCGCATAATGGCCGCAGAAGTGAGCAGGAGAGGGCCATTCTGGAAGTAGCTATGCGGTCGACTATGCGACCGCATAACTATTATGCGGTGCATTATGCGACCGCATAACAGTTATGCGGACCGCATAGTGACCGCATACACAAATAGATTTTTGATCATTTTTGTCAGCAATTATGCGACCGATATGCTGTCTGCATATCCATTATGCGACCGCATAAACGTTCCAGAGCTCCATTTTGGTGTTTTTAAAACCTGACCCTATTTCCTTAAATATACTCTTTGGGCCATTTTTGAACTATACTCTGATATTTTAGAGTGAGAGAGAGTGCCCTAGAGTGAGAAGGTGTTCTTCAATAATTGTTCTTCAATTCTTGCCCAAGTTTTGGAAGATTAAGAAGGGAAACTCACTAGGTCTTCATCCTAGAGGTAAGATTCTACACCCTAACCCTCACTTTCGAATTTTGTGTAGATTTGGATAATTAGGAAGCTAATTTCTGGGCAGGAGGGTTGTTTATTTACATGCATGTGATATCAAGGGGTGTAGGAAGATATTTGAACTAGGCATTGTAAATATTGGGTTGTGGGATGATGGAATTCTCCATAAAAGGGCCTTGAAACCTTATGCACACCTTGTGTTTGATAAAATGCTCAAATGAGCTAGAACCATGATCATCTTCCTAATTTTGGTTCAATTTTTTATATTTCTAAAATAGATTGAAGTTGCTAAGAATTCCGGAACATTTAGAGTGTAAGGAAGCTCAAGTGAGGTATGTTGGCTAAACTCTTCTTTAAGAATTGGAATTCCCAATATCCTTGTAGGTTCTGAGATATTGATTATAAATGGAGTATTCCGATAAGTTTTGTGATGAAGATATACGTTCAATTCGTGTTTCAAATGCTCTTATCATATTGCATTATAAATTGAGGATGTGTCACAAACTATGGATTATGTATTCATATGTTATAATTTCTAGTCGTGATTTATGTGAAAGTTATTATGCCAAGTGGTACAGAGATTGTGATTGTGATATACCTCCACCCGCATACATTGGGGTGAGGCGGCATGACCGCTTTGTGTGGGGATTATGATATAGAGATTGTGATTGTGATACACCTCCACCCGCATATATATTGGGGTGAGGCGGCATGACCGCTTTGTGTGGGGATTATGGTATTGTGGGACTGCACCGCTGCCCGCTTACATTGGGGTGAGGCGGTACGACCGCTTTGTGTATAGTTTTGGTATTGGTGTGGCACCACCACCCGCATACATTGGGGTGAGGCGGCATAGCTGCTTTGTGTTGGTATTGGTATCGTTGATGCATTTCCACCCGCATACATTGGGGTGAGGCGGCATAGCCGCTTTGTGTAGGTTCTTGGTACTGTGGTTATACATCCACCCGCATATATTGGGGTGAGGCGGAAGGACCGCTTGATTATAGTTATGGTATTGTACGTAAACTTCCACCTGCATACATCGGGTGAGGCGGCGGGGCCGCTTTGTGTGAAGATGGTTACAGAGGATCTCATCTTAAATCCTATAAATGTTATTTATAGCTTTTAATAAGCTTGCTATAGTTTAAACGGTTATCTATATTATTCTATTGCTGCACTGGTTCATCATATTCATCTTGTATTTCTGAATTCTTAGTTTTCATACTAGTACTATTCGATGGTACTAACGTCCCTTTTGTCGGGAGCGCTACATCTTTTAAATGGATGCAGGTGGTTCCACAGCAGGTGATATTGATCAGTGATAGCAGCACACCTTCTTCCCAGCTGACTTGGTGAGCCCCACTTCATCTCGAGGTCATGTATCTTTTGTTCTTTGTGTATTCTATTTGAGGTATAGCCGGGGCCTTGTTGCCGGCATTATCATTGCACTCATCTTTCTTTATAGAGGCTCCGTAGACATATTGTGGGTTGTATAATAGTACTGGGGAAGTCAAACTCGTGTGTTGTGCTTGATTTACTATTTCCACTTCAGATTATGAAAAATGTATTTGGAATTGAGACTTTAAAATAAAGTAACTGATGGTAAGAAATTGGTATTGCAGCATTATCATTTTATTGGTTGATTAACGAAAACATATATATTCTCTTTATTCATGAATGAGTTTGGGTAGAAGGAAATCTAATAGGCTTGCTCGGCCGGGTTCACTCGGTTGAGCGTAGGTCGCGCTCCTCGATTTTGGGGCGTGACAAACTTGGTATCAGAGCCTAAGGTTTTAAAGTATCCTAGGATGTCTCGGAGCCGTGTCTAGTAGAGTCCTTATTATCGGTGTGTTGTTGACCACATCTATAATTAGGATGCTACATGGGAATTTAGGAATAATACCATTCTTTCATGTTCTTGATCGTGCGATAAAGCTGGTTGTAAGATTGTTCCTCCTTTAACTCCTGCGTTGCTCTAATTTTCAGTACATGGCACCTAAGAAGAAGGCAAGAACTGGCCAAAGAGCCAATGTCACCCCAGGAGTGATAGTTGACCCTATAATTGATGATGCAGGTGAGCACCCGAGGAGTGAGAATATTCCTCCAGTTACTACACTGCCTGACTCAACTACAACTGATCAGACCGCACTTATCCCTACACCTACAGAAGGTGCAACGGTTCCTCCAACTGATATTCTAGTTCCACCTCCAGCTCCAACTTTCGATTCTGGTGTGTCTGATATTAATATTAGGGGAGCCATACAAATGTTGACACAGATAGTGGCTTCTCAGGCCCAGAGATCGAGTGTTGGGCCTACTTCTTCTAGTCATCCAGGGGAATCTACTAGTTCCAGGGTGAACAAGTTTCTTCAGTTAGATCCTCCAGTGTTTACGGGTACTGATCCCGAGGAGGACCCCCAGGACTTCATTAATGAGATGCATAAAACTCTTCGGGTTATGCATGCTATATAGACGGATGGAGTAGAGTTGGCCTCCTACTGCCTGAAAGGGGTGGCCTATTCTTGGTTTGAGCTATGGAAGGAATCCCGTGAGGAGGGAAGCCCTCCGACAAGGTGGGTTGAGTTCACAAATGCCTTTATGGATCATTTCTTGCCTGCCGAAACTAAGGGAGCTCGTGTCGCTGAGTTTGAAATCCCGAAGCAGGGTAGTATGAATGTGTGGGTGTACCATATAGAGTTTGCACGCATGTCCAAGTATGCTATTCACATGTTGCCCACTATGGAGGCTAGTGTATGCCGGTTTGTAGAGGGCCTTAGACCCTTGATTATCAATAAGGCCTATACAACTGCCTTGAATTCCGATATGAACTATGGTAAGATGGTGGCATTTGCTCAAGCCACAGAGACCCGCAAATTGAAGAATAGAATGGAGCGTCAGAGTAGCAGCTAGGCCCGGTCCGCGGGCAACTTTGGTGGTTCTTTCGGTGGTAGTGCTGGTAGGTCGGTATTCAGGGGAGCGTCATCAGGACCATCCCAATCATTCGCCCAATCTTCGATGGGTGCACAATCATCTGGACCCAGTCAGGGCAACAGGGGAACCCACCAGTAGGGTCGGCCCGACAGAAGGTTTCAGCAACGGAGGCTTCCATGCCCTAAATGTGGGAGGATGCACTTTGGGTCCTGTTTCATGGACCTACCAGTATGATATGGGTGTGGTTTGAGGGATCACATTCAGATAAAATGCCGCTCGTCCCGCCGAAATATGGGCAGAGGTGCGGCACAGCCAGCAAATTGTGCAGCTACTACATCCATAACACCTCCAGCTCGAGGCACCCCAACACCCACAGGGCGTGGTGCAGCTAGGGGTGGTGCACAGAATTCGGGAGGACCCAGCAGATTTTATGCTATGCGGAGACGTCGGGAATCAGAGGCTTCTCCAAATGTTGTCGCAGGTATATTGACTGCCCAATCTCATGACGTATATGCTCTTATTGATCCCAGTTCCACTTTGTCATATGTCACACCTTATGTTGCTATGGAATTTGGGATAGAACCAGAACAACTTTATCAGTCGTTCTCTGTATCTAAACAGGTTAGTGAGTCTATTTTGGCCGTGCGGGTTTATAGGGATTATTTTGCCACATTGCATGGTCGAGACACCATGGACAATCTTATTGAATTGAGAATGGTTGATTTTGATGTGATAATGGGGATGGATTGGCTTTATTCATGTTTTGCCAAGCTTGATTGCCGAACCAGAATTGTTAGGTTCTAATTTCCAAATGAGCCAGTTATTGAGTGGAATAGTGATGATGTGGTGCCAAAGGGTAGGTTTATTTCCTACCTTAAGGCCACAAAGATGATCAACAAGGGATGTATTTACCATTTGGTCCGGGTTACGGACACCGATGCTGAGGCACCTACACTTGAGTCTGTGCCTGTTTTGAATGAATTTTCGAGAGTATTTTCGGATAAACTCCATAGGATTCCACCAGACAGGGAGATTGATTTTGGGATTGATGTGATGCCAGACACGCATCCTATATCTATTCGACCCTACAGAATGGCATCGGCAGAATTGAATGAGCTAAAGAAACAATTGAGAGATTTGTTAGAAAAAGGGTTTTATCCGGCCAAGTGTGTCGCCTTGGGGCGCACCGGTCCTTTTTGTAAGAAAGAAAGATGGGTCACTGAGAATGTGTATTGACTATTGGCAACTGAATAAGGTCACAATCAAGAATAAGTACCCACTGTCAAGGATAAATGATTTGTTTGATCTATTGCAAGGTGCCAGGTTCTTTTCCAAGATTGATTTAAGATCCGGGTATCACCAATTGAAGATCAGGTAGCGGGATATTCCGAAAATAGCTTTTAGAACCCGGTATTGGCATTTTGAATTTCTGGTGATGTCTTTTGGGCTAACAAATGCCCCAGCAGCCTTCATGGATCTTATGAATCGTGTTTTCAAGCCATTCCTCGATTTTTTTGTGATAGTGTTTATTGACGATATTTTTGTATATTCACGCAATCAAGAGGACCATGCCGGTCACCTCAGGGCAGTGTTGCAGACTCTGTATCAACACCAGTTGTTTGCAAAATTTTCGAAATGCGCATTTTGGCTCGAGTCTGTCACATTCTTGGGTCATGTTTTCTCTAGTGAGGGGATTAATGTTGATCCTCAGAAAATTGCGGCTGTGAAGAATTGGCCGAGGCCTACAACTCTAACAGAGATTCGCAGTTTCTTAGGCTTAGCTAGATATTACAAAAAGTTTGTGGAGGGGTTTTCTACTCTTGCCTCTCCATTGACTAAATTGACGCAGAAGGCAATTAAGTTCCAATGGTCAGACGCTTGTGAAAAGCGTTTCCAGGAATTGAAAGCAAGATTGACTACGGCGCCGATGTTGACTCTACCAGAGGGTATAGATGGATTTGTGGTATATTGTGATGCTTCAAGAATCGGGCTTGGGTGTGTATTAATGCAACATGGGAAGGTGATAGCTTATGCTTTTAGGCAACTAAAGAATCATGAGAAGAACTATCCAACACATGATTTAGAACTTGCGGCAGTGGTATTTGAATTGAAAATTTGGCGTCATTATTTATATGGGGTCCATGTTGATATATTCACGGACCATAAGAGCCTTCAATATATTTTCAAGCAGAAGGAATTGAATCTGAGGTAGAGAAGATGACTTGAGTTACTTAAGGACTACGACATTGATATTCTATATCATCCGGGAAAGGCCAATGTTGTGGCTGATGCTCTTAGCCGAAAATCTATGGGTAGTTTGGCTCACTTGGAGGCATATCAGAGGCCATTAGCTAAGGAAGTTCACCGATTGGCTAGTTTGGGAGTTCGTCTTGCGCACTCTAGTGAAGGAGGGGTAATTGTGCAAAATAGGGCTGAATCATTGCTTGTTGTGAAAGTCAAAGAGAAGCAATACAACGATCCATAATTGGTGCATTTGAAAGAGGGGATTCATAAACATAAGACCATGTCCTTGTCTCTTGGCATGGATGATGGTACACTAAGGTACCAAGGGCGACTCTGTGTTCCAAATGTGGATGGTCTCCGGGAAAGAATTATGACTGAAGCTCACACTTCTACGTATTCCGTGCACCCAGGTTCTATGAAAATGTATCATGATCTTAAGGAAGTCTATTGGTGGAATGATATGAAGAGGAATGTGGCGGATTTTGTGGCAAGATGTCCAAATTGTCAACAAGTGAAGGTCGAAAACCAAAGGCCCGGTGGGTTGGCACAGAACATAGAAATTCCCATGTGGAAGTGGGAAATGATTAATATGGAATTTGTGGTAGGATTACCGCGCACTCTCCGCAAGTTTGACTCAATTTGGGTGATTATGGATCAACTCACGAAATCAGCACACTTTTTGCCGGTTAAGTCTACCGACACACTGGAGCAGTATGCTCAGTTGTATATCAAAGAAATAGTCAGGTTGCATGGCACCCCAGTTTCCATCATTTCTGATCGGAAGGAACAATTCACTGCTAATTTTTGGAAGACATTTCAGCAAGGTTTGGGTACTCATGTGAATCTTAGTACAGCCTTTCACTCGCAGACTGACGGGCAGGCAGAGCGGACTATTCAGACGCTTGAGGATATGTTGCGCGCTTGTGTTATAGACTTCAAAGGTAGTTGGGATGATCATTTACCACTCATAGAATTTGCATATAACAATAGCTATCATGCTAGCATTCAAATGGCACTGTTCGAGGCTTTATATGGTAGGAGATGTAGATCTCCCATTGGGTGGTTCGAAACTGGGGAAGCAGATTTGATTGGGCTAAACCTTGTGCATCATGCTTTGGAAAGAGTTAAAAATGATTAATGAGTGGTTGAAGACTGCTCAGAGTCGTCAAAAATCCTATTCGGATGTTCGTCATAGAGATTTGGAGTTCCAAGAAGATGATTGGGTATTCTTGAATGTTTCCCCCATGAAGGGTGTAATGCGATTTGGTAAGAAAGGGAAATTGAGTCCGAGGTATGTCGGACCGTACAAAATCATTCAGAGGATCGGTGAGGTGGCATACAAGCTTGAACTACCACCTGAGATGTCATTAGTACACCCGGTGTTTTATGTGTCTATGTTGAAGAAAGTAGTTGAAGATCCGACACTCATTGTTCCGATTGAGACTATTGAGGTAAATCAAAAATTGACTTACGAAGAGATTCCGGTTTCTATTATTGATCAGCAAGTCCAAAAATTGAGAAATAAAGAAATTACCTCCGTGAAAGTGTTGTGGCAAAACCAACAGGTTGAAGAAGCTACTTGGGAGGCTGAGGAAGAAATGAAGAAAAAGTATCCTTATTTGTTTGAATTACCATGCATTTATAAAGTTGTTATCTAGGAAAAAAATTATAAGACTTACTTTTTATGAATTTTGTATCATTTGAACAATTGGCGTTAAGGTTGTTCCTTTCTGGAAATATATTGCTTATGAGGCCACAGTTGGTGTTGTTTTGTATTATATTATGTCGTTAACATATGTATATGTTGTTAGGATGTGTTTCTGGGGCTCTCTGACAGGTGGATAGGCCTAATTACAAAGGAAACTCTGGTGAAATTTTTGGAAATTTAGGGAGTTAGCCAAATTTGGGGCTGCTAATTTGTGGTATAAAACAAACTAAGTTGCATAAGATGCTAATGACAGATTTTTACCCTCATTCGAGGACGAATGATTCTAAGCGGGGGAGAATGTGATTCCAAGCCTTCAGGAGGCTTTGGCCCAGGTATTGACTTATGCACTAGCCTTGCTCAGGCGGTTTCAGTTCAGGCTGCACCAGCCACTTCTCAGGTCGGGGAAGGTGCTCAGACTCCCGCAGCCCGTACTCTAGAGCAAGTGGTGCAGGGATTTCAGACACCGGGGGTACTACCAGCCCAGCCGATTACAGTTTCTCAGTCCCAGGTGGGTCCACCGATGAGTGACGAGGAGCAGAAGAGGCTAGAGCGGTTTGGGAGGCTCAGGTCTCCAACATTCAGTGGGGATGAGTCAGAGGATGCTCAGGACTTCTTAGGAAGGTGCCAGCGGATTCTTTGTACGGAAGGTATTCTGGAGACTAGTGGTCTCATTTACTACTTTTCAGCTGTGGGGGAAGCCTTCAGATGGTGGAAGGCCTATGAGTTGAGCAGGCCAGCCGGTGCTGCACCACTTACGTGGCATGAGTTCTCCATTCTGTTCTTGGAGAAGTTTGTTCCACAGACCCGCATGGAGCAGTTACGTAGGAAGTTTGAGCATCTATGCCAGAAGGGTATGTCCGTGACACAGTACGAGATGAGATTTTCAGAGTTGGCTTGTCACACGATTTGGTTAGTTCCCATAGAGAGGGAGAGGATTAAGAGGTTCATTGATGGACTCAACTATGGACTGCGCTTTGTCATGAGTCGGGAGATTGTGTCAGGTGCTAGGTTCGACGAGGTGGTTGATATTTCTAGGCGGCTAGAGCATGTTCGTAGTCAGGAGCGTGAGAAGAGGGAGGCCAAGAGGCCTCGTGGTTTAGGTGGCTTCAGCTGTGTTTCTTCTGGAGGGAAGTCCTACCACAGTAGGGGTCGTCCTTATAGGCCCGCTCATATGACTCGTCCGGTTCATCGTAGTGCATCAGCTAGCCATGGTTTATACAGTGTGTCCAGGTCAGTGCTCTCTCAATGCCCTCCCAGCTTAGAGTTTATCTCATGCTCCATCAGTTCAGGGTTCATCTGCACCAGGTTCCTCTAGTAGTTATGCTGGTTCTCGGGGTCCGATTCAGTCTCCACCACCATTGGCGGATCAGAGTTGCTTTGAGTGCGGGGAGTTTATACATGTGTGGAGACAGTGTCCCCGTCGTTTTGGAGGTCCATTTAAGCAAAGGGGTCAGGTTATGACTTCCGCACCAGTTACTTCACCACCCGCTTAGCTAGATCGGGGTAGGGCTCAGGCAACTAGAGGTCGCTCTAGAGGGGGAGGCCGATCAGGTGGCGGTAAGGCTCGATGCTATGCTTTCCCTGCCAGGCCAGAGGTTGTTGCTTTAGACGCACTGATCACAGATATTTTCTTCAGTGTGCCACAGGGATGCTTGCATATTATTTGACCCTAGTTCCACTTATTCATATGTATTATCGTACTTTGCCCGCTATTTGGATATGCCTCGTGAGTCCTTAGTTTTGCCTGTTCATGTATCTACGCTGGTGGGCGATTCTTTTATTGTGGACCGTGTGTATCGGTCGTGTGTGGTGACCATCGGGGGATTCGAGACTTAGAGTTGATCTCTTATTGCTTAGTATGGTTGATTTGACATGATTCTGGGCATGGATTGGTTATCGCCATGTCATGCTATTCTAGATTGTCACGCTAAGACCGTGACGTTGGCAATGCCGGAGTTACCTAGGATCGAGAGGAGAGGTTCTCTGGACTATGTTCCCATTAGGGTGATCTCATATTTGAAGGCCCAACGAATGGTTGGGAAGGGGTGTTTGTCATATTTGGCTTTTGTGAGGAATGTTGGTGCTGGTACTTCTACCATTGATTCTGTTCTGGTAGTGCGGGACTTCCCGGATGTATTTCCTGCAGACCTATCAGGCATACCACCCAACATGTACATTGATTTTAATATTGACCTGGTACCGGGCACTCAGCTTGTCACACCCCGACCTCGGGGAGCGGGACCGGCGCTCAACAAAGTTACCTCGGTCGAGGAAACCTATACAGTGTCGTCTACCCAACTCACCCACAAATAAAGAGAAGAATACAGTTCATTAATAATTCAATAAGAAGTCATGTGAACAACACCGGTTCATTTCCATTAGTTACGTCATTAACAAGTTTTCAAAACAGTACATTGTACAATCATAGTTAAAGTGGAACAAATGATAAAATTAGAACATTTTTAGTTTAAACTTCCCCAAAACAAACACAACCCACACTATGTCTACGGAGCCTCTAACAGGAACAAAAGAGTGCTATGACAGTGCTGGCAACAAGGCCCCGGCTATACCTCAAAATGCTACATAAAAAGGATAGAAGATACAGGACCCCGAAATGAAGTGAGGCTCACCAAATTAGCTGCGGAGAGGGTGTGTTGCTATTAGTGATCAATACCACCTGCTATGGAACCACCTACATCCATTAAAGATGCAACGCCCCCAGCAAAAGGGACGTTAGTACTGCCATGGGCGGCTTTCCAACCATGCCCCATGACCCCTTTGATGTGCCCTGTGGCGTCCTGGCCAGCTTCCCAACGCCCGTCGCCATGGTCCGCCCCGTGGTCTCGGCAGATCCAAGTGACAAGAGCGTATGTGCCTCTGTCGCCCCACAGGGAGATGCCAACAGTGCCCAGCCACGGGCAGATACCAACAGCGCCGCGTACGCAGACAATGCCGCGCGCGCAGACCCTGATGCTAAAGACAAAGTTGCTGCCAACGGACTTGTTTCTTCTTTGTAGAAGACTAAGTCCTTTTCATTGTAAATATAGAGTAGTTTTACTGCATTTTCTTTAAGTGTGATTTTCCAGCTTTCATAGGTCTAGTCATGTAACTTTGGTTTATTTTTTTTAAGCATTATTAAGGGGGACCAAGCAATTAAACTTTCAAGCAAGCAAACAATCTCTGTACTGGTGTCTCTCCCCCCCGACACCGTGTTGTTTTTCTGTAATAGCTTTCATTCTATGCAATCAAGCTTTCTTTCATTCTCAATTCTATTTTCTGCTCTCTCTTTCAATTGATCACGATATTGGTTTTCCCGTACGGCACTAACAATCTAGTCTAGCGTACGGAGGGAACCTCAGTTGGCGGACAGCAATCGTACTGACATCGATTGTTTAGCCTTACGTCGCCCTTCCAAGGAACTTCAGGAAGGTGCCACATAACAGTTGGTATCAGAGCCTAGGCTTGACATCAGATGAGGGATTACATTGCAATTACCACCATTTCTGACCATGGTGAATTATGGGGATCGCATCGCGACCCTTGAGGGAACAGTTGACGCATTATTGCCCATCATGGAAATGGTGCCTGACTTAAAGACCAGCTTAGTGAAAAGGTTGGACGACCTGGACCGCAGACTAATCCAGGCTGAAGTTGACATAGAAAACATTAGTCGCGACTCTGAAGGAGACCGGCAAATGGCAGCCACAGAGGCAGCCAAAAGTTTTGGTAAATTTGAGGTCCTCCAACAGGAGCGTGCCGAGGATTTAGCCAACAGGGCACAAGAGGCAGACAGGGTGACTGCCATGCAACAAACTATAGACAACTTGACAGGCCAGCTCAACGTTGTCAATGCTGCTTTACAAGGCCTGCTTCGAGGAGGTGGAAACCAAATCGGGGGTATTGTGAACCTCGCCCCTGTGGCCCAAAAACTGAAATTCTTTAGCCAAAGCCATACAGTGGAGCTCGGAATGCCAAAGAAGTGGAAAACTTCATCTTCGACATCGAATAATACTTCGATGCCGTGGGGGGCCTAGAAGAAGCTAAGAAGGTAGCAATTGCTGCCATGTATCTTCAGGGTGATGCCAAACTCTGGTGGCGGGTGAAATACGAAGCCATCAAGGCTGGTGAAGATGCCCTCGAGGCATGGGGAGAACTGAAGGCAGCCATATGCCTACAGTTCTTCCCTGAAAATGTTGAGTACAATGCTAGGAGAAAGCTACGGGAGCTCCGCCAGACCAAATCAGTACGGGATTACGTGCGGGAATTCTCTGCGCTCATGCTGAACATCCGCGACATGGGGGACAAAGACAAACTCTTCACCTTCCTGGAAGGGTTGCAAACACAAAGGGTAGACATGTTACCTAAGGCAATCCAAGCAGCAGAGTGCCTTGGGGATTATCAAGTGGAAGCCCGGAAGGACATGCCTCAACAGCCTGTCCGAGAAGGATACAAAGGAGGCCAGCCGAACACTGGTGGCCCTAGTAGAAGTGGAGGAGACCGGAGTGCAACCAAATCTAAGGCTCCCTCCTCAGGCAGTACTAGTGATGCATCTAACAACAATGATCGGGGGAGGAAACCCCCCTCGGTATGCCGTCATTGCGGCGGACCACATTGGAATAATGAATGCCCACATGCACAGATGAATGCCCATCAAGCTTTTGAGGATGGGACGGATGACGATGCCGATGATGCGGACTAGACCAAACCAGTTGGTGTATTCAATGCCATTGTTGGCTCTATTTTTGTGCCCCTAGCGGGAACCAGTGCTGGATCCGTAAGAAGAAGGACCCCTGTCCAATCGCCAAGAAAAAGAAAAAGAAGGCGAACGAGAGGACTCCTCCTCATCAAGAGAGGACCTTAATGTTCGTTGACATGAAGGTAAATGGCAAGCCCATTTGGGCGATGATAGACACGGGTGCTACCCATAACTACTTAGCCTCGACTCAGGTGGAGCGCCTTGGCCTAGTTGTAGGAAAGGGCAAAGGTCGTGTCAAGGCTATCAACTCACCACCTTAGCCAGTGGGTGGAATAGCCAAAGAAGTACCGGTGAAACTTGGCCCTTATGAAGGAAAGTTCAACCTGCACGTGGTGATCATAGATGACTTCGAGTTGATAGTGGGGTTGGACTTCCTGAGATAGACCAATACCATGCCCGCACCGTATGTAGACTTGCTATTGATGATGGGAGAAAATGGAGCTAAGCCCTGCATTATTCTGTGCATTCCCATGAAGATGGCCGCCGAGAACATCTCGGCCTTGCAGTTGAAGAAGGGGGTAAAAAGACATGAACCCACGTTCCTGGCTACCCTCTGCATGGAAGATATAGAATGCTCCTCGGGTCCCATTCCTGCACCCGTGAAGGAGTTGCTTCTGGAATTTGAAGACATCGTGCCACAAGACATGCCAAAGCGTCTTGCGCCTAGGCAAACTGTGGACCATGAGATTGAGTTGGTGCCGGGTGCGAAGCCACCTGCCCGGGCACCGTACAGAATGTCACAACCCGAACTCACCAAGCTTCGGAGACAATTGACGGAAATGCTAGACACAGGGATCATTGTGCCCTCCAAGTCCCCATACGGTTCCCCTGTGCTATTCCAAAAGAAACATGATGGTAGTTTACGACTCTGCGTGGATTACCAGGCTCTAAACAAAATCACCGTGAAAAATAACTACCCTATTCCGCTAATGGCAGACTTGTTTGATAGACTGGGTGGTGCGACGGTATTCACCAAAATAGACCTGAGGACAGGTTATTGGCAAGTTCGGATTGCAGAGGGTGATGAGCACAAGACGACCTGTGTGACAAGATATGGGTCGTACGACTTCCTGTTATGCCCTTTGGCTTGACTAATGCGCCAGCCACATTTTGCACCTTGATAAACCAAGTCTTCCAAGAATACATTGATGAATTCGTTGTGGTTTATTTGGATGACATTGTGGTATATAGCCAGACACTGGAAGAACACCTGGAGCATTTGCGGAAGGTCCTAGCCCGATTGAGGGAGCACGAATTATATGCGAAGCTATCCAAGTGCTCCTTTGCTCAGAAACAAATAGACTTCCTTGGACATGTCAGCGAGGAAGGGCGGATCAAGATGGACCAGCAGAAGATTCAGGCCATCACAGAATGGCCGCCTCCTAAGGATATCCACGCCTTGAGGTCGTTCCTTGGCCTATGCAACTTCTATCGGTGTTTTTGTGAAAAGTTACTCCCTCATTGCAGTGCCGCTGACAGAACTTCTCAAGAAGGCCACACTGTGGGATTGGGGTCCCAAGCGGGCAGAGGCCTTTGACACATTGAAAATGGCTATGTCTAGTAGCCCAGTCTTGGCCCTCCCTGACTTGGCCAAGCCATTCGAAGTGCAAACGGATGCCTCCGACTATGCACTTGGTGGAGTATTGCTACAAAAAGGGCATCCCGTAGCGTACGAGAGCCGGAAACTGAAGGATGCAGAGCGGTGCTATGCCGCCCATGAGAAAGAATTATTAGCTGTCGTTCATTGCTTACGCCTTTGGAGGCATTATCTATTGGGAGCCCCATTCGTGGTCAAGAGAGACAACACATCCGTTAGCCATTTCATGATCCAGCTAAAGCTGAATAGCCGATTAGCTAGGTGGCAGGAACTGCTAGCGGAATTTCACTTCAACCTGGAGTACCGCAGTGGGAAAACCAATCATGTTGCTGATGCACTCAGTCGGAGAGCTGATCTAGCATCGGTGTGTGTACTCGCTGCCCTAAAGGGAAGCGAAGTAACCACCACCATAAAAGACCAGATACAGGATCTACTCATCAAGGATCCTACTGCACAGCATTTGGCTGATTTGGTAGGACGGGGCAAGACTCGCCAGTTCTACACCGAAGATGGTTTCCTGTAATTGAAAGGGAACCGACTTTATGGTTCCTAAAGGAGGAGATCTGCGAAGGGCTCTTCTGGCGGAATGCCACGATACTTTGTGGGCCGGTCATCCCGGTGAGGAACGCACCATGGCATTGCTTCGCCGTGCATATTATTGGCCTCAAATGGTCGATGACGTCGCTCAGTATGTGAAGACTTGTCTAGTATGCCAGAAGGATAAGTCAGACCGCTTGACGCAGGCAGGGCTCTTGGAACCACTAGCTGTCCCAAAAAGACCTTGGGAAAGCGTTTTCCTGGACTTCATCACCGGATTGCCCAAGGTCGGAGATCTCATAACTATCTTGGTTGTGGTGGATCGGTTTTCCAAGTATGCTACCTTTATAGCAGCCCCATAATATATATCAGCAGAAGATACAGCTCGACTATTCTTCTCTCATGTCGTCAAATATTGGGGCCTACCTAAAGACATTGTTAGTGATCGCTACTCACGCTTCACTAGCAATTTTTGGACCCAACTCTTTAAGTGTCTCCGGTCAAAATTGAGTCACAGTTCAAATTTTCATCCGCAATCTGATGGCCAGACGGAGCGATTCAATGGCATGCTAGAGGAATAACTCCGGCACTTTGTGACCGGATCGTAGAAGAACTGGGTGAAGCTTCTGGATGCTGCTCAACTATGTTTCAATTCACAAAAGAGCTCAAGTACCAATAAAAGCGCTTTTGAAATTATTACCAGATAGCAACCGCTACTCCCACACACAGTGAACGCACCAAACATGTCAAAATCTCCTCGGGCTGCTAGCTTCTCAAAAGAATGGAAGCAAAATTTGGAGATAGTGCCGAGCTATCTTGTCAAAGCCCAAAAGCGGATGAAGAGGCATGCTGATCAGAATCGCCGCTTTGTTGAATACCAAGTGAGAGACAAAGTGATGGTCAAAATCCCAAAGCGGTACTTGTTTGCAGGGGTCCATGACCCTCACCTATTGCAAAAATATATTGGACCCTTGTCCATTGAAAGGCGCATTGAGAAAGTTGCATACCGGGTGGATACCCCAGCTTGGTGGAAAATCCATCATGTTTTCCATGTCAGTCTCCTGAAACCTTTTCGGGAAGATATGGATGATCCTTCATGAAGCCAACTCACAATACCAAGTATTCGAGGTCCCAATTCAATCGGGAAAAGGCGTGTTGAAGCTATTCTTAATGATCGAGTGATTCATGCCTCCAGAAAAGATCACCAGGAGTTCTTGGTAAAATGGTAGGGATGTGATGCAGAGGAGAATACTTGGGAGAGGGGAACAAACCTCAAAGCCTACAAGAGCCTGATTGATGATTACCTTGCAAGGAAGGCACCGAGGACGTCGCCAACTCAGGTGGGGGAGAATGTCATGGGCGGCTTTCCAACACTGCCCCATGACCCTTTGGATGCGCCCCGTGGCATCCTGGCCAGCTTCTAAACGCCCGTCGCCACGGTCGGCCCCATGGTCTCGGCAGCTCCAATGACAAGTGCGCATGTACCTATGTCTCCCCACCGATAGCCATCTCCAGCGCCCAGCCACAGACAGATGCCAACAGCGCCGCGCGCGCAGATTCTGATGCTAAAGACAAAGTTGCTGCCAACAGACTTATTTTTGCTTTGTAGAAGACTAAGTCCTTTTTATTGTAAATATAGAGTAGTTTTACTGTATTTTCTTTAAGTGTGATTTTCCAGCTTTCATAGGTCTAGTCATGTAACTTTGGTTTATTTTTTTAAGCATTATTAAGGGGGACCAAGCAATCAAACTTTCAAGAAAGCAAATAATTCTATGTACTAGTGTCTCTCCCCCCCGACACCGTGTTATTTTTCTGTAATAGCTTTCATTCAATGCAATCAAGCTTTCTTTCATTCTCAATTCTCTTTTCTGCTATCTCTTTCAATTGATCACGACATTGGTTTTCACGTACGACACTGACAATCTAGTCTAGCGTACGGAGGGGACCTCAGTTGGCGGACAACAGTCGCACTGACATCGGTTGCTTAGCCTTACGTCACCCTTCCAAGGAGCTTCAGGAAGGCACCGCGTAACAGTACATATAGAATAGTACTAGTATGTAAAACTAAGCACCCTCTCAATAGAATGAGCTACAGTAAATGGAGAATAAAACATGATATCAATAAGAGACTCAAACGGTATCAAAGTGTCACATTAGAGGAAACATAAATTTTAAGTAGGTTTCGGTAATTTAAGTTGGGAGATCTTTAGCACCGATATACCACCATGTTTTAGCATGGAGTCCGATCTCAGCCTGACCGGCTAATCTCACCCCGAGACATACATTCACAATACCACCATGTGCGTGGCACGACGTCCGATCTCAGCCTGATCGGCTAAGCCATCTCACCACAATGCTGTGTGGGTCGACATTACATCACATCTAGCTAGCAATAATCTCATCCCATTTAAGGGAAAAACATTTCAACACACCAATCCCATCCCATATAAGGGGAAACCGTCTTATCACATTAACACGGGGATTTACCCATCAATCACTCCTACACCGGCACGTGTAATTTCGGGGTTAGGTTGTTCCAACCTACCCTTCCTCGGTGGCTAACCGATACTCCCAAAGCATTTGTTATTAAAAGTATTTACCACTAAATTCATATTCTTTTACATGTCATTCAATTTATTGACATCATTGGCCATAACGCAATATCATTCTTGGCACATTGGCCGTACTTAATAATTCAAGCTCACTATTCCAATTTCAATCATTTTCATGGATAATCAACAACAAGGCCTTTCAAATTAATACTTTAAACACATACTTGAGCAAATTAGAGTCTTAGGCACATATGATCTCTTATACAATTTGATGTGATCACTTTCATTTGGACTTGACTTGAAGTCACAACATTTTAATGCATACTCATACTTCAAATACTCTCCCGAAGATTAGCACAATATAATAAGAACATTTCATAACATATTTGAACATATTCATATATATACATTATCCGGCGTCAAACTTATTCAGAAAAGTCAATCCATAATGGATAACTCGGGACTTACAAGATCGTCACGGGAATTCAATTCTAAGAGAGAAGTTTAGCTAACATACCTTGCCTTGAGCCTTTTTAAATTACTACAATATTCCGGAATTCTTAGCTTCTTCGATCAATTTGGAAATATAGCAAAATTGAACAGAAATTAGGAGAGAGTTTATGGTTCCAGCTCATTTGAGCATTTTATCAAGCACTAGGTGGGTATTATGATTTCAAGGTCCTCCCATGGTGGATTCTTTCACCCCCACTACCCAAAGTCTATCCAATTTAGCTCAACATTCTTCCCCCAACCATTGATAGTACATGCATGTAAAAATAAACAACTCCCACACCCAAGAATAGCCTTACTAATTTCCTATTTTTAGTTAAATTTTGAAATTGCTGGTTAGGGTGTAGAATCTTACCTCTAGGATGGAGACCTAGTGTGTTTTCCTTGTTAATCTTCCAAGATTTGAGTAAAAATTGAGGAACAATTGGTTGAGGAACTCTCTCCCTCTCAAAATGTCAGGTTCTTACTTAAGAAATGGTCCATAGAGTCTATATAACGAAATGGGGTCGGGTTATAAAAACCAAAAAAATAAAGCTCCGAAACGGAATCTGTGTTCGCATATGCGACCACATAATGCTTCTGTGGTCCGCTAAATGGGCCGCGAAACGGCCCTCCGGAACTGGGCACCGCTGCCTGGGTATGCGGTCGTTCTGCAGTTCGCATATCGATTCTGTGGTAGCAAAGCGCACCACAGAATCTCCCCTCAGAATTCCTCATGTCGATCTTGCCATGCAATCTGCGGCCCACAAAGTAATTCTGCAGCCACATAATAGACCACATAATGTCCCATAAATTTTGCTCAAGTTTCTGCTTCATTCTGCGGCCATTCTGCGGCCCGCAGAGTGATTCTGCGGCCGCATAGTGGGCCGCAGAAATGTCTTTTCCTACCAAACATATTAGCCTACCTCGCCACCAAGGAACCTTGGATTTTAGGTGAAATTTTATGGGGCCTTACATCCTCCCCCACTTAAGATCATTTATCCTCGAATGAAGGTCTAAATCCGTCATTAGTACTCAACATGACCCAACTGTTACTTCACACACTAGTAGTCCGAATTTGACTAACTCCCCAAATTCCCAAACATTTCGACAGAGTTTCCTTTGTAACTGTGCCTATCCACCTGTCAGCGAATCCCAGAAACCAATCCTAACAGCACGTACATAATCCAATGATGCAACATAATATGAAACAACACCAATCATGGCCTTATCAGCTATATATTACTAGAAAGGAAATATCCTGAGCATAAACTGTACATGTGATACATAGTTCATATGAAGTAATTTCATAGAAACTATTACATAACTATTCAAACAAATGAGGGTACTTCTTTTTCATTTCTTCCTCGGCCTCCCAAGTGGCCTCTTCAACCTGCTGGTTTTGCCATAACACTTTCACGGAGGCAATCTCTTTATTTCTTAGCTTTCGGACTTGCCTATCAAGAATGGCAACTGGAATTTCCTCATAGGTCAGTTCTTCATTAACCTCAATAGTCTCTACTGGCATAATAACCGATGGATCTCCAACTACTTTCTTCAACATAGACACATGGAATACTGGGTGCACTAATGACATCTCAGGTGGTAACTCAAGCTTGTACGCCACCTAACCAATCCTCTGAATGATTGTGTACGGCCCGACATACCTCGTACTCAATTTCCCCTTCTTACCGAACCGCATTATACCCTTCATGGGGGAAACCTTCAAGAATACACAATCATCTTCTTTGAACTCCAAATCCCTGTGACGCACATCCGAATAGGACTTTTGACGACTCTGAGCAGTTTTCAACTGCTCCTTAATGATCTTAATTTTTCAATAGCCTGCTGCACGAGGTCTGGCCCTATCAACTCCACTTCCCCAATCTCGAACAACCCAATAGGAGATCTATGTCTCCTACCATATAAAGCCTCAAACGGTGCCATCTGAATCCTGGCATGATAACTGTTGTTGTAGGTAAACTCTATGAGCGGCAAATGATCATCCCAGCTACCTTTGAAGTCAAGAACACAAGCGCGCAACATATCCTCAAGCGTCTGAATAGTCTGCTCTGCCTGCCCGTAGGTCTGTGGATGGAAGGTTGTACTAAGAATCACCTGAGTACCCAAACCTTGCTAAAATTTCTTCCAAAAATTAGCCGTGAATTGTGCCCTTCGATTTGAAATAATAGAAACTGGAGAGCGATGCAACCTGACTATTTCCTTGATGTATAACTGAGCATACTGTTCTGCTGTGTCGGTAGCTTTAACTGGCTAGAAGTGTGCTGATTTCGTGAGTCGATCCACAATAACCCAAAGCGAGTCAAATTTGCAAGGAGTGCGAGGTAGCCCTACCACAAAGTCCATGTTAATCATTTCCCACTTCCACATTGGAATTTCTATGTTCTGTGACAACCCACCGGGCCTTTGGTGTTCGGCCTTCACTTGCTGACAATTTGGACATCTTGCCACATAGTCTGATACATTCCTCTACATATCGTTCTACCAATAGACTTCCCTAAGATCATGATACATCTTTGTAGAGCCTGGGTGCACGGAATACCTAGCAGTGTGAGTCTCGGTCATGATTCTTTCCCAGAGATCATCCACATTTGGAACACATAGTTGCCCTTGGTACCTTAGTGTACCATCATCCACGCCAAGAGAAAAGGCCATGGTCTTATGTTTTTGAATCTCCTCCTTCAATTGTACCAACAATGGATCGTTGAATTGCTTCTCCTTGACTTCCACCACAAGTGACGATTCAGCCCTATTTTGCACAATCACCCCTCCTTCACTAGAGTCCGCAAGACGAACTCCCAAACTAGCCAACCGATGAACCTCCTTGGCCAACGACCTTTGATATGCCTTCAAGTGAGACAAACTGCCCATAGATTTCTGACTAAGAGCATCCGCTACAACATTAGCCTTCCCTGGATGATACAGGATGTCGATGTCCTAATCCTTGAGTAACTCAAGCCATCTTCTCTGCCTTAAATTCAATTCCTTCTATTTGAAAATATATTGAAGTCTCTTATGGTTCGTGAATACATCCACATGGACCCCATACAAATAATGACGCCAATCTTCAACGCAAAGACCACTATTGCAAGCTCTAAGTCATGTGTTGGATAGTTCTTTTCATGATTCTTGAGTTGCCTAGAAGCATACGTTGTCACCTTGCCATGTTGAATTAATACACACCCAAGTTCGATCCTTGAACCATCGCAATATATCACACATCCATCCGTACCCTCTAGTAGAGTCAACACTGGTGCCGTAGTTAATCTTGATTTCAACTCTTGGAAGCTCCTTTCACAAACATCTGACCATTGGAATTTAACTGCCTTCTGCATCAATTTAGTCAACGGAAAGGCAAGAGTATAGAACCCCTCCATGTCATGCCCCGAGCCTGGGGCCAAGACCGGCACCCGGTGCCTCATCTATCCTTGCGTACCAACTTGTGACTCAGAAATTCTGGACATATAATGCCATACTTTGGCCAGGGGCCACATTGCAAGACAATTTGCGAAGCAAAATATAAAACTGAATAGAGACTAACGCTGACTAAATGTCAACATAAAGCTAGGCCGGCAAGGCCGTCATAACTATTATAACTGACAAGCCAACAAAATATACGTACAAGGCCTACAAGCCCAACATACTGCACTAACTGACAGGATATGTCTACAAGCCTCTACTAATGGATGTACTGTGATCGGAACAGGGCTCCGACCTACCCATAACCTATCTACATACATACACGAGATGTACACAAAACTTCTAGACCCGATAACTCTGAAGGACGGGGAGCTTATCGATAAAGCTGAACTCAGGCAACACCTACTGAGGAGGTCTACCCGTCTGTCTGTCTGAACCTGCACGCATGAAATGCAGCGCCCCCAGGAAGGGACGTCAGTACGAAATAGTGTACCGAGTATGTAAGGCAATATACTGAAAGCTGAAACTGAACTGATAATATAATAACTGAAAGCAACTGGGGGTCAAAGATAATCTGAAGATATGCTCACCTGCTGATACTGACTCCATTATAATAAGTAAAATAGTTGTCCAGCCTTATAAGGCTCAGTATATATATATATATATATATATATATATATATATATATATATATAACTGCTTTGCCGTAATAGGCTCGCTCATAGGCGCTCGGCCATACTAGGCTCTGTATCTCGGCCAACTACGCTCGCTCATAGGCGCTCGGCCACAGTAGGCTCGGTATATAACTTATCATCTGATCAGAGGTTGCCCAATAAGGGCCTGCCCATCGATTATAGCTCGATGGTAATGAAAATACTGTAATACTGTATATATAGATTCTCTGCTCTCATGACTAGAAAAAAGGAAATACTCAATTGGATATGAAGTCCCGATAAGGAGAATATTGTAACTTACAAGACTAGGAAAATATACGTAAATTTCGGGATATGAATATTTCTTTATGCCTCGTTATCAAACTCGTGTAATTACGAGATCATGCCAAAATGAAGAAAGGGCTTAGCATTGACATACCTGGAGTAGGAAAAAATTCGTATGATATTTTTGGAAAAGGTATCACCATACTCCCTTAGAATCGCAAAATCTTACGTTGCTAATATGTAAATAATTCTCGCTGGAATTGTTGAAACTTGTAGGAATCACGTTGCTTAATGTAAGATTTAGAATCTTACTTAAGTGTTTGAAAATGAAAAGTTGGAAACTTATCAGTAATGGCCAACGTTCCCCACTTCTAATTGTAGTGTTATTTTGTAGGAATTTGTAAGCACTCACTTGCTAATGTGCAAAGCTCACATCTTAATTGTTTTGACAATGTTGGAACATTACTAACTTTGCCCAAGGCTACACATTTTGATTTGTATTGAAAGTGTCGGAATTGATGTGTCTTGAAATCCATACATTAGGTTGCCACCTAATCCCAAATGACCCTTAGTCATTTGTTTGGTTCGCTCCTTGCTGCCACGTGGGGGTGGGGTGGGAAATGTTAATCTTTATCCACTTATTAGGTAATTAGGTAATATCCCGTTATCTGGTAATTAACCAATTACTCGCATAATTAAGAATTGTCTCAAATTACTTAAAATTCTACTCATTTTTAATATAATTTATACATCATACTAATCACGGTCATATGGTACCTTGTATGGTACTAGTCCATAAATATCGGGTATTATAGCTCGGACCATATTTTATCCCAAATCGACAACCTTCGACAAAACTCATTTTCTTAATTCGTGTACCATTTATCCTTCATGGCACTTACTTATCGCTCGTTATAAATAGCATAAATATGCTAACCTCAATATAATCTCATCCCCGTAGGTCAATTAACTGAAGACGAAACTTTAACGTACGCGAAACGCGAGATGTAACACTCCATAAATTTTCTATAATATCCAGCTAAGCCCAAGAAACTTTGAATCTCTATTGGAGTAGTAGGTCTAGGCCAATTCTTCATGGCTGAACTTTTCTAGGAGTTAACCTCAATTCCTTCCCTGGAGACAACATGACCCAAGAATGTAACAGATTCAAGCCAAAATTCACATTTCGAAAAAATCGCATATAACTGGTGTTGATACAGGACCTGCAAAACTACCCTGAGATGATCGGCATAGTCCTCTCGACTCCGCGAATAAACAAGAATATCGTCAATAAACACTATCATGAAGGAGTCGAGGAAAGGTTTGAAGACCTGATTCATAATATCCATGAAAGCTGTGGGGGTATTTGTTAGCTCGAAAGACATTACCAAAAATTCAAAGTGCCCATACCGAGTCCTGAAAGCTATTTTCGGAATATCCTGCTCCTTGATCTTCAATTGGTGATACCCGGATCTTAAATCGATCTTGGAGAAGTACTTAGCACCCTGCAATTGATCAAACAAGTCATCTATCCTTGGTAGTGGGTACTTATTTTTGATTGTAACCTTGTTGAGCTGCCGATAGTCAATACACATTCTTAGCGACCCATCCTTCTTTCTTACAAATAGAACTGGTGCGCCCCAAGGCAACACACGCGGATAGATGAAACCCTTCTCTAACAAATCTTTCAATTGTTCTTTTAGCTCTTTCAATTCTGTCGGTGCCATTCTGTATGGTGGAATAAATATAGGCTGCGTGCCTGGAATCACATCAATCCCAAAATCAATCTCCCTGTCTGGCGGGATCCCAGGGAGCTCATCCGGAAAGACCTCCATAAATTCATTCACAACAGACACATACTCAAGTGTAGTTGCCTCAGCATCGGTGTCCGTAACCCGGACCAAATGGTAGATATACCCTTTGTTAATCATCTTTGTGGCCTTAAGGTAAGAAATAAACCTACTTTTCGGCATCACATTATCCTCCTTCCATTCAATCACTGAATCAGTTGGAAATTCAAACCTAACGGTTCTGGTTCGATAGTCAAGCTTAGCGAAATATGAGTAAAACCAATCCATCCCTATTATTATATCAAAATCGACCATCCCCAATTCAATGAGATCGGCCATGGTGTCTCGCCCATGCACCTTGACAACACAATCCCTATAAACTCGCACACCCATAATAGAATCACCAACCGGAGTAGATACAGAGAAAGGCTCATGGAGTTGTTCCGGTTCTATCCCAAAATCCATAGCAACATAGGGAGTAACATAGGACAAAGTGGAATCGGGATCAATAAGAGCATACACATCATGAGATTGGACAGTCAATATACCTGTGACAACATCTGGAGAAGCCTCTGAACTCTGGAGACCTCTCATAGCATAGAAACGGTCGGGTCCTCCTGAACTCTGTGCACCACCCCTAGCTGCACCACGCCATGCGGGTGTTGGGGTGCCTCGAGCTAGAGGCGGTGTTGCGGATGTAGTAGCTACAGAACTGGCTGGTTGTGCAGTACCTCTGCCCATGCTCTGGTGAGACAAATGACAATCCCTCTGAATGTGGCCCCTCATACCACACCCGTAACATATGGGCTGGTCTATGTAGCAGGTCCCAAAGTGCATCTTCCCGCACCTAGGGCATGGGGCCTCAGCTGCTGCTGAAATCTCCTACCAGACCGACCCTGCTGGTAGGATCCCCTGTTTCCCTGGTTGGGCCTAAAACGGTTCCCTTGCTACTGACTGGGTCCCGATGGTGGTGCAGTGATTGAAGACTGAGCGAAAGACTGGGACGGCCCTGATGATCCTCCCTTGAAAGCTGTCCTACCACCACCACCACCACCACTAGAAGTACCACTGAAGTTGCCCACTCATCGGTCCATGTTGCTACTCTCTCGCTCCATTCTATTCTTCAGTTTACGGGTCTCTATGGCTTGAGAAAATGCCACCATCTTACCGTAATTCATATCAAAGTTCAAGGCAGCTGTAGCGGCCTCATTAATAACCAAGGAGCTAAGGCCCTGCACAAATCGGCGCACTCTAGCCTCCATAGTAGGCAACACGTAGATGGCATATTTGGACAGGCGTGCGAATCTCATATGATACTCCCACACACTCATGCTCCCCTATTTCAGGTTCTCAAACTCGACGGCACAGGCTGCCTTAGTCTCGGCAGGAAAGAAATGATCAATAAAAGCATCAGCAAACTCACTCCATCTCGTCGGAGGGCTCTCACGGGAGTCCTCCCACATTTCAAACCAAGAATAGGCCACCCCTTTCACGTGGTAGGAGGCCAACTCTGCTCCCTCTATCTCAGTAGCATGCATAACTCGGAGGGTCTTGTGCATCTCGTCAATAAAATCTTGGGGGTCCTCCTCAGGATCAGTACTTGTGAACACTGGAGGGTCCAACTGGAGAAATCTGTTCACCCTGGAACTGGTGGAATCCCCTGGCTGACTAAAAAGCATCTGATCTCTAGGCCTGGGAAGCCACTATTTGAGCCAATATCTGTATGGCTCCCCTAAGATCCCCATCAGATACACCGAGATCGGAAGCTGGGGCTGGAGGTGGAACTGGAATATCAGTTGAAAGGATCATTGCACCCTCAATAGGTGTAGGAACTGGTGCGGTCTGACTAGGTGTAGTGGAATCAGACAGTGTAGTAGTCAGGGGAATATTCTCACCCCTCGGGTGCTCACCCGCATCATCAAGTAAAGGGTCAACTGCCAGTCCTGGGGTGGCATTGACTCCTTGGCTAGTTCTTGTTTTCTTCCTAGGCGCCATATACTGAAAATTAGAGCAATGCACGAGTTAAAGGAGGAACAATCTTACAATCAGCTTTATCACACGATCTAGAATATCAAAGAAGGGTATTATTCCTAAATGCCCAAGTAGCCTCTGAATTATAGATGTGGTCGACAACACACCGATAAGAAGGACTCTGCTAGACATGGCTCCGAGACATCTTAGGACACTTTAAAACCTTAGGCTCTGATACCAAGTTTGTCACGCCCCGACCTCGGGGAGCGCGACCGGTGCTCAATAGAGTTACCTCGGTCGAGAAGACTGCACAATGCCATCTACCCAACTCATCCACAAATAAAGAGAAGAATACAATTCATTAATAAGTCAGTAAGAAGTCATGTGAACAACACCGGTTCATTTCCATTAGTTACGTCATTAACAAGTTTTCAAAACAGAACATTGTACAATCATAGTTAAAGTGGAACAGATGATAAAATTACAACATTTTTAGTTTAAACTTCCCCAAAATAGACACAACCCACACTATGTCTACGGAGCCTCTAACAGGAACAAAAGAGTGTTATGACAGTGCCGGCAACAAGGCCCCGGCTATACCTCAAAATGCTATGTACAAAGGATAGAAGATACAGGACCCCGAAATGAAGTGGGGCTCACCGAATCAGCTGAGGAGAGGGTGTGCTGCTATCACTGATCAATACCACCTGCTATGGACCCACCTGCATCCATTAAAGATGCAGCGCCCCTGGCAAAAAGGACGTTAGTACTTATAGAATATTACTAGTATGTAAAACTAAGCACCCTCTCAATAGAACGAGCAACAATAAATGGAAAATAAAATATGATATCAATAAGAGACTCAAACAGTATCAAAGTGTCACATTAGGGGAAACGTAAATTTTAAGTAGGTTTCGGTAATTTAAGTTGTGAGATCTTTAGGACCGATATACCACTATGTTTTAGCACGGAGTCAGATCTCAGCCCGACCGGCTAAATCGTCTCACCCCGAGACATACACTCACAATACTGCATGTGCGTGACATGGCATCCGATCTCAGCCCGATTGGCTAAGCTGTCTCACCATAATGCCGTGTGGATCGACATTACATGAAATCTAGCTAGCAATAATCTCATCCCATTTAAGGGGAAAACATCTCAACACACTAATCCCATCCCATATAAGGGGAAACCGTCTCATCACATTAACACGGGGATTTACACCTCAATCACTCCTACACCGGCACGTGTAGTTTCGGGGTTAGTTGTTCCAACCTACCCTTCCTCGGTGCCTAACCTATACTCCCAAAGCATTTGTTATTAAAAGTATTTATGTCATGCCCCGACCTCGGGGAGCGCGACCAGCACTCAAAAGAGTTAACTCGGTCGAGTAAGCCTGCACAGTGTCATCTACCCAATTCACCCACACATAAAGAGAAGAATATATTTCACTAATAAATCAATAAGACTCATGTGAACAACACCAATTCATTTCCATTGGTTACAGCATTAACAAGTCTTCAACACAGTACGTTGTACAATCATAGTTAAAGTGGAACAGATGATATCATTACAATACTTTTAGTTTAACTTTCCCAAAAACAGATACAACCCACACTATGTCTACGGAGCCTCTAACAGGAACAGAAGAGTGCTATGACAGTGCCAGCAACAAGGCCCCGGCTATACCTCAAAATGCTATGTACAAAGGATAGAAGATACAGGATCCCGAAATGAAGTGGGGCTCACCAAATCAGCTGAGGAGAGGGTGTGCTGCTATCACTGGTCAATACCACCTGCTATGGAACCACCTGTATCCATTAAAGATGCAGCGCCCCTGGAAAAAGGGATGTTAGTACATATGAAATAGTACTAGTATGTAAAACTAAACACCCTCTCAATAGAACGAGCAGCAGAAAACAGAGAATAAACATGATATCAATAAGAGACTCAAACGGTATCAAAGTGCCACCTTAGGGGAAATGTAAATTTCATGTAGGTTTCGGTAATTTAAGTTGGGAGATCTTTAGCACCGATATACCACCATCTTTTAGCACGGAGTCCGGTCTCAGCCCGACCGGCTAAGCCGTCTCACCCCGAGACATACATTCACAATACCACCATATGTGCGGCATGGCGTCCGATCTCAGCCTGATCGGCTAAGCCGTCTCACCACAATGCCGTGTGGGTCGACATTACATCACATCTAGCTAGCAATAATCTCATCCCATTTTAAGGGGAAAACATCTCAACACACCAATCTCATCCCATCTAAGGGGAAATAGTCTCATCACATTAACACGGGGATTTACCCCTCAATCACTCCTACACCGGCATGTGTAGTTTCGGGGTTAGGTTGTTTTGACCTACCCTTCCTTGGTGGCTAATTGATACTTCCAAAGCATTTGTTATTAAAAATATTTACTACTCAATTGATATTCTTTTACATGTCATTTATTTTATTTACATCATTGGCCATAACGCGATATCATTCTTGGCACATTGGTCGTACTTCATAATTCAACTCATTATTCCCTTTTCAATCGTTATCATAAATAATCAACAACAAGGCCTTTCAACATTAAGATTTTAATCACATACTTGAGCAAATTAGGGTCTTAGGCACAGATTACTTCTTACACAATTGACATGGTAGCTTTCATAAGAATTCATGCTTTCAAATCATAATATAGTAACACACAACCCATACTTAAACCACATCCTCTAACATTAACTTATCATAACAAGAATCTTTGGAATACATATTGAACACATAATTATTTCGACACAAGGCTTCTTTGACAAAAATTCAATTTAAAAGGGGCATGACTTACAAGGACATTGCGAGGTTCAATTCTAAGAGAAGAGTTTAGGCAACATACCTCACTTAAGCTTCCTTAAACTCTAAAATATTTCAGAAATCTTAGCAACTTCAATCTATTGTAGAAATGTAACAAATTTAACCAAAATTAGGAAGATACTCATGGTTCTAGATCCTTTGAGTATTTTATCAAATACTAGGTGTGCATTAAGGTTTCAACGCCCTTTCATGGAGGATCCCATCATCCCACAATCCATTCTTTACCATTTTAGCTCAACAATCTCCCTACATCCCTTGATAACACATACATGCAAAATAAATAACTCCCATACCCAAATTTTATCTTACCAATTACCCATTCCTAGTTAAATTTCGAAATTGAGGTTTAGGGTGTAGAATTGTTACCTCTAGGATGAAGACCTAGTGTGCTTTCCTTGATAATCTTCCAAGATTTGAGTAAGAATTGAGGAACAATTGGTTGAGAAACTCTCTCCCTCTCTAGAGCACTTTCTTTCCCTCAAAATATCAGGTTTTTGCTCAAAAGATGGTACATATCGTCTATTAACGAAGTAGGGTTGGGTCATAAAAACCGAAAAAATGAAGCTCCGGGACAGGATCTGCGGTCGCATATGCGACCGCATAATGCAACTACGATCCGCGAAATGAACCTCCGGAACTGGGCAACTCTGCCTGGGTTTGAGGTCACTATGCGGCCTGCAGACCTGTTCTGCAATCGCATAATGGACCGCAGAACAGTTTTGCGGTCTCATAGTCGACCGCATAATGGTGCCCAAGCCTGCCCACTCTTTCCTCACTCTGCGGCCATTCTACGGCCTGCATAGTGATTCTGCGGCCGCATAATGGACCGCAAAAATGCCTTTTTCTACCAAAAAAAAAAAATTCCTTTAACTCCTCAGCGCACTGTTCAACCCAAAAAGTCCGTACCGCAGCTACAATCCTCAAACACGTAAGCCTACTTCGGCACCACGAAACCTTAAATTACTTTGCGAAATGTTACGGGGCCTTACAATTTACCACTCAATTCATATTCTTTTACATGTCATTCATTTTACTAACATCATTGGCCAAAACGCAATATCATTCTTGGCACATTGGCCATACTTCATAATTCAAGCTCAATATTCCATTTTCAATCATTATCATGGATAATCAACAACAAGGCCTTTCAAATTAAGACTTTAAACACATACTTGAGCAAATTAGAGTCTTAGGAATATATGATCTCTTATACAATTTGATGTGATCACTTTCATTTGGACTTGACTTGAAGTCACAACATTTTAATACATACTCATACTTCAAATACTCTCCCGAAGATTAGCGCAATATAATAAGAACATTCCGGAACACATTTGAACATATTCATATATATACATCATCCAACATCAAACTTACTCAGAAAAGTCAATTCATAATGGACAACTCGGGACTTACAAGATCATCATGGGAATTCAATTCTAAAAGAGAAGTTTAGCCAACATACCTTGCCTCGAGCCTTTCTAAATTACTACAATATTCCAGAATTCTTAGCTTCTTCGATCTATTTGAAAATATAGCAAAATTGAACACAAATTAGGAGAAAGTTTATGGTTCCAGCTCATTTGAGCATTTTATCAAACACTAGGTGGGTATTATGATTTTAAGGTCCTCCCATGGTGGATTCTTTCACCCCACTACCCAAAGTCTACCCAATTAGCTCAACATTCTTCCCCCAACCCTTGAACGTACATGCATGTAAAAATAAACAACTCCCACACCCAAGAATTGCCTTACTAATTACCTATTTTTAGTTAAATTTCGAATTTGAGGGTTAGGGTATAGAATCTTACCACTAGGATGAAGACCTAGTGTGTTTTCCTTATTAATCTTCCAAGATTTGAGTAAGAATTGAGGAACAATTGGTTGAGGAACTCTCTCCCTCTCTAGAGCACTTTCTCACTCTCAAAATGTCAGGTTCTTACTTAAGAAATGGTCCATAGAGTCTATATAACAAAATGGGGTCGGGTTATAAAAACCAAAAAAATGAATCTCCAAAATATAATCTGATCTGCGGTCCGCAAAATGGCCCTCCGGAACTGGGCAGTGCTGCCTGCGTATGCGGCCATTCTGCGGTCCGCATATCGATTCTGCGATCGCAAAGTGGACCGCAGAATCTCCTCTTAGAATTCCTCATGTCGATCTTGTGATGCAATGTGCGGCCGCAAAGTAATTCTGTGGCCGCATAATAGACCGCATAATGGCCCATAAATTTTGCTCAAGTTTCTGCTTCAATCTGCGGCCATTCTGCGGCCACATAGTGGGCCGCAGAAATGTCTTTTTCTGCCAACATTTTCCTTTAACTCCCTAGCGCACTGCTCGACCCAAAAAGTCTGTCAAAAAACATATTAGCCTACCTCGCCACCACGGAATCTCGGGTTTTAGGTGAAATTTTACGGGGCCTTACACAGCCCATTTTTATTCCTCCGTATCGTATGGCACCAGCAGAGTTGAAGGAATTGAAATAGCAGCATCAGGAGCTTCTTGATAAGGGTTCATTAGGCCTAGTGTGTCGCCTTGGGGTGCACCGGTTCTGTTTGTGAATAAGAAGAATGGTACTATGCGGATGTGCATTGACTATAGACAGTTGAACAAAGTTACAATTAAGAACAAGTAGCCTTTGCCGAGCATTAATGACTTATTTGACCAGCTTCAGGGAGCTAGAGTGTTCTCTAAAATTGATTTGAGGTCTGGGTATCACCAGTTGAAGATTCAGGACTTGAATATTTTGAAGACGGTATTCAGGACCCGCTATGGTCTCTATGAGTTCCTTGTGATGTCTTTTGGGGTGACCAATGCCCCAGCAGCATTCATGCATCTGATGAACAGTGTGTTCCACCCAAATCTTGATTCCCTTGTCATAGTATTTATTGATAATATCCTAGTGTACTCACGTAGCCAGGAGGAGCATACACAACATCTGAGGATTGTACTACAGACGTTGAGGGAGGAGAAGCTTTATGCCAAGTTCTCTAAGTGTGAGTTTTGGCTCGGTTTGGTGGCGTTCTTGGGGCACGTGGTGTCCAGTGAGGGGATTTAGGTGGATTCAAAGAAGATTGAGTCAGTTCAGAGTTGGCCCAGACCGTCTTCATCTACTAAGATTCAGAGTTTTCTCGACTTTGCCGAATATGATCGTCGTTTTGTGGAGGGTTTCTCCTCTATTGCAGCTCCTTTGACCAGGTTGACCTAGAAGGGTGCTCCATTTAGGTGGTCGGATCAGTGTGAAGAGAGCTTTCAGAAGCTTAAGACTGCCTTGACCATAGCTCTAGTTCTAGTTTTGCCTTAAGCATCGGGTTCTTATACAGTGTAGTGTGATGCTTCTCGGATCGGTATTGGGAGTGTCTTGATGCAGGAGGTTAGAGTGATTGCTTATGCTTCACTCCAGTTGAATCCTCATGAGAAGAACTACCACGTTCATGATTTGGAGTTGGCAATCATCGTTCATGCATTGAAGATTTGGAGACATTATCTCTACGACGTGTCTTGTGAGGTATTTACAGATCATTGGATTCTGTAGCACTTGTTCAAGAAAAAGGATCTAAATTTGAGGTAGCGGAGATGGTTGGAGCTGCTAAAGGACTATGATATTACTATTTTGTATTATCTTGGGAAGGCCAATGTGGTGGCCAATGCCTTGAGTAGGAAGGCGGTGAGTATGGGTAGCCTTTCATACATTCTTGTTGGTGAGAGACCGCTTCCATCAGATGTTCAGGCCTTGGACAATCAGTTCGTTAGGTTAGATGTTTTGGATCCTAGTCGGGTTCTAGATTGGGTGGTTTCTCGGTCTTTATTATATGATCGCATCAAAGAGCGTTAGTATGACGACCCCCATTTGCTTGTCCTTAAGGACACGATTCAGCATGGTGATTCGAAGGAGGTTTCTATTGGGGATGATAGGGTGTTGCAGATGTAGGGTCGAATTTGTGTGCCCAATATGGATGGGCTACGTGAGTTGATTCTTGAGGAGGTCCACAGTTTACGGTATTCCATTCATCTGGGTGCTACAAAGATGTACCAGAACTTGAGGCAGCACTATTGGTGGAGGAGGATGAAGAAAGACATAGTGGAGTTTGTAGCTCGATGCTTGAATTGTCAGCAGGTGAAGTACGAGCATCAGAGGCCGGGTGGTTTGCTTCAGAGGCTTGATATTCCTCAATGGAAATGGAAGCGTATCACCATGGACTTCGTAGTTGGGCTCCCACGGACTTTGAAGAAGTTTGATGCTATTTGGGTGATTGTGGACCGGTTGACTAAGTCCACGCACTTCATTCCAATTGGGACTACCTATTCTTCGGAGCGGTTGGTTGAGATCTATATCTACGAGATTGTTCGCCTTCACGGTATGCCGGTGTCCATCATTTCATATCGGGGCACGCAGTTCACATCGTAGTTTTGGAGAGCAGTGCAGCGAGCGTTAGGCACACATGTTGAGTTAAGTACAACATTCCACCCTCAGACGGACGAATAGTCCGAGCGCACCATTCAGATATTAGAGGATATGCTACGCGCTTGTGTCATGGATTTCGGGGGTTCTTGGGATCCGTTTCTGCCGCTTGCAGAGTTTGCCTACAACAACTACCAATCGAGTATTCAGATGGCTCCGTATGAGGCCTTGTATGGGTGGCAGTGTCGGTCTCCAGTTGGCTGGTTTGAGCCGAGTGAGGCCAGGTTATTGGGTACTGACTTGGTTCAGGATGCTTTGGAAAAGGTAAAGTTGATTCAGGATCGGCTTCGCACGGCGCATACTAGACAGAAGAGTTACGGCGATCGGAAGGTTCGTGATGTTGCCTACATGGTGGGGGAGAAGGCATTGCTCATCGTTTTGCCCATGAAGGGTGTTATGAGGTTCGGGAAGAAGGGCAAGTTGAGCCCTCGGTACATCGGCCCTTTTGAGGTGCTTGAGAGGATTGGAGTGGTGGCTTACAAGCTTGTATTGCCACCTAGTCTATCGAGTGTTCATCCAGTGTTTCAAGTTTCCATGCTCCAAAAGTATTTCGGTTATCCGTCTCATGTTTTGGACTTCAGCACGGCTCGGTTAGATAGAGATTTGACTTATGATGTGGAACTGGTGGCCATTTTTGATCGACAGGTTCGGAAGTTGAGGTCAAAGAATATAGCTTCAGTAAAGGTATAGTGGAGAGGTCAGCCAGTCGAGGAGGTTACTTGGGAGACCGAGCGAGAGATGCGAAGCAGCTATCCACACCTATTTGAGACTCCAGGTATGATTCTAGACTCGTTCGAGGATGAACGTTTGTTTAAGAGGGGGTGAAAGTAACGACCCAGCAGTTCATTGTGAATATTTTAGCCTCGTTCCCCCATTTATTGCTTATTCTATGTTCATTTATTTTCATGTGACTTGCCGGGGTGGTTGGTTTGGTTCCAAGGATGTTTCGGAATGGATTGGGACACTTAGTCCCATGGTTGGAAGCCTAAGTTGAAAGAGATGACTGGATGTTTACTTATGAGTCAATGATTCCAGAATGAAGTTTTGATCATTCCGATAGCTCATTATGGTGATTTTGGCTTGAATTGGCAAACATTGAAAAAGTTAAAGTTTGGAGAGTTGAGAAGTTTGACCGAGAGTTGATTTTGTTGTTACCGGGCTCGGATTTTGGTTCTGAAAGTTGGAATAGGTCTGTTGTGTCATTTATGACTTGTGTGTAAACTTTTAGGTCAATTGGA